>NC_136689.1:45315501-46560559 GCF_903797595.1 Erithacus rubecula | reverse complement strand
TCGCAGAGCCCTCTAGCCCGCTGAGGCTTCCTTCTTCACGTTTTATGTTTTGCAGCGATTTCTCGCTATGGATTCTGATCTGACATCTACTGCTCACAAAGAACACTCTGCAGCTAGTTCTAGCTACTGCCAAAACATGCCTGAAATGTGAACATTTCTTCTAAATGTTATGTTTTGTACCTTTCTGCCTTCCTTCTTGGAAGAGTGCCATATACACTTTCAGCTCTGCATAGCCAAACCAGCACAAAACTATAATTGAAGTTAGAAGAAAGTGTGCACACCACACAGCATTTGTCCGTTTCCATTGCACCCAGAAAATGTTCTCTGCATCTTGGAGCCTAAGGGCAAGTGTCATGTATATGGTAGAAGGCTGCATGACGAATTGGTAAGTAGCAGCAAAGCTAGCAGACGTTGATCTTCCTTCGTTCCAGGGGTCTCTGACAACTAAGGTGCTTCGCAGAGCCCTCTAGCACGCTGAGGCTTCCTTCTTCACGTTTTGTGTTTTGCAGCAATTTCTCTCTAACGGAGTTGAACTGACATCTACTGCTCACACACAACACTGTGCAGGTAGGTGTAGCTACTGTCCAAAGATGCCAGGAATGAGAAATTTTCTTCTAAACCTTCTGTTTTGTAGCATTCTGCCTTCCTTCTTGGAAGAGTGCCATACACTCTTTCAACTCTGCATAGAGGAAAGAGCACAGCAGTATAACTAAATCTAAGGAGAAAGTGTGCACGCCACACACCATTTGCCCCTTTCCACTGCACCTAGAGATGTGTTCTTTGCACCTCAGAGCCTACGGGCAAGTGTCATTTTTCCGGCAGACAGCTGCATGATGAATTGGTAAGTATCAGCAAAGCTAGCAGACCTTGATCTACCACTCTTCCAGGAGTCACTGCCAACTAGGGTGCTTCGCACAGCACTCTAATGCTCTGAGGCTTCCTTCTCAGCGCATTGTGTTTTGCAGTGATTTCTCTCTAACGGAGTTGAACTGATATCTACTGCTCACAGAGAACACTCTGCAGCGTGGTCTAGCTATTCCAAAACCTGCCTAGCATGTGAACTGTTCTTCTATAACTTCTGTTTTGTACCATTCTTCCTTCCTTCTTGGAAGAGTGCCATACACTCTTACAAATCAGCATAGCGAAAAGAGCACAGCAGTGTAACTAAAGGTAAGGAGAAAGTGTGCACGCCACACAGCATTTGTCTCTTTCCACTGCACCTAGATATGTGTTCTTTGCACCTTGCAGCCTACGGGCAAGTGTCATGTTTCTGGCAGAAGGCTGCATGACGCATTGGTAAGTAGCAGCAGAGGTAGCAGACGTTGATCTTCCTTTGTCCCAGGAGTTACTGATAACGGGGGCGCTGCACAGAGCACTCTAGTGCTCTGAAGCTTCTATCTTCACGTTTTGTGTTTTGCAGTGATTTCTCTCTAACGGAGCTGAACTGATATCAACTACTCACACAGAATACTATGTAGCTGGGTCTAGCTACTGCCAAAACATGCCTGGAATGTGAACTTTACTTCTAACTCTTCTGTTTCGTACCATTCTGCCATTCTTCTTGGAAGAGCGCCATACACTCTCTCCAATGATCACAGCGAAAAGAGCACAGTAGTGTTACTAAAGCTAAAGAGAAAGTGTGCACACCACACATCATTTGTCCCTTTCCAGTGCACATAGTGATGTGTCCCATTCCACTGCACCCAGAAAATGTCCTCTGCACCTCGGAGCCTAAGGGCAAGTGTCATGTTTGCAGCAGAAGGCTGCATGACGCATTGTTTAGTCGCAGCAAAGCTAGCAGACGTTGATCTTCCTTCATTCCAGAGGTCTCTGAAGAATAGGGTGCTTCGCAGAGCCCTCTAGTACGCTGAGGCTTCCTTCTTCGCGCTTTGTGTCTTGCAAAGATTTCTCTCTAACGGAGCTGAACTGACACCTACATCTTACACACAACACTCTGCAGCTAGGTCTAGCTACTGGCAAAACATGCCTGGGATGTGAATTCACCTCATAAGCCTTCTGTTTTGTGCCATTCTAACTTCGTTCTTGGAAGAGTGCCATACACTCTTTCAAATCAGCTTAGCGAAAAGAGCATAGTAGTGTAACTAAAGCTAAGGAGAAAGTGTGCACACTACACACCATTTGCCCCTTTCCACTGCACCCAGAAATGTGTCCTCTGCATCTTGGAGACTACGGGCAAGTGTCATGTTTACGGCAGAAGGCTGCATGACGCATTGGTATGTACCACGAAAGCTAGCAGATGTTGATCTTCCTTTGTTCCAGGAGTTACTGACAACTAGGGCGCTTTGCAGAGCACTCTAGTTCTCTGTGGCTTCCTTCTTCGCGTTTTCTATTTTGCAGCGATTTCTCTCTAATGGAGCTGAAGTGACATCAAATGCTCACACAGAACAGTATGCAGCTATGTCTAGCTACTGCCAAAACACGCCTGGGATGTGAACTTTTCTTCTAAACCTTCTGTTTTGTACCATTCTGCCTTCCTTCTTGGAAGAGTGCAATACACTCTTTCAAATCACCATAGCGAAAAGAGCACAGCAGTGTTTCTACAGCTAAGGAGAAAGTGTGCACACCACACACCATTTGTCCCTTTCCACTGCACCCAGAAAATGTTCTCTGCATCTCGGACTTTAAGGGCAAGTGTCATGTATATGGCAGAAGGCTGCATGACGCATTGGTAAGTAGCAGCAAAGCTAGCCGACATTGATCTTCCTTCGTTCCAGGGGTTTCTGACGACTAGGGCACTTCGCAGAGCCCTCTAGCCCGCTGAGGCTTCCTTCTTCACGTTTTGTGTTTTGCAGCGATTTCTCGCTATGGAATCTGATCTGACATCTACTGCTCACAAAGAACACTCTGCAGCTAGTTCTAGCTACTGCCAAAACATGCCTGAAATGTGAACATTTCTTCTAAATGTTATGTTTTGTACCTTTCTGCCTTCCTTCTTGGAAGAGTGCCATATACACTTTCAGCTCTGCATAGTCAAACCAGCATATAACTATAATTGAAGTTAGAAGAAAGTGTGCACACCACACAGCATTTGTCCGTTTCCATTGCACCCAGAAAATGTTCTCTGCATCTTGGAGCCTAAGGGCAAGTGTCATGTATATGGCAGAAGGCTGCATGACGAATTGGTAAGTAGCAGCAAAGCTAGCAGACGTTAATCTTCCTTTGTTCCAGGGGTCTCTGACGACTAAGGTGCTTCGCAGAGCCCTCTAGCACGCTGAGGCTTTCTTCTTCGCGTTTTGTGTTTTGCAGCGATTTCTCTCTAACGGAGCTGAAGTGACATCTACTGCTTACACACAACACTCTGCATGTAGGACTAGCTACCGCCAAAAGATGCCAGGGATGTGAAATTTTCTTCTAAACCTTCTGTTGTGTAGCATTCTGCCTTCCTTCTTGGAAGAGTGCCATACACTCTTTCAAGACTGCATAGCGAAAAGGACCCAGCAGTGTAACTAATGCTAACGAGAAAGTGAGCACACCACACAGCATTTGTCCCTTTCCACTGCACCTAGAGATGTGTTCTTTGCACCTTGGAGCCTTAGGGCAAGTGTCATGTTTCTGGCAGAAGGCTGCATGACACATTGGTAAGTAGGAGCAAAGCTAGCAGACGTTGATCTTCCTTTTTCCCAGGGGTCTCTGATAACTAAGGTGCTTCGCAGAGCACTCTAGCGCTCTGTGGCTTCCTTCTTCATGCTTTGTGTTTTGCAGCGATTTCTCTCTAATGGAGCTGAACTGACACCAACTGGTTACACACAACACTCTGCAGCCAGGTCTATCTACTGCCAAAACACGCCTGGGATGTGAACTTTACTTCTAACTCTTCTGTTTTGAACCATTCTTCCTTCCTTTTTGGAAGAGTGCCACACAGTCTTCCAAATCAGCATAGCGAAAAGAGCACAGTTGTGTAATTAAAGCTAAGGAGAAAGTGTGCATTTGTCCCTTTCCAGTGCACATAGAAATGTGTTCTCTGCACTTCAGAGCCTAAGGACAAGTGTCATGTTTCCGGCAGAATGGTGCATGACGCATTGGTATGTACCAGGAAAGCTAGCAGACGTTAATCTTCCTTTGTTCCAGGAGTCACTGACAACTAGGGCGCTTTGCAGAGCACTCTAGCGCTCTGTGGCTTCCTTCTTCGCGTTTTGTGTTTTGCAGCGATTTCTCTCTAATGGAGCTGAACTGACATCTACTGCTTACACACAACACTCTGTAGGTAGATGTAGCCACTTCCAAAAGATGCCAGGGATGAGAAATTTTCTTCTAAACCTTCTGTTTTGTACCATTCTGCCTTCCTTCTTGGAAGAGTGCCATACACTCTTTCAACTCTGCATAGAGGAAAGAGCACAGCAGTATAACTAAATCTAAGGAGAAAGTGTGCACGCCACACACCATTTGCCTCTTCCCACTGCACCTAGAGATGTGTTCTTTGCACCTCGGAGCCTACGGGCAAGTGTCATGTTTCCGGCAGACGGCTGCATGACGGATTGGTAAGTAGCAGAAAAGGCAGCACACATTGATCTTCCTTTGTTCCAGGAGTCACTGCCAACTAGGGTGCTTCGCAGAGCACTCTCGCACTCTGTGGCTTCCTTCTTCACATTTTGTGTTTTGCAGCGATTTCTCTCTAACGGAGCTGAACTGACATCTAGTACTCACACAGAACACAATGCAGCTAGGTCTAGCGACTGCCAAAACATGCCTGGGATGTGAACTTTTCTTCTAAACCTTTTGTTTTGTACCATACTCCCTTCCTTCTTGGAAGAGTGCCATACACTCTGTCAAATCAGCATAGCGACAAGAGCACAGCTGTGAAACTAAAGCTAAGGAGAAAGTGTGCACACCACACAGCATTTGTCCGTTTCCAGTGCACCTAGTGATGTGTTCTCTGCACCTCGGAGTCTAAGGGCAAGTGTCATGTTTGCGGCAGAAAGCTGCGTGACGCATTGGTAAGTAGCAGCAAAGCTAGCAGACGTTGATCTTCCTTCGTTCCAGGGGTCTCTGAGGAATAGGGTTCTTCACAGAGCCCTCTAGCACGCTGAGGCTTCCTTCTTCGCGCTTTGTGTTTTGCAAAGATTTCTCTCTAACGGAGCTGAACTGACACCTCCTGCTTAAACACAACCCTCTGCAGCTAGGTCTAGCTACTGCCAAAACATGCCTGGGATGTGAATTTTTCATATAAGCCTTCTGATTTGTGCCATTCCGCCTTCCTTCTCGGAAGAGTGCCATACACTCTTTCAAATCATCATAGCGAAAAGAGCACAGCAGTGTAACTAAAGCTAAGGAGAAAGAGTGCACACCACACAGCATTTCTCCCTTTCCAGTGCACTTAGTGATGTGTTCTCTGCACCCCAGAGCCAAGGGTAAGTGTAATGTTTACGGCAGAAAGCTGCATGACGGATTGGCAAGTACCAGCAAGACTTGCAGACGTTGATCTTCCTTTGTTCTAGATGTCACGGACAACTAGGGCGTTTGGCAGACCACTCTAGCGCTCTGAGGTTTCCTTCTTAGCTCTTTGTATTTTGCAACAATATCTCTCTAACGGAGCTGAACTGACACCTACTGGACACTCAGAACACACTGCAGCTAGGCCTAGCTGCAGCCAAAACACGCCTGGGATGTGAACTTTTCTTCTAAACCTTCTGTTTTGTACCATTCTGCCTTCCTTCTTGGAAGAGTGCCATACACTCTTTCAAATCAGCGTAGCGAAAAGAGCACAGCAATGTAACTAAAGCTAAGGGAAATTGTGCACACACACACCATTTGTCCCATTCCACTGCACCCAGAAAATGTTCTCTGCATCCTGGAGCCTAAGGGCAAGTGTCATGTATATGGCAGAAGGCTGCATGACGCATTGGTAAGTAGCAGCAAAGCTAGCAGACGTTGATCTTCCTTCGTTACAGGGGTCTCTGACAACTAAGGCGCTTCGCAGAGCCCTCTAGCACGCTGAGGCTTCCTTATTTGCGCTTTGTGTTTTGCAGCGATTTGTCTCTAACGGAACAGAATTGACATCTACTGCTTACACACGACACTCTGCATGTAGGACTAGGTACTGCCAAAAGATGCCAGGGTTGTGAAATTTTATCTAAACCTTCTGTTTTGTACCATTCTGCCTTCCTTCTTGGAAGAGTGTCATACACTCTTTCAACTCTGCATAGATAAAAGAGCACAGCAGTGTAACTAAATGTAAGGAGAAAGTGTGTACACCACACAGCATTTGTCCCTTTCCACTGCACCTAGCGATGTGTTCTTTGCACCTCGGAGCCTAAGGTCAAGTGTCATGTTTATGGAAGAAGGCTGCATGACGCATTGGTAAGTACCAGCAAAGCTAGCAGAAGTTGATCTTTCTTTGTTCCAGGAATCACTTATAACTACGGTGCTCCACCGAGCACCCTAGCACTGTGAGGCTTCCTTCTTCACGATTTGTGTTTTGCAGCGATTTCTCTCTAAAAAGCTGTACTGACATCTACTTCTTACACTGAGCACTCTTCACCTCGGTCTTGCTACTGGCAAAACACACCTGGTAAGTTATCTTTTCTTCGAAACCGTCTGTTTTGTACCATTCTGCCTTCCTTCTTGGAAGAGTGCCATGCACTCTTTCAACTCTGCATAGTGAAAAGAGCACAGCAGTGTAATTAAAGCTTAGCACAAAGTGTGCTCACCACACAGAATTTGTCCCTTTCCAGTGCACATATATATGTGTTCTCTGCATCTCGGAGCCTAAGGCCAAGTGTCATGTTTATGGCAGAAGGCGGCATGACGGATTGGTAAGTAGCAGCAAAGCTAGCAGACGTTGATCTTCCTTTGTTTCAGGGATCTCTGACGACTAGGGCGCTTCGCAGAGCCTTCTAGCACGCTGAGTCTTCCTTTTTCGTGTTTTCTGTTTTGCAGCGATTTCTCTCTAACGGAGCTGAAGTGACATCAAATGCTCACACAGAACACTCTGCAGCTAGGCCTAGCTACTGCTAAAACACGCCTGGGATGTGACCTTTTCTCTAAACCTTCTGTTTTGTACCATTCTGCCTTCCTTCTTGGAAGAGTGCCATACACTCTTTCAAATCAGCATAGCAAAAAGAGCACAGCAGTGTAACTAAAGCTAAGAAAAAGTGTGCACAACACACAGCATTGGTCCCTTTCCACATCACATAGAGATATGTCCTTTGCAACTCAGAGCCTATGGGGAAGTCTAATGGTTCCGGTAGAGGGCTGCATGACGCATTGATAAGTAGCAGCAAATATAGAAGATGTTGATCTTCCTTCGTTCCAGGGGTCTATGACTATTAGGGCGCTTCGCAGAGCACTCTAGCACGGTGAAACATCCTTGTTTGCGCTTTGTGTTTTGCAGCGATTTCTCATTAAGGAAGCTGAACTGACATCTACTGCTCACATAGAACACTCTGCAGCGTGGTCGGGCTACTGCCAAAACATTCCAGGGATGTGAACTTTTCTTCTAAACCTTCTGTTTTGAACCATTCTGCCAACCTTCTTGAAAGAGTGCCATATACTCTTTCAACTCTGCATAGAGAAAAGATCACAGCAGTGCACCTAAAGCTAAGAAGAAAATGTGTACACCATATAGGAGTTGTCCTTTTCCACCGCTCCTAGAGTGGTGTTCTCTGCATATGGGAGCCTATGGGCAAGTGTCATGTTTACGGCAGAAGGCTGCATGATGCATTGGTAAGTAGCAGCAAAGCTAGCAGACATTGATCTTCCTTTGTTCGAGGAGTCAATGACAACTAGGGTGCTTCTCAGAGCACTCTACCACACTGAGGCTTTCTTCTCGGCGCATTGTGTTTTGCAGTGATTTCTCTCTAACGGAGTTGAACTGACATCTACTGCTCACACAGAACGCACTGCAGCTAGGTCTAGCTATTATAAAACATCCCTGGGATGTGAACTATTCTTCTAAACCGTCTATTTTGTACCATTCTGCCTTCCTTATTTGTAGAGTGCCATGCACTCTTACAAATTAGCATAGCGAAAAGAGCACAGCAGTTTAACTAAAGTTAAGGAGAAAGTGTGCACAACACACAGCATTTGTCCCTTTCCAGTGCACATATAGATGTGTTCTCTGCATCTCAGAGCCTAAGGACAAGTGTAATTTTTCCGGCAGAAGGCTGCATGACGTATTAGTAAGTAGCAGCAAAGCTAGCAGACATTGATCTTCCTTTGTTCCAGGAGTCACTGACAGCTAGGGTGCTTCGCAGAGCACTCTAGAGCTCTGAGGCTTCTTTGTTTGCACTTTGTGTTTAGCTGTGATTTCTCTCTAACGGAGCTGAACTGACATCTACTGCTCACACAGAACACAATGCAGCTTGGCCTAGCTACTGCCAAAACATGCCTGGGATGTGAATTTTTCTTCTATATGTTGTGCTTTGTACCATTCTGCATTCCTTCTTGGAAGAATGCCATACACTCTTTCAAATCTGCATGGCGAAAAGAGTACAGCAGTGTAACTATAGCTAAGGAGAAAATGTGCGCACCACACAGCATTTGTTTCTTTCCAATGCACATAGAGATGTGTTCTCTGCGCTTCGGAGCCTTAGGGCAAGTGTCATGTTTACGGCAGAATGCTGCATGACGCATTGGTAAGTAGCAGCAAAGCTAGCAGACATTGACCTTCCTTTGTTCCAGGAGTCACTGACAACGAGGGCGCGTCGCAGAGAACTCTAGCGCTGTGTGGCTTCCTTCATCGCAATTTCTGTTATGCTGCGAGTTCTCGCTAATGGAGCTTAACTGACATCTACCGCTTACACAGAACACACTGCAGCTAGGTCTAGCTATTCCAAAATACGCCTCGGATGTGAACTTTTCTTCTAAACCTTATATTTTGTACCATTCTGCGCTCCTTCTTGGAAGAGTGCCATACACTCTTTCAATTCAGATTTGCCAAAATAGCACAACACTCTAATTAAAACTAAGTTGAAATTCTGCGCGCCACACAGCATTTGTCCCTTTCCATTGCACATAGATATGTGTTCCCTGCATCTCGGAGCCTAAGGTCAAGTGTCATGTTTATGGCAGAATGTTGCATGACGGATTGGAAAGTAGCAGCAAAGCTAGCAGACATTGATCTTCCTTTGTTCCAGGAGTCACTGACAACTGGGGCGCGTCGCCGAGCACTCTAGCGCTGTGAGGCTTCCTTCTTCGCGATTTCTGTTATGCTGCGAGTTCTCGCTAATGGAGCTTAACTGACATCTACCGCTTACACTGAACACATTGCAGCTAGGTCTAGCTATTCCAAAACACGCCTGGGATGTGAACTTTTCTTCTAAACCTTCTGTTTTGTACCATTCTGCCTTCCTTCTTGGAAGAGTGCCATACAGTCTTACAAATTAGCATAGCGAAAAGAGCACAGCAGTTTAACTAAAGTTAAGGAGAAAGTGTGCACAACACACAGCATTTGTCCCTTTCAAGTGCACTTATAGATGTGTTCTCTGCATCTCAGAGCCTAAGGACAAGTGTAATGTTTCCGGCAGAAGGCTGCATGACGTATTGGTAAGTAGCAGCAAAGCTAGCAGATGTTCATCTTCCTTTGTTCCAGGAGTCACTGACAGCTAGGGTGCTTCGCAGAGCACTCTAGGGCTCTGAGGCTTCTTTGTTTGCACTTTGGGTTTAGCTGCGAATTTTCTCTAACCGAGATGAACTGACATCTACTGCTCACACAGAACACACTGCAGCTTGGCCTAGCTACTGCCAAAACACGCCTGGGATGTGAATTTTTCTTCTAAAGGTTCTGCTTTGTACCATTCTGCATTCCTTCTTGGAAGAATGCCATACACTCTTTCAAGTCTGCATAGCGAAAAGAGTACAGCAGTGTAACTAAAACTAAGGAGAAAGTGTGCACACCGCACAGCATTTCTCCCTTTCCAGTGCACCTAGAGATGTGTTCTCTGCACCTCAGAGCCTTAGGGCAAGCGTCATGTTTACGGCAGAAGGCTGCATGACGCATTGGTAAGTAGCAGCAAAGGTAGCAGACGTTGATCTTCCTTTGGTTCCGGAGTCACTGGCAACTGGAATAACAAGAATAATCAGGCTTCTAAGTGGTGACTTCTATAGCCTGGAATGAATCCTGATCTATGGGGAAATTTAACAGGCAGAAGCCCAGTCTCAGTATAAGGGCTTTGGACAAAAATGAGGGGCTTTTTTCTGTGTAAAATAAAGCTCACTCCCTCACTTTTGTAATGTCTATTTAGAGGAGGCTTTTGGACACTCAAAGAACAACCAGGCTTCTTACTGGTGGCATCTATAGTCTGCAAGAAATCCTGATCCATAAGGAAATTGTAGCTCATTTCACCATTTCGTAATGTCTGTTTAGAGGAGATGATGGTACTCAAGGAAAAACCAGGCTTCTAAGTGGTGGCACCTTTAGTCTGGGAGAAATCCTGATCCATACAGAAATTTAACAGGCGGAAACGCAGTTGCAGGCACAGGGCCCTGGACACAAAGAGGGGCCCTTTTCTCTATGAAAAGAAACACACCCTCCCCGTTTCCAAATACCTTTTTGAGGAAGTGTTTGTGACTCCGATTTAAAGCAGGGTTCTAAGTGGTGGCATCATTAGCCTTGGAGAAATCCTGTTCCTTAGAGAAATTTTGGAGGCAGAAAGCAAGTGTGATTCACCGGGCCCCGGACACAAACAGGGGTCCTTTTCCCTTTGAAAAGAAACACACCCTCCCAGTTTCCTTCTACCTTTTGCAGGAAGTGTTTGTGACTCCACTTGTAAGCAGGGTTCTCAGTGGTGGCATCTTTAGTCTGGGATAAATCCTTAACTATAGGGAAATTGAACAGGCAGAAGCCAAAACTCCATCTCAGAGGCCTGGATAAAAACGGGCAGGATTCTCTGTACAATAAAGATCACTTCATCATATTTGTAATGTCTATTTAAAGGTGGCTTTTGGCACTCGAAGAACAACCAGATTTCTCACTGGTGGCATCTTATATCTGGAAGAAATCCTGACCCATATGGAAATTTAACAGGGAGAAGCCCAGTCTCAGTCCCAGGGCCCTGGACCCAAATTCAGGTTTATTTCTAATGAAATAAAGATCAATTCACCACTTTTGTAATGTCTATTCAGAGGAGGCTTTTGGCATATAAGGAACAAGGCTCCATACTAATGGCATCTTTAGTCTGGAAGAAATCCCGATCCATAGAGAAATGTAACAAGCAGTAACCCAGTCGCAGGCACAGGACCCTGGACACAAACAGAGGTTTATTTCTCAGTGAAATGAAGCTCACTTCACCACTTTTTAAAAATCTATTTAGAGGATTCTTTTGTTCAAAGAACAATAGGGCTTCTAAGTGGTGGCATTATAGTCTTGGAGAAATCCTGATCCTTAGCGAAATTAAGGACCAATGTAAGGCACAGGGCCCTGGATATAAACAGGGGCCCTTTTCCCTTTGAAAAGAAGCACATCCTCCCAGTTTACTAATACCTTTTGGAGGAAGTGCTTGTTATTTGAATTTTATCTAGGGGTCTAAAACATGTTATATTTAGTCTGGCAGAGGGCCCTGGACCCAAACTCAGGTTTATTTCTCGGTGAAATAAAGCCCAATTCACCGCTTTCGTAATGTCTATTTAGAGGAGACTTTTGGGCACTCAAAGAACAACCAGGCTTCTAACTGGTGGCATCTTTAGTCTGCAAGAAATCCTGATCCTTACAGAAATTTAACAGGCAGACACCCCATCGCAGGTACTGGACTTTGGTAACAGCGATTTATTTCTCAGTGAAATGAAGCTCAGTTCAACACTTTTTAAATGTCTATTTAGAGGAGGCCTTTGGTGCAGAATGAGCAACATGGCTTTTATATGGTGGTATTTTTAGTCTGGGAGAAATCCTGATCCTTAGGGACATGTAACAGGCAGAAAGCAAGTTTAAGGCACAGGGCCCTGGACACAAAGAGGGGTCCTTTTCCCTTTGAAGACAAACCCACCCTCCCAGTTTCCTAATACCTATTGGAGGAAGTGTTTGTGACTCCAAATGTTGCCAGGCTTCTAAATGATGGCATCTTTCATCTGGAAGAAATCCTGAATCATAGGTACAGGGTACTCATAGAAGAAGCATCTTATATGGGGAGATGCACTTTTCTTCTAAACCACTGATGCTGCAACAGTTTGCCTGGCTTCCTGTTAGAGTTCCATGCAGTTTTTCAAGCCTGTATAGCAAAAAGTACGGCAGTGTACTTTAAAGTAAGGAGAAAACATGCATGCCACAAATAATTTTTCCCCTTCCACTGAATAAACCAATGTGCTCTCCAAACTTTGTTCAAAAGCAGCGTCAGCTGAGGTTGGTCTCACTCTGTGAAAGAGCAACTGCCAGCTCTTGGCCATGTCAGTACATTGTGTTAGTCTTCCCCAATCAATTTCACTGTTCCAAAGCTCTTCAGAACCGAAGGCATTCGAAATCCACGTGCTCTCCAAATAGCTTTGAATCAGCCAACTGGTTGTCAGTCACTAGTGGTAAGAAGTAATTTCAACGTCCAATAGCTTTGTTGCTACAATACATACCCTTCATGCAGCCTCCTGCAGTAAACATGACGATTGTTGTTATGTTCCGAGAGGCAGAGAACACACACAGGTATGTGCCATGGAAGGGGAGAAATGCTGTGTCATGTGCACGCTATGTCCTCAGATTCAAGTACACATCCATACTTTTCTATGGAACGGAACGGAAATGACATCTAATGCTCCCACAGAACACTGCAGCTAGGTTTTGCTACTACCAAAACAGGTCTGGGACATGAAGTTTTCTTCTAAATCTCATGGTCCCCATCAGTTTGCTGTGGTTTTTATAAGAGTACCATACACTCTTTCGACTCTGCATAGAGAAGAGTACCGCAATGTATACTAAAGCTAAGGAGAATGTGTGCACACCATACAGCATTTCCCCATTTCCACTGAACCTAGAGATGTGTTCTCTGCATCTCGGAGCCTACGGGCAAGTGTCATGTTTACGGCAGAAGGCTGCATGACGCATTGGTAGGTAGTAGTTAGCAGACAGTGATTTTCCTTTGTTCCAGCAGTCACTAACAACTGGTGCGCTGTGCAGAGCACTCTAGGGGTCTGCAGCTTGCTGGTTCTTGCTTTGTGTTTTGCAGTGATTTCTCTCTAACAGAGCTGAACTGACATCTACTGCTCATACAGAACAGTCTGCAGCTAGGTCTAGCTACTGCCAGAACACGCCTGGGATGTGGACTTTTCTTCTAAACCTTATATTTTGTACCATTCTGCCTTCCTTCTTGGAAGAGTGCCATGCACTCTTTCAACTCTGCATAGACAACAGCACGGAAGTGTCACTAAAACTAAGGAGAAAGCGTGCACACCATACAGCATTTGTCCCTTTCCACTGCACATAGAGATTTGTTCTCTGCATCTCTGAGCCTAAGGGCAAGTATCATGTTTATGGCAGAAGGCTGCATGACGGATTGGTAAGTAGTAGTAGCACAGTTAGCAGACGGTGATCTTCCTTTGTTCCAGCAGTCATTGACAACCGGTACGTTGCGCAGAGCACTCTATTCCTGTGCAGCTTCCTTGTTCTCGCTTTGTGATTTGAAGCGACTTCTCTTTATCAGATCTGAACTGACATCAACTGCTCCCACAGAACACTCTGCAGTTAGGTTTTGGTCCTGCCAAAACACACCTGGGATGTGGACTTTCCCTTTTAACCTTCTTGTCCATACCATTCTACCTTCCTTTCTTCTAAGAGTGCCAAGCACTCTTTCAACTCTGCATAGCGAAAAGCATGGAAGTGTATTTAAAGCAAAAGAGAAAGTGTGCACATCAGACAGCATTTCTCCCCTTGCACTGTACATACAAATGTGCTCTCCGAAGTTTTTTCAAAGCAGAGTCAGCTGAGGTCTCTATTGCTCCATGAGAATGCAGCTGCCTATTGACCATGTCAAAACATTGTGCTAGTCTTCTCCCTGCACCTTCAGTGTTGCAAAGCTGTTCATAACCAAAGGTGTTCTAAATGCAAGTGTTCTCCAAAAGGCTTTGTAACAGCCTTTTGTCTGTGTCAGGTTGTCAGTGATTAGTGGTAAGAAGGAAAAGCAATATCCGATAGCTTTGCTGCTTCACGACATACTCTTCATGCAGTCTTCTTGTGGTAATTACAATGCTTGCTGTTACACTGCGAGATGCAGAGAAGACACTGGTATGTGCAGTGCAAGGGGAGAAAGGCTGTGTGGTGTGTACACTGTCTCCTTAAATTTTGGTTGACTTCTGTGTGTTTTGCTATGGAGAGTTGAAAAAGTGCATGGTACTCTTATAGGAAGCAGGACAGACTGATATAATGCAGAGGGTTTAGAAGGAAACTGCACGTCTCAAACATGTTTAGGCAGTAGACAAACCTAGAAGCAGAAAGTTCTGTGTAAGCAGTGGACTACATTTCACCTCTATACGAGAGAAATCGCTGCAGGACACAATGCGGGAACAAGGAAGCAGAAAAGCACCAGAGTGCTCTGGGCAGCATACCGGTTGTTAGTGAATGGTAGTAAGAAGGAAAATCAACGTCTGCGCGCTTTGCTACTACACACCTAATTCACATGCAGCGTTCGGTGAGAAACACGATGCTTAGGCTCCGAGATGCAGAGAAGACATTGGTGTGTGCAGTGGAAAGGGAGAAATGCTGTGTCATGTGCACGTGGTGGAAATTTTAGTACGGTAGAAATCCTGAGCAAAAGGGAAATTTAGCAGGCAGAAACTCAGTGTAAGTTCAAGGGATCTTGACACAATCTGAGGTTTATTTCTCCGATACATGAAGCTGAATTTAGCACATTTGTAATGTCTATTTGGACAAGGTGTTTGGCATTCAGAGAACAGCCAGGCTTCCAGTGAAGGCATCTTTACTCTGGGAGAAAAGCAGTTCAATAGGGAATTTTAGCAGGGAGAAGCCCAGCCTCAATCCCAGGGCCCTGGACACAAACTCAGGTTTATTTCTCACTGAAATAAAACTCAGTTCACCACTTTTGCAATGTCTATCTAGAGGAGGATTTTGGCATTCAAAGAACAACCAGGCATCTAATTGGTGGCATTTTTAGTCTTGGAGAAATCCTGATTCTTCAGAAAATTTAGCAGGAAGAAACACAGTCTCAATCCCAGGGCACAAAACATAAACATGGGCTGGTTTATCACCAAACTAAAGCTCACTTCACCAATTTTATAATCTTATTCTAGAGGAGACTTTTGGCAATCAAAGGACAACGGGGCTTTTAAGTGGTGGCATTTTAGTCTTGGAGAAATCCTGAACCTTAGGAAAATTCAGCAGGCAGAAAGGAAGTGTGAGGCACAGAGCCATGGACAAAAACAAGGGCCCTTTTCCCTTTGAAAAGAAACACACCCTTCCAGTTTCCTAATACCTTTTGGAGGAAGTGTTTGTGACTCCCAATGCAGCCAGGGTTCTACGTGGTGGCATCTTCAGTCTTGTAGAAATCCTTAACCATAGGGAAATTTACCAGACAGAAGACAAATCACCTTCCCAGGACCCTGGACAAAAAACAGGGGCGCTTTTGTCTGTATTGTCTGTACAATAAAGGTCACTTCATCACTTTTGTAATGTCTTTTTAGAGGAGGCATTTAGCACTCAAAGAAAAACCAGTCTTCAAAGTGGTGTCATCTTTAGTCTGGAAAAAATCCTGATCCATACTGGAATTTAAAGAACAGAAGCCCAGTTGCAGGTAGAGGGGCCTGGACAAAAAGGTTTATTTCTCAGAGAAATGAATATCAGTTCACCACTTTTGTAATGTCTTTTTAGAGGAGGTCTTGGCATTCAAAGAAAACCGGGCTTCTAATTGGCGGCAGCTTGAGTCTGGAACAAATCCTGATCCATATGGGAATTTAACAGACAAAACCCAGTCTCAGTTCCAGGGCCCTGGACAAAAAAGAGAGGCTCGTTTCTCCATAAAATAAAGCTCACTTCATCACTTTTGCATTGTCTATTTAGAGGAGGCTTTTGGCACTCAATGAAAAACCAAAATTCTCACTGGTGACCTATTTAGTCTGGGAGAAGTCCTAGTCCATACAAGAAATTTAACAGGCAGAAGCCCAGCCCCAATCACAGGGACCTGGACACAAACTCAGGTTTATTTCTCAGTTAAATTAAGTTCACTTCAACACATTTATAATCTTATTATTAAGGAGGCTTTTGGCACTCAAAAAACAACGGGGCTTCTAAATGGTGTTATCTTTAGTCTAGGAGAAATCCTGATCCTTAGGAAAATTTATCAGGCAGAAGCCAAATCTCCGTCCCAGGGTCTTGGACAAAAACCAGGGTCTGCATGGTCTGTAAAATAAAGCTCACTTCATCACTTTTGCAATGTCTATTTAGAGGAGACTTTTTGTACTCAAAGAAAAACCAGGCATCTAAGTGGTGGCATTTGTAGTCTGGAAGAAATCATGAACTGTAGGGAAATTTAACAAGCAAAAGTGAAATCTCTGTCCCAGTGTGTTGAACAAAAAGCAGGAGCTGGATTCTCTGTAGAATAAAGCTCACTTCATCACTTTTGTAATGTCTATTTAGAGGTGGCTTTTGGCAGTCAAAGAACAACCAGTCTTCTAAGTGGTGGCATCTTTAGTCTGGGAGAAATCCTGAACTATAGGGAAATTTAACAGGCTGAAGTCAAATCTCCATCCCGGGGTGCTGGACAAAACACAGGGGCTGGATTCTCTGTAAAATAAAGCTCACTTCATCACTTTTGTAATGTCTATTTAGAGGAGGCCTTTGGCATTCCAAGAACAGCCATGCTTCTAAGTGGTTGCATCTTTAGTCTGGGAGAAATCCTGATCCATAGTGACATTTAACAGGCAGAAACTCAGTCCCTGGTACAGGGCCCTGGACACAAACTCAGGTTCATTTCTCAGTGAAAAAAAGCTCTCTTCACCACTTTTATAATCTTATTCTAGAGGAGTCTTTTGGCACTCAAAGAAAAAGGCTTCTAAATGGTGGTATGTTTAGTCTGGGAAAAAAGCTGATCCTTAGGGAAATTTAGGAGGCCGAAGGCAAGTGTGAGGCACAGAGCCTTTGCATCAAAAGGGGCCCTTTTCCCTTCAAAAAGAAGCTCACCTGCCCAGTTTCCTAATACCTTTGGGAGGAAGAGTTTGTGACTCTACATGCTGCCAGGGATCTAAGTGGTAGCATATTTAGCCTGGGAGAAATCCTGATCCATAGGGAAATTTAAAAGGCAGAAGCCAAATCTCTGTCCCAGGGCGCAGGACAAAAACCACGGACTGGCTACTCGGTACCATAAAGCTCACTTCAACACATTTGTAATGTCTATTTAGAGGAGGCTTTTGGCACTCAAAGAACAACTAGGCTTCTAACTAGTGGCATCTTTAATCAGCAAGAAATCCTGTTCCATAGAGCAATTTAAAAGGCAGCAACCCAGTCCCTGGTACAGGGCCCTGGACACAAACAGGGGATAATTTTTCAGTGAAATGAGTCTCAGTTCACCACTTTTGTAATGTCTATATCCTGGTTTGAAAGGACAGGTGTCTTCCAGTAAAGGCAGAAATTTCCCTTTGAAATAGAGACTTTGGTTCCACTCCCCCCAAGTATTATAATTGTTTGAATCAAGGACTCTGAGGCAGAGATAAGGGGGTGGGAATAACAGCTCTTTTACCAATATATCTAACCGTACAAGGAGAAAACAACAGCAGTTGTTAAAATTGCTAACAGAACAGAATAGATAACTCGGTGTCAGTCCCTTTAGATGCAAGCATACTGTCTCTGTGCTTAGTCCCAGTCCGGCAGCTGCCGAGGGCAGGCGGGAGTGCAGGCGGGAGATGGGCGGCAGCGGCCACACCGGTCTTGGGCAGGACCAGGCTGGAGCGGGCGGCTCTTCGCTCACCGTTTGTGTCTGGGTGATCAGCTGTATCCTCAGAGTCAGGAGGCTGGAACGGGGCAGATGCAGGGCAGGTGATCACAGAGGGTCTGGCTCCTCTGTGCTCAGCCGCGTGGGCTGATTATCGGGCGTCCTCCTCCCAGCTTGCCGGAAACACAAGTCCCCCCCCGGAAGCCTCAGAGGCCCCTCCGGGAGCCACTGCCACCGACCCCTTTTGTCTGGAGTCATCAGAGATCGTGGGTGTAACCCGGCCAGCTCCTTTGGCATGATAATGGGAAAAATTCTTTCAATTGACACAGTAATAAAAAAACACTCAACCCCCAACAGTCTATTTATAGGAGGTGTTTGGCACTCAAAGAACAACCAGGCTTCTAAATGGTGACATCTTTAGTCTGGGAGAAATCCTGATCTGGAAGGACATTTGACAAGCAGAAGCCAAATCTCTGTCCCAGGGCCCTAGATCAAAACGAGAGACTGGATTCTCTGTACAATAAAACTGACTTCATCGCTTTTGTAACGTCTACTAAGAGGAGGCTTTGGGCACTCAAATAACAACCAGGCTTCTAAATGGTCTAAAAATTTAATCTGGAAGAAATCCTGATGCTTACCAGAATTTAACAGGAAGAAGTCCAGTCTCAGTCCCAGGGCCCTGGACATTAAACACTGGCTTGTTTCTCTGTAAAATAAAGCTCACTTCATCACTTTTGCAATATCTATTTAGATAAGGCTTTCGGCACTCAAAGAACAACCAGGATTATAAGTGGTGGCATCTTTAGTCTAGTCTGGGAGAAATCCTGATCCTTAGGGCAATTGAGCAGGTAGGTGCTATATCTCCATCGCAGGGCCCTGGACAAAAAAGAGGCTAGATTCTCTGCACAATAAGGCTCACTTCATTGTTTTTATAATGTCTATTTATAGGAGGCTTTTGGCACTCAAAGAACAACCAGGCTTACATGTGGTGACATCTTTAGTCTGGAAGAATTCCTGATCATTAGGGGAATTTCGCAGGCAGAAACATAGTCTCAGTCCCAGGGCCCAGGACATAAAAAAGGGGTTTGTTTCTCTGTAAAAAAAAGCTCACTTCATCACTTTTGTAATGTCTATCTAGAGGAGGCTTTTGGCATTCAAAGAACAATCAGGGTTCTAAATGGTGGAATATTTAGTCTGGGAGAAATCCTGATCTATATGGAAATTTAACAGACAGAAGCCATATCTCTGTCCCAGGGCCCTGGACAAAATACAGGGGCTGGATTCTCATTACAATAAGGCTCACTTCATCACTTTTGTAAATTCTCTTTATAGGGGGCTTTTAGCAATCAAAGAACATCCAGGCTTCTAAATGGTAGCATCTTTTGCCTGGAAGAAATCCTGATCCATAGGGAAATTTATCGGGCAGAAGCCCGGTCCCAGGCACAGGACATTGGACATAATCTGAGATTTCTTTGTTAGTGAAATAAAGCTCACTTCACCATCTTTGTAATGTGTATTTAGAGGAGGCTTTTGGCACTCAAAGAAGAACAGGACTTCTAAGTGTTGGCATTTTTCATCTGGGAAAAATCCTGATCCATATGGAAATTTAACAGGCAGAAACCCAGTTGCAGGCACAGGCCTCTGGACACAAACTCAGGTTCATTTCTTGGTGAAATAAAGCTCACTTCACCATATTTGTAATGTCTATCTAGAGGAAAATATTAAATTGGCAAAACCTTTAGTCACATCGTGACAACCACTTAGAAGCCTGGCGCTTCATCCAGTGCCAAAACCGTCCTCTAAATGGACATTTAAAAAGTGTGGAAGTGAGCTTTATTTCACACAGTAATTGGTCCCTGGTTTTTTGTTTTGTTTTTTTTTTTGTGTGTCCAGGGCCTTGAGCTGGAGACTGGGTATATGCCTGCTAAAGTTACAAATGGATTAGGATTTCTCCTAGACTAAAGTTGCCACTACTTAGAACCCTGACTACATTTGGAGTCACAAACAATTCCTTCCAAAGGTATTAGGAAACTGGGAAGATGTGTCCTTTTCAAACAAAAAAAAATGGCTTATATTGCTGTCCAGGGCCCTTTGCCTGAGACAGGGCTTCTGCCTGCTAAATTTCTGAACAGATCAGAATTTCTCCCAGACTAAAGATGTCACCACTTAGATTCCTGGCAGTTCTTTGAGTGCCAAAAGCCTCCTCTAAATACACATTAGAAAAGTGGTGAAGTGAGTTTTAATTTCACAAACAAATAAGCCCCAGTTTATGTCCAGGTCCCTGGGCCTAAGACGAGGATTCTGCCTGCTACATCTCCCTATGGAGCAGGATTTCTCCCAGACTAAAGATGCCACCACTTAGAACCCTGGCTATATTTGGAGTCGCAAACAGTTCCTCCAAAAGGTATTAGGAAACTGGGAGGGAATGTCCTTTTCAAAGGAAAAAGAGCTATGGTTGGTGTCCAGGGCCCTGTACCTGAGACTGGGTATATGACTGCTAAAATTCCCTATGGATCAGGATTTCTCCCACACGAAAGATGCCAGCACTGAGACCCCCGGGCTATTATTTCAGTGCCAAACACCTCCTCAAAATAGACATCACGGAAGTGGGGAAGTGAGCTTTATTTCACAGAGAAATAGGCCACTGTTTGTGTTCAGGGCCTTGAGCCAGAGACTGGGTATATGCCTGCTAAAGTTACAAATGGATTAGGATTTCTTTTAGACTAAAGTTGCCACTACTTAGAATCTTGACTACATTTGGAGTTGCAAACAATTCCTTCCAAAGGTATTAGGAAACTGGGAGGGTGTGTCCTTTTCAAACAGAAAACGGCTCAAATTTGTGTCCAGGGCCATTTGCCTGAGACTGGGCTTCTGCCTGCTAGAATTCCATATGGATCAGAATTTCTCCCAGACTAAAGATTCCACCACTTAGAACTGTGGCTGCTCATTGAGTGCAAAACACCTCCTCTAAAAACGCATTACCGAAGTGGTGATGCGAGCTTTATTTCACAGAGGAATAAGCCCCGGTTTGTGTCTAGGTACCAGGGCATGAGACTGGGCTTCTGCCTGCTAAATCTTCCTATGGAGCAGGATTTCTCCCAGAGTAAAGATGCCACCATTTAGATCCCTGGATGTTCTTTGAATGCCAAAAGCCTCCTCTATATAGACATTACAATAGTGGCGAAGTGAGCTTCATTTCACAGAGAAATTGTCCCTGTTTTAATCCACGCCCTGTGCCTGAGACAGGGCTTCTGCCTGCTAAATTTCTGAACAGATCAGGATTTCTTCCAGACTAAAGATGCCACCACTTAGATCCCAGGCTGTTCTTTCAGTGCCAAACATGTCCTCTAAATAGACATTACAAAAGTTTTGAAGTGAGCTGTTTCACAGAGAAATAGGCCCCTGTTTGTGCTGCAGGAATGTTCTGGAGCTTCCCTCCGGCTAACTCCGGGTTACTAGAAAGAAACCCAAAGCCTTGCAGGAAGGAGGTAAAAGAACCAAAGAGGCTCCTTCTCCTGAAGGGGTTCAGAGCTTTATTCTGGAGGTTTTGAAGAGAGAAAGAGGTAGTGGGAATGCCTGGACCTTGGATTTTAAACCCCCCGCCAGGTGCGGGGTAAAACCAGAGTCCTGCCAATCAGCTTAGCAGGGAGAGGAAAGGGGAGGGGAAAGGACTGAACTACTTGACAGTCTATAGGGAAAGTCAGGGAGATACCATTCTTGTTGCTACACAGAGCATGTATATGATATACATCATCTCCCCATTTTTTTGTCTAAAACAAGGCTAAAGGAAAACATCAGGTTCATTTTGATTCTGAATATGAATTTGCCCACCACTTGCAGTCTTCAGAAAAATTAGACTGTTTTTTGTTTGTCAACTTGATGTGGTTGACTACTGAGGTAGAAGAAATGAGACCATTAACAACTTCTAAAATAAAGCTACGAAGGATCCCAAATGCTACAACTATAAGAAAAATAATAATAAAGAATAACAAAATTGTTTTATCTATAGGAGTCCACCACCCTGTGAGTCCCCAGCCTTTGAACAGTTCATTGAACCAATCTTCTGATTCTAGCTTCACTTGTCCGATCAGGCTATTTAAGTTTCGGAGGGCTGCGTGGACATTAAGAGGATGTTGCTGAGAGACAATCCACGCAGCTGCAAAACTGTTCAGTGGGAACCAGAGGACAACTTGGAAGGGGTTTTTCACGAGGTTGAGTGGAGGGTAGGTTTTCTCTAAAAGGAAAAACAAACATTTTAAAATATGTTAAAAGTCTCTGTCTGCTGGGATGCATTCCTTTATGAAGATTACTTCTTCTCCTTCCTGTGGCATCTTCTTTTTGAAGCAATGGTCACTTGCTTCTCATTCCCTTCTGCTGGAGCTGGATTTTTTGGAACAAAAGGCTTAACCCACTCCTGAGGAATCCACCGAGGGCCTGAGGGAGTGGATATGCAACCATAACCATGCCCTCAGGTAACAAGCTCATAGGGACCTTTGGTTTCTCATGTTTCTGGGTCCCTAATCAAAACTGGTGGATGCTGAGACAATTTGAACTGTTTACTGCTGTTAAAGTGACGTACCACAGGTGGACTCCTGTTTTCAAATGAACAATTTAAGAAATTGATAGTGAACAGGGCTTTACAGAGCTTTTGCTGTGGAGATATCCACACAGTGGAACTGCTCTGTCTAGCCAGGACCTGTTTGAGCGTCTGGTGGGCACACTCAATCACAGCTTGGCCTGTGGGGGAGGGGGGGATGCCAGTTTTATGTTCCACTCCCTACTGCTGGACAAATTCCAGGAACTCCTTGGATATGTATGCTGGGCCATTATCTGTTTTGATTTCCCTAGGGATCCCCAACCCTGAAAAGGCTTGCACTAGGTGTTGTTTGGCATGCACAGCCTTTTCTCCTGCATGGGCAGAGGCATAAACTGCACCTGAATATGTGTCAATACTTACATGTACATATTTGAGGCGACTGAAACTGGGAATTTGTGTGATATCTGTTTGCAACACTTCACAGCTGCCAAGGCCTCGGGGATTAACCCCCATACCCAGTGATGGCATGGCTAGGAACTGGCAGCTGGGACAGGTGGCCCCAATAGCTCGAGCCTGACTCCATGTTAGCTGGAACTGATGGACCAGAACTGGAAAATTTTGGTGGTATTGCTGGTGGCTCAGCTTTGCCTGTTGGAAGATGTCAGGGAGGCGTGCTTTCTCAGCTGGGGCTGCAAGGGAGTCTGTCACTCGATTCCCTTCTGCAATTTCTCCTGGCAACTCGGTATGTGACCTTACATGCATCACATAGAAGGCATGTTCTCTATGTGAAATTAAATAGATTAGTTTTGAAAGAAGCCTGAAGAGATGCTCATTATTAATATCTTTGAAAACTGCCTGCTCCACTCTAGACACCACTCCTTCAACAGAAGCTGAGTCAGTTACCAAGTTAAATGGCTCTGAAAATTTCTCAAAGGCTCTCACAACTGCAGCCAGTTCAGCTACCTGGAGAAATCCCTCCACAAACTGAACATCAGCTTCCCAATGCTGAGTCTGTGGGTTTCTCCAAGTCATCACCGACTTATGAGAGGCCTCTGATGCATCTGTGAACACTGTGAGAGACTCTAGTGGTCTCCGACTCCTCACGAGGAATGAGGTGGAATTCCTCTTTGAACAACTTATGAGCTGGGCCTTGGACTAATACTTGTCCACTGTAGTTGTCTAGAGATATTTGGAGGCAGGTATTGCTCTGGAGCAAGTGCTCAAACATCTCTTTGGTCAGCCTTTCAGGAGAGTTCCTTCCCTCCTCAGAAAGTTAGACTGGGAGGTGAATGCATGCAAAGTCACAACCAGCCAGCTCACAGAGTCTCATCCTTGCCTTCAGAATCAGCTGAGCCATCAGCTCTTGTGGCTGAGTGATAGTCTTGGATCTTTGGTGGGAGAAGAAGACCCACTCTATAATTGAGAGTGAATCTTTCTGCCCCTCAATCCACTGGAATATTAGACCGTGCAGGTGTGGCAGTTCTCCCAAAACAATGAATTTGAAAGGCAGCTTGAGCTGATAACAGTGAGCCTGCCTCTCTGCCAAAGCTTTTCGATTGCAGTTTTTGCCCCTGGGGTCCGTTCCCTGGGAGAAACCATCTCTCTCTCCCCCTTCAATAAATTGAAGAGGGGATTTAGGTCCTCATTAGTGAGGCCTAGCCATGGCCTTACCCAATTCAAAGACCCACACAGGGAATGGAGGTCTGCTAGGGTTTTGGGATTACAATTGATTTCCAATTTCTGTGGGACGATGTCCGGTGCAGTAATCTCCAAGCCAAGGTACTTCCAAGGTGGCATCCTCTGAACCTTTTCTTCACTCTATTTCCATGTGAAATACTGTCACTTCTAATAAGCTGCTTGACAGGACCACTGCAATAATTGTCCAATCAGTAGATTTGAAATGAAAACCTTTTGTAGTTACAAGCCTGAATCTGCCACACAGCTGCCAAACCTTGTTAACTGAACACTTAACATTTAAATTATTTTGGTCCCTCACACACTTGATTCCATTCTCCCCTTTGTTTTTAAGAGAGGCTTTTGCCATGGTAGTGCCTGCAGTATTTATATCTTTGTGCGTGATGGTATTTATAGCAGGCACGTGCTATAAACCTAGTTTTTTTGTTTATTTGGCTTCTTCTGTTTCTGGTTGTGGGGCAGTCTCTGGTGAAATGTCCTTGCTTCTTGCACTGGAAGTAGGTGATATGTTGCAGCTGTTCAGGTGGCATTAGGTGCTTCCTCGCTTGTGGTGTTTCAGCTGCTGCAGGCTTGGATGGTGTCGGCATTGGATTCCTTTCTGGTGCACGGAACAGTTCAGCTTTACTGGTGCAGGCTTCTACCATTTGTGTTAAGGTAGGAGAGGGGTACAGAGGAAGTCCAAGAATAACTCTGTGACAGGATTCATTAGCAATTCTCTGTGCCATCTCCTTTATCAATTCTGCCAGGATTGCTGGGTTCTGCACTTGTCTTTCAACCTGTGCGCGAAATCTATCTATGAAGTGCAAAATATTCTCCGAAGCATATTGTTTAACATTAATATAACTACCAGTTATTTCAAGTGTTAGTAATTGATTAAAAGCTTTTTCTGCTATACTGCAAATTTTATCTAAAACAAATTTAGACAATACTCGAGTTTGTTTTTCAGGGCAATGGAAACTCCCTTCACCACATAAATGATCAAGTGTAATATCATTATCTTCCGAATCTTTGGAATTGTAAGGACTTTGGTGAAGCTCTGTTAAAAAAAACATTAAAGAATATTTCCAAATATTAAACCATAAATCATATTCTGAGGGAGTTAGCAAACACCTGAAAAGATCCTTTAAATCGTGAGGTATCATCTCATTTGAAGTAAAAGTTTCTCAAATCAAGCCCTTAAAAATTTCACTGCCTCTGCCAAATTCTCTTTGTATTTTGCAAATTTCCTTCTTATCCTAGTAAGACAATGGTTGATAAACCCTCTTGCCATTTCTTTTGCCAATACAAATTACAGGAGCAGCTAAGTGTATATTTTCCTCTTCCTGGTCCTGACTCCCAGGGAATTTTCCATGTGTTCCATTCCAATAGGAGACAGGAGGCGTTCCACCCCCCCCCCCCCTGGGGCCCAGAAAGGGATTGGTTTCTTTCCCTGCCATCCCCCACCCCCTCTGGAGGTTGCAGAGACCCCACTGCCCTCCCTGTTTGGAGGGCCAGCCCCTCCTCCCCCACTTCCATTCCTGTGGCAAGCATGGGGGCAGGCATTCCCCTGGGAGCTAGAAAGCATCCAACCCCCCTCTCCCTGGGGCCCAGAAAGGGGCTGGCTTCCTCCCCCTCACCTGGATCCAGAGGCTGCCTGGGCTCCACCCCCTTCCCCACTCCTGCGGCAGGCTGGAAGGTGGGTCTCGCCTCCCCTACCCCTGTTCCCGAGGCAACCCCTGGGGGCAGGCCTGCGAAACTGAAGCAGGGGAGGGGGCAGGGTCACAGGGTGATATCACGAGGGGCGGACACGGGGAGGATGGAGGAAGCGGGGCCACCAAGGACAGGAATGGGTTGTGGGAGGAGACATGGAGGGGGGCGGGGAAGGGGGCAAGGACAGGAGGGTGAAAGGTATAAGGGAAGAAGGAGACGACATGTGGCTGCCGCCATTTTGAAAACTAACCATGACGACGTGGTCGATGTTCTGAGAGGAAGGAAAGTCACCTTTAAAGCTATCAAAACAGTTTTCTTGAGATAATACAGGCAGGAAAGGAGAGTAAAGGGAAGATTCTCTGACAATCTGCGCATGATTGTCAGAGCCGGGGTATTGGGGTGGACTTGGGGGCCCAGAACATATAGCAATATTTTAGGTGTCCTACTTTTCTGGGAATGGCCTGTGACTCCCCTCCAATTTAGGGGCAGAGGGGTTTGAGAAATTGATGGGGAATTAGGGACACTCTGCTGTGGCTGTGTGTTGTTTTCTGTTTGTAGCAATTTTTTGCGAATTTGTAAGAAAATTGGAAGAAACAGAGATGCAGTGTTATCCCCATTTTCAACTTTTAATTTTAATAAATCTCCTATATTATCCCAAAATAAAACCGAATTTATATGTTACAATTCTGCATTTGGAATTTCAAAGGACAGCCAGCAGAAAAAGTGTTCTAATCGTTTTTTTGAAACCGCAATTTTTTCACCACGCAAAATTTGCTTAAGATGGGAAAACATACTCTTTTGATGTGCAGAAAGTGGTGTGCCCATTTTGATGTTTTAAAAAGAAATCTACACAATTTTCTACTTTTTCACGCGGTATCCACACAAACAAAATCAATTCCTTTCTGTTTCGATTTCGAAAACCGGGAGAAAGGGAGTGAGGGAATCACGTGGCAGGGATTACGCAATCCCAAACACATGGCCGCGTTCCGCCATCTGCGCCAGTCCTGGGAGAGCCTTGTTGCCCCCCTTGCTCCTGGGGGGCCCTGGGTGCCGTGCTTTGCCGGAGTTGTTTCTGGTGCAAGCGGGATGATGTTGCAATCCCACGGGTACCGGCCCCTCACATGCTGCTGGTGCTGCTCCTGCGCTGTGTGGTCCAAAAGCCTCCCCTCACCCACACAACTGCTGGTACAATGGGGAACCCCTCCCCACTCCTAGGGGCAAATCCTGGGGTCCCCGCCACCCATGGGGAACTCTCACCTGTCCCGTGGACCTCGGCTGCCGTGTAGTTGTGTGAAAAATCCTCCTTTCCGAGCCGACTCCCTCTGGCGCTGGAGTGAGTTCCTGTCTCGATCCTCCGTGCCCGAGCCATGCAAAAAGAAGCTCCTGGGTGTGGGAGGTAATTGCCCAGTCCAAAAAGCCAAATAAATACGTAAAAAAGGATCCTAGCCACACGTGGGCTGTTTAAGCCCTAAGTTTTCAGCACCAATTACAGGAAGGATTTGGAGCTTCCCTCTGGCTAACTCCGGTTACTCGAAGAAACCCAGAGCCCTGCAGGAAGGAGGTAAAAGAACCAAAAGAGTCTACCACTCCTGAAGGGGTTCAAAGCTTTATTCCGGAGGTCTTGCAGAGGGAAAGAGGAAGTGGGAATGCCTGGACCATGGATTTTAAATCCCCCGCTAGGGACGGAGAAAAAAAAGAGCCCAGCCAATCATCTTAAAGGGAAGGGGAAAGGGAAGGGGAAAGGGGAGGGAAAGGACTGAACCACTAGACAGGGTATAGGGGAAGTCAGGGAGATACCATTCTCGCTGCTACACAGAGCAAGTATATGAAATACAATATTGTGCCTGAAACTGGGCTTCTGCAGTCTAGATATCCGGAGAGATCAGTCTTCTCCCAGACTAAAGATGCCACCAGGGCGATCCCAAGATCTTCCCAGAGTGCCAAAAGCCTCCTCTAAATAGACATTAGAAAAGTGGTGAAGTGAGATTCATTTCACAGAGAAAGAGTCCTTGTTAGTGTCCAGGGCCCTGTGCCTTAAACAGGGCTTCTGCCTGCTTAATTTCCAAAAAGATCTGGATTTCTCCCAGACTAAAGATGCCACCACTTAGAACCCTGGCTATATTTGGAGTCGCAAACACTTCCTCCAAAAGCTATTAGGAAACTGGGAAGGAATGTCCTTTTCAAAGAGAAAAGAATTAATGTTTGTGTTCAGGGCTCTGTGCCTGAGACTGGGTATATGCCTGCTAAAATTCCCTATGGATCAGGATTTCTCCCACACGAAAGATGCCAGCAGTGAGATCCCTGGCTGTTCTTTCAGTGCCAAACATCTCCTCTAAATAAAAATTACAGAAGTGGGAAAGTGAGCTTTATTTCACAGAGAAATAGGCCCCTGTTTCTGTCCAGGGCCCTGGGCCTGAGACTGGGCTTCTGCCTGCTAAATATCCCTATGGATCAGGATTTCTCCTAGACTAGAGATGACACCACTTAGATACCTAGATGTTCCTTGAGTGCCAAAAGCCTCCTCTATACGGACATTACAATAGCGGTGTTGTGAGCTTTATTTTACCGGGAAATAGTCCCTGTTAGTGTCCAGGGCCTTTGCCTGAGACTGGGCTTCTGCCTGCTAAATTTCCCTATGGATCAAATTTTCTCCCAGACTAAAGATGCCACCATTAAATCCCTGGCTGTTTTTGAGTGCCAAAATCATCCTCTAAATGAACATTTAAAAAGTTTTTAAGTGAGATTAATTTCACAGAGAAATTGACTCCCGATTCCATCCAGGGATCTTTGCTGAGACTGGGATTCTGCCTCTTCAATTTCCCCAAGGATCAGGACTTCTCCCAGGCTAAAAATGGCACCACGCAGAAGCCTGGCTATTCATGGAGTTCCAAAAGCTTCCTCTAAATAGACATTCAAAAAGTGGTGAAGTGAGCATTTCACAGAGAAATAGGCCCCAGTTTGTGTCCCGAGCCCTGTGCCTGAGACTGGGCCCCTGCCTGATAAAATTCTCTATGGATCAGGATTTCTCCCAGACTGAAGATGCCACCACTGTGATTCCTGGCTGTTCATTGAGTGCAAAACACCTCCTCTAAGTAGACATTACAAAAGTGTTGAAGCGAGTGTTATTTCACAGAGAAATAGAACCTTGTTTCAGTCCAAGGACCTTTGCCTGGGACTGGGATTCTTCCGGTAAAATTTCCCTAAAAATCATGATTTCTCCCAGACTAAAGATGGTACCTCACATAACCCTGGCTGTTCACGGAGTTCCAAAATCTTCTTCTAAACAGACATTTTAAAAATGGTGAAGTGAGCTTCATTTAACTGAGAAATAAGCACATATTTGTGACCAGGGCCCTGAGCCTGAGACTAGGTTTCTGACTGCTAATTTTCCCTAAGGATCAGGATTTTTCCCAGACTAAAGATGCCACCACTTAGATCCCTGGCTGTTCATGGAGTGCCAAAAGCCTCCTATAAATTGACATTACAAAAGTGTTAAAATGAGCTTCATTTCACAGAGAAATAGACCCCTTCTTGGGACCAGGGCCTTGAGGCAGAGACTGAGTATCTGCCTTCTAAATTTCCCTATGGATCAGGAATTCTTCAAGATTAAGATGCCGCCACGTAGAACCCTGGCTCTTCTTTGAGAGCTAAAAGCCTCCTCTAAATTGGCTTTACAAAAGTGGTGAAGTGCACTGTATTTCACAAAGAAATAAACACATGTTTGTGTCCAGGACCCTGTGCCTGAGACTGGGCTTCTTCCTGCTAAATTTCCATATGGATCGGGATTTCTCCCAGACTAAAGGTGCTGCCACTTAGATCCCTGGCTGTTCTTTGAGTGTCAAAATCCTCCTCTAAATCGACACTACAAAAGTGTAGAATTTTGCTTTTTTTTACAAAGACATAGGCTCCTGTTTTTGCCCAAGACACTGTGCATAAGACTAGGCTTCTGCCTGCTAATTTTCCATATGGATCAGGATTTCTCCAAGACTAAATATGCCACCACTTAGAAGTCTGGCTCTTCAACCAGTACCAATAGCCTCCTCTAAATGGATATTACAAAATTGTTGAAGTGAGCTTTATTTCACAGAGAATTAGGCCTCAGTTTGTGTCTAGGGCCTTGAGTTGGAGACAGGGTATATGCCTGCTAAATTTACAAATGGATCAAGATTTCTCCTAAACTAAAGATGCCATTACTTAGAACCCTGAGTACATTTGTAGTCACACACAATTCCTTCAAAAGGCATTAGGAAACTGGGAGGCTGTTGGGAGTTGAGTCTTTTTCTATTACTGTGTCAATTTAAAAAAATTTTCCCGTTATCATGCCAATGGAGCTGTCCGGGTTACACCCAGGATCTCTGATGACTCTAGACAAAAGGGGTAGGTGGCAGCAACTTCCGGAGGGGCCTCTCGGGCTTCAGGAGGGGACTCATTTCTGGGGAGCTCGGAGGGGGATGCCCGGTCTCCAGCCCCACGCGGTGGAACACAGGAGAGCCAGACGGTCTGTGATCACCTGCCCTGCATCTGCCCCATTCCAGCCTCCTGCCTCTGAGGACACAGCTGATCATGCAGACACAAACGGTGAGTGAGGAGCCGCCCGCTCCAGCCCGTTCCCACCCGAGACCGGCATGGCTGCCGCCACCCTCCTCCACCCCCCCCACCTCCAATCCCACCAGCTTTCTGTGGCTGTCAGACTTTGTTGCAGCTGCAGCACCGGGACCGAACACAGAGAGAGTGTGCTTGCAGCTAAAGAAGGGATTGAAACCGAGTTATCTATTCTGTTCTGTTAGTAATTTTAACAACTTCTGTTGTTTTCTGCTTGTACGGTTAGATATAATAGTAAAATAGCTGTTATTCCTACCCCCTTACCTCTGCCTCAGAGTCCTTGATTCAAACAGTTACAATACTCGGGGGGAGTGGAATTAAAGCCTCTATTCCAAAGGAAAACTTCTGCCTTTACTGGCAGACAACTGTTCTTTCAAACCAGGACAGAGGATGTGTCCTTTTCAAATGGAAAACGACTAATGTATGTGTCCAGGGCCCTTTACCTGAGACAGGGCTTCTACCTGCTAAAATTCTCTATGGATCAGAATTTCTCACAGATGAAAAATGCCATTGACATTACAAAAGAAGTGAAGTGCGCTTTATTTCACAGAGAAATAGACCACTCTTTGTGTTCAGGGCCCTGGGCCTGAGACTGGGCTTCTTTCTGGTAAATATCCCTATGAATCAGGATTTCTCCAAGACAGAAGATACCACCATTTAGTTCCATTGCTGTTCATTGAATGTCAAAAGCCTCCTCTATATAGACATTACAATAGTGGTGAAGTGAGCTTCATGTCACAGCGAAGTAGTCCCTGTTTGTGTCCAGGGCCCTGTGCCTGAGACTGGGTATATGCCTGCTAATTTTCCCTATTGATCAGGATTTCTCCAAGACAAGATATGCCACCACTTAGAAGCATGACGCTTCATCCAGTGCCAAAAGCCTCCTCTAAATGTACACTATAAAAGTGTTGAAGTGAGCTTTATTTCACAGAGAAATAGGCCCCTGTTTGTGCCCAGGGTCTTGAGACAGAGTCTGGGTATATGCCTACTAAATTTATAAATGTATTAGGATTTCTCCTAGACTAAAGATTCCAGTACTTAGAACTCTTACTACATTTGGAGTCACAAACAATTCCTTCCAAAGTTATTATGAAACTCAGAGGTGTGTCCTTTTGAAATGGAAAATGGCTAATATTTGTGTCCAAGGCCCTTTGCATGAGACAGAAAGAACATCTGCGAGCCAAAAAAAATGACAGCAGGTCTAGCTGGAAAAGAAGACACACTGCCGCAGTGCAACATGCTCAACTGAAAAGCTGCTAAGAGAAGAGGGTACTTTTAAAAATGTCTTCTGTTCTGATACTTCCAACTGTGTGATCTCTAGCTGCATAGACTCAGCAACACTGAAAGTGTCTGAAAGTGATTTTGTTGCAGATATAAGATTTCACGGGGAAGAGGGAGAGGCAACAAATTCTTTCTGTCCTGGTCTATCTCTCTCAGTCTGAACAGCTTCACTGTAACGATGGACTCTTTGACTTTGGGAAAATGTGCTGATATAAGTAATTGAGAAGAAAAGTGCGAATCCTTAGTGCATTTTGTCTAGTTTACAAACTGCAAAGGGACTATAAATAAAAGCCAGCACTGGCTTTTTGATGTAAGTCTTCCTATTTCCTTTGGTAAAGAAGTTGCTGGATATTTTGAAGAGGTTTGGGATCTGCAAGACTAACAGGGCAGGATGGTACCTAGAGCTTGAGAGAAAGTGCATATCTCCAAGGAGGTGGATGCAGTTCAGTGCGTGCGAGCGTGCAACCACGTTGAGCATCTGATCCCACAAGAAAACTGTCAGCGCTTATCAAAATAACCACATGATGACGCTGTTGACCCACAAAAGAAGGAAGTGCCACCAGCCGAACACGAAAGTCCTGAGTGCAGATCCAAGTTGCAAACGTCCCTGCTCTCAAATCTATAATGCCTGCACAAAAAGATCTCCCTGATCTTCTCCTTCTAACAGCATACTCTTCTTTGCGCCCCACTCTGAGGGAAACATGAACTCCTTTGCCTTAACAAAGCTTTTCACTCTCTCAGTGTCCACCAACACACTTGAAAACATCTCTCAAAAACTGAACTCACAAAAGTGCCAGCTGAGAAAGATCTTGCTGCCTACGATTTCAACTGCACCTGCCAAATTACGAGCATGCATCTTGCTATGTGCACTTCTCTTCTCAGCTCTAGGTTCTGTCCTAAGCTTTCCATTTGCGAAGTCAGGATCAAAATGGAATGGCAGGAGGGACTGCTCACACCCTAAAACTACCTGGACAAAACCTCAACAGCTCAGCACCTGCATTTCCACTGAAAATTCAACAGCTCTAACCCAGAGAACTGCCTGTTTGGAAATACTTTTAAATTCACTAAAACCACCCAAATTGCACATCCAAACTTGCTTTCTTGGCCAAGGAGAGGATCTAAAAGTGCATCTCAGAAGAAATGGCATTCCCTCTTCCAAAATACAAAACATCCAGGCACTGATCCACCTCCAGTATTGAATGTGTCCAACAAATACGCCTACACAAAAGGGACTGGGACAGAAATATCTTGCTGGACTATTCCTCACCATGGTATCTTTAACATCTGCTCCAACAACACTGGCACTATATCTTTTTCTCCCCAAGGACACAAAGGATGTCACTTGGACTTGCCTTGCCTTCAGTACTGTTCCCAATTTTTCCAAGCCTACCCTTACTTTGCTTGCTTTGCCTATGTCTGCCTTGCCTGGCCCTACCTAGAACATCTTTGCTTTGTTTTGCCCTGCCTAACACTCTTTGCCTTGTTCTCCATGCAGGCAAGTCAATGCAAATCACGTGTAGGCAGTTGTAGGCAAGGCAAGGGAGCGGTTGGCAAGGCCAGGGTGGTGAGGGGAAAGCAAATGGAGTGGTAAGATAAAGAAAGCCCAGAAATTCTAGGCAAAGCTGGGGATAGGAAGGTGAGCCCAGTGATGGGTAGGCCAGGCAGAAGCAGGAAGGGCTAGGAAAGGCCCTGGCGGAAAGTAGTAGGCAGGTCAAGGGTGGGGCATGCAAGGAAATGCAAGGCTATGGAGGGTTAGAAAGGTAAGGCAAGGAAACTGTTGGGTTGCCAAGGCAAGGCAAGGAAGGCGAGAGGTACATTCAAGGATTGCTGCTACTTGAAAGTGGCCAGGACAGAATGTTCTGTCCAGCCTTCATCTCATCTGGGCCATCTCTAATCTGCATCTAAAACACTTGGGCTACCTGCTTTCCTTCACATGCAAAAGAACTGTCATTTTGGTCCTGGAGCCCAAGGGAAAAATGTGAATTTCTTGTCCAAAATTCAACACATGCATGGATTGGTGCCAGACAAAAGTTGCCCAGACAAATGAGTCTGGTAGTGCACATCCTCCCTGGGCTTTCTCTCATGTGATCCTGAAACATTCAGGATACATGAGAACTTCATAAGACATAGGAGGAGAAGACAGGGCAGGGAGAGGCCAGGAAACATCACTAAAAAGGGATCTCGAATTCCAGGGGAGAGCAAGGTAATACTAGAACACAGCAAGGCAAGTAGTGGCTTTGCAAAGCAAGGCAATGGAAGTGCTCAAAAGAGAAGCAAAGGCAAGCCTGGACCTGGAAAAATGGGTAAGGAAGTCAGGTGGGGAATGGGCAGGCAAGTCAACCCAATGCAGTGGAGAAAAGCCTGTGTGTGTCTGGAGGGATGTGTGCTGGGGTGTGAGAGGTACATGTACATATTGTGAGGGAGGGTTTGTGTGGGCCTGATGTGGAGGGTGCGGTGCCAGTGGGAGCAACACCACTACCAAGAATATGTGGGAGAGAAAGGAGTAAGATGTCTTTACAAAAGACCACTAGAATATGCTTATAGACAAACCTAGGAATGTATAGATAGTGAAGCAACAGAAGAAACTCCTAGCTCTAGAAACTGTTAACACAGACTGTTGCTCAGCAAAGGCTGTGTTGAACTCCTGAACTTAGAGCAAGGAAGAGAGACTTAAAATTAGAAAGAGTCTGTTTCTCTTTCTTTTACTAACAAAAGGAGGGTGCATATTAGAGTGGGACACAGAGTAGGTGATTTGAGAAATCTGTACCTCAGCCAACGCGGAAAAGAAGAGGGTGATGCAGTAGGGAACTTAAGATAAAAAGGGGCTGCATCCTCCAACCATTTGAGGTAAAAGGTAAAGGCAGATGTGATAGCAGAGTTCTTACTGCTAAAGAGGGATAAACCATGGGGCCCAAGAGGGTCCACAGGACAGAAGGGATGGCCACAAGGATGTGGCAGAGGTATTCCCTCCTCAGCAGGGGAGAGGAGACAAACAGCATCTTGGAAGAAAACAGTGTACTATCTGCAAGTACACTGAAGGCAAGATTGTCCACAGAAACAGCTGCACCCTCAAGAGGAAGAAGTCAAATGATTAATGGAGGTGGATTGTTAGGGGTGTCAGGGCTTCCCATTATGCTAGAGACCGCCACACTGGGGCCCTTGATAATATTTGGGGTGGGTCTGGACCACAAGGAGCTGTTTCCAGATAGACACAGTGGCCTCTCAACCCACTTTGAATTTTATCCCTAAAGGGAAAAATTATCAAGAAGCTCTTTAATTTTTCATGGGGTAAGTGGAAAAGAAGTGTGAATGAGTTTCATTCCACCACGACTAGTACATGTGGGGGTTAGGTTGGAAATGCATTAATTTCTGTTTGTTCCTACTTGTAATTATAAGTTACTGGGAAGGGATTTGCTGGCTACATTGGGAATGCAAAATAACATTGTAAAAAGTGATACAGAAACTAATGTTATTGGAACTTTGTGTTAAGTGTCTGAGGAGGTCTATGCTGCAGTAAACCCACAAGTATGGGCAGTCCCAGGCAAATCTGGATAATGAACAACGGAACCTCTCCAAACTACTTTGAAGCTAATTGAACAAACAATATCCTCTTTTCAAGGTGGGAAAGAAGGACTTAGAGCCTGTTACTGATTCCCTGTTAAAAGCAGGTCTTTTGGAGCCATGAATGCTTCTTTGTAATACTCCTATCCTTTACCAATGAAGAAACTGCATGAAAAGACACCAGAAGGAAAGCAGAATTTTAAAGAGTTAGGGAAAAAAAAAAAATAATAAAAAAATAAAAAAAAAAGGGCAGCTAACTAAAGCTCTCGCCCTAGCCCTTCCAGACAGGGAAAAAGAATTTGAATTTTATATGGACATTAAACAGGACCACAATAAAAGGATTTTAGTATAGGAACACTGCAGCCAGTTGCTCACTTTTCTAAGATGTTACACCCAGTGGCCTGGAGACTGGCCTCATTGTGTGCAAAATTGTGCAACCATGGCTTTAATGGTAATTGAAACACAAAAACTGGTAACAAGTGAATGTTTTATTATGAAAGTCTCACATAAAATTAAAGCTTTGTAAAGCAAAAAAGCCTCTAAGTGGATGTCCAGCACTCAGCTATTACCGTCTAAAACTTATTTAATGAAACATTAATATTTAGGATTGAGAAATGGGGAAGAGTTTTACCCAGCCTCCTGTTTGAACAGTCCTGGACAGAGGGCCGGAAAAAAACCCATGAACTGCATTCAAGTGATAAATCTTCAGACGCAGACTAGGGGAATATTTATAACACACTACCTGGTCTAAGGGAGACAACATGTCTATTATTGAGTTTGCAGGGGAATAGAAGGGAAGCAAGTAACAGGTGACACTATTATTGAGGTAAGGGAATTAAAAGAAGGGAGTATGTTGCCAGCTGTTGGAGTCTGTAAGTCAAGAGTATCTCTGAATTCTTCAGAGAGAAATCAGAATGCAGGGATTGAATTAAAACTTTTGGATGCATTGAAGTATGTTCAGCCACTCACACATAGAGGTGCAAGTTTAAATTTTAGAATAAGCAAGCAAGTAAGAAAAAGTTTAAAATGCTTTTAGAGAGTAAAAGTCTCAGATATCAGGGTAGAAGCACGAGTTCTAGTGAAGGTTGAAAAACCAAGTCCTATACTAGTGTTTCTGTAGAGGCTCCAGGAACACAGTTTTAGACATAGACATAATAAAACTATAGTAAGAATATTTCTTACTTTTTTAAGATAGAACAGGACAGACCATATGCTTAGTTTATATGTAACTTGGCATGCTAAGAAACTAGAATTCTAATAGGTTAAGAAGAAGTGATTCAAGTTTGTGTCTTTAGCTTATTGAGAAGTTTGTATGTAAGAACTGATGCACTGGGGAGAGCTTCACCTTTTGCCTTTTGCTTTTGTTCCTGCTCTCCTCACAGCCATCATTATTGCCCAAAGAAGATAGGAGCTACCACAGCAACATCAGCCCTGCTGGGACCTTTGGGAGCAGCCTCTGCTTTTATTTGGGACTCTATACCAAAACTTTAGCATGGACTTTAATGCTTGTGACCCTTTGTCTTTCAAGACTGATGTGCCTTTGCAATAAACAATGTTATAGCAACTAGTAGCTGCTCAGCTCTTTAAAGAAAACAACCACAACCTGACAAATGGTGCCTTGAGCACTGGAGAAATAACCTACAGCCACCCATATAGTCAGCTGAGACAGCACAGCTCTATGGGCTTGTAAATCTGTGAATTGACATTCTTACTGATTCTAAGTATGCATGTGCAATAGTACATGCATTTAGAAAACTCTGTTATGTCAAGACAGACAGGGCTGGTATCACCACCAGGCCTGGAACTGGCATTCCCACCAGCCCTTTATTCATAAACTCTACAAGCCTTTTTTTACAGACCTTTCTCTCGTGCAATTCTGACTCCTTCCTTCATAGACCTCTCTCTGATAACTCTGATTCCTTCTCTTATTGGCAGCTTCACAGTACTGATTCCTTGTCTTACAGGCAGGTCCACATAGCTTTGACTCCTTCTTTCATTCTGCATCACTGGCTAACCCCAACCTGTCCCTTTCCCAGCTGCCTAACCCTGACTGTCCCTCACACAATATCTTCTTACCTTATTTGTCCCTTACATGACTGCATGTCCCTTACCTCCTCACAGCACAGCCAGCTGCCGCTTACCTCCCTCTCTTACTCCAGCAGACTCTCAGTCTCAAGGTCCAACTGTAAGTGCCTGTAACGAGTGGCCAGCTAACCCACTCCTTCATATCCCCCAAACTGATTGGCCAGACACAGATATTTCCACTACTTGGTAATCAGCTGCAAGTCATTGGGGAAGATTCCCTTTTGCACTATCCTTTCAGCCTAGCTCTCCATAAGGAAAGAGATTTATTAACCTGCAGGGGAAAAACATTAGCTCATGAGAGCCTAACTACTTGTCTATTGGAGGTGGTGAATTTACCAAAAATGGTGGCAATAAGGTATATTTTGGGACATCAGGCAGGGTACTTGAAGGAGGCAATAGATAATCAACTGGCAGATGAATAAACTCAGAAAGCAACATTTTTGCCAGAACTCTGGAAGATCTGCTCTGCTCCCAGTGACTCAATGACTGCCAGATAAACTGTCTTTACCACAAAAGGAGCTGCAGATAGTTAAAAATGGTGGGGCAAAGTAAAAAGGGGATAATTGGTTTACAAGGGATGGCAAAGAATAGATACCAGAAGTTTTGGCCCTACAAATAGTAAAACAACTCCATGAAGAGAGTCATTGGAGCTCTTGAGGACTGGTGGAAGCCCTCCTGGAGAGGTATACTGCTGTAGGTCTTTTTTATCTGGCAAAACCGACTATTGAAGCTTGCTAGATCTGTGCTAAAGCAAATAACATTGTTACAAAGAAAACTGCCAAGGGAGGGAGGCCTTGGGCTGTATGTCCCTTCCAAAGATTCCAAGTGGATTTTGCTAACATGTCCCTTCCAAAGATTCCAAGTGGATTTTGCTAAGATGTCCCAAGTAGGAAGGCTTAAATATCTTCTAGTAATAATGTAACAGCTAACAAGCTGGCCAGAAGCATTTCCAATTGTTTCGTCAACTGCAGCATTAGTTATTAAGGTATTTTTGGAACAAATAATTTTAAGACACAGGATTGTAGAAATAATCGTCAGGGAAACTCATTTTACAGGAGAGATCCCTCGAGGCATTATGTCTCTTTTAAGAAAGCAATAGATCCTTCATATTGCTAGTACTGCCAGACCTTGCATTTGATGGGAAAAAAAAATGAATAGAAAAATAAAGACACCCTTGAACCTGTTAATAGAAACCAAGATGCCATGAGTAGGATTTTTGCCATTGGCTTTGGTAAGAATGAAGGCCCAGAAGAGAGATTAATTCATCTTCTTCTGAATAATTGTTTGGAATTTCTTACCCAGGTAATTCTCAACCTAGTGGGGGTGGTGATAAGTGATGTGTATTTAAAACAGTATGTGGTCAGGATACTCTGTCTTGTGAAATCACACAGGACAATGTTGGGGCTGCCACTGCTGTGGTGTCATAGCAAGGGGAACACTGGGGGTGCCACTGCTGTGATGTCGCAGACAGGGGAATGCTGGGGCTGGCACTGCTGTAGTGTCACCGAGAGAGGAACATAAGCCCAGTATCTGTCCAGTGCAATGACACAGAAGTGTAGGATGGAGGCTGTGCAGCACATAATGTCTAATAACAACCAGATGTCACACAGCAACTGGCTAAAGGCCCATGTGTGGGTGACACTGTAAGCAATGCTGACAGGCATTATGAGGACAGACACTACAAGATCAGTCACTGCCAAGGAGACAATGAGGTAATTTGCAAGTGTATGGACCTTTATAGTCAGAACAATTGTAATAACAACAAAAACATTTGCAGGATTGTTGCCAAAGTTATAACAGAAGGATTAACAGTGAAATATTCAGCCCTAGAAGCATCCTTTCATCTCAAGACAGTGGTGTTTCAGTGACAGGTAATGATTTATTTGCCCAGCTCTGGAGAGAGAACTGTGCTGAATGGTTGTGCTGAGTCACCCTCTGCTCTGATTTCACCTTCCAGCATAATCTTACTGGGACAATGAAGAAAGATGCTCACTTTTTTTGATAAAATAGAATTTTATATACTTTGGTCCAACATTGAAGAATTATTAACTTGTTGAAAACTTCAGCTGATACAGTAGATGAGGTACTCTGCTATGAAATATTTTCCATCACATCACATCACATCACATCAATCACACCATTGTTGAAGCAAAATATCATCCAGACACGAGTCTGGTGTATGACAACAAAAACAGTACTTAAATGGTTGGAATTTGGGTGGTTTTCATCTTGAAGAAAACAAAATAATTATTTGTTACCTTTTTTCACACTTCCTTTCTGACCTAATCCTCTGCAAAGTTACATAAATCAATACTGAAGGGTAAGAGATGGAAAAAAAAACATCTGGGCATGCAGTAGATGCCCCTTTCCTTGAGACAAAGCTACACTCAAGGGTAATTTCCTTTTCTCTCTAATAGCTGAGTGTCATGGTTTTGGTATTTAAAAGGGACACTTTATTAGTAGAGTAGCTAACATATGCTTCTGGATTCCTTCTGTAAACATAATTTCTGCCAGATTTACAAATCAAGGCTTCTTCAAGTGCAGATCGCCATTTTCATTTATTTCTCCAGACTGTTCAGGTTTTCTCTTCAACAATTAATCTTCAAATGCTGAAGTCAAGTGTTGGGTATCAGACCTCAATGCATTGGTGAACATTACAGCACAGTATGTAATCCACAGGCTTTCCATACTTTCCCTTATATTCACTAGGACTGGATTTCCTGAAGTCTTCAAAAACCTGAAGGAAACATCCTAAGAGAGATTTCCATCATGCTTTTCATCCACTTCTACCCATGAATATCAGAATGTCACTTTTATTAGGCCAGCCCAACCCTTCTTGAATGTGGGTTGTGAATGGCTTTGAAGTGTGGTATGAGGGCTAAAAGGAGAGACATCAAACTTCTCCAAGGAGATAATCACCAGATCAGTCTTCTCCCAAACATCGAGGAGAAGTGCCTCTTTCATCAATGGTACCAATTCATGCCATCCAACACAGAATGGGGAATCACACAGTTGGGAATCTGTGGAGCACAAGGAGTATATATTCTATATAAAACATTAGCACTTTAAAGTCAGATTCTCTTAAACTCCTTAATTTTAATATAGGAAGTGTCAGTTAAAAACTGAATATTTCAGTTTGCTCTGTTTGACATTTTTATACACAACCACCCTCTGTGAGTCAAATATTTTCAGACATGTTTTTTTTTATTTGAATTGTACTTTTCTGATAAGAACACATAGAAAAAAAATCTCGTATTTCACAGTAGACTATTACTTTCTTGATTTTTTTTTTTCCTCCAGGAAGGGAAAATCCCTTCCTCATGGCCATTTAGTGATACTGACCAAAGGCTCAATTCATAACAATTTTTGAACATAAAAATATTCAAAGTGCCCAAAGTCAATCAAACCTAGTCACCAGTCTCTGGCAACAGTCCATATATTCAGCTCAACCCTTTTGCCTTTTACTGATGCTTTCCAAACACTGATACTTTTTTTTTTTTGGAGACAGAGACCAGAACCACAAACAGTTGTTGATGTGAATATATCATATATGTATATTTCAGCATAATGGCGTTTAGTTTTGTTTTTTTTTTCCTCTCAGTTTATTTCCTAATGATTTCTGAGAAGTACTTTGCTTTTTGAATCATTGCATAGCACCAGTCTGACATTTCCACAGAGCAGTCCCAATTAATGTAATTCCAAATATCTTGAGTGGTGATATCAACTTTTTTTCCCTGTCTGCTTAGTTGTTGCATCTGCGAGCATTGTATTCCTCCTTCCACTTTTTAACTAAGACTCTTTGCAGTTCTGCACAGTCAGTCCTTGTCTTTAATACTCTGAAGAACTTTGTTTCAACATCAGATGCCATCACCACATTACTCATGGACCTTCCAGGTAACTCAAAGTGTCTTGAGAGTCCAAGTAATTGTATCAGTTGGACTTTGCTCATTCCATATACTCATCAGTTTTTCTTAATTAATTATCAGATTGGTGAAGCATATTTTCCTTTACTAATGTTGGAACTTTACTGACGCATACCCAAATCACCATATTTACTATATGTAAAACAATACATTGTGTCTTGTAATTTCTGCTAATTGGCTGTAGGTTGTGGCTCAGCAGTTGCCTGGACTTCTTTGGGAAATAGCACCACAGTGGTTGTCTTGCAGCTGACAGGTGCAAAGGGAGTTGAAGTAGAGGCTGACTCCTGCTGCTGCCACCATCACTCTTTGAGTTCCATCGAACTCTCTAGCTGAGCACTGTCTGATAGTAAAATTTTGTTTTTGTTGTTCCCTTTGGCCAGAAATAAAGGTCCCCCTTGCAAATATTCCCCAATTTCTCTTTAGTGAATAGAGATGCTGAAGTTAATCTTGTTTCTCTAAGGAAATTCCTTTGAGAATTATTTTTTACCATCATTATTTTTTTTTTAACCATATCTTTACCATACCTTTAACTCTCTGACACAGTAATGGCTCACTTCAGAACTCTCACTGTTAGGGTCTAAGAAATCTCTTACCTGAAATAATGGGCTGACTGCACATCCCACACAGGAGAAAATCCAAATTAAAACCACCAAATAGACTTAGTAACACTATTAAAGACTGCTAAATTGCTGTATTACCTAAAAACCAAAGCCAAATCCGACCTTGATGTCAGCTGTCACTGAAAAAAAGATACCGAGCCTTCCCCATATACTGTATCAACTTTTTCTCTCTGTTTCAACATTCTGGCAATATGAACTAAATTGACTGCACTTCACCTACCTGTATGCGAACAAGCCTATTAGTAGTCCTATTGCTTCCACCAGCTTGCAGTCACTGTGGGAAAAAAAACAAACTGATGTGAAACATGGTGTTTGCAGTTCAATGAACTAGTCTAGGGTTCAAATGAATTCTGAATCTTCAACATACCAGTAAATAAGCAACCCAACACTAGGAGAAAGTCATACTGAAGCCACACATATATTTAGTTACTGAATTAATTTTTATAAATAAATTATGTTTTCCTCTAATGTGATCACCAAAGGAAAAAAAACCAGTGTTCTACAAGAATGCTCCAAGTCAGTACATTATTATTTATCATGTACTCAGGAACAGTTACCATCTAGAAAAAATGAACATATTCCAAATAATTTAGTATTTCAAAGAAGTTACCTTTTACTCAACAAAAGGAGGATGAATACAGGGTTATTATTTTCCTGTTAAAAAAAAAAAAAAAGAAATTTAAGTATGTGTAAATTATAGATACTGAAGAAGAATAGTATCAAATGACAAGCAGACATTAAATTATGTCAAGTACAAGGTCACACACTTAAGTGCCTGTTAAGGAAAGCAGAACACAGACACACAGACTTTACATTTCCTGAAACACCAGTAGGAGTGACCATCCAGTGTGTTTCCTAAGGGCAGAGGGACATGCTGCCTGGGAAGGATGCACATGGTCTCTAGAGCATGAGGAGCACCGGGTACAACCTGGGTGTTGGATATGTTTAGTGCCAGTAGCTCAGAGCGCAGCTACAGTGCCAGATGCAGGTTGAACTCTTGTAGGTGACAGCTTCTTCAAGACATCTGAGACTCTGCCATGGAAAAGTTGAGCTGGTCAGAAAACTAGGTCTGATTGTGAGTGTGGGGGCACAGCTGAGAAGGGTTTTTCATGGTGCAAGTGTGACTGCCAGAGTGGCTTTTAGATGGTCATACAGAGAAGTTTCCTTAATGCTGGTAATGTCATCACCTCTAGATATTATAGCATTATTGCCTCTTGTGTGTGCCACTCACAGGCTGTGTCAGTGCGAATGGTGGCAATGCAGCTGAGTGCACAGTGTGGGAGGCACTGGCCTGTGACAGCCCCACCTGGCAGGGCATGTCAGGTTTGTCACCTTGATTTGTCACTAGATTTGTCACACTTCACAGGATGGAAATTGTCTCAGGTGCCTTGGCTGCACCACCACTGTACCTGGTCCATCTGTTCTTAGGCTTCACCTTGGTGCTATTAGCCATGGCCTGTGAGTATTGTTTTCACTACAAAGTACCTGAAATAACTTGAAGGTGATGTAACAACCAACCAGAGTGAGGTTTTCACAGCACAGCATGCTTATATACAATGCCATGCTGGAGCAAACCACAGCATTGTGTTGGAAGCTTGCAGGCAAGACTTGCTAAAGAGCTGTCAGGAACAGCACAGAGCAAAGGAGAGCACACCTGTCCTTGGTTATTCCAAGGAGGGCACAGCTGTCCCTGGTTTATCCATGCTGCTGCCCCGAGTAGTTTATCCAAACCGCTGTCTCTGTCAATTGTCTATGCTACTGCATCAAATGGTGCGCTGGTTTGGCAGTCAAGGGAAGATAGGGCAAACGCAAATTGAAGATGGGGCCAACCCATGCAGTGAGGATGAGAAACCAAGGCACAGAGTCACTTTGGGCTGAAGATATGTGACAGTGATGATACAAGCATAGCAACCAGCATTTCACCACAGGAAGGAGCATTTAAATGGAGAGACAATTCCAGACACTGCAGTGATGTTTAATGTGGACGATACAACTGTCCCTGAAAAAGACCCCTGGGATCTCATACCCTGAGACAATTAAATGAGAAATGTTTCCCCCGCTGCTGAAACCCCTGTTATCATTTAGGATTTCTATTGGTCTTTAACTTTACTAGATGATTGGTCTTTTCTCACCTAGAATCTAAAAGTAATTGGATAGTTTTCAACTTGTAATTTTACTGGTTAGAATCCCAATCCCCCTAAAACCTATAAAAACCCCTTGCTATGCTATGTATCTGGATTTTGCTGGTAGAACCCTTTCAAGAAATAAAGCTACCTTTGGAACCTCTATGGCGACTCCTGAGGCCTCATTCCTAGCTAGTTGAGAATCTGTCCTGGTTTGAAAGGGCAGGTGTCTGCCAGTAAGGGCAGAAGTTTCCCTTTGGAATAGAGACTTTGTTCCACTCCCCCCCCCCCAAAGTATTATAATTGTTTGAATCAAGGACTCTGAGGCAGAGATAAGGGGGTGGGAATAACAGCTCTTTTACTAATATATCTAACTGTACAAGCAGAAAACAATAACAGTTAAAATTGCTAACAGAACGGAATAGATAACTCGGTGTCAGTCCCTTCAGATGCAAGCATGCTGTCTCTGTGCTTAGTCCACAGCCCGGATCTGCTGAAGGGCAGGTGGGAACGGAGGCAGGAGCTGGGGGGGGGGGGGGGGGGGGGGGAGGGGCGGCAGCGGACACGCCAGTGCCGGGCGGGAACGGGCTGGAGCGGCGGCTCCTCACTCACCGTGTGTGTCCGGGTGATCAGCTGTGTCCGCGGAGGCAGGAGGCTGGAATGGGGCAGATGCAGGGCAGGTGATCGCAGAGGGTCTGGCTCTCCTGTGCTCCGGCCGCGCGGCTGAAGATCCTGGGCGTCCTCCTCCGAGCTTGCCGGAAACATGAGTGCCCTCCCGGAAGCCTCAGAGGCCCCTCCGGGAGCCGTTCCCACCCACCCCTTTTGTCTGGGCTCATCAGAGATCATGGGTGTAACCCGGCCAGCTCCATTGGCGTGATAATGGGAAAAATTCTTTCAATTGACACAGTAAGAGAAAAAACACTCAACCCCCAACAGAAGCTGATCTTCTGCTTGGAGCTATCCAGATCCTGCAGCAGCTAGAAGCTAGAACCACCCCAGCTCCAGCACCTACAGTTTCACTTAGCAGAAAACATAGCTCCGAGTCTGGAAGGTGAAGAAAGGTCAAGTGCGATGTGAGAAAAGAACACACTTAAGCTGTTGGTGATAACAATGGCACTGCTTCATGGTTCAAGGTCCTCCCTTAAAACCAGGTACTTAGGAAAAAGTGCTTTGTGTTTCAGCTCTGCAGTTAAACCCAGAGAGCAAGGGCAAGGTGGCAGGGGACGGTCTCTTTGAGGAAAAACCAAGCACCGGGTGTGCCAAGGCAGGTACACTGGCAGTCAGGAAAAGGCTGGGTGGCTCAGGGAGCAACTTGGTGTCATTACTGACAAAGGTTCAGTCATCACTGACCAAGTGTCATCATGTGGACTCTCGAATTGCAGAGATTGCCCAGGTGCTCAGTCCCAAGGGTAAACAAAGTTCCAACACATTTCTGCCCCTTCTGGAGCACAGCAAGTACTAGAGAGTGGGGCAATTCCTGCAGACTGTAATTTCATGGTACAGTGGACACAATTTCTGAGGATGCTGGGCTGTAAGAAGGCTTTGATGTATCCTGGCAGAACTAGGCTGGAGTGGGATAAATAATGTGTACAAAATAGGTATATTGAAATAAAAATACAGAATTTACTCTTTCACTAAATAAAAGGAAAAAAAATGAGATAAAATATCTTTTAGGAAGTTGTAAGTTCACTCTGAAGTTAGAGGAATTAGAGAATTCATTTTCTTCTCTTGAAGCTGGAGAATTGCAAAGGGATGACTGAGAACAGAGCTAATGTTCAGCACACTGCTAAAAATAATTTTTTTATGCAATTCTCACTTTTCATTTAAATGTATAATCCACTAAATAGACTAGGTCTAGTCTGTCATGTTGAAAGCTTCACAGCTTCCAGTGAAAGCTAACAGCAGGTGACCAGAAGGCAGGACAGGAGGTGGCACTCTGGCCCTCTTTGAAACCTTTCTGAAAGCCCATTTCAAAGCAGAACTTAAAAGAAGGAGCAATTACTGAGTAAATTCTTGTATATTTGGGACAATTGACTCAAGTATGCATCATAGAGTAGGTATGGAGCCCAACCTAAAGACAAAAGTGCTGTTCAAACAACATAAAATATATTTAGTATCAGCTCTAGGAATCTGCCCAGCAAAAGATCATAACCAAACATGGATGCAGCTCCTGGGAGAAAACCAGGCAATGTTATAGTGTATTGCACTGAAAAGTCAAAGGTACAGTCTACGTAAATTCCCTTTGCATATGAACTTCTGGTAAAGCCCAGCAGTAGCTCAGCCCTTTAGGGCTGAGCATCTCCACAGCCAGTGAGGGGAGCTGGTAGAGAAGAATTCATCATTCTGGGAAAGTATACCTGATTCTGAGAGTATTCGCTCCAGCACAGCACATGCATCATGGCTGGATACCTGAACTGCTAAGATAATTGTGACTATTTCCAAGTAAATCAGTCATCCCTATTTAGTTCACTTGATACAGCATTCTATATGAGAAAATATATGCAAAACATTTCTCATTTCAATTAAGCAAGTATAGTAATTAGCAAACAACTTTAAACAATGTTTAATACCTTTACCCTCTTCACCCCACCTTCTATTTTTGCTAAGCTTTTAAGAAAGTATTGGTATCTTCCCTCATATTTTATGAGAGCTTGTGGGAAATAAATAAGAAATGTATGGGAAAATTACATCGATCTTTAATTTTCAAAAATCTGTACCTTAGGCCATAAAACCCAGTTTATTTATTTGTATTTTTACACTGCAATTCTCAAGTCTGCTCCTGGTGCCTTTGACTTCACAAATCTTCATGTAAAAACAGCAAGACAGAAGCGCCCATGACCTTTCTTCCCTCTTCTCCAGGTCCATCCACAACTCACTGGGTAGCACCATGAGGAAATTGCTCAGACCACCTTCCTGTTTACCAGCTGAGACCCTGGAGGCAATTTGCTCCATTAATTCAGGAAGCTGATGTGCATAGCCTTGTATGAGTGTGTTGTGCCATTTTCAGAGCACACCCTCACTTGCTGAGGAGAGAGTTTGCCATGTCTGTCCGATCCCAGGTTCTGCCCACTCTGCAGGAGGCTGATGCTAGCAGCAAGGCAACCTCCTGTGGAGCATCCCCACATTTTGCTTGAAGAAGCGGCTTCCACTCAGCATGAATGACAACAGGTCCAGACAGCTCAGGGCAGTCAGGCTTAAAAAAACCTCATTGTAGCTTTCTAACTGGTCAAAATCACTCACATGCTCTATGTAATAGGCCCTGAACAGGTGATAGGGAAGGAACCAAATTATGATGACCCAGATGAAAATCAAGTTTTTTATTTGGGCCCAGAATTCTTGGTGTGAACAGAGGGAGGTGGAAAATTTTCTCACCACTTTTACCAGGATAAGAATCTGCAAGCCCAAGAGGACACAAGAAATGAGGGCAACAGCTACAATTAAGGTGTAATTCAGGGCTTTCACACTCATATGCTGTAGTTCTTTGTGGAACTTGAAGCATGTTGTATTATTGTATAAGCCTGAGCGTCCATACTCAAAGTAGAAGAGCGGCACCCCAAAGACCATGACGAAGACCCATACGGCAGCGCTTGCTGCAATGGCGTGCAGCTTCCTGTAAAACTCCACCTTGTCCTTCCACTGAAAGAAGATGAGCCACCGGATCACCAGTGTGATCACATAAAATACAAAGGTCAGGTACATGTGGATGTGTACCATGGCACTCACCATTTTGCAAAATGGCATATCAAATACCCACTTCTTTTTGACATAATAATGGAGGCGGAAGGGGACTGTGAAGACAAGGAGGCTGTGCACAACGACCAGGTTAATGATGGCAGTCGTGGTCACAGATAGAGTGCTCATCTTGAGCAGCACAAAGGACATTGTGATAGACCCAATTCCACCTCCAGCAAAGGCAACCGAGTAGACAGTGACCAGTATGGCACTCATGGTGCTGGTGTGAATGAAGGCAGAAGAGGAGTCACTGATGTTCCTGGTCCCTTCAGTCATGTTCCTGAAATCTTCCTGGTACATATTCTGAAAATGAAAGAATACAGAAAGACTAAGATAAGGTAGGAATGAGAGGGTTTACCTGAAAAGCCAGAAGGTCTTCCCACCCGTCTCTTAGACAAGGAACAATCCTGAAATCTCACTGATGGCATCATCAGTAGCTGTAACCTGTACTTTTATCCATACATCCTGCAGCCTAGGGGAAAATGGATGAGAAGGTTGGGCAGAGAGCTGCTTTAGTCCTTAAGACATTTCCAGTCATACACCTAAAAACAAGTATGAATAAATAACATATGGGGAGAAATGATCCTTAGAGAAATTACATCGTTGTGGTGGTTTTGTGCTGTGTTATATTTTCTCCTCTTTTCTGAGCATCTGCATGCTCTTACAGTGAAGATCAGAGATGCTATTTTAATTCTGCTACTCATTCATCAACTTGTTTCTTTGCAGCACAAATCTGTCCTTCCCAGGGCCAGATAACAACCATATGTTGATCTAAGATAAAAATTCTGTTTGTTACTGAAAGCTGAGTTTTGAACACATTACAGTCAACTTTTTCTCTATGGACAGTTTCTCTCAATCAATGGATTAAACAACATGAATACCAAGACTGCACGGAAATCCTGCTCAGATCCGTCAGGCCTTGAAGTGTTGTCAGTACTGTCCTGTTCTCAAAGCCATTTCAAATCTTTCTTCTAGTAACTGGGTGTTAGGAAATGGACTGCTAGAAAATAATAGGAAAGCATATCCTGGGTGAGTGTAAATCATCCCATCTGAACCAAGCAGAAGCTAAATGCAAATTAACAGCAAGTTTATAAAGTATGGTATACATTTTTAATATATTACCATCCAAAAGAGAGATTAAAAGTAATTCTTATAAATTGAACTGCAGCTCCTGTTAGGATTTTAAGTACTACAAGATTATATGGGAGGGGAAGAGTTCAGGTAGGGTGTCATCCTGAAGCATATTTGCATATGTAAAAATGTCCAGGGGATGTTTACATTACAGTTACAGAAAATAATCAAGGAAAACTGAGCAGTGTTGGGCTCTATACTATCACAATTATACTGCTACTGCTACCTGAACTGTAATTTAAAACTGACTCTGGTAAGCCATTCATTTCACCAGTTATCTTAGGTTGCAATACAGGATGTGACCAAAAGTATGTATTCTATTATCATCTGTTGAAACCAGGTGGGGCAATCATCTTTATCTTTTCCACAACCCATCCTCCCTCCAGGAAGATATCATTTGCTGATAGGTCTTAAGTCCCACTGTATGACTGATAAAATTACATCATTCCATTGTGAGATCTTCCAGCCAGTGGGAGGAGCCAAACCTTTCTTACCTAGATAAAAACTGAAATTTACAACACTGAATTTTTGTCATTTTTCATTTAATAATAAAACTCTTTTAACTTCAGAGATTAGTTCCTCAGTCTCTTTGTATGAGTGATGTTTGAGCTTTATTTTCATTTTTCAGGTAGCACAAACTGCCAAAAGTTAGGAGAGGAAAAATTTTTTAGCAGTCCACTCATTTTATGGAAAAGAGGAAATGACTATAACAGTTTTATAAACTGTTTTTGCCCATAGTGCGAAATTAGTATCTGTGATGCACCTCAGGTGTTTTGTACTGTTTCTTAGCAATATTTCTAAGCACTTACCTCACCGTAATCAAGATCTCTTCATACATTGAAAAGTTATTCTCTAGCTATCCCAATGCATATAAGACTACAGATGCCTTATTATTATCATCAGTATAAATATAAGTGTAATACCTCAAACCGATGTGCTAGTTGTTGGCATTACTGACCTTTTCTGTTTGATCTTGCATTTCAGAGTTACGTGGACAACAAATTCCAGTACATTAAGCAAATTACAATGGATTGCAGGGAAGGAGCATTTCATTAAAGTCACCGCAGATTGGCACACTGCAGCTCTTGTATCAGAAATGGTGCAAGTTCCTTCCAGTTTTGTTCTCGTTTCTGAGACACTTCATCCTCACAACTATGAAAGTCAGAAGGGATTGGCAAGAGCTCTTCATCAGTTTCTCCAAGTTGTTAAACTTCAGTTTGAAAGGATGTCTCTAAAAAGAGGCATTATGACACTGTTTGGATTTAAAATGCATATTTAAAGTTTAAGACTTTTAAAAGTGTCACAGGGGGAAAGGCAACACACTTATGGCTTGGTGTGAGCAGACCCAGCAGCAAGGCTGCACTTGAAAAAGAAGAACCTCTTGTTGTCACCCTTTGGAGGCAAGCAGTGAAATTTGAACTGAAAGCAGTAAGAACAGATAAGCAGAAGTCAGATACCTGATACTTTCTTCTGACTTTACAGTGAAGTGTGCAGCAAGTGACCTATTTCTGTCTGCAAATAAGCAACTGAGTTACTGAAGTGCAGGTTTCTGCAGGATAGGTAATTTTCATTAATCTTCCAAAACAAAAAAAGGCTACTAGCAGCTGTGGTAGGAGATTACCAGCTCCCCAGTAGTACAGGCACCCCACTGAAACATCATTGCATGAATACAGAGTGTAACATAACACAGGGCATTTCACAGAGGAAATAGTTTTCTGGTGAAATGAGGTTTCCTATTGTACTGACACTCACAAATCTGTAACTACTGACTTGAAATGCAACTTAAAAGTCCTTTTGCTAGAATTTAGCAGGAGGCACATGGATTAAGAACTAATGTGGACCTTACAAGACACAGCTGTTCTTGTTTCTGTGCCTTCCCACCCCCTCTAGCAACTGCCGGTTCAATGATATTGCTCAAGTTTTGGACCCAGGTTTGTTCTTCATCTGTGTTAAGCCTCTAATGACTTGGCTGAACTTCTGCTGGACATGAGCCTTGAGCAGCCATAAGGCAATGGAGGACATCACTTAATTTGGATGCTACAGCAGCTGCTGGTGCCAAGGATTGGGGGACAATTTCAAAAATAGCAGTTGTAGTCTGACAAAGGAGGTAGGTTGCCAACAGGCCAGAGGCTAATTCTTTTCAGAAATATGATCAGCAAAAATACTCTTGTGCATTCAAGATTTGTCAGTGTTGATAATGCAATCACAATCATTTAATGTGACTGTCTGTGCAGCATAGTGTGTGAGACTTCCCTGGACTGCTCTTCTCAGGACAGAAAAAGTCATAATGCTCAGTCCCTGCCTATGTTCAATGCCAGGTTGGATGGGGATTTCAGCAACCTGGTCTAGTGGAACACGTCCCTTCCCATAGCAGGGCTGTTGGAACTAGATGATCTTGAAGGCCTCTTTGATCCCAAACCATCATGTGATTCTATGAGAACAATTTGATCTCTGTTCAAAATTTTCCAGGTAAGAAATATTCATTCTAACCTTCAGGAACTTGTTTCTCTTTTATCTTACTGATGTCTATCTTACTATTAAAAAAAAAAAAAAGGTAAGAAAGAATAAAAGATTACCGTATTCCTGGACAGAATTTACCTCAGCTTCCAGGCACTTAATGTGCTTCTGCCTCTGTCTTCAGATTTAAAAATCTTTTGTCAAATTTTGGCTTCCCCTGTAGATATCTGATATGAGACAGAAGAGGCTTATTCTCCCTTGATCCCAGCCATACCTGTGGCTCCCCAGTGAACTGCCATTACACTTGTACTTGGTTCTTAGATGAACAACTTTGCATCTGGCAGGGGTAAACGCTCATTCTAGTTTGCGCCTGATTTAGCAGTCCAGAACAGCCTGGCTTGTTGCCTTCATTGCATACTATTTTCCCAACCAAGTCCATTATGTCACCATTAAGTTACATCAACATTAAATCAGCTTATTAAAAACAAGCCACCTCATTTGTCAGAAATAATGACACTCACAATCTCTGTCAAACAGTGAGCTCTACTTTACAAAAAGTGTTTGCAAAATTTATCTTCCATACATGTCTTACTGGCAGGCTCCACACAGATATTCATACGTTCTGATAGTTGGGTTCTGCGAAAGAAGCATTTGCTGTCTGCATGCACCAAACTGAGAAGTTTCACTTGAATCTGGAGAAGAAAAAAGTTCAGCTATGAAAGACTTGTATTTTTGACAGGCTTAATAAATTGAAAAATGAGTGTTTGTCAGAACTGACATTCCTGCACTGAACTAGACTAGGTTGGAGGAAGTGCAAAATACAAATAATTTTTAACAAAAGCCTGCTTAAAATCTGCATCTATTTCACAGAATACTCATTTAGTCTCAAAGTGCTTTCTGTTAAGGGCATTGTAATTGCATTTCAAATTGTTTTATTTCTGTGCTGAGTAGGCTATGCCACTAGAATAATTGCAGAATTTCTTTCATTGCAAAATAAACACACACATGAATTTTGAAGTATAAAAATCTGCAGTATAAAAAATTGGAAAACACTAAAAATAAAATAGTATTAAATATCAAGCCCATTTTTACATTTAGACATTGGCTTTTTAAAAACTTTTCATGATTCCCCTAACTCATTTGGTAGCTCAACAGCTCATGTCCTGCAATCTGTGTCAACATTATACTAATATTTTGTGGTTTCAATCCAGTCCATTGAAGAACAAATGCGACAGGAAAAGCACGTTGAGTTAGTTCTCTTTCATTTAATATTGTCACTATTTTTACACAAAAAATTGGAAACAGTGAAGTGTTCCTATAAAGGATGATTTACCTCCTTAGCTGTATCTTAACAGAGAGAACAAACCCTTCTTGCCCCTACAGAGACTGTGTGATATCAAACACACACAAAAAGATGGACGAAAACAAAATGCAGTGCCTCATAGTTTTAGAAGACAGTGTAAAAATAAAGGGTATCAACATGAAAAAGAATGAAGCAATGTTGTCCCTTACTAGGAAACTGCCAAACACAATGAGAAAACACTTGTGCAGAAAACGGGTTCAAAACAAAACAAACAGACCACCGAACACTTCCCCCTGCCCAAACTTGCAAACATTCTTTTAAAAACTTTGCAAACCAAGGCGCTTTTTTTTGCTTTTTTTTTTTTTTTCTATTTTGTGTATACTTACAGATTAGAGTTTCTCTCTGCAGCAATTTGTATAAATTTCCTAAAATAGTTCCCTTTCAGGACCTCGGCAGGGGCCGGGCCCTTTGGCCACTGAGATCCTGGCTGCTTCCCCCTTGCACCCAGCGTGGCGGAACTGCTGCAGCTGCTGACGCCCCCAGGAGGCTGCCCCACCGCGGGCCCCGCAGTCCGAAGGGGAAGGGAGGCACTGAACCGCGCTTCCCCCCTGCACCACCCCCCCCCCCCCCCCCCCCCCCCCCCCCGGCCCCGGAATGGAATGCGGCCAAGCAACACACTACCGTTTCTGACAGGGCCCCTTCTAGAATCCTAGTCTAACCAGCTAGATTGTCGAAAAAAATCTCTGTCGCAAAATAACTCCCAGCCGCGCCCCGGAAGAGGTCCCATAACCATCTGTAGGCCCAGGCCAGATGTTAACTCTTTCACTACCCAGAATGAAACTTATAGACACTGTTCTCTCGCCTAAGTTAAAAAACAAACTAAACCAAACAAACAACCAAACAAACAAACCCCAAATAACAACAACAACAACAACACAAACAAAAAACTCGAAACAAAGTAAAAATACACACAAAACCAACATAAAAACACCGAGATAAGAAAAAAAAAAGTCAAAATCCCAAATAAAAATAACTAAATGACTCTATAACATTATAGAGTAGATAAAATGTTCTAACTATAAATATAAGCAAAGATATTTATGATAGTGTAAGCAAATGTTAAAATAGTTATAAAAACCATAAGAAGTTTAAATAAAGGGAAAAAAAGACCCCTGCCACCACCGAGGGAAGAGGAAAAAAAAAGGAACTCTATTTTCAAAAACAAAAAACGTTTTTGTTTAAACTATTGCAATCCTTAAAGTGTGCCCCATACATTGGCATAGTCCTCAGTAACAAGTACAGAAAAACTATTAATAGAAAAAAAAAAAAAAGATTTTTATGCAATAATTAAATTTCCATTCTCCTGGATGGCTGATTCACTGTGATATCAAAGCCCTAAAAAAATCTGTTTCTTGAAAAAAACAAAATCTCCATAAACTGAAGTCTCCTCTCCCAAATAAATTAGTAAAAGACTGTTTTTAAAAATAGAAAGCTAACTAATTTGTTTCTATATGTTGTCAATGTAAAAAAAAAAAATTTGTGAAAGAAGAAAAGTGTTCTAAAAATTTTGTTCTAATTCATATTATTTTATTCTTATAGTTTCTAATAATAAAGTTTTTTCTTTATACCCTTTAAAATTTAAACATATTTTACCTTCCTTTTTATCCTATCTCAAAACAAACCAAATAAATAAATAATTCTAATAAATACACAAATAATTTAATCAAACCTAACCCATAACATTAACTAGTACATTGGCCAGGAAATCTCTAATTAACAAACCTAAACCACTACACTCTCCACTCTTCAAGTGTTGCTCACTTGGATCTTCATTCTACATAATCTCTAAGAACAAAAAGCAAAAGGCCTGATACTTTAAAGAGTTATTTCCTTACTTTCTTCTTTGAGCTTATGACAAAACAATAACCTTGAGACTCCACTGTGCAAGGGTAGAGTTCAGCATGGGCACACAACCTTGGGAAAATTTTTTAGTTGCATCACAGGGAGGCCCCTGAGCCTATCAGGGGAACTTCCACTGTGATGCTCTGGAAGAGTTTGTCACAAGCTTTGAGAATGCCTCAGTAGTTGAAGTGAGACAGAAACACTTCCTCCATGATGCTCTGCAGCACTATGTTAATCTACCTCAGTTCCCTATAGGTCATTGCCCTTAGCCCTGCCCTTGTATTACCCCTCTGCCTACAGACCGTTGGCCCCTGACCCTATACTTAACCTGGAACACTGCATTAATTTGGGTATTTGGTCACTGGACTCCTTTGGCGCGACTTTGCAATAAACCTCGCTGGAAATATACAGGAGAACCTTTACATCCTTCTTTGCTGACCTATCTTTGGTGTGCGTGAAAGCCTCTGAGTGGCTTTCTCAGAAGATGCTTTAGCAGAGGTAGCAGCAATCACCATTCATTTCCACGCTGCTACAGCATCACAGCATCCCTTACCTTGCAGCTACTTCTTAGTGATTAGAGTTCTTCAAAGTCTCCTATTTCTGAATAGTGCTTTTTACTACTGCCTAAAATGATAAACTATGCACACAGAAGTGAGCCTCACAGTTTGCAAAGACACATTTGGAAGAGTTGTTCCCCAGGGTGGAGGGGATGATTTGAAAGTGTGTTTTGAGAAAGCAGGTTGGGGGTTGAGTCTTTTTCTATTACTGTGTCAATTTAAAAAATTTTTCCCATTATCATGCCAATGGAGCTGTCCGGGTTACACCCAGGATCTCTGATGACTCTAGACAAAAGGGGTAGGTGGCAGCGGCTTCCAGAGGGGATTCGTGTTTCTGGAGAGCTCAGAGGAGGATGCCCGATCATCAGCCCCACACAGTGGAACACAGGAGAGCCAGACGGTCTGTGATTACCTGCCCTGCATCTGCCCCATTCCAGCCTCCTACCTCTGAGAACACGGCTGACCACCCAGACACAAACAGTGAGCGAGGAGCTGCCCGCTCCAACCCGTTCCCACCCGAGACAGGCGTGGCTGCTGCTGTCCCCCCCCTCCTGCCTCCGCTCCTGCCTGCCCTCTGCAGCTCTGGGCTTTGTTTCAGCTGCAGCACCAGGACCGAACACAGAGAGAGCATGCTTGCAGCTAAAGAAGGGACTGAAACCGAGTTATCTATTCTGTTCTGTTAGTAATTTTAACAACTTCTGTTGTTTTCTGCTTGTACAGTTAGATATATTAGTAAAAGAGCTGTTATTCCTACCCGCTTATCTCTGCCTCAGAGTCCTTGATTCAAACAATTATAATACTTGGGGGGAGTGGAATTAAAGTCTCTATTTCAAAGGAAAATTTCTGCATTTACTGGAAGACACTTGTCCTTTTAAACCAGGACAGCAGGGCAGGACAAGTGAGAAATATTATCTGTGTTGTAACTAAATGTAGGTTTGGATGTGGTCAGAAAGACCTAAGTGTAAGGGATGAAATAAAGCTCACTCTACAGCCCAGCACCATTTCTCAGCTCTGCTTTCTGCCAAGATTTTAGCCCAGTGTCTGGATCTTGGGATGTGGTGCCATCACTACAGCTGCACAGTGCTAGCAGAGGGAAACTAGGAGATTTAATTAAAAAGTGATTAGCCATGCCAGTGTCATAGGCTCATCAATGATGGTTGCTGTGAGATGTATGTGTGGTAAAAGATATCTTACTGCAGGACTGTGTGGCTGTAAGGAATCTGTACAAGGTCAGTTTTGCCCTCCTGCTGGTTTAACATGTTTCTGTCAGCACACATGGTCATATTTGAGTATACTAGTTTTGAAATCAACAGTATGGATATACAACTTTTAAATGTAATCTCACATGAGAATGTTTTAGCTGACTGCATCCTGTTGCTTCACATTTAGTTAAAAAAACACAAAGGAAGTCCTGCTAAACAGACTGGTATGTGATGGAGATAGTCTTATTGCATTTTGCAATTTGAACTGTGGCTGACAGCTAAAGAACTGTTTAGATAACATTAAACGAGTGATCATAATGCTTAGCTCTTCTCTAGGACTTTTCTGCAAGCTGATCTCAAAGCTCTGCTGAAAGGCATACATATAAAATTGAAAACTCCGTGGAAAAAGCCAAAACTAAAACTAAGATATCATGGAATCAAGACTTATGCCTTCTCAAATTAGCAATTTTGTCATGGCTTCTTCTAAGTCTTGTTTTAGAACGAGTACATCCCCGGGGAATAAAGCTAAGGTACCTTTATAACCTCCAGGTAGCATCTGGATGTGGGTTTTAAAATGATACAATATTTTTGATACATAAAATGAGTTAGCACATAGTTAAACATAAGTTAAGATATAAGTAATGTTTTAATGCTGTATATTGATATATGTTTTTGATGAAATATAGTAATTACATAGCATACAAGTTACATAATTTTGTTGATAAAAAACAATGTTGTTTTCTCAAGCAGTCAAAACAAATAAGATTTTTTCTGGTTGACTTCTTTCCTTGTGTTTGTAGTTGGCAAATCTTCAATCCTTTATTCTAGGAGTAAATCAAATAGTGAAATACCAGAGTATGATCTGGGGCAGACACCCTCATTACCTTGGTCTCTAATGTGTAGTTAGCACCAAGATCTAGATAGGCATATAATGCTTAATATACATAATTGCAATTAATCTTCCCTGGCAAATTGATGCAATTTTGCGCAGGATTTAACAACAGCATGTATAATGGATTCCAGACTGGTATGTTTAGATTTTCAGCTGTAATGTACTGAGCTGGTGGCAGAATGTGATTATTTTAGAGCATCACCAGTTTTAAACATATATACTAGAAATGCATGTATTTTTAAATTTTGAGTATTTGCTGGTTTTACTAATATCCTAAAAATCTAGAAGTGTGATAGTGTGTTTTTATAGTACTGTTGTATTGTGTAGATTCAACCATCACCTAGTTTGAGTTTGCATTACAGCAACACCTTCAAGGGCCAAAGTTGTTTAATAATAGATGAGAATCTGGGCCAGATTTCAAGGACTGCTTGTCCTGAGACTGATTAGCATCAAGGTACCTCTACTTTAGATTGTGATAAGTCCTTGAGGAAAGAAAACCGTGCCCTTTTATGCTCAGGCACAATACATTCTGTTAGTGATTTTTCAGCTGTTCCAAACTTAGATCTGTACACACAGATCTATGGCAACACAGGTGTTTTGTTTGTCGACATTTATTTTGCCAGGACTCAAGGATTTGGAGTGCTAATTCAGAAGTGGACTGCACAGGGTGGCAGGAGGGATGCAAGCATGGTGGAGGGGTCTTCTATAAAAATATTCTTCTCCTTCACTTATTTAAGTGGCAGAAAGTGAAAAATAAGATCCACCTGGACACCTTAAATTGACTGCGGGCAACCCGGCTCTTAATTGTGGTTAAAGCTTGAGTGATGATCCTGACAACACTGAACTGATGTGGGTTACGTAGAATCAAGGAGGACATAATTCATAATAATTTTTACTCCTTACAAAAAGCCTGCTTTTTGATCTGCTCAGAGTCTCTCCTAGTGCCAGCGGTGGGCCTGGGCTAGTGTGTAAGACTGGCTGATTAGTTATTAAGTTGCAATTGTGACAGGTTATTTTCAATTTATTATTAAGTAAAAGATCAGCTGCAAATATAAAGAACTAAAAGGCAGTATGTTATTAGAGAGAGTAACTTCAGGGTGTTACCGACAAAATCTTATTTTTGACTCGTATTTCTAGTATGCTTTGCTATTTCAAACACCTGAATAGAAAGGTGTTAATTACCTACAAAAAGAAAAGCATTCAGTATCAGCCAAAAACATTTTATAGATTATAAGTTTCTTAAAATGTCTCTCTCTGGATTCTGGATCAGTTGTGATTTGTGGCTGTCACTCAGGCAGTGCAAGGTGTTCTATGAGTGATAAATAGTTCCTGTGAAACATCTGAAAGAACATTTTGGAAGAGTACAGGGAATAAAATGTGACTTGAAGTTCCTTGTTTCACACACCTTTGCATAGCAGAGCCATAAATGAAAGCTCCTCTGAAAAGTAGAAATTCATCTAGTGGCATCCTCCTAGTTTTTTACCTGATTTAGGAGACAGAATACCCACTTTTCAAGTTATTATCCCTGGGCATTATTACTCAAATTTGCTAAAATGTACCTGAGGAAAAGTGTTATGGAGAAAATCTATTTCCCCTTCAGCCTATATCACTACCTTTTCCTCCTATAGAAATGCCAAAATTGCAGGATGTTGAAGTATATTTTATCAATAAAACCTCCTCAAATTTCTCTTCAGTTCTTACTGGAGTCCAGATATTTCAGAAAAGTGCTGAAAACAACCCAAAACTTAGTTCACATCAAAATCTGCCATATTTCTTCTTTAATAGTGTAGGAGGGATCCCAGATCTAGAAACCAACTGTTCTAATGTTAAGAACACTAGCAATTTGCCCAACTTTTGCCGTATCTGCACTTTTCCATTGGACTCTACTTTAGCCTTTGTCACGAAGGGCAGGAGGAGGAATCAGAACTTCAAACAAAATGTATCTGTTCAGTCTCCAGCCTAAATGGACTTTTTGAGGTGTCATACTTATATTTAACAATGGCACACTTCTAACAGTCTATCACCAAATTTAATATTACCTTTTTTTGGGAAGGATTTTACTAGTTCATATCTGTTGCAAGCCAATAAGTTTTTCACAGGGTGTGCTTTTCATCAGGAGTGTGGCGCAACAATTGACTCATTATGGGAGCTTGTTCTCATCAGGGTGAAAAAAAATGGAAGGAGAAGCTGGCTGACAAAGAGATTTATTACTCCTACCAAAAAGATTACATTAGACTGCAGAGAAAGAAATCATATATGCAGCATCATGCCAATTCTATAAGCAAATATGCCTCTCCAAGAAGAAAAAATCCTTCCCTTCATCTTGAAAAGACAATGCTCTTCCTAAAATAATTTTGAACTTGGTACTAACTTCACTAATTGCCTGCTGGGTTAGAAAGCATGCTGTAAGGAAGAATATATTTTTTAAATTATTTCAGCACAAGTCTATTGCTACTCACCCTCAAAATGCATGCTGCATCTGCTAATATTGTTTTATTCCCAGATTGCTCATTTCATCTGAGCATCACCTTTGCAGAGGTAATGCAAATTCTATTGTCAGGCTCATGGAAAAAATAATTTTACCAAAGATCATTTTCATGCTGAATATACACATGCATGTATTTATGCAACTTAGTATGCTAAAATGTGTTGTCTGAGCAACAAACCTCCCTGAATTAGTCTACTGCCTAGGAGCAGTACAGAAAGCAACCCTTGCTGCCAACACTGATTTATAATGAGCATGATTTCCTACCTTAGCATAAACACAAACGTATGATATTTCTGCTACATTGGGGTTAGAGAGGAATTCAGGCTCCTCCTGTCATTTCAAAAAGGAGGAATTTACTGCAAGGGAATTGTTCCACACTGTATTCTCAAAGTACATCGGTTTGAAAGAGCCTTTCCTTGATCAGCACAGCTCTACTCTGCATATTGAAGTGAGGTGCTGTGTGCATGCAAATGCTCTGTTACATCAAATTGTTTGGCTGAAATGGCTCATTTTGTTGTTAAATCTGGGGGTATCCATTCTGAAAATAATGAAAACTTTATGATATAAATGGTAACTTCAACTGCGTCAAAGTAATATCTTCAGTGCATATGCCAAAGTGTGAAGCCAATTGTGCTGTAAAAAGTCTCATTAGTGATGCATTTTGAAAAACTTTAGCCAATTTGAAGTTCAGTTGAATTATTTAAGAAAGCAGCTAGACAGCCCAGCCATAGTGTAGAAACACTTATGGTAAGTGCTGCTGTTCTGGGCTGTGGAAGAATACCCACATCTGCCCTTTGTCCCACTGTCATCCTAATATATTTTCTCCTTACTTCTCCCCATTTAATTGACACAGGAGTCCACAGAAAATCTCAGGCCTTGCTTCTTGTGGCCTTAATGATGTTTTTCCAGTCCAAATATTCTTATTCAGTTTTGGGGTGCCCTGTGCTGTGGTGTTACACTGGGTCCCTGTACTTGGCTGATCTTTAGACCTCTCTGCAGAAAACCAGATCTGAAAACAGTAAGTTATGAAATAGCTTCCCTTTATAACTTCCTTATATTCATTTAATCTAGGCTATTTAATGTTTTGTATATCTTCTTTATCACTGGAAAGAATAAGACCCCAATATTTTATGTCATTATTCACTGTAGCTCTTATGAAGCAGTAGCTGAAGACAGACATTCTTTATGATACCATGAGCCCTACATGGTAGATGAAAAGGTAAAATAAAACTAGTCCACATGTAGTCAGTGAAGCATGGTGTAGAGAAGACCCTAGCACCAATGTAAGCTGATACAAAATGAATTGTTTAGGATGTGTAAAAACCCTGATGTATTGGGTTTGCATCGCCAGGTTTTGGTAGTGGGAAAGGCTACAGGGGTGGCTTCTGAGAGATGCTGCCAGAAGCTTCCTCTTAGTCTGTCAGAGCCAATGCCAGCCACATGGATGTGCCACTGGCCAAGACTAGGCCAGCTGGAAATTATGATAATGCCTCTGTGATAGCATATTGAGGAAGAAGAAAGAGAAGAAGGGGAAAAAAAGTTACTATGGCAGTTGCACTTGCAGCCAGAAAAGAACAGGGTGGGAACATGTGAGAATAGCAGCTCTGGAGACACCAAAGGCAATGGAGAAGGAGAGGGAGGAGGTTCTCTAGGCACTGGAGCTGAGATTTTTCTGCAGCCCATGGTGAAGCAGTTGTGCTCCTGCAGCCTGTGGAGGATCAGAGGGGTGAGTGTCATTCTCCATGGAGGAGATCCATGCTGGAGCAGGTGAATGCCCGAAAGAGGCTGTGAACCTGTGGGAGGCCTGTGCTGGAGCAGGCTCCTGGCAAGGACCTGTAGACTTGTGAAGAGAGGAGCCTACCCTGGAGCAGGTTTCCTGATAGGGCTTGACTACATGGGGAACCCACTGGAGCAGGATGTCCATGAACAGCAACACCCCAGGGTAGAATGAGCTATGTTGCAGTAGTTTGTGAAGAACTGTTGCCTACAGTTGAACTACAGTTCACTGGAGAAATTAATGAAGTACCATCTTTCAGGGGAAAGACCCCACATTAGAGCAGGGAAAGAAACAATATGTGATGAACTGACCCCACCACTCTGCCCTGTCTCCCTCTGCCACTGAACTGCAGAAGAAAGTAGAGCTGAGAAGGAAGGTGTTTTTTATGGTGTGCTTTTACATCTCATTACCCTGCTTATTTCATTAGCAATAAATTCAGTTAATATCCCCAAGCTGAGTTTGTTCTGCTCATGACTGTATTTGGTGAATCATCTCTCCTGCTCCTTATCTCAACCTATGAAACTTTTTTTATATCTTCTTTCCCCTGTTCAGTTGCAGAGCAGAGTGATAGAGAGGCTTTGGTGGGTCTGGCACAGTGGGAAACTGTGCAGATATGAGCTCTGGTCCCAAAGCAAAACAGCCACAGATGGGTGGTGACCTGACCTTTATCTTATCAACAGGATATGTTAGATTGGCCACAGTACCATACCTCTAGCCCCATTGCTTCTGGTTCTCAAGTTAGCAAATTAAGCTCTAATTCCAGTACATCTTCACAGAAAAGATCTCACCAAAATAGCTTTCCTGATGATATCAGTAATGGTAAGAATTTGGAGAGTTTAAGAAAATAAAGCAGGCAGTTAATTTGTTTAATTGTGCAACTGAGATGAAAATGAGAAGCACCAGCTCACTGCATAGCAATTTCCATTCCTGCCTTTTTCTCCCTGCACCATCAAATCAGGATCATCAATGAAAATGATTCAAGGGTTTCTATAACCCTCATGGTGAGAGATCACCATTTACTACAAATACCTCTAGCACAGAAAGTGCAGATAAAGCAGTGCCTGTTTTGTATCCAATCCAGATTTTCCTAGGTCTCTTATTTTGGCTAAAACTCTTTCCCCCTTATCTTCAACTTAAGAGGAAAGATTTCTTTCTGTTCAGTGGGATTAAAATAAGATAATGAATTCTGTATCAAAAGATATCTCCACTTAATTTTCACATTTTTTCCTCTATTCATGTTAGTGGGTGTCTGACCTCATTCCATGCCCACACCTAAGATTATCCTCACATGAATTTAATTTCAGCTGTGCAACAGAGATCAATTCTAGGCTAGGAAGAAGTTCATTAGACTGCTGAGAGGTTCTATTATTATATTATTTTTTCTGAAGTGTTTTTTCCCCTGGATGTTTTGTTTTTTTTTTTTTTTTGATTTCAGATTCAGAAGCGACCTGCACATGGCTTTTTTAGGGGTAAAATGGTAGATTTCTTGGAGTCTTTCTTTACAGTGTTGGATGTAGAAGATATGCATGTTGCCATGTGAGCCTGAGATATGTGTGCAATTCAGAGCACAATGCTGTGTAAAAATATCTAAGCTAGCTTTAAGTAGATAGTTAATGATAAATCTCTGTTGGAGTGACACTCCCTCATCAAATTTATCCATGTTTTTCACGCTTAGAGGCTTCAGCACTTCAATTAGCTCCTCCAGAGCCAGTTTTGGTACCTCTGCAGAACTTTGCAGAAAGTCTGTGTAGATTGTGACTGTTGAATCTTAAAAACATTCAGGCTGGCAGGCACCTCAAGAGATTTTACTGTCAAACCTCCTACTGAAAGCAGGGCTATAGACTGAGGTATCTGGAGTCCATCAAACTGAGCTTTGAGTATTTCCAGCAGGGGAAATTTTGCTACTCTGAGTTTTTCAATGTCTGTCTTGGATGAGGAAGACAGAATCTGGACACTACATCCCAGGTGTGGCCTAACAGGTCATTATGGAGTGGAATAATCACACTCTTGATTTGCCAGCTGTAGTCCTTGACCTGCTGACTGGGCTCTTGCTCTTGTGGCCCATGATGAGGTTTCATTTCATTGCTGAGCTGTGTGAGTGCCAAAGTGAAGGTAGATCAGGTAACCTTTTATGAGGGCGACTTGAGATGATCAGCATCTGAGCTGATTCTGAAAAATTTACTCATCGTGAAAAGTATTGGAGACAATGAGGAACCAGTAGAATCATTAAAGAAATTACTTTCTTATTCTTTATTCAAAGATTAATTGGCAAAACAATTATGCTTCCTTCTTTTTTTAAAATAAATTTCAGAAAGGATTATGAAAATGAGGATGCTATTGTAAAAGGAGAGCAGCAGTCTTTTCTGCAATAATATTCCCAAAATACACTTTCAACTACCACTTTACTTTGACTGATTTCATAAAATATGACATTCATAACTGCTGCAGTGGACTAAGAACCCAAAGTACTTTTAACTTCTCTCCTGTCATGTTTTCCCTCAGCTCTGCTGTAATCTTACCTCCCACCAGGAGCCCTTAAGCTCCATCCAGACCTTTAGCACTTGCACCTGAGTTTGATACTATTGCCTTCCTCCTGATCTGTCTTCAGTACCTCTGCTGAGGACCTTTGCAGAACTTACCCAGCCACTCTCTAGCAGTATAGCAGGACATTTGCCTCACTCTGTGTGACTCCTGGACTTTGCAGAGAAGCACTGATGAGGAACTGCTACTGAAACTCAGCTCTGTCTGTTTCCTGAAGTGCCACCCATTGCTTGTCAGCCACAAACAGCTGACAGACAGGATTGGACCAGCTGTTATCATCTCACTTATCAAGTTCATTGATGAAGATGGGTTTTGTTCTGTTCACTATATGTTAAATATTTTTTGTTATTGCAAAATGTGTTTTTTTAAAGTGGCTACAGGTGAAAGAAAGAGGACAAATTGCAGTGAAAGTGAATATTACACATGGGAGTATGTGTTTGTGGAAATATATATAGACATGGGAGGTATCTCTCTTGTGTGGTATGAAGGCCACTCAGCCTCTCAACAGGTTTTCCTCAATTGCTCAGATAATACCTAAGAGGAGATCTGACAGCCCTTGAAGGAACATTCCCTAGGATACAGTGATGAAATATCTGTAACAACCCTGAAGCTGGGCATCCTGAAATGCTGAAAATTTTCTGGTACTCCTGAAATGCTTCTACCTCCTTATCAAACAGTAGTCTTCAAGAGAGATGTAAGCATCCACTCTGCATGTGCTTTTTGTATACTGCACTTGTTTTATAATCGAAAAGTACTGACTCAACCATTTTATGGAGGGAGAAAATAAAATGTGGAAAGAAGAAAGATATGGGGTGGATTTGCTATCAGGTATCATGGTCATCTTTATAATACACTGTTGGCTCTATTCTTAATTGTATCCATTTCATACCTCTGTTACCAAAAATCTGTCAGACCAACACAGGTACCTGCAAAGCTGCAATTATTCCTTGACCCCATTTAATTTCAAAAAGTCATTATCTGTGGTACAGCAGAATAACTATAAAACCTGCCATGCAACCAGTAGCAGAGTAGGACAAACTCATATTTCAAAGTCTTGATGTTGCATTCCCAGAAGCTCAGTATGAATAATAAATTGTTCAGAATAAGGATGTTCTCTTTCTTCCACATTATGTGCATATGCTTGGGGACTTTTAAATCCAAAGGCTCATTAAATGTTCTGTCTTATCCCCATGTTAATATTCCAAAAGATAAAAATCAATAGTTGTAGAAATACTTTCCCTAACAATGTTTAACTACTCTTTGCAAGGTTTAATAAACTGTTTTCCCAATAACCAATAAGCATAGAAATACTCTTTTAGTGACCTGTCATTTAATTATTACAGCCAATTCATTGTGAAAAAGATATAATAGTAGCTTTCCTCAAATAAAAAGTATTTTCCATGACATCCAAATGAAAAAAATCTTAAAAGTGTTGAATTTTTCCTCATCTATGTATTAAACTGCTAATCCTATATTATATGATATTACAGGCATGAAAGACTTAAGATATTTTTTTCAAAGTTACTTAACAGGGCTGCTACTGGGTCAGAATTAAACTACTTTTCACCTAATGTGTCTCATGCTTTAACCTACAGGCTGTATTTTGACTTTCAATAATTGAAAGGAAGGTTTCCAGAAAAAAAATCCTCATTTGACTTGTGAAACCCAGTAACTCTTGTCTCAAGCAAAAAGCAGCTAAGGGTTTTTAAGAAGCTCAGCAGTTATATGGCGAATTAAATATTCCTGAGAATTTGATTTTTTGAGAAGCAAAACTTGCACTTTCAATGTGAATGTAGCTTTATCTGTTTTTTTGTTTTTTTTAACCAGGCACTCAAAGTATGGCTGGCTTATGTCAGGTTGCTCAGGGCCTGGACCAGCAGAGTTTGAATTGCTCAAAAACTTGAGGTCACATCATCTGCAGGCTCTAGTCCCAAAGTTTGGCTGTTCTCATACTGTACTTTTTTTTGTCTTATATCTAACTCAAATTTCCCATGCTGCATCTTGTCCCATATCTAGTCACCTCTGAGAACCATACACATCCTTATTTTTCTGCTGCCTCTCATGAAGTAGGTGCAGAGAGATAAGATCTGCCTGTGCTTTTGGTACTAGATGTGGTTGGTCTTCTTTTTGTTTTTTAAATGTTCATTTTTGATACAGACAGAGGGATCCAGTGTATGCTTAAAAAATTCACAGGTGACACCAAGTTGAGTAGTGTGGATGACACATCTAAATGGTGGGATGCCATCCTGAGCTACCTGGACAGGCAGGAGAAGTGGGTGATGAGAATCTCATGAGCTTTAAGAAGATCAAGTACAAGGTGCTGCACCTGGGTTAGGGCAAACCCCAGTATCAGCACAGGCTGGGGGATGAACGGATTGAGAACAGTCCTGGAGAGAAAGACTTGGGGATGCTGATGGATGAGAGGCTGGACATGAGCCAGCAATGTGCCAGAAAGCCAAACATGTCCTGGGCTGCATCCAAAGCAGCATGACCAGTAGGGTGAGGAAAGGAATTCTGTCCCTCTGTCTCTCTCTGCTAATACCCCACCTACAGTGTTGTATCCAGCTCTGGGGTCTCCAGCAGAGGAAGGACACAGACCTGTTGGAGTGAATCCAAAGAGATGTCGCACCTCTCCTATGTGGAAAAGATGAGAGAATTGGAATTGTTAAGCCTGAAAGAGAGAAGCCGTCAGAGTGACCTAATTGCAGACTTTCAGTACCTGAAGGAAGCCTACAAGAAAGATTAAAAGGGACTTTTGAAAGAGCAAGTAGTGACAGGAGAAGGCCCAATGGCTTTTAATGGAAAGAGGGAAGGTGTAGATTAGATTTTAGGAAGAAATTGATTACTGTGAAAGTGGTGAGGCACTAGAACAGGTTTCTCAGGGAAGTTATGAATGTCTCATCCCTGCAAGTGTTTAAGACCATTTTGGATAGAGTTTTGAGCAAACTGATCTAGTGAAACATGTTCCTGTCCATGGCAGGGAGGGGTTGGAACTAGATGATCCTTAAGGTCACTTTCCTATCCAGGCCATTCTATGATCATGATTTTGTGATTCTATGATTCTGTGATTCTATGGTTCCATGATTCCTGGCTGCCAGGTGGGCCCTAGTGAGTGTGTAGAGAAGGCTGTTGTTGGGCATGGAACCTCACTGCCAAATCCACCCTTTGTGTCACAAAAGCTGGCAGCCCTGCTGCAATATCTCCCAATGCTCCATACCTGTAGGCACAGACATGCCAGTACTTCCTCCGAAGTAAAACATCCCTCAGGTATGCAGTAAACGATACAGTGGTTAAGTCAACAACTGTTGCTCATCTGTGTGATTTTGGGAGTAATTTTTTACCGTGCCACAGTCACATGCCAAAAACTCACACTAGAAACCAGCCTGCAACGGCCTCCTCAGTCTTTACAAGGAAAACTGCCTGATTCATACTGTCCCTTCCAGAGAAAAGCAGCAGAACTGTACAAAGTTTCCTTCTAACTACAGATTTATAAAGAGAGAGAAAAAAGTTTGAGCAAATATGCAACCACTATAACCTTTAACTTTCGTGGCATTACTATTTGGTGTGCAGTTATTTTACTTTGTGTTCAAGTAGAATCTTGAATCCCACCAGGGTGAGGATTAAGGATAAAGTATAATAATGGAACAAAATGGTACAGAAAAGGGGTATGGGGTCAGATGTGAACACAAAGTCATTGTCACCAGAAGACAGGCCTGCAACTCCTGATCTATCAGTCTTTCCTTCTCTTTCTTGCTCTTTCCCAATCCTATTCTTTCAGATGAGGAACTTTTGGTTCTTTTTCAGCTCAACAGCAGCAACAAACACTTGAAGGGTCAAAAGCATAAGAACATGATAAGGCAATCTCCTACCTCCTAGTTGGTGGTTGCAGAAAGTTTTTATAATCAGAACAACGTCTGATCTTGGAATTTGCCGATTGATTTATCATGTCCTTTCTTTAGCACCGAGAAACTGCATATTAACAGACCAGAGGTTCAACCCATTATCTGTACAATGTGCAATGTCACAGGCTGCAAATCCCTTTCAATCTCCTCTCATTAATATCTGTCTCACTGTGAACAAGAAAGTACAAGCAGCACCAAAGTGATTGAGCTAGTAAGCCTTCAGCAAGGTGCTGTTTCCTACTATGTGCAGCAACACTTCTTTGTGAGGACTATGCTTGCATCTGATGAAAATGAGAGTTGTAGACATATATCCATGGTGTTTTGCTGAGAGCAGATCAGAAGACTTGGGAAACTATTGGAACAATGAAGAGGATATGAGTCAATAAGACTTTGAAGGATAGAAGCAGCCATGGCCCTTTGTAGCTTTTATCAATCCAGGAACGCTTTGTGAATGAGAAATACAGAACAGCCTAGATTGAGGAAGGCTCCAAGGAGGCTGAAGAGTTGCAGTATCAAGATGTCAACCCAATTTACAAGAAAGATGTATTCAGTAATTTGTACAAATTTTCTTCCTGTTCATAGACCTTACCAGATGTATTCGGAACAGTCATGCTTCTTTGCATTATCTTTTTATTATTTTCTTGAACGTTTTCCCTTGGAATCAAAATTTAGTGGATTGTGTGCAGATTATTTGAACACTGAAAAGATTATTGAACTTCTACAGAAAAGCCAATGAATTGCCTTCTTTGAGGAAAAAAGGTTATTGATTCCTGTTCAAATAGAGCACTGTGGAGAGAGCAGGGCCCACTGAAAGACCTCCTTGGAGAGCTATCCCCTAGATAAGAATTGCTTAGTCATGATGACTAGGCTAAAAAATGTTTCCTTGCTTTCAAGCCCCCTGCTTTATCTCCTTGTAAAACCATTGGTCATATTCCCAAAACCGCAAACTATTGGACACTCTGTCAAGTCACACTAACCCCCTAAAAAACTTCGCTTTTACCCAGTTCAGTGGACTGTTGTTGTCCCTGGACTTCCAATTGCAATAGAAGACAATAAAGAACTCTGCAGAACTCATCTCTCTGTGCTGGCTGAAGGTACCTTGCAAGCTGAGTGAAATCACTCTAGAGCTGAAATAATTCTAAGAGCTGATCGCCTGAATACCAGGCATTGCTTGCATATTAGTACCTTGTGGCTGAAGCCAACCTGAGATGCCAGGACAGACTGTTCTCTGTGGAGCTCCCTATCCGGGTAGATCATTGGCAGCGAGGGGCTTTGACCCCAAGCCCCAGCAGCTACAGAGTGCAGTTGATTTAAGATGACCTTTACTAGCCAGAGGAGGTATGGATTTGTTTTAAAAATATTTCTTGTATCTTCCACAAGACAGAAGAGCAACAAGCAGTGGTCAAGAACAGCTACTCGAGCCTTGAGTTATCCACCGTGGCAATGAATTCTCTGGAGGGTTTATCATAGAAATAATAGAAGGACTTGGGTTAGAGGGGAACTTTCAGGATGGGACCTTTCCCATAACGCAGGATGGCATGTTTTCTGCTCCAATGTCTGAAGGGCAAAGTTAGTATACGGTGCTGGGACTGAAATAGAAAGCAACCTTTACTTCTGCTATTTCAGTAGCCAGGTTTGGGAGTAAGTTTGTCTATGGGCAGAGAGCTGTTTTTGAGGCAAAAATGATCTAATTCTGCCATTTGGGTTTTCCAGTGCTGCTAATCAGTGAAACCCGGTCAAAGTCTTTGGTCAGTGAAAAAAAGGAAGCAGCTTAGCCACAAGAAAGGTATGTTGGATACTAGAAGCAGTGAAGCCACTGAAAGCAAGAGATATATTCTGAAATTTTACAGCACATCAGCTCCTTTCCTGCAGAAGTGTACAACTTAATTTTGCAAAGAAATATGTAAATTCAAGGAACTCCAAAGCTTTATCTGATAGTTATTTTTTGTCTGTCTCTTTGCCTGGAAAAAGCACAGAAGTCTTATTCTGCTGGGAGGGTTACCAGTCTTGAGCTTTGGAACATTCTCTGGGAACTCTTTGAGTTGAAAAGATAATCCAAGAAAGACATAAAAATATCCCTCTTTTTTATTCCTGTTCAGATGTTAGCATGCAGTTTTCATGGTTGCCAAATCTAGCCTAAAAAACCACCAAAAACCATCAAACAAAAAAAAAAAAATCCAAAGGAAAACCAAGTCTTTCAAGCAACATGGAAGAGAAGCAGAGGTAATTTAAGCACTGTGTCTACTAAAAACAAAATAAAGGCATCCACTCTGTGAGTATTCATGGCAGACATTCTTTTCTGAGGTGACTTGGACATAGCACAGAATTTTAAGAAAATACCATTGAATAAACAATGAAATTGAATTTGAGAGGTCATGATGGATGCAGAGCAGTGATGAACTCAGATTTAGAAGTTCTTCACCCGTACACAAATGAGAAATCTCTGTATAAACTAAATTTAAATGACCAGTCAGCTGCACAAATGGGGACAGACATCTGTATCACAGAATAGTTGAAACCCTTGATTTTTTCAAGTGAGACCCTCTGCCCGTGGTGACCACAAGATTTTACCTTCCTTCAGAGAATGGGAGAGCTGTCCTGTGTGGGATTGCAAGTGGCACCTCAGTGTTTTCACAGAATGAAGTATGTGGTCTGTAAGAGCCAGAGTTGTCTCAAAGAAGGAAGACAGCCATAATATGTAAAGGAGCACAAGCAGAAAAAGGAATTAGAAGCAAAGGCATGAAGTCTGGAATATGACATGATTGAGACTGCCACACAAATTCAGGGAATGAGGAAATTTGAGCAGTGCAAAATCGACACTCTCTTAGAGAGAGATGAGTCTAGATTTTTCTTAGAGCCATGCCCTTCCATTTGTGAGACAGCATTTCCAATTTTCTAAATGCTGGGAGAATGGACAGAGAGGGACATGATGGCACTACAGCTCCCAGCAGGCTGTTAGGGTTAGCCATATGTGTCTGGGATGTTCAGCCTGAAGACTCTGCTTCCCTTATTGGCATCAATCCCACTGTTTTGGGGATGTCTTTAAAAGAGCCAATGAATGGGATGGCTAGATGGCTGATGCTTTCTATCGAGTTAGCTGAGCACTAAACCTAAACATACTACACCTGAGTTACAGCTGCTAAAACTGCAGTCATTGTGGATATGCTTGAGGATTGGGGTCTACCAGGAGAGCCCCATAGCACTGGTGTTTCGTGCATTGCTGAGTTGATCACTGCCTGAAAGAACTAGCAGTCAAAGGTGGCAATTAAGACAATGCCTCTTTGAGGAAATATCTGTTGCTATTTAAATTGAGCCAAGCCAATGTCCTCCTAATTACCTAGGCCTCTTGTCTCATGTCCTACACCATTACTGCTTCAGTCACTGCCCCTCTGTACCACCCTGCTTATAATATCTTAAGGCTACACTCCCACTAACTCTCTAGTTAAAACATGGCTTCTTCCTGAAAGGCTGGATGCCATTCCCATCTCCAAGGGTTCTTAGAAGTGGACACAAAGCCAAAACTATCGTATGTTAGGCAGTTATATTTTGTTTTCTCCCTAGTCTTTTACATGCATGTGTTCACGAACATATACAAACACCGCAACATCCTTGTTTTGACAGCCTTGATTCATAGTCCATAGCTGAACATCATTGAATACAGGTTTTAGAAGTCTGAACTAAAAATGCCTGCTCCCTGCTAACATCACACACCTACACAACAAAAACAGTGCAAATTGCCATGAGACCCAGCTCTCTGGTTCCCATTTTGCAGTCATGCCAATGGACTTCAAAAGAAGTCTTCAGTGCACTACACTAGCCCATCCCTAGGAGTTGATGCAGAGACTCAGAATGTCTCTAATATACAAACAGGCACCAAAACAAACTCAGAATGAATATAAAACAGCATCAGTAGCAACATCAAAATCATTGTTCCATTTAAAACTAAACTGAGAATTTAATTTAGGGACTAGTGGAAATAATGCTTGCTACAGCTGATCAGACATGTATTGCAGCAATATTTGATCCATTGAATCTCATTGAATTGATTGAATCTCATACATTAGCATGTAGCACTGCATCTAAATTTAGCTCCTCAGAGACTGCCTCTGAAAAGTGACAGCCTAGCTGGGCTGCTCAAAACAGACCTCAGCAATAGCATGCCAAATTAAGCTGTCATGAGCCAGCAGCTTGCTGTATCAACTGCTTCAGAGACTGATCCCAGGTTTTGTCCACCACACAGGTTTTGTTGAAAAAGTTAAAAGTTTTGACATTATATTCATCTCCTATAGAAGCACATGGTTTAATTAATAAATTCTTGCGTTTATTTAGTTTAGGATGTTTGTGGGCTTAATTTAATAGAGTTGTACAGCAAGATATGTACTCTGCTTGGTCAGCAAGAGCTCTGAGGTGTTAAGTTGCATGATTCTGCTTGTAGACTATGCCCGTATAAAAATATATCTGACTTCACAAGGATGCATTACTTCCAATCAATCCCTTCAGCTGTATGTGCATTATGTTGCAGATATCATCCTATCTCCTGCTGTTCACTGCACAGTTAATCCTTCTGCCACTCAGATTACTTTTTGGTGGACCTACTGTGATGCATTCTAAAAATAGGAGGACCTGAGATGTCAAAAAATAATTGCTTTTCAGTTTCCACTGAGACTGTCTCAAGGGAGGAGAAAAATGCCCTCTTTAGCATTTAATATATAACCATTTGTTTAATATATAACCATTTGTTCATTAAAGCACTTAACTGACTGTCACTGAAGTAGTGGCACACTGAATTTTCTGCTTAGTAAAAGTTAGCAAGAAGTAAGCCAACATTATTTTAAGTCTCTACTGTGTTACTATTGAATGTTGCTAGCTTTTTCAAGGGCCTAGCTGCATGTTTCCTGTTTTGAGTAAGGAAGTCCAGTACATGCTTTTTGTAGCAGGAGTCATAGAGTTTTTAATAGATTTAAAATTTGATTGGCATGATATAAGGCCCAATTTTAAAAGCACACAGTTAAGTTCAAGCACTATTATTCTCATTCAAGCTGGTCATTATTCCTTTGCCTAAGTGTTTTCTCAATCTGAGTCCTGAATATGAAGCAGTCCTGTGTTACAAAATTGGTTGCTCCAGCTCCAGCAACCTCTTCTCCAGCAGCCTAGATGCTTTGCTGACAAAACCAAAGAGGGAAGTTTTATAGATCCTTCGCAACAAGAATTAATAGTGCCAATGATGGGACAGGTATCTAAGAGAATCACCATCAGGAGAAAATAAGAAGCCAAAATCAACAAGTTTTACACCTTGCTTGGTTGCATGAAGGGTTTGGGATCTGTGAACTGCCAGAGGAGGGTGCCCCTAAGAGCAAAACCCTGCAGGTAAGGCAGTGGGGCTGGGAGCTGTGGTGGGATTGAGGGGGTAGTGTGAGGACCAGCCCTGCTTGCCCTGCTCAACCTGAACTGAACAGCACTCACCCTTTGTGTTTGCATTTTCCAGTTTTATGCTGTTACTGCTATGAAATAAATTGTATTGCTCTATTAGAGCTTGGTATGAGATTGGTTTTGTACCAGCCTGCCTCAACATCTGAAAAACATCTGATATTACTAATATATGAGACAACCTGCTGTGAAGTCTGTCAGATATGAAAAATTTCGGAGGGCAAATTATATAGTCGTCCTGAGCATCTCATTCAAGCTCTGCAGGAGATGGGACATAACATAGTATTTTGTGTCAAACAGCAGATTTTTCTGTGAAATGTTTTTGTAGGAAGATACTGCTTTCATATGTGACCTCATCCACATAGTGCAAAGACAGATCTCAGCAAGATGGATTCCAAACTTCTCAATGAAAACAAGCAGCCTTGCAGTGAAAACCGACATTACAAAAAGTGAGTGCAACCTGAGCAAATTCCCTCATTATTATGACTTCCAGAGCAAGCAGAAAACAAATAACTCTAAACTGGGAAGATCTGTTGACTCCCTTGAGGGCAGACAGATCCTGCAGAGAGGAGATGGAGAGATAGAAAATTAGAGAGATGGAAAATCACCAATCATATGAAGTTTACAAAGGTGAATGATGGATTCTGCACCCGGGATGGGGCAACCCTGGTTGTGTGCACAGACTGGGGAATGAGAGGCTGGAAAGTATTACTGTGCAAATGGACTTAGGGGTCCTGGTCAAGTTGAACATGAGTCAGCAGGAAGGCAACATGGCAACCAGAAAGGCAGCCATGTCTTGGGGTGCATCAGGCAAAGTATGGCCGGCTAGGCAGAGGAGGGTGAGTGTTGAGAGGAGAGGAGAGGAGAGGAGAGGAGAGGAGAGGAGAGGAGAGGAGAGGAGAGGAGAGGAGAGGAGAGGAGAGGAGAGGAGAGGAGAGGAGAGGAGAGGAGAGGAGAGGAGAGGAGAGGAGAGGAGAGGAGAGGAGAGGAGAGGAGAGGAGAGGAGAGGAGAGGAGAGGAGAGGAGAGGAGAGGAGAGGAGAGGAGAGGAGAGGAGAGGAGAGGAGAGGAGAGGAGAGGAGAGGAGAGGAGAGGAGAGGAGAGGAGAGGAGAGGAGAGGAGAGGAGAGGAGAGGAGAGGAGAGGAGAGGAGAGGAGAGGAGAGGAGAGGAGAGATCTCATTTCAATCTACAACATCCCTATGAGAGAAAGAGTGGGGCAGGTACTGGTGATGAGTGACAGGACCTGAGGGAATGATCTGAAGCTGGTTCTTCACCCAGAGGGTGGTTAGACCCTGGAACAGGCCCCCCAGGGAATGATGACAATACCAGCCTTACAGAGTTTAAGAAGCATTTGGACAGTGCTCTCAGGCACATGGTGTCACTCTTGAGGCGACATGCGGAGGGTCAGGGGCTGGATTCAATGGTCCTGATGAATCTCTTCCAACTCAGCATTTCCCATGCTTCTGTGATTTTAAGATTCTATGAAACAACTTTAGAGTACTTAGCATAATAAAGTTGTGAAGCAGGCATTTTTGGGTGTAAGGTAGGTCTGAGCAGAAATACAGGCATTTCCCAGACCACTCAAATCTCACCAAGAAAACACGATTTCTTTTGGAGCTTTTGTCAGCTTCCTTCTTCTTGTTCAGCTAAAATAAATGTGAGATAAGGTTGTTCCTTATATATTTGGTGCACCCATTTCTTCATTGACTCAAACAATGAAAAAGTACAGAAAAATGTGAATGCAATAAAATGCTTTAGAAAGTTCACCAAAGTTGATCAAACATTGTTTAAAAATAGGATAAGGCAGTGTTATATTGATTCAGATATTTTATCATCACCTCATGTAACTACAAAAAGCATGTGGGAGCAGAAATGAAATGCAAATGGTATGGTGAAATTTGGATTTCTGTTTTAATGCTCTTGCACCTGCTTTGCCTGTTTTCATCCAACCAGAACAGTGGCCCAAGCTGTAATACTTCACCTGACAGACTAATTCTGTAGTTTTCAGACATCACCTGTGTCCCCAAGGATGAAGATGGGACAGAAAGAAGTTGCAGATTTCACTTCTCCAATGGGCAAGAAAGAATTGGATAGGCAGACAAAGGAGGTAGGATGGAGACTTCTAATGGGTCATTGGCCAAGGACCCCAAACCATCTTGTAATACCTGCAGCTGATTCATGGTGAAAATGTGAGCAAATTATTTATACTGCCTTGGTCTCACTGTTGGCAGAATTTTTCCGGGTGATTTGAAATACCTTTGACCCTCTGTTTCATGTGCTTTTTATGCAGAGAAGGGGGCAGAGCACGCATACAATCACACACAAACATATTAACTGACAGCAACATGTCAAAAGAAAACTTGTGAGAGCAGGCAATATTCTACTTTTGCTAATTGCAAAAAAGGAATGTACATACATTATGTACTTTCCAAATGCTGTGAATTTCCTGAAAATTAAAGACCACTGGAAAATAATGCCAAATATGATTTAAAGTATTTAAGGATTTACCTTGAGAACAGCCTTCATTTTTCCAATGTTCTTAAGTGACACCTATTGTTATCATAATGTTTCGGGCATGTTTTGAAAATCATGTCCTTGATGGGAAGCATAACTAAAATGGCTGTTCCTGCAAAGACAATTAGAAATGTTTGCATTTTTGTGCAAGTTAATTTCATGACTAGGCTTCACAGGGGAACTGTCACTTCTCTGAACAAAATGCGCAGGTGGAAAGAATCAAGAATCCTTGTATAAAGACAATGGAGGGAAAACCCTACTCTTCACTGCATTTTTTGTTCTTAATAATGTATATTTTAAACATATTCTCATGACATATATTTGATTTAAATTTTTAGATTGCTGTATTTCAGGAATGCAAATTTCTCAAGCATCAACATGTTCTGTGTTCAGAGGACATAAAAAATTTGCAGGCAAGTGGTCAAATTATAACTTATTCTGCTGTTAATGATTTGATAAATACTGTAGCACACACATTTTGCACATTTTTACTCGGTGCCCAGAAATGTCCCTACACTCCTTTTTCTCAAGGGTTGGTTAACTAGAGCACAAGCATTTTTCTGGGGAAGAATGCGGGTGGAAAACACACTCTTTGGTTATAAAACAGGAACTAACTTGTGGTATGCAGGATCCTTAACCAGGGATAGCATTTGGTACACCAGGTGTTCTACACGCATAAGGAAAAATCCAGTTCCTCATTTACAAGCTTTTCAGTTTAGACACAAGCATAAGAATGCCAGAGACTAGAGTTGCTTTTATTGGTAAAAACAAGCAGGAGTATGTTTTTTTTCTTGTTCAGCTGGCTCTTCCACTGGTTTCTATGAATAACTGCAGTAAGGAATGGGTTGTAGGCTGAATTCATGAACACATACATACATACACACATTTTCCCCATCTTCTTGTTTGTAAAACAAATAACTGGTATAGGAAGGATTTTATTTGGGTTGGGGTTTTTTTCTGAATGGAATGAAACCAAATAGCATAATTAACATCAATAATATCTGTAGTTAGGTTTGAGACATACAAAACTTACATTGAGACTTATTTTTAGTCTCCCATCTCACTAACCCTGTGACTGCCTTGTGTCTCATTCTATCCACCCTCACCCACTGCTAACCCGTTTTATTCACAGTTGTGTTTGCAGGAGCCATTGAGAAGATTGGAAGAAAAGAATGACAAACTTATAAAGGTATGAAAATGGTCTTGTAAAGAAAGAAATAGTTATGGTATGTGATGAAAGAGTATGAAGATCAACTATAAAAATATTTAAAATAGATTGTAAGTTTGAACTTTCCTTGGAACAATGAAGATCATGAAGGGCAGCTCTGTGACGTGCAACTCTGTCCAGAAAATGGCACAGCAAAGAATTTGCTGGCTATCACTACCATAACAAAACTCCCCTGTTGTGCTGTCTCTGAATGCAACAATGTCTTGAGAACAGAGTTTTGGATGAGTCACAGCAGATTCAAGTTTGTGGCATACTGAGTCTTTGGGGATTCTTCTAACTCTGATCAAGGTGGATCCCAAATTATTTGGTCCCAAGGCATGCAGTTATCCACAAGAGATTTACATAGTCCACCTTTCTTTAATGAATATCAGCAGGTAACTGAACAGTTTTCAAATTTACATTCTCCTAAACTCCAATTTTGTGGACACAACTCTGACTTCCTGACAAGATGCTTTCTTCTTCTGTTTTACCATAGGAACAAATACTAGCACCTTAGTTTCTCCCTTCAGTGGAAGGTGCCTTGGATTTCTAAACACACAGCTAGGATTTAAATTAACCTCCTAGGACTAAAATCTTCCACATACCTTCAACTTCCATAAGATTTTTTAAAAGTGAAGTGATAAAAAAAACAGAGTGTTTTGACTTATACACTAATTTTCCTGCCTCCTCCCCTCCGCTTGACTGGCTGATTGTTTCTTTTTGTGCAGTAGGAACAGGTGATCTTTTTCCCAACAAAACAATTAAATGCAAGTTCTTGTCATAACAAAATTTACAGCAAAGCTTTGAAATGGTGCCCATGTCTGTGATTTCATGGAAAGCTACAGAAAAGCAGCAGTTTTATGTAGGAAAGGCCTTCATAAACTAAGCCTTCTTGATTTGTGAGTCAGCAGAGTCATTAGGTCACAGAATATTTTAGGGAAGGGATTGGGGGTGGGGGGTATGTTTGGTCTGACTTCCCACAGAAAGCTCAAACAACAGTGTTCAAGTCTACATCCAACTGGGCTGTAAAAACCTCAGGGACAGAGCCTTTCCATCCTCCTGGCCACTCTGTGGCCTTACTCCCTCAGGTACCTTTGGGAATGTGGCATCCACATATTCAAAGTAAACATTGCCAAGGGGAGGAAGAGAACCCCTTCCCTTTGGCTGTGCTTCTGCCCACAGGGGTGGGAGGTGCTGTTCCTCTTCACTGCCAGGGTACACTGGGGGCTCACACTCAGCTCCTCTCCCACCAACCTCCAGGCCTTTCCCACACTCCCCGATTCCTGAGGATGTTTTTCTGCTCAGGGTGTTCTGCGTCCCACAAGTTACTGAGCCCTGCACGGTGTTTTCAGTGACAGAAGAGTCAGGAACTTGGTTGATGCATGTACATCTTGTCCAAGTACATGACTGCACAGGCAGTGTCACCCCTGCCACCATCCCCTCAGCATTAGCTCACACAAGCATGGCTAAGCAGAGCTGCAGTTGACTCTGCAGCACCACTTATCCCCAGTGACAGATGCCTGTCACACCAGTCTGACATGTAATGCAGGCACTGCAGAGCATTAACTCCTGATGATAATGAAAAAAATTCCTCCCTAGTGGTCACAAGCAGATTGCCTCTGTAGATGCTGTGGTTCTGATAAAAGTTATAGCACCCCTCAAAGCATTTATCTCAGCATGGACACCAGCTTCAGCTTCTGTCACCTATCCTGCTGTCTATTTTTGCCAAACTAATAGGAATTTTATCTCTGTAAGATTTTCCTTTACTGCTGAGACAAACTACAATTTCTGGGGCTAGAACAACTGTCAAACACACAGTGTGATCACATAATCCTAATTTTTGATAAATGTTTGATGGATATAAAGTGCTAATTTGTAGCTTTTTAGTAAAGTCTTTGCATTTAAAATGTAACCAAGAGTAGTTTTAATATTAAAATTTTTACCTTAACAAATTATAATTTTTATTGGCTTTTAGGAAAAAAAAATAATATTGGAAGGAAGAAAATTAATCATACAACAGGAAAAAATCTTAAAGGTATGATGTCTTATTGCATATAACAGTATGTGCTCTTTTTTCATTTAGACTATCACCATTCTAGAATATTTTTTTAAAAAGTAATTACAAGAGAAATAAATAGAGATGCAATAGAGTCAAAAATCTAGCACAGGTAAGTGTGGAGAGTAGGCTTGCCATTAGTCTCCAAGATACAAAAATTTAATACTGAGAAGTTTCAGATTACAAATTTTTCAGACTATAGTCTGCAAACCAGCAAGACTCTTTTTAAAACAACTAGCCATGTATTATTTAGAACGTAAGTAATCCAGAAAGTTACTACAATATAAAACTAACACCACAAGGGCAGATTCCTGAAGATTTCAATCAGACCAAATTTGGGAGATCAGGATATAATACCTGCAAGGTCAGCACTGGTGGTGATTTCATGCTAATAAGCTTTGACTTGACTTTTATTGCACACCAGACCAATGGACTAATACTAAGATTGTTTGCTTTTCCTTTGGACTTTTAAGGACATGCAGATAAAAATAAACCACTTGCACAAGCAGCTCAAGCACCCTGAACTAATTGGGTGGTAAGTATTAGCAAGGCCCTCTATTTTGTGTTTCTTTTTTAAAGTATCCAGAATGTTTCAACATTTGCCATATGTGAAGCACATGTTATTGATTTTTAGTTAATATGGTTTATGCAACCTCGAACAAACACCTCATATTTATGTAGAACAGCTTCTTTTTCTGTCACATAATCATCCAAACACAGAAGTGCAAATCACATTTAGATTTGGAAAGTTCTGTCTCATTTTTCAGCAGATTCCAAGAATAGCTTATCTTTTACTCAGAAAACCAAAGTTGTAGGGCATATTATTTAAAATTTTCTTTTCTAATAACCTGTAAGAAGGTTCATAGCAGTACTTTGCAGAGTAAGAAGCAAAAGCAGCAGCCTGAACAGCAGGAGCAAAGGCTGCAGCTATATGCTTATTTTCAGAGCAAGTGCTCTCTCTTCATGACCAGAGCTCAAGTGGCTGTAGTTTCCTTTAAGTATCAAGGTTATACAGGATTTTGGAATTTCAAACCACCATGTCTAAGTACAGAGCCCAGCACTAGGCTTCTCACTCTAACTTTCTCAACTACACTGCAATGCAGAAATCCTCCAGCTCCAGAAAACATGAGGGGTTAAGTATTCCTTCTAGCAATCACTACCAAATTAAGCTCCAAGTACAATGTGCCAGCAGGAACTATGAACCCAGTTTAAAAGCTCCTCTTTCAGTTCTCTAAAGCGTCTGAGATTCAATTTTGTGTTCTGTGTTTTGCAGAGAAGACCTGTGCAATGATATTATGTATGCACTGCATTAACTGTAAGGACAGAGACTACATTATAATACAAAGGTTAAAACAATAAGCATTTTGAAGTGAATCTACTGCTTGCAATAGTACAGCTATCCCCACACCTGAGAGGCACTACAGAACTATCTTAATTACTGTGGTGCTTCCACCCGGCTAAGTCATCAGAGAAGGCAATTACCAGATCTTATCTTGCCACCATGGTAGCACATTTGATGGGAGGAATCTAGTAATACTAACACTTGCCTGCATAAAACAATCTACTTAGTGTTAACTCTATGCTGTTGGTATGTTCTCTTACCACTGTGTGGCAACTTCAGGATTGATTAGTTTTGCCTGTTATCCAAGACTGGATGAACCCATGAATTCTGCTACACAGTTCTGCACTGTATTTCCTATGAAAGTGGACCAAGTTAAAAGGGTTCACAAATTAGGTGCTTACAGACACATGAAAAGGTACAATATCTCACTACAAGAACTTTGAGGCTCTCTGTAAATTGTTGGATAATATGGAGCAGAGGGATATATAGCACACCAGCCCTGAAATGATCATGTTGGAAATCACTCTTTTTGCTAAGAGAAAAAACTCAAAGGAATTGCAGATTCCAATAGAAGCCTTGGGAGCAGAAAGCAAGTAAAAGAAGGAAAAGATGAAAAAGAATGCACAAGATAAAAGACATGTGCTTTGGTGGAAGAGGAAATTTGAGCAGCCTGGCAGTAAAAGCTGTCAGGACAAAAAATCCTGATCTTGTTAGGACAGTTTAAGTGAAATCAGTGCTTGGCCATAAAATTTGGTGTGTGCCTCTCCTTGTCCTTGCTATTGCTCCTGAAGGCTGACTCCATTTTGGGAATCATTATTTGTTTTCCAATGCTTAGGGGGCTGCTGAAGACAGATCCTTTTTGAAAGCTATCCCCAGACACCATGGTCTAGAGGTCCTTGCTCCTGCCCAATCAAAACAAAGTAAAAAGAGGTTCAAAATGAAATGTAATAATATGTACTTTTAGAGCGAAGAAACCAAAACATGTTCAATCTAGTAAAATCAGATTTAATATTAAGGGAATTGGGAGGGAGGGAGAAATTAAATATTTCTTACAAAGTTTTCAAAGAAACTGCTTGGCTTTGCAATTAATCTAGTCTTTACTTTTATGCTGCTGCTGTGAGATACTTTTTAACACAATTGCCTTTGTAATGAGAAGCAGTAAAAAAACTCTTTTCCACAACCCTGGCATCTGTTAGGTTGCAGCTCCTTCTCATGCTGTAACTTTATCAACTTGCAATGAGCTGAGTTAGATGCAATCTCTGTTGGTGTTTCTTTTTCCTCCACAGCCAAGAGAGAGAGAAAATCTACAACTGTCTCAGCTCTCCCACCCAGAAGACAGCTATGGTGAAATGGGTAAAAGAGAACTGCATTGTTCTCATTATACCTACACTTGTAGGGCACCCTCCATCTCTCTTTGTTCCAAGCTGGAAACATCCTGTTTCATTAGATTAATTTTTGAGTTTTTAATTTCCTGTGTCTCAGGGTCTCCACTTCTTGCTCAGTGTGGTTAGTATGCAAATTTTTCAATTTGTTGTCCTAGAAGTCAGAAAACTGATTTTCAAAGTGATTCGTGCCTTTTTTTCCCCCTTTCTAGACCCAGAAATCTGGCCACCTAAAAAAATTCTGCTTCTCTCTTGGGTAGGTTGAATGTTCCCTTTGCATGCGCATTTAGTTACACTTGGAGTAACCACAGAGATAAGATTGTTCTGACTAGTGCTGGATCATCATGGGAGAAACAGTGTAGACGAAAAAGAGAAATGTGATGCAAGTGTAGAGTGGTGGGTATGCAAAATTAGTGGATCAGCAGGTTGAAAACACTGGGTGTAAACACTGTTCTGGTCTTGGGTAATTTCCTTATGTATCTGCTCACCTGTCATATCTGAGAAAGCAGCAATAATGTGCATGCTGGCAAATGTTTCTTTCCCTCCTCCTGAAGAAGAAAGGGAGTAAGGCTGAAAGTTTAACCATTTGTTTCGCTCCCCCTGGGAATACCATTATCAGCCCTTCATTGAACCATTTGGCTGCCATACTCCCCTCACCAGATGGATACTGAGGGGTTGCTGGTGGACTTCCAGCTGCCTGGACCGAAGTAATGTGGGCTTCCTGAGCCTCAGGGCAAGTGAATGCATTTCTCTATTTTCCTATTTTTGGCTGAAGGTTTGAGGAAAAGAAGATATTTATGAGTGGATTTTTTAGTTAGCCACTTTGTGGCGAGGGAACAGCTGTTTCTGAAGTTATTTACAGATTACCTGGTAAAGGTCGATGGTGTGAGAGTCACCAACTGTTGCTCATTTTCTTTGTCCCTTTCCACTAACACTGGCAGGAGTGTCTACCAAGACACATTGTCCTTTCTACAATAGTTTTGTAGTGCCTTTGTAAAAGGAAAGCAACCTTCAGTTTGCTTCTATCTGGTAGGAAGCAGTAAAATGGATCTTGCAGGTAGTTGTCCAGAAAATGGATAAATTGTTTTTTCCCTTCCTGAGGGGAGATAAACATTTTTTCGCTGTTGCACAGCCAAACAAAATTAGCAAGTACTTATGGCTTTTTAAATTTGTGAGGCTTCATTTCTGTTTAAATTCGAGCATTTTCACATCAGGAAGATGTGCATGCCAACATGGAGCATTCACCTGTGGGATTAGCATTCCAAAAGGAGCACATAAAAGCACTGGGTTTGTCAGAACAGAACAATGAAGAAGTGGCTTGTACTAAGAGCACTGATGGGACTAGCACTGATGGGGGACCTTAGGCAAATTTCTTCCCTTCAGGCTTCAGTTGCCCACTTGTAAAGTGAAGATAGTATTAATTTTGTCTGCTCTGTGTCCTTATGTGTTTACACCACAAAAATTTTGATGGCAAGAGCCATTGTTAAGTGTTAAACTCTTGCCGAGGATGGACTCAATATTGCCAGCAAAAGGAAGGAAGGATTCTCCTTTGACCAGGGCAAAAATTTACAAGATTATATGCTTTGATACTTTTTAATATTAATAGAGCTTTTTTACAATGCCTGTAATTTTTTTTTGTGCGTTTATCTTTCTCTCTTGTTGCAGGAACTCTGTGTGGCTCTTTGTCAGGTACTTACTGTACTGTGTCTGCTTGTGCTTAACACTTCTCTTGGTTTATAAACACCTTCCTGATCCTACCTGGGCATATGAGCTGGACATACCAGACAGTATCTGCCATCAGCCATGGACACACTAAGCCTAGAATATTTTAAAGACTCCAGGCTGGATTTCTGTAAGGTTGCCATATTGCTTCTGGGAAGACCAGCACTCTAAAATAAAGCATCTATAAATGCTAAAAGCATATGGTAATATCTGTCTTTTCTGTGAGAAATTAATTAGCTCCTCAGAGGAGAAAACTAAAGCCTAAAACTAAAGAGTATCTTGCTGAGTGCAAGTTCAAGAGGATTTAGTGGTTTGCTGTAAGAGGTGGGTCTGAGATGCTTCAACATCCACATTCTGATCTACTCCCCAAATCCCTGAATGTCCTGTCCCCATCACCACAGGCATGACTGTAACAAATCTGTAATTAAATCTAAATAGGATCTTCTGTTAATGCAAATGGAAATGATGCCATTATTAGTAGGGTAGTGATAGCTGACAGGAGCTGAAATTTTTTCTTAAAAATGCCTAGTGGCCAACTCAGGCCCAGTCATCTCTGTAGATCTGCACGTCAGTCAGCCACCTCTCTGCATAATGACACAAGTCAAATAGACTGTCTTGTGCACACAGAGCAATACTATTGCATATCCAAAGCAAGACCCTCAGGAAGAATATGAGCTTTTTGATCACATCTCAGGGATTACCTGCAGGCTGTGTCAAGTCCAGGTTTACCTTGGAGGAGCCTGTGATGCACCGACCACTAGTATGACAGTGTAGATTTCCAACATCCTGCCTAGGCAGAGATTATCAATACGTCTTTTGTGTGTTTTACTGAGCAGTCAAGCCTTCCCCAGTCACCTCAGCATGCATGAAACCTTGATTGAGCTCTCACTGGCCCTACAGAACAGCTCTTTGTGGATGCCTGAGAAGGCTTCAGTGCAACCTGCCTTCTGGGCTTGGCTGTCCTGAGAGACCTCCATGTCTTAATTTTCTGACTTCCAGAAGGGCACTGTGCTCTCTCTGTCCTGAATAATTTTTTGAAGTAGACTATCTGGGATCATGATGGAAAACATGCTACTTCACAATGTCACACCTAAATGTTAAAGGACACCCAGGTTGCTTCCCTCAGTTTAAATTTCTGTGCCTCATCGCTGAAAGGAGAGTAGGATGGTTTCCACACAGAGTCCATGTCTACTTCTGAGCTTAAAAAAATATCTCGGTGCTTTGCCAAGTATAATTGGTTATCTGCATTTCTAAGCATTGCAGATATATTTATTCCTGGGTCTTCCAAATTCACTGTTCATTGGCCCTGCCTGCTTTTTCCTGATCATGCAGAAATGAATTAGAGCTATAGAAAAGCAAAAATGCAAAATAACCCAGAAAATAATTTTTTTTCTCATGTTATTGTGAGATGTTACATAGTGATTTGTGTTATTCTGAAAAATACACCATAGGATCAATATAAACAAAAATACTGAACTTAAAGTAAAGCATGGACGTGAAACAAAGAAAAATACAATTATTTCATTATATTTCATTATATTTCATCTCATTATATTTGTTTAAATCTCTTTGCTGTAAATTACTGGCTTTTGCGGTTAGGTATTTTTTCCTTTTTTTGCCACTATAATTATGAATTGTATCAATTTTTATGTATAAGGGAAACACAGGCTTGAGCAAACATGAAAAGGCTTGTTACTGCTGTTACCTGCTTGCTAGGAGTGTAACCTGAGAACATGTTCGAGCCTTGTCCAGACCTAGCAGGGGCTTGTAGCCACTGCTGCTTGAGTGCTAGCCAACATGTTCGGGCATGCTTGGACTTGTACCCTAGCACAGAAGGCACGTCACAGCCTGTGTTGTCGAACTGCGCTGTGCCAAGACAAAGACGTGCACTCTGTGCCCATGCAACAAAAAGCACCTTTATTATTCAACACTGATTCTTCAATAATCTTCTTAATGTACCTTGGCAAGCACTTGTGAGTGGCCAATGTTTGGGCTGCCTCAGCTCTCTTACCAATAGCTTGTGCAGCCCAGGCAGGAACCCAAAGGTCTGAACCCCTGTCTGCTTCCAAATTTGTCCTATCACTGTTCCCTGGAGGGCTACTTGTCCCATCAGGCTGCTTCTCCCTATATGGAGAATTTATTTGCCCAGCAACAAGCAAGCTTGTACTGTGGCAACAGCCCACCAAGAAATTGCCTATAAAAGGGGAAGTGACCAGGGGTAGGATGGATGTGTTGGTGGAGCGCAGACTCTCTGTGTCCCCAGTGCTGCTTGCCCATTCCTTATCAATGAATTAATAAATTGCCTAATTGATTGACCTACCTGATTGTGGTGAGTGATTGATAACATTATCTTCTGCTCCTTCTGCTTCTGGATGCTTTTGCTCTTTTTCAAAGACTAGGAAGAGCATGAAAACTACTTTCTTATGACACAGTATCTCACAAGACTATCTTGTCATATACAAAATTACTTTTCACCGTAATGGAAATGCAAGGGATGAATGCATCACCTGATGGAGAAAGGAGTTTAAACAAAGCTGGGAAAGCAAACCCACATCTATGACTGAATGAAAGTGTGCTGAGATCAAAACATTGTAGCAAAATGTCCTGTTTCTATGTAGGAAACTAGAAAAAAAAATTCACTCAAAACTATGAAGCAGGGATAATCCAGTTGAAGGATGCCCTTCTTAGAGACAGAACATTTGTAGGTATTAATAGAAAAATATGCTTTGGCATATTACAAAAAAGAGTGTGAAAACCTGCAAATGTATCATTTAAGTGATGTGAGTTGTTACATAGCACAGCTCCAGCTGCTGCCTGCTTTCCTGCATCCAGCTCAGGGTATGCTTCTAACACTGGCACTCCACATCCAACTCCCCATGCTGCTTGTGAGACAGGGCTTGTGTAGCCCAGGGGAAAATTTGGGAGTATGCTCCAAGACTTCAAGATGAACATCTCTGCTTACTGCTCTGTTTCCATAAAAAACAAAAAAACAAAAAAACAAAAAAACAAAAAAACAAAAAAACAAAAAAACAAAAAAACAAAAAACAAAACAAAACAAAACAGTCCTTGTAATTGCCATCACATAAAGGTCATCACAGGAGCCTTTTTAGTGAAAAACACTGCGGCAAGGAGTGATTTTAGTACTCTTGTTCAGCTCTGTGATTACAAATTTTTGTGGACATCTTGACTTTAGAGTTTTAAACACAGGATAAAGCAGTGTGTCATTTGATGGTGGCATAAAATAAAAAAAAACCTGATGAGACAGGCCATTTTACAGCCATGCCTGGTGGAATGGGTGGGGAGCTGCTGTAGGAGGGCAACAGGAGGTGCTACGGAGAGACCACTATCTGTTTACTGCATAAAGCCAAAGCAATTTCCCTGTCTTGTCATCTGATAGCTCCTCCTCTTCCCACCTCACTCTAGGCAGGAGGAAGGGCACTTTCAGCCCCCAGAGATGTGCAGGAGGGAGTCTTAAAGGGAGCTGCAGTGGAAGTGATGGCAAAGGTGCTACTGGGAGCAGCCTTCAGTCTGTCAAACCATCCAGCCAGAGATGCATTACCAAACAGATACTGTGCAAGACTTAAAAAGGGAGGCAATTTCATTGTTTATCACTTTTCTTCCTTTGCATATCCTAAATTTTGCTTTTTTAGTTGCTACTAAGTTTATATGCCCCAGGCATACTGTGTTCAGTGAAGTTTGATTGTGGAATTGTTATGTTGGGTTTGCTACAGATTTCTGTCTATGGTTTGTCTCAGTTGGGTCTATCTGACCAGCACCCTCTCCTCTAGTGGAACTGGATTAAATCATTACATTTGAAAAGGAAGTTAATTAACTTCCATGTCAGCTCTTCTCTACCCTTTAATTTCAGGAAGAAAAGTGGCCAAGTTTTGATAACATGCAATAATTTTCTCATGCAGCTTTTCATACTTTGACATGATAAAAGGTACTGTTTTGGGTGCAGTTGAGCCACATATCCCTCCTCATCCTCTTCAGAGCAGAGGGAAGCCATAGGACAGCAGGTCCCTTTATCGCTCATCAAGTTGGTGACTTAGAGTGGTCTTGCCACAGCTAATCTAAGTTTTCTTGCATCTGTCTTGATTTACTGGATCTTCCAGGAATGATTAGTTGACTGCAACATGGAGAGCTGTAATTTTATATATTATCACTTTAATGCTGGACAGGATTTTCAGGTGAGCTCCTTCTGGTGTAAGCTTGCTTCTATTGGTGTCAGAAGCTTTGTTTTGAGGGATCTACAGCACCACCTGTGTGTCCTGCATGCTCTGACGGTTTGGCATCACTGAAGTTTTTATTTCCATTCTAAAGTTTTGTAACCTCTCTACTTCTACCCCACTTAGATGGAAAAAAGATGATTGCTGAAATCTGACTGCAGTATCTTGAGGAACTATGTGGCCGTTTTGGTTCAGATTGACTTCCTTGAGAAATCCTTTAAAAGTTCTGTAGCTGTTTCTTTCTGAACCAGGAAAAGCTATTTAAGGGATGTAGGGGTTTGAAACACAGTAGTGTTGAATACTCACAGTCTGTCCTGCAAGTGCCTGGAGGAGATGAAGAAAAGGTACAGGTATAACTGGGTACACTACAAAACATGGCAACCTTGTTTGCATGCAGAGGTACGTCTTACTATTTAAATTCTCTGGGAGACCCTTTCTTCACTGTTGCAGACTCTGACTCTGAAGCAGCTTGCTGTTGCTCTAGACCAGTTTAAAAATTTCCAATGCATTGAAGTTCATCACCCTACGCAAGTAAATGTGTAGCTCATATGCTTGCATAACCAGCACAACACTGCTTCATCAAATAGCAGCCTTGATATTCTGCATCCTACAAATGACTGAGTAATGTGGATGCAGAAAGTTTAGGTGGATGCGCATCTGGGAGCCTGAATAAGTAGTTGGAAGAGAAGTCTCTTGAAGGTGACTAAATAGGCAAACTGCCTTCTGCTCAGGAAATCCTCTGAGTGGAAAATAGGCGAAGGTGGGGATAGGACTCAGGGGATGTGGCATATATATCTTTGTCCTTTTCTTAATTTTCCCTTGATGTCTGACTGTGGGCACCATTATTATACATTCTTCATATTAGACATATTTATCAACCTGGTCCTAATGAAATTAAATATGTTTCCCTGTGATCCCAAAACACTCCGATCCCACAGAAAAAAATAAATAGAAGTGTATGTGTGGGATGGGGGGGCAATAGGACAAATCATGAAAGCCTAGTACTCAAAACCAAAGTGGTTTGGGTCTACCTAGCCTCACTGGTCTGGAAAGGAAAAAGAATAGTCTGACTGTAGCTTTATGTAACAAGAACAGTCACAAGTGATGGAGCACCAAACAGGAGTGTACAAGCCACCCTCTGAAAAGAGAAAATAAAACCTCAGAATAAACAAAGGTCCAGAGCAAGGCCTACAACAACTACAGTGATGCAGCAGTAGGACACTGTGTTCAACCTTACTGGGAGGTGCTACTTGTCAGCCCCAAGAGGGCTTTGAGAGGCCTTTTCCTGACCTCTGAGGCTGGCTCACACACACTGCCAGGGAATACCTCTTTAAGCAGTAGTAGTCTCACCTCTTCTCCTTTTGCTTGATCTTGGAGCATTAGTGATGGCAGACAAACCAAGGTATCCCTTGGGACAGCAGGTTAGTCAGCAAATGAGCCTAATGAGAGGTCATCTGCTGGTAATGTGGCATTTCCATTTATTACTATGTGTCTAAGCACATATGCTGACGGTGCTGACAGCCTCTGGCTCAGACATTCACATCTCTGTAGTGGAACCTGCACACTAGTTCTTCCTGGGAGAATGGGCATTCATTGGTCTTGTACAGACACAGTCCTTGTGCTGGTGCGCAGGCTCAGCGATCACCAGAGAGAAGAAGGAGAGGATGGGTCCAAAGACAAATGGGAAGCATGTTAGTCCTTGATCACAGTGGCAGTGGGCACAGGTCTAGGCATTTGCACACACTATCTGGGGTACCTGCTAGAGGCCCAGAATTAATGCCAATGATTTTCATATCAAAAGGCTTTCTGAATAAGTACCAGAACAAACAATTCCCTCTTGAGTGTTTTTGGGGTTTTTTTTTTTTTGTTTTGTTTTGTTTTTCTTTTAGTTTAGTTTAGTTTAGTTTTGTTTTGTTTTTCCTTCTTTCCAAAGATCAGAAGGAGTAATAGCTAATTTTTTAAAAGAAGTCTTGATAAGGCAAAAATCTGGCTCTGGAGTGAGGCTCATGACATATCCATAGATGGACAACCTTAAACAAGCAAGAAACACGTAGATTCAGAAAAAGAAGATTAAATAATTTTTGTCCTTTTCATGGAAAAAAGTGCCCAATGTCTTCTAAATTATCTTGTATCTCCAGTGTGAATTAATGCGTCAGTTAAAAGTCAGAGAACTATAAAGTCTGAGCCACATCATCTGGTTTTCTCACTGCTCAGTGCCCTAAGCATATGGCCAGAGAGAGCATATTTCCTTTTCCCTTCTCTCCTGTGTCTTTTTTCATTCTAGCCTAGCCTCATTACCTTTGATTTCCTTACACTGAATTTGTATGCACAAACCATTAATTTGTCTTGTCTCTTAATATAACTGCATTATTCTAAACATCATTCAGGCTGGACTGGCAACTCCCCATTTTGCTTTGTCAGAAAAATTATTCACATTAATCCTATTCATTCCCCTAAATCACGACATACAGGGAAGTCCTGAGGATGTTCTTTGTGTCACATTGTGTCTTTCCTGTCACCAAAGACTGTTTTCATGTCAATTCACTCTTCTGTTTTCAAACATGTTGAGAGAAATTTTGGGGATAAGGTAAAGCTATTATCTGCTGATAAAAATGGTTATGAGTTACATGTATTATAGATTTGTTAAACTAGATGCCTCTTTACTTGAGTGAAACTCCTTGAATAAGACCCTTTTCATGCTAAATAACTTGAAAAGCACTCTGAAGAGCATATTTTTTGCTAAAATTCTTTTAGTTATGTTGACTTTCAGGTGTGGATCCCTAGTGGGCATATTTCTCTGTCTTATGTATATTTATTAACTTCAGTGAGAAGAAGATATGGCTTCACCCATCCTTGCCTCTAGGCAGTCTGACTGCAGTGGTGTTTTTCTGTCTGTGGAAAACACCTCAAGCTGCAAAGAAATGAAAGTCCAGCTTTCTGATTTTTGTGATGATTATAGTGAAGAAAATATTTCCAGGACGGTGCAGCATGTACTTCTATTGAACCTCTTCCCTGAATTTCTTATATTGTGTAAATATCTCACTTAGCATCAAATTAGGTTAATATTTCTGCCTCCCTTGAGCTGTTCCATCTAGGTTTGTGTCCAAACCTTGAGGAATCACACCCTCAAGGTGTTTTTCCAATGCAGGTCTCCTGAGCATTGATCATAACTGTTTGCACAAACACTGCAGAATTAATGCTCACAGAGACATACCAGTGCAGGGCTACTACCAGATTGTTGTGTTTCTGTGGAAAGCAGTTCATTTTGCAAGGAGACAGCCAGGTCCTACATAACCATCTCTCTAGCAGAAATTGAACATTTTCGGTTCTCTTTCCATATATGATTCCTGAGGGAAACAAGAAGGACTTTCTTTGCATAGCTCACTGTAGCCTTTAGTACTACGATTTGTCCAAATTCAGGGATGCAACTAAGATAATTATTTTTGCTTCAAGGGAGTTTCCGTGGCGGTATCTCAGTTTTAGTGCTAACCAAGACAGCCCACAAAAATCAACAGTGTGTGGAGAAAGAGATGTGCCAATGTCCTTAACAGAAATTCATAATAAAAGGATCTTTAACCTTGATGGACTTATCCAGATGCAACGAGGTTTCATAAAATAACAAATATACCAACATATGGTAGGGACTTGATGTTTTAGTTTGAGTTCCAATAGTGACACAATCCAACAGTGGAGTTTTGGAAGAGAAATAATCCACTCCAGCTTGGAAAGAAACTACAATATAACTGTTTAGTAGGAACACTATGGATACAGCCTACTACTTTCAGGGATGGGAGCAATTTTGCTGCCTTTCACCAGCAGAGTAGAGAAAGCTGAATGTTACTGGGAAACTATGGGCACTAGTACGTAATACACGTGGAGTGTTTTGCACACAGAGGAACAGCATGACCAGCATTTCAGACAAGAATATTTTATCTCCCTGGTATAGGAAATGCTGTGCTAAATACAACTATTACAATTTATTATTTGAAGGATAGGTGGTGTTTAAGTCTGGGCTTTGACTTGACACTTGCGGTATGTCGAGAGTTTTTCCTAGCTCTGCCCAGGGCCATGGGGGAAGCATTTAGTATCTGCCAGATACAGTTTCATATCTGTAAAATTCAGACCCTAATTATTTGTTCTGTTTTATCCTTTGAAGTGAGCAGGATTTTCAAAGCCCAATATAGACTGGTCCACAAAAGAATCACTGTGCATTCAAGAACTGCCCAGTATGATTGCACCCCAGCACAGGGATGTCTGTATGTAGAGCAGAGAAGGGGAGTGACTTCTATAGGTCACTTCACTCCACCAGCTGCCCAGGGATAGCAAAATGCTTGCCGGGGGCTATCCTCATTCTCTGAGCATCTGAGTGAGTAAGTGAGGTTCCAACAAAAGACCAAAGCCATGAAGAACACAGCAGATGTGAAATGCCTTCAGTCAATTTTTTAAATTGCTTTTCCTTTGGTGGCCCTAATAAATATATATATATTTTTTTAATATTGAAAAATTATTAACTTTGCCGTGAGCTGCATGGATGCAGCACTTGGTTGATTGCAGACTGTGCCTCTCATTGTGCTGGACCTTATGCTTGGCATTCTCCTGGGCTTATAAATACTGAGTAAATGGGCCAACTTTTTTTGGAAGTCATAGGCAAAATCACCACTAATTTAACGGTGTAGGCCCAGGCCCATTATATTTTGTTACATTTTTTATAGCATTGATCGCCTCTGTTCTGGCAGCCCCCTGATTCTTGCAGCCTAGCAAGTCAGACTTCCACTCAGGTACAAATAAATCTAGAAAATAATAAAAGAAATAATATCCTTCTATAAGCCAGCACAGGAGGCTTTTTGTCCGTGGGAATGGTTTTATTTGGAAGTCCATGGCAAGTGTTCTAATGAGGACACCAAAAACTGTAGAAACTGTAGAGAAACTGTTTCTGCACTGCAGCAAGGTATTTGAAGAAATCAAAGTGATTTGCATATAGTATGTTTTTTAGCTGCAGTAGTCTTCCAGCCATCCATAGTGTCAGGGACTAAGTGGATGGTGCTGACTGATAAACATTTGAGAATTGTTTGGATTTACTGTAGCTGCAATTAGAGTAAAGAGATGAAATTTGTTTTTGGCCTTCTCAGAAGTTAATTAAAAAAAAAAAATGGATACTGTTAGGGTCTAAAACTTCAAAGCCACTTGGCAATATTGCTTTTAAAAGTACTATTTCCTTGTACTCAGTTGTTTGTTATTCCTCCACTCTAAACCATTATATTTCTTTTCAGAGGAAGGAATACTGCAGAGGCACAGACGTAAATATACTTAACTTTTTCTCTACAGTTAAATCTTTAGTATTTCTTCAGTGATTATAAAAAACCACAAAACCTAACAACAAACAAACAAGATTCTCAACATTTAAGGGCCACTCTTGAATTTGAATTTTCTGAACTCTGATCCAAGCCATCAGATTTTAATATTCTTCTTATCCAACTGTTTAATTCAAGCTATGCAAGGGCATCTTGGGTTGCCATGCAGCAGAGTCTCACCAGAGCAGGACTTACTCTGCAAGATGCTCTACATACACAGAGCTTGGGGCAGTTTTCTTCCAGGCTTGCTCCTTTGTATTTTGTAAGGTGGTTTGTGGTAATTGCAATGGTAAAAACTTTTATACTGTCAGTCCAGAAGGTACCTGTGTGTCCCAAGGCTCAACCTCAGCCTCAGATGGAACAAAGAAATAACCAGGGGTGAAACAAAAGTTGACTGAAAGGACTTGAGATAAGAATACATTGTATGCAGGGCCAGCATGCAATTTTCAAAAGACCTATAGAGGTTACGGTATAGGTTTGCCGTTTGTCTGCAGCCACCCAGCTTGTGGCCCTGCTTCATAATATTGCCCTGCTAAAACCATTGCTGTCCTGATACTGGGATATTTATGTTTCATATAAGTAAGTGTCAACAAGTACCTAAGCGCTATCCCATCCTGTGCCCTGCAGAATGTCTCAGGTCCAGCAGAATGCTCTTTATAAGAGTCAGAATAGGAGTACTGCACTCATGGCTTTATGCAATTAGAGACTTAATTCTCCAGATCCTCCTAACTCTTTTTTTAACCCCAGATACTATGCCCTTGCAAGGCGTGTTTCCAACTGGAAGCCAGTTCTCAAGGACAGAGAGAAACAGAGAGACTAGTACTCAGATCTGCTTCTTGCTTCTTGGCCTGCTCACGCAAAAATTAATCATCTTGCAAGCTGAGAACTTTTTATCCTGTGATGACTGAAGTTTTTCAATAGTTGTGGAAAATCAGGACAAAGCGAAAGCAAATTCTGGAAGAGAACAGCAGCAACACACAAAGAACATTCTCAGTATTAGTGGACTATACTAGATGCCTGGATTGGAAATAATGTAGGGCGTGATCAATATTCCTTGTTTTCTAGCCTCTATTATTCACTAATTTTTTTCATAAATCATTTTCGCTTCTTCTAAGGGGCATTCTATAGCATTTTGCTTTTTTAACACCATGATCTTTTGTGCTATTCCAGATGGAGTCAATTTTGGATCTATACACAGAGTTACCATTTGCATGCCTTGTATTACTCTGGTAATTAGCCGAATAAAACAGGGGATCAAACAAGGAAGAAATATTACTCCAGCTGTAGCACATAAAAGAAAGAAGCTTAGCTTCTTTCACTATTCTATTCCCAATACGTTATCCCACTAGCTAGCTTTTAGCATTGATCCCCATTTTTGTATTGGTATGTGAGCTATTTTTTTGATAGCATTGACTATATCTAGAATGGCATCTCCATTGTAATCTGATAACAATCTCATTGTAATCAGATAACAATCTGATGTATTAAATTTTCCACAGACTCCTCCTTCTTCAGCTAACAAATAGTCTAAAGCCAACCTATTCTGATACACTGCAGCCCTTGTTCAGCGTTGTTAACTTGCTAATAATTTTATTACTCGACCAGTTTTGTTTGTTATTATCTCTACAACTGCTTGGAGTCTTATCATGCAATTTAGCTTGTAAATTGGAGTTTGATATCCCTAACTCCCATCTTGTGCTTAGATGGCTGGCCCACGTTTCCACTATAAGTTCAGGGGGGCCATTCTTCATCTCCCCATTTTTCAAATTCTCCAATCAAATATTTTTTATTATTTTTTAGCTCTTCATTGTCCCAGTCTGGGGTTTCTCCTCTGCCCCGAGATCACCCCAGAGGGACACGAAGGTGGTTCAAACCCTGTTTTTCCCCGAAGCTGCTGAAGACAGATTGCCGGAGACAGTTTTCTCTTTTTCCAAGAACTGTTTATTATTTCTTATCTCTGGGACCTTTTGCCTGGCCAGCAGCGGTCTGCTCAGCCTGGCATCCATGGTGAAATCTGCCTGGTGAAGGCAGGGCTTATCTTATATAGTTAGTACTACGTATTACATGTTTACAAAATTTTCCCAATACAATACAATTTTATTAAATGGTCCAGCCCGGACCCCATCCAATCCAAGAGTGCCAACGCGTCACCCAACATGGATAACATGGAGAAGAAGGAGGAAAAGGTGTCCACCCCCCAAATTCTCCATCTTGGCCACATGTTCCTTATCATAAACATTCAAGAAAACCTATTTATCTACATTCTAACATTCTAATTTACACTCTACTCATCATTATTTTCTGTGTCTCTTCTCTCAATGTGGGCACATTCTCCCAAGGAGCCATATCCAGCCCCTGGAGCACCTGGGCAGCACTCAGGGGTCTCTGAGGGGTCTGCCAGGGGGGTTTTTGCACCCCCAAAGGAGCCAGGGAAAAACCCTGGACTCCCACATTCATAAACTGGTATTTCTAATTGATCTCCATTTGGTCCTGGTAAAAGAAAAAATCTTGGACGTTTAATTCCCAGAGCACAATTCCCTTTCCATTGGGAGGGGAGTTCAGGGTATGCTCTTTTCCCACATATCTAAATAAGCCATCTGGTGCTTTCCAATAATCTTTTTTTTTTGGTTGATTTATATTTTCCCCAAATTTGAATATTTTTGAGATGACATAGTGAGGATTTTTGCATGTATCATTACATTGAAAAAGCCCAATTTTTAAATTATTTAAATTATGCAATTTTTCTTTTTTGTTTTTTCTTGAGTCCAGGTGAGGTTGATTTTTCTTGAGTCTGAGTTGGTTCTTCTGGGATTGACTATGTCGAAGTTCTATTATTTACTTTTTATCTCTTACAGGGAGTATTTCCTACTTTGTTGAAAACTTTCTCCTAGTGCACCAGAGACTTCCCCTCTCACTGTTGAACTTAAAATCTACCCTTGTGGTTGGTTTTCCTCCCTTGTATTTGTCTGGTTCTACTTAAGGAGTTTAATTGGGCCTAAACTACTGCCTTTCCATGGCTATTTTTCTGACATTGAAGTCCCTCCACAGACCTGACAATTAGTTACATTAAGCTCCTTACTTATTCTTTCTCCTAGTTCTACAAACAGATTCTTTTCCAGTCTTCAGATATCTATTTTCTTTTCTAATTTTTGTTCAAGGCTTGTATACAGATTTTGAAGTGAAATTGGCACAGGGTTAGATCATTGCAGTGGTTTTTGGTTTTTTGTTTTGGTTTGGTTTGGGTTTTTGGTTTTTTTTTTGCTTACCAGTTGTTCTTTTACCAAATTTTGGACTTTACTTCCAATGATAAATATTAAACAAATCAATTTGTCTCCTTTTGGACATTTAGTTCCCAACCTATTACCACTTGTTCCTAAGTTTTCCGCAATTCAATATTTTTTCCTATTTTGCATACAAATACTTAATTTGGATGGGTTATAACAGTGACTGTTGACATGGGAGTGTGTAATAAGAAAATAACTTCAGTGTCTTTTTATATACAGCTTTCGGTATCGTCTGTGACATGACTATGTCGGTGTCCCATAAAGGAAAAGACAAAAAAGGAGTGACAGAAAAAGGAATAACAAAGGTCTAGTATGACTTACACATCCACTTCCTATGCTTGTCCTATGGGGCTGCATAGCAGGTGTATATGATCTTTTTGGTGGCAAGTACAGTGGTCAACCCAGTCTTGCCCTGTATTTCCTTGTTACTTCCTTTTTTTGATAATTTTCAGGCAAATTGTCTTTGACACTTCTTAACTGTAGATTCCCACTGTTCCTTAGGTATTTTCCATTCAACATGCACCAGTAATTCCCAACCACAAAGCAAAGTTATTTCAGTGTTTCTTAGTTCTATGTGTACAGAGAATAAATTTGGCACTCGACACTTCCTGCAACAAGGGCATAGTTTTTGTGCATTACGATACTAATTTTTTTCTTTTTTTTTTTTTTACAATTTAAACATTTACACTTAACTTAGCTAGCATATCCAGTATTGGGATGAATTAGACAGGGTATGTAGTGTGGCACTGGTGAAAGTTGTAATTCCTCCTCTCCTTTGTGTAAGTCACAGGCTAAGGCTAGAATATGAGAACTCTTTGACCAAAACAGTCCTGATCCTCCTGTTCGAAGTGGAATTCCCCAAGAGGGGTATTGGAGGTATCTTAGAATCTGTCCAGGCAGTACTTGAAACTACTAATATAAGCTAATATTTCCCAATTGGATGTGGTTTTTTTGTACATTCTTGGGATCATTTGGGTTCTGCAAGTTTATTACCACCCAGTGTCTGCTTAAGAGCCAATTTGATGTCACCTGGTTCAGATGTTATAGTCTACTCCATACATTTTTCCACAGGTCCTTTGATTTTGCTGGCATGGACCCACCCTCATTCCCTGGTCCGGATCACTGCCTCAGTCATCAGTAGTACCTGAAAAGGACATCTCTATTGTGGAGTTAAAGATTGTTTTTTCCATGGCTTTCACCAGTACCCACTTCCCTGGATGGATATTATGGATTTTAAAGTCTAAAGATGTGGTTTGAGGAATTATCCCTTTTAACAGCAAATTCTCAAGGATTTTTGCAATTGTGTTGACATATTCTTTGACACTTATTTCTCCTACTTCATAGGTAGACATTTCATGTTAGGTGGTCATAAAGGGTAACACAAACACTATCTCATAAGGGGACAGTCTCAGATCTGACCTGGATTGTGTTTGAACCCTCAATAAAGTCAAAGGTAGACATTTTACCCATGACATCTGGGTTTCAATTATTAATTTTGTTAGAGTTCTTTTTAAAGTCTGATTCATCCTTTCCATCCGGCCTGAACTCTGTGGGTGCCATGGGGTATGTAATTCTCACTTTATTCCTAAGGCTTAAGTTATTTGCTGTAAGACTTTTGTCGTAAAATGTGTTCCTCTGCCCGAGTCTGTCCTGTTAAACATTCCATACCTGGGGATAATATTTTCCAAAAGGGTTTTATATAACGTATTAGCTGTGGCCCTGATAGTGGGAATGGCTTCCACCCAATGGGTTAGATGGTCTGTTATTACTAACAAAAACTTCCATCTCTGTACTTGGGAAAGTTCAGTAAAGTCCATTTGGATACTTTGAAATGGTCAGAGAGCTAACTCATGGCCTGCAAATGTTGTCTTTTTCATTACTTTTTTATTTACCTTTTGACAAAGTATTCACCTCTCAATTACTTGTCTTGCCACTCCAAAAATCCCAATACAACCATAATTTCTTAGAAAGTGATTACACAGAACATGAGTAGTCCAATGATTTTTTTGATGCATGTCCTCTAATATTTTCCTAGTAAGTGGCATATTAAGTAACTGCCTCTCATGGGGGTTTTTCCATTTCCCAGATTCATCTGGCTTTTCCCCCTATCTTACTTAGTTTCTTTTTTTCTGTTTCACTGAACTTTGGATTTTCTCATTATTTTTTTTATTTGGGGTCAAAATTAACACAATCCTTTTGATCCCATTTTTGGCTGCATCTTTAGCTTCTTAATTTGCCCTTATTTCCCCTTATTTCTGAGGTCATCCCTTTTTGATGTCTTTTGATATGGGCTTCAGCTATCTTCTCAGGTAATTTTAATGGTTCTAAAACCTCCAAGATGTCTCATGTATCAATCCCTTTCCTTTAGAATTGAGTAATACTCTTTCTTCCCAAATCTTCCTAAAAGTATGTACTACCCCAAAGGCATACCTTGAGTCAGTATGTATTATTATTATGTGTTAAATATTCCAATGCTCTTTTTAGAACATGGTTTGAGGTTTCACAGGTTTGAGCTTGTGGAAACCAAAGGAATTCCCAGCTAGGGAATGCAACCCCTGTTCTGTTCCCTAAGTCAATCCCATGCTCTTTCCCTGTCGGTCATCCTCTCGGTTACTCTTACCCTAATTCCCCATTGGTCCTCTGCCCTGGCCCTTCCCTTGTGGCTCCCCCATGTCCCCTGAGAATTGGTTTGTAATGCTCTCCCCGCCCTGCTCATCCCATGTACTTCAGTCAGGACCCTCAGAGCCCTTTTGCCTTTGTTTCCCGAATGCTGGACAGTGCAGGTGTGGCTGAAATAAACGTCTTTGTAAAATTCCTGCAAAGGCCTCTCCTCGCTCCTTTCATTTATCCTTACCCCAAGCAACATCATAGATGCAACATGAGCTGACCAATTTGAAGGTAATTTTCCTTTTTTGATGGTTTGCATATTTTTTCCATCAACCAAAGAATATCCAGACACCTTTTACCTTTGTAAACATTTGGAAGAACCATCAATATATATTCTTTCCCCTTCCAAAAGGTCCTGTTCTGCCAGATCTTCCTAATTTTAGTTTGGTATTGTATAATTTCTACACAATTATGTGTCAAATTATCTTTTGGTTCTCCATGTAGAAACTGAGCTGGATTTAAACAGTTTATTTCTAGTGTCAAGTCATCACTGTCTATCAAAATTGCTTAGTATTTTAACATTCTAGAATCTGTTAACAATTTTTCAGCTTTTTGGTTTAACACATTTTGGACTGCATGAGGTGTACACACAATTAGCTTACTTCCAAAAGTAAGCTTAGAGCTTTCCGCTACAGGATTGCAGTAGCTGGCTTGAATACATACTAGCCAGCCATGGCTCACTGGGTCTAACATCTCTGACAAATAAGCTATTGGTGTCTTCACTCATCCCCACTCTTGAACCAGAAGTCCATGAGCTACTCCACTTACCACATTCACATATAGATGAAAGGGTTTTTCTAATGAGGGTAAACTTCAAGCTGGTACCGAGGCTAGTTTTAATTTCAGTTCTTCTAATTCAACATCATCTTCCTTGGTCCACTTTATATTATCTTCCTTTGTGAATTTTCCATACAAAAATTTTACTGTCTGTGTATACCCTTCAATCCATAGTCTACCATATCCCAGTAATCCCAGTATCTTCCTAATTTTTTTTTTTGAAGAGGGAAGGGGAAGGGATAAAATTTTTGCAATCCTCTAGGGATATAGCCTTCGGCTACCTTTGCTTATTAAGTGTCTGCCCTGGTTTGAAGGACAGGTGTCTGCCAGTAAAGACAGAAGTTTTCCTTTGAAATAGAGACTTTAATTCCACTCCCCCAGGTATTATAATTGTTTGAATCAAGGACTCTGAGGCAGAGATAAGGGGGTAGGAATAACAGCTCTTTTACTAATATATCTAACTGTACAAGCAGAAAACAACAGCAGTTGTCAGAATTACCAACAAAACAGAACAGATAACTTGGTTCCAGTCCCTTCTTTAGCTGTAGGCACGCTCTCTGTGCTCAGTCCCAGTCCTGCAGCTGCAACAAAGCCCGGAGCTGCAGAGAGCAGGCAGGAGCGGAGGCAGGAGGGGCAGCAGCGGCCACACTGGTCTCGGGTGGGAATGGGCTGGAGCGGGCAGCTCCTCGCTCACTGTTTGCGTCCAGGTGATCAGCTGTGTCCTCAGAGGGAGGAGGCTGGAATGGGGCAGATGCAGGGCAGGTGATCACAGACTGTCTGGCTCTCCTGTGTTCCACCGCGTGGGGCTGGAGACCAGGTGTCCTCCTCCAAGCTCGCTGGAAACACGAATCCCCTCCAGAAGCTCGAGAGGCCCTTCCGGAAGCCGCTCCCACCTATCCCTTTTGTCTAGAGTCGTCAAAGGTCCTGGGCATAACCCAGGCAGTTCCATTGGCATGATAATGGGAAAAATTCTTTAAATTGACACAGTAATAGAAAAACACTCAATCCTCAACAGTGTCCAAGATATTTTACTTCTGATTCTACAAATTGCAGTTTCCCTTTTTGATACTCTTAATCCTTTTTCCCCCAAAAAATTTAAAAGTTTTACAGTAGCTTCCCTAACTTCAGCTTCAGCTTTCCCTGTTAATAAAAGGCCATCCACATATTGGATAATGTGTATTCCAGGAGTAGTGGTAAAACTTGCAATATTGCTTCTAAAGCTTGTTCAGATAGGTTTGGAGATTCAGTAAAGTTCTGTGGTAATTTTGTCCATCTTAGTTGCTGCTTTCTTCCGGTATCTGGATTTTCCCATTCAAAGGCAAAGATATTTTGGTTTTCCTCTGCTAATGGGCAAACCCAAAAAGCATCTTTAAGATTCACTACATTAAACCACTGATGCTGGGGTGGAACCTTACTTGGAAGGGTGTTGTAATCTGATACCAGAGGTATAAGAAAGGTCTTACCTGTCCCTCCTGTCCCTATCCTATTGGCAGACAGCCAGAAATCCCCTCCCTGACCCTTTCCTAGAAAAAGCCAAGACCTGAGATGCTCGCTCTCTTTTGCCCTGCCACCACCTGCAATAAAGAAAGGCAAGGAGCCTCTTTTGAACCTCGCGCTTGTCTCAATGCTAAACCTAGCTCCTTCTTATGGATACATAGGAAGAAGATAGTTTGTAGCAGAAGGGTATAAAGGTTGGGTACCACGGGGTTACAGGTCTGAGTTTTCTTGTTAACTTCCCATAAGTCTTGTACTAATCTATAGTTCCCATTAGGCTTCTTTACTGGCAGAATAGGGGTATTATGAGGAGATATACAGGATTCTAATGTCCCATCCTTTATTAGGCCTTCTATTGCTGGCTTCAAGCCTTCTCATCCTTCTAAGTATATAGGATACTGACATACACTTATGGGACATTCTTCCCTCTCAGTTGTGACCCTTATGGGGTCAATGTCCAGTCTTCCCCTATTTCTTTCACCAGCCCAAAATTTTTGTTAATTTTATCCTCATTCTTTTGACTAAGTTTTAAAACTTTAGCTGTTATTTTCCCTTCTCGTATAACGTCTATTCCCAGCTTTACCTGTAAGTCCCTCTCTAATAAGTTGCTACATGCCTCTGGAACCATTAAGACATCCCCCATCCAAAGTCTAGTTTCTCCCTCAATTACAACATCTTTAATGACAGGAACTGTAAAACTTTCTTCTTTTGCCCCTGTTACCTTTACAGTATCTTTACTTACACGATAACCTTTTGGAATATTTAATAGACAGGTTGTTTCTGCCCCTGTGTCAACCACAAATTCTAGTTCTTCCTCCTGGAGACCCACTTTTAAGGTTATCACAGGTTCCAGATGGCATTTATCCTGTAGGAAATAGAGCCTATGACTTCTTTGTTCTTCTTTTGAGCTTATTTCTCAAAAGATTTTCAAGTCCTTTTTCAGGTGAGGACATTCCTTCTTATGTCCCTCTTCCTCACAGTAAAACCAGGCATTTTTAGAGTGCTCATGGGATTTTGTTTGCACTGGGGTTCTGTTTTTTATCTTTTCTCTGTCTCTAAGACTTGAATGTTTAGGAGTCGTATCTGGGAACTTCAGATTTTTCTGGAAATTACATTCTTGCATGGTGGCTACTATAATTTTTCTTCTACTTTGACTTTTTCTTAATTTCTCTGGACATAAACCTTCTGAGTCTCCTTTAATATATCATTTAATGATCTATCATGCCAGTCTTCATTTTTTCCAGTTTTTTCGTAATATCTGTCCAGGCATGAGTAACAAAATTAACTGTAAATAGAACTCGTCCTGCTACTGTCTCAGGGTCTATTTCGGAATATTGTTTCATATTTCTCTGAAGTCCCTTTAACCATTCAGTTGAAGTTTCTTCCTTTCCTTGCTGTCCTTCAAAAGACTTTTTGACATTTTGTCCTCGGGGTGATGCTTCTTTTATTCCTTTGATTACCAAATCCCGATAATCATTAATATGTCTTTGCTCTGTCTCATCAGTCAGATTCTAATTAGGAGCTATTACTCCTATTGCACTCCTATAGTACTCCTATAGTACTATTGTACTATTGGCATTTTCTGAATCCCTGGGGGCCCTTGCTGGTTTCCCCTTTCCCAAATTCTTATTCTAGCAACTCTAATCATCTGCCTCTCCTCTTGTGAAAATATAATTTTCATTATTGATTGCATCTCTTCCCAAGTAAAAATATTTGGACCTAAAAATTGATCAAATTGTTCAGCTGTACCTATGGGATCCTCCATTAATCCTTTAATCTCTCTTAAAAAATCTCTGACTTCTGAAGAAGCCAAAGGGGTGTTGACAAACCCTGTGCCCCAACCTCCCATCGGAACTTCTTGTGATGGGAATAAATGAATCCCTTCATCCCAACCTTTTCATTCTTTATCCTTTATAATCATTATCCCTTGTTTTGGGGAAGTGTCAGGGGAAAGCTGCTTTTCAACTGATCTTCTTGTACTTTGATACTGTTTCTGCTTTAAGGGGAAAGGTCCCTTGAACAGCAGGAGCCATCGTTACCGAAGAAATGGCGGCAAAGGCAGAGGTTGACGGGGCTGCAAGAGGGAGGGTGTCAGGGATGGACTTTGCCCCAAAGCTGAGTCCTCCAAGAATGGGGGAGCATAGGTGGGGACTGCTGACGGAACCACCGAAGGAGCGGAGTCTTCCGGCAGAAATCAAACTGGAGGATGGGCAGTCTGCACGTTGTCCATGGTGGCTGGAGCAGCAGCTCTCAGTGTGGCTGGTGCCAGCACCACAGAGCAGCCGGGGCAGGAATAGCCTGGGGGGCCGCAGGAGAAGCGGTTGGGGGTGGGACGGCTGGAATGGCCACGGGAAAAGCAGTTAGGGGTGGAACTGCGGGAGAAGCAGTTGGGCGTAGGACAGCTGGTGCCCGTGCAAGCAGGACCCCTGGAGCAACCAGCGGACGATTGCAGGCAATGTGGCTGGGGCTGACACAGGTGGAAATCTAGGATTCGGGGCAGGCGGCGCAGCCATGAATGGTAGGGGGAAGCAGTGTTTCCAGGGGGTCCCAGCCCTTTTTTCCCTTTTCTTCCTCTGTTTTTGGGGTTTCTGGTATTTTAAAAACTTTTATTCCCAGTGGTTTTATGTCTCCTGTCCAGCATGCAGCATATTCTCTTTCTTCTGGATTAAATGGTTCTCTTCAATTTACAGATATGTTTAAAGCCTGACAAATCCAAACTTCAGAAGAGCCATGTCTAGGCCAAAAAACGTGGTCAGATCTTATTTCCTTTTTTGCCCATTCTAGCATACAAAACTGAATCATCTTTACTTTCTCCTTTTTTCTTGTACAGTGGTCAATATCCCAGTTAGCTAACATAACTCCAGAGGGCTAGCTTGGAGTATCTCTGCTGGCACCCTTTTACTCCCCTTTTTTCTCTGCACCTGACTTACTGGGGTTTTTTTGTCCCATTTTCCAGGATTTTATCTATTCTATATCTATTTTTATCTATTTTATCTAGATTCTGTCTAGTGGTGGAGTTTTGTTCCGCTTGATGTGCCAAGGGGGCACGGCATAAGCACCATCCCCTGAAAGGTGCTCATCCTTTCAAGCTTTTCCCAAGCACCCTAATTTATGTTAGCCTTGGAAACCCAGGCTGTTCTTGCATCCACTACAGGGAACAGTAACAAGCACAGAGCAACAGCTGCTTCTGGAGTGCATGAGCCCAAATGACTGGCTTTCATCCCATGTTACACTAGAAAAGATGACATTATGGGGCAAGATAATCTTGTGGTATTTCCTGAGAAAACAATAAAAAAAGTGATTGTTTTCTGTAAGACTTCCATTCATAAAATATTGCAGCCATTTAAAGTAAAACGAAAGTCACTCTAGTATTGGCCTGATTTCACTTCACTGAAACTACACCCCACACATGTCAGAGCTGCTTTATGTTCATGCCCACAAAGTGAAGAAAAAGTTCAAATTAATTGAAGCTAATGCATTGCGAGTTAAACAAATACATGTGTTAAGAGAGAAAAACAAAAGTGGTGGAAAGCTACTTCAAATTCTAGTTTCTGCATCTCAGAATCTTGTACGTTCATGTAACTGAAAGAGCAGAGACCTATTTTCCACAGTATTTTTGCTTTGCAAGGTTAATACACAGGAGGGATTATTTTGTTTTACGGGGAGGAATCTGTTTTTTGGCATACTGTGAGACATGGAAGATTTTAATAAGAATTTGCCAGTTGTCCGGGTTTGAAGGACAGGTGTCTGCCAATAAAGGCAGAAGCTTCTCTTTGAAATGGAGAATGTAAACGCCCTCCCTCCAAAGTATTATAATTTTGAAATTAAGGGGCTCTCAAGCAAAGATATGGGAGTTAGGAATAGCAGTTCTTTACTAGCAAAATTAAAATGGAAATACAGTATTTCAAAGAACAAACCCAAAACACTGACAGAGTCAGAATACAACCTGACACACTGTCAGTCAGGGTGTTGGTAGCAGTCCGATTAAATGGTGGCTACAGTCTCCCTGTAGTGGCAGATGTGGTTCACTTGAAGCAGTGGTCCTGTAGAAGGGTGCAGTTTTCCTCTAAAAGTCCAGGGATGATGTGGAAAGGTCCAGTTTTCCCCTGGAATCCAATGGAAAGAAGGTACCTTGGTGTTCAAAATCTCAGTTTTTATCTAGGGAGGAAAGGCTTGGCTCCTCCCCCTGGCTGGAACATCTCCCAATGGGATGATGTCATTTTATCAGTCATACAGTGGGACTTAGTGGGCCAGCAGCACACGATATCTTCCTGGAGGGAGGATGAGTTGTGGAAAAGATAAAGATGACTGCCCCACCTGGTCTTAAAAATGACCCATTAGCAGATAATATGTGCAATGGAGATAAGGATCACTGCCCCACCTGGCTTCAACAGATGGTGATAGAAACACATTTCTAGTCACATCCTGTATTGCAACCCAAGACATGGAGTTACAGTCCAGTGGGAAGGAGGGAGAGAATAATAAGAAGAGTTCTGCCACTTTGTGAGATACCAGTCTGTGGAATCCCAAATATGAAACTATAATGCATGTTATATTTATTTCCTTTTGCTTTATGATTAGTTTGTTGGGTTTTTTTTTTCTTAGAGAAACTCCTAGAGAGAACACTTTGTTAAGCCGTATCACAAATAAATTACCTGAAGAGTATTTCTGTATTAGTGTATGGAAAATATCTAGCTAGAGAATGAAGACGTATAGAGGGAAACTGTTGGAAGATGAACCAGTTAAATGGTCAAACAAAAGAAAAAGACCATGATTAGATCTGTTGAATAAGTAACTTGCCTCTATATTGAGACATAAGTCTCTATTGGTTCCTTTCTACTGATTGTAGTTAAGCATCTGGAAAGGAAACAGAAATCCTTAAGAAAGCACATTGTCAGGTCTCAAGAAGTTTGAAGTAGATACAGTCATGTCTGTGCCCTTCCTACTGTGCATCTTCCAGCACTACTACCTAGTTACATGAGCTGAGATTTATGTACCATTGATTTTTTTCTTACAGCTGACAAGGCCAAAGAGAATGGCAGTGGGAAATGAAATGTAAAATGTTACCTTGACTGCATTTTTAAAAGAATCACTCCACTAACAGCACCAAATTAACTGCTCTAAAAACCATAACTCAAATGCCCTTGGACATCCATAAGATTTTTTATCAGAGTATGCCATGGTAACTTTTATGTCTTGTTGTATACTGTGACTGAAATATAGTTACTGAGGGAACCATAACCTTGTATTATCCTAAATTATTTCAGCATGCTAACCCCCACAGGATGTCTAGTGCATGAGCTTTCCTTCTGTTTTCTATTGGCCAAGCCTTCTGCTTGTAACAGACTCATCATGTGGGGCAGCAAAAGAAGCCAGCAGATTTAGTTTCAGGAATTCAGATTGCAAGCACTTGTATTTTGGATTTGGACATATCATAGTTGTTTTACAAGATTGGTTTTAAATATTGACCTTCTCAATGTGTTTTGACTGGTAATACAGCTAAAGAATAGATCCTTGCTGTCAAATGTATCAAATCTCTCATAGTAGATGCTGAAGGACAGAAATTAGTTCAATTCTCATTTCTCAGCTGGAGAAAAACTAGTAATAATTACAGTAATAACTTATTTTCAGACTATGTGATCTACTGTTTAAGCTGCTGTGCTAACTGCAATTGCTTCAGCCAATAGGTTCTGGCTTCCAGGTCAGGTGGAGCAGATACGTCCTTCAGAGCAGGCAGCACTGTTCACATGGGCATCTGTCTGGGTTTAAAAGACAGGTGTCTGTTAGGGAAGGCAGAAACCTCCCCTGGATTGGAGAACCCCCACCCTCAGATTATGATGGTTTTGAAAGGAAGGGGCTCTCAGGCAAAGATATGAGAATAGGAATAGGAGTTCTTTACTATTATGTATAACAAGGCAAACAAAACAACAACAACTATGGAATTCATTACAAACAGAACCTGGAAACCAGAAACAATCCTCTTGGCTACAGGCACTTTCCCTTTGGTGCAGTTACCATCACAGCCAGCAGGGAGTGCTTGTGGCTCCTAGTGGACAGGGCAGGTGCAACAATCCCCACATGGCTGCAGGGGGTACTGTGGCGTGAGCTCAGGGAGCATGCAGTAATGGGGCTGTGTCGGAGATGGGAAGGGATGGAAAAGAGAGGCTTCACTTCACAAACCCTGGGGCAGTGTGGGTTCTGGTGCCCCAGCACGACTCTTGGAAAACAGCAAGCTGAAAAAGCAGGGCAGGGTCCAGTGGCAGAAGAAGAGTCAGCTTGCATCTGAGTTATGGCAAGAGCAAGTGAGAGAGAACAACTGCCCCACCCTCCTTTTACCTGCTTCTAATCTCATGGTGTCTCTGTTCCTCAGAGAGAAACTCCCAAAAAACAGAGGAGTTCCCTCTCCCCCATCTCAAGTACTCAGCCATCAGTGCTTCTTTAGCAGCTCAATAGGAAAAATTCCACAGGTAACAGGAAAACCCAACCTCCAAAGGAGTCCTTTATCACTTGATAAAGACCATGCAACTCCTCTGGGCCTCATATGATACCCTTGTATTTCTAAGGCATAATTATTGTTTTAGTTCTAGAGATCTCTACCACTTTGAAGTGTCTGTAAGAATGTGAGGGCTGTACTGTCACTTACCAAAGGGGAGAATTTTACAGCATGCAACTAAGGTTAGCTATTGCTTCTCTGTGAGAAGTTTGCTGGGGTAGCCTGGGGGCAGTGTAAAAAAAGCAGAAAATCAATTCTACCACTAATTTTTCTATGCTGCCTTGTAGGAGATGTCCTCAGGGATATATATCCTCAGCACAGCTCATTCAATTTTGAATGAGACTCACTAAAGAGAGATGTTGAGGTGAGCAAGCAGTTGGACACTGTGACATGTCAAGGGAGGAGGTGCTACAGGTGGATGACAGTTACTGGAGCCTGTAGCCCAGGCTAAAAAAGGGCATGTGCTTGGTATCAGAGAAGGAAGCAGCTTCTTCTACTTAGGCCTTCTCCGCATGAATCCCAAGGGTTAGCCAAATGGAAAGCAGCTTGGCAGAAAAAACAATTGAAACTTCCAGAGTACTGCTGAAAAACTTCCCTTGAAGAAATTAATTTTTAATTATGTGCGTGTATATATATATAGGTATATATATACATATTCTTTAAATATGTATTTTTACATGCTGTAGAGCACCCCATATGAATTCAGTGCTGTCTATTCATTGGGAAACTCAAATATCTAACTACAGATGAATAATGCAGTGAAGATGTTTCTTTAATCTACCTTTCCTCTGTGTGCCAGAAAGGCACTCATGTCTATTGGTTGTTAACTGGTCTGTTGGGTTGCAATACAGGATGTGACTAGAAATGTGTTTCTATCACCATCTGTTGAAGCCAGGTGGGGCAGTGATCCTTATCTCCATTGCACATATTATCTGCTAATGGGTCATTTTTAAGACCAGGTGGGGCAGTCATCTTTATCTTTTCCACAACTCATCCTCCCTCCAGGAAGATATCGTGTGCTGCTGGCCCACTAAGTCCCACTGTATGACTGATAAAATGACATCATCCCATTGGGAGATGTTCCAGCCAGGGGGAGGAGCCAAGCCTTTCCTCCCTAGATAAAAACTGAGATTTTGAACACCAAGGTACCTTCTTTCCATTGGATTCCAGGGGAAAACTGGACCTTTCCACATCATCCCTGGACTTTTAGAGGAAAACTGCACCCTTCTACAGGACCACTGCTTCAAGTGAACCACATCTGCCACTACAGGGAGACTGTAGCCACCATTTAATCGGACTGCTACCAACACCCTGACTGACAGTGTGTCAGGTTGTATTCTGACTCTGTCAGTGTTTTGGGTTTGTTCTTTGAAATACTGTATTTCTATTTCAATTTTGCTAGTAAAGAACTGCTATTCCTAACTCTCATATCTTTGCTTGAGAGCCCCTTAATTTCAAAATTATAATACTTTGGAAGGAGGGCGTTTACATTCTCCATTTCAAAGAGAAGCTTCTGCCTTTATTGGCAGACACCTGTCATTCAAACTAGGACATTCCAATAATAAGCAGAATCAGAAAAAACAAGCATTGTTTGTGAGTCAATAGCCTTAGAAGTCTTTCTTAATTTAGCCACACAGATTTGGCTTTGACAGATGTACTTGCAGTAGTGACCGAGACATGAGCACATTTCTCAAAAAAGCAAGTTTTATCATCGGAGATACAACAGATGTGCTGTGAAATTTAGATGTTGAAAAGCAACCAGGATTTGTTGGTAAAGCTCGTGTTTCCAAGTGATAGGATAGCAAACCTCCTATCTCTACTGTACAATCCTTCATCTGTTGTTAACCCTAATGGCTAGTGTTTTACATATTGCATTTCATGCGCTGAGCCAAACAGCAATGACTATGAGTTACTCGCAGTACTCCTAATACTAGGCAAGCAGTAGGTGAAAACCAGAGATTTCATAAAACTTTGGTGGAAGCCTGGCTTTTTGTGGACTTCCCCTGAGAGAAAATACTGTGGCTTAATTAAACAGCTGCAGCTATATTTTCACATGCGATTGTAAGACGCATGCGAAAAAGGAACAAGTTTACACAAATCTGTTGGGAGCTGCAATCACTTGATGTCTTTGGAAAGTAGGTCATTACTATGTTTGTGTGCAATTTGAGGTAGCCAAATCTCTAGCACTGTGCTGTTTGCCACAGAAAATGTTGTACAGCAGAGAGGTGAGCTATTGGAGAGTACAGGCTAGGTATCCAGCCTTATTGGGCTTTCCACTGAATACTGATACAGAGAAAGACTGAATGGCTTGTCTTTTATTTTTATGTGAATTTTATGCATTCCTCTTACAGAAGCGCATCCATATTTGAGGAAATAATCTTTACTGTGTTTCTGCTCTGGACATTATTACAACCACAGAGAAGGTGAACATTTGTTTCTGTAATGAGAATTTTATGGCTTCTTTTCTTTCCTTTGTGCCTCTCTTAGCAAATCATACCCTTGTTATGTGAGGTGGCATGCCACAGATGATGTAGCACTTTCCCTATGGGTTCACCCTCAGTTGTCCTTCTAGAAGAGCCATTCCTCTGCAATCAAATCCCTCCTCTGTCAGCTCCTGCCTGCTCAGCTTCAGAGACTTCTATTATGCAACAAAATCAAGGCTTCAAGTGATTTACGTGAAGGACAGAAAGCCAAGAAAGGGCTATCTATGCAGTGGCACAGTATTTCTGAACCAGAGCCTCCAACTAAACAGGGAGAAGGGCAAGAAAGATTGTGAATATTTAGCTATCTGTCCATACTTACCTGTGTGTCAGATGAAGAAAGGCACCCTCCTTAATTCTCCACTTGCAAAATAGATGCACTGAAGCCAGAGAACAAGGTGGACTTCTGGCAGCTCTGATGTCCTTTCATCTACCCCAGGTCGGCAGGAATTCCTGCAATTTGCTGGGTCAGTCACTTCAAACAGATCATCCCATTTTACAGAAGTACATTGATCATTTTAACAAAGTAAAGGCTTTCTCACAATAATGGAAGTACTTTACCTGTTATGGAGAAAGCATGATCACAGTGGGCAGAAGCTTCTCTCCTGCTCACTGTGCTCAGTGGAAGCCCAGGAGAGGCATTCAACAGTCTATGGTGTGAAGAGACTGTGAATTATCTGCATCCAAACAGATGAGTTCTGCAATCCAGACTCACTAATACCATCAACAGCAGGTGTGTGAACCCAATCAGAGAGTTTGTGCACCTCATTTGCTCATGAGTAATGATGGAAGAAAGGCTGGGAGGCAGAAGACCAGAGTTCACCTTTATTATCAGTGTCTAATGCTGCACTGGCTGCTTGTGTTTGTTTTAAGCTCGTGTAACTGTTATACTGACTGGTAGAACTCTGTGCATTTGCACTATTTTGGATTGGGAAATTGTTTAGGATGAAATACATCAAATGTCCTGTGGGATTTCATAAAGTGGTCTTTTCCCCTAGTAAATTATATTTTGCTCAGTGTAATCTGAGTCAAGGAAAAATGGTTAGCACCAACTACCTTTATCACTGAATATGTGTAACAGCAGTGGGAGTTTTGCACCACTTCTGTAGTGGTTTGTCTCAGTTTCTTCTGCCTTCACTCAGAGCCAGGATTAACAAATACACAATGGCAATGGATTTTCTCGTGTTTAGACTTGGTTGCTTATTAAATCATAGCAGTACCTGCTGGAAGCAAGGAAAATGAGAAAGATCCAGCTGCTACAAGGTCTCTTAAAGCTAAACAGTCCAACAGAAAATTAACATCTATACTATTTATCCTTTTAAACCAATAACTAAATTCCCATGACCCTTAGTGTGACACTGACTGACCAACCAGAAACTACTACCTGAAAAGCATGAAGAAGATGGAAGAAAAGGAAAATGAACACCGAAAGAGACAACACCCAAAATCCTCCATCTTGTCCCATACCTATTACTATACTATAAAAACCTCAAATTAAAACCCTTCACCATGTGAAAGCATACACTTCTAATTAGCTACATACCCGTGATTCTAACCTCACTCAAATTTAAAAGCTGTCTCCAAGGCCTCAGGTCAAAAGCAGTGTTCTCCAGGGGGTCAGTGCCTGATAGCATAGAAAGCTCCAAACCCCCAGATTTCTGGGATCCAACAAATATGCACTCAAAAGCTAAAAGTAGCCAACCAAGACAAGTTTAAAAATTCTGTAAAATGCAAAATTGCCTATTTCATGCAAGTTACTCAGTGAGAAATGTTCCCTCTGGGTCCCTGGAGACATGTAAAACTAGTGGATGAGCATGAGGCAGTGCCAAATGAAGGATGGGCACCAATAGGAAAAACTGACAACCTGAGCAAGAATTTGCAGGTAGTTTCTCCAAGTTGTCAGGGCACAACCACATAAAGCAGGAAGATGATTGCTAGAAAATCCTGGCACAATGTCAAATGGTCACCCCTGTGTGACACTTTTCCCACTTGCCTATCCATCCATCCATCCATCCATCACTCTTTCTCCAGACATGTTCCCTGTAAAATTTCTATTTTGCCTGCAATTCTTTTCTTTAACCAGGTCATTTGGCACTGACCTAAATGGGATAGACAAGTGTATTCTAGAAGAAGCTGATTTCAGAGGATCAAGGCAAATATTCATCCTGGAATAGAGAAGGATTTTGGAAAGGTATGTTGAAATGGGAATGGAAACACTGTGGGTATTTCCATACAGTAGCCAGTCACTTCTCCAGAGCCTGCAGCCGGCAGAGTGCTGGCAGTCCTGAAGCGCGTTAGGTGAAAGACAGTTGAGTGATCTTTCCTTCACAGTGTGGCTGATAGAGCATTGGGTGTAAACCTTTAAGTCAGTGACATGTTTCTGTCAACCTTTCAACACAAGTGGAAAACAGTTCAGAGACGTAGGAGACAAAATCAATGAAAGTAACAAAATATTTGACATCTCACCTCAGCTAGAAGAAAACTGAGAGAGCTGTTTGTTGTCATTCTGCAACAAAATGCAAAACAATGTCTTTGTGCACTCTGTAAACATGATTATTTCTTCTTTTCTCTTCATGATCTACAAACAGATATAAAACTCAGGTATATCAGCTTCCAGAGGAGATACAGCCAATACAATGATTTTTTTTTCCAAGAAATACTAAAAATATATCTTCAGCATATTTCTTTATGTAGTGGGAGTTGGGATGTAAAAAGGGGGGGAAGTTTATCTTAGCACTTATCCTGCCCATTTTAGAGAATACAGTAACTTAAAAATTGCCTCTGCAAAAGAGCCTTAACAAGATTCCATGTAATATTTATTCACCAGTAAACGTGCAGCAGCAGAGTCTGTAGGGACTTTTCCTGCTGTTTTAATCTTTTCTGAAAAACTTGTTCTTCAGTTAAGAAATATTTCAGCAGAAAATGTTCTTCCAGGTACACTGTTCACTCTTACCACTCTGCCTTCAGCAAGTGTAACCTGTAGTTTGCAATGGGTGATGTACAACCCTGTCACTGCAGATTTAGTACAACAATCCTTTTGATCTGCTTATCTAATAATGCGCCATGCAGGGAAAAGAGGGTCTTCATTTCATTTAGTCCCATTCCTTTTCTCACCTTCTGCTCTGGGTGCTACTCTTCTGTGCTTTGATTACCTTATTTGTATTTTCCTCCTGGTTTGAAGCAGTTTTTATGAGAATGTCCATTGTAAACTCTGAGAGCCATGGACACTACCACTGCTCTTAGGAAAACAGTTGAAAGATTGAGCCTGCTTTGGAAAATGTAATTTTGACTTCTACTTTCAGCATCAGTGACACCATTTAGGAGCACAGCATGACATATATCCAACCAAGTGGAAGTGGGATGGAGCAAAAACAAGAAATTAATGTAACACATATGGCTTTATTTTCCCTGTAAAACAAGTTCAGTACAAGCCATAATGATTTATTCTAAAAGAACATCTAACTCCAATTTGGTTCCATATAACAGAACAGATGGGGGAAATCCACAAAGCTGTACTTTCCTGCATAAATAAGAATGATTGCATCCATATCCTGATATTTGTTCCTTTTTCTCCTCTCTGTCCATTTTTGGGTATTTAATTTTTCTACTCAAATAAACTCACAAATAATTTATGGTCTGAAATTATTTGGGGAGAGGGTGAGTTTTCAAATTAGCAGGTAGTCACTGCTGTGCAAGAGCAAGTTTTCTGCTGTACCCTCTTCTTCCTCTTGTCCTGTATTTGTACCCAAATAGTATTGTTGGTACAGGGCCCACATTGTTTTGAGTTCTGCTTGCAAAAACGTACCGACTGCTGGAGAGAGAGAGGGATTACATGTATTCCCACAGCTGTGCTGGCACAAGTGGAGATGCTGGTGCATCAACATGGGAGCTACCAAAACAAAGACAAACAAGGGTGTATTGTTTCAGTACCATTGAGGAAAACAAGAGAGAATGTTTTCTTATTTGCTTGTGAAGCAGGAGAAAAACAGTATGACCACACTTTTGTAATGTCCAGTAGGAGAAATCAGCATTTTAAGGAATTTCTAGGAAAAGAAAAATGTCCCCTTGAAAAATTAAGACCACTCCAAATATCCTAAGGCTTCTTGTTGTTTTTATTCCTGTTTGCCAGGCTTGCTTCCCAGGCCCACAATCTCCAGCCAAAGCAGGAACTGACAGCTGTTGCCTTTGCCACACTGAGAGCTGAGGATGGATTGCTAACCCAGTGCAGGAACTGCTCTGATCCAGCAAGCCACTCTGACTCTGCAGTAAAAAATTTTACAGCCCTGGAAATTACTCTGGTCGAAAAGTATTATTTTTATGGACCATTGCCTCATTGCAGCACTTTGCTCCATCCATTTTGGCATAATATGTCCTTTTATACACTATTTTACCACCCTGTTATCTCAGATCCTTACAGAAGCATCCTGTCATAACACTGTCTCCTACCACATGGGCAATATGACTGGAGAGCACTATGCATTAGCCTAAGCACTGCTCACCAGGGCTCAGGAGCCAAAGACCATCATTGCCCAAGGCCCATTGTTCATGGGCCTATGCAAGGGCTTTGCCTCCTCTATATACATTTACATTCCTGCCCAGTATCAGCACTACCTTTTGGGGTAAAACCTTGTACCACATCTGGTAGTCCTCCCAGATTCTCCTTCTGCCCAGGACAAAATGAAGCTTTTTTTCTGAGAGGCTTCAGTTGGACTGGAAATGCTCACAAATAGAAATGTAAGAGGGAGGATAACTGGACTTGGTATAGCTGTTGTCACCTGTAGGGCTCAGACAGGAACTGGAGCTTACTCTTCTCTTAGGGAGGAGAAATCTGAAACCCAAAAGAAGCTTTCTTAATTTGTCTCTCTTCTTTATAGAGACCTAAGTTTCTGAGAGCATGAACAATATTATATAGATGAAAACTGCCTAGCTCAGCAGGGACCTCTCTTCTGGAGTAACAGTGGACTAAGAAACCTCACATACATTTTATATATAACTAGCCTGGTCACACACTTCTAAAATTCAATTCAAATATCTTTAGACCTATTTGAATGTTTGTCACCGAGAACAACAGGAACTCAGAGAAGAGGACAATTGCTTTCTAGAATAGAGGGTCTACCTTTGCAAATTTCAGAAGGTGTAAAAATTAGACATCCCTCTGACACTCTCACTCCTGCTGTGGCAATAGGTCAAAGACTGTAGGATAGGAACCCTCATAGATGGCTATTCATTAGCCATGCTCCCAGAGCTATGCCAGTCGTTATCCTCCTGAAAAATGCATAGGTATACCTGCTAACTCTTTCAAACAGTCCATAAGTAAATTAGAAGTCCGAAAGTCCTGTTTTAGGAGACTAGGAGGGTTTTTTTTCCCAAAGTTCATCTATTAATCCTAAAGAATCAACATTTCAGAAATGTAAAGGTGAAAGACAATAGATTTTTACTTTTTAACTAGAAAGATTAATACATTTGAAACCAATAAAAATTCCAGTGGATTTATTAATAGCCTAGGCATGGACCACAGTTCAGGAATTGAGAGCTCACTTCTGTACATTAATTAATCACTCATTGTAATGAGCATTCTCACTATTCAGAAGTCTTTTGCCATTTTTCAGACCTGGCCCTGCTGGATTTTATCTCCATCCGCTTTCTCAGCATGACTTGATCTCAATTTCAATCTACTTCTCTTTGTTTTCTCTCTTACCCTCTTTGTCTTTCCCTTTCACTGTTCTCCTCATAATTATGCATCTTCACCTGCTCTCCTCACACTAATTTCCCAAACAGCAGGACCTGACCCATTCTTGGGCTGCCTCCATTGCTGCCTGGCCATTTCGAGGCATGTTTTGCTGACAGTTTCACAAGGGACCACAAGAGGATGGTTTCTATGCAGACAAAAAAATTCAGTTCATAAGCTGCAGGTTTCAGACAATTACAGGAGTAAGTAAATATATCCTGGGTGCAAACATATTTTTAAAAATGATCTGACAGGAAAAAAACAAGGTGGGTGTTCTAACTAGTGGCTTTTTTGAGAAAAGCAAAATTAGATTCTAGCATGAGAGATTCTGCTGTGCATCATGGTGGCACTGACATTGCCAGGACAAGTCACTAAGTAACAAATGCCAAAGAGCATTTTATCCTGCCATACAACTGCTCATAGATTAGTGTTTTTATATGCAACAAGAAAACCTTACTTTTTCTTGTACAGCTGTGCAATGCACATATTTTTCATAAAAGGAAGGTCAGTAAAGTAGAAGTAATAATGACTTCTTGTTTTCAACTAGTGTTTTTTCTTTTGGGTTTCTGGCCCATAAGATACTTATTACAGACGTTTGTGTTTCTGGCCCAACTTGCAGCCCCAGCAGGTTGTCTCTTTTTCTACATGATGTGGAAGTGGATTGCCCTGGAGCTGCTCACTTCGATCCGTGGGTAAAACCAGAGAATATTCTAGGATTCTTCAAAAATTAGGGAGCCCTGACGTATTTCTCTACCTGTCCCACTCTGTCTTACACAGGAAATCAGCACCATGATTTGTCCTAAATCACTTCTGGTTTGAGTAGATGAGGGGGAAGATGCACAGGAAGTACTCAAGGCTAAGACAACAAAACAAATCTGGCTGTAAAAGTCACATTTTCAAACTATCAGAAACAACAGGTTGGTCACCAAATGCTTTGCTTTGTGCAGCAGCATACATTGATGTGCAGCTGTCCTGGGTTGTGTCTGTGCACATGTCTGGCAGGAACTGCCAAATTAGGACAGTGACTGTGCCCTTTTCGCACAAACCAAACTCACTTTGCTATCCACTGAGCTCCATTTTGATACTGTACCCTGGAAAACTATGTGGCTACTTGCACTCCTCTGGGGCAAATGTAACCTAGTGGAAGAGGGAGGATTTTACACCCTTATTCTTGTCAACCCTGACTGGTAGGAGGTTTGTCTCAGAGCTAAGTTAAGAATTTTTGAAGGGAACACCATACCTTCCTAAGAGGCTGGTACTCAGAACATGTACAGCTAAAGGCTAGAAAGGCTGAGGTTCATTACCAGTTAGGTAAAGATTTGGGATCTGGGAGCTGTTTGGGCTGTTTTTGCTCTTTATTTTTTGTGCCTTTGGAAAAAGTAATGTGTGCAAGCAATAAGGAAAGTACAGAGATAAATTCAGTATTCAAAATCTTCTATTTGTGAAGTTTTTTAATATGGAATTTGAAATATTAAATGCATTTATTGATGGGAAAACTTAAATCAAAAAAGAGATGTATATGTATCAGTCTTGAGTACCAAGGGAATTGTCTGGTGGTTTTCTATCCCTTGTGTATTCCATTTGCACCATTCATATTTGTTCACAAACTTTTTTAGCCATAAGAAATGAAAATTATTAGGAATCCAAGGCTCTTTTTCTTGTCAAACATCTGTATGGAGCTTTGTTCAGCTTCAAAGCTAAAGCCAACTGTTTTTAACATCTGAATTTGCCTCTGAAGCAGCAGTAACAGCAATGGACAATAATAAAACCCTACAGAAATAAACTTGGAGTAGAGCATATGTCAGCCAGGTTTTGGACAGATCTATCTTAAAAGACAGGATAAAAGGCAAAACCAAGAGGACTTTGCATCAGCAGATTAAAGCGTGGTTGCCAATTGCTTGTTGGAATTTAAGGATCTTAGAGAGCAGCTCTATTCATCTGCCTCACACATTTACACAGAGACTGCTAGGTTTTAAGTCAGCCAAAGGTCTTATATTTCTAGCTATTTTGGTGCATTCTGAAATAGTTTCTATTCTTAATACTCTGTAGTCATCAAATTGCAACCAGCTGTGTCCTGTCACTATTTTGCAAACTGTTTTGCAACTGTGCTTGAAGCTCATAGATATTTGGTTATCTGAGAGCTGAATATTAAAACAGCATAGAGCAGAGGACATCCCATGATCTTGTCCTGTAGTATTTTGCAGTTAATATGAAATACAGTCAAAATGTAGAAGGGTCTGAACACTGAGGAAAACTGATCACGAAAGAGGTTTATGGCCTAAAGGAAATTAAAACACAAACTGACTTTGTTTAAGTGAACAGGAGTGATATATTGATATGTCATTTAACATTTCCCATATGGCTTCAACTAGAGCTTATCTGAAACCTTTCAAAATTTTTTCCTTCTGTGCAAAATGACCCTTTGCAACAAAGAGGGAATAAAAAAAACCAGCATACACTATTTGCCATTAAAGCCATTTTAATTAAAAAATTGATCTGGCCTGTGTGTCTCCCAGGTGGGAAAGTCTGGGATTTTGCTTTTAAACAGCAACTGCTGGCAGAGGCATGTTTGCTGCAGGGAAGAAGTAAGATTAACACCCCCGCCTCCCCCTCCCCCCTCCCCCCCGGCTCACACTTATCTCTGGGCTTCAGGGGAGCTCACTCAGTTCTGACCATATGAATTTCCTTTCTAGTATGTGGTTCATGATCACATGAAGATAAAGTTTTTTAAAAATAACATCTAATGCTAAGGCTGTCAAAGTGTTTGTGCACAGAGCTTGGGCTGCTATGCAGGAGTATGATTTTCTAGCAGTTGGGAGCTCTGTGCTTTTGGAAGGTATGGGTCAGAAAGAGTATGGCATGCTTAACAATCAAGACCTTTAAAAATATCTGCCTTTGAAAGCTAGGAGCCCAAATATGTGAAAATCCTGAAGTTTGACTATTTTTTTTCTTCTTTGAGACCAAATTTCCACCCAAAGTTCAGGTTGCAGAGCAGTGTTATTTGCTATGTGTCACCATATGGCTCCCTGGGCAGTGGAAATTCTGGTGGGAGCTGTGTACAACCCAGATATTGGCTGGCACCTATCAGAAGTAACTGAGAGTAGAAAGAAAAAAAAATCAAGAAAAGAAGGGGGTGAATAAAACCACAAGAAACTGGGATACTTCTGCAAATAAGTAATCAAAGAAAGAAGAATTTTGTACAAAGAGATATTTGCAATGAGTAAACAATTAGGTTGCCCTTCTTCCCAAGTGACCTTCGTCTGCCTTGCAGGGGAATTACAGCCTTAATTAGCCCTTGAAAAGCACCCAGCTTTGCTGAGAAGAGGTGCTCCCAAAGGGTTGGGGAATGTGAAAAGGTCAATTGCTCTTGGCTTGCCATGATCCATCAGTTCAAGGGTGCTGTGGGCTGGCATTTCAGAGGTCTTTCCATCGCTGTGTGCTTAAAGTCAGGTGTTTCTAGTGAAGGAAGAAACAGTAGTGCTAAATCCACCACAGACAAAAACCCGAGGGAAGGTGTTGCGAAGGAAATAGGAAAACCTTATAAATATGAGTGCTTAGTGAAAAATTCTGAAACCGTAAGTGAAGTAGAAAAAGCAATTTTCAATTGTGTGGCTGAAAACAATCATGTGAAGGTTTAGAGCCTCTTCCTTAGTTTAGATAATGCCAAATGCCACAAATACCAAAGAACCAACAGACATCCTGTTCCAAGTATGGCAGGAAAGGTTTAGAGATAAGGTTTATAGATAAGAAGCAGTAAAACATGATAATTTAGTAATTTCTATAGGTTGCATGCAGATATTAGGAAATTAGTATTTTGTAGTAGATTGGTTAATGGAAATTACAATATTCAACATAGAAGAATACTTATTGTATTGTAAATGGGAAATCACTCTCTATTCTCTATTCTCTCCTATTCTCTCTATGCTCTATTTTCTCTACTCCCTTACACTCTCTCCCTCATATACCCATGCCCTAATAATAAACTACAAACTTCAAGACCAGAATACAAAGAGTTCCTGAGTCTGTCCTGACGACCATCCATCCAACAATAACCCCCATAGGAAGGGGTAGTGGTTACATCCACTTTGCAAAGAAAATTGATTTTTTTTGAAGTATAGGGTGCAAAAAGCTCAGAGGACTGCTGCTATTTTGCTGTAAAAATGCTGCTCTTATGTGGCTTTTTGGCAGGCATTAATGTTTTCCTCCATACATGAGGCAGATGGTCATGCTCAGGGCTCTTTCACAGTGGTCATTTCTGCAGCACTTTTTGGGATCCAAGTTGATTTGATTGCCCAACACTGCTGAATAGCACCTGGCAAATAGCACTTTAGTTTCCTTTTTTTTTTTTTTTTTTTTTTTTTTTTTTTTTTTTTTTTTAGTTATTCCATACGAAAATATATAGCCCACTGTTCTGAATTCCATAGGGGTAGCAATCAGAACAGATAATTTCTTCTTTTACAATTTGTCTAATTTTTAAGCAATGATTGCTGCCAAGCAGTTCAGCAAATAGACTGAGGCAGTTTGGGTTGGAAAAAAAAAGAAAGACAGTGGCTAAGGTCCCCTGCATTCCTTGTTTTCAGCAGAAAAAAAAATAAAAATGTATGTTTCTTCAAACAGAAGCTGAGGCAGGCGAAGCAGTGGTTTCATGGCTTTTTTGTTTGGTTTTATTTAATGTTTTTTAAATGAGGATAGGACTGCAGTCAAGGTGATGATAGTTTCTTCAAGGGGCAATAAAAAACAGCCCATGTTAAAAACACACACTTTTAGCTGGAAGAAAAAACTGAAAAATCACAAGATCCTCAAACAAGCTGAATTGTAAGGGAAAAAGAAAATACACGTATACACTTCTAACCATAAGGTGTCAGTTCACACAGGCTCTAGTGAGTAGGTGAAACAGGAGTTATAAAACAAATGTATTGTGTGATAAATCAACTTCGCCATGGCTGAGTATTTTCCAGTGTCAGAGGCTTCTGTAATGTTGATATTCACTGAGTTATTTTCTTTCGTGAGTCATGACTTGGCATGCTTTCCTTCTCACTCCTCCACCAGGCGCAGTGGCAGGAGAAGCATGTCCCTGGCTGGCCAAGCTCAGGGTGGGCTCAGTGCCAGTGGTAAGCATTGCTCCCTGGTTAGGTTATGGTCAGAGGGCCTCTGCCAGAGGGAATTTTACCAGCAGCTGGGGATCATTTAACTGCCCCAAAGGGCTGATGTCACACTACTTTCCCTGTAGGCGTAGCTCAAGGTCCCTTGCTTAAAGTGGGGCACTGCAGGCACTACACCAGAGTCAGACTGGTTACAGGGTATCCCTACTGGGACTTCAGTGAGTCTTGCATTGAATTATTTCATTGGGGGAGCTGTTGCCACATCCCTTGAAATATTGTTAGCCTGTTGCAGGACATGATTCTGAACAGCATCCCCTCTAACATGGATGGTAGTGCATTCCTTTGGACTAGTATATTCAGAGTTGCAGAGGCTGTGGACTGATTTTGTAATTTCATTTGTTTTTTATGAATGGGTTTCAGGACTTTCTAAACATTATATTGACTCATGTTTGGGTGCTAAAGGATCAATTTCTTCTTGGGAACAGAGAATAAGAGAACAAGTGTCTGAAACCACATCTGCCTCTTAGAGCATGTCATTGCATAGTATATTGCACACACTAGGCATAATGTTTCTAGGCTTAGTACTGCCTGTTAAGATGGGAACAGTGGTTTGGGAATTAGAAGAAGAGAATTTTGGTGGGGAGCGAAAATGGGGAGGTACAGCCCCAGTCCAGTCATCATGTGGATGCCAGGCTAATTTGCTAGGCATGAATCCACAGCATCTTGACAATGTTCCAGGATTATGGAACCCTGTGAGGATTGCAGTTTTGCACTTTATGCTTGGCTCCTTTCACACTTTCCTTATGCCTCTTAGCTCAGTAAAGTTCCAGTGGCATGGAGTAATACTTGAAAGTGTTGCAGGAGGCAAGGTGTTTGTGCCAGAGCTTTACAGTCAAGAGTTTTGACACAGGGGGATGGCAAGTTACAGGATCCCCACCCCCAACTCATACAAGGTTGTTCTTGCTTGATTATAGTAATATAAGGACTAGTGATGAGAAGAAATACTTGATGTTCTTTCTCCACACCCACCAATGCCACTGCACCTGCCCTTCCTGATCCCACAGCAGGAGGAGATGGGCTACAAGGGCTTTTGTATTGGGAGATGGTGCAGCTAGGAATTTGGTGCACCATGCAGAGCTTTGTGTAGAACAGAGGAACGGGCACAAGATTACTATCTAAGATACCTTGCCATCACTGGGTGATTTTGTGCTTTATATTTGGATCTAACTGACTGAAACTTGCTGACTTTGGGAAAGCTGTGTATATCAGCCATGGCTACTCCTGTTGATACTGCTCACCTGTTCGGACAGTTCTTGTGAGCAGCTGGGCTCCTTTAGACCCAGGACAGACAACAAAAAGCAGAAGGTACTGAAAACAAAGATGGGCCTCCATCATTTGAAGACTTTTCAGCTGTGATGGCTTTCACAGGATTTTTAAAGGAATGACACTAAAGAAGAGATTTTATGCAATGTCTTAGTCTGTAAGACTAACATCAAAAGAACTAAAAATATTTCTTCTGGGCATGTTTCTTATAAATCCAGGATAATCAAGTGTTGGAGGCAAGATACTGCCCAAGGGTGAATGGGTCTGAGCCACTGATGGCGGTTCCTGTGTCCTTACAAGACAGAATAATGTAACTGAGAGCCAGAGGAAGCTGAGCAGTGGGGACAGACAGCAAAGGCCTCTAGAATTTATTACTGCATAGTTTACTGCAAAAAAAAATTTACAATCTTGCACAAATGCAAATAGGAGTCAAGCAGCTCAGCAAAAGCTGTGAAATGAATGGAAAGCAAGAAGGGTATTAAATATGAGATGAGAAATGCTGATAATTTATTATTATGGCTTTAAGAGAAATATACAACTTTTATGAGGTAATTTTAATTAGAATGTCAGGAGAGAAAAGTAATTCTAAAAATATTGCTCAGAGATTTGTACTAGGGATCACTGAAATGCACCCACAAAACCAGCGTCGGGCTGCTAAGTATGTTTGTGTGGGTATCGATAAAATATTTGGAGAGAACAAGCTAACCTGAAAGTGCTGGCTCACTTGCATTACCTTTTAGTATCAGACAATTGGTGACCTGAGGATAACCTCCATTGCCCTCCAGTGCAGTGGTTATGTACACAATGTGAAACAAGATGTGAGAGCCAGTATGGTGTGGAAAGTGCAGATCATATCACTGAACACTTGGCAGGATTTATTCACAGCCTGCTCACATTTCCTGGTGCAAAGACCTGCCTATAACAAGTGAGAACCTAAAGCAGCCATAGGAATCTCGGAGACATCGCTTTCTAGCCAGCTTCTTCCTTTGATATGGTCCTCACATTGCTCAGCTACCTCCACTGGGTCCTTCATGTCAGGAACAGTCCAGAAGAGCTTTACATCTCTTTTAAAGTTCAGGTATCCCCCAAGGAGAAATGCTGTGTTCTGCTAAGGCTCTCACATCCCCCAGCACAACTTTGATGCACTCACTGAGTCTCTGAAATCTGTCTGTCTCATTATGTGGCATGGATATCCACCACCAGAGAGTTTCTCAGAAGGCAGAGAAGTAAATTACTTTTCTGATGTTTTCATATGGCCTCCAAGACCTGTGAAAAGACAGAGACATCTGCAGAATTTTTGCTACAAATTTCTTTTTAGCCTTCCTGTCTGTGGAACCTTTACTGGGCAGATCTGAGCATCCTGGACAGGGGCCTACTTGATCATTCCTTTGTGCATCCTCCTCATCCACTGGGCAGGAAGGACTGATCACTTTTCTCCAAGGAACTTCAGAACATCATACAGACTCTGTTTCTCCTCGGGGTATTCTGGCCTTTTAAAGAAAAGGAATTCAGAATGCAGCTGGATTTTAAGACATAGTCTGCTTCTTTCACCACTTCTGTTTGCTATCAATGGGTTGCCTGTTTTTTGGTAAACAGTAATTTAAAATAATAGTAAACATATATATGCATGATTTGTTCCAAAGCATGAATGTACAAGTGGCGTGCTGTTAACACTGGGACCACAGGCAGATAGTAGGTGAATCGTAGTTAGGGCTACTTACTGCTGAAATATGATCCTAGACCCATTTTCCTACTAATGGGAAACTAATAAGTTCTGTCATGATTCAGGATCAAAAGAGAAGGATTTGCTGTTGTTTTAGCCATGAGCAAGGGCAAATTTTTCTCATGGTGATTCCAACACTCAGAGTGTTCCTGGAAGAATATCTCCTGTTCCTCAAGGGCTGTTTTACTCTGGAGAAGATTACAAGCTTGGCAGAAGGCAGTCTTCTATTTACTTCCAGTGTTTCTTTGAAGATAATAGTAATTTTTCAGGAGAAGACCAAATCCTACTGATGACTTTTTCCTCAATAAAAAGCCATGCCAACTCATAGGTTGTTTTTGGACAGGCTTTGCCCACTGCATTTTGGTCTTGTTTGGGACCTGGAGTTCTAGCTTCTCGTTCAGCTGAAGCACAATGTTGAGCAAGCAAAAGAGTTCTTTCTCTCTCTGCCTGCCAGACTGAGCCCATGGGGAATGAAGGATATCCTTTCAGCACAGCTTTTGGGGAGCTGTCCAACAGTCCAACAGAGCAGCCTGTCTCAACCATTTTTAGTAAGACAAAAACACGGGCTGAGTTCCCCTTTCCTGAGGGCTGTGCGCTCTATAGGTATCAGCAGGGTGAGTGCTCATGCCGACACCCTGCCACTCAAACTGCAAACACATGCACTCCAAGATCATCAAGTCACTTATAGGAAGTGAACCAGAATAAACAGCCTCTTTAACAGGCTTTATTTTCTAGCAGAACACTCAAGTTTTGCTCTCCAAGAGAAGTTGCCTATGATGGGGCACCTGGGATTTATCTGGCTGTGGTTCAGCAGACTTATTTACATGCTTGGTCTCCTCTCTCACATCTGCTTCCTCTTCCACCTCACGCTTGGCACCTTGTGCTGGCAGGCGAGCACATAGATTCTGAGAGAGCCAGTTCCTTGCTCTCTGGGATCAGGGAAAGATTGTACTGGTGATGTTATCCTAGATTGAATTTTCCCAGTATTTTCCTTATGGGAAGTTTACTTATTAAGGTGGCTTGCACTTCCATGAGGTACTGGGAACCCCCTGACAGGATTGTTTTATACCATACATCCCTGATTTTAACTAGGATTTTTTCTTTGCAAAGGCTAGGTGTGCTGTGGTCAAGGGGTTTGCAGAGGGGAGTGGGCTGTTATATTTGTCCCTGCCCCATAGATGACAACAGTGTAGTGCTGTTTGGGTCAACACTGAGAGGTCAATGATTTTTCCTCGTGCAGGGCCATCTGACAGGAAAGGAAACAGGCCTTTTTCTTACTTCCCACTCACTAAAACAAAGGATTGTTCACAAGGTCTCATGCTCTTTCTCAAACTCTGTTTCTCCATGGACAAGTGCCACAGTCCAGCATGCACCAATAGCATCAAAGTTTTCCTTGGAAACCTTCCAAGGGATTCAGCTCAGTGGACCACAAAATTATTCACACACAGTTTGGGAACAATCTGCCTGAATGAACTAGACTGTTTTTGTTTTTTTTTTAATTCTGTGACATTGTCCTCACACTTCTTTCAACTACTAGAATGAAGTTAGCATTTTTCATCTCTTCAGCAGCCAAATTTTATTCTTCGGGCTTCATATGCACATTGGATGGCCAAAACTGTTGGTGTTCAGCCTGGAGAAGAGAAGGTTCTGTGGGGAGGTTCAAGCAGCCTTCCAGTAACTGAATGGGGCCTACAATAGAGTTGGAGAGGGACTTTTTCTGAAAGCATGTAATGAGAAAACAAGGAGGGGGGATGACTTTAAACTAATGGTAGATTTAGATTGGATATTAAGAAGAAATTCATTACTGTGAGGGTGCTGATACCCTGGAACAGGTTGCCCAGACAAGTTATGGTTACCTCATCCCTGGCAATGTTCTAGACCAAGCTGGAGGAGGTTTTGAGCAATGTGGGTCTAATGGAAAAGCATGGTGGGGCTTTTAGAAATAGATGATCTTTGAGGTCCTTTCCAATCTAAACTAGTCTATGATTCTATGATTACTAGGCATACCTGCACTCACCCACACACATGCACCCTTTGGAATAACACAAGCCTCATCCTCCAAGATCAACCTCACTTATTCTCATTTTTAAAATATACCGAACAGTTACATGTGCCTGAGAAAGAAGGGAACATTTAGAGAGGTGAAAGTCCAAACACTTTTTCAAGACTTGCTGCAGGTCTCATCATACAAACACAAAAAGATGGGACAGAAACACTCAGTGGCTAAACTTAGTACTTGAAAAATAGATTTTGAGACATCCTTGTTTCGAGTTGCAAGAAGCCTCTCCATGGTGTTGCCGAACCCTGAACTTTAGATCCATGAAAAGCTGGGAGAAAAATTGCATGAATGTTGGATGGCTTACTATATAAGCGCCTTATCATGCTTTTCTGCAGAGATTATTATTTGAAACCTCCTTGAAGAACTAATAGTGTGGTGGGACCCATAATGGGCATTTAATCTTGGTCTGTGATTTCACCCCTTTTTGCATGTAATTCACAGGGTAGCATCTGCTGAAAAACAAGAAGGAATTCTGCTTTTCTGGCTGGCCTCATGCTCTAAGGTAGTAGGCTTCATTGTCCAGTATACTGACTACCTGCACTGTCACATGCTTCCACTGCAACACAAATGTCTGCATGATTTCTATTGCTGTGTGATTTTATGTTCATGTGTGTGCTATTGGGAGAATGTATTTCTCTTGCAATATCATTATTAGACACTCTGGATATTTACTTTTGCTGGTAAGCACAAGGGCTGAAAAATTGTTTGGGCACCTCATATTTGGCTAAGAGGTTCCAAAGCTGTGGACTGGGCACTTGGCTTGCTCACAGCCTGTCTACCAAGTGCTAAGCAGCAGTGACTGCTGGACGGGACAGTCAGTGGAGACAGTATAGCACTGTGTAGTCATGCTGAGGCATGTCACTCTGATAAGTCTGGAGCAAAATTCCGCTGGGCTTTTCCTTAGGAAACTGCTGAAATACTATTTCTGTACATGGAAAGGGAAAAATGCCTGGAAGTGGTGCTCCTTCCAAAGTTTTGAGCTTGTTCCTACCAAGTTTCACTACATCTTGGTTTACACTGCATTAAAAATAACTCTTTTTCCATTATGTTCATGATTGCATGACTAAATATTCTAAAACAAGTCTGATTGTAGTTAAAATCACAGCATGGATGACTCAGAAAAGCTGTGTTGGGAAAGGGTTATTCTGTTCTGGACAACATGTATAATAAAGATATCTCTTCAAGGAGTACCTAGAGCAGGAAGAAATCAAAAGCAGCACCTTCTGGGGAATATGTATCCTTCAGTACTGTCCTGGATTGGAGCTTCTAGAAGAACATCTTTGCATTCATACAGTCTAGATACATTGCAATTTAAGTGTGCCCTGGGATGTCACTATCATTGTTTGTGTTTCTAAAAGTATTTGTTAGCAAAATGAAGCATAAGCATCAGATTCGAGCTGTGGGAGCTGACATGTACTCTCTGCCACTGGCTTATTTTGTGGCCTTGGGCAAGTTCTGTAATTACACTGAGACCTTGTTTCCCAGTGCTGAAACTTGTACAATAAACAACCCCCCACTCACACTAGTTTTCTGTTACACTTAAAGCCACCTACTAACTCTGTCTGTCTCCTTTGTGCCTTCAGCATTAATTCTGGTGAAGTTATTCATTGTGATAAGGGCTCCTGTTAATAAGGGAAGCAGTGAGGTTTGAAGTGACCAGCCAGCACTTGGAGATGTGTGAGGGAAAGACACTGTGTCATTGAAAACAACTAATTACATTATTATTAAGTTATTGCTGTTTCCCACTGAAAGGATCAGTATTCAGAGCCTGATGCATTCTCACAAGAAATCAATGGGATACAGCATTTGCATTCTTTTTTCTCAGAAGATCCTCAGACAAGACAGTGAATGTCTTAAAATGGTACTTAAAACATAGCTACTCTGATTATATAGGAATATACATGAAGTACAGCTTGACATTTTCAGAGAAATGCTCTTTTTTTGAAAATTTTTAATCTAAGGTATTATTTTTCTCAAATTAAACAATAAAAGCTTATAGATGTGAGGTAATTTTTGAATAGCTTAAATACTGTGAACTTCAACTCTCTGTAAACCTCTTTAGGATGCAGTGAGCATTTTTCCCAATTATATTCTCACTCTTACTCTCCCTCCTTCCTTTGACTCCTGTGGAAATAAGCTGTTCTAGACAACACCACACTGGGCACATATTTTGTCATTTTTGTATTAAAACACAGGGATACAGATTAACAGTTTGCTTATCCATCAAAGATTATCTCAGTATTGAATAGCCATTACTATTTAAGCTGCTCTGCAAAAGAACTACCAAGTTCTCAAATAAACAGAAAGACAGCTGCTGAATTTCACTCTAGTACTGGCACGTACTGCTATTTATTTCTTGACCTTTCTACTTCAGTTGAACAATTCTCTCTAAGTATGCTCCAAACCGCAGTCACTGCCGTGGTATGCTGCTGAGCTAAGTGAACAGTGCTCCACTGATGGCAAAAATGGATTGTAGAAAACTATTACTAAACTAAGAGCTGAATTTTTGGAGGTGCAGGATCAGTAACAGGTATAACAAGGGAATTAGTCCCTGTGGTAAAGCACTGCTCCTTCCTCCAAAGCATTATATAGTTTTGCCATTTTCTGCTAAAGCATCTGTACTAGAGGGTGCTAGGGGGAAGACACAGGATAAGGAAGTGGTATCATCTGTTGTAACACCTTATTTTATGAAATATTAAAACTGAAAGTATCTCCCTGGTGCTCCAACTATGCTAATTATTGCAATGTGACCACAAATTGGCAAACAGCACACATTTGGTAAACTAGCATGGCTGGAGGATACTGCCCTGAAGTGTTGCTGCTTTGCAGTTGATTCTCCCTGGAAAGAAAATAAACAGATACAAAATAGACTGCTGTATTTTATTCATATTCCAGCCAGCTGCATTTTTCTAGGGCTAGAGTTTCTTAGATCCTCATGAACCATCCTGGAGATCATAATTGGCATAATATGAGACTTGGACAAGCTGCTGATGTAGAAATTTATAACAGCACTTCTTTAGTTGGGACACAGGCAAATAATCATTGTTTTTTGTGTACTAATAGGGCTTGCATATAAGGGAAATACAAAAAACACTGCGGACCAAAAGATACAGATGATCTTTAAGGCAGAACTGTGGATTAGTCTCCCCTAGCTTCTCAACTCTGTGTGATGCTATTTCTCTATGCCTTTTTTTTAAGAGGCTTTTCTTTTAGAGAAGAGACATCATCCTAAACCTTGAAGGTCAAATAAGTAATAGAGAATTTCAGATAAGTTCCCCAAGACAAATCTGAAAATAGACGTTAGGAAGGTGCATTTCTTTCTGTTCCACTCCCTAAGATGATGGATGAGTAATGCCAGTTTGTGTTGTGATAGTGCACATGTCTGTGTTTGTTCATTCAAAGAAAACAAGACCTAAAATTTTAATGTAAAATAAGTTGAAAGGGGAAGAATGAAAAAGTAGATAGCCCTCTGGTTTGATGCCTCAAGCAAACCTTTAACTCATGTTGAGGAAAAGCCTCCTGGTCAGCAGCCAGGAACTTATTATTCCAACAGGTTTTTTATCATGTTTGTTTTACAGAGTCGTCCAGGGACATTGTGATTTTCTGGAACAAAGCAAGAACATTCTCAAGAGCACTTCTCATTGTGCAATCCAGCACTGTGCACTTATCCAAGCATTAACAAAGAAAAAATTCCAGTACCCACACATTTGTCATATGAGATGTGCAGTGACACCAGACCAAAATCTACTCCTGTGTGAAAATGAGATACCCATAAAAATACCCTTCTCTCCCAGTGGAGCAACTCTAGATTTGCATGAGAACAAACCAGCACCAAATTCAGCCTACTGTGTTCTATCTTGTTCTTGTTTTTAAGGCATAGAAATCAGCTACATTAAATTCTGGCTGAACCGCAGTCCCCAAACTGGGCAATTGTAAAAAGGGCTGCTCCACTCTAAGGACATATGATTGGAACTTTGCTAAAAATTACAAACAACTTTTAAAAATGCAGGCCTCTAAAGCACGTTACGGAATTCTTGTTGTAGTTATTAAATGAAAAGGCATTTTCATTAAGATGGAAATCCTGGCTCTCTTGAAATCAATTACAAGCCTGGGTTCCTTCATCCATATTTTAATGGCATTGCAGCTCATTCTCTAGGGGAAACAATGAAGCTTCAGAAAAAGATTATATTTTCCTTAGATTTTTGACTTCCTGAGTGATTATTGCCCCCTTCAGCTAGCAGAAAATCTGAGTATAGATCTCACTTTTAGATTATGCTTTTAACTGAAGGAAATAAATGGTAAAAAGAACCAGGCAGAGATCCCTTCCTATTGCTTAATAAGCGATTTGATTGCAGAGCCAGCAAAGCCAGAAGTTTTAATTGAATAAGTAATATTTTTCCACTATTCCTTGTCTTCTGTAAATTAATTATTAACTATTTTCAGCAGCCCCCATCTGTAATAAGCATGTTTAAGACACTGAGTCAATTATGAGATCACTGTAAATTTATACCAAATGCAACAGAAGTGAGGGAACAGCTGCCTTAAATGCAAGGTGAAAAGATTTTGAAGCTACTTCATGTTCCAAACTAAGCAGATATACAACCTGAATCCTTTAGCACATTGTGACTAATAATTGTTTGTCAGTGGTTCGCTTTGCAGAATAAATGAAGCTTGCTTAGGTTCTTTTGTCCCCAGAAACCTTGCTAAAACCATACACCCACTTCTGGCCTCTATGTACCCCTGTATTCAGATCCAGATTTTTTTTCCCTTGGCCTTTTCCAGAATTCTTCTGAAGAATATTTCATTTAAGGTCTCCTTTCTATCTCATACAAAGATATGACTAAATATAGCACCTCAAAAAAAACTAGTTCTGAAGTGTTCATCACCTAGGGAAAACAAAAAAATTCTTGAGAGCAACTGTAGAGAGAAATTGGTACTCTGTAGAGCTAATATAACTACGTGTTGTGAGGATACTGGGTTTGGAAAAATATACTGCTTTCAGAAATTCCAGAAATTAACTGCTGCAAAAGATGTGATACTTTTGATTACATACTGTATGGTTTAGGTCTAAAGAGCACATTTCTTTGATCCTTAGAAAAGACCCCATATATTTCTCAGTGTTGCTTGGGAATAATGAAGTTTCTCTGATCTTATGGAATTGTACTGGTGTTCTGTTTTTTGTGTAAGTGTTTGTAACCAAACTATGTTAAATCATGACAGTGTGTATGGCATTCCACATCAAACATTCTGTTTCAGATCCATGATTGCAGCAGGCAGCCAAGGACCAGACCTCCAGATAGAGTAAAACCACTTGAGACCTCTTGATTTTAATGGGTGGCTGCTGAGCCACTCCATGTCATAGCCTCCTTATCTTGGGAGGCAACTAATTACAGCAAATAATTAATTTTCCTTATCCTCACCAGATCCGTTCAGTGATCTGTTTTCAGCTATTTGGCTTATTTGTAAACTCTTTTGAGGGGGTGAAAGATCTTTCAACACCTTCATTTCATATTTCATAGAGAGCCTTCAGGGTTCCCCTTTTTTATCTATGAAGATCTACCTTGCAATGAGTGGAAAACTATTGGAACCTTAACCTGAGACTTTTGTGCTTTTGGTGCTGTCAGGCACTGATCCTCAGAGGAACACTGCTTTTGACTTGAGACCTTGGAGAAGGCTTCCAAATTTGAGTGATGGAGTTGGAATTACTGGTGTGTAGTTTAAAGGGTTTGGAAATTGGTGTTTTAGAATATAGTAATGAGTATGGGACAAGATTGAGGTTTTGGGGCAGAGATTTTTTTCTTCCTTCTTGTTCCTTCTTCTTCTTTTAGGTAGTACTTTTTCATTGGATGGAAAGTGCCGCACTCTGGGTCAAGGCTGTTTGGTCATTGGGTCAAAAGTATACATAACATGGGTGTTAGTTTTTAATTGTACAGTTAGGCCTTAAAAAACCGTGTAACAAGCAAGAAACACCTTCATTTTTTTTTCACTTTTAGCTTGTTAGCTAGAATTGCTGCAGCACTCACTCTACTATAGATAAGAATAATAAATAACTCAGTCTGAACACAAAACTACATCTCTTGTGCTTCAATCCTGACTCTGACTGAAGGCAAAGGAAAAAAGATTAAACACTAATAAAAAACCTGTAACAACACATGCTAATAATGGTACATCACAAAAGAATGAATGTCTAGCAAGTGTTTCCTTACTCCATCTCTAAGGAAATCTACCAACCCAAAACCTCAATGATTTTCAAGAAAAAACTATCACCTTGTCTGTATTGACTTTCTGTCAATTGCAGCACAGCTGGTCTCATGCTGCAGCAAAAACTGCATCAAACTGTGTGATTCAAACCAATGTGAACATATTCTTCCCGCCTTTTTTTTGCTGCCTGTATTTTTAGCAGACATTGTTTTAATATTGTGATTATAGATGTGCCAGCAAGTAATTCCCTGGAAAAATACTTTTAAAGTGCTTTAGCAACTTATTTATTTCCAAATTACAGCTTGTGATAGGCTATATGAACAGCTTAAAAAGGGGAAAAAAGGGCAATTTTGAAGGCAATGAACTGAGGGATGGTCTTTAGATTGTCAGGTGGTGCTGGGAAGCATAGACATAGTCTTTTTTTGGTCCAAGCTTAAAAGACATAGTTGGGAGTGAGGAGTTAAAATACAAGGTCTCTTCTTGTTCTGTTATACAAGTTTTTCTGATTTCTCTTGCTCATGTGTCTAGGGTCTTATTCTTAACTATATGTGGGGTTGATGCCAGTGGGGCGACTGCTTGGATTTTCTGAAAAAAAATCATAAATTTTTGTTTATTCCCAGTGGGAATGAGGGGATGAAGCTGTCTGTGTGTCTGTGACACATACACTCCAGACAAAACTGCTCTTCTCTTTTGGTTAGAGCAGCTGATTCCCTCAGATCTGCCATGGGCAAGATGTCAAGGTGAGGCAGCAGGAGGAGATGATACCTGCGCTGCACACGTGTTCCCTAACTGTCAGGAAGCAATGTTTGCAGTGCTTGATGGTGCAAAAAAAAAAAAGCCCTCTAAAAGCCATTATCTGCTTCATGTAGACACTGCAGTTCTGTGAGTGTACAAGATGGCCACGAGAGCAAATAAACAATGATTTTTCATAAAGCACCTGGTGCCAGAAAGCACTGACCACATCTCCAGTGGAAAAACTGTCCAGAGCACCAAATAAACAAGCAACTGCCAGTGGATTCCCCCATAAGAACAAATTTGCTCGGCTATATTCAAATAGCAGCTTGGAGAACTCATCAACTGAGCACAAAGCTCCTATTAATGTGTAGGATGAACACAAAGATGCATTTTATCTGCTGTGTAAGAATGAGTCAAATGGATTTTGTGTTGTAATGCCCACATCTTGTTGTTTTATTGATGACTCTCAATGTCAGAATCCATGAGTTTATGTAGTGGGACAGTGACAAGTCATGGGAAGGAAGAGCCTGGGAGAAAAAAACCAAAGAAATAAAACTGCCTGGCTCTTGTCAAAACAACTCTTTGATGATGAGATAAGTGACAAAAAATGGGAAGGAAGGGGGCAACAGAGCTGCTGCCTTTCTGAGATAAAATAAGCCCCCTCGCTATATGATTCTAAACCACAAAATTCTTGAACAAATGTGGTTCCCAAGGAAAATAATTTGACGACCTGATGGCTTCTAAAGCAACAAGAAAAATTATGAAAATGAACATAAAGTATAGTGAGAGGAACAATATTTAGAGATCTGTGCATGAGTAAAAGGGAAAATTGCTGTTATACAATTAAGAATAATTCTATCAGGACAGTGAGCCAATCCACTGCACAAGAATGAGGTTCAACATTTTTGGGGGTCTCCCAAAGTGGATTTAATTCCATGAATTAAGAGACTGAAATGTTTCTTTGGAAATTGTTCTTTGCCCTTCTTCTCAGACAGTGCCAAGAGAAAAACTCACAGCAAAGGAGATATGAAAAGAAAAAAAAAGACCAGAGAGGTTTCATCTTGATGATGAAACAGAGCTCAAAAATACCAAGAACCAGCTACAGGGCAGTTAGGAAATAATTAGTAAGCACCAAATACTGTTCAAAAGACCAACATTAAACAACTTGACTTCACTCCATTTGTTTCTTCCATCTGAGGAGATTTCCAGGGATAGACAAGGGAAGAAGAGGGAGTGGAGAATTCAGGTGTTCACTGGAAGACCGTTAAATGTATGAATAGCAGGACACATGATAGTGATAGAAAAGCCCAAGCAACATAGTTGGAGCACTGAGCAAAATATACAAAGAAAACCTTTGGACTAAGTATAGATTAACAAAGTCATATAATCCATTAACTTGTCTTCTGCTGTTGTTTGATTTCTGTTATACTAAGGAATGCAGTTTAGTTACATCACAACTTGCCAGTAAATTGGCAAGTCTGCATCAAAGGTAACAGATTTGGCTTTAGTATCTCTTTCTAATGAAAAAAGGTTGCAAATACTGAAATATTTGACTAATGGTACAGGACACATCATGAAGTTTATAGCAAGACGTAGGTGATTAAACCAGCATCAGGATAAATAGGATATGGACAGAGACCTTATGTGATAACTCAATTCTGGTTGATATCACAGCAAAGCAAGTTAGTTTCCTTTTGATCAGCAGTGTTTTTTCCAAACAAATATTTGCCCGGCTCTTCAATTCGAGCAGTAAAGAAGCAAGTAGGTACAGAGAAAACTTCAGTCACATCAAAATTTTAAGTCCTGTGAAGTATTTGAGACTAAGGCTTGAGCACCCCATACCTCTAGTATGACCTGATATTGGAGTGTAGGAACTGCCGTCTGAGAAGGTCGTTACTCAGGCATGACAGATCATACATGTTACAGAGGAGGCAGGTGAACATTCATCAGAAAGAAACATAGTGGTTGGAAGAATCCAGCTTCCTGCTGAAAGAAAACAGGGAGTCTCCACAGCAGCACTGAGACTTAATATCTTTCCAGCTTGGCGGCCCAACATTGTAGAATTGCTGACTTCCAGCTCCTTGTAGAAAGTTTCTTATTCCTTTCTGTGCTGAACTCCTCACTAGGCCTGAAGGCTCCATTTTCCCATAGAAAGGAAATAAAAAAAGGAGTCAAGTTCACAAATGAAATCAGCTGACATCCTCCAAATGCCAAGGAATGTGTCTAACTCAATGATATAAAAATGACTGGGAGCTCTTCTCAACATGGGTATACCTAATATGCTGTCCTGGTTTGAAGGACAGGTGTCTGCCAGTAAAGGCAGAAGCTCCTCTTTGAAATAGAGAATTTAATTCAGCTTCCTCCCAAGTATTATAACTGTTTTAATCAAGAACTCAAAGGCAGAGATAAGGGGGTAGAAATAACAGCTCTTTACTGGTATATCTAACCATACAAGCAGAAACAACAGCAGTTATTAAAATTAGCAACAAAACAGAACAAATAACTCAGTTCCAGTCCTTTTTTTAGCCGCGGAGACACTCGGCCCGTGTCTGTTCCCGGTGATGTAGCACGTGGCAGAGCCCGCACAGCTGCGGAGAGCAGGCGGGAGGGGAGGGGGCAGCAGCGGCCGCGCAGGGTCTCAGTGGGGAGCAGGCTGGAGAGGGCAGCTCCTTGCTCACCGTGTGCGTCCAGGTGATTAGCTGTGTCCTCAGAGGCAGGAGGCTGGAGCGGGGCAGATGCAGGGCAGTCCGACTGCAGAGCGTCTAGCTCTCCTGCATTCTGGCCGCGTGCTGTGCAGACAGAGGATCCTCTCCCTCCGAGCTCGCCGGAAACACGAGCAGGCCCTCCCGGAAGCCCGCTCCCACCTACCCCTTTGTCTGGAGCCATCAAAAAGATCCTGGGTATAACCCAGCAGGCTCCGTTAGTATGGTGATGGGAAAAATTCTTTAAACTGGAACAAAAAAACTCAACCCCCAACACATGCATATAAATATATATATATACAAAAACTGTGGAGAACAAGGGAAGAAAACCAAACCAAAACCCAAATAAGCATGATCAAGTTTTCTCGAATTTTGCCAACTAAAAAATCTGGGAGGGGGAAAATTTCACAGGAAATACCACATTGAAAATATGTTTATGGGAGAATGGTCAGTTATTTATGAGTTTTGTTTTTGTTTTTTTAATCATAGTTTCCTTTAGAAGGTTTATATTACTTTTTATTGATGAGTGTACTGTACCGATATCCGTAGGAGAAATCTGGACTCTACAATATTGTCCCTTGGAAAGTGCTGTTGTTCTGAGCAGTCCTATTGGGCAGGCTTGACATGGTTAGAAGGTCAGCCTGCAAAATCCTTCCTGTATTTTTTTGTATTTTCTCTATCTGAATTCTTCCATAAAACATGCACTGTAATAAGAATGAGACTATGAGTTATCAATTCTCTTCCATTCCTTAGGAAGCAATCAGTAAAACCTTGTGAGCTCTCTTCTTGCTATTTTTACACCACAGCAGTTTTTGCAGCTGAGGATTGCAGTGCTGATATTAGCATAAATCATTAGTCATTATTTCTTCCAGCAAAGACTTTGACAGCTTGCTGTAATGTAGTGTAGTAGAGTATTCCACAGGGTAACAAAGCAAACATATGTTTGAGGATCTGTGCAAGATACTATTTGCAACAGGGCATGAGGACAGGTGTGGGAATATGGTGTAGTACACTGCTTTCAGTGGCACACAGATCATTCTATTCTCCAGAGATCTTGCACTTAATTTATTTTTGGAAAGATATTCTGTAAAACTATCACAGATGGGAAGGGAATGAGAGAAGCAGAATTGGCAGCTTTTTATTATATTTTATACTACTGCAAGACAGTATAAACTGTAGGGAACAGTAGGGAACAGTAGAGAACTCTGGTTCATAAAGTCAAAAAAGGTTCTTCTCCCTGACTGCTCACAGCCAGAATAGAGGTTTTGGCCATCCTGTTCCCCCATCTGTACACCTGTTCAAAATGAATCATCTGCACTAGTGGACAGTGAAGAGAGAAGTGCTTCCACAAAACAGCTTTTTAAAAGAAAACCTCTAAAATTCAAGCATAGCCATCTGTCATGATAAAGTTTAGATACACTTTGCACTTTCAGAAAGCTTTACAAGCATTGACTAATTAGTCCTTGGGATGTAAAAGGACACATTTTTTCTCCCAATTTGGATTGAGAAGACAGCAAGGGCATCTTGTATCCTGGGGCAGGACTCTAGGCTCCCTTCAAGGTGGGAGAACTGCAATTGTTTTGTAGTAGCCAGTGCTTTCAATCAAAGGCTGTAAAGTTAAGCACTTCTACCACCACTTATGCACTCGTGACAAATTAAGGACTTGATTTTCTTTTTCCCCACAACTGCTGCACATCCAGATGATTCTATTGGCTTATAAATACTAAATGTTCAACTTGAGTAGGAGCTGAAGATGTTCAGTGCTTTTACTGTTAAGCCATTAAGAAGGGTGTGGGTTAGACATTCACAATAAAGAGTCCATCAATTTGTTAGTTGAATAGGAAAATATTTTCCATGCTCTGGATGTTTTTGTATTGATTTGGAAAACTATTTTCTTTTAAATTAAATTTGAATATATTTATTTTTATAAATATATTTATATAAATATGTTAATTTAAAAAATTGTCATACCAAAATGACCTTCTAGTACCTTATTTTATTTTATTTTATTTTATTTTATTTTATTTTATTTTATTTTATTTTATTTTATTTTATTTTACTTTCTTTTATTTTATTCTGAATAAAATGCTTAATTTTCTGCATTGTTTTAAAGAATAGGAATTTTAGATAGCTTATGTCTTGAAAGGTCATAAGCTTTGGCCTGTTTTGTCATTTAGAAGTGCCAGACTAAAATTTTATCTTTTTAAAAAAATAGTGTTTTAACCCAAAGTATCCATCAAGTTTGATAGGAATATATGAAGAGTTGTTGTTGACTTAAACCCACACTTCAGCAAATAGATCTTTCTCCCATCTCTGACCTCAAGCTTGGAAACTGAACTTGTGACATTCACAGGGTGATGCTAACTCTCTGGATGAAAATCGTGGATTCAAACTCTGCTGGTCCAGGCCAGGGCATTTGAGGGACTGCTGCCTCCAGTCATCTACCTTGCCCTTTGCCAGAGATTACGTATTGTAAATATCAATTTGCAGTTTATCTTTAAATGCCAGGCTGTGGACCAAGCCTGCTTCTTTCTTGTCTGTACCAGTGTGACTATGTCATTGCTGAAAGCAGACATTGCCCTACTTCTCTGATTTTGTCTGTTCCTTCTTGTTTTCCCTACATATTGAATGCTCTAGTCTGGGGAAAGGGTGGCATTTATAATGTTTGGGTAGTGCTTATCTTTCTTGCTTTTTGAAGTCCTTTTTGCCTATTGAGCACAGCTGCTCCACAGAAAGAATGGAACATTTTATAAGGGCATGTAGTGATAGAACAAACGTGTTTGGTAGATTTAGATTAGACATTAGGAAGAAATACAGTACTGTAAGAGTGGTGAGATACTGGAACAGGTTTCTAGAGATGCTGTAGATGCCCCATCCCTAGAACTGCTCAAGGCAGGTTGAACAGGGCTATGAACAACCTGGTCTGGTGGAAGGTGTCCTGGCCCATGGGGCACCCAAGGGCAGATGGTCTTTGAGGTCTACTACAACCCTAACTGTTCTATGAGTTTATGATTCTATGAACTTGTCTTCAATATTAAAGATCTGTAGTAGTATGTGCCACATACAAACCTCAACTGCACAGCTAAATTGATAAAACAGCTGCTAAATTGATAAAAATAGGTCACTTTTAATTAAATATTAATCTGTATAGAAGACAAGGTGGCTAGAAAGTGGGTGAATGTTAAAGAAGGTTTTCAGCCTGTTGAAAGACTGATTAGACCCTAAGTTTCCGAGCTCTTCTTGTCTAAGTTTTCTATAGTGTTGTACTGCCCAGTAATGCTATTATCTACAAAGATAGCAGAGGAGTAAAGAAGTAGAAATCTCAATCAAAATGCAGTGAGTGTCTTCACAAAGCTAGGTTAGTCAACAATAACTGTGCTGCAGTTGTATCAGGAGACCCCAAATGAAATTGGAGCTGAAATATATTGGTTATCTACAAACACACAGAGAAAAAAAAAAATCTGTTTTGGAGAACTTGGAATTTAAAATGACAAAGTTAAAAAATAAACAAATAAATAAACAAATAAATCCACAACAACAGAATAAAAGGAAAGAAAAGAAAGAGACAGGGAAGGATATTAATTCTTAAAACTCATGCAGTTCACCCATAATTCTGTGGTGGATTAAGTGCTTATACTTGAGTCAAAACTCTGGAGTCTCCATTGCCCAGCTGCCCAGCTCCAACCTTTCAAGATGAAGGAATAGAAGGAAGATTAAAATTAATAGAAAAAAATATTGATACTTAAATGTGGTTGAAACACATAGGAGGCTTTATCATAAAATGTTACAGACATTAGGCAAATCACTGTGTGGTAGAGAAGAAAACATGGCATGCAGCAATCAACTCAGTTATGTCTTGGAAAGGTGATCAAAATTCCTCCAGTGCATTCTCTAAGGACTTTCTGTAATCTGGTGTTACACAGAGCAAGAGGAAAAGACCTGCCAGCAACTACACAACCACCAGCTGGCCAGGGCTGGGAGCCTGTCAGGTTGCTTTCTTTTGTCGAGGTGCATAAAATCATGTTTTGGTCTGTTCCCTAAGATGACTGATAATCAGCATCTCATTCCCTAGGCCAAACATTAGGCACTTTTTTTCATTATTTGAGGATGATCCAAAACTGTTTCTACCTAAAGAGCTATTTCTCCTCACATCTGTGATGGATGACTTAAGCTCTGGGAATGGAGGGTGAAAGCCACACTTACTGGGCTATTCCTTCTATTGAGTTTTCTTCTATGAAATTATAAAAATAACATTTAGCTTGCACCAGTGTCACAGTAAAATGGCTGGTCTGTTTTAAACTTTTCTGGTTAGTACCAACATATGATAACCAACGGGCAGCTCCAATGGTTAGTTGTTTCCATTGCAACAGAAGAGAAGCTCCCCTGAAGTTCAGAACTTATTGAATTTCAACATTAAATTGAACAACATTAATTGCTTTTCTTAAACATTTATAGCTCTTTACAAATTTTTCTTCACATAGAAGCGGACTGTGATTGAATCACTTGTTGCTTATAAACATGAGTGTTAAAAGCAAATACTTCTGTATTCTTGCTGTTCAGGTACTACATACTGAACATGTGCTACAAAGTGGTTATTCTATGTCTCTTCACCCTAGTATTCACCTAAGCTGATTATGCAATGGCAAGTTTGACACATCTGAAAGACAGTATGCCATCCAAAGCAGCATTAGCAACAGGGCCAGGGAGGGATTCTGCCCTGTTGATACCTCACCTGCAGTGCCACATCCAGCTCTGTGATCCCAGCACAAGAGGGACACTGACCTGTTGGAATGAGTCCAGAGGTCACCAAGATGGCCAGATAGATGGAGCATCTCTCATACAAGGAAAGGCTGAGAGAATTGGATTTGTTCAGCCTGGAAAAGAGAAGGCTTCATGGTGACATAATTGTGACTCTAATACTTAAAGGGGCTTATAAAAGTGATGGAGAAGACCTTTTTATTAGGGCATGTAATGACAGGACAAGAGGTTTCAAACTGAAAGAGAGTAGGTTTAGACAATATTTGAGGAGGAAATACTTTGCTGTGATGGGGGTGAGGCACTGGAACAGTGTTCAGGTTGCTCAGAGAAGCTGTGGATGTCCCATCCCTGGAACCCTGGTCAAGGCGAGCCTGGATGAAGGTCTGAGCAACCTGATCTGGCGGAGGTATCTGTGCCCAGGGCAGGGAGCTTGAAACGAGATATCTTTAAAGTCCCTTCCAACACAGAAAATGATATGAATCTGTGATTCTAACTCCTGAAGAGATTCTTAAAGGCAAACTAAAACACAGAAGAGCAGTAAGTGGCAGTAAAAACAGTTTGCAGAGGCATCCCTTTCTTCATAGAAATACATTAAGTTAATGGCCATTCTTGATCTCTACATTTTCTTGCTTGGCCATGCTTAGATTTCACAACTAATGTGATGATCATAAGTATTGATGATCATAATTACACTGTCTTAACTTCTAACAATTATCTTATTGTAGATATATAACCAGATGAGATGGGAATAAGTCCATAAACAGACCAAAACTACTTTTTAGAATGAGACTTTGTAGGTAAATTAAAACCATTCTTATGTGAGATTTATTTCTTTCAATAACAACAGACATTTAGTATTGTTAAAACAATGGGAAATTTATCTGTGAGTTCTAAAAAGTAAAAATGTAACAATGATTCTTTATCTTGTTTCTATATCACAGAGAGCATTGTGGTATGCTTTAATAGTTATGAACCCTGTTATACAGATAATTACTTATACACCATTAAAATACTGATATTCATAAAGCACACTAAAAGCCAACTGTCCTTCCTATTAGGTGTAGCAAAGGCAATCTTGGATAATTTTTGCATTAGGAAAGTTTTGGCTGGAAGTACTAAGGCAAAACTTAACTTCTTCAAAAATTGTCAGGAACTCTTGTCTCAGGTTCTAAGGTGTTCACTGTCAGAAGTGACTAATGGCTTTGAGGATTTCTACAGTTTTGGGGTTAGTCAAGGGCAGATTTCAACAGGCTGGGTTTTCTACAGGTGATTAGCATCTACTTGACTATCCTGAAATATCTTTGTTGTCAGCAGAGCCATGCAGTAGTTCTTCCTGTAAATTCTTTCTCTCTCTCTCTCTCTCTCTCTTTTTAAAGTTGTAGCTGAAATAGGCATACAAATTAAAATGTTTTACTCTTGGTGTTTTCTGTTCCTGCGCTCCCTCTTCTGGCTTTCTAGAATCATCTAGCAAACATCTTATGCCCATATCTTATGATCCACTCTGATCTTGTCTGTAAACATATCAATTGTAAAGTTAAGGTGCACTTTTATAGCAGACGTCAAAAAAGGGACTACTATTAAATAAATCAGAAAATTACCATAGCAGTCAGGTGCTTATATCCTGAGTAGACGTTCCCTGGACTTTTGGAGACCAAAAGTAATCTCAATCTTGGTGCAATGGTTGCCACACTATGGATATTAGATAGGAATAGGAATAAAGAAAAAGTTTGATTGGAGTGCACTCTCTAGTTTTCTACCTTGTTCTCTTGAACTGTGAAGTAGAATTTTGTATTGAATTTTTTTCTCATAAAATGGTAGAATTTTTTGCACAACTTTTCTTCTAAACTGTCTTACTATAGCACTGATAAATTAACATTCTTCTGCACTGTTGAAAAACCAAGTATTATGGTAAAATACAGTTGAAATAAATTTTAATGATTTTCATTTCTGAGCATGAGATAAAATTGAAACATGGAGAATTAAATTTTAAATATTGTTCACTTTTAATATTTTTCCAAACATCTTTCCTAACACCATATATCTGTATGTTTACCTCCCTTGTGACCATACTGGAAAACTAGCCTGAGCCAATATTTGAAAATGAAATAAACAACACTTTCTTGCACACTTATGGTCCAGCTTCTCCATGAATTTCAAATGCTCAAGGAGGTCCTAAAACTCAGTGGCTTTAGAGAAATGTTCCTTGATTGAAAGGAATTCCTGCCATGGAGAAGCTTCAGGATGCAGAATGGTGATGCTTCCTGCCCCAGCTCCCCCAGTATTCACTCTGTCAGCCGTGCCATCTGCCTGAAAGCTGCCAGAGGAGGGGGGATGAGGTGGGCAGTTTGTACATGAATGAAAAGGAGTTTCCATGGTTTTGGGTTCTACTCTTAGCCCCTGTCACTTAGCGGAATCTCTGCTCTAGTCTTATAAATACAGTTGTGTGACAGGTGAGTGATGCACTTTATTGCCTCACACCACCATATGTTTGCTCAGATCTAACAGGAAGTGTTTGCTTAGATCTGGTGTATTGCTGTCGTGGTGCATTAGAGTCTAACGAGGGAATGAAGCACTTATCTTCTTCTGGAAAGCCCACAGCAATTCTTCTGGATATAAAATCCTAGTAAATGGCTGTGGGACTTTCAGAGCAATGAGCCTCTTAAGTGTCAGATGCATAACAGCATTATTGTTGTTTGAGGACTTGGGTGTTGCAGGAGAGTGGTTTTATGGGAAATCACTGGGAATTATTACCCTGCATAAATATCTTCTTGTACATAATTAAATGCAAGATTAGAATCAGTAATTCTGCTGATTTTGGTCTTCATGTACAGTGGGATAATTCACAATAAGTAAATTTTGTTACACCATACAGTAAAAGTTGCTGTACCACAGCCAGGCTTCATGGGTATCAGTTCTTATCAAAGTGAAATGTACAGGACTTCAGAAAAAAATCACCCCCCCCCTCCAAAAAAAAAAAAAAAAAACCCAAAAAACAACCCAAAACCAAAACAACCCAAATCAACACCACCACCCTCACTATTTGGTATCTTGGTATTAGAAGCTATAATTCGATGGTTTGCAGGGTCACATAACCTGTGTGGTTCACACAGTAACTGTGGATTAAGGCATTAAAGAAAAATAAAAGAAGCTTATTGATCCCTTTTCTTTCAGGGAGACGGAGAAGAAAATCAGAGTTCTGATATGTCGCTTTTCCAGAGAGCAAAAGCCACAAGGTGGGTACCCGTCTCGCCCCAGCGCTAGCGGGCCGCGGGAATGCTGAAGCACCGGGGCCGGAGCAGCAGCCGGTACCCAGCGGTGGAGCAGGGCAGGAGGTGCGGAGTGGGACTGCGGCAGCCTCCTTCCGGCGGGGCCCCGGCCTGGAGCGGCCCGGCTGGGCTGGGCTGGGCTCCCCCGGCAGCTCTCTCGCTTTGGGGGCGAACAGACGTGCGCGGCAGCGTCCCTGCTGCGGCGGTGGCTATCTGGGAAGAGAAGCGGCATCAAAACATAAACAGCTATTCCAAAGGCAAGGAGGTAGCCCCCGATCCCTCATTTAGGAGCTGCAGGAGGAGGGACGCCAGCCGCACCCCGCGCCGGGGAAGAGGAGCGGCAGCGAGCGGAGGCAAGAGAGGGTGTCGCCCCCCATCCGCAGGTGCTGCCGAGCCGCGGGACTTCTCGGCGGCGGCCGGTTCGGGGCTGCACATCGCGGTCCGGCCAGCAGGAGGAAGGAAGAGGAAGTAAGAGCGGCGGGTGCTTGTGCGAGCCCCGGGATGGGATAGCGCCGAGGGCAGCCCAGATCACCGCACCGAGGCGGCGGCGCGGAGCGGAGCGCGGTTCCCGCGGCGGCAGCGGCTGAGCGGCCCCGCTGTGCGCTGTGGCGGGCGCTGCCCACACCGGAGGTAGGAGAGCCTCGGTCCGCGAGGGGACGCGGCAGCGGCGCTGGCCGGGTGGTGCGGGAGAGCGCGGACAGGCACGGAAGCAGCCGGGGAGGAGGAGGAACGGGACAGGGCAGGCGGCCGGAGAGCCCCCTACCTGCCCGAGCGAGCGCCGCAGCCGCTCCCCGCGGCGGGAGCGGCCAGGCGGGGGGCGGCCGCCGTCGCTACGAGAAAGAGGAAGCGCAGTGCTGTGCTTGTCAGCGCGGCGTGACCTCGGACGGTGGCTGCCGACGGGGGGGGTGGCCCGGCCCGACCGGACCTGACCTGCCTCGCCTCGCCTCGCACAGCGGCTCCTCCCGCCGCCCTGCCCTCTCCACTGGCCCCCGACCGTTGCTGACACAGCCGCCCGGTTTTCTCCGCCGCGACTTTGCCGGCGCCTCCGCCTTCTCCGTCACTACCGCCTCTTCCCGCTCCGTCCCCGCCTTAGCCCCCTCCCGTGACCCGGGCAACCCTGTCTGTCACCGGCTGCTCCTGGTGGCTGGAGGCCGCTGGCGAGGGGGGGCGGACGGGAGCCGCGTGCGGGAGGTGAGTCGAGACGGGGCCTCGTGCGACCCGGCGGGACCAGCGCGTCGCTGCGCGGGGACGGGGGGGCGGTGTGTGGGGCAGCGGCCGCGGCCGGAACCGCGTGGGTTAATGCGTGGGGTCAGGCCCAGACGCAGGCTGCACACTTGCAGCCGCAGCAACTGTCCACACCGCCACGGGCGCCTCTCTGGCGGAGAAGCCTCAACTTTGAAGCAAGTGCATCCCCGCAGGCAGCCGGCTCCGAGCTCGGCATTGGTACCCAGCTGCCGCCTCCGAGGGCATGCTTCCCCCTCAACCCTGCATCCGAGGACTTCTTAGTAGGTGGGAGAGGGTGCCTGTGCTCCTTTTCCTAAATTCATGCTCAGCCAAGTGATCAAATAGCTGATGAATTTCAGATGAAATAATTGTTCTGAAATGTGGGTGGTGATTATGCAAAGCCACAGTGTGCAGCCTGGTAAAGCAAGTGGGTACTGGGTCTAAAAAGTTACATTAGTGAAGTTTTTTGGCTCAAAGCCTTTGTGAAGTTCATTTTGAATGTATTTTCCTTGCAGAACTAATACACTGTTCAACTCTCCCCTGAGAATGGTGTAAAGTAAATGTAGTTCCTGAAAAATAACAGTGAGTACATTTCAAATCAGCAGCATTTTGTTGTTAAGTTTATAAGAATAACTCTTAATCTGCCAAGGCTCAAAATAAGCAGAGATGCCAATGATAATAACAGTGCAGGAAATATACCATGTGTTGATTGCTTTAGTATAAACATGGTTGTCTATGAGCTGTTTCATGATACTGCAGTTGCAGTGCAATTTCAGCAAGGGATGTTTTGAAATATATTCATTAGCAAATGGGTTTTCTTTTGCTTTTATCCCTCAGCTGCCTGATAGCCCTTGGTTAAAATATTTGTCTTTTGGGAAGAGAAGGAAACTGACTAAGAAATGTGCTGAGTCCTGTGATTGGGATTGTTGTTTACTCCTCTTTCTCCTTGTCTGTTTCTCCTCCTTTCGCCCAAATGCACGCATACATGCATGCCATCTCCAGTTATATAATCTTGCAGACGTTTATGGATCATTCATTGTTCACATTAGTCCTATTCTTTCCATGTCGTTCCTGCTTGAGTGGCTTAGGCAGAATATTACAGAGGAAAGAAAATAACACTGAAATTTACATAAAGTTCTTCCAGTTTGAGCTGGAAGTTTGCTTTCTTTGAAGGTTTTCTTTCCCTCATTCCCATTTTTCTTTTTTTAGCTGTATAAGTAGGTAGTAGAGATCTAATCTGATGACTGGTAACTAGATAAGGAGGAGGAGCAGCAGTGATACCAGCTTACTGGTAGAAGTCCCTCTCGTACTGTTGGCAGAATATCCATTAACACACATCACAAAGCTGTTAAAAGTACTGCAGTGGCTTTTAAAACTCACTAGTCAGAGGAAAGAAAGATTAGTATGGTTAAAACAGGAACATGATGTGAAATGGGTATTAGTAAAAGATAGTGCAGTCTGTGGATCTGAGTGTGTGAATTGACTGGTCTATAGGCAAATCTGAATCACAATTTATTCATACTGGAAAGGTTGTATAGGGGTAGTTGACTTTCTTTTTTACTTCTTTGTAATCTCTTTGAAAGTCCCTGTGCACTGGGATACAACTGCTTCTCTGTAGTTTGCAACTTTGCTTAGAGTATCATTGTCTGAGGATTTATTCTAATGAACAATTTGCTGATGGGTAGGAGGGTAGAGGAAAAACTTAACATTTTGATATTTTTTCCTTATATTCTCCATATGCCTAAGGAAAAACTTACTAGGTGAAGAGTTGTCCTGGTTTTGAAGGACAGGTGTCTGCCCATAAGGCTTCTCTTTGAAATGGAGAATGTAAACGCTCTCTCTCCAAATTATTATTATAATTTTGAAATTAAGGAGGGCTCTCAGGCAAAAATATGGGAATTAGGAATAGCAGTTCTTTACGAGGAAAATTAAAGTAGAAATACAGTATTACAAAGAACAATCCCAAAAACACTGACTGTCAGAATACAGCCTGACACCCTGTCAGTCAGTGTTGGTAACAGTCTGGTTAAATGGTGGCTGCAGTCCTCCTGCAGTGGCAGATGTGGTTCAGTTGAAGCAGTGGTCCTGTAGAAGGGTGCAGTTCTCCTCTGAAAGTCCAGGAATGATGTGGAAAGGTCTGGTTTTCCTCTGGAATCCAGTGGAAAGACAGTATCTTGCTGTCCAAAATCTCAGTTTTTTATCTAGATAGGAAAGGCTTGGCTCTCCCCCCTGGCAGGAGCATCTCCCAATGGGATGATTTAATTTTATCAGTCATACAGTGGGACTTAATGGCCTATCAGCAGATGATATCTTCCTGGAGGGAGGATGGGTTGTGGAAAAGATAAAGATGACTGCCCCACCTGGTCTTAAAAATGACCCATTAGCAGATAATATGTGCAATGGAGATAAAGCTTGAACAGATGGTCATAGAATGGATATTTTTGGCCACATCCTATATTGCAACCTAAAACAAGAGTTTACACAGATTTTGCTGAGGGGAGAGGAAAACCTCTTACCTGCTAACTCTGTAGTGGTCTTATTAACCAAAAGTATCTGCAGTTCTGCTGTCGTCATTATATAACCTGACCATTAGTGTTCTTAAGAGCAAGTACTTCTGTATTGTTGGTGTTTGGGTGCAACATATTGTGTTGTTTTACAAAGTTATTTTTTTACTGCCCGTTTACCCTTTTTCTCATCAAGCAAAGCTTATTATTGTATGTAAAAGTGTAACTGTTGCTGAAACACTGCTGTGTGCATCGAACTTCCTGACACCAATGCTGGGAGGTAGTGAATTACAGACAGAGAGTAACTCGAAGGGTGGTGCTCCACCCTTCCTTCCGCTCTTTGTTTTTGTCTACCAAATAGAAGTTTCTTTGATTTTAAAGTTTGGGTTCACATATGTGTTCTTGGAGTGTCCAGCCTACAAAGTGGTGTTGGAATATGATCTCATGTTTTCCATGTTGATACACAGGGAACAGGGTTCCTACGTTTACACATAAGACTTGTTGCTTTCTTCCTTTGATACTCTAGATGGCTTCAGTATGTGGTGGAGTGAGTGGCTAATACCTATAGATTCAAGTGTAAATAGGAAAAGGTTTCCCAGGTCTCTTCCAGTGCACCTGCACAATAACATGCAGTGTTCTACTATTCCAACAACAAGCTGTTGTTGTTGTTATTGTTGTTGTTTGGTTTTGATATATTTCGAGCCATAATGTTTCTAATCCTGTGGTTCTCAAAGGATTTGCTTGGGACTTAGATGAGGCCATCAAGGACAATTTTCCTCCCAAGCTGAGATTTTACTGTCATTTGATAGTCAGTTTCCTTGAAATAAACAATCTCTTTAAAATTTAAAAGCTCTGTTTGTCATGCTGTGCTGTGAATGTGCAGCATGTCCTTTTATCAAAAAAATTCTCTACAGTTATAGAAGGTGATGGGATTTTGAGAACCCTGGGAGCTAGAAACCCTTGTATCAAGCAAAAGAACTGTTTCTCTTCTGTTCTATTTCTATGCACAGCTTTACCTGGGTCTAGTAGACCTTTTCTTCTGCTGTGTCTCTGCACTGTCTAGAATGTACAATTTGAGTGCGAATGGGTTGGTCAGATTTAACTCCTCATTCAGTCATCATTCTATTAAAAAGAAGATTTAAAAAAAAAAAAAGCCTTTGCAATTGTGTTGTCTTTGTTGTTGTTCGAATACTTGAATCTACATATGGCTTTGTAACGGCTATCAGACCACTGTTCAGCAAGGTGTGTGCTGTATCTTTAACAGATTTCCCTGCTTTGAGTGAGTTTTGGGGTTTTTTAAAGTTTCTTTTATTTGTGGCAAGACGAATGTGCCAAGTACACGTTGTTAATCTTATGTCAATTTAACAGAGAAACTGTTTAAAGGATTTAGAATAATTTTTCTTCTACCCAAATCAGTCCCCTCTTTTTATTTTCTTTTTTCTCCTCTCTCTTCAAATATAACACTTGAAAAGGAAAGAGAAATTAAAAGGAATTGGCAAAAGTCAGAATGTTGGCAAGCATTTCATTGTGCTGATCTAAGAGGTGATAATATATACGTTACACTTCAATAAACTGCATGCATATAGTTTTAGAGAGATTAATGGAAGAGTAACAAACTTGCAGAGCTTCTTTTGCTCTGCATTTTTCCATCAAGCTGTTTGCAAGATTTTGGTTTTGTAGTGTCATCTTTCATTATTGCAAGACATAAAAGAGAGATTGAAGATAATGTCATAACCTTCCTGCTAGCTTCCTCTGTTTTCTGATCATTGTTAACATTGAATTAGTATTTTAATATTAATGAGAAGTCTATGCTCCAGGGAATAGCTATCATGCTTTCTCTTCTCTCCATTTCAAATCTGAAAGAGATAAACTTCTGTGTTCTGGGCTAACTTGGGTTAGTAGCTGGTGCCACGTGTCGTGCCCATCAGTAAGTAAGGTATTGATTTCTCAAGCTGCTGAGCAGATGGCTTTGTAAAATGTATGCCTGCACTCAAGAACAAGGTGAACAGGGATTCCTGTGGTGCTTGTTTGCAAACCTTTGAAAGTGCATTGATTTATTTTTCCTAATGGCAGGTTTCCCCGTGTGAGTATTTGATTTGTCTGCAGTAGTCAATGTTGTCAATGACTACTTGGAGAGGAAAGTTAATTGTGAGAAGTTGGTGGACAAAGCATTTTTTTGTCAGCAATAAATCACACTGTAATGAAGACCTGTAGGTACTGCTGGTAGGGATCCCTGTAGAAAAGGGTTTTAGTTTATGTACAAATGAACTAATTTGTTGCATTTCTAGAGAGTAGGCTATGTTGTTCTTCAGAAAGCTGAGTATACTACCTGGAGATGTTATGCAAATATGATAAAGGACCTATTCTTACCACCTTTGAAGATGTAAGTCTTCTTACTACTGTTTCTGCGGTTTTCCTTTTACTGAAATAGCACAGCAAATCTCCACAGAAGCTAGCACTAGCAGAAGTGAGGGAGTGGGAATTGTGAATCAATGCTTAGGGAAAAGATTTCCCCTTTCAGATGTAATTAAGTTGATTTAAAATATTTGTGAAACATCATCTTCAGTAAACAGGCTAGGAATGGCAGGGAGGTGTGAGAGGGTGGAAAGTAAGAAAACAAATTATTCCCGAACAAATTTATTACAAAACTGTATCTGTGTCCTGGCTGTGTTGTCTTCTCCTTTGCTTCTGCTTTCCTTCTGATTTTTATTTATTTGAGTTAAACTCTCCTTGTAACTTCTTCTTCCACATTTGCCATTTCTACTTTGGTACCTTATTCTCTGGTATTTATCTATCTCAGCTCTCATGATTCAAGGTCTTTGCCCAGTGATTAAATTCTTTATCTTGAGACCCCTTAGGTTATTATTCACATAAATAATTCTATTTAAGATTTCCAAGAAAAGCTGTGGCCTGAAGTGTGTATCATCTCCTATGTTCTTAAAATGTCTAGCTCAAAGGGTTTATTGTACATTTCTAATTTATGGTTGGCATAGGAAGTGTAAATCTGTCTCAGAAATACTGTGTCATCAGGGACAGTGTACTTTCTTTATCAGCTACATGAGTGCACACAAAATAACCCAGCTCTTTTTCTTGTTGAGATTGCTTCAACTGAAAGGGAGGAAAGGTCACTTCTAAGAGAACTTCAGATTTTGGAGATGTGATGGCATTAAACTCCCATTCTTTAATACAGCAGAGGAATCTTGCCTGAAGATTATCTAATTTGCAAAGGCTTTTTTTGGAAATCAGAGAGTGTGCATGAACCTGGACTAAATGCTCTGTGTGGACCTTACTTTCCTTAATGAAAATGTCTGAAGTAGACAACCCTTATCAAATACATCCAACATTTGGAAGTTATATAAGAGGATGGATACGCAGGGTTTGACGACAGGCTCAAATAATGCTGTCAGCACTTTGACCTACCTCATTCAGCTGAGATTTTTGTGTGTTATCTGAGATTAGATGACTGGTGCCATTCAGAGGTGATTTACTTCCAGCTTATTGTCAGCCTCATAGTAAAATGGGAAGAGTCAGGTCTCCTGATGTAATCTGTTGGAATCTTCCATAAAATTCAATATGTAGTTGTCTTTTCCTGTGACCATGCACATGCTGTAACTACTGTGTGCATTTGTTTGCAGACTTGAAACTCGTCTCTATCCCTTCTGGTAGTGACTTGATCTTTTATGTAGTAATAGGAGATGCATAACTGTTAGGGAAATAGGAGAGTGATTTTTATTTTTATTTTTTATTTTTATTTTTATTTTTGTTTCTTAAATATAATAAAAACAATTTTTCTCAATTTTTCTTATGTTTTGGAGTGATGGAAAGAGTTTAGCAAAACCAATGTTGCAATAAACTCCTACAAAATACGATTGTTTTAACACTTTCTCCCATAGATGCAGATTTGTTTTAACTAATTGTCCATATATTCTCAGCGCATGCATGTGTTCTGGTGCTTGAATTTATAGCTGAAGTGAAACTACTCCTTGCCTATTTTTCATTCTCTTCAGTCAATGCCCATTTATCATATAGTCCAGCAGAAGTTTGAGGGATACGTGGGTTTTGGCAAAGATGCCTTGTGTGAGCAGTTCAGGCTTTCTGTCTGGTTAGACTGGCAATTTGCAGTATTTTTCATTGAATCTTGTTGGTGTGAACATTGCAGGGGTGACTCTTTAAATTGCTGCATCATATTTTAGGACAGGCAGTAATCTACTGAGGTTGGTTGATGAGGAATTTAGAATCATTCATATAATACCCTCTGGCCAAACAATACATTTGATTTGCACTTTTTTTTTTCTAATAATAAGAGAAAAATGTCTATGACAAAGGTTGAAATAATGCAATTTTTACTCTTGGTAACAATGAATGTACTTGTTATATGCCAGTATAGTCTTTTCCATTTCTTTGCTTTCTGGTATGATTGCTGCATTAATTTTCATAGTTGTGGCTTCAACTTGAAATTGAAACCTAATAAATGTTGGCCCAGCACATGGACTTTTGGACAAACTTTTTCAGTAACACTGAGCCAAACCAAGTGAAAAAAAAAAAAAATCCTAAACATAAATACTTGTCCTTGGATTCTGGAGAAGATATCTGGTATACCCTTTGATCGCTACGCTGTTAAAATGTTGGAGTACTGGTGTTTGTCTTTTTTTCTTTTTTTCCACCCCCCCAAGTTTTCTTTCTTTTCTCCTCCCTTCAAGCAACAGTGGACTCATCTGGTGGAGCTCTATCCCCTGTGGTTCAAGTACATTCCTCCTATCAACCTTTTCAGCCCACCTCCCACTGTCCCTCTTCATATGTGTGCTGAAATCTCTTCTGCTCACCAAACTCAAAAAATTCAGGCCTAGACATGGGGTCTGATTCTGAGCTCTACTTTATGTAGTCTGAAATCTCTTCTATAGATATGCATAACTTCTCTCGTTGTGCCTAATCTTCTCTTCCAAAAAAAAAAAAAAAAAAAAAAAAGGCAGAAAATCTGAACAAGTCAGAAGTTGCATTGGAGACTGAAAGACACAACATTTGGTGTGGTGGTTGTAACTACTCAGGAAGAGGGAGAAAGTGGGGAAAAAAGGAGCAAGTCAACCAAAAAATCTACAAAACAAAATAAAAATATCTTTTTCATTTTGGACCACTTAATACAATTTTAACCATATTTATGACAAATAAAGATTTGACAGCTAGTGCCAGTTCCAGAAAATGAGAAAAAGGGCATAAAAAAATCATTCAGGCCTTGAAAAAAAATTGTATTGTTTGTTTGCTTGTTTTCTAATTGTAACTGTGTTAGAAGTAGGTCAGTTTATGTGGTCTCTTTTGAAAAGACTTATTTTCATAATTTGGAGCTAAAATTGAAACTTTTGTAAGTTCAAATCTGGAAAGCAATTTTGAAAGAGGAAAATCATCTTGTTACCGTGTGTTGCTCTGAGCCTTTCTCTGTCCTGGCTTTATTCTCTGACATATTTGGACAAACTGTGGAAACGTGAGCATCTATTCTACCCTTTGTATTAAATGGTGATTTCAGTCTGTTTTTTCTTGGATTAGCCTCAAGAGGTAACCACATATGGCATCTTTCATAAACATTTCAAATATCCAGTAGTCTGGGCTTTTATTCCTTGACCTGTTAAAAATAGCCCATTTTTTCCTTCAGCTGCCTTAGGAATTAAGCTTGTTGGAAGAGTGTCTTGGTGTGTGTTGGGGTAACAAGAGTTGGTTGTGTCATGCTGTGTTGGGATGATTTTCTTGAAGGTAGAGGTTGCAAAGACTTCATCCCCTGCAGCTGTTAAGTGACTCAGAAGACATGTCATGATAAAGGAGAAATGTCTGCTGAGGGAGAAGGGAAAAAAATTATCTGCATAATTTTAAATCCAAGTTGGAATTCGAGTTCTATTTTGAAACTAGTACATTAATAAAATGGTCTTGGGCTGTTTGCACTGGGATTTTAAGTTGGTCTCCTGGCTCATAGGCCAGAGGGATCAAACCATCCATGATACATTGGTATGTGGATTGAAATTAAACCAATAGGTTTTAAGATTTTTTTTTTTCTATATGCTCCAAATTGTTTAGATTTTCTAAAATTAGTAATTTTACTCTGGAGATGGAGAGGATTTTAGCTTAGAATTAATTTTGTGTAATTAATATATGAAGGTTAAGAAAACCAACTGTAGTGGCTTATGGGTTGTTTTCTAATTAAAGGAATGATGGCATAAAGGAAAAAGCAGTTGGACTTCCCTCCCCAAAATCAGAGAACCACCAAACTAGACTAGGAAATCAAATTTAAGTCAGCCGTAAGTCCTTTGTTTCCAATTAATTGTTCTTGCTCTGTGTGTTGGTCTTCATAAGCTTGGCTAAGGGGATAAGCCTTGCTTTCCTGTCTTGAAGCTTTTTCTCTTGATCTATTGAAATTCAGAGTTGAGGGCCCCCTTTAGAGAATGTCCTGTGGGTAGCTGTCTCCTCTGTACCAAAGAAACCCCAGCTGTGATGTGGATTGAATGGAGAGGTAGCCTCTCAAGCTAGCAATTTGGAGTAATTTAGGAGAACCAGTAGTTTTAATTTAATTTGGAAATGTTGAGCCTGAGTCAGCACAGTTTTCATACTGCTGATGTCTTGCTTTTTGAATTCAGACAGTACCTGGGCAGGTCCAGTGTTTGTTGCTACAGGTTGTTTATGAGATATGTAACTTCAGTGGAATGACATTGTGCAACTATGTAGTTTTAACGTGATGGAATATAAATTGTAAACCACTGGTTTGACATTGGAAGAATGTAGTTTTGGTCTTTTCATCAGGTAAAGACTGGTGCCCTGAGTGGATGCTCAGGATGGCTTCCCTCCAGAATTTCAGTGCTAGTAGTGTTCCAACAGGAAGGATGGAGAGGGGAATTCAGGTGTATCACACAGTGCAGATTCTGATAAGAAGTACATAATACTGGTTGTCAGGGCACATAAAATGTAAACCCCTCTCTCCAAATTATTATAATTTTGAAATCAGGGGGGCTCTCAGGCAAAGATATGGGAATTAGGAATAGCAGTTCTTTACGAGGAAAATTTAAATAGAAATACAGTATCACAAAGAACAATCCCAAAACACTGACAGAGTCAGAATACAACCTGACATCCTGTCAGTCAAGGTTTTGGTAGCAGTCCGATTAAATGGTGGCTGCAGTCCTGCTGGAGTGACAGATGTGGTTCAGTTGAAGCAGTTGTCCTGTAGAAGGGTGCAGTTCTCCTCTGAAAGTCCAGAGATGATGTGGAAAGGTCTGGTTTTCCTCTGGAATCCAGTGGAAAAGGCTGCCTTGGTGTTCAAAATCTCAGGTTTGTTTTTTTTTTTTTTTTTTTTTCAGATAGGAAATGCTTGGTTCTTCCCCCTAGCAGGAGTATTTCTCAATGGGATGATTTAATTTTATTAGTCATACAATGGGACTTAATGGCCTACCAGCAGATGATATCTTCCTGGAGGGAGGATGAGTTGTGGAAAAGATAAAGATGACTGCCACACCTGGTTTTAAAGATGGCCTATTAGCAGATAATATGTGCAACGGAGATAAGGATCACTTTTCCACCCAGCTTCAACATATGGTGACACACTTCTGGTCACATCCTGTATTGCAACCCAAGACAACAGTAGGCCAAGTGTAGATGAAAGAGATTTATTTTCAAGCTGTTTTCTGAATATAAGCTGGGAAATACCTTCCCTAGAGACAGCATGGACATTATGCACCAGATTGTAATATGAAGTACCTGCTGCAATTGTAGTCCTTCAGTGAGATGATTTTGCCAAACAGGGCAAAAAGGCTCTGCAATCAATATTTTTCATATACAGTCAGAACTAAACTACTCTAACTATTGATTTATATAGTGGAATTCCCATCAAGCACTGGGAAAAGCTCAGGGCAGCTCAATTTAGGTTTTACAGTCCAGTATTTGTATGGAATAAACCTACATATGGAATGTAGGTAGAAATTCTCAAACTCTCTTAGTATACGCTAAAGGCAAAAAGTGTTCAAAAAGTTTTAAATCCAGTTAAATTCAGGGAAATCTGCTATTGTTTTCATTTTTTACTCTTATGATGGCATAAAGTCTAGTGATCATGAAGTCAAAGGAAAAGGAAAGCTTTAGAAGGCACTTAGTCAATGGAAATAAGCATAGGTGGTTTTAAAGCACTACTGGCCAACTGACTTGAGCTCTTAAAGGAGTTTACCTAAAGACTCTCTGGAAATACCTAGATTTCATGAGTGAATGACCATCTCTCTTACCTCTCTGAAATAGAGCAGATTGTTCTGTAATAAAGGTTGGCCACAGATAAAAGACTATGAAGTAGCAATATGATTGAGTTGAAAAATACTAACCCTTGATGTTCTCGATAATTTTCTGTTTTGTATTTATACTGTTTTAATGTTGGGATAGCTACACTTGAAACTGAAAAAAACCTCTGAAAGTTTGGGTTTTTTATGTGTGTGTTTGGTTTGGGGTTTGTTTTGTTTGTTTCAAAAGAAAAACTTAATCTAACGTTTTGTTATCTTAATAGAGAAAGCTGTGCAGGGGTTATCTTGGTCTGTTACAATGAGAACTGGTAATAACTTGCCGTAATATTTCAAATAAAAGCGTTAACCAAATAATTCTGAACATAACATAGCTGGCATAACTCAGTTTCTCTTGCTAAAATAAAGTCACTCAGTGGTGCTAAACCTTTAGAGTTTGGCCTTTAGAAGTAGAAGAAAGAGAATTATCTCTGTTACACATGTGTTGTAGACATTGCTTCTTCAGTTGTGAGAAGTATGTAACATCTTTGTGCAGAGAATTAGTCCACGAAGTCACAGTTCAGCACCTAAAGTCTTGAATTAAAAAAATGAGGTTAAAGAAAGGAAGGCACTTTCCTTGAATTGTGTTAAGAAATTGATCCAGACTTAAAATATGCAGTTACTTTTTCCTTTCTAAGGTCTAACACTGGTCTTCAGCTACTTCTGGCCCCATTGAGGAGCTTCGGAAATCAGTGACAGCTGAGTATGATACATGTGATAATTGCATAGGTTTTTACTATGTGCAGAACTTTCCAAATGCCTTAAGGGAAGAAGTTATCTGCTTCTTTCCTCCTGGTATGCTACTAAAGCAGAGTAAGTATTTAGGAAGGGAAGGAGCTTCTATCATTTTCTATTAGCAGAGCAACTTTGTCTTAGGAGAAGCAGTTTCCCTTTTATTACCCTTGCAGACGAAAAGATTGGCTTGCTAAGACATTGGCATAAAATAATGTGTCTTTCTGTAGTAGTTATTTTGAAGTATTTCTGACAAAAAATGGTGTCATTCTGCAGTTGTCAATGACTCCCCTTGTGCAATTGTTAGAAGAAGAGCAAAACTGTATTAGGAGGACCAGCAGAAATTTGTAGCATTTGGTCTCACCATTTGCTCCTGCAGAAATGGACTACAAATACTAGAATGTTATTTACATCTGTGGATATATTAATCTCCAATGTAATATGTTTTACTTCTATTCTGCAGAGCATTTTATGTGGGTAGGAGGAGCAGGTATTCATTGCTGGTGAAAAGTGTTGCATGTTACCTGCTTTAGAAGGGAAATAAAAAAAAAAAAAAAAGATTATGAGATTGTTCTGTTTCAGACTCTTGGAACTGCCAGGAGCCTTCCTAGCCTCTGGCACTATCAACAGAAAATACAGCTCTTGAAAGAATGGATTATAGTTTTGGGAGGGCTACTGGGGAGGGGAGAGAATACCAATACTGGCAGTGAAAGTCAAAACTTGGCATTGAAAAGCAATGGCAAAAAAAACCATTCAGGTTCTTTGAAGCTTTTAATGATGGTAGAATAAGGTTGAATGAAGGAGGAGAACAGAAAAAACAAGCAGGCAGAAGGGGAAAGCATTAGAAGGCCCCAAAAGAGGAGGGGAAAGTATTATTGAGTTTATTTAGGTCCTGTCTTTTTTGCAAGATAATCCTGAGAAGGGGAGCTTGTGATCTACAGTGTTTCAGTTTAGTATTTTAAATCTATGTGAAATATAATTTTGGGGGGCTCCCCTACACAAAGTCACACAAGCTTAGTCTGTCAGACATATGGAAAATGAGGCTGAATATGCTGAGCCGTTGTGTAACTTGTAACTGACAGAAGGGTAGAAGAGCGGAACACAATGGCACATTCATAAGGTAAATATTCCTCAGTCCTCCACAGCTCTAACACATGCTCATTTTTATATAATATGTTGCCTAGCTGGATGCAGGATCATTAGCTAGTGGCAGGACAGGACTGTAACAAGTTTGCAAACAACCCTTGCATCCTCTGGGGAGAATGGTGAAACCCAGGTTGCACCTTGGATTGTCCTGCAGGTCAAGAGGCATACAAACTGGCTGCTGCTTCAGAATGGTCACTGGGCTTTCTCATTCCTTTTCTTTTTATTTTTTCCCTCTCCATCCTTTCTGTCTGCTGTTGTGGAGCCTGAGTCTTCAGCAGACAGCATTACAGGTTGTCTACCATAAGGCTGCAGTGGGAGTAAGGAAGCTCTTGAGCTTTTAAGGCCAATGCTAGATTATTCTGGGTCCTTTAAGGCGGGTGGGTGGGCGTGAAGGCAGAAAAGATTCTTATTAAATTACAATTAAATGTGAACTTAACTTTTGCCTCTGTTAATTCAGCACAAACCAAGGCATATGGGTCATATTCTTCTTTGCAGTACAGGTATGAATAATGATGGAGAAAATAAATGCACAGGTCAGATGAGCCTGGTGGGAAGAACCCATCTTGTGCAGCTGCAGCTATGCTTCTGACCATAGCTACTTTCTGAAAAGCTTGGAAAGCCTTCCAATGAAGATTGTTGCTATTTAGACAGCAAGAGATTGTAATCTGCACTCAGGAATCATTCTTTCAATCAAAATAATTGGCTTTTATATCCATGCACACACATGCATGTATGCAAACCTTCAGTAAAGTATAACAGCACAGAGGGATCTATGCTTATTATTTTAGTTATAGTGAATATTAAGAAATTAGCCACTGAACCAGATGAAGACTGAGTTCCTGCAAATTTAATTGGAACTGTCGTTGGATAAAGGTCACAGGAATATAGCTGTGTTCTTTATCAAAAGAAGCTAAAATCTGCTGGTTTAATGGTTTTCATCTCATTTAACTGGCCTTTGACCCTGAGAATTTTGTATAGCTAATAAATTCAGCCACTAGTGAATTATTTGCTATTCATTTCAGAGATTCACTATGCTAAATAATTATGATATCCATCTCATAGTGAGGATGAACATTATGCTGCAGCATGTGGGTGTCTCGAGTGTGTAATGAGGCACAGAGTCAAAGCCAGGCTGCTCTTTGCTGCTCTAAATACATCTCTGGCTTACTGTGGAGTGTGATTGCTTGGATTGTACTGCTGCTCTCGCGAGATTTTGGGGTTTGTTTCCTAAGTATCTGTTGAAGGGTAGCCTTTTAAATGTTGAACATAATTTGTAACTAAGGAATCTTAGCATATTTTCTTAAAAGCTGAAAGGAAATTAAATTAAACAGTCCTCCATGCTGTTCTGGCTTCTGCTTTATGAAAGGATGTCAGATATCAAAAGTTTGAAAATTTTGAAAATTTTCTCTAAATGTTGTACAAGGCCTGTGGAAATTAGTGGATCTCCAGAGTGCTAGAAGAGAATAAAGTTTTATTGCTTGCTGAAAAACTACTGGTGAAGGGAGTAGTTACACTAAAGCAAGGTCAAGTTTAAAATTAAATAAAGCTGTTTGTTCTGCTCCATATAGGTAGAACCCTGTAAGTATAGTACTTCTGAAATAAGCACCTCTTTTGAAGGTCTTGGATAGGAAATGCAGTGAGTTAGTGTGTAGGTTAGTTCATGGGCCTGTGGATAAGCTTAGATTCTTTCCTTACACTTACTCCTGAAGAGGAGCCACACTGTCTTAAGCATGTAGTATTTTACTTTAACTGCAAGTTTTGTCAAGGAGGTAGGCAAAATGAGGGGAGAGAAAAGAGTGTTTGCAGATATAACTTGTCCTGCCTGTTTGGCATTTCTAAATATCAGCAGCATGTGGAGAGTTACTGACAGGCCTACAGGTAATGTGGAGCTCCAGCAGCATGGCTGCCCATGAAGCCTGCACTTACTAATAACTAATTGTTTCTGTCACACCTGCACAAGCCTTTCTATCTCTCTGAAACACATTAGCATTCAATAGAAGTTACTGAACCATGATGAATCACAAATACATTTTAAGTAATTCTTTTGTGATTCTCATTGGGCCAAGTACACCTTTTCTAAATAATACCTTGGTTTTCTACCTCATGAAACACTGTGTTTTATTTAGCCAGAAACCTGAAAGTCAGAGATATGAAACCCTCTCTGTGTAATCAGGCTTTCCTTTTAATGGGAACTTTGTATTCTTGCTTCTGACCTTTTACCTCTGAGCTTCATTGTGTGATTAGATTAAAAAGCTCTGATCTGTGCTGCTTTTATTAATGCAGTAATATGGCTAGAGCAAATAATGTGACACATTAGTTGTGAAGCTTTGGATGCCAGTTCTGCCACCTCACTGGGTGTTCACCTAGTTAACAACTTGTCCACAGAAGGCTGAGTCTGTCTCAGTATTGCTCATTGAGTCAGATGATGGTTACTTGAACTGCATGGGAACTCCACAAGCCTTTTTCAAATGAGTGTGCCTGTGCTATTCTAGGATCTTGCTGTGATCTCACAAGTATATGCCTGCCAAGTACTTGGTTTGATTTAATGTTCTCATTTTTGACGTAGACTTAGATAGTCATAAATGGAATTATTAAATCAGAGTGGGAATGACTATGCAAGTAACTGGTGGAAGTGTTAGAGTGAATAGCAACATCTGTACAATTTTTAAACTTCAGTTATTTATTTGAAAAGTTATTTGATGATAAGGTTGATCAGAAATACTGTGTTTTGCTAGGGCCGAGAGGAGATTTTGTGCAAGAAATGAAAGTATTAACTGAAATCACATAAAGAAGAGAACCTTGGGTATAACTGGTGTTTCCAGCATGCTAAGCCAAAACTTGATGGATTTCTGCTGGCAAGGTGTTGTATTAGGTACGGAGAACAAGCAGATCTGGTGCTTCAAAGAATTGGGTCCATCCTGCCACCCTCTGAAGTTTTAGCTTGGTACCCCAAGAAACAGCAACAGATTCTGTTGCTTTTATATATGTCCTGGTTTGAAGGACAGGTGTCTGCCAATAAAGGCAGAAGCTCCTCTTTGAAATAGAGAAAGTAAGCTCCCTCCCTCCCGAGTATTATAATTTTTGAATCAGGGACTCTCAGGCAGAAATAAGGGTGTAGGAATAGCAGCTCTTTACTAATATATCTAACCGGACAAACAGAAACAACAGCAGCTATTAAAACTAACAACAAAACAGAACAAATAACTCAGTTCCAGTCCTTTCTTTCAGCTGCAGCCTCACACTCCCTGCTCTCGGTCCCGGTGGTGAAGACGGAGCAGAGCCGGCACAGCTGCGGAGGTGGTAGATGGGAGGGGGTTTGAAGGCGGCAGCGGCCGCATTGTGTCTTGGGGGCAGCAGGGTGGAGGGACAGCTCCCCGCTGAGTGTTTAAGTCCTGGTGGTCAGCTGTGGTCTCAGAGGTGGTAGGCTGGAGCGGAGTCAATGCAGGGCAGTCCAACCGCAGAGAATCTCGCTCCCGTGCTTTTTGACTGCATGGCTGGAGACTGGAGATGTGGTGTCCTCCTCCTCCAAGCTCGCCGGTGATAGAGTAGCCGTCGCCGTCCCCTGCCAGAAGCCAGCCCCCACCTACCTCTTTGTCTAGAGTCCTCAAAAGATCCTGGGCGTAACCGGCAGCCTCTCTTAGCATGATAATAGGAAAAATTCTTTAAATTTGGACAGTAAGAGAACAAAACCCAACTCCCAACAATATATGGGATCTGTGTCTTTTTTCTCATTTTCTATTCTAAATTGTCAGCTGATTTAAACCAAGTCCATAGAGTAATAGTGGTCCCAGAAATGCAAAGTTCATGCAGGTTTTTGAAAGTAGGAAACTGGGCAGAGTAGAAATTAAAAGGGAAAGGTTCTGGGGTAAACCATATTAAACAGCTAGAAACCTGCACCAGGAATTCAGATGGGTTTCCCTTAACCCTGCTGCTCACATGGAAGCTCTTTGCTCCCTTTGATTAGAAAAATGCATGAGAAAATAATCTTTTGCTTTTTTAAGGAAAAATGAAATAAAAGTCCTGAAAGCCAAAACTTCTACGAAAATTAGATCACCATCTCTTAATTTACCTGACTTGTACTCTGAAACTTGCAGGGTGTGACTTTATACAAAGCTTTATTGTCAGAGTAATTGTAGAAACCTCTAGATAAGTGAGATTCAGGCTGCTCTAGCTTTTTCATCAGTGTTTAAATAAAAATACTGGTAAGCACTGTCCTGGTTTGAAAGACCAGTATCTGCTAAGAAAGGCAGGGGCCTCTCTTTGAAATGGAGAATGTAAACTCCCTCCCCACCAATTTATTGTAATTTTGGAATTAAGGAGGCTCTCAGGCAAAGATATGGGGATAGGAATAACAGTTCTTCAGTAACATATCTAACAAGACAAACAAAAAAGAACAACAGCTATGAAATTAACAACAAACAGAACAGTAACTCAGTTCCAGCCCTTTTCTGGCCTCAGGCACCTTCTCCCTGTGCTACTGTTACTGGTGGTGGGGCAACGCCGGTCCCGCACAGCTGCAGGAGGGCTGGGGATGATGGTGGTGGTGTCCCAGGTGGGAAAGGGATGGAGGAGAGACCCCTCTGCTCACGGTGTCGGTCACGGTGCTCAGTAGGGTGCCTGGAGGTGGCAGGCTGAAATGAGAAGGCAGCGTGGGGTCCGACAGCAGCAAGGCTGGCTCCCGGCGCTGGGACGGGTGAGGGTGGTGGGCAGCAGCGGCAGTCATCATCCTCAGATTCCATGGGGGAAATGGGATGAGCCAGTGCCTCCCCCTCTCCTCTTCTGGCTTTTTGGATCTTGTGGTTTTTCCCCTTCCCCCTATCCCTTTTCCCTCCCTTTCCGCCTTCCCCCCCCCCTCCCCGCCCCGCCTTCTCCCTGCCATTAGCCATCCATGCTAGGGCCTAGTCAACAGGTTTCTTAGCATGACAATGGGGAAAATTCCACAGAAAAGGGGGGAAAAAAAACAACCCCCAACAAGCACTCACTTTGAATTAAGTGAGTTTGAATTAAGACCTTCAAAATTCCAATGAAGCCCTATATTTTAGATACTTTTACACAGTCCTGTGCTGCTCATAGCAGAGTAATGCCAATGAAGCAGATTTGACAATACCAAAAAAAGTATATGGTGTGTCCATATGGGAGAGTGCTGTGCAGATGTAGACAAATACAGAGGAATAGTTATAAAATCCTGCTATAATGAAGAGCTCAAATAAAAAGAAATTTTGACTGCCCAGTAAGGATTGATTACAAATTAATTTTGTATTTGATAGGAAGCTGTTTGGAGCTTTAAAACATCCTAAAGCTCAAACCCATGTTGCTAAGTTTTACTGTAACTGTAAAACCCACAGGGCAGTTTTTGTCTTTATATAAACATTTTAAATTCTGCAAGGATGCAGAAGGGAAGAACATGATGTTTAATGAAATTAGGATGCTAATTGTTTCCAAATGCTGGCTTGCTCATGAGGTAGAATTTATCTCCAGTTAGAGGACCCATGTAAATTCAGATGGTGAGGGGCTATCAAGGCACCAGATGAGGTCTTAGAGCTGGTCTGATAGTAGCTTCTGCTATAACTTTCCTTAGGCCTCAGTTGGTGGCTTAGTTCTTTTTGACCTGCAATTAGCCAAGGGTCTGGCCAGGCAGACTTTTCTAACTGGTGCTGGGAGAAAGAACTTGAGGGTCTTGTTTTTCCTCCTGGCCAATATACCATGATGTTCTTCTGCTACCTGCTCATAGATTAAATGAGTAGGTGCTGTAGGTCAGTATCTCTCAATTTTTAAAGTAATTACTTCCCCTCCCTAGGTTTAGCATAAATTTCCTCTTCAGTTTGAGCACGGCATGCTCCCTTGTGTTTATGTGTCTTTCCATTCTAATACTTTAGATTAATTAAGGGCCTTTTTTTGGTGATACTCTTCTATTCTAAGCCTTTGTAGTATCAAGACTCATAGACTCTTGTAATATACATTCACCAGTTGAAGTATAGCTGTCACTCTTGGCTGTGCAGTTCAGTTGCAGCTGCCTTTCTTGCTTAGTCTTTGAGATTTTATCTTTTCTGCCCTAAGTGTTTAAATTCTCACATCTATCTCATTTACAGATCTTAAAATTGGATTTACTTTCAGAATCCTTTTTGAGAAGGAATGTGTGGGAATGCGTGTATTGACCATAAAAAATGTCCTTTGGGAATGTCATCAGTTTAGAGTTTGTGTTCCTACCTACTGATATTTTTAACCAAGCTGTGCTTCCCTGTCTTTCCTTCCCCCACCTCAGGGGCTACTATTTGAGGTGAACTTTCTTCCTTTAGGATTTTGAATCCTGGTTAGAGCAGGATTGTTCATCTTTTACAGACATTAATTCTGGATTACTGCTTCTGTAGCAGTCCTGAATATTATATGCCTCTTCTGGGTTTGTGAGTTAATGTTAATTTAATGCAATTATTTTGAGCTGCTGTCTATTTCCTTTAAATCCTGTACTCTGCTGTGCTAAGCTAATGAAACGCAGCTATTGTGGTGTACTCTGTGTCCCTGCTTACTAAACGCTGTTGTAATGTGAAACACACTAACTGAAAGAGATTTTCCTGTCTGTAGCACATGAAAGATTGTAAAGGGGTGCCAGATATTTTTTTCCCTTCTAAATACATTTTTTTGCTTAGTCTTTTGCTACTTCCTTATGTTTGGAATCTCCTTATATCTTATGTGTCTTGGTTTTAAGAAAAAATCCCAGAGTCTTCAAGTCAGTTGGTGATGGTATGGAAGGAGATTAAAAGTCTTTGGTCTGCTGGTTCACCTTTCATTCCATGCAGATGCATCCTGAGCATCTCTTACATGTTTTACATCTTACCATATGTTCAGGATGGCAGAAGTTATGCTGGTTCTTATATACAGAGTGTCTGGAAGATGTGTTTCAGGATATTTGTCATGGTCAAGCTCTTGGTAGTTTATTGCAATGAGAATTGCTGTGCTCCCAGGGCTGGACTGCTTTCCACATAAGCTAAAAATACCCACCTACTTGAAGGTGCAGGATTCAACTTGAAGTCAGCAAGATGACTTCACTGCTGTATCATGTAGGAGTAGAGGATTCACTGCAAGGGAGGCAACATATGTTTAAACCTAAATATTGTATAATTATCCAAACTGGCAAAGGAAACTGTGAACAACATAAGGAATATGTATTAAGTCCATTTTATGATGTTTAAAGATTTCTCCATTGTAAGAACCCCTACTCCAATATTAATATTCAAAAAATGTTCTCATCTTACTAATGTATACATTTGACTTTATCAGCAAGAGTTGAAGCTTTGTTTGCTCAGTTTTTTCCCCAGGTGTTTTGATATACCTGTTGTGGTGGGGAATAAGCTCAGTCTGGGAACCCATCCTGGTTAAAAAATAATTTTTTTTTCATATTATTCAGCTTATTTTTTTCCTTGCTGGAGGCTTGGATCAGTTTCCCCATGTCACACTACAAATGCTTTGCCTAATGTGACTGAAGGGCTCTGCTACAGGGAGGGCATAAAGCAGGAGAGAAGGGTGAAGAAAGGAAAACTTGGCCCCTGGGAGAAATGCCTCTCCTATAGGGGATATTGTGGACATCAGTAAAGATGCAGCAAACTTGTGAATGAGAGCTACATGCCACTCTTCCAGCTGTACATATTTTTAAATATTATTAACAGGTTTAACTGTGTGGGTATTCTTGATTATTTAAGTGAAAAAATGTTTTTATTCTTGACATTGCAGATACTAGTAAAATCAGCGTATGAGCCTTTTAAAATTTATTTTTAAAATTTTTTTTTAAACGAACATATTATTCAAGCCTATAGGCTTTTTTTTTTTTTTTTTTTTTTTTTTTCCCCACAAAATTAAGAAGACACAGTCACTGCCTTGAAGATACTGGGCTAATTGAATAAGATCATACAGAGTAAAGTCATACAGAGTCTGGAAGAGGAGCAGTGGCACTAAAGAACAGTTTGGCCAAGTTCTGTGAGTGGGTCAGAGCTGAGTTCGTCACTGAGGCAGGTCTCTCATGTCTGTTAGATTTCCTATTCCTAGCCCTGTCACGCTACCAATCTCTTTGGCTTTCTACAGTAATCCCTTCATCCCATAGAGCTGGACCTGAAGCTGCTGACATGGGAGAGAGAAGAGAGAAGCAACAAGGGGTTTCGTTTATGCTTTTTTTTCTGTTTAGTGTGTGGTGTCTTGAAGCTGTCTTGCTCTGGATGTGACATCCGTTTGTCATTTATATTTATTCTGGTTGGTGGTGCAAGCAGCAGCTCCTAGCTTTGGATGTGCGCATGCAAGGTCTTGGAATGAAAATTCTTTAGTAGCATGATCTGTTACAGGCACTGATTGAAGGCACTTCTGCTGCCTACCTTAAACCCCTTGCTATATTGGTTTTTGAACCAAGGTAGCTATCAAATCCTTCTGTCCTCAGAGAGAACTGTTCCACAGGAGTGCATGTTACCAACCTTTTGTACCGTAACCAGACTTAGGAGGAAACAGTGGTTTGTACATTCTACAGTAACAGTGTTGCTACCACAGCAGATTTTTGTGCTTGCTTGCATCTTTCTGGATTGTTTGGGTTTTTTAATGCAAAAAGAAAATCCTGAAAATGGAACTTTGCTGAAACTTTTCAAACTCTCTTTGGTTTTCATATAGTTTCAGTGGAACTATGTGATACCTCTTTGTTTGTGAGGTGCTGTGAGGGGATGGTTGTGTTCAACTTAGCTTCGTGCTAGACCTTTATGCTTCATTATAAGAGGGTTTCTTCTGTGGCTAGAAGAGTTTTACAAAGTCTGTTAAGTGCTGAAGAGCTGAAAAAAAGCTTTGGAAAATCTGGGAAGCAATTTTCATTTGGAGGCTTAAGTATAATTAAGAGTTGGACTTGATGATCCTTGTGGGTCCCTTCCAAATCACAATTCCGTGAATCTGTGTGGTGGTGGCCTTTTTGGTAGTCATGTACCACCTTATTCTTTGAAGTTATGACATTGCATATGAACCACACTTTCATATGGGTCTAATTTGTTTATTAACTCCACTCTGCTGTCATCTGTCAGAAGAAGTGTATTATTTCTGAGATTACTCAGAAAGCTGGCACAGTGAAGTGTTTTATGAAAAAGCAAACAAAAAAAGTGCCACCCTGTACACTTGCCAAGAGTGTATCTGCTGTCCTTTTCACATGGAGTACCATCAAACTGGAGAAAAACTAGTCTCCTATCAAGAAAAGAAAACAATGTCATATTCTCTCTTACGTTTGTAAGTGATGAGAAAGCAAGAAAGCTGGTATAAGTGGAGAATTTCAGAGCAGGGGAGGGAAAGACCTTTATTAATAAAACAAAACCCCATTTGTGTGAAGCCCATCTGTGACAGCACTGCTTTTGCACTGCCAGAGGAAGTCTTGGCTTGTTCTCTCACAAACTTTATATAGAAACATGACATGTTGGACCTCTAGTAATGAACATACTCCCAAGGCTGAGTGGTTTGCCATAAAAATGATTGATTTTTGTTTTTTGTTTTGTATTACACTAAACAGATGATATTGAATTCCTGCATCATTAGATGAGTCTCCTGAATAGTCATGTTGGTTGTTCTAAAAGTTTTGTAAAGCAGGGTTGTTCTGGTCTATCTTTCTACTATTACAGCAGCTTACAGCAGTTCTGCCTTAAGTTTATATTTTAAGTGTCAGGTTCCTTCAGTTTTCTATCGTCATCATACAATTTTTCAGACTACTTAAGTCATCCTTCATGCTTCTCCTGACTGCACTAATAGTGATTCTAAGCTTGTTGGGTTTTGTTTCATCTTTGGCTTTCTCTGTGCTACTTCTATGTCTGAAATTACTTACCAATATCTGTTCCATTACACTTGCCTACTTGTTAGCAAATCTGTAGCAGGAACTCTAGCTCAGAGGTGCTGACAGGAAGCAATCAAATCCAAAACATAATCAAAATATTCTTCATCATCACTGGCTTCTTGCTGCATCTTGTCTATTCACTTTTGTAATTTAGATTGTTGGTTTCTTAAACCAAAAACAATTTTCTTTGTAATTTGAATAGCACTGAGCACTTTAAAGGTACTTTATAAATATGAAATCAAATAATTTATATCCATAGGCTAAATATAATAGTCTATTTTTATATAAATTTCATAGAGATGTCTTCTATGTTTCCTGTCCCTATTTTTTTATCCACCTTGCAAAGCAGCAATTACACAGTGCAGTCTAGCACTGGAAAACAATGCTTTGAATTAGATATCTTACAGGTAGATTTTCTTATGTTTCTGTGGGTTTTTTTTTGGTCATACTGGTTTCGGGGAGGGTGTTTTGGTTGGGTTATTGTTTGTAGGTCTCTCCTCTCCTCTCCTCTCCTCTCCTCTCCTCTCCTCTCCTCTCCTCTCCTCTCCTCTCCTCTCCTCTCCTCTCCTCTCCTCTCCTCTCCTCTCCTCTCCTCTCCTCTCCTCTCCTCTCCCTCCTCCTCTCCTCTCCTCTCCTCTCCTCTCTCTCCTCTCCTCTCCTCCTCCTCTCCTCCTCTCCTCTCCTCTCTCTCCTCTCCTCTCCTCTCCTCTCCTCTCCTCTCCTCTCCTCCTCCTCTCCTCTCCTCTCCTCTCCTCTCCTCTCCTCTCCTCTCCTCTCCTCTCCTCCTCTCCTCTCCTCTCCTCTCCTCTCCTCTCCTCTCCTCTCCTCTCCTCTCCTCTCCTCTCCTCTCCCTCCTCTCCTCTCCTCCCTCTCCTCTTCCCTCTCCCTCCCCCTCCCCTCCCCCTCCCCATCCCCTCCCCTCCCCTCCCCTCCCCTCCCCTCCCCTCCCCCCTCCCCTCCCCCTCCCCTCCCCTCCCCCTCCCCTCCCCTCCCCCCCCCTCCCTCCCCTCCCCTCCCCCCCCCCCCCCTCCCTCCTCCCCTCCCCTCTCGCCTCTCCTCTCCTCTCCTCTCTCCTCTCTCCTCTCCTCTCTCCTCTCAACACTACAATGGTGCCTGGATGGCATGTTATATTATGTAGCTCATTATAACTGTGAAGCCAGCTGTGTCAGGGTAAACTTTTCCCCTTCAAGATAGTTGTTTTTGAGGAGCTGATTTGTCTCGCTACCCTTCTATATAGCTCTGAATCTTGGCATCACTATGCATTTGTGCTGTTTTCTGATTAATTTGCTGTTGTTGGCTACTTTTTTTCTTCTGCTGGAGCCTGTTTGCAAAATTATTTTAAGAAGGGGAGGAACATCAGTCTACACTCAACTGGGAACTTACTAGGGCACTACAAATACTCCCAAGCTGTGTAGCAGGTATATATCATGGTCACATCTTAGCTTGTGGAGGGCTGACCCCCATCTGTCCTCTACACAGGAGTTTTCTTCTACTGGTATAGCCTCTGAAGTTAATGGCATTATCTCACAGATTAAAAGTGAAATCACTCAGTGACTTCAGTTTATAACTATCTTTAGACGAAGATCCAGACAAAGGCTTTAAGAGGCATCTGTGCCTTGTCAAGCCACCTGTGTTAGTGGCTATTGCATTCCATGAGAACTTTCTGTATTTCCTCACTACATGCACGTATTTGCGTATGCTTATCCTTGTTTCATGCCAGATTTTGTTCCCATGTACATTTAATAGGCACAAGATTAATGCTTTTCATGTCACATTTATATTGCTTGCATGTTTGGTGAGAAGTTGTATGTTTTCAACCTTTCCAACCCAAAGTAATTCTCACAAGAACAACCGAGGTTTGGGATCATGTCACAGGAGAAAATCCTGAGGTTTGTTTCTTGCTCCCAAAGCTGCGTAAATTTAAATTATCATGGATCCATTTGAATGCTGATTTTGCTCCTGTATTCTCTTCATATGCTTCTAAAGCTCGCAATTACCTGTTAGTTCTTTATTGATTTAGTAGGTAATTCTGTCTAGTATTGCTGTTTGAGAAATGCACTGTAAGAATAAATGCACGAAGAGTAGTCAGGCATTTAGCTCTCTAATGATTACCCACATAGGAATTTAGAAGGGAAGACATTATTTGCATGTATGCGGTTAAAATTATTCAGGAATTCTGAGACTTTGCAAACAGTGTAATCAGTTAATGGAGCTGCATCAAAAAAAAGTAATTACACAGCTACAGAATATTTTCCTAGTATTAAGAATAAATTTGCATTTTCATATACATGCTTTGACTGAATACCATAAATCTATGATTGCACATTTGTGACCATATAAATGTGTATACTAATGTTGGGGAGATGTAGTGTGAAATAGCACATAAATAACAAAGCATTGATGAAATGTTTAGAATGCCTTTAAGTTAACAAGAGAGACTTATTAAAATCAGATGATGCTTCAGAGAATACTGCCCTCTGTTCTAGATTACGAATCTCTGCTATTCAAGTATTTTCCTCTGGGGTTTGGTGATAGGAGTGGGAGGAGTTGTATTTCTAGTTTCATCTGTTTCATTCTAATTTCAATCCTTGAATTAACTATGCAAAGGGGTGGGTTCTTAATTTAACTAGCTTAGGCTAAAATCTTAGTGGAAACATGCTTTATAGTCTTCTGTACAAGCTTCCACAACTTATTAAAATAAGTGTTATACTTTCATTAGTTGATCATATTGGGAATGTAGGTTTCTCACAACAAGCCCAAAACTTCAAATACTAGCTTGCTGTATATTAGTTCCTGCCAGTTTTAATAGCTGAGCCTTCTTGCCTTCACCTTCACCTTTGTCCACTGACACATTTTCCCTCTTGGTCAGGGCAAGATGGTTTTCTATTTTATTATTTGGGGGACCTGCCAGTAAGCCTGGTAGAACTTCTTTGCTTGAGTTTCAGGTCTCACCTCAGCTGTGGTTGCTGGTGCTGGCTCCTTTTGAAGTCCACCTCACTGTGAGGGAGTGGATGGCCTAGGTAGGGTGTTTGCAAGTGAGCTGCATGCAGAACCTGGCCTACAGAACAGTTTCTGTGGCTTTGATGTGGAGTGGTGGATGTTGTGGGAAGATGAGTTTAGGAAGGAGTATATATCCAACTGTAGTTGTGCACTTCCTGCTGTACAGAACTGAAAGCCAGAGTCCTCCTGTCTTTCACAAATAAGTTTGTAAGCTGCTGTCTGCCTCTCATATGGAGAGAACTCATTTGTCTTGGTGAAGAGTTGTAGATATTGACTAGATATGAAGAAGTTTTGCCCACAGAAAAGTCAGCCTACTTCTTACGCCCTCCAAAAAACCTTCTGCAAGACTGACATAACTGAACCTCAAATTTGGTGAAGGAGGCACATTTTTTTTGTCTAAAGTTAAGAAATCTGCATGAAATTAAATTTAACACAATGTATGATCCCATCTGTAAGCAAATATCAGTCTTTACAGTTGTAGATAAAAGATCAGATATCAATATGAAATGTTTCCTTTGGATTTAAGGGATAGTAGAACTGAAAGATCTAGTTGAGGCTTTGAATCTGTTTTTTGGTACAAGCTCAAAAATAAATATTTTATTTCCAGTAGATAGGAAACATTGAATCTGATATTCAGTTTATATCTATTCTGGTACTTAAGTGTATGTAGGTGGGGGATTGGTGCGTTATTAGGGACTTTATAGGTGACCAGCAACTCATCAGTGATCTCATTCTTTTATGCTAACTATAAGATCTTCTTTGAGAAAGCTGCCTATTCATTTAGCATATACTGAGGATTTGTCTATATAGGAACACTTGGAAGAATTAATCTAGACTAAGATATGCTTTGAAAGTAGATTAAATTACATAGCAATTTAAGGACATTAAGCAGAATTTTAGTGGCTTTAGTTTTAGTTTCTTTACTTCCTTAGTTAAGTAAATTAAATCAAATTAGAGGCATTTAAATTTTACTGAAATGCCTGTTTATGTTTAATGTAACCTTATTAACCTGCTTTTAGTAACGTTTATCTGCATTTACTTTCATTTTTTTGTTGTAAGCAAACTGGAGGAATGTTCAAACAAGTAGAAGTTAATAGAAGCCTGTTCAGTGTACAATCATAGTTTTTATATCTTGTGCACAAACATTCTGAGATTGACCAAGCCTGCCTCTCCACTTACTTATTCTATCCTTCTAATTCTCACACGCGCCATTTGCAAATTGTCAGTAATTGTTTTTATTTCCTCAAAGAGCTGTCTGTTTGAGAAATGCTAAGCGGTAGTATTTGTGTGGTAGTATTTGATTAACATCCTGATGGAAATCTGAAGTTTGGCTTTGTTCATTACTGTAAAGGTGAGGATTGAGCTGGGAAAATGAATGATTTACAGGAACTTTACCCATGAGTATGGTTTTTTCTGTGAGATTATGTCAGACAAACAGTTGTTTTAATGTTACACAGAATTCAGGCATCTACATCTGCTTTGGGTTCACTTGGCTTAGTATCCGTGTGTGAGATAAAATGTTGGTCTGTCTTTTGTAGAGCCTGAGATGAGGGGTGTATGCACACATTAATTGACATAAATTAAATATGGGGTTTTGTATCTTTTACAAGATAGTGGAGACAAAAGATGAGAGGAACATTGCTCTGGCTGACCAGCAGCTAACGTTGTAGAAGTTGATTTGCAAAATGGCAGCAGCAGCTTTGGACCTTTTAAAATATACTGCTTTTTATTTTTTATTATTGTTTGAAGCTGGATATAAGTCCAGTGACATGGGGTTCTTGAGAATAGTATATATTGTTTTGCACAAATATGAATAATTTGCTCTAAAGTTTAATGACAAATTACTCATTGGTATTGCAGTGTGAGGGCTGTATAATGCTGCTGTCTGAGGAGACAGACAGTGATTTCAAGTGTTCCTTCTGAATATGCAGAATGGTGATCTCTGGTATGTGTTTTTTCTGTACATGGCAGCATCTAGCAGTGTGCAGTTGTAACATCCGGTGATTTAAATTGCCCAATAATGCCTTTATACTCAAATCCATAAGAAACGAACCTTTCCTCTCCCACTCACAGCTCCATTGAGAAGTTAAATGTGTTGAGATACAAAAAGTATGTCAAATATGCATTTAAATGCCTTGGTTCTCTGATGATTTCATTTGATATGTTCTACATGGACTTTGAAGCATAATAGCGCATTGTCCTAAACTGATGGAGTTAGTCAGTGTTTGATATCTTCAACTGAACAAACACATTGTTTTAATGCTTTTTAATGACCTTTTAAATAGGACAATTGATTTTGTACATTTTTAAAGGGAAGCCAGGATATAGCTGAGTCTTCTTTTTCTTTTGGGTTTGAGCAAAGTAATCACAGATTTAATCACAGAATATTGTAAGTTGAAAGGGACCCACAAGGATCACTGAGTCCAAAAGCTATCAACAACTTTGGAAATTAACATCTTTAAAATATACACATTCTAGTGATAGAATTTGAGAAGTTGGAACTCTGTTTACCTGCTGATATTCACAAAACTTCTAGATGATGCACTTTAAAGGCAGAAGCTTATACCTTTGCTATTTAAAGTCACATTCCTGTGAATCTAGGTCAGGTGAGGGAGAAGGAAAGAATACAAAAAGCATACTTAGTAAATACTAGATTGTGCTAATAGCTGTTCTTGTCACTTTCTGGCAGTATTTTTGAAGTACCAAGTTTTAAGCCAGAAGGCATCATCTGTGAGTAAAGGTAAGTCAAATGATAGCTAGTTTGAATATAAGTAGATCAAACATGCTCTGTACTTAGCCAGAAATTTTTAAATATTGCCAAAATTATCTTTGTACAGATCTGCAGCGGATGTGAAGTGGAGGTTAGCTCTGTTGGATAGCACTGAAATAAGAATCTTGCCCCAAGATTGTTTTTAAAATTAACCTCACTTTTGCTTCCTTCTCTCCCACACACATTTTTGAAATGATGCTACATCTTGAGGTAACAATTTGGCTATTATCCTTTGTGTATGGTTTCTGGTTCTACAGTTAGGTAAGAGTATAAGCAAAATGTAAATTCTTTGGTAACTTGGTGGAAGATACTATTTAATCACAATCGCTATTTTTGCAAAAGAACCTCTCATGCTGAATATTCTTTTGAGTTACTTGAGGTTGATTTTTCATAAATAAAATTCTTAGTCATCTTCAAAATCTATGCAATATCTTAAAGAAATAAAGATTTTGTACATTTCAGTAGTTCATTGGTCTCCTTTTGTACCTTTGACTCCTTACTTTGTATGTAAGAAGCTGCTCTTCTGGATGTAGCATTAGCCTTGAATCTAGGAGTTAAGAGGTGAAATCCTTCCCTCATGGAAACAAACAGCAAAGAAATTTGATTAATTTTCTGCTTTAAGCCCTGACATTGACTTTATGTGTGACCTTGGTGTGAAGGTCTTAGCAGCAGAATTTATGCAGATAATCTGCACATTGTTTTGCAGCACAGGAATGTATCATGGGCACATGGCAAAGTTTTATACAAGTGAATGATACGCTTGGCAGTTCATGTTTTCCTCCTCCTATGTAACATAACTCTTGAGGATATATGAGGTCCTTCATGTTTCTTCGAAATATAGATAGCTTATCAAAGCAAGATGCATCTTCATCTTGGCTGAAGTCTTGCCTCAACCCTCTGCCCCGCAGCTGCATATCTTACATAGTTTATATCATGTACAGTCTTGGATGAGTAATTTTGTGGAGGGGAGTAGAGTTCTAAAATGCTGTGCAAATTGCCCCTTGCTATCAGAAGCCCATAGATGAATCAAAACACCTTCCTGTATCTGGGTAAAGATATATATTTGCATATCTAATAGCATATGCCAATAATATGTAAACTGGAAATTTTCAGGACATCCTTGTGAAGGATTTTGGGGTCACTGAACGTTATCAGTGAAAAAGCTTATGTGGCTTTATTGCAAATATCCACTCTTGAGGCTATTCTAAGAGCCTGAGCTCATGAATCATAGAATAGTTGGGGCTGGCAAGGACCTTAAAAATCATCTGAGAAAAGTAGTTCTTGATTTATATTTTGATATTGGGTTAGCAAACTTGTGGAGAATTAGGAATATGTGTGCGGAAGATATCAGGCTGTACAGTCAGTCAGGACCCCTTTCCCCCTCGAAGTCAGACCTTTGCTCCGTACCCGGCCGCACCCACCCAGATGTGAGCAGAAGGAAATGACACTGACTGCCCAAGCTATAAAAACCCTTGCGACCCTTCAATAAACGCCATTTTGCTGTCCACCGCGTTGGTGTCCAGGAGCATATGGACCGAGCAGCCCGGGATTAGGGCCGCTGTGCCGGGCTTGAACCAGGTCGCCACGCAACAAGTGGTGCCGAAACCCGGGAAATGATTACCGCCCGGGATTCGGGGATCACCTGGACGAGGACCCGGCGGCTGCACAGCTGGCCTAGTGCAGCGTCGGAGATGTCCCCGGACCAGTGAGGAGCATGGACGCTATTGCGAAGGTCGTGAGATCCACACGCAGTGTGTTATCGATTGTAAGCTTAAGGATTTTATTCTTGCGGTGCCGAGACTGTTAAAGATGGGGGCTATAGAAAGCCCGGTAGAAATTCTCCATCCAGACATATGGGATAAAGGCACAAGGGCTCTGGCCGAGGAAACCATGTCCTCAGGCTCAGGGAAAACCCTCAAATCGTGGGGCAGTTATCCAGGCTCTGCAAAAGGCTCGGCAGGAGCAGGAGACCTGGAAAGCCGCGCAAGCTTGTTTATTAGCCACGCTGCAGCTGGGGATCAGGGTAGCTACGCAAACGTGGAGGAGTTTGAACAAGCCGAGCGCGCGGATGCGTGGACTCCGGAACCCCCTCCGTGACCCCCGAGACTGGACTCACCACCATCGGAGTGGGGGGAGCGCACGCAGGCATTTTGGCAGGGGCTAGCAGAGGAGGCGTGGAATGCTGTTATAAGAGCAGAGCCCGAAGTAATTAATACAAAGGTATCCCCGCCATAGGTGTTTGAAAATGGCGCCAGAGCACGTGATGGGGGGTGGAACAATGACGCGGGGGGTGGAAATGCAGAAGGCTCGCTGAACGGTGCAAGTGCAGGCGAGCAGGGAGGAGGGGCGACCCCTGAGAAGGAGCTTAAGACCAGAGAGCTCATTTTAAATCAGGTCCTTATAGGGCAAGAACCTCTCCCAGCAGGAGGCGGGGGGCGCTCAAGGGGAGGGAACGGCCCGACCCCTGGAAGGAGGGGCGGGGTCGGAGCCCGAGAAAATGGCTCAGTAGTCCGGAAACATCCAGTCAGTTGACTTCCGGCTCGGATTCTGACTCGGGCTGGGAAGGGCGGCTGGAAAGGTGGTCAGAGGACGATTCTGACACTGACTCGCGCTTTAACAAAAAGGGAGCAGTAGCATATAAGATCACTAGCTGCAACGCTCCTGCATGGGTTAAGGGGATATCACAGAAAGATCGAACCCCACTTACAGACTGGCGGAAAATAAAAATACCAATCCAGTTCTTGCAATGAGTAGACCCAGGAAGGAGATCGCAGCTAACCGTAGCTCTAGCCACAAAACACAGATGTTGAAATCTACCTCCTCCCCATCCGATCTCTTAGCAAAACCAACCCTCTCCAGTCCATTCTTAAGTGTGTTAAATGCTACCTTTTTATTGTTAAACCAATCCAACCCGAACCTCACAGAATCATGCTGGTTACGCTATGATGCACAACCCCCTTTTTACGAAGGTGTTGGCCTTGATCTCTCATTCATCTTTTCAAAGTCAGACAATCCATGCTCATGCAGATGGCACACCCCCCGGAGAGGCATTACCCTAAGCCAGGTTACTTTGGCAATGCAACCTTGACAAAGCGAATGGGCAGCATCTGCCAGGAATTTGTCAAACTTAAGGGTTAAGTGCCTTTAGAATACACCTAACAAGATAGATAACAGAATATACCTATATAAGATAACAGTTGATTTGAAACTTATTTAGAAAACTTAAAATTATAATTTTGAAGGTGCTGCAGCTACATTTACTATTTGGTTCAACCTTAGGAAAACTCATAAAGGTCCAGCTGATTGTGAGGGCATACCTTAATGCTTTGCAATGCAGTGTGTGTATTATGAGCTGATGTGTGCCATATTTGGGCTCTTTCCTATTGCACAGCTTGTGTGCTTGGGCCACTCTCAAATCACAGATCTTCTTGAGAGGTATAGCTATCCCACATGCACAGGATGTTTAATTACTTTACGACTTCAGTTTTAAGTTGGAAGTGGCGGGTTTCTTCTTAGACTCCTGACTGATTTGCTAGTGTTATTGCTAAGGGGAATATCAAAGTGATTTTACCCTATGCTCCAGCAGGGAACATAGGAAAACATATATGAGCTATACTTGCTTCCAAAAGGATAGAATGGAGCTGTGTAAACTTAGTAAATAAAAGCTCAAATAAAATCACAGTGGCTTTAATTTGAATTTTCTTGTTGATTAAAAACTTACTCATTACAAGTCTAAAATCATCTTTACTTTGAAGTGAGGTTTGTGTTTATGATATAACAAGGAAATCTAATTCCATCAGATGCATATTATTTTACTGTTAGAGTTTTCTTTGCCAATGAAAGGAGAAAACCTTTTTTTCTTGATATGAAAAATTACTGTGCTATTGAGAAAGGGCTTTAATTACCCTAACTTGCCTAATGATAGCATTATCAAATAAGCACCCATTCACAGATTAATGACATCATATTTTTTATTCTGAATTGTCTTTGAAACTGTCATTTGATCTCAAATTATTTGTTGTGCAATAGTTGTTGGGTGGAGATTTGCTTGGATTTTTTTTTCTTTATTTATTTTATTTGTTTTTCAAGTCAATACGAAAACATTTCAGCAAGTATTTTTGTTTTGATGAGGCAAGATTTTTTTTTTTTGCCAAGTTGCTGTGAAAACTTTAGCTAATCTTGTAGTTTATGTGCTAATGTTAACTTACTGTGCCAAATTTATAAGTAGCCTTTGAAAGTAAGCATATGAATTAAAACAATTCTCACAAAAGTGCAACTTCTTAAATGCCAACTTTCAGGAATTTTCTTTATATGATAGGCATAGGGCTGGGACTGAATTTGTTTTGTTTTCAGATTGTGGTATATTGCAGTTTTAGCAGAGACTGGAAGAAGCAAATTAATTGCTGTTGTGGTATAGAGGCATGTCAAAGTTTGAAGAATTATGGAGTTTGTGTTGTGCTGAACTGGAGTGATGAAGTACAGATAACAGGACACAGCTGTAGCCACAAATTCGGCCTCTCAATTTGGTGCTGAAAGTATTGCATTATAATTGCTTTTCTACAATTACCATGTGGAAAGTCTGATGAATAAAACCAGATATGAAACATAGGGAAGCTTAAAATTCCTGCTGCTGCTGCAAAAGGTTTTTTGGGGCTTCATTGTTGTGGAAAAAAAGGACAACTTTACTAAAGCAAGAGCAGTGGTCAGGAGCTTATTGGGTGTCGAAAAATGCCACTGGTTTTTGGATCTAAGCAGTTGCTTAAAGGACTAAGAGTTCTCAGTGACTCCTTCATCTTACAGTCAGCATGGCTTGGAGGAGGATGGGAGCTGTTACCTATCCATGGTGTCACAGCACCTGTTTTTTCATTGACTCCAACAAGAGTTGGGAACATGGGGTTTATCAAGAGGTATTTCTGGAAGTTGCATAAATTTTGATCCAACTGAAGTACTGTGTGGAGGCCTTCCTATATAGGAAAGATCCAGTGAGGAGGTAGAGCACCAGCCTGTGAACTCTTGTGGGCACAGAAAACTTCAGTGTAGAGGTATTGTTCTTGCATTCTGTGTAGCTACCCTATTGCTGTGGGAATATTAATGCTCCAGGTATTTCCAGGCACAAGATAGTTGCAATGTAGTATCAGATCAGATCTAACACACAAGAGTAATACTGAGCAGTGCTAGTTTTATGAGCAGGAATGTTAAAAACAACCCCAAATTTACAGCTTGTCCTGTGTTCAGGTTGGCTGTTAGACATGCTAAGTTCACGTATGGTCCAAGAGCAAGAGCGTGAGCTGGGGTGGACTGGCTGAAGCTGTCACAGCTGTTTAGTAGAGTATCGCATTGAATTCCTATAAAACCAAGCGATAGCTATGGCCAGCCAAGATCTGCATGCAAATTTGCTTATCCCACAAAACCAAATCCTGTATAGGGCTGGAACCAAGAAGATGCTAAGTAATAAAAGACTGGGCAAAGTGTCTCCCTCCCCTTCCTCAAATGTTCTTATTCAGTGAGTGTAGCTCTATCCTGACCTGCAACATCCTGGTAATTGTTTTTGTCCTAGGAGTTTCCTGAATGCCCCATGGAAAATGTGACACATTTTAAAATTTAGAACAATGCAATGGGGCACAACTGAAAAGATAAAACCTTATTCTGCATTGTGACTTGAATCCAGATTTGGATTCTGGTGAAGAACTCTGATCAGTAAAGTGTCTGGAATATAAGATATTGAGATATCAAGCTACACAGTTGTTTCTTGGATATGAGAATTTATTTATGCACAACTTGGAATTGATAAATCTCTGGCCTTTTCAAAAGACTCTTCCTTTTTTTTTGCTGATATTTTAATATTTTTCAAATGCATATGACATTTTAGTTGGTTGACCAATAACCAACTGATGTTTGTGTCTGGTAGCTGAGGCTATGTTACATTTGGGATGTACTATTTTATTGTTTGTTTCAGCCTACTTTTGTGACTTTCAAACTGGGAATTCCATCTAGTCCTTCAAATCTATAAATCCACATTTTTGTGAGAGGAAGTAAGATGACAATTCTAACATTTGGTGTATAATAGTTTAGTGATGGATTGTTTTTTTTTAATTCCTCTGTTCATACTTACTGTCTGTCCTGGTTTGAAAGGACAGGTGTCTGCCAGTAAGGGCAGAAGTTTCCCTTTGGAATAGAGACTTTGGTTCCACTCCCCTCCCCCAAGTATTATGATTGTTTGAATCAAGGACTCTGAGGCAGAGATAAGGGGGTTGGGAATAACAGCTCTTTTACTAATATATCTAACTATACAAACAGAAAAGAATAACAGTTAAAATTGCTAACAGAATGAAATAGGTAACTCGGTGTCAGTCCCTTTAGATGCAAGCACGCTGTCTCTGTGCTTGGTCCAGAGCCCGGATTTGCCGAAGGGCAGGCGGAAAATGGAGGAAGGAAGGAGGGGGGGGGGGGAGGGGCGGCAGCGGCCACGCCGGTCCCGGGCGGGAACAGGCTGCAGCGGCGGCTCCTCGCTCACCGGGTGTGTCCGGGGGATCAACTGTGTCCGCAGAGGCAGGAGGCTGGAATGGGGCAGATGCAGGGCAGGTGATTGCAGAGGGTCTGGCTCTCCTGTCCTCGGCCGCGTGGCTGAACGATCCCAGGCGTCCTCCTCCCAGCTCGCCGGAAACGCGAGTGCCCTCCCAAAAGCCTCAGAGGCCCCTCCGGGGCCGTCCCCACCCACCCCTTTGTCTGGACTCATTAGGGACCCTGGGTGTAGCCTGGCCAGCTGCATTGGCATGATAATGGGAAAATTTCTTTCAATTGACACAGTAACAGAAAAACACTCAACCCCTAACATTATCCTCCCCGAATTTTTTCCATGCCATCATGCTACATCATATTGAAACCTTTAAATTATCTACATACATGTAGTTACAGGCACAGTATCATAGATAGTTCACCCTAGAACAAGGTCCCCTTGGGGTATGCATCGGGTCTCTCCATCCTTTTGCATCACCCACCAAGTGCAACCTGGTCCTTGAGCGAAAACCACCCCACGAACAGGATTGTCTTTGCTGGAAGCAGAGTTCACCCAGACAGTTTTCCCTAACATGCCCCTCAGGTGTACCACTGGAACCTTATCTCCATCTGCTGCTCCCAAGGGTTCTGACTGGGCAGGGCCTGCTCGGTTAGTGGAACCTCGGGTATTCACTAACCATGTGGCCTTTGGTAGATTGATCTCCCAGTTCTTGAAAGTCCCCCCACCAAGTGCCTTTAAGGTGGTCTTAAGCAGACCATTGCACCGTTCAACTTTCCCAGCCGCTGGTGCATGGTAGGGAATATGGTACACCCACTCGATGCCATGTTCTTTAGCCCAGGTGTTTATAAGGCTATTTTTGAAATGAGTCCCATTGTCTGACTCAACTCTTTCAGGGGTACCATGTCTCCAGAGGACTTGTTTTTCCAGGCCCAGGATGGTGTTCCGAGCAGTGGTGTGGGGCACAGGGTAGGTCTCCAACCATCCGGTGGTGGCTTCTACCATGGTCAGCACATAGCGCTTTCCTTGACGGGTCTGAGGCAGTGTGATATAGTCAATCTGCCAGGCCTCTCCATACTTATATTTGGACCATCGCCCCCCATACCAGAGGGGCTTCACCCGCTTGGCCTGTTTGATGGCAGCGCACGTGTGTCCTGGTTTGAAAGGACAGGTGTCTGCCAGTAAGGGCAGATGTTTCCCTTTTTGGAATAGAGACTTTGGTTCCACTCCCCTCCCCCAAGTATTACGATTGTTTGAATCAAGGACTCTGAGGCAGAGATAAGGGGGGGTGGGAATAACAGCTCTTTTACTAATATATCTAACTATACAAACAGAAAAGAATAACAGTTAAAATTGCTAACAGAACGAAATAGATAACTCGGTGTCAGTCCCTTTAGATGCAAGCACGCTGTCTCTGTACTTAGTCCAGAGCCCGGATTTGCCGAAGGGCAGACGGGAACGAAGGCAGGAGGGGAGGGGGGAGGGGCAGCAGCAGCCACGCTGGTCTCGGGCGGGAACGGGCTCACCCTCACCGAGGGTGGCGGCTCCTCGCTCACCGTGTGTGTCCGGGGGATCAGCTGTGTCTGCAGAGGCAGGAGGCTGGAAACGGGGCAGATGCAGGGCAGGTCATCGCAGAGGGTCTGGCTCTGCTGTGCTCGGCCGCGTGGCTGAACGATCCCAGGCGTCCTCCTCCCAGCTCGCCGGAAACGCGAGTGCCCTCCCGGAAGCTTCAGAGGCCCCTCCGGGGGCCATCCCCACCCACCCCTTTTGTCTGGACCCATCAGGGACCCTGGGTGTAGCCCTGCCAGCTGCATTGGCATGATAATGGGAAAAATTCTTTCAATTGACACAGTAACAGAAAAGCACTCAACCACCAACAACGTGTCACAGTCATGAATAAACTGAGAGATGCTGTCCATGGTTAAATCCACCCCTAGGTCTCGTGCCCACTTATAGGTGGCATCTCTGCCCTGATGGCCTGAGGCATCGTGGGCCCATCGTGCCAGGAACAGTTCTCCCTTGTGTTCCCAATCTAAGTCTATCTTTGAGACCTCTATCTGTGCAGCCTGATCTACCTGCTCATTGTGCCTGTGTTCTTCATTAGCCCGACTCTTGGGAACATGGGCATCCACATGACGGACTTTCACGGGGAGCTTCTCTACCCGAGTGGCAATGTCTTTCCACTCATCAGCAGCCCAGATGGGTTTTCCTCTACGTTGCCAGTCAGCCTTTTTCCACCTTTCCAGCCAACCCCACAGAGCATTGGCTACCATCCACGAATCAGTGTAAAGGTAGAGCTTTGGCCATTTCTCTCTCTCAGCAATGTCCAAGGCCAGCTGAACAGCTTTGAGTTCAGCAAGTTGACTCGATCCACCTTCTCCTTCGGTAGTTTGTGCAACCTGTCGTGTGGGGCTCCATATGGCAGCTTTCCACTTCCGGTTCATCCCCACAATGTGGCAGCAACCGTCGGTGAAAAGGGCGTAGCGTGTTTCATCTGCTGGCAGCTGGATGTACGGTGGAGCTTCTTCAGCCCGGGTCACTTGCTTCTGCTCCTCTTCATCAGCGAGACCAAAATCTTCACCTTCTGGCCAGTTTGTAATTATCTCCAAAATCCCAGGGCTATTTGGGTTACCAATACGGGCGCGCTGCGTGATGAGGGCAATCCACTTGCTCCATGTGGCATCAGTGGCATGATGAGTAGAGGGAACTTTTCCTTTGAACATCCACCCCAGCACTGGCAGTCGGGGTGCCAGGAGAAGTTGTGCTTCTGTGCCAATCACCTCTGAGGCAGCTTGAACTCCCTCATAGGCAGCCAAGATTTCCTTCTCTGTGGGAGTGTAATTGGCTTGAGACCCTTTGTAACTACTGCTCCAGAATCCCAGGGGTTGGTCTCGGGTCTCACCAGGCACCTTCTGCCAAAGGCTCCAGGACAGACCATGGTTCCCAGCTGCAGAGTAGAGCACATTCTTTACCTCTAGTCCTGTCCTGACTGGGCCAAGGGCCACTGCATGAGCGATTTCCTGTTTGATCTGGGCAAAAGCTTGCTGTTGTTCAGGGCCCCAATGGAAATCGTTCTTCTTGCGAGTGACCTGGTAGAGATGGCTCACAATCTGGCTGTACTCAGGGACGTGCATTCTCCAAAAGCCGATAGCACCTAGAAAAGCTTGTGTTTCCTTCTTGCTTGTTGGTGGGGACATTGCAGTGATCTTATTGATGACCTCAGTGGGGATCTGGCGCCGTCCATCCTTCCACTTCACTCCCAGGAACTGGATCTCTCGGGCAGGTCCTTTGACTTTGCTCTTTTTAATGGCGAAACCGGCTCCCAGCAAAATCTGGATGATCTCCTCTCCTTTCTCAAACACCTCCATTGCTGTGTTCCCCCACACAATGATGTCATCGATGTACTGCAAATGTTCTGGAGCCTCACCCCTCTCCAGTGCAGCCTGGATCAGTCCGTGGCAGATGGTGGGGCTGTGCTTCCACCCCTGGGACAGTCGGTTCCAGGTGCACTGCATGCCTCTCCAGGTGAAAGCAAACTGAAACCTGCACTCTGCTGCCAAAGGAATGGAGAAGAATGCATTGGCAATGTCAATGGTGGCATACCACCTTGCTGCCTTGGACTCCAGCTCGTACTGGAGTTCCAGCATGTCCGGCACGACAGCGCTCAGCGGTGGAGTCACTTCATTCAATGCCCGATAGTCCAATGTCAGTCTCCATTCTCCATCAGATTTCTGCACAGGCCAGATAGGACTGTTGAAGGGTGAGTGGCTCTTGCTGACCACCCCTTGGCTCTCTAGATCACGGATCATTTTGTGGATGGGGATCACAGCATCTCGATTTGTCCGGTACTGCCGGCGGTCCACTGTCATGGTGGCAATTGGCACCTGTTGCTCTGTCACTTTCAGGAGTCCTACTGCAGAGGGGTTTTCTGACAGTCCAGGCAAGGTGTTCAACTGCTTAATGCTCTCTGTCGCTACAGCAGCTATTCCAAAAGCCCACCTGAACCCCTTTGGGTCTTTGTAGTAGCCGTTCCTGAGGAAGTCTATGCCTAGAATGCACGGTGCCCCTGGGCCAGTTACAATTGGATGTTTCTGCCACCCCTTCCCTGTCAGGCTAATCTCAGCTTCCAGCAAAGTGAATTCCTATGATCTCCCTGTCACCCCAACAATGGAAACAGGTACCTTCCCCACATGTTCTGATGGTATCAGGGTGCATTGTGAACCAGTATCAACTAGCACTTTATGTTTCTGTGGCTTTGATGTGCCAGGCCATCGCACCCACACTATCCAATAGGTCCTGTTATCCCATGCCTCTCCCTGGCTAGAGGCAGGGCCCCTCTAGCCCTGGTTATTATTTCTTTCCTGAGCATACATAGTGGAGGTTCCTTCCAGGGGATCTGACAGAACATCCTCCTTGCTGTAATACCCTGCACCTTGCTTGTGGGAGGTTGAGGCTACCTTCATTTTAGTGCGGCTCCCTCGGTTAGCATTTCCCTCCCTGAGCTGACGCACCCGTGCTGCCAGGACAGAAGTGGGTTTCCCATCCCATTTTCCCATGTCTTCCCCATGGTCTCGCAGGAAAAACCACAGGTCAGCTCGTGAGGTGTACCCTCTCTCCCTAGCTGGGGAACGTGAAGCTCTGACTTGGGGGCCTGTGACTCGTAATGGTGCTACGCTGATCTTCCTCACCTCCTCAATTCTCTCCATCATCTCCTCCCTCATATCCCTCATCCTATCTTCGACCTGTTGGAGGTCCCTGACCACGGCAGAGACATTGGCCTGCATTGGGCCATTCATCATGCTCTCGAAATTTCTGAGTTTATTGGCAACAGAACACACTGTCTCTGGACTGTTATCGGCATTAATCATTGCTGTATAGGTGGTATATTGAGATGGACCCAAGGTTGCCAAATTCCATAACATCTGCCCTGTGCACTTGACCTTGTCAGGGTCATTGTCATGCTGTCCATCCCTCCCAAAGAGTACCTCTAATACTGCTGTCTCTCTCAGCTGCTGGATCCCATCCTCAAGGGTCTTCCAGCGCATCCTACGGTGGTGCTCCTGCATTCTCTCTCTGTGGACAAACTTCTCTCTCACACTCATTAAAAGCCGGTCCCAGAGGGAAAAGAGGCCTTGCTCCCTTACGAATATCTGGTCCACACCTGAATCCTGGGCCAAGGATCCCAAATTCCTGGCCTCAGTTCCATCCAGTTGAACACCTGTTCCCGTAAGGTCCCAGACCCGGAGTAACCAAGTTGTAAAAGGCTCACGGCCCCGCCGAGCAATGTCTTTACGCAGGTTACGGAGACTATCGTATGAGAGGGACTCGGTGACAATCTCAACCTCTGGCTCCCTTGCTGGTTGTGAGGACCCTCCTTGCTGATCCCCATTATCTAGGTGCCTCGTTTTAATCTTAGATTTCCTAGTTTCCACAGGAGCAACTGCTGATGGCTGTGGCTGCTCCTGTGATCCAGCTGGAACCTGGACAGATACAACATCTACGGGTTCCACTGCAGCACCATCTGACTCTCCCTCTTTAGGGCAGAGGGAGGGTTTCTCACCAGCTGGAGAAAAATACTCCTTCATCATCTGGCTATGCTCTTTCAGCATTTGGCCTACATCCTTCACTAGAGCCCCCACCCACTCTGGATGGCTCATTTCTGCAGTGGGCTATTGGGCATCATCCCTAGTCCCTTGGGCAGGTATCAGAGTTGTCATCCAAGCCAATATTCCCTTGTTTCTGAATGCTAAGTAAAACAGGCCAATCAGCAACACCAGCCACTGTATAATAACAGTGGCAATTAAAACAGATCTGAAATCCTAGAGAACCAGTGGGGTACCCTCAAAAAAAACTGGATGATGGGTTGGGAAAAAATTTCTCTTGCACTCATTACCTCACAGTAAGTACCATTACTGAAATAGCCCCAGAAACACGCAGTTAGAGTACGATAGCTCCGGATCCATGCAACCGCTTCCGAGAAGAAATTAAAAACCCATGAATTTCTGACACAATCAATTCACCAAACCAATCAGATAATAGCCACAGCAACCTTGGTGAGGGGGCCCAAATTCAAAAAAGGGCTTGCAAATGGGAGGGAGATGGCTGTGACCACATGGAACACAAACCAGATTAAACCAGACAGCATATTGCCAGTTAAGAGAGCTGTTATTCCTGTCTTAACTCTCAACTCAATGCCCTCTGCCGCACGTTGGGCGCCAAAATCTGTCCTGGTGTGAAAGGACAGGTGTCTGCCAGTAAGGGCAGAAGTTTCCCTTTGGAATAGAGACTTTGGTTCCACTCCCCTCCCCCAAGTATTATGATTGTTTGAATCAAGGACTCTGAGGCAGAGATAAAGGGGTTGGGAATAACAGCTCTTTTACTAATATATCTAACTATACAAACAGAAAAGAATAACAGTTAAAATTGCTAACAGAATGAAAAAGGTAACTCGGTGCCAGCCCCTTTAGATGCAAGCACGCTGTCTCTGTGCTTAGTCCAGAGCCCGGATTTGCCGAAGGGCAGGCGGAAAATGGAGGAAGGAAGGAGGGGGGGGTGAGGCGGCAGCGGCCACGCCGGTCCCGGGCGGGAACGGGCTGCAGCAGCGGCTCCTCGCTCACCGTGTGTGTCCGGGGGATCAGCTGTGTCTGCAGAGGCAGGAGGCTGGAACAGGGCAGATGCAGGGCAGGTCATCGCAGAGGGTCTGGCTCTGCTGTGCTCGGCCGCGTGGCTCAACGATCCCAGGCGTCCTCCTCTCAGCTCGCCGGAAACGCGAGTGCCCTCCCAAAAGCCTCAGAGGCCCCTCCGGGGGCCGTCCCCACCCACCCCTTTTGTCTGGACTCATTAGGGACCCTGGGTGTAGCCCGGCCAGCTGCATTGGCATGATAATGGGAAAAATTCTTTCAATTGACACAGTAACAGAAAAACACTCAACCCCTAACACTGTCATAATCTTGAAAAGGAAAAACATTAATAAATCAAAATGGGTTAAAGATCAGACATGTGGTTTTATTTTAATAAGGCATAAAGCTGCAACTATACTGAGTGTACATTGTTCAGCACTTGTTCTCTGGGGCATATGAATCAGTCCTTTCATTACTGGTCTGGAAGCATTTCCTTTGGTGGCTATCCTGCATTTTGATTAGAAAAAAATACTTGGTGCATTACTTTTGGTGCTTATGCTCATGGGAAAAGTTAATATTTAAAAAAATCCTAAAAAAACAAGCATTTTGTGGCCATGTGAGATTTTTATTTCTTGGAGTGAGTTTGCTTGCTTGATTTGTATCTGTCAGCAGAAAGGGGATTTTGAAAGAAGGCATAGTGAGCCTGCAAGCTTGAGGAAGAGCTATAATTTGCCTGGTTACATCTTGTGTGTCTGGGATGTGTTTTCCCAAAGGCTGCAAGGAAGTGTGCTTTGGAGACTGCAGTGTGAGTGTTGAAGAAGACAGCAGGAAATGTGTGTTTCTTCGAGCTTTTTCTCATTGCTGGTTGTTAGTAGCTGCTCATGCCCCTTGCTGCCATGCCTACACAACCATTCTCCTTTCGGTGTCTATCAGTATTGTTGAAAGAGCCTGCTAAATGAAGAAACCAGCTTTCTTTTTTTAATTTTTAACCTTTACAGAAGCTACCGGAACTGCTTCTGCAGAGCATAGGTTGTTTTGATCTGACATTTAATAAAAATACAGGAAGAATGAAATATCAATGTACGCATCTGGATTTCTCAAATTGGCAGTGAAAGTCTTGTTTCCCCATGCTTTAAAAGCCTAAGAAGTGCAGAGAGATATTGGTGAGGGTTAAAATGTGTCTGTTGCATCTCAGTTGGGATGTACTTCGTCTGAGATGAAAGTTCAGCAGTAGGCACAAAATCTCCACCAGGAAAAAATGGTTGGTGTGTGTGAATGTAATCTCTTTGAGGAAGTGGAAGATGGCTTAAAGAATGGGTCATGTAAAAGAAAATAAAACACTATCAGAAAAGAAAAGGAGGAAAAAAGTCAGAGGTGAGAGATATGAATTATATAGCCAGGCTAAATGTATTATGCTTAGATTTCTTCTGTGAATGAATGTCCTGTTTAAAAATAAATAAACAAATATATCCCCACTTCATCCTTGTTGAAAAGAACATGGTAAAACTCCTGACAGTTGCTATTCTTTGTAAGAGTAGATCATGTGAAAATTTTATGTATTAAAAGCAAGGAAAGTGCATTAAAGTCTATTCCATGCTTACTTTAGTGGGTCTTAAAACTGTCATCGCTTTAAAGTTATGCAAGAGCAAAAATAGGATCTTAAACACAAATGCTTTTTGTCTCCTATGACTTTTAATGCACCTGTTATAAGTCAATAATTTAAAAAATCTAAAAGGAGATCAAGGTCAAATTATGCCTTAGCTAACATTTAATCTAATAGTGCTTGAAAACACCTTTTAGGGGTGTCATTACTATCTTTGTCATCTATAAAGAAATGCAATATATTCTTAAAAATTTGAAAATTTAGAGGGCCACAATTAACTGGCAGAGACCTGTAATCTTTCCTTCTCACACACAGCCTAATAGCTATGCTGAATACATCATGATGTGTATCAGCTCAAAAGGAAAATGTACTAAACAAGCCTTTTTACTTCTTAGCTGCTAGAGGAAACTGCCAACCTTTGGCATGGTTAAGTTTCTCTTAACAGAAAGCAGCAATAAATAGTATAGGCAGCTTGGCTGGTGACATGCAAAGATACCTTGCTGTCTTCTTCCTTTTAAGGTAGGATTCTTCTTCCTTAAATAGGGTTGGTTAATGAGCCAGAGGAAATGGTAACAGATTTAGGAAATGAACTGTTAAAACAGGCACATCCTCAATTTACTGGCTATAGTTCAGTTTGATCTTGTTAGAGATGAAACTGAAAATTGGGATCCTTCGTAGCTGTGGGATTTTTAACCTTGCTGTTACGTTATGCATCTTCAAAGCAAGAGGCAAGCATTCTCTGTCATGTGCCTGTCTCTTTTTACATCTGTATTTCCACTTCAGCAATGAAAGTACTAAAAGCAAAGACAGGAGAGTAGGGTAGCTAGCAGTCATCCCACTGTGTAGAACTACAGAGATTATTTGGGTCCAGAAAGAGGTAACTGGGACAAGACAGAAGAGGACTTCCTGTCATGGGTGTGCTGAAAGTAAAGCAGTTGCCGGGAATGGCTGCACCAATGAAACTGATTATTTCTGAGCAGAGAACAGTTTAAACTTTCAGGGCTCTAAAACCAAAGCACACAGTGTTTGGCAAAGTCACTTGTATTAAATGAGGAAAGCCTGAGTAAAATGAAGAACGTGGTAGAGAGACAAACAGTAGTTGCTTGCTGGGCTGTTTTGCAGTATTTGCATTTTAATTGGTTCCGCAGACATTTGTGCATGCATTGGAGATGCTTAAAGTAAGGAAAAACAGCTTTTTATGTAAAGAAAACTGGCAATGAGATTCCAGACTTGATCCCTACAGCACGTTCTCTGTGCTCTTGCAGTCTTGGCTTAAATGAAAACAATGGTGATGCATTTGTTTTGCCTGGGAAAATAGTTTCCCTTGTTGATTTGGTTTAAAATATATAGTACACCTAGAAGTGTATTTGTCGTTTTGTCTTGGCAATGAATCTTTTAATTTGGAAGAGTAAGATAAATAAAACACATTGGAAAATAAATGCAACCAGAAAAGGATTTGCTCCTTTCTGTCCCCTCTCAGACTGCTTATCTGGGATCCTTGTGAGATTGTGAGAAGCACTGTCTGATGGGTAACTACTCTGAAATGCTTAGAAAGAGCACAGACCATTTCCAGCAGACCCCTGGAAAACTGCATCTTCATTTCTACCTCTCTGGTTTTAATGGACGGTGTTGTATTGAGTCTAAGGAGGGTTGCAAGAAATAGATAAGCCAGTCTCTACTTTCAGGGCCTTGAGGGCTGGGAGTGAAATACAGTTAAGATCTGTGGGAGTAGTCTACCAATCACATGAATAAATAAGGCAGCTGCCCTTTCTGGGTAATCTGTTAGCATGATTTAGATACAATCTCCTGTAGCCTCTAAATGCCTGTCAACTGTTCTGAGTGGTGCTCCATTTTATACTTGGTGGCTGGAGGACCAGAGAACCAAAGGGCAAGTACATGGCCACACACCAGGCCTTTGAATAAGAGAAAATTAAACACAAGTGTTCTTGCTTCCAGGTTTAGCATCATTGTCTTTGAAGCAGAACTCGGTTCATTCAAATAGTGTGATTGCAACATGTGTTAGAGAGTTCTCTTTAATTAGTGCTTTGGGGAATAAACTTGGAAGAGGTAGCGTCTGTTTGCAGGTGAGGGGTTTTTTTTTGTTTGTTTTTGTTTTTGTTTTTGTTTTCTTTTTTTTTTTGGTGGTCTGTCTCATACTAGCTGCTAATAATTACTTCTCTCAAGGACACCAAGGTCAAATGAGAATCTGGGGCTTTTATGTGTCAAGAAGTTTGTTTTTTCAAATGCTAAAATACATTTTTCTGACTTGTTATTATGGGAGCATTAGACTTTGTCCTGGGCACTGATGCAGCAGATTTACCTTAGAACACGTCTGCTTCAGAATCTTTTTCGAGTGCCTTAATTAGTTAATGTAATCTTTCCAGTCCCCTCCCCAGTCCTAATCCAAATTGTTGGAATAGTGAGTGAGACCAACAAGGTAAGAGATGTGGCTGAAATAAATCTAATTCTTTAACACACTGACAAAAGAGCTTGTGAAGGTGGTGTGGCTGTAGGAATCTGCTTCAGAGTTTGAAGAATGAAACATGTGAAAAGGAAATTTCAAAATGTCTTCAGAAGCATAATTTTCTTGTACACTATTAAGGGGGTTTGCATGCCCAGATCAAGAGGAAGCTGTTGGGAACTGCATATTGTGAGCCCTAAATTTATCTTCCAGGCAAGATAGAAGGAAGTCACATCCAGGTCTGACAGAACAGCCAAATCACTTTTTAGGAAAAGGGGAAAATGGAACTCAAGTCCTGGCCTTCAGAGATGGGGAGTCCACTTACTTGTTACAGGGCAGGTTGTCTGTCAGCCTTGGAAATGGTTCATCTCCTTCCTGATCACACTCATTACTCCAGATTAACATGTTCAGGTGGGCTCTGTCTGTGATTCTGAGAATGTAGCTTGAGGACTGCATAATGAGAAGAAAATGAAATATTCTTTCAGTAGAGATGCGCACTGTAGCTTTTTGGGAATCTTGTATTTTCAGTACAACCTGTGAATATTGCTTAATTTTGTGTAAAATTGAGAGTGGGTAAGGCTCTGTGCTTGCTGTTGTCTCCATGCTGCCAAACCTGTAAAGCTGTGCTCAGTCTCTGCAGCTGAGTAGAAATGCTTTACTGAAGAGCAGAAAGAAGACTGCATTCTCTTTTAAAGTGATTGATACCTAAATCACTCTTACTGCTTGAACAGCTGAGATCTAATTATTTTAAATTACTACTGGATTACAGATGAAAAGTGCCACAAAATTATGTGTTTAGCTTTGTTTCCATGTTGCTGTTTTGACACAAAGGATTTTCCAGCCAGGTGTTAGCCCTCCAGGAAGTTCAAAATGGTCAACTTCAGTTGACAGCTTTATTTGGAAACAGTTGTAACATGTCAAACTGAAATATACAGTTGCCTGAACAGATTGCCACCCCTCACCCTCAAGTGCAATGGGAAAATTTTATTTCAGAGCACTGAAGTCTGAAAGTAAGAAGGATAAACAATGGTTTCTCTCACAGAGTACTTGGTGAAGGGGTATTACTCTGTATTTCTGAAGATACAAACTCTGGCAATCATTAGAGCACTGAAAATGTACTTAGGATTTAATCCAAATACTTTAATCTTTTAATGTCTGTTACAATTATAAAGCAGCTCATTGAATTAGTGACACATACTGTAATGAACTTAGTAATTTCATGCTTTTATATCATTCTCCTCTAGGGAATTGAATCTCAACTGTATGTCATGGACTTTGCACAGATGAAAAAGTTTAAAATGAGCAGGTTATATTCCTATTTTTCTCTTTGGCTTTACACATTGCTTTCTGTGGTCCTGATGCTTGGGCGAGTGAGTGGTGAATGCATTCAAGGCAGTAATCTGTCTGAAAATGTGTCTTTGTTTTTATTTTGTGGGTTACTTTTTAGACGCTCCATCTCTCTGAACTGGTATGCTGGTCAAGTGCCAATGCTGGCACTAGGGAGAGGGAGGCAAAGCTATGACATTGGAGAAGCAGACATCAGATCTGCTGTGGAACTGGACTTTGCCATTCAGAGAGCTTTTTGGAGGAAAACAAATTTATTTTATTGGAAAATCTAAGGATAGTAGCTTAGTGTGATGTATATGTCTTACAATATTTTTAACATGAAATAATTATGAGGATCAATTTTTTTTTAAGCTAGATAATAAGCCAGAGGTATGCTTGCTATTATTCAGCAAAATATTATTCTTTTCAGCAAAATATGTTCTTTTGCCTGTTGCTACTAGCGTCTCCCTGTTCTGCAGTTAGCAATTGTAAGATCTTAGCAGGTAAAATTATGGGCAATAACTCCTGTGTGGAACCAAGTTGGTATTAAATATTTGAGGCACTATTATTTGTTTTTAGGCTAATAGAGTAGAGCATCACACAGCAAGTGCTAGTTCATTTTGGATGGGTGTTTTGATTGAGTTGCAGCATCATTGGTACAATTGATGTCCTGGCTCCTAGGAAGAAAACTGACATGAGTCATCTTGCTGAATAATGTGGCTGGCACAGTTCAGTCTTCAGTGCTTGTTGTTTGTTTGGATGCATGTGTTGTGACGAGGTTAAGACTCAGTCTGCTTATTAGCCAATTTGGAAACAGTGTTTTGCTCATTCTTGGTGTAATTCTGCATGTTCCCAGCGAGGCTAGAGCAGGAACTTCAACTGGAGCATGGCAATGGGGAAACACAGCAGTGCTGTCATCAACTTTTGACAGAGTATTAGCTCTAGTCATCTCAGGAGTCTTAGAGAACCTTTGAAATTATAGTTCCTTATGAAATAGAAGATACTTGGAGAAGCAGATCATATGTACTACTAAGAAGGTGACTTTTTAATTGATAGTGACTTTTTTCTAAACAATGAAGTGAGCACATTTACTGCTGGATTGCTATTGGTGTGCAGGTTGTGGTGATGCATTTTGGTTTTGTCTAGTTTTTGAATGAAATATTTATTTATTTCTTTATTTGATTATTTATTTAAAAATATTTATTTATTTATTGGAATTGTCTTTTGAATATTTGAGTTCGGTACTTTCCTGGTCTCTAGTTTGAAGACCTCTGATACTAGTGTTTTCAGTGAACAAACATTTTATCTGACTGGATATTATACATGAGTTAATTAAATTGCCACAAAGTTTCAAATAGAAACTTGAATAATCCAAACTAAGTTTTTTTATCCTTTTACAAGTTGCAGACATGCAATTAGAAGTTTCTTTGTAAGAGGAGAATGATCTTCCAAGAAGCAGGGGAGTTCATGTTAAAGAACTACCTGAATTTTTCTGATAAGCTTCAATATGTACTTTAAAAGCAAGACCAGACAGCCTTCTTGCTTGTATTCTGAGTATATCCAGTCCATTGTGTTTTCTTCCACCTTATCTTTTGAAGCACCCTTTAAAGCCTTTTTTGCTCTCTAGTTTTGAAGAGTGCTCTATTTTAAACTGGTCTGGCTTGTCAAACATAGTGAAACCTCAACCATATAAAATACTTCCCAGGAAGAGGAACAAGATGACTGCGGATAGAGAAAATACTTGGAATGAAATTGTGAAGAAAGGTTACAAGTATCCTGGGAATGAGATAGGTGATAACCACACAAATATTAGCTGTGTTTCCTGGGCAGCTTTACCAGCGGCAAAAAAATGTTCTGTTCTGTGTATTTGGCACCCATAATCCTAAAATCACAGGAAGAGTGGTGTATTTAAACCTGAGGGGTCCAAAGCTTATTTTAACATAATATTAAATATTTAATTCCTGGTCTAATGATGCTTTATAGATCAGCAGACTTAGGGTTCAGCATCAAAGAAATGTTCCTGTTTGGAACCTGATGGACTGCTCTGAACCATGGAAGTCAGTTGAGGTGAGTCAGGTGTTCCTGCAGTGTTGGTGGCTGCTGCAGAGCAGTAGCACCCCCACCCAGGTTGCCTGCTTTTTGAGACCACTGCCTTTTTCCCATCTCTTACTAGAGTATAGCTCACAGCTTCTGTACAGCTTTATCTTCCATTTGTGTCAAAATATCCACAGATTTTATTGACATAGGTCTGCTGGGCATTTTACTCCTTCCTATCTGGTTTAGAAGTGAATAGCGCTGAATACCTAAGAAGGAAAAGCAGCATGAAAGCCTTTTTATGTACACAAAGTGTACATCCAGCCCTCTGGCTTCTCAGCCCTATTTTCATTTCTTGCAGAGATGGTAGATGTTTACAGCTCTTTACAGTCAGCTGTTCAGTTTATGCAGTTTAACTCCAAAAATAACTCTCTTGGGGGATATTAATCCAGTGTTGGATTATCTTTCTAAAATTGTTAATCAGTCTTGGTCTCCGAGGGACCTTCCAGCTGAACTTGCCACTTAGCTTCTGTTTGCTGGGGTGGCAGAAGTGAAGCAGAGGAAGCTGATGAGGTTAGACAAGAAGTGGTTCTTTACATAAGGTGCAGAGCAGAGGGAGCTGTGCCTCTCCTCCTGTTGTGGGCCTGACCAGGGCTCAGCTCGCTGCCAGCACCCACCACTTCCTTCTTGGCATTGTTGCACTCACTGCCCTGCTTTCCCATCACCTTCAAGAAATGCCATGCAAAAACCTGCTTGTGTCAGGGGCTGGCAGGATCTGTGCCAGCTCTAGGTGCGGTATATGCTGCCTTTTGTCCAGGCAGGAGAAACACATACTTTAATTAATTTTTCAAGTGTACTTGGCATTCCTTCAGTCACTTTCTAATAATGAATTTTCTTACTTGAGCTGTTCATGAAATGAGCTGGACTGCTCTTTGAATATTACCTCTCTTCTATAAAAGAAGAAATAAGCTGTTCTAGGCTGCTGTTTACATTTATGAGTAGAGCTGCAAGTCACACAGCTCCTATTAGCCTTGAATTTTTCTCCTGCCTGTGGAGAATAAAGATAATAAATAATAAATAAATATTAATAATAAAATAGAATTTATTTCTTGAGAAAAAAAATTTATTTCTTGAGAGATATGCTCTGATAACTTTAAGTTACTTGAAGTACTTTGAGATCTTTGTAGAAAGTGCTAATGAAATTGCAAAACAAAGTTTAAAAAAAAAAGAGTTCCACTAATTTCATACACAAATAAAATACTGTTTTCCACATGCAGTGTATAGATAGAAGGGTAAAATTCCATATATTTTACTGAAGTTTGTGATGAATGAATCCTTCAGAGCCCAGCAGGTAAATCAAGAGCTTGCATAATTGTGCTGATGCACTTTTACATTAAATTTAACATACTTTGATTTGACTTAGTAGACCACAGGAACTCCTTCATAGTTTGGTTTGGAAATGCATAAATGTATTATATGTCGTAATAAAAATAAATTGTAAAATGGACTCATTAATGGGATAATCTGTCATAGTTCTGCAAAATCATATTGATGGAAGAAAGTATGTTCACGTGGTAGACATGCTTTGGTTGTAGTTTTTTCCCCCGCAAATTATAAAATAGTGTACAATTGAGCACATAAGTTGCTTAAACATTCTCCAGGCTACATCTCCTTGCATACATTAGGGAAAACATTGGGAATTTGCCTTCCTTTTAATCTGAACCCCTTCTCCCCTTCATGCATTCATGCCTGCACATGATGTATCCTTTTCACCTTCAGATTCTGCCTTGAAAACAAATGTTGTAAAAAAGATTTGGAAAGTTGCTCTTACACGTCAGTGCTTTTCAGATCCCACTGGGAGAGAAAAAGGAATTGTCCTTGAGAAAACTCCATAACTAGACCCTTCAGTGACATCCCTATCCTTGTCACTGTTTGACTGCTGCTGGCATAACAAAAAGCAGCTGAAAACTGTTCTAGTTCTTCATTCCAATAATGAAAATTGCTTACTAAACTGGAACAATTTCAAACCAGGATTTGTGCCTTCGTTGTTTTTCTGGGGGGTGTCTAACACACTGCGTACCATGGGAATCAATAGTAGGTAATTTTGAATTGTCAGCACCATAGGTTGCAGAATTTTCTTTACAGTCCTACTTTTGGGATGACAACTAAACATCAATTTTGGCCTTAAAAAAAACCCCCAAACCAATACTTTTTTCTGACATTGCCATGTAGGTAGAATGAAACGAAATTGTTTTTTGTGTTGCACTGGATTCATAAGAATATAAATTATGAAAGGAGAAGTCAGCACATTTGACTAGGATGTCCGCTGAGAAACAGAAACAAAGTGATGATTTTATATGCTTTTCAACATTCAGACCACATTGTTATTTTTGAGTCGATCTTCTGGTGGGAAAGGTGGGATTACATCCATTTTTATTAGTTAAAGCTCTGTCACTTTGCTTTGTGTTTTATGACTGTATAAGCATATATATAGTAATAATTATAATTATATAGGAGATTTGTGCTAGCCTACATTAAAACTAGTCACAATGAAATTGTCTGCTGAATGCTGTGGCAGACTTCTCTTGCACCTTGCTTTGGAATGTGCTTGTTTTCCATAGCTGAATTTGATTAACTTACCATCAGCTTTCCTTGACTCTTCTTTCTTAAACCTTTTTTCCTGTGTGAGTCAAGATAGCCCACAACTTGCTACAGCACAATGAGGGTTAATGCCCTCATATGCACGGGAAAGTGGAAGTTTTCTGCGAATTTATTGCTGTGTAATGTTGTTTTACTTTTGTACTTAGAGCCAGTGGTCATGAATCTGTGTTTTTTCTCCAGCATTTATTGTAAGTTTTGGAGGGAAGATATTGGACCACATGTCAAGTTACTTCTCAGTCAAAAAAACTGTGTTTGCTTGTGCAATAGGTAGATTCTATGGTTTTTATAGGCCTCCCTTCTATCTCTTTAGATATGTAGTCTACAGATGATTTTTTTATTTCATTAAAAGTGTAGAAGAAACATGATGGGGGAAAATAAAACTGGTGAAAACAAAGGCTTACTCAACCAAAGCTATCATTAGTCAAGTTTGTCTGGCAGGAGCTGCTGCTGCTACTCTTTGTGTTGAGGCCAGGAAGCTCAGGTTCTGGCTGAGGCTTGCAGCATCTCTCCTGCCAGGGATGGGGTGACAAGTCAGGGAATGCAGGGGGTAGCCTGTTGGTCAGGAACCGGGTGAGTCAGCCCCACTTAAACAGTTTAATACCAAAACATCAGCAAGCTGAGAGTACCAAGAACTGTGCTGCTGAGGAGGTGGGAAACACCATCACTGTGAGTGTGGGAGCAGAAGGTGGCAAGGCCTCGGTTTCAATTGACTGTAGAGGGGGATTAACAGCTCATTGCTGCCAAGAAACATCGCATCTCCTCCCCTCTCCCATGTTGCATCACTTCTGAGTAGCTGTTTGAATCAAACATGATAAAAAACAGATGATCAAAAATACTTCCCCCTCCCCCTCCCCGGTTGATTGAGTCAGTGCACTGCACAGTAAGGGGACCACTGGTTGGAGATACAAATGGTGGGCATTTGATGCTTTGGGAAGAAATTGTGGGAACTTTGCATCTGCTAAAGCTCTACAGGGTAGAAGACAGCCAAAAGTAAATGTCTGGTTTTCTCAATGACCATCAAGCTAGTGCATGATTTAATTGTGTTTATTCCTGGTTCCTGTAACATCTACCAAATATAGACAATATCATAGTGTTTCTTAATCACACTGTTTAGGCTTGAAAGCACTTCCTGCAATCTAGTCTTATTTATAGGCTGTCCATTGTCTTGTTTGCTGCCTTGCGCCTTGTTTGTGGTGATGCGTGATCCTGTCAGTGTCAGAACTGCCACTGTTGGAAATAAACTGCTGGAGTGTTAATATTCATATATTTCTTTTATGTTATGTGTTGATAGCCCTGTGTAGAATGTAGGAGGGCTTGCAGAGTCAGAGGACTGAGTCTTTTCAGGGCAGATCAGAGTCACACAAGAAAAAAGGAAAGATGGAGACATCCAGAGGGCTGGATGAACTCCCACTTATAAAAGTAGTCTGAGACAAAGATGAAACGTTTCCCAATAAAGGGATGATTTCACCATTTTGTTCAGACCGACCTGAACTGTAGCTTCTCCTGCAGTTGAAGAAAAGTCATTAGACCAGGTTAGTTGAAGCAGCAACTGAAAGTGGTCAACGCCTTTTTTAGCCTGTACTTCTTCGTGTTTTTGTCTGGTATACTGTCAGCTGTCTGTCAGCCAGCTCCTATTTTGCCTTAGCTCTTTGAAAGGATGTATGTGCAAACATGTCTCCGTGCTTTCACCACTTCCTTCTCTTTTTCTGCTAAGAAGAAGTGGCACTGCACCACTGGGGATTTCTACAGCTTCTCTAGTTTTGTGATATGTGATGGCACTTTGCTGGGTCTCAGTAGAGCATGCAGGAAATGCCATGGTTGTTGTGGAGGGCTTGGCAAAGCAAGCAGGAACCTCCCCATCTACAAAAAGGTGCATGGGCTGATACGTCTGAGAACTGTGAAGCTTTGCTACTAGAGAGGGTGTCCTGTCATCACCAAGCTCAGAGAGGGGTGCAAAAGCTTTTTTTTTCAAGTCCAGAGAGGCACTACACACTCTTGATAAACATTCGCTGCTGTTGGAAGGTTATAAAATTTGATGAGTCAGAAGAGACATAACTTCAGCTCTGCAATTTGGTTCTTCATCTTTCCTCTTTCCCTGAAATTCATAGCTCCCACTACTTGACATGAGATCCTGTTGGTACATATATTCTTGCGGAATTATGACATGTTATGTGGTTAATTAATGACATCACTGTGGATGTATACTACAACCTTGTGTGTTCATGTGTCTGAGATGTACCATAAAGAAGTATTTATATGTGGGTATCTCTGGATCTGTGAGGTGAGAATGTGTGTGCATGTATATATGTATATGTAAAAACTGCTGAGTGTTCTGCCTTCTTCCTGACATACAGATTGCTATAATGCAATGATCTATTTGTGAACACCCAGAAGATCATTTCTATAGTTAAAAGAAACAGGGTTTTCTGGCCATAACTTCCTGGACAATCTCTTCTGAAGTGCCAGCATTAACCAATTTGGTCACGTTCCCTGGGACTCCAGGAGTGACACTGTAAGGGGAGTTTTCTCTAGTTTGTCACTTTTTCCCCACCAGCATATTTAATATTTAAAAATAGTTTTTCTTTTAAACCTATTGAATGTATATTATTCATTGTACATTTCAGTGCTTCGGCCGTCTTTCTAACAGACTGTTGAGCTGTGCAGTGTGTCGTGGTTTTGTGTCCTGTGTTTGCTCCTGTAATATATGCCAGTTTCCCGCTCCTGCACTTACAAACATGCATACATTTTCATCCACCTGCCCAGCCAGGGGAAATGTAGAAGACTGAAGTGGCAATGCTGGAGTTCTGCCTGAACTGCTGTAATACTAGTTTTTATTTTTTTTCTTTTTCTCTCCCCATTCAGGTGTGAATAAGAGAGACTCTCTGCAGTATTTAGGGTCCAGTTGTACTGGCTCTGAAGAAGTGTTGCAATGCCCCCTCCTGCTGATATAGTGAAGGTGGCGATTGAATGGCCAGGTGCCTTCCCTAAGTTAATGGAAATAGATCAAGTAAGTGCCTGTGTACTTGTGCTCAGCTGGCCCTTTTCATGAATAAGTTCTCTGCATGTTTTTCTCTGTATTTATGTTTACGTCAATGCATTTGCATTTTTCTATGAATGTATGTGGGGTAGAAGGTGTTTTTATAAGGTGTGTAACCCTCTTCCTCTCTTACTGCTAAGGTTTTTTATGTCTTTAGCTGGTTTCTTCGTCTGCTTTTTTTTTTTCCGAACAGCTGCTTGAATAAGGCATTTACTGCTTGTGTGACCCACTTAATACTTTTGTGCCTTGGTTTGTTCAACTGTAAAATTGTGGTAGTGTTGTTACCTCTGGGTGGAAAGTCTTTAAATTTCTAGTCAGTGCTTTGCATTTGGAGTAAAATCATACCGAATGGCTGCAGCAAGAGCAGATTTTGGAACTTAAGTAGTGGTGCATTGTGAGCAGGAGGATCATTGTTCTGTTTAGGAATCTTAGGGATTGTTCTGTTTATCTGGTTAGTTCTAAAGCAATGGCCCCATGGATGGATTGGAGGCAGTGTACAGAAGTTAACAAATTTAAAATTATGAATTAAAATCTCTTTTTAGAAAATTGTGGTGGGGGAAAGCAAACAAAAACAAGTTATACAAGGGCCATGTTTTATATTCTGGACTTCTCTGAGATTGTTTTTATTGTCTCTCTATTAATAGTAAAAGCAACCTCTTTAATATTTAACAGCTTATGCTTAATATTTTTAAATCCTGCGCATGCTGCCTGGTTAGAATTATTATTAATTCTGTAAATAGTATTCAGAGTGATGAAAAGCATTTTATAATGTGCTTTAGACCTGGTGTGTCTGGGGACTCAGTACATTATAAAGGTCTATTGAAGAGGAGAGCATTTGAATTCACCTTGAAAATTTATTACTGAAATGGGTAAGTAATTTCTTCATGCAGTGCAATGAGTTTCACTTGTAGTCAGCCCTTTTGTGGCATATCCCTGAGAAATTCCTGTGTGAAGTTTGAAGAAACATGGTACTAGAGGCTGGCTGGAATCACAGTGGTATGATTTTTAAGCATTTTGAAAGCCCTCTTAGAGGAAAAGGAAGTTCTCAGGTGAAACCAAACTTTGTAGATTGATTTTTTTTTTTTTACCTGCCAAGCTTTTCCACTTTCATTTGCTGAATTTTTTCAGTGTTAGCATAGTAATCTTTTGCCTTCTGGAGTTAAGAATGTTTTACTTTTTTTCTTGTTATATAACAAAAGGAAGACACTGCACACTGTTCAGCAAAAGATGCATGTTAGTTATAATAAACCAAGCACAGTGGAACAAACCTGAAAAAATATTTCAAAGTCTCCTTTCAAACAGCAGTTAAATAATATGAAAGTGATATGGTTTAATTCACAAAAAGCGCAAAAGTAACTCTCAAAAAACACTCATACCTCATCTGTAATATTAGCATACTTTTCTTGTTTTTAGTTTTATGATGTAAGATTTGAAGGAGACAAGAAAGATCAATGCTGAATTATATTGGGTAAAATTCCTCGAATACAGCCTGCCAAGTTATCCACAAGCTTCCTCAAGCCACTTTATGGGTAGGAGGAGGAGGAAGAAGAGGGAAAGTAAGGCCAAAGGGGAGAAAACTGAACTGCTCCTGATGAAAAGAGAAATGGCAATGAGGGAATGAAGTTTGAGAGTCTCATCCCTCTCCTTTCTGACATGGAAAGATAGGAAAGAAACATCCTTTCCTTCTACCCATGCACACAAACACTCATATTTACCTTTTCAAGGTTGGGAGTGATGTGAGAATGAATCTTGAAAATAGGGTGATACAGCTCTGCCTTTGATTCACTTAGTGCTAACTTTTCCTCAATTCGTTTCCTTTAAAGTAGCTATTGAGTAGAAGAGTAGTAGTAGAGAGCTGTAGAGCTGTAGTAGAAAAGATGATTCATCCCTCAGATGGCTAGGTGTTGGAGATGATAAAGAGGAGGAGGGAGAAGAAAAACAGAAAAGAGAAACGACTTAGCCACTGACTAGATACTGCAGGAGTGCCTGTGTCCCAGGTGGGATCTCCTCATTCAGTCACCATTTGACATATTCAGAAAATCCTAAAAACTTTGCCATACTGGTTTCTTCTCTCTCTTACCATCTGTTGGGGGTTGAGTGTTTTTCTATTACTGTGTCAATTGAAAGAATTTTTCCCATTATCATGCCAATGGAGCTGGCCAGGTTACACCCAGGGTCGCTGATGACTCTAGACAAAAGGCATCAATTGCAGTGGCTCCCGGAGGGACCTCTGAGGCTTCCGGGAGGGGACTCGTGTTTTCCGGCAAGCTCGGAGGAGGACACCCGGATCTTCAGCCCACGCGGCTGGAGCACAGGAGAGCCAGACCCTCTGTGATCACCTGCCCTGCATCTGCCCCGTTCCAGCCTCCTGCCTCTGCGGACACAGCTGATCACCCGGACACAAACGGTGAGCGAGGAGCCGCCTGCTCCAGCCCGTTCTCACCCGAGACCGGCGTGGTCACTGCCGCCCCCTCCCGCCTGCACTCCCGCCGGTCCTCGGCAAATCCGGACAGGGACTAACCACAGACAGAGTGTGCTTGCATCTAAAGGGACTGGCACCGAATTATCTATTCTGTTTCTGTTAGCAATTTTAACAACTGCTGTTGTTTTCTGCTTGTACAGTTAGATATATTAGTAAAAGAGCTGTTATTCCCACCCCTTTATCTCTGCCTCAGAGTCCTTGATTCAAACAATTATAATACTTGGAGGGGAGTGGAACCAAAGTCTCTATTCCAAAGGGAAACTTCTGCCCTTACTGGCAGACACCTGTCCTTTCAAACCAGGACGGATTTTGGCGCCCAACTTGGGACAGAGGTCACTGAGTTGAGAGTTAAGACAGGAATAACAGCTCTCTTAAGTGGCAATATGTTGTCTGGTTTAATCTGGTTTGTGTTCCATGTGGTCACAGCCATCTCCCTCCCATTTGCAAGCCCTTATTTGAATATGGGCCCCCTCACCAAAGGTACTGTAGCTATTATCCGATTCGTTTGGTGGATTGATTATGTCAGGAATTCATGGGTTTTTAATTTTTTCTGGGAAGTGGTTGCATGGATCCGGAGCTATCGTACTCTAACTGCGTATTTCTGGGGTTATTTCAGTAATGGTACTTACTGTGAGATAACGAGTGCAAGGGAAATTTTCTCTCAACCCATCATCCAGTTTTGTGAGGCTACCCCACCGATTCTCAAGAATTTCAGATCTGCTTTAATTGCTAGTGTTATTAATCAGTGGCTGGTGTTGCTGATAGGCCTGTTCTACTTAGCATTCAGAAACAAGGGAATATTGGCTTGGACAACAACTCTGATACCTGCCCCAGGGACTAGGGATATTGCCCTAGAACCTGCCTCTGCCCCAGGGACTAGGGATGTTGCCCCAGAGCCTGCCTCTGCCACAGGGACTAGGGATGCTGTCCCAGAACCTGCCTCTGCCCCAGCGACTAGGGATGTTGCCCCAGAACCTGCCTCTGCCCCAGGAACTAGGAATGCTGCCCCAGAGCCTAACCCTGCCCCACAGCCCACCGCAGAAATGAGCCACCCAGAGTGGGTGGGGGCTCTAGTGAAGGATATAGGCCAAATGCTGAAAGAGCATAGCCAGATGTTGAAGGAGCATAGCCAGATGTTTAAGGAGCACAGCCAGATGATGAAGCAGCATTTTTCTCCAGGTGGTGAGAAACCCTCCCCCTGCCCTAAAGAGGGAGAGTCAGATGGTGCTGCAGTGGAACCCGTAGATGTTGTATCTGTCCAGGTTCCAGCTGGATCACAGGAGCAGCCACAGCCATCAGCAGTTGCTCCTGTGGAAACTAGGAAATCTAAGATTAAAACGAGGCACCTAGATAATGGGGATCAGCAAGGAGGGTCCTCACAACCAGCAAGGGAGCCAGAGGTTGAGATTGTCACCGAGTCCCTCTCATACGATAGTCTCTGTAACCTGTGTAAAGACATTGCATGGCAGGGCCGTGAGCCCTTTACAACTTGGTTACTCCGGGTCTGGGACCTTACGGGAACAGGTGTTCAACTGGATGGAACTGAGGCCAGGAATTTGGGATCCTTGGCCCAGGATTCAGGTGTGGACCAGATATTCGTAAGGGAGCAAGGCCTCTTTTCCCTCTGGGACCGGCTTTTAATGAGTGTGAGAGAGAAGTTTGTCCACAGAGAGAGAATGCAGGAGCACCACTGTAGGATACGCTGGAAGACCCTTGAGGAAGGGATCCAGCAGCTGAGAGAAACAGCAGTATTAGAGGTACTCTTTGGGAGGGATGGACAGCATGACAATGACCCTGACAAGGTCAAGTGCACAGGGCAGATGTTATGGAATTTGGCAACCTTGGGTCCATCTCAATATACCACCTACATAGCAATGATTAATGCTGATAACGACCCAGAGACAGTGTGTTCTGTTGCCAACAAACTCAGAAATTTTGAGAGCATGATGAATGGCCCAATGCAGGCTAATGTCTCTGCCGTGGCCAGGGACCTCCAACAGGTCGAAGATAGGATGAGGGATATGAGGGAGGAGATGATGGAGAGAATTGAGGAGGTGAGGAAGATCAGCGTAGCACCATTACGAGTCACAGGCCCCCAAGTCAGAGCTTCACGTTCCCCAGCTAGGGAGAGAGGGTACACCTCACGAGCTGACCTGTGGTTTTTCCTGCGAGACCATGGGGAAGACATGGGAAAATGGGATGGGAAACCCACTTCTGTCCTGGCAGCACGGGTGCATCAGCTCAGGGAGGGAAATGCTAACCGAGGGAGCTGCACTAAAATGAAGGTAGCCTCAACCTCCCACAAGCAAGGTGCAGGGTATTACAGCAAGGAGGATGATCTGTCAGATCCCCTGGAAGGAACCTCCACTATGTATGCCCAGGAAAGAAATAATAACCAGGGCTAGAGGGGCCCTGCCTCTAGCCAGGGAGAGGCATGGGATGACAGGATTTATTGGATAGTGTGGGTGCGATGGCCTGGCACATCAAAGCCACAGAAACATAAAGTGCTAGTTGATACTGGTTCACAATGCACCCTGATACCATCAGAACATGTGGGGAAGGTACCTGTTTCCATTGTTGGGGTGACAGGGAGATCATAGGAATTCACTTTGCTGGAAGCTGAGATTAGCCTGACAGGGAAGGGGTAGCAAAAGCATCCAATTGTAACTGGCCCAGGGGCACCGCGCATTCTAGGCATAGACTTCCTCAGGAACGGCTACTACAAAGACCCAAAGGGGTTCAGGTGGGCTTTTGGAATAGCTACTGTAGCGACAGAGAGCATTAAGCAGTTGAACACCTTGCCTGGACTGTCAGAAAACCCCTCTGCAGTAGGACTCCTGAAAGTGACAGAGCAACAGGTGCCAGCTGCCACCATGACAGTGGACCGCCGGCAGTACCGGACAAATCGAGATGCTGTGATCCCCATCCACAAGATGATCCATGATCTAGAGAGCCAAGGGGTGGTCAGCAGGAGCCACTCACCCTTCAACAGTCCTATTTGGCTTGTGCAGAAACCTGATGGAGAATGGAGACTGACTGTGGACTATCGGGCATTGAATGAAGTGACTCCACCGCTGAGCACTGCCGTGCTGGACATGCTGGAACTCCAGTATGAGCTGGAGTCCAAGGCAGCAAGGTGGTATGCCACCATTGACATTGCCAATGCATTCTTCTCCATTCCTTTGGCAGCAGAGTGCAGGTTTCAGTTTGCTTTCACCTGGAGAGGCATGCAGTGCACCTGGAACCGACTGTCCCAGGGGTGGAAGCACAGCCCCACCATCTGCCACGGACTGATCCAGGCTGCTCTGGAGAAGGGTGAGGCTCCAGAACATTTGCAGTACATCGATGACATCATTGTGTGGGGGAATACAGCAATGGAGGTATTTGAGAAAGGAGAGAAGATCATCCAGATTTTGCTGGGAGCCGGTTTCGCCATTAAAAAGAGCAAAGTCAAAGGACCTGCCCGAGAGATCCAGTTCCTGGGAGTGAAGTGGCAGGATGGATGGTGCCAGATCCCCACTGAGGTCATCCATAAGATCACTGCAATGTCTCCACCAACAAGCAAGAAGGAAACACAAGCTTTTCTAGGTGCTATCGGCTTTTGGAGAATGCATATTCCTGAGTACAGTGAGATTGTGAGCCCTCTCTACCAGGTCACTCGCAAGAAGAACGATTTCCACTGCGGCCCCGAACAACAGCGAGTCTTTGCCCAGATCGCTCATGCAGTGGCCCTTGACCCAGTCAGGACAGGACCAGAGGTAAAGAATGTGCTCTACTCTGCAGCTGGGAACCATGGTCTGTCCTGGAGCCTTTGGCAGAAGGTGCCTGGTGAGACCCGAGGCCAACCCCTGGGATTCTGGAGCAGTAGTTACAAAGGGTCTCAAGCCAATTACACTCCCACAGAGAAGGAAATCTTGGCTGCCTATGAGGGAGTTCAAGCTGCCTCAGAGGTGATTGGCACAGAAGCACAACTTCTCCTGGCACCCCGACTGCCAGTGCTGGGGTGGATGTTCAAAGGAAAAGTTCCCTCTACTCATCATGCCACTGATGCCACATGGAGCAAGTGGATTGCCCTCATCACGCAGCGCGCCCGTATTGGTAACCCGAATCGCCCTGGGATTTTGGAGATAATTACAAACTGGCCAGAAGGTGAAGATTTTGGTCTCGCTGATGAAGAGGAGCAGAAGCAAGTGACCCGGGCTGAAGAAGCTCCACCGTACATCCAGCTGCCAGCAGATGAAACACGCTACGCCCTTTTCACCGACGGTTGCTGCCGCATTGTGGGGATGAACCGGAAGTGGAAAGCTCCCATATGGAGCCCCACACGACAGGTTGCACAAGCTACCGAAGGAGAAGGTGGATCGAGTCAACTTGCTGAACTCAAAGCTGTTCAGCTGGCCTTGGACATTGCTGAGAGAGAGAAATGGCCAAAGCTCTACCTTTACACTGATTCGTGGATGGTAGCCAATGCTCTGTGGGGTTGGCTGGAAAGGTGGAAAAAGGCTGACTAGCAACGTAGAGGAAAACCAATCTGGGCTGCTGATGAGTGGAAAGACATTGCCACTCGGGTAGAGAAGCTCCCCGTGAAAGTCTGTCATGTGGATGCCCATGTTCCCAAGAGTCGGGCTAATGAAGAACACAGGCACAATGAGCAGGTAGATCAGGCTGCACAGATAGAGGTCTCAAAGATAGACTTAGATTGGGAACACAAGGGAGAAGTGTTCCTGGCTCGATGGGCACACGATGCCTCAGGCCATCAGGGCAGAGACGCCACCTATAAGTGGGTACGAGACCGAGGGGTGGATCTAACCATGGACAGCATCTCTCAGGTTATTCATGACTGTAACACGTGCGCTGCCATCAAAGAGTCCAAGCGAGTGAAGCCCCTCTGGTATGGAGGGCGATGGTCCAAATATAAGTACGGAGAGGCCTGGCAGATTGACTATATCATACTGCCTCAGACCCGCCAGGGCAAGAGCTATGTGCTGACCATGGTGGAAGCCACCACTGGATGGTTGGACACCTACCCTGTGTCCCATGCCACTGCTCGGAACACCATCCTGGGCCTGGAAAAGCAAGTCCTCTGGAGGCATGGTACTCCTGAGAGAATTGAGTCAGACAACGGGACTCATTTCAAAAATAGCCTTATAAACACCTGGGCTACAGAACATGGCATTGAGTGGGTGTACCATATTCCCTACCATGCACCAGCGGCTGGGAATGTCGAACGGTGCAATGGTCTGCTTAAAACCAACCACCTTAAAGGCACTTGGTGGGGGGACTTTCAAGAACTGGGAGATCAATCTACCAAAGACCACATGGTTAGTGAATACCCGAGGTTCCACTAACCGAGCAGGCCCTGCCCAATCAGAGCCCTTGGGAGCACCAGATGGAGATAAGGTTCCAGTGGTACACCTGAGAGGCATGTTAGGGAAAACTGTCTGGGTGAATTCTGCTTCCAGCAAAGACAGTCCTGTTCGTGGGGTGGTTTTCGCTCAAGGACCAAGTTGCTCTAGGTGGGTTATGCAAAAGGATGGAGAGACCTGATGCATACCTCAAGGGGACCTTGTTCTAGGGTGAACTATCTATTATACTGTGCCTGTTACTACGTGTATGTAGATAATTTAAAGGTTTCAATGTGATGTAGCATGTTGGCATGCAAAAAATTCGGGGTGGATAATGTTGGGGGTTGAGTGTTTTTCTATTACTGTGTCAATTGAAAGAATTTTTCCCATTATCATGCCAATGGAGCTGGCCAGGTTACACCCAGGGTCGCTGATGACTCTAGACAAAAGGCATCAATTGCAGTGGCTCCCGGAGGGACCTCTGAGGCTTCCGGGAGAGGACCTGTGTTTTCCGGCAAGCTCGGAGGAGGACACCCGGATCTTCAGCCCACGCGGCTGGAGCACAGGAGAGCCAGACCCTCTGTGATCACCTGCCCTGCATCTGCCCCGTTCCAGCCTCCTGCCTCTGCGGACACAGCTGATCACCCGGACACAAACGGTGAGCGAGGAGCCGCCTGCTCCAGCCCGTTCTCACCCGAGACCGGCGTGGTCACTGCCGCCCCCTCCCGCCTGCACTCCCGCCGGTCCTCGGCAAATCCGGACAGGGACTAACCACAGACAGAGTGTGCTTGCATCTAAAGGGACTGGCACCGAATTATCTATTCTGTTTCTGTTAGCAATTTTAACAACTGCTGTTGTTTTTTGCTTGTACAGTTAGATATATTAGTAAAAGAGCTGTTATTCCCACCCCTTTATCTCTGCCTCAGAGTCCTTGATTCAAACAATTATAATACTTGGAGGGGAGTGGAACCAAAGTCTCTATTCCAAAGGGAAACTTCTGCCCTTACTGGCAGACACCTGTCCTTTCAAACCAGGACAGATTTTGGCGCCCAACTTGGGACAGAGGTCACTGAGTTGAGAGTTAAGACAGGAATAACAGCTCTCTTAAGTGGCAATATGTTGTCTGGTTTAATCTGGTTTGTGTTCCATGTGGTCACAGCCATCTCCCTCCCATTTGCAAGCCCTTATTTGAATATGGGCCCCCTCACCAAAGGTACTGTAGCTATTATCCGATTCGTTTGGTGGATTGATTATGTCAGGAATTCATGGGTTTTCAAACCAGGACACCATCAAGAAAAAACAGTATGTAAATGAATAGCACTATAATATGACTTAAAAAACCCAACAAAACCCCATCACTGTAGCGTTACACAAGTTTTTTATCTTTCGGGGTACTGATGCTGTTCCAAAAAACTGAAGAACAAATACCATAAAAGTAATCAGAGTAAAATCTGGGAGGTTTCTTTAAGGTTGCTTATTGCATATACTTGGATGCACTTATTTATATTCAGTTGCACACTATGCTAATTTACTTGCTGTGTATATGGATGTTTTGCTTAGCAATGGAGAGAATAACATACTTTCAAAGTGAAGAAATGTCACTGTGAACCAGAACCATTGATGGTGGCGTACTGGCAGATGTTGGCCTTAAGAGAGCTAATGAGTATTTTTTCCACCAAAGTTATTAAACTTTATATTCCCCTTCAGATGCATAACTTCTGACAACTTGGACTTCAGGAGGCACAGAGCCTTTTCAGGTTGAGGCTTCCCACTGCATTTCTATAGGTTTATTAGCCTGGGTTCTCCAATGGTGGTTTTAGATTTAATCATGTAAAATTAGTCTCACTTAGTGAGATTCTGTGCCTGAAAAATTAATAAATAATTAAGCGCCTTTTGGAATTAGCCTCTGTGCCTACCTCCAATGAATGAAAAGAAAATTTCCTGCATCATTTTCCTCAATTATAAATTAGAAAAATAGCATCCAGACTCTTCCCTATTCCATAAATCTGTACTAGCAATATTAAAATTCTGAAATGAATTTTTAATTTGAAGATTTGATTGTGGCTTTAAGAGCTGTATATAGTGTTGATCTTTCATGTCTTAGTTTTCCTGTCATGTAAGGGGAGAAATGGAAATGGATTGATGTCTCAATTTGCATTGGGATCTTTTTGTGGAATTTTTAGCAATGCAGTTTGGGGAAAAATGAATGGTAGATGCTGACTGCCTGTTACCTTTTTTTCAGTCTCCTGACTGATTATTCTAGAAGATGTTAAGAATAGGACTGCACAGGGTCTGTACAAGTCAACCAGGATGCTGGCTAGTCTATCCTGTCTTCTCTTTGTTTTTTCCAGAAATAGCTATTTCGTAAGAGGGTGTTATTTCTTATGTTCATGTTCAGTGAAAGCCTGCATACTTTAATTCGTGTGCATTATATATAATTCTTAGCTGTTGGGTTTTACAACAAAAAATATTTTAGATAATCCTGTGCTGATTTCAGATTACCTGATACTTTGTAGATTTACAGGTACACTGTTCCTGCTGCAGGATAAGCAGCTTCCATGAGAGGTATAAGATAGAATTTGGGTACAACATCTATTTTGGTTTATCCCATTCAAATCCACTTATGTGTCTTAACAAAAGTTGTACTAAAATCAGATTTCTCTAAGCTTGGGGATGAACTTCCTCAGCCTTGGATGTAAACAAGGCTTTCCTATAGAAAGGAACAGTTTATAATTAAACTTGGCTGTACAATCTCTTCCTCCAGGTTTGCTTTTACCTATGAGATCATTAAATATGGATTAAATTAGCAGATGTGAATCTATACATTAGCAAAAAGAAATGGGGAGGGGAGGTGGGGGAGGAGGAAAGCTGTGGTTTTTTTTTCAAAGCACAAATCTCATACAGTGAGCAAAATTTACAGGAGCTTGTCATATTACAATTTCATGTTAATAGAAATGCAGGCATGGGTAGAGCAATAGGCTGGTTTACATTAATGTTCTCACTAAAGTTTAGATTTACTCAGCGAGTTTATCTTTTAAGTCTCTTTCAAGTTATCTCTTCTCTTCTGCCTTTCTTATTTTAATTGTGGCTGTTTTTTTGTCTTCATCATAGAAGTCATTGTACTTCACTGCATGTTAAAAGGTCACGAGTAAGGTTTTTTGGTTTTTTCAAAAGGAGCTTTCAAACCTAAATCTGGTTTCAGACCTAAATCTGAACCCTTGTGGAGTAATTGATTTAGATCCGTGTTTCTCAAACTGTGGGGGAAAATTAAGTGCAAAAGGTATTGTGAAATGCTTAATCAGAGAAAAGAAAGTGACACATCACTTCTGCCATGTGTGTAGGCTAAGAATAGACATAGTTTCTGCAAGTACTGTCACTAGTAATAGCAGTATACTGAGACAATCCTGGCATCATGAGTCTAAATGTATGTAATATTAGTGAGCAGCACCATTGTTCAAGCATTGATCAAGAAAGGGATACTGATGTCTCACTGTCTCACCATACTGTAAAGTGTTGCCCTCTGTGCTTCATTCTGGGTCCAAATTCTGACTTCCTCAAAATTGAGTGGTTTAGTTCTTAAGGGAACGAAGGAAGAGAGAGGCTCCTTCCCACAAACCTGCAAATTTCTATGAACTCTTACCCAGAAAGAGTAATGGTACTGCAGTAGGTGGAACTTGTGAAGATTTTTGGTATGAATATTGCTGAGATTTCCAATTTTATTGCACATCCTGAGTTTATAGTAAAGGAAAATGTCAGTGCTTTTAGCAGAGACAAGATCTCAATTTCTTGAAGATAGAAGGCTATGAAGCAGCTCATGGGGAGAGGAAGAAAAAATAAATCTAACACTGACATAAAAATGTTCCCTGCCTGGATTTGCTAGCAACATCTCCTTTCTGTCAGATGGGAGAAGGAGCCAGTGCTCAAGTCTGACCACTGCAGCTGTATCTTAGCTATTCTGAAGGAGAATGTCAGTTGTTGCTGATGGAAGACTTGCCCAAAGATGAATGAACCAAAAGGTGGCTGCCTTTTCAAAAATAATTGAAAACCACTTTGTTGTCTTAAGCCAGTTTGTTGAAGGTAGGGTTTGCTTAAAATCCATGTTTAAGTGCCAAACAGATGCTTTTGGAATTCAATTGCTCCTTGTTGTACCTGTCATATTTCAGCTTCACAAAATTGAATATGAAACCATTCATAAAGCAGGTGCTAGCTGGCACATAAACATAGTGAAAATATTATTAATAGAGCTGAAAAAGAAACCCTATCCATTATTTTTCTGTGATTTTTTTCCCCATTTTCTTTGTTGGACTAATGAAAGGCCTTAATTTTGTACTTTTATGTATTTTGTAAAAGCTGTCGTCAGCAAGAATAACCTTGGAAACAATAATTCAGATGTTGTAGTACACTGGATATAATTCAATGCACTGACACAGTTGTATACACATAAAATGCTTTGTTAAATGCTTTGTTAATAATGAACCAATTGTTAAATACAATGGAGTTCAAAAAATATTATTCCTTTTCTTACAGGACTGCAGCATTAGAATAGTCATCCTTAGTGCCTCAGTTCTTTGATGGGGTTGGTAGCCAGCTAGCTGGATAAAATGTGTAATATTATTGTCATGTTACATTTTGTTAGTCTGGCTTGTTTGAAGCCACATTCACTCTGGTTGGCTGGAGTCTTTCAAAGCTGCAAACTTGTATCCTGTGGTGGCTGGGACCTCATCACTGAAAAATACATATAAACTCTGTCTTAACTGATTCTGTTTAATACAGAGGCAGCAGCAAGGCCTAGCAGATGGAAGAGATTATAGATGTGCAGAAGGTTTGGGCATTGTAAAAGTAAGGGAGGGGAAGAATAAATAGAAATGTTTTGTGAATTGCAGTCTAATGGATGCTATTTATGCTTTCTGCTTGGTGCTATCTTTTAGGTTAAGAGCCATAAGTTCAGTGCAGTAGACAGAGTTTTGTTGGTTGATTGATTGTTTTTTTGTTAAATAGAAGTGCAAGTAGAGCCAGCATACACTTAAGGTATGCAGAACTAATATTCCACTCTTCCTTATCTCCAGGATAAAGGATGTTTAGAAAATATTTCAAGAAAGAGATAAACCACTTTTTTTTAATTCTCTTGATTTTTGTGGGTTTGTGGGGTTTTTTCTTTGCTTGGTTTGGGTTTGATTTGACTTTTTCATGTCTGATTTTACTAACTCCATAATTCTGCTGGAACCTCCCTGTTGAAGCCTGAATTTTGTTGCCTGCATCTGATGGCATTTTCAAGATGAAGGCTAAACGTGACTTTAAGGTTGTTGCATTCATAACAATTTTGAACTATCAGCAGGAGTCCCATCTCTTAAGTTAAGCTAATTCTGTTCTTATTTAAGGGAAATGTGTAACAATGAGATTCTTGAAATTATGGACTGTTGAATTAATTCACATTCTGGCCAGCTGGAGTATCAAGGCACACTTTATGACTCAATTATATTCTAGTTATAGATATATCGATTGTAATACAAAAGAGAACAATACCAAAAATCCCAGAGTATAATTTTTTTGCCTTCATGGAGAAACTTCTGGCCTTGTAGGTGGGGGATTTGGGGTTTCTTCATTCAGTCTTCAAAGTCATGCTCTCCTAATAGATTGTGTGAAGAGCCATATCTTAAACCCTTGCTTTGTATTTAAAAGTGTGTTTTGGCTGTATTTTAAATATATGTGGCAAGAATGTGGCATGCAAACATGCTGATATACTCATCTGTGGGTCCCTAGGTGATTTTTAACTTTTCGGTACTCTTGATTGGTAATTTTTAGTGTTTCTACTTATACTTGAGAAAACAGGGAGTGTTATGGCTTGTTAGGACACTAGATATGGGATAAGAAGTATCTGCAAAATTCTGTTTGTGGCTTTCTTTTTTTCACTACGGTTTTTTGTTAACAACATAGGTTTTTTGTTAACACTGTATTTTGCTGCTTTCTTGTTGTGCAGTCACTGTAACATCCTAAACATATGGTCCGTGGGTCAATGCTTAGATCGGGTAAAATGCATACTTGGGAGTAAGGATCCCTGGGAGGTGGGCAGGGAGTAACTGAGGAAGTTGTAGCTGAGAGTGAAAGGGGAGAGGACACAAATACCCAGGTTTCTGTAAGTCTTGTGCACTCTGTGGAGTTTCTATTGCTCAATTTATACCAAGGTCTTGCTACTGACATGTTAAAATTACCACCTTAAGAGCTGTGAACTGAGCTGATAAAAGCTGTCTTCCATCAGTGGCTGCACTTGTTGAGGGTTTGGCCTTTTGGCTCTAAGGTGCGAATGTTTCCAGCCCTAGGCTGTGTTGCTGCACCAGCACAACTGTGTTGTGTCAGCCTGGTCTTGGCTGTGTTTTACGGTCCCCTTTACTGTAGCACTTTGGTATCCCTGTTCTTCAGGCATTCACTCTCTGTGCTGCTCCCCTGGGTTAGAGAAATCCTCTCTTTCACCTTTTACAGAAGCCTGATAGTAAGTTAGCAAGTCCAGTCTCACCAGTATTCCATTGTAGTCAATGGGGAGTGTTGATTCCCAGAGTGGTTCAGAGCAGGCTGAGAAGGCTGAAGTCCAAAGCACTCTATCATCTCTCCATTTCAGAAGATCTTGTCTCATACCACAGGAAACCAGTGTTGAAGTAATGAGTCATGGATCCAGACGTCCTAGCATCTGGTGTTTGCCACCAATCCACTGTGGACCCTGGTGCATGACAGTTACAGATAAAGCCTCCACTGATTGTGAAAAGAAGTGCTTTTCTGTTTTTTAAGAACAATTAAAGTGACTTTAGCACTGAAAGATTTATTAGGATAATGATAGCATTAATTATAAGATAGATTGTTGTATTTACTGACTTGAAGTTCTGTTTTTTGACAGATGAACAGGTCAGCAATAGAACTTTTTCCCTTAATACTGTTTTGCACTAACAGATGTCCTGCATCTGCTATTTTTTTTTTTTTTTATATGTGATAGGCTTAAAGACAGCAACGCTAAGGGTTTTCTTGTTACTTCTGCAGTTAAAAGGTGTCAGACAGGGAGAGGGATATCCCAATCTTTGTCCAACAAAAAAAACCCCAACAAACAACTTAGCAAACCAACCTAGCTAAAAGGAAAAGCAATGGATATCTGTTAGTCTTGTGGAAGGGAGAGATATTCAGATTTGGCCTAAAAGAAACCTTTCTAAAATTTCCTGGTATAGCTCAAAGTGTATCAGAAGTGCACAGTAACACAGGGTCACAGGCTTCCACCTGGATTTAGTCTTCTCTTTACAGTTCATACATGCGCATACACACACACACACTTGCTGTTTGATTTGGAAGTGCTTTAAACCCAAATTGGAGTACTGCTGGTGGCTTGAACAGGACCTAGAGCTTGATCAACATTGATATCTTGGATATTCTTTATTTGCTTTTGCTCATCCCATGATTTCTCTGGAAGAAAACAGTGGTGTGGACTAACCCAGCTTACAGTCTTATGCACCTGTGCCTAGTTCTTCCTTCTGACTGGTTCCCTGTGAGTTCTTCATAGGGCTAGGCATGAAAGGATGAAACTGGTGAGGAAATTGGAGGGGGAAATCTCTGTGTTCTGCAAGTTACTTTGGAAGTGCAAGCAAATATTGCACAATTAGCAAGGGCAGGTGCTCAAGGAAGACCAAGTTAAGGATCTGTGTGCATCCCAGCACAAAAAATGTGGAGATACGACTGAGATACATGCAGGTGACCTCAGAACTGGTGACCTGCATGGTGGATTTCATTAAGGCTACACTTGAATCTTGGACACCTATGCTAACCTGTCAATGCAGATAGAGCTTTACCTGGTGTATAAATTCGCATTGTCTGTAGTGCTGCCTATGCTCTGTATCATTGTCAAGATTCTCCATTTGTATGCAGACCAATAATTCACGAGGCTATAATGCCCCAATGTCACTTAACTTCAGCTATCAATTTAATACCTACCCTAGGAAAATACTTTTATTCTAACCAATGTGTTCGGTGTAGATACTGTGATAAATTAGCTGACGGTATTACCTCCTGTAGGGAGCACCAAGTTTACTTTGATCTCTGTTACTTTGTACATTAAAGCAACAGCCTGCTTTTTTTAGAGCTTTAAATAAGCATCTCAGCAGCATGTGTAAAAGCTCACTTCCTTTTTACAAGTCTAGGAAAAGACATATAAAAAAAAGAAAAAGCACTAGTACAAAATACTCATTTCTGTGAAGGGAAAACTTCAAAATATTTTTGGACTGATTGTAAAAAATTCTTTAAAGTACATTGACTAATAAGGTAAATTTCATGTTTTGGAACTGTAAATGCGGCAAAGGTAAGTAAATTTCCATAAATATAACTTTCTTAAGATTAAGGTAACAAATCAAACATTAAAATTTATGCTCTTTCACATTTGGCAGATTTTTAGAGGCAGAGGCAAAAGAAGAGTGACTTTGAATGGCCTGACAAGTGGATTTACTCTGCAGAGAATGAAAATAGACTTTTACCTAATTTTCCATGGTTAAAAAATGGGAAAAATGTCATTTTTCTTTGTTTTCTAGTAGTGCTGTGGTTCTATACATGCAGTAGACAGTCATGTCCTGACACTGGTACCCAAACATGTTTTTGTGTCTCACAAACTGCAGCAGGATTCTGGGGGGTGGCTGTAAGGCTGCTGGGAAGTGCAGCTGGAACTGGACACTCACTTGCCTGTCACTTCCAGAGCAAGGCAGAGCTCTGCTGGCAAGGGGGCCTGGCTGTGCAGGCAGGGTGGCAGGGCTGCTGCCAGCTCTATTTACTGTCTGCCAGAGTCTCCCTGCAGCGCACTCTTGTCAATCAGCCTGTGCCTGGGAGAGTGCACAAAGGGAGTCACGGCAGCTCTCACCTGCTTGCAGTGACACCCCTTTTGTGATCAACATGCTACTGGCAATTTATGTTCCAGCTACAGAAGGGGAAATAATATTTTCTGGAGACTTGTATGTGGGGTGAGTGCAGCCCAAGAGATTATTAGGAGCAGCAGCTTATTAGTATTGCTAGTGTTATTAGTATTGATGTGGTGGTTATTTATTTTACACTTATCAATTCGTAAAGTGTTAGCAAATTGCTAATTGCAAACTCTGTGTCGCAGAAGAGTTCCACTTTTTTTTTCATCTTGTTGCTTCTTTCATCATGAGTTGTGCTTACTCACATCAGTGCCTCACATTTGGCTTACTCACATTTGGCACTCAGAAGTGCCACAGGAGGACCAAGCTGTACCATGACAGACTGGCTGTATAAATAATATACATTATTGGGGATGCATTTGATTTTTCTTTTAGCTATTTTTACAAGTTCTAATTGATTTGTTGAAGAGAGTTATGTTTGTTTTGTCCAAGTTTTTAGTTTCAGATTTTGTCATGTAATAATGCAAATGTGGTATAGAATAGGCAAAGGGGGTAGGAGGTGAGTGGGATTGACAAAGGATATAAAAAGTTAATGGTGTAGAGAACTTAGAAGTACCAAAATAATTATTTGAGAAGTAATTTAATCCAGTCTTCACAATATTTATATTATTGTTAGTTTATGTTGTTAAATTGTCTTTTTGTTGTAGTTTCTAATGGCAAACTATTGGTCCTATGGGAAATAATGGGAAGAAAAAGCAGTTACTCCTTTGTCTTCCATTGTATTGAAACTTCTAGCTACTTTCTGTTTATTTATAAAATAAATTAATAACCAGATAAAATTTTGTCAAAATATGGAAATATCAGAACAGGACCTACAGTAGCATCCTGAGGGTTAAGCATGCAGAATGCCAAGCTACGCACTCTGCTTTGCAACAGTTTGCCTACAGGCTGGCACATGTCCTTAAAGGTGAACTGAAGTTAGCTAGTTCCAGACAAAGCTGTGCTCCTCCCTCTGTCCCTCCTCTCCATTATTTTTGTTTTGTTTTGTTTTGTTTTGCTTTGCTGTGTTTTGTTTTGTTTTGTTTTGTTTTGTTTTGTTTTGTTTTGTTTTGTTTTGTTTTGTTTTGTTTTTCTTAAAAGGTAGAGACAAGAAAGCAGTTGGAAGCCAGCATTGCTCTCACGGGGTTGCAGAAGCAGAAAAAACCCTCAGAGAGGAGGACAGCAGGTAGCTGTACATAAGTGACACAGTAATCCAGACTGGGGAACTGATCAGTCCAAAAAACCTGGGGGAAAAATCTACTTTTTCTATCTGGTGTGATCTGCCTGATCTGCTTCACCGCCTGGCTGAAGCTATGCAAACAACTGAGCCAGTGCAATAGAGAAGATACCATGGTGAAGGAACATGTTCCTGCTGCAGAATGGAGCAGTTTCCCACTTTTCCTTTTTCTCCCTTATGCTGGTGTTTGCTGCTCATTTAGGTACACAGCCAGACAGATGAGGAAATCAGTCCTGGTGAAAACTAATTTTCCCCCACCCTTCACCTGGGCCAGCTTTTAGTTTGATTAACTTCCTTGGTGTGGATCATTTTGGGTGGTCATGTGAAAATAGAGATGGTAGTGAAAGAGGAAGTAAGTAAATCAAGGACTAAGACAATATGATAAGCAGGAAGAGAATCCTTTCAGCAGGTGCTTTCATTCATGTCTGATTAAAATGATCTAGTGTTATGTTTCTGCCTGTTTATAAACTGGCTTGGTTGACTGGACTGTTGAAATAATAAATCCTTCCCTGATCCTGACCAGACCAAGGAATCCTGTCTCTGGCTTTCTGCCAATGCAGTGGTGAAGCACAGGAAACAAATTCAAGGGAAAAATAATTCTTCCTTCACATAACATACCCTGATACTGAGTTAATTTTCCCACTAATCATTTTCTACAAAAATAAAGGTAAAAAGCTTATTCTGACAACAATGCTGAATTGTGGGTGGGTTTATGGTGACTTTTATGTATTTGTTTATTTTGTTTGCTTTTTAGTATTTCAGTGAACTGTCATTATTGGAAGCAGCTAGAGAGGGGGATCCTATGATGTTTAGGTGATTTGAGAAGTTTTTGTGAAGCAATAGATATGTGTGACATTGTGTGGTCACCCAGTACTGGGGGAAAAAGGCTTCGTAGTCACTTGGTGAAATCTGGCATGTTTCTTTCTGCCATGTAATTTTATCTATGGTTTGGGACATAAAAGTGCATTTACTCTTAGCCAGAAATCTTCTAAAAACATTTGTATTATAAACACCCTGTGTTTATAACAATATTCAAAGCATTGCAACATCAACAGGCTAGACTCTTTTCTTCTTCTCTATTTTGGGACCAAAGCAGAGAGCTGCTTTGAGTCAGTCCAAATGCTCCTGTTCTCACAGATGTAGAGAATAAAGCAGAACTGATACATCTGTGATTTTAACACATTCCAGGTAGTGTTTTATTGGAGGGGGACCTGCATATGTGCACTTAAGAGAGAGGATTACTGTCATCATATGACCATCTCTGAAAGGAACAAAAAAAGGTTTACAATTATTGAATGTCTTCTGGTTTCAGATGTCATTCCTGGAAAATGCTCGTGTTGATATCTGAATCTTCTTTTTCTGTTGGGCAATGAGATACGGTTTTGATTTCTCAGTTGAAAAACTCAGTTTTGGTCATATGGGCTAAGATTGACAAAAATAATGGATAATGTCATAATGCATATATCTACAATTGCTATCTTTATACCTTTATGAGACCAAAACAGTAGAAAAATTTTGGGATCCTTTCCCACTTAATGTTAAATAAAGAACAAAATGCTACTAGTTTTGTTCTTTGCATTTACTGGCTTTGGAATCATATTCTAAGAGCTCAGAGGTGTTCTAATTTGGTGATTTTGCTTTTTCTGTTTTTTTTTCATTTGCCAGAAAAAGCCACTGTCCTCGATAATAAAAGAAGTTTGTGATGGGTAAGTTCTGTCATATAGTACATACTAGATACAGTGCTTTTTTAAGTATTAAACCAACTAGTAGATAATTTTTTTTCTATAGAAAATCTGGATATTCTGTTTAACTAGTTATTAGTTTCTTAAATCTTTTTATGTTAGGTTCATGTTTTGAATTTGCAGTGCATTTTGGATCAATTGCTTGCAAGATGAGGCTCCTAACAAAGCAGCTCCATCATGTGGGTGGCTCTCATTTTGACTGCTTCCTTCGTTTCTGCACAGAGATGCATTTTGCCAACCCACTTTGGCTTGTGGTCCCTGCTGTTCTTGGGTTAAGGGACTGAAGCACTGCTTCTGGCTCTGAATTTTGTGCACTGATTCCAGAGGGTGCTGTAAGCTGGTCCAGTTGATGTGACTGTTCATGTGAAACTGAAATGTAAATTGCAAATTGTGTAGTATGGACTAATAATTGGCTAAGACAAATACCTTGATTTAAGTTTAATGGATTAATTAAAAAAGCTCTTTTAAGCAAGTGCTACCACACAGGAAAAACTAGATATATTCATCGAATTGCTGCTAGGCTAATAAGGTGATATTTTATGCCTAATGTGATATATCAACTTCTATATCCATTGTGTATTGTATAAGCTAATATAAATTTCTGGTACTGTATTTTTTTTTTTAATAAATTTTGGTGACTTAGTGATCTTGCTTACTGTAAAAAAGATCACTATGATTTTATTTATACTGAGATTTTCCCTTTGTAAGCATGCTTTTAACTTAAACTTTGGAACTCATCATTGAAAACTATGGAAAACTATGAGAAGTATGAGAAATACATGAGAATGACAGACACTTGTTTGGTCGTACTAAATTTATGTAAAGGGTACTTTTTGAATTATTAAGATTTCATTTTGTGATTAATTTATTTTCATATTTCTAAGGTGGTCTCTTGCAAATCATGACCAATTTGCACTGCAGCATGCTGATAGTTCTAATTTCTACATCACTGAGAAGGTGGGTAAATCATTCAATGCAATTCTTACATAGCCTATACAAATAGTTGCCACAATAATTTAATTTGACATATATGAAAATACACTTTCCATAATGCTATGCCACTGAGAGGGTAGAAAGTGGGAGACCTGATTTAATGACTTTTGAACTGATATCTTCTGTTAGGAAAAGCATATAAAAGTCTCAATGTACCAAGTTCTTCATGTCAGTTGAGTTTGAGACTTGAGCACTGAGCCCTTCAACTTCAGTATTCTTGTGTTTTTTAGTATACTGCTAACAAGTGGTGTACAGGAAACAATTATTTATAACATGAAGGGCTCTTTGAAGTCTCATGAGACCTTCAGTGCATGTCACTTTCCTTTTTGGCTGAGCAGGTAGAAATAAGTTTCAGTGACTGTAATATTTGCTACTTGCTCCTGCCTGCTGTCTTGTCCTTACCCAGATCTATAAGTTCTGTTGGCTTACTTTTTCTTGTCCCCATATAGTGTGGCAATAGGTGATTCATCAAATGATGCAATGATTTCAGCACAGAGTAATGAAAAGACTATAGCTGTAATAAAAATGGAATGTCTAGTATACATATATGGGGGTATGCTCATCTGAATGGGACCAAGTACAATATTCATTCCTAGCATTACTGATAAAACTGCTGAAATTACAAAAGAAAGGTTATTTGGAAGTATGTATGTGTAGTACTGCAGAGGTACAATTTCTAAGCAATGGCAGAAGGATACTGTTTAAAACTTGCTGCAATCCACAGACAAATTTCCTAATCTTGGTGGATTCTCAGCCAAAAAAACCCTGAGTTTAACTGCATAGACATATATGCCTCTTGCTCATCTTGTTATCAGTTTAGTTTGGCTTGCTCTTAAGTGGAAGCATGTCTTGGCTCTGAGTTTTACAGTTCTTTAAGGTTTGATAATACGATTGAGACATGAACTAAGTTTTCTCTTCCTGTAATTCATACCCTCACTCAAGAAATGGAGGAAACTTAGGCAAAGTTAAGCATTTGGAAAGACTAAATTTAGCAAGTCAGCAAGAACAGTTGCTCATGAGATAGTGCTGTGTTGGTTTTTTTTTTGGGTTTTTTTTTTTCTAGGCTCTTTTGTTTTATTTTTGTTTGTTCATTTTGCTTGTTTTTTAACAGACCAGTTTCAGTTTCTCATTTAACTGCTTGCCACCCTGGACAGCCTCCTCAATATGTCATCCCCCCCCTCTTTTTTTTTTTTTTTTTTTTTTTTTAATCTTCTGTTTTTTTGTGTTTATTTTGGTTTTTTTCCCTCTCCTTTCTTTTCAAGTTTCAATTGACAGACACTTCTAAGGCCACTACAAGGAAATCTGTTGAAGTAATTACTGACTTCTGTGGTTTGACTCCACCAAATTAAATAGTGAGATTATTCTGCTAATTGCCTTCAATGGCTACACAGTGCTTACCAATAAAGCAGACACAATTGAATTTGCCTTTTGGCGTTTAAACTCTGTGCAGTGAGTATTTCCAAAAAGCATTGAGTGAATACTTCAGCTTTTTGAAGGTCTTTGTCCTAATGCAATTGGAGGTATATTTCAGGCTTTATCTCCACCTTTGGTGGATAGAATTCTGCAGCTTTGGAGAAGAAAAATGTTTTCTGTTCCACATAAAAGAGAGTCTGATGGTTTTTGGCTGCTTTTAACTTGTAATAAGGATGGAAAATTATGGTCTTCTAGGACATTTTGCATTGTACTGCAGAGAGGACTTTGAGTTTGTTTATTCCCTATTGGAAATATGCAGATTGTCTGACTCTGAGTCACATAAATAAGACAGAAGAGCTCTAAATGCCACTAGAATTACTCAGATGTCTGTGACTTTCATTAGATCTTGTTTACTGTTTAAAGCTGGTTGTTGGACAGTGGCTGTGAAGAGAGGCTTATATAGGCCATCACCCCTTCCACATACTTTCCCTCATTTGTGTTCAGTAGGAGGTTGTTGCTGTCTGAATTAAAACACGAAAATCACCAGGTATCAGGAAAAACACACGCAGTTCAAGGAAGCTACAACAGTTATTTATTAAAATCTGCCTTTTACTAATGGACGTGAGCAGAGCTTTTTTTGTGATAGTGACAGCTTCTCACAAAAGATATTTTTCACTCTTAAAGGTGAGTTGTATGTCTGTATGCATGCAGATAATATTATCTATAGGTCATGTTTCTTCAAAGACTACCTTCCAAGTAGAGATGCCTCTTTAAAATATTGCTATGCTTAAAGTTACCAGAAAAAAAAAACAATTCTTGTATACAGTGGCAAGAAGCTTTGAAGTGAAAATGTCCCAAATGTTAAATGGCTTACAATTTGTATTTTTTGTTGGCAAACAGCCGATCTGTGTTTTAGCTGTCATGTACAGAACTCTTTATCTTTTGTAGCTGGACCTATATTTCCCAGTTATACCATGCATAAATAAAAACTACACCCAAGCAGTTCTGTCTCTTAATCTACTTATGTTTTGGCTGTATTATTTGGAAAAATGCTTCTACCAAAGTATCAATAACTCCTTCAGGCAGTAAACAATGTCTTTCAACAAATTTTGATTCAGCCAGGGTTCCTTCTAGAGATAGGGCTTATCACAGCAGATCCAGTTTTGGCTGCTGCCTCTAGGATCATGGTATCTGTGCCCCTGAAACTGCAGTGGAAATTATTAATTATGTCTTTAAGACTCTTTTTCCTAAAAGTGAGAGAAATAAAAGAGGGTTTGTGGACAAGAAAACCAAGTGCATATAGTGCTTGAGCTAAAATCTGTCTGGTGTTCTGATCTCAAAAGTGTTTGATTTTTAATTATCTTGATCTGTGTTTGTTTTTTTAAAGGCTTTGCTTATCATGAAGGAGCATTTCTCTAAAAGGTCAAATGTCTAAAAGCCTGACTTCTGAGTCAGGATCTTATCATGCTAGATACTGCAAGATAAGAATAAAAAAGTCACCTTTGCTTCAGTCTATCCAGGCTGTACCTGAATTAGATGCTTGTGTATATCAGAGCCAATGACTTAGGAACACTATAGCCTGAGGGAGCTCAGGTTTTTAGAAGAGAAAATACTATATGAAGAGTAGAGAATAATTGTATAATTTTGTGTGTTCCCTGGCTAAAAACCACAACTCAGATAACTGTTCCTCTGCTGGTAGTACAAGCAATGCAGGGACAGACATTTGAGTGAGTGATGCTGCACTTGGAGGGTATGGCTGGTCCCTCATTGCTGCTCATCGCCCTTGGCCTTGTAGACCATGGCCATCTCTAGATCCATTTGTAGATCCTGTGTTTGCCTGGGGAAGGATGGTGTTCAAGCTGGTTTCACTGCTGGAGGCAGAATGTGGTCACCCTTAACCCTCCATTTGAGCAACTCTCAGAAATGAAGGGTTAGCTTCTAGTGCTGAGGGGTTTGTGAATGAGCACTGAGTACACATTGGTGACAATGATGACTTTTTTTTGTTGTCCCTTAAATACAAGGACACTTCATTCATCTGTATATTCAATGCAACCCATTTTTATTATCACAATTTTATGTGTTTATTTTTTTAGATCTGATTCATCAGAAGACTTCTGGTGGGTTTTTTTCTTTTCTTTCTTATCTCTCACATTTCCCTTTTTTTCTTATTGCTTGAAGTGGAGGGGAGCAGACATCGAGTCTACTCCACTAGTTTTGGGAGACTTTTAATTCTGATTTGCAAGAAGAGCTGCCCCACTTTCCTTTTGTTGTAATTATTCAACTCTGTGCTGTGTTTGAAGGTGGGACATCTTTTTAATCCCCATCTTCCCAATGCTGGGAACCTGCATGAAGTCCCTGGTGCCTGTTCTTTTTCAAAAGTTTTGCCTGTGACCTTTTATTTTGCTGAACACAACCTGTAATTGTATATTCATGTGAAATTTCACCATGCATTTACAGGCTTCCTGTGTGGGAGTGTATGCTAATAATAGCACAAAAAATGAGCCATTTGTATGGTTGGGACTTTCTGAGTTTTTATGTTTTTCATATTCGTCTGTTTTCACTGATTAATTGAATTTCAGTGAGTTGTAAGAAAACATTCTTAATAGTGAAGGTTTCTGATTCATTGAAAATCTGGTGCTTCTTAAGCAGCTGAGAATGAAAAGTAGCATGCAGAACAAGAACTGGAAAAATTTTTTAAGAGAGCTGTTTAATTTTCCATTTTGCATCACTCCTCATAATATATTTATTAATAGTGCTACATAAATGGTAGATTGTAGATTTGACCTGTATCAAACCATGCCTTGTTTTCCCTTTTCTCTGTTACTTATAAGACATGGTATTTCCTGCCACAATTTCTTACTCTTTTTCTTACTGAAATTTCCACAAATTTCTTACTATTTTGAGGCATCTGCACAACTCTGCAGAAATTCCCTAAAGACAGCACATGGCATCTGAGTGGCCATGCTCCTACCTGCTTGATGGATGCTGGTAGTACTGCCCTGTAGACTTCAGTAAAATCTTAGAGAACACTAGTATATTTTTCAAGTGAACAGAAGTAAAACTTGAGTATCCATATACTAAATCACTTTCACTGCTCCTTCATTAAGGCTGATTTCAAGAAGAGTGTCAAGTTATCCTTCTTTTAGTTCTCTTAGGACTCCTTTTGTGGAACTTTTTGGCCTATACTAAGTTTTCTAAAGAAAATAATTATGTCCTATCCACCTGTTGTACTTTCTGGCCCCAGCAAAAACTGCTTAATTCTTCTGCTTGCTTCCTAACAAAATATTTGTTATGATGATCTGTTTAGTTCCTTACTTTCATATCAAGACTGATGAGATGGATCAAGTGGGGTGTTTAAAAAAAAAAAAATCTGTATAGATATTTTCCTGAATTAAGTTAGTAATTTTGTCTCACAATTAATCACTAGAGAGGAAAGGCTCTGAAAAAGTTTAGCTTTTGGTTAGAGCAATTGAAGATAGTTATGGTATACCAGGGGCACAGTACAACTGTTTGGGTTCAGCTGATGGCAAACAGTTCTGTGTAACATTAGGCCAACAGAAAAATACTCTTTAATTCATCTTTATACTTAAAGAACAGCATCTTTGGATGTTTTCCAAAATTTTCCTAAGTGCACTGAATGGACATAACAGATCAGCACTGAAAGAGGATGGTTATGATTTCTTCTCTCTTTCCCCAGAAGATCCTGCCACTCTTTTTTGGGACAATTTTTGAAGGTGATGGCAAGGAGGGAATAATTTTGTGCCACTTTAATTCATTAAATTTGCTTAGTAAAAAGGCTGATTGATCTGATGATGTAGGGATGAGGCAGTCCAGGAATAGCCTGTAGACAAGAAAGAAGTAAAGGAAAGGCAGAAAGAAGAATGGAACTTTGCTTTTTTTAACAGCTGTGAGCTCTCCGTCAATTGTTTCTGGAACTGGCTTAAGGTCACATAGAACAAAATTTTATCAACCTCCAACTGTAGTCAAAAATGGAAAAGGGATATTTTACCTACAGTTCTTCTGTGGGTGAGAGGAAAGGCACAGGAAGGATGTAGGAGTGGCACACCCTTGCAGAGAAGCACAAACACCTGCAGGCTTTCCCTTAAACAAGTCTTGGTGTTGTAGTTCCAAATGTGGTGTTTGCAAAATGAGCTGTCCCACTTTTCTGCTTATACTATACTGCTTATTCCTGTCTTCTACTGTGTAAACCAGGCAAACCCCAAAATGATAAAATTTTCATCTGGTTTAGTTGCCTTGTTGATTGATACAACTGTTTATGCCACATAAACCAGTAGTTGGAAGGAGCAAGATATTGAAAAGCAAGACTCTATGGCAGCAAACAGTGCAACTGTATCTTGATTTGGCAAAAGTGACCCACACTGTGAGCCACAGTCTGGGCTTCAGTATTTAGCTATTCTCTAAGCATTTGCTTAAGGAGATGTTCCTGTGCTGACCCTCAGTAGTGTTATGAGTTAATATGGTGGGTAACCTGTGTTGAAGAGCTGACTTCAATTCAGTAATCCTTACTTGGGTTTGGTGGGTTTTGTTTTGGTTTTTTTTTTTTTTATATCCATACCAGCCCTCTTCTGATTTTTCCACATAATCTTACTAATAATAGTATGAGCACAGCTAAGTCAGTCATTTCCTGGTGTTTATTTTTCAGGATGCAGATCTTCTGTTGAAACATATCAGAGGACGATAGGGCTGCTTACCATTGGCCCATCTCCTCTGTGTTGCTGGTACTACTGTGTCTTTGTGGTTGCTTGAATTGGGGAACTGATCCAGGTTAAAAATAACTTGTGTGTAACTTCTTTTGGTGTGCCAGAAGGGTATCTGCCTGAAGTGTAATACCACTGCTGTTCTGCAGAACAAGTGGTGCCTGGTAATGCTGCCCTTGTAGATCACTCCAGTTGCAGATGGTAAATATGCAAAGTTTAGTCTTTTTCTTAGGATGTGGTTTAAGTGGCAGTCAGGTTGGTATTTCTGTGGGTTGCTGGAAAAATAGGTAGTTAGGCATTCTTCTACTCTGTTTCTTCCTTCTCTTTGCTTCATTAACATCCTAGTGACTGCTGCTGGATGGTGAGTTTGTTCAAGTCATTGATCTGACAAAAGAAAATTGGATTACTTTTTTTTTTTTCTTTTTTGTGAATGAAGGGGAGAGGAAGTGCTAACTTTTTAAGGTCAGGTAGTTGACTATGCTGCTGTGTGGTGGTAGATCCGATGTAGGGGAAATGTTGGGGACCCATGCACTGGAGGGGTATGTGCAGAATTGTGCCTCTTGTAGGTTGTAGAATTGCACTGGCTAATGTACAGCTTGAAACTACACCACTGGTCTAACTTGGTTTATTTACCAGCTTCTGTAGTGTCCCAGTCTGGGGTTCCTCCTCTGCCCCGAGATCACCCCAGAGGGACACGAAGGTGGTTCAAAACCTGGTTTTCCCCGAAGCTGCCGAAGAGAGACTGCCAGAGACAGTTTTCTCTTTTTCCAAGGACAGTTTATTGTTTGTTATCTCTGGGACACTTTGCCTGGCCAGCAGCGGTCTGCTCAGCCTGGCATCCATGGTGGAATCTGCCTGGTCAAGGCAGGGCTTATCTTATATAGTTAGTACTACGTATTACATGTTTACAAAATTTTACCAATACAATACAATTTTATTAAATGGTCCAGCCCTGACCCCAACCAATCCAAGAGTGCCAACGTGTCACTCAACATGGATGACATGGAGAAGAAGGAGGAAAAGGTGTCCACCCCCCAAATTCTCCATCTTGGCCACGTGTCCCTTATCATAAACATTCAAGGAAACCTATTTATCTACGTTCTAACATTCTAATTTGCACTCTACTCATCATTATTTTCTGTGTCTCTTCTCTCAATGTGGGCAGGTTCTCCCAAGGAGCCAAATCCAGCCCCTGCAGCTCCTGGGCAGCACTCAGGGGTCTCTGAGGGGTCTGCCAGGTGGGTTTTTGCACCCCCAAAGGAGCCAGGGAAAAACCCTGGACTCCCACATCTCCCCCCTCTGTTTGCAGCAAAAAGACCTCCTTCATGGTTTTGTCCAGAGCCCTTTTCACAGCTTTGTTCAAGGCATGCCGAGTGCATGGGATGATGCATGGCAAAGCAATGAGAATAGTAACAAGCTCCACTAATATATAAAAACCTACTTTCAAAATTTCTTTTTACAAAGGTAAAAGATCAAAAAGGTCAAACAGACCATCCAGGCACAATAACTGTGCTAAAACTCGGAAGGATGGTTTGTTTGAGACTACAATATAATTGCTATATACATTCTAATTCGGAGTAACATCCATTGTTTGGTTCTTTTTCACCCCTAAAACATCACATACAATTCCAAAATCCATTGTTGAACCAAAAATTTCTAATTCTTTTGGTTTGGAAACAGCCACAGGGAGAAATTGAACCCACGCATGCCATCCATTCACAGGAGTTGTCACAACTCACATCACCCATGAAGGGATGCCCTCCGGAATGGACCATTCTTTCACTGTCAATCCCACCAGACATGTTGAAAATGGCTTTTTTGCCTGGAATGCCTCAAACAAATTGTTTCCAACCCCACTGTCCATGCTAAATTTTCCCAAACACTCTCCCTTGGCTACATCACTGGTAAATCCTCTTTTTCACCTAATACAGTTGACAAAAAATAAGATACAACAGCATATAAACAATCATTTTTCACTGTCAGTCCTTAAGTCTTTTAAATCTTGTTTGAAGAGAAGTTCACATCCTTTTTCCTTGACGTCTGCCAACACTCCCCTTGGAATCTTGGCGGCTTGTTGTACTGGATCATTGTGAGGAGGGTCTCCTGCTAATTCTGCCATGGTGAGGTTAGCATGAGTACCACCTTGGTATTTCTTTCGCAGCTCCTTCAAAGCTCTTCTCCATCTGCGCTCCCATATAAGTCCTTGTGTGTCAGTAAGTATCAATGACACAAGAGATTTCATGTCACATAAAGTCAAGTCATATTCATTGAGAATACCTTTTAAAAACGGTTTAAAATATGAAGATCCCAGTCCATAATCTCTAATTGCCTTAATAAAATTTTTAACTAAATCATGATTTAATTTTTGCCATCTTTGGTTTTGTCCTTGTGGGTCATAATTCACTGGCATGGCTATTTCACCAGTCCCAATTGCAGGACATTTTCTGCTTCTTGTCAAGTCCATTCGAATATTTGTCCAATCAACTAAAGTATCTTGAGCTGCTGTTGCAGGTCTGTGTGTCTCTGTAGGAATTTGTCTGTTCAAAGGTATTACTTGTTGAGATTGAGGCCAAGCTGCTGCCTCATCCATTTTTTGATTCATTGGTATTGTAGAAATCTGTGGTCCTTGCGGCATTATTCATTGAAAAGTCCTTGCCCATTATTGTCATCAACCTTGTTCTTCCCTTTATTATCACTTGTACTGTCATTTCTGAATCTGTAAGAATTGTCTTTGGAGATCTGTAAGATAGGAAAACCCATTCTATAATTAAAAGAGTGTCTTTTTTGTGTTCGTCCCAATGAAAAATCAAACCATATAGCTGTGTTTCTTCTCCCAACACTACTAAATGGAATGGTAAAGAGTCCACGTATCGGTGTGGAGTGGTGAGTGCCACAGTAAGTCCTACTAAAAATCCATTGTCAGGTACATGTTCCACTGTGAAAGGAGATCTCTTCCCCATACAGTGAATGGCTTTTACACGAGTAATAGCTGTCTTCTGTCCGGGTCCTGTGAATGTTATTGAATTTTCACTTTGGAGGCATACAAAACTTCCTCCAATGCCTGTGATTTGATCCAAAGGTACAATCAAGTTCCATTCTCGAGGTCAGAAAATATATGAAATCACTGTCATGTCCGGTGTTCACCATCCCTGTGATGGTTGTTTTCCTGTTATGGTATATCAAGTCCCAAGTAATAGTTGGCTGTTCACGGGTTATGTACTTCAACCATAACGCGTGTACTTCGACATGGTCATTATAGTGTGGATGCCCTTCGCCCATCACCAGCATTGCTTGATGCTCCAATGGATGCGATGGCAGAGCTATCGCTTTTGCCAGTTGAGTATTTTGTGGAATTGTCAATGGGGGTCGAAGAGCCCTTGCTAAAATTGTCATCTCTTCGAAGCAGTCTACTGAAACAACAGTAGGATACATTGTCAGTCCAAAATTGCTGCACCGGTCTCTGCCTATTATCAAAAAATCTTGTCTCTTTCGGCACGGTGCTTTCAGTCCTGTACGTATAGATGCAGATTCTTCATTCAAAAAAACAAGTCATTTTTGAAGCTGACAGGATGTACTGCGTTCCTGGGCAGCAAATCCCTGTCACAGGGGATGTCCCCTAACGCCCTGCTGAGGGAGTCAGATTGACGCTCCCCGACAACTGTATTGTCTGTGCCGGTGTTGTTGCTGTTCCTTGTTGCACTGCCATCATTTCTGTCGTAGCACAAGATGGTCCTGCACTTTTCTTCGTGTTTTTGGCAGTGGCAATGGTTTTCTGTCCACATCCGTCAGAGAATAACATTCACTTGCCAGATGTCTTCCTCTGCGACATCTAGGGCAAAGTTCTGGTGGCTTGGAAGTCTTTCTGGATTGAGGACAATTTTTCCTAAAATGTCCAAAACCTCACAGTCGTAGCATTGTCCTTTAGATGGATTCTTTTTCTTCTTGAAATTTGCAAAAACCTTTTCATGTTGTTCTTGAAGAACTTCCGTCATTTGCTCCTTGACAACTGAAGCTATATGTTGTGGTGTTCCAATCTTGCTGCAGGCTTCAAACATCTCCGTCCTCTTTCTGTGGAGACACAAACAGAACCCTTCCCCCAAATGCTTACTTTGTAAGCTTTTCAACTTTCTCTGTCTCTATATTTTTGATCAAAACTGGAAAATTTTCCCTTGTACTATTATTTCAAGTATTATCTAACAAAGAAAACAAACCCAAAGTTTACAATCTTCTGCAAGTAAACATAATACAATAATTAACAATACTTTAAATAACAGGCATACATTTACAAGATTAGATAATTATCAATTTTAAAAAAAACTGTGTAATCACCTCAGGGTCTGCAGACAGCTGACAAACCTTGATTCAATGAGGAATTAGATGGTCATCTCCGGAAAATGAACACCAAATTCACTTCAAAGTCAGCTTCAGCTGTTATATTGATAAGTCAAATTGTCAATCCAAACGATTGGAATATTATTTTGATGCAGAAAACACCTGGGTTTACACAATTTCTCTTTCAGTCAGAATTAAGGCTTGGCCAGAGCCTAAACTCTAATTGGAAGAGAACTCCCTGACATCTTCTTATTAAAGAAATAAACCACAACTCTTAACAACAAAGTTACAATTAAACATTTCAAAAAGAAATCAAACTCCTCTAGCAACTCATTTTCTCTAAAATTCATCTTTAGAGTAAGATACTTTGAACATGGCAAGACACTGCAGTGCTTCTATAATAACAACTCAGGAAAACCATAACATTAAAATTTTTTTCTGAGAATGAAGCTCAAATAATTTTCTGGAATTCTGCAAAATATTCAAAACCGTAAGATATCAAAGTGTCAGGTCACAAAAGACCTGCCAAAATAAAAGAGAGAATTAATAAAAGGAAAATAAAGAAACATTAAGTTCACAACTTAGCTGATTATCTTCATACATTTGATTCAAGGACATATCTGGAGGCTTTCCAAAACTTACTTAAAGTATTGAAAGATTTCAAATTAAACAATGAAACAGAAAACAAAATCATTCTGTAATATAGAATTCATACAATCTTATTACAGTGTTTTTAAAATTAAATACAGAAACTAAATTTAAATTTTAAAATCCAACTCAAAATCTATTGATTTATATTGACAATATTGCAAATACTTATAAACTGGCTTCTCTAAAACCATTAACTATAGGAAAATTAAAACTCAATGTTGACATTTAAATAAATGTCCACTCATATCTGACCAATAACAAATCACTAAATATAGATGATATATATTCAAATAAAATACAAAATACCTTATTATACCTTCAATTATTAAAATATCTAATACTATTAAAATACCTTTACCATTCTTAAAGTTTCAGCTATTTTTTTTAACAAAATTGCAAAAACAAACACCTTTAGTTTAACATACAAGAACTGAAAATAAAACTGACTCTCTTGTCCTGTTCCCTTGTTCTGTTTGTTCTCCACAGTATAGATAAAAAGCAGCTCTTGGCCTCTCTCCATCCCCCATTCCCCTCCCGTCTGCAGCACTGGGTCTGTGCAGGCACAGGGGGAGCAGCGGGGGTGCTGCTGGAGCCTCTGGAGCAGGGTGGCTGTGCCTCCCCCCCTTCTCTCGGTGAGCCTGGGCTGGTGACTTCATGCTGCTGTGCCTGGGTTTGCTCTGTCTGGCTCTGTCCGGGCAGCTGCCTGCAATTGCTTCAAAGTTGTTAATTTTTTCACCTTTGACTTAAAAAGCATAAATTTCTCTCCCCATTAGAATCTGCCAGTTCTAATGTGGACAACTCAGGTTTCCCTGAAACAGGGCATTCATCTCCTCCCCCAGCATTTCTGACAGCTGGAGACAGGTCTGTCTGTGTCTTTTCACAATTCTCGCTTTTCTGCGTCCCGGCCATTGCCGCAGGTTGCCCCTCCCTGGACATCCCTTGCAGCTAAATGCACCGAACACGCGCTTTTTTCCTGTTTTTGTCCTGGTCAGTGTGAAGGCTGCCGCTCCCTTCCCCCTTTGGGCTGAGAGCCGCCCGCATGGTCCTGTCCTTCTGCGTCCCAGTCCCCGCAGGTTGCCCCTCCCTGGACATCCCTGCGGCACCGAGCCCGCATTTTTTCGTGGTCCCGTCCCCCTCCCCTCTGTCCCCCACGCCCGGGGAGTCGCCTGTAGCGCCCTCCCGCCTTCTGGGGTCAGGGTTTCTGAAGGGGTGAAATAGCAAAAATGTATGTCCTGCAACTCACTTGGAAATATTTCTAACTTAATTTTTTCCCTGGCCTTGCTGATGGCAAGACCCTTGCTGAACCACCTGCTGCTGGCAAGGCAGTCATAAACTTCCCTCCCCCAGCTCATAGCTAGGTGAGAATCCTTCCCCAGTCTCTGAGGAACTTTAATTGCTTTCTCCGCCTGCTGATAGCAAGGCAGCCGTAAACCTCCCACCCCCTGCTCATGGCTAGGTGGGAATCCTATGATGTGTCTGATTCTGAACCATCTTACCCAAAAGCAATCCGTCCAAAATCGATTCGGAGGTTCCTGAAACCGACCAGCAGTGCACAGGAGCGAGGCTTCCCGGGACACCTCCTCTCCGACTCGCGTCTGGAACTCGGCTTTTCTTGGCAGAGGGCCATAAATCTCCTCCAAAGTCCTTTTCAACAGCGTGCCTCTTCTGAAGTTCTGTCTTTTGGGGGTCTGTACCTGCCTTTGCAGGCTACAAGGATCCACTAGAGTCCGTGCCAAATGTCTCTGCCTGGGGGGGTCTCCTCCATCTCTGTGCATCTTCTTGAGCTTGCCCTTCTGGGGGTCCACACCCACCTTTGTGGGCGGCGGTGCATCCAGAGACGTCAGATGTCACTGCCCAGCCAGGGGGATGCCAGATGTCAATGCTCAGCCAGGGACGCCAGGTGTCCCAGTCTGGGGTTCCTCCTCTGCCCCGAGATCACCCCAGAGGGACACGAAGGTGGTTCAAAACCTGGTTTTCCCCGAAGCTGCCGAAGAGAGACTGCCAGAGACAGTTTTCTCTTTTTCCAAGGACAGTTTATTGTTTGTTATCTCTGGGACACTTTGCCTGGCCAGCAGCGGTCTGCTCAGCCTGGCATCCATGGTGGAATCTGCCTGGTCAAGGCAGGGCTTATCTTATATAGTTAGTACTACGTATTACATGTTTACAAAATTTTACCAATACAATACAATTTTATTAAATGGTCCAGCCCTTACCCCAACCAATCCAAGAGGCCAACGTGTCACCCAACATGGATGACACGGAGAAGAAGGAGGAAAAGGTGTCCACCCCCCAAATTCTCCATCTTGGCCACGTGTCCCTTATCATAAACATTCAAGAAAACCTATTTATCTACGTTCTAACATTCTAATTTACACTCTATTCATCATTATTTTCTGTGTCTCTTCTCTCAATGTGGGCAGGTTCTCCCAAGGAGCCAAATCCAGCCCCTGCAGCTCCTGGGCAGCACTCAGGGGTCTCTGAGGGGTCTGCCAGGTGGGTTTTTGCACCCCCAAAGGAGCCAGGGAAAAACCCTGGACTCCCACACTGTAGTCCTTGAATAAAGACAGATAAACAGTATGCAGAAAACATCCTCTTTTTAGAAACTTCAGACAAAATACTTACTGTTTTAAGGAAAATATTATAATCTAATTATAACATGAAAAAACAGATGACATTGTCCTTTCTTTTCAACAGCTTGCCAGAAAAGAAATTTTATCACAAGATTAATTGCATCAGTTTCTTCTAAAACAATAGAGTTCTGTCATGCCAAGTAGTACAATGTTGGTAATTACCTGTATCACTTAGCTTGCATCTTATTAAATATTTTGGTGACTAGAAATAAACTTTAAAAATTACTACCAAGTCAGCCAGATGAAATCTCATCTCATAGTCTGTCTCAAGCTCTAGTAATAACAAATGCTGTTCAGGGTAGTGATCTGATGATGGCTTTCAGTCTCTTTATGCTTGCTTAGTTTTTCCATTTGTTGTACTACAGGTGTTGGAGGCTACACCTACACTTAGTTTATTTAATATCCTGCATAAAGGCTATGCTACTCCTTCATCTCTTTTTGAACCTGCTGATATGGACTGCTTTCATAACCTCTGACAGCAAACTTGAAGAGTTTACTGCCTTCTGAATGAAGATGTGTATTCTCTACCTGCTTTAACTGATTCCCTGCTGATTTTATCAAGTGCCCCCAAGTTCTCATACTGCAGGGTTTCATGGGAACAGTTCTGCTTTCTGGTTGTCTGCTGCATGCCTTCCTATGTCCTTTGTCCCTCCGGACATGAGGAGACCCCACCTTCTGAGGCAAACTGCCATTAGACACTTGCCTTTCTGTGCATTTTGTCAGAAAGAACCGTGCCCTTCTTAAGATGTGAAGATCAAAACTGCACTCAGTGCTCTGTATGTGGGTACATGAAGTTCTTCTGTTGTGGCAAAGTGACGCCCTCTGTCTTTTTCCTGGTGTTACCTTTGATGGCACACAGTGTTCACCGGAACCTGTAGCATACTGAATCTGTGCTTTAAGAGAGATCTGCCAGCAAGAACTTTGCTTCTCTTTCCTGAGCTGTTAATTTAGTAATGAATTCTGTAACTCTAATATTTTGTGTCATTTTGTCCTTACTTAAGACTTGCACAAACTTGTCCTTGTGGAAATGTAATGGGGTCATAAACGTAAAGTGTATTTCACAGCTCTAATTTTTCATTGATGTGTCATTTTGGAGGAAGGTGCAATAGCAGTATGGAAATGGGGATGAATCTATTACAGAAGGTAATAAACGCAAGACGAATTTTAGATTTCTTGGCTGTTATTGTCTAGGGTAATTAGAGAACTCTGAAGAAAGCTCTTTGATCAAGGTTAAAGAACAGGCTGAGTAAGCTATAACCATGGGAACCAATGCTTCTAGGTCTTCCTCAAATATCTTAAGAAAACATTCAATTCCAACCAATTAGAGTGAACTGAATTTTGAGACATTTTTTCTGGGTATAACAGATCATTAAAATGATAAGACAAATATGTGGCAAAATAACTTATTTTACCTGATATATTTTCCAGTGTCACTGCAGCAAAGCTCTGAATAAACAACTTCACTATTTTGATAGGATTTTTTAAAAGTTAATTTCCTTACCTTCATCCCTTTGCATGGTTTGGTGGACTCTTAATGCTTGAGGCCTGCTTTCTAGATGCAAGTTTCCTTCATGTGTTTTGGGCAAAGTTGTCTATGGCACAGAAAAGCAGAGCTTTGAGACTAAGCAGAGTCTGATGGCAGATAGTAATAGAAATGTAGAATTGCTTAGGTTGGAAAAGACCTTCTAAGATGATCAAGTCCACCACTAAACTGTCCCTAAGTGCCACATTTTTTAAATGCTTGCAGGGATAGAGACTCAACCACTTCCCTGGGCAGCCTGTCCCAGTCCTTGGCAACCCTTTCTGGGAAGAATTTTTTTTCTACTATCCAACCTAAAACACCCCTGGTGCAACCTGAGGCAATTTCCTCTTATCTTATTGATTGTTATTTAAAAGAGACTGACCTCTACCTTGCTAAACTTTGGGGACCACCACTGGTGACCAGCTTCTAGATATAACAAGCTGGATCATCACCAGCCTTTGGGACTGGCAGTCAAGTCAGTATTTTACCCAGCAAGCAATGCATCTGTCCAAGCCATGAGCAGCCAGTTTTGCCAGGAGAATGCTGTGGGAGGCAGTGTCAAATGCCTTGCTAAAGTCCAAGTGAACAACATCCACAGCCTCATCCACTGAGCAGGTAATTTTTGAATAGGAAACCAGATTGGTCAAGCAGGACTTGCAAACCTCTTCTGGCTGGGCCTGATCATCTGGTTGACCTCAAAATGGTGTGCCTCATTATGTCACTCAAGATAGTCTATTCTATAACTTTCCCTGGCACCGAGGTCAGACTGACAGGCCTGTAGTTCCCCAGATTAAGTTCTAGTTGAGCTTTGACCCTTCTAATTTTCTCCCTGCATAACCTCACAGCCCCCCCAGCAGCTCTACTGAGTGTGCTGCCCCTTCTTTCAAAGGTCATAATCTCCTTTTTCATTAGTTCCAGCCGAAGGTTTGTGCTCAGCCAGGCTGATGTTTCCTACTCCTTGTCTTGCATTGTGCTTTTGAGATTTCCTTTGTGCAGGATGTCCAGCCTTCCTGGACTCCTTTGACTCTCAAGACTCCCTCCCAAAGGATTCTAGCAACCAGGCTCCTAAATAGGCACAAATCTCCCCTCCAGAATTCCAGGATAGCAATTCTGCTGAACCCCCTTCTTACTCTTCTGAGAATGGAAAACTCTCTGACATACAGGGCTACCCCACTGCCTCTTCTTCCTTGCTTCTTCTGACTTCTGAAGCATTTATGGTCATTTAGGTTCACATTTTTCCAGCTAGTGAAGTTAGAAGGCAGAGGGTCCTAAAATCTGAATGTAAGATGAACTTTCCAGGTATTCTCTACTTCCTGCTGTGTTATGTGCTTTGTGTGTCTTCATGAAAGTATTTAGTCTGACTGAAATCTCATCTTGGAAATACTACCTACCCCATTAGAAAAAAATCATCTTGTGATATATTATATCTTGCTAGATAAAATATTGCAGAGGGGGCTTATTTGTGTCCTTGATATAACTGCTGTCTTTGCCCTAGATAACATTTATAACAGATCTATTTTCCCATTATGGATTTTTTTAGGGACATTTTGTATAGTATCATTTCACTTGTTCCTTCACTGCTCAGGATTAAACTTTTCTAATACAGATCAATGCCATGAATAATATCTACCAGCTTCATATACACTTGAGAAACAGGTTGGGAATATCTTGGAAGAGGAGTTTTTTGTTTGTTTTTGCCCTGTTCTTGTCTTTTTTTAAAATTTGTCTGCTACTGGTGGGAGTTCTGTTCTGTGTAGCAGTGATGCCTATAAGCTGGACTTCTGTAATTATGTTCTGTTATCCTGGAAAAGAAATCCACAGGATAGTATCCTTAATAGTAAGAGGATTAACTGTGTGGAAATGTTGCAATTAAATTAACTGCCATGCTGACTACTGCATCATGCACTTAATGTAGGAAAGCCTCTTGGTTTAATTGTACTCTTACACGCTGCTTCCTGGGACGTGATGAAGCCAATATTTAGAATGGATAAACAAAATTGTATTTTTTAAATTAGGGAACTGCTAACTTTTTTCAAATTTTGGCTAGCTTGCTGTGCTAGAGACTTTATGCTTTGAATACTTTCAGTGAATTATCAAAATACGAGTATTGGTCTAATACCGATACTCAACTGTGACGGACAAAAGACTCTAACAATTTAAAGTTAGAAAGTGAATGTTTATTCAGCGCTGGGCAGCAGCGTGAGGTCATCCTCTAATACACACTGCAAAATTACAGGTGATTACAAAGTCTATTTATTAGCAGAGGAATCAAACAAATGCATATTCTTAATAACAGCCCCTCCCATTCCTCGCTTCCTATGATAATTAGCTTGAATAGCTATTAAGCATGCATGATTGACTTCTTAAATTAAGTCTGGGGTCATTTTCGTGGGGAGGGGTCTTAAAAAGAGGAAGTAAGGCGAGTCTTCCTCACCCTAAACTCTTGACCTTTTCTATTACTGACAAAACAAATGATTTCTGGGGATAGTCCAATTTTCCAAAGAATCGGTTTCTAGTTGCATTGTCTATGTTCCTTTGGTTCTGCCCACTAGTTTTGTCTTTTCCCATTGTAAGCGCAGCTGAGCAAACATGAAATGACAGACAATTAATTATTTAAGTTTCAGATAACTACTCCCTTCTAATTTTTTAATTGTCTTCAGCAAGGTCACTAAAATCCTAATTTTCTAAGATTAGTGTTTCATCAGAGCTAAGGTGTTGGCAGTTTTCCTTAAGCTTTTTTTCTAAAGTTTGATGAGTTCTCTTTCTGTTTTGATACAATGATTGAATTTACAGTATAGGGCTGATGTACACACCTCGCTCTGAGCCAGGTGTGATGAAAGGCCCATAGGCTTGTTGCCGGTTCTGACAAGTGTTGCACTTTTGAATCTGAAAGCTTTGGTATTTTAGATTCATCTTCATGATTAAATAGAAAGACTCCAAAGAAAATGTCCAGTGGTGCTTTTAATTACTCTGTGTGTTCCTCTGTTTCCTCTGTTCCTCCTCAAGTCTCTGAAGAACACCATGCTCACGCTATGCCCAATACCTCGTGTTTGCAATAGACTAAGTATGTTTGCAGAGATGCTTATTGTGGCCCAGATGAAGTGACTTAACTTGTCACAATCTAACCGCAAACCACAAACTCATTTGTACATCTGATTTGGTGTTGCAGCAGGAAACATGAGAAACTAAGCCTAAATTTTTGCTGCTTAAAAAAAGCCTCTGTGTGTGCTCTTAGCTATGTTTAAGAACAGTCTGCTTCTAAGCTCCAATATTTTTAAAAAGATGTGAGTAAACTTTAACTTCTGAATGTGAATAGTATAGTTCATGTTGTTTAAATCATGTTGATTTCCTGGTTTTCATAGTGTTGCATGCTGGGATTTGCTGCCTTCCAAGGAAAGCTGATGGAACTTTGTGTATGTGTACATACAAATGCTCTGGCCTAATGCAGCTGAGGTCCAGTAGCTTAGTCTCAGCTGCTGATGGAGGTAGATTTAACCTATGCTAATTGTCTGTCCCAAAGCAATTACTTTTACTCAGCTCCACAAATCCAGGATATGGTAATAGTTAGCAACCACGACTGTTTGTGAAGCGACTTGTTTCAGCACGGATTGAGATTAAACCTCACAAATGCACTATGGCCACTTCACACAGATTCCTTAGACATGATGAAATGTAGCTGGGTCTGTTCCAGTACAAGTGGAGAAAATATGGCACTTTGATATAGCTGTGGGAAGTCGCCCAGTATTTAGCTGCTCAACCCTGTTCTTTGCTCCTCTTTTGAGTATAGCCTGGCTGGCCTCCCTGAGGCTGTTCTGACAGGAGGAGACTGCTGAGGGCTGAGAAGAGTCACTGCGTATGTAGGCAAAGATGCTGTAAGAAAGCTTCTCTCTTGTACTCCCTGTGTTGTCTGGCACTTCATTTATTTCAGTTAGAGTGAAGAAGTCTTTGTGGGTGGAGAGTGATCTATGAGGTAGCTAAAACCAATCCCACAGATGACTTGGATACCAAGAATAAGACAATGTACTGAAGTTTTATTTTTGAACTACTTGACCTGGTTTCAGGCAAGATTTATCTGATTTTTAGCATTTTGGGTTTGAGATGTATCAGAATGGGAACAAGGATGAAATAAATTTGGGAAAAACTGCCAGAGGAGAAATACACCTTCATATTTTTTCCTGGCTGAACACCAGTCTGCAGAAAGCCTGCAATGTGGTCAGTACAAAATTAGCTCTTCTCTCTCAAACTGTTAGGGATGCCTCCAGTTCCTCTGACAGATTAGGATGCCAGATCATGAACAAGCTACTGAACCATGACTGGCATTGTGACTGTGCATTGTGCTGCACACAGCCAGTACCTGTCAGTATGTTCATTGCCGTAGGTACCTTATTCACTTATACTGTGGTGAATAGGAGGTAGCTGTTGAAAGAGGGAAGCTCCTTTACACGTATACCCCAGGGGGAGACGGAGCACATGGGCTTTAACCACAAGGTTGTAAGGATGCTGTAATTGTACGCATAGCTTACACCATGGCCATGTGAGCTTAAGCAAAAGAAAATGTTTAATGCCCTTTCTTTCTGACAGCTGGGAAAGGAGAAGGATTTTTAGCATGTTTGAACTTCACTCTGCTAACCGTGATGCTTTTTTTACTTTGAGAGGGAATGCAACGTCATGGTGGCAGAGCTCAGTGCATAGGTTCCAGTGGTTTAAATAAGCCTGTTCTCATTCTAGAAAATAACAGTCGGTAGGATGAATTCTGAATCCTGCTGATACTTAATGACAGGTTTTGGCAAACTTAGGAACTCCTCAAGTATGTACAATACCAGAGCCAGACACCATGGACAGTATATTTAAAAAAAAATATTTAGAAGTTTCCAGTGGGAGCTAAACTTTGAAAAACATGAAGTCATCCTTGAAAGAGTTCAGGTGGTTTAAGTGTCATGTGAATTCAACCTATTTGTTGAAGCTAATATTATATGCCTCAGTGAGGAAAATAGATGCTAGCTTACATCTGAAATGGGGAAGCTTTTGATGCACAAGGGAAAGCACTGTTGCAGGTTTACCATGACATTCTGCTCAATGTTTCATCTTTTTATATGGGTGGGTCTTAAGTAAAACCTTTGGATTTTTCTCTTTCAGAATCGTAACGAAATAAAAAACGGAGCCATCCTTCGATTAACAACATCTCCGGTGAGTCAGTGTTCTTTTCTTCTCTTCCTTCAAAGTGAATATTTGATTAGTAAATCATTGTGAATTCGTGTGTACTTTTAAGCTTGATCCACAGTGTATCCCACAGTCCTCCAGGAGCAAAGGTTATGCAGGAGTAATAACTCTGAGTGACATTTGGTGATACTGTTGGCAGAATTGTGTGGATTTTTTGTGTCTTGCTTCCACAGTTTTCACATACAAGATATCTCTGTTTCCCTGCTGAGATTGGAGCCTCACTCAAGTTGCTCTTTTTCTACCTCAGAACTAAAAACCAGGAATCCAGGAGGAAGGTTAGAGATTTGAATCATGGCGAGCTCTTCTGGGTGGTCAGGTCAGAGCTTTCCTGATCTCTGGGTTTGTCTTGAGTGACTAGCAACTGTAATGTTGAGATTTTACTGGAGTTTCTTTGTTGTTGGCTTTTCCCCCCTGTACTGTCCCTTTGCCAGCTCCTAAAAAAGCACAGCAGAGTTGCTGGTTGCCCTGTAATAGCTTGTTTTCCTGCTGAGTTCAGCAGTGCTGTTGCCACCATGCTAAAAGCCACTATTAGTCCTGGAAGATGTATGTCTAAGGCAGTAGTAATCCCATTTCCTTGATGACAAATGTAATTAGTGTGCCATTAAAATGGTTTACCTCTTCATGATAGTGTTCTAGCCTCTGCAGATTTGAAGCACTCTTATGGCCAAACTCAACCACCCAGTAGCTTCTCAGCAGAAAGCACTACTCATCAGCCAACTGAGAAAGACAAGAGGATTCCATTACTCTTCATCATATTTTCAATGTTCATTATATTCAAAGCTTTATAGACATAAAACCAACCAACCAAACCCTCCCCCACCTCCCAAAAAAAACCCCAAAAAAACCAAAGAACCAAAACAAACAAAAAAACCCCAGCAGTTTAAGACCATGGCTCTGTGAGGGTCTCTGTGATTCCAGAGCCTCTTGGCATATATCACCAAAATAGCCTTGTGCATGGGAAAACCACTTCTGGTGGAGTAAACCCCATTTGATGGAAATTCCTCAGAAACAGATACCTCAGCAACAGCTCCTTCTAACTTCAGGGATTTCTTAATAACAAATATCCACTCCAGTACTGCCCACACTTGGGATCTCTTGAAATCAAAACAGGATGTGTGGTTCATCAAGAACCAGCATAGTCCAAAAGCACTTTGGCATGTTTTGGTAAACCACAACATTAAATAACCCCATAAGGCACTCATGCAATTCTCCCATCTCAAAATCCACAACCAGTTGCGCTGTGCAACCACACTGAAGAGAGACGATGCTGTGACTGTGTGGAGTTGGCTGACTGTCTTTACGATCACTTGTGCAATTGGAAATGGGACCTACAAACACAAAATACAAATCTTGGATGTACAACACTTTCTGCTACTTGGTCATGAACATGGGGCACAAGATGATAATTGCACAAAACTATCATCTGCTTCTTCTGTTTCTTTGGGGATTTGTCTTAGGGTCATTTAATCAAGACAGGAGTCCTTAGGATATTGAGATATTGCCTGGTACCTAACAAATTATGGACTGCTCTGGCACTGGCCTGCAATTATGAGTGACTCAGCCATCCTTTTTTTAAGTTAGAAGGCTGATCTACTCTCTATTCTCCATTAGTGATATTTATGCCTGAACCAGTGCTTGTTTTAATATATCCTGGTGTTTTAAAATTTTGTGTTAACTTTTCCCAGAATCAGAGAGGTGTCTTGGAAGGAGGAATGGATTGATTTTTGTCAGATCAGCAAATATTTGTATTTTTTAAATAGGTAAAACTTGAAGTTCTGCGTGTCCTCACCCTACAATAGTCTTTTTGCTTTTTAAGGTACTGTCAAAGCTGTCATCATAGCAGTACCTAAAATAGATAAAGGCCTCCAAGCTGTGGCTCTTAAACTGGTGACCCGCACAATGGTTGCTTACTCTGAAAAACTAACTGACAATCTGTTTTCATATTTCCACTGAAATTTTTTATGAGAACATCAATAGTTGAAAGAGATAATGTGAAGAACAGGCTGCAAGATACACTCCTACAAAATGGGAAAGATGCTGTTAGTGCTGGGTGAGAAATGTTTTTCTCATCATGTGAAAATATCAAGATTCTGAAGTCCTCCCACCCCCTCTGCTTTTTATATCCCACAACAGGATAAAGATGAAACTATCTTTCCTGTTCCCCAAAATCATACTAAAAAAAAAAAGCTTTATGAAAAGATAGAGGATTCAGGAAAGGAGAGAAAGATTGAAAGAAATTAAGAGAAGCCACATACGGATTACGCAGTTTTTGGGATGTGTCCCTGTAGTTTCAGAGAGGCCTGAGCTGCCTACTTCCTGGCCGTTGTGGGGGAAAAAAAAATTTGTCCTGAGCTTCACAAGCCTTTCGAGGAAACAGTTTTCCTTGAAGATTGAGAGGAGTTGTGTTAACTAGTTCTGAAGACTGCATGAACTTAAAATGCTTTTCTAGCCCTTAATTATTAGTTGCTTGTGTACCCAGAGTAGTACTATTAAAGATTAAAAAGAAAGAGTAAAGAAAGGTAGTTTTATCTAGAAATAGTAAACCAGCATTTTTGGTATGACTTTTTAAAAATGAGGATTTGAAATCTAACTCCATAAATATAAATGTGAGATACTTTCTCTTTTTTAATTTTGAATTTAGATTATTTTGTGTGCCTATACAGGGATCTTTATTTGAAAACCATTGTTAATACTCAAAGGGCAGAGCTGCTAAATCCATTATAAATGCTTGCATTGAGGTATTTACAATGCGCTTATTTTAAGTTTCTTTGAGTTAAAAGTTTGTAAGCGCCAGTCATTAGGCCTGGTGAGAATTTGAAAAGTTTTTGTTATTTCTGTAGGTATGTTTGCTAAGTTTGTGAGATTCTCTGAAAGACTGTTTTTTTTCTAAACAATGCTATCTTTTTTCTCTATAAATCGCTCACCACACAGATACTCTGTTTCCTAGGTAGCTTGAGTGCAGATTGAATTTCTCCCATATTATCCTTGTTCTATATCATTTTTCTTACTTATTTTAACCTCTCCTATCATCTTTCTTACCAACTCTTGGGCTATTGTGTGTTTTTGCAGTTTTCTCTGACCTGTTTTCCCCCTTTGTCTATTAGCATTTCTGAAGGGATGCACAAAAAGTTTCTTATGCAACATTTATTTGTATTTGAACATAGGTGACAATTGAAATGCTGTATTGTTACTGTCTCTTTTGTGATATTCCAATGCATGGTAGGTAGGTGTATAAATGAACTGTAATTGCTCCCAAGTGTGAAGCTGATCCACAAGGACTTTTGTGTCCTGCAATGCAGCAAGCGAAGTCCAGCCTTTTAGTGTGTGAAGCTGCAGTATTCCTTCAATCAGATCCTGCAAATCCTTTTTAATTTTCTTTTTAAAATGACTAATCATTTTAAAAATATGCTAAAATACTGGGAAATTTAGATTGAAGGAATAGTGTTGTTTATTTAATTTCATGGTTTTTAAACTTACTGTTTATTAAAAGTAGACTCTTGGGCACTTACAAAAAATGCCTTGCTTATGAGGTATATACCTTAATCTCTGGGTAAAGGTTTTTTTTTTTTTATGTGGTATTTGTGGGGCCTGATCATTTGCTTTTTGTCATGTTTTGATCTGTAGGTCAGAGATCAGTTCAGTTCTCAAACCCATAACTTGTTTGTAGGCAGATATATTACCATTTATACAATGAGTATTCATGTAAATAAAGGTGTTCAATAATAGTCATCATAGTATTTTCTCTGAATGCTTCCACAGATATGTGGAACATGGTCTTTTTATTTATATGGGATCTAAACAGATAAGGAAATAAAAAGTTTTTTAACTTATTTCTGCTTATACATCTGAATCCTCTAAGTAAAATTTTAAGGATCTGGTTTATAATTTTTGATCTACAATTGCTTGAGCATGTACTTGAAGTTCTGTAAATGCATAATTTTTTGCAGTTCAACCAAAAATTGTGCTTATATTTATTGTGTAATGGTAAATTAATTGCTAAATCAATCTAATACCAGAAACACTTACCATGAGGGTCAATTAGTCACTTTTATATTTATCTGATTATAGTAGATTTAAGAAGTGGAGTTGGGGTTTGTCTTTTAATAGAGAAAGGTTTAATCTGGTGTTTTCAGGTTTCAAAAGGCACATTTTGAACAGTAAGTGGAAGAGATTCTTTCAAATGCATATAGAATAAAAAAAATGCTTATAAAGTGTTGAGAAGTGGATAGTGATTACATAAACTTATCTTAAAGCATATTTATGAAATACATTTGGCTATGCATCTGTAATGCTTTTGTCATTGGTTTAGTGCAAGACTCTAGAGATAACTATTTCCCTGTTTCTGCCTCATTAATAGCCTATAATGATTCCACAGCACCTCTCTGTGTATCACATCTGTACAGGGCTTTAGATGTGGAAACTGTGCTTCAGTGTTCATGCAAAAAAATGTTAACCAGTAATGCATGTATTGATTAAAATAGATTCTTGTTGCTTACTTGGCATCAGATGCTAGTCAGCCTTGGTGGGTTTGCTGAAGCTGTATGTGCACAATGATGATTATGTAATGTATCCACTTCATTGCTCCCCGCCATATATGCAGTTATAGGTGAAATGGCAATAATAATCCAGGAAAAGGCAGCACTTTAAGCCACTGTGGTATTTCAACACTGAATGGTTTAAACTAAACCACAGAAATGCACCTATTTGGTAAGAAAAAAGCTCTATTTGGTAGTTACTGATGGTCTGTATCTCTTTTTCTAGCAAAATATTGAGTAATGTGATTAAATCTACAGGGTAGATCACAATACTCTTATTTTATGTGCTTTTTGTAAAGGTTAAAGGAGACAACTGATTACATAATGGAAAACCAGCAATTTAAATCAAAGATCCAATTTTCTTCCATAGCACACTCGTGTTTGATAGTGGTTGCGTTTGGATCTTTGTCCTTCCTCTTATTCTTGCTTGCTGTATTTTGTATTTTATGCAGAAGCTCTGTGTATGTCTGGCTATTAAATTGCTTTCAAAGTTTGCATAAAGTATTCAATGGCAAAGAAATGATAATTTAATCAGTAGAATCCCTTGTTAGGATGATATTGGGATTCGTAACCTCCAAATGGCTATTTGAGTCTCTGAGAAAGTCACATTCTGGATTTAGGTAATTAGTTTTTTCTTTAAGCTGACAATCTCATCAAACTGCTCCTTTTAAGCACTGCTACTCCCTAAGGGCAATCTTTCTGGATGTCCTTGGAGCAAGTAATTTAAGACTACACATGTGTTTTATGCCACTTGACAGCTTTTTGAAATGCTGGGACTTTAACAGCATGTTTTACAACCTTCCCATGTTCTTTCTTTCCTTTCTAAAGAGGAGGGTGGTTAATTCTGCCTTTCATTTACTTGAGCAGCCATATTTCTGTTTATTTCCTCTAAGGATTCTCAGTTGTGAAGGTTTATATATTTATATTTATTCCTACCTGAATGATATTTTAGTAAAAATGCAAACATGGCAGCCAGCTCTCCTAGTGCCTTCATGAGCTGTGCTTTCTGTCTATCCACTGATGGCTTGCAAATCATTAAAATAGCTCCCTGGTAAGCACTCGGAGCATATTTCATCCGGGTTTCATTTTCTAATGCAGTTTTAAGTGAGCCATACATTGCATAAACATGTATGAGTGTTATGGCAACAAGAATTAGAAGGCTTGTGAAAGCTGCATGATGTTAACCAAGGCAGTATTTTCACACTTCAGGCATTTGGGATGACAGCAGACAATATTACTTTTGTCCATGTTGCTCGTGAGACATGTGCCAGCACTCTTGCTGAGACAAAAATATATGCTTACGCCTTTAATCAAGATCTCTTCTGCTCTTTGTCTGTTCTTTTCTGATCTGAGAGTAGAAGGAGCAAGATTTATTAAATGCAGTGTGTGGTAAAACTTATTTAATGTAAGAAAACTGCAGCTGTGTGTAAACTTTGCTGGTAGAATCAGAATTGGCATGATCAGACAAAGCCTATGATACTAGTAAGCACTCTTTTTTTGTGCTTAAAACATGGCTGAAACACTTATAGTATGGATTTTTGTGCTCTGTAGGGGGTTCCAAGCTGTCTCTGATCTAAGATAATATTTTAGTTTTAGTCTGGTGAATTTCAAAGCTCTTACTGACTGCAGAAGAAAGAGGATTAATATACCTCAGTTGATAGGTTGGTCCCGCACATGCTGGTGTTGTGCAGTGTAGGTGAGCTGCTAATGTACATCTGTGTCCTGGTGTTCTTTGATTTGATGAGAGGGAGGGTTAGCTCTTTTCATGCTTGGTGTGAATGTATGTGTAATGGAAGTTTGGTTGGCCAATAGCAGCAGCTCACCAACCCCAGGTGTTTCTGCTTGGGCAGGATCTCTCCTCAAGAGGAAGGTTTAACCTGATCATAAAGCATTGTTTACACAGCACAGTGTGTTGTGAAGGGGTTTGGAGAGGATGTTCTGGCTCTGCTCATGTTTTTCTTGTTTCCTGTTGTAATACACAGGAAATTACAGTCTCCATCTATTTTGCCACAGCTCTGTTGCCCAATCAGACTTATTGGTAAAGCAGCTCAGGAGAGCTGCTCGGTCACTCTGAACCAGTTGTTTTGTTCATCTTTCCTCTTTTTCCATTTTCACTGAATCCAGGAGTTCTTAGAGGACTGGGTTGCTGTGGAAAGCTGGAAGAACTTTGAGTTCAGTAGAACTTCCTTCAATAGGCAGATAGTGGGGGTGGTAGCTTTCAAGAACTATGGCAGGTTGGAGAAAGTCATGTGCACAGATTTCATAGGTTTAAGGTTAAATCTGTGCAATCATTTCCAAAGTTAGGGGATGCAGCTGCCATGCCAGTATTGAAGTTTTTCCTAAAGGTGGGCAGGAATTCAGACATTGCATGTATTCAGTGAAACAGTAATGTTTTGAGGATATTTTTCTTCTCTGAGTCTTCCTGGGTTGCTATGGTGGAGAGTCTAGAGTCAGGAATGGCTTGGTGAAGGATGTAACTTGGTAAGGTAGGAATTGGCTGTTAAACTTCTGGTTCAGGTAATAATAGCAGTGCATTTTTGTAGCTGATTGTAGAAGAGTACTTTAGCAAAGCTTTTTTTCATCCCCTCTGATGAAAGGAAAGGGCTGGGGGAACTTTTTGGTAGTTATCCTGGAAGTTGAAAGTAAGTGGTATCTATTTTTATTTCTTCAATGGGCTTCAGCAAATAATTTACCTTATCACCTGCTTAAGCTTGAGAGAATAGTCTTTTAGTTTCCATTTAGACAGCTATTGCCATTACAGAAAGGCTGTATAAACCATTGTTTCCCCATTACAGCTCAAATCCATTGATAGAGTAGATAACCTAAAAAAGATCTTTTGGATCTTTTTGGATTCTGCCTTTGTATAGGTAATGGAACTGCGATGGCTGCATCACCCTATACTTAAAGCATAAAAAAGCTCAGGACTAAAGATATTCCATTTCTTTTCACCACTATGTTAATCACAGTCATACTAACTAGAAAGTATTTCTCCCGCACACACACACGTTCCTTATTGCATTTTTTCTGGTCAAATGCTGACTGAAGACCATGCACTTACCACCACCATTGTAAAATCAAAAGTATCAGACCTTGCTGATATTTGAGGAGATTTGGACATTTAATTTATTCATGTTTTTGAAGCAATCAAAGTTATGTAGCTAGGCAGCTGTATCTGTAACAAAACTGTGTTGGTTATTTTTCTGGGCTCCTTGTTTAAATGCTCACTCACACTAAAAAAAAGTGTTTTCTCAAAATCTTGATTTTCAGAGATGATCGTCTCTGTGAAGAGTACATTCCTTACTTGAACAGAAAAGGAATTGTCTGTCAGCAGAATCCTTTCTTCTCTATTTATTGTCCAGATGAGAAGCATCAACTCAGAGAAAATAAATTTACATTTAATTTGTTTCCCTAATGACACATAGCCTCTCCTTCACCTTTCCTTGGGTGCAGGCAAGAAATGAATTTTAGGAAACAGAATTTTGCAAATATCTCAATATGTAGGGAGGAGGATTATTTTTTCTAAGAAAAGTATCACCTAGCCAGCTATTAACTGATGCTTTTGGGTATTCTGCTCAGGTAAGTAAAAGCATCAAATTGAAAATGTGATATGTATTTTTAAGTATTTGTATGGTTAAAGACAGAAGTAGTTTAATATGCATTATTTAAGTATTTCTTTTGCTTTTTATCATCAGTGTCCATTCTGAATTTCTCTAACTGATCCTCTATTTGAAGCATTAATGGCCAAAATAGCATAACATGAGGATATAGAACATGAAAAAAAGATATATGACAGATAATGTAGTATTATGTGGGAAGTAATTATTCTACATTCCTTGTCAAGGGGATATGTGAATATTTCAACTGACTATGAAGAAAAGAAGAGGGGGAGCAAGGAGCAGGAAGGTCTAAAGTTGGTCTCTCTTGATATAACATGGTTAGGACAGTATGTGGTCTTTGTTGCTAAAGGTGATGAGAAGTGTGTAACCTAAGAAAGTGTTGACAGGAAATGAAGTTCCACTGTTATTTTACTGGGATTGTGTGATGCAGTTTGTTTTATTTTCATTTCTCCTTTATTGATGTGACACATAAGCTCTTCAAGCCAAAGGCTGTCTTTGGTAATGTCTTTGTCTTATATTTTGCATGAGACAATGGGACATCTAACCATTGCTCAGCTAATGATTCTGCAAGAGTCCAAATAATCATAGGTAATAATGGAATAGTACATGAGTAATATACTTTTACAAAAGTAATTTGTATTTAAGCTACTTAATATTTTCTGAATATGGAAGTTAAATATCAATATTAAACATGGCCATTATTCCTTGTCCTTACACTGACATTTTACTCATGATTTTTATTGTAATGAAAGCTGTTTTGTTGCTTTTGTTTTGTGTGTTTTGTTTCTCTCATAGACTCAAAATGCACAGCAGCTCCATGAGAGGATTCAGTCTTCTAGTATGGATGCAAAGTTAGAAGCACTGAAAGAGTTAGCCAACTACTCACGGGATGTTACATTTGCCCAAGAATTTATAAACCTGGATGGGATTTCCCTCCTAACGCAAATGGTTGAAAGTGGCACAGAGTAAGTATTCTGCATAAACTCTGGCATTACTTCCGTGTGGACTGATTTCATGCTCTTTACTGATATGAGAAATTAAATATCTCAAGAGGTCCAGACTGCTAGGATAGTATATTAATTATAAATGAGATATTGTTTTTTTAATTCCCCTTAACAATGAGCTGGTCAGGACTGGGGATGAGCAAAGGAGGGAGTCACAAGTACCACCTGTGCCATGAAGTTTGGGGAGATTGGTGTCCTAGTTTCTTTTCTATTCATTGGAATTTCAGTAACCCATTGAAAGTATATTTGAAGGCTGATATTTAAGTGATATCACCTAAAAACTATGTTTAAATTTAATTTTACTGAGAACATGTGTGGTTAAACCTAAATGTAAAAAATGCTTTTACTTTATTTCCATTTTTTATAATTTTTATTCTGAATGGGATTTTTTCTAATACCAATTGGCTTTTCTGACATGAAATTGAAAGCTGACCTCTAAAAATACACTCATTCATACACAATTCCATGATTGGTGAAATTCAGGACCAAAGTCCTGAGAAGGTGTCCATTGGCTTAATGTGGAAAGTGCAGCAGACAAGTATCTACTAGATTGTTGCACTATTAAATTATGCTCTAACAATAAGCATTTGATTTCAAGTAAGAGATTTGCACTCAGTGTCAAGCTCTACTACACAGGAAGAAGTCAACAATAACCACATCATCTCCTGAGAGAAAGAAAAGTGAAATCAGTTCAAATCCCCTCATTGATGTGCTTGTCTTCAAGGAAGTAAATACTGTTAGGAGGTAAAGCAAAAGGAGTAAGTGGTCTTTGAAATGGAGCACAAATGGTCTCTGAGGGTCTTGTATAAGATATACTGTGTATTTTTCGCAGAAAAATTAACCGCTTTCTAGAATCTAGTAGTCAGATTGGGCAGTGTTATGTGTTGTGTGGTTAATGGCTTATGGGACTCTGAATCCTTATTGTCTAACTACAGCTATATACTAGATTTCCAAAAGCTTGTGGTTTAATCTTCAGCATTTTGGGGTTATGGTCTTTATTTTTTGCAGTGATGTGATCTGTGGCACACATCGCATGTTATGCCACTTTAAAAAAACCCAAAACTTCTAGTTACCAAATTTGTCAGTATGTCTTTTATTCATGTGGTATTTGTTGTTTATGGATCAAATTAAGTTTAAAAGCAAAGACACGTTTAAGTTGATATAAGCACATGTACACAGTTGCTGTACTAATGAAAATGATTCTAAATGGACAGGCTCACGTATGCCTGTGAAGATCAGAACACAGGAAAATTAAGAGTCACTGCCCTTGTGGTTTGTTTTGTTGTGATGGTTTTTAGGTTTAATGGTTTAACTTACTCTACTGCAGGAGGTATTTAAACTAAAGCATTTTATGTTCTGTTGAAACAGACAGGGAGCATTCGTGTTTTTTATAATAATTTCTTTTAGCTGTGCTAAGACTAAAGCAAGTGCCCTCTTCACCCTTCAGATACATTTGTACTGCTGCTTTGTAGCTGTAGGATGAGCCAAGCTATAGCAAAATGCTCTGGATTAAAAATAACTATTTGGGAGGGAAACTACTACAGGCAAGGCTGCTATTGAAAGAACTGCCTAGCAAATTATACCCTGCAATAAATCCTGACTGAAGGTATAAGTTTTCAAACCACACAGCAGGCTTGTAAACTGGACACAGGAACACAGATTACTGACTTTTTAAAATTTATTATTTTATTTTTGTAAGTGCCTGTAAGTTTTGAGGGATTGAATTTTTGTTTAACTGATGTAATGTGTCATTAAACATGCATTGACTGAAATACCTGTCTAATGTATTTATCAGTGTTTCTGTCTGTGAGGAGAAATGGGTTTGGGCATTGGACAAAGACTCAGACTGTAAGAGTTTCCAGCAGCTTCACATGTTAATGAGCGTAATACTGCAGTCTTTCATGTTCAGCTGTGTAGACATTTTGCAGCTCCTGAAAGTGTCAGCAGGTCAGGTTTTTCCAAGTCCAGTTTTGCAAAGGTAGTTGTAAAGCAAGGACATCTGTGTTATGCTTACATTCTCTTCCGCTTTTATACTGTGCATCACTGGCTGATGAGTGCATATTTAACAGAACTTGGGATTTAATGAAAGGACACAGGCACAACAGCCTAAGCCTGCCATGGTGCTTCTGCTTTCTTTCCTCATCTCACTTCAAGGTACTGAATCTGTTCCTTTACATCAGGGTCTGTCACTCTCTGCTGTGTCAGCACACTGAGCAAACAGACAAACTACTTCCTCAAAAGAAAGAAAATAAAATTTTTAGGTTTTTTTATTCAGTGCCCCAGACTGTCAAAGAAAGGCAGCTGAAATTGGTTAGTTGTTCTCTTATGATCTGTTCTTGTTTTTGCTTGGACTGTCTGCACTGCTGTAATAAGAGGTCCCACATTAGATGCTCACTGAACTGATAAATCAAATTGAAGGCCTCCCTGCCATTGCTTCCAACCTGGGCTCAGCACCCTCAGCAAGGTGGCTGTGTAGACTGTGCAGCTGACAAGGTCACCAAAATGCTTCAGAACATAAAGCTTTTCTCTGTGTCCATAGGTGAACCTACACTATTCTCTCAGTGTCCATAGGTGACTCTACGAAAAACAATTACACTAGCATAATGAAGGGCAGAGGGCAGATATTAGAGGAGAAATGAGGAGCCAGAAATTTCTGGGTGGAGCAGAAACTTCTTTCATAGACCAGTTTTAGAAGACAAGTTATTTTATAAAGAAGCATTTAAGATATATCTTCAGTGTGGAGTTAGCCACTCCTGTAGAGCCACCCTTGTTTGAATGGGGCTATGAGTGACCCATATAGCTGAGACAAACCTAATGTCTCGGTGTGCTGAGAGATGGTCCAGTTCCCTGCCTTCTTCTCCCATTTCTTCTGTGTGAACTCCTGTTCTTCAGCTGTCTTGGTTTGAATCACAGGTGTCTGCTGAGAATGGCAGGAGCCTCTCTTTGTAAATGGCCTCCCTCCAAATTATAATAATTTTGAAATTAAGGGGCTCTCAGGCAAAGATATGGGAATAGGAATAACAGTTCTTTACTAGGAAAAATTAAAATAGAAATGCACTATTACAAAAAACAAACCCAAAACTCTGATAAGAGTCAGAATACAATTGGACACCGCATCAGTCAGGGTGTTTGTAACAGTCCATTTAAATGGTGGCTGCAGTCCTCCTGGAGTGACAGATGTAGTTCTGTTGAAGGTGTGGCCCTGTAGAAGGATGAATTTTACTCCTAAGATCTTGATGATGTGGAAAGGTCCAGTTTTCCTCTGAAATCCAGTGGAAAAAGGCTGCCTTGGTGTTCCAAATCTCAGTTTTTATCTAGGTAGGAAAGGCTTGGCTTCTCCCCCTGGATGGAGCATCTCCCAACAGGATGATGTAATTTTATCAGTCATGCAGTGGGAGTCAATGGCCCATTAACACATTAACAGAAGATATCTTCCTGGAGGAAAGATGGGATGTGGGAAAGATAAAGAGCACTGCCTCACCTGGTTTTTAACACATGGTCTATTAGCAGAGTGTATCTCTCCCTGAGATAAGGATCACTGCTCCACCTGGTTTCAACAGATGGTGATAAAATGCATACTTTTGGTTGCAACCTGTATTGCAACCTAAGACATTAGGCCCAGTCCTGCTTTTTTCCAGGAGTTGGTTTCAGTGTCTGTGTGTTTCACAAAGCCAATCCAATCTGTTAACTTACTGGAAAGTATATGATTCTGTTGGAAAACTAAATCTCTAAAATTGGTTTTCTGCTCAGTTAGGGACTTGAAGAAACAAAAGAGGAACTGGTCATGAGTGGATGTCGAAAAGGCCCTTTTTTTTTTCATGGCAACAGACCATTACAGTGGCCTAGGTGTGTCCCTGAGCCACAGCCTGAGAGCAGTGGTGCTGTGAAACAGTGTGAGGGTGGTGGCTGTATCTGCTCATGTATTGCACCCTGGGAACTGGCACTGAGATTCTGGGAAAGCAGGGATGGGAAATACTCTGTGCAGTGGCTTCTGTTGTTCTGCAGGGATTCCCCTCTGTGTGCTGTGCCAGCTGCCTGTGAATTGATGCAGCTGGGAAGACCCCTACATCTGTAAGCCCAGGCTGAGTGGCAGTGCTGTTCATGGTGCTGCAGCTGTGCTAGCAATCGATGAATTTTGTTAATTCAAGCTTTATTCTCTATTTTCCAGGGTGGAAGAAGGAATCATGTCTTCTTGCTACTCCAGCTGTGATAACATAGTTCTTTAATTCAGAGCTGTATTCCATAGTTGAGCCTAGAACTTGTGTTTCAGAAAATCACATCTGTACAGACAGTATTTCTGATGTAGCAGAAGACTGTTAAAGTTGTAGGGTTTTTTTCTTGATTTTTCAGAATAGCTGTGTGACTGGAACAGACTCTCAACCGTCCTTAGAAGGAAAAAAATTCATCATAATTCATTATTAAGCAAGGAAAGGAAAACGTAATTCACAAGCTGTAAATATTGAGTTAGCAAAGAGTTGATAAAAGGAATCGATTATTTATTAATATATTATTTATATTTATTTTTGTTATTACTTGTAATACGAATAAGGGTGATCTCATGACTGGGAGGGAAAGGAGGAAGGTCCATGCAGAATTTTCAGCATTTTTTAAATTGTCATTATCCTGACCTCTATGACTTGTCATTTGGCTGAATTAACACTATTTCTACCACAAAATTAAAGAAGAAAAAAAAAAAAAAAAAAAAAAAAAAAAAGAGAGACTATGCTAAATCTAGCTGTCTTGACAGTAACCAGAGCAGAATTGTTTCTGCTGTTGTTGAGAAGATTGTTCTCCAGACACCTGCTTCATCGATGGGGCTGTGCTGAGCAGCTTTATTGTCATACAGCCATGGCACAGGAACATGCTATTTGATGCTGCTAAGACAAGGTGGCAGATAGCCTGGTAGCAGATAGTTTTAATTATAAGAGAGTTGTGATTGCTTACTATGCAGATTGGAGAAAAAAACCCAAACCCCTTGCTTTTAATTGTGTTAGTTGTTAAATTTTGCCATCTTCCTATTGGAAAAAATAAATGCAGCTAGATGTAAACTTCTAAATAAATGTATATTTGTATGGGTTTTGTGTCTTGACTAAGAGGAGCCTTCTATTGAGCACATGCAGTTGCAGAGTTGGCTGCTGTACAGCTAGAAGTCTCTGAGAGATCAATTGTGCGTGCTTTAAGGACAAATTGCATTGTTCAGTGGAATTCTAGCTCTTGGCTTGTCTTGCAAACATAATACTATACACCAGCCCATTGGAAAACTGAAGAAAGATTGGTTTGGAGTTATTCTGACTTCAGCACACTTTTTGGGACAATTGCTCATATACCTGCTGGTGTTTTTTTCCATCCCAGTCTGATGAGTATTTCAGCAGTTCAGTCAAAATATTTCAGCTCCCCTTGCTCATAGTAACTTGTTCCTGTCCTGTTTCATCTGAAGAGTTATACCAGTGCTGTTTCTACCATGCTGGACTGGAAGACTGGTGTAGGTTATGAAAAGTGACAGCAGAGGCTACTTTTAATACAATATTCCTTAACCCAGTTTAGTTTCCTGACTGAGCTCACAGCATTGCCCCAGAAAACAGTTGTGTAAGCACAACTCACTAGATAAATGGAAAATGAACTTTCAGAAGATAAAAACAATACTAAGCTAGTAAGTTTCAGCCCCTATATAAAGTAGTCTTTTTCCACCCTTCCTGGCTACTGGCTGTGTAGTACCTGCACCCTCTCTTGTTCAGTGCAAATGCTTATTTGACTTGTTAGTGATGCAACTGAATTTGCTAAACTGCCAAAAAACTCAGCTTGCCAATGGAGGAAGAAAATTAATTTGCATTTATGACAGCACAGGGCTTTAAACAGGCTCAACTATTCCTGTGAATCTTCACCTGGAAGCATAGATTACTTAATTTGACATTTCTGCCAAAATCAATTCTTGTCCAATGGTTTTTATGCACCCTTCATTTCTTAGTGCTTCTGTAATGTTGGGAGAGGGTGACTATTACCTGTGAGGCAGAAATCCAAAAGAGTATATAAAATCAGGTAATCCTGCTATACCACTGTGGAGATGGTAATGGGAGGAGAATGTGGAAGGGCTGCAGCTCCATATTTCTATGCAGTTTTCATAAAGAAAGAAGGTGGAGTAGGATTTTTTCCTGGAGTGGATTTTTTGGTTGGTTTCCTAATCTCCTGCTTGCTCTGTTTTGGGTTTGTTTCCCCATCAGTCTTCAGGCTTGGATTGCACCTTCTCTCTCAGCACAAGTACAATTTTTCTTATATCTTTTACATATGCAAAGCCCACACTGTAGGCTTTAGATAAAATCATGGAATCATCCCACTTGGAAGGGACCCAGAAGGGTCACCGAACATCATCCAGGTCTTAAGTGAATGGTCCCTACAGGGATTGAACCCACAGACTTGGTGTTATTAACACCATGCTTTAACCGAGCCAATCTCAAGGTCATCGGAAGGTGGAACTGTTGAAGATCACATTTTTAAAGGAATAGAATTGCTGGTTTCCCCATTGTAAATGCTCTTTCTCCAGGTTTGAATTTTTTTTTTACTTTTCCTGTGTTTGAGAATATTAGCACTTAAATGGCCCCTTTTAAATGGTGATATCAACAACCTGTTGACCAGAACAGGGATGAGGAGAGAGGAAAGTTTTACTGGGTTTTGTTTGGCAACATCTTGTGTAAAATGTTATAAAAAGAGTAACTCCAGCAGTGGATTTATGTTTCCAAATATTCTTCAGAGTACGAACGTGGACAAAATGAATTTTTTTTTTTTTTGTTAACTCCACACAAAACTGTAGTATTTGAAAAACCAAGAAAAATAAAGGAAAGTGCTTAAAGTCTCCACTTCTGCAACTTTCCAGGAAGTTTTTGTCTATTGGACTGTGTATAGCTGTGGATATTGTGGTGGCTGTGAGAAGTCTGAGGGCTGCTGTGTAACTTAATAGTAATAGTAATTTTATAGGTTATTCCAGGTCAATGTGTTTCCCAGATTTCATATGCTTGTGATAGCCACACCAGTTACAGACAGAAACCAGAAATTTGTACTCTTGGATTTTTCTTATCATATTCCTAAACACTGCCTGATCTAGAATGTGAGTTATCTTTGTGTTTGACTGAAAAACAATAGCCAAATGGTGCTTTAATGTGGGTGGCAGGTCATTCATGGACCATCCCATCAATGTTTCTGTAGAGGAGGAAGTTTTTGTGAACATCTTCCACCTTTGGTGACAGTGGCCCTCTGAAAAGCTTATGTCCTCAGTGGTACTCTTACATAATTCTGCTCATGTTCAAAACGGTCCAAACAATTGTTGTGCTGATGCTTTACGTCCTGGTATCATTAGCTACTGTGGCTTCACACTGGCTTCCAAAATGGGACATTTTCATTTTTCCCCCAGCTCAGATAACTTCCTCCTGTTCACTATGGGTTACTCCAGCTAGGGTTTAGATTTGGGGTATCTTTAGTGTTTGTGCAGCAGTTTTGGCAGATGAACACATTAGAGTTGATTCAGTCAGGTCGCTACTAAGCTGGTCTCTGTTGGAACCTGTTCAAGGCGTAACCTGGAGTATTTGAGCAAGTAGTAAGTTTGTGTGCTTGAGAAAGTCCAAAGAGAAGTCATTGCTGCTCCTTGGGATTCATTTGGAAGTGAATCACAAAGTCCCTTTGAGGTCAGACAGGAAACATTATGGTAGAAAAATGTCTAACCTGGAAACTTGTAATTCATGTTATTTTGCTTTATGTTGGCATCTATTTTGAGATTCATGCCTGTGTAAAAATTGCTGGTTTTGTCTTTCACCACTCTAGAATCTCAACCTTTCATAATTGCTATTTAATTTGCCCTTATAACATTTGCTTTTTGGCCTTGGTTTTGTTCCTATCCATGCAAGTGCCAAAAAGAAAGAAAGAAAGAAAAAAAGATAAATATAAGTATTGAGCTAAATACAGTGTCTAGATCAGTAAGTGTTTCCGAATTTTTGACCCTAGCTTGGTAACTCACCAGCAAGGGCTCTACAGAGATTGTTTCCACAGAGTCAGCCCTCTGGAAAAAAAAAAAAACAGTTATGTATATGTAGAAAAGGAAAGCTGATGGAAGTGGCAGACTCTACTTAGTTCCTTTCCAATCTGACTTGCTGGAAGAATCAACTTGGCCCCTCCTTGGTGACTTTTGCATGGTCTGTGGGTAAATATGAGAGGAACTCCTGCTCATGCCAGTTCCTTCTCTATTATGTTTTGGTTCAATGATGAATGAAAATAGCATGTGTTGCTTTAGAGAATAGCCTCCATCCACATCTGCAATGGTAAAAGTCAATCTATAATCATATGTTGCGGCAACATATGATATCCTAGATTGATTGCTGCTCTAGTCACACCATTTGATTTAATGCAATGGCTGTCTTTCCTCTGAAGTCAAAATTTTGTCTTTGTATTGCTTCACTTGAAAAGTCTTACATAATTCAATTATTTCTGTACATTATTCTAAATTTATATTTTCTTTTACTTTGCACAATTTTTTGAACTCAACTGATTGCTGATTAACGCAGGATTGATAAGAGTTCTGTAAATACTAAGAGAGTTGCTGTCTAAATGTTTTGGTTTTGGACTCAGTATGTTTGTTCTGTAATCCCTGTCTCAGTCATGGAGAAAATGTCATGATTAGAGCTTTTTGTGAAAAATCTGGCAAAACAGAGCCTGTCCTTTGAAGTGCTACCAGTTTGCAACACTACACTTGTTTCTCTATCTTCTGTAATTTCATGTTTGTTTGCTGCTTAGCTGAAGTGAGCACCTGGAAGAAAGCAACTGTTTTAAAAACTGGCCTGGGCAGAGTGCTTTTTAAGTTTGGCTGACATGCTGCAGAAAGTTGCAAGTATCCATGCACATTTGGGAGATGACAAAACCCACTTGTTGTGGTGATTGTTCTTGGTGGTTTAGCAGAATCTGCCACAGCATGGGAGCTTTTAGTTTGCAGAAGCACAGAAGTGACGTTCTGCTGAAGCTTGGATCTCCTGCTATGGAAAATACTTTAAATTTTACTGCTCATGAAAGCATGTTGAGGGAATTTTCTTCTGCTTTTAGGGCTTTCTGAACATCAGGATGTTTTTTGTTTACTCATTATTACTGGCTACACAGATACAGGTTGTAGCATAAAAGAACCAAAAAAAATGAAATCCAAAGAGAAAATCTTGTCACTTCTCTGATTTGAATAAGGCTGTAGCCCAGTCTGTGCTTGGATACATAGTAAACTATGCCAGCACTATCTTTAGGCATGAGTACTGCAGCTCACAGCTGGCAGAGAAGCACTTCAAACCACTGTTCCTTTGATGTTTGCTGTGTTTTCTCCATTGACAGTTACACAAGCCAGCCCTCCTTGAGACTGGTTCCTCTTGAAAAGGTGGGAGGAATTACTGCTTTACCAAAAGGAATAAAAGCCCCAAAACTGTTGACACATTCTGGGAGAGAAATAGATAATTTAATCAGTGATTGGAGAGCTTGTAGTCCTAGAGCTCTTCTTAGCTGAATGACACTGCTGTGCAGCTTGCTGTGAGGGAAATTGCAAAGCTGGAGACCTGGGAAGAAGGTGCAGAAAGGAAAGAAGGACCTGCTTGTTGACCTTTTGAACACTAGTCTGCCCAGTGTGGAACTGCAGCCAAGCCTCCGAAATAAAACTGTGAAATAGATTTAGAAGGCACAAGAAGGGGTTAAATAAGAGAGAATTTTAAAAAAAAAAATAATTCTTTCTAGCTCCCTTATTTCTTATATGTATGTTTAAGTGGTGTTTTTAAAAGGATATCTATCTTTGGTGCCATTTTTATTATTTACCATCCTAGTTACACATCTTTCAACAATGCTGGTGAATGACATCAGTATTAGTGGTGGAGACTACAAGTAAATAAGAGTTCTCCAGGCAACGGGTTAAATGTCATTGAAACAGGACAGAAGATGCTTAATGTGTAAACTTTATTATTTTGCACCAAAGGCTTTTTACACAAATGCTTTACCAATTAAGAATGTCTAGATATGTTTTTTTTCCTAACAGAAGTTAACTCAAGTATTCTGAACAAACATTTGAAATTGGCTTGGAGTGTTCTTTACCAGTTACTGAACTGTTTCTGTTCACAGCAAATTGTTAGCAACTTACTGCCTCTTATTGTATGTATATCCATGAATTTTATGGCTCGGGGTGGGGGGCGGGGGGGGGTTGGTTGTATGCAGTAAATAAAGTACAGATGTTTTAAAGTGTTTTTCCTCACATGCAAGTTTTAATTTTGCAGACGATATCAGAAATTGCAGAAGATAATGAAGCCCTGGTAAGAACTTGATTAGACTATCACCTTGTATACTACCTCTTCTTTGCATGACTGAGTTCAGGCCTTGCACTAATCTTTATATGTAAATACGACTGTGCATATTCATCAGCAAGTCTTCAATCTTCTCTGTTTTCTGCTCTTTGATGCCAGTTAAAATTTTCTGATGAAGCCTTTTTTTGCTTTGCTTGTGGAATGAGTGCTTCATTTCTCTAACTTCAGCAGGGCCTTTTACTGTTTCTGAAGTAAGGCTTTTGTTTTGATTTCTTTTTTTAATTTCAGAAAAAAAAAAAATTTCCCTACCTTTACCAATTCCCCTCTTGAATTTCATTGGCTTATACGGTTGATAGTTAGCAATTTTAATGGTCAATATTAGTGAGATGAAAAGTAAGGTTATTGCCCCAGTTTGGATTCCTATTATTTGCTGGTCCCAGGTAACGCTAGTTACTGTAAATATCTGCATAAAGGAAAACTGTAAAATAAATGGCCTCATCAGAATTTCTTTGTCTATTTCCCCAATGATTTTAAACAGAGTACTTTTGTTTGCTCAGAGTTAAGCACAGGCTTTGGTAAATTTGAATCTCAAGAGATGTTCTTATATCTTGATTGGCTTGCAAATTTGGCATGTCAAGCATAGCTAAAACCCAAGGAAGCAAAAGAATAAGCAATTAAGCATATGTCTGTCATTCTGAGAGCATGATGTGATTTATCATGCAGGAAATTTAGCTCACCATCCAAACCTGTGTTAAATAATACTTTCATAAATCTGCTGTAAACCAAGTTCTGAAACATTTATTTTTAAATCATTTCCTAATAAATTATACAGTAAGAAGAAATTTGGCAGGAAATTTAAATTCTTCTGCTCAGTTCACTTTCTTAACCTAATACAAAGTAACTCATTTCATAATAGAGAAGTTTAGACTATGAAGAAAATTGTTAAAGTGGCATGTGGCTTACGGAATTCTTGGCAGCATCAACCTGACAACATGACCAGGAGGTTGTGCTACCGTTCAGCAGGACTGTGAAAGGCTGGACATTGGGCAGAGAGAAACTTAATAAGGTTCCAATAAGTAAAGTATGGTCCTGCATCTGGGGAGGAATAACCCCAAACACCAGTACACGCTGGGGACTGACCTAGTAAAGAGAAGATCTGCAGAGAAGGATCTGGGTGTCCTGGTGCATGACAACTTGACCATGAGCTGGCAGTGCCCTTGGGGCCAGGACAGCCAATGGTACTCTGAGAAGACTGAGGCCAGAGGTTGAGGGAGGTAATTCTTCCCCTCTACTCCACTCTAGTGAAGCCACATCTGGAGTGCTATGCCCATTTCTGGCCTCCTCAGTACCAGAAAGACATGTAGCTCCTGGGACAGGTCCACTAGAAGCCTACAAAGAATTAGGGGTCTGGAGTATCTCTCTTAGGAGGAGAGACTGCGGGAGCTGGGCCTGTTTAGTGTGGAGAAGACTGAGAAGGGATCTCATTAATGCAGATAAATATCTCTAAGGCAGGTGCCAGACTCTTTTCTGTGGTTCCCAGCAACTGGATGAGGAGCAGTGGCTATAAGTTAAAACACAAGAAGTTCCACCTCAACGTGAGAAAAAACGTTATTCCATTGAGGGCAGCAGAGCACTGGAACAGTCTGCCCAGGGATTTCATGGAGTCTCCCTCTCTGGAGACATTCCAAACCCACCTGGGTTCCTGAGTAACCTGCTCCATGCGACCCTGCCCTGGAAGGTGGCTTGGACCAGATGATCTTCAGAAATCTCTTCCGACCCTAAAAATTCTGTGATTCTATGATCACCTCTGCTGAGACTAGGTACCTCGTATATCTTTTAGATTGGCATTTATGTCCTCACTGCTGTGAAAATAGTTCTTTAAGGAAGAATAGTTACAATCTTTCAGAAGCTCTCTGTTTCCAAATTCTATTACACTGTAGGCTTCTATGGATTAATTTTGTCCTCAGGACAGTACCGAAATACTGACAGTTGCATTGCACCCTGATCTGGCTGATGACCTGTATTGATTTTTTACACAGTTTACTTTTGTTTACTCATGAGAACAAGGCTTTACTCACTTGATCCTTATTGGTCAGTGTAGATGCATCACATCAGTGAATACAGCAGTAAAGAACATGCCTGCAACTAAAGTTTATTCTAACTTTGGAAGTCAAATCCTGCCAGTAGAAACTTGAGCTTACATGTTTACTCAGTTTAATATTTTGATTTCCAGAAGTAGTATGTGAGATACAACTAAATAACACAAATTATTGAATTTGGGACTTGTACTGAAAAAGATACCAGAGCCATTGCTGAGGATATGAAACCAGTAGTTTTGGAAGCTGGCTTACTTATATGTTTTGAAGAGTTTACACTAGTGGTCTATGAATGTAGTTATCCAACATCCTGACTATATCCACCATATATTAATGGAAAAAGATCTAGTGAAATGAGAATGATAAAAAACCCCACAGGGCTTGACATCACAAACTAAACTATAACACTTCTTAGCATCCACTTCCCATCTTCTTGACTAAAGATACTTAAAGGAACCAAATGCTTATTTTAAAAAACAAGTTACTTTGGATGTACAGGATGACATAATAAATTTTTTAAAAAACCCATGAAACAGCTCTATTAATTGACTTCTCCATTACAGTGGTAAATTGTAGTCAAAGTAAACTGATTGGAAAGTTATGTTTTTCCTGTACAGTGATTCCTGGGCTTTTTAGAAAAGTAGTCCATTTGAGGAAATTACCATGAAATGAACAAAACCAGGAATTTAAAAAATGGGGAATAAGAAATAAAAGGTAATTCTAATCACATATTCAGTATGTAATTGTTCCTCTGTGCTAGTTTCCCATGCTTAATGGACCTTTAGTGGATTTAGTCATACTCCATAGTAAGAGTATCTACACTTGGGTTTATGTAAGAATATTTGCAGTTATGTTTTAAATTCATACCTTATTTTCCTTTAATGAAAATTAATTTTCAAACATAGTGAAACCCCCATACAAGGGTTACAAAGCTATTTAATGTTCTTGGAATGCAAGGGATTTGAAATTAGTAAGGCTGGTCCCTTTTAATGATTCAATGAAACAGTACCACAAAGAAATATTTCAGTAGTGTTTGGCTAGTGCAATGAAAAAAAAAAAAAAAAATCTGTCAATTGCTGTGAAACAGTGCATTTTCTGTAATCATCTAGAAAAATAGGAGCAGCTACTAAACAGATTCTTCCATCATTTTCATCTGTACTTAGTGTAAGGAAAATTAATCCACAAACACGAGGTTTATATCCCAGTAGAAGACAGAGCAGTTATTTTTGCTTTAGTCGAATACAGGGAGAGGCCATGGGGCCCTGGGATCTCTCAAATTTTTGGAGGACGCAGCCTCCCTTTTATCCTATTTTCCCGGCCGTATTTCCCTCTCTCTTTCCCTATTGGCTGAGATACTTGAGAGGCACGGACTTCCTGGAACACCTGATACCTAAGATTCCCCTCTAATGTATAACCCTTCCTTTTAATTTTTAATTCTTCTAGAATTCATAGTTTTCCCCCCATTGTTTTTTTCATCTTCGATATCCAGTTTCATTTATCAGTAAACCTACAGTTTGTTTGTAAAGGCAAATCACTTTCCCCATTCATCAATCAGTGGAATCCCACCCATTGTTGCTTTTACCTCTTAGTGCTAACTTGATCTACCAGCAGATCTACAGTTTTTTTGTAAAGACAATTGTGACATTCCTCTCATTAGTACCAAGTAGGCATGAATTGCTCCTGCTTTGATTTGACAGATGCTTAGTTCTACCCTTGGAAAGGTTGCTTGAAGAAACAAGGCAGTATAGAAGCAGTGGAGACATAGCAATGTAAAGTTCACACCTTGCTGGCAAAGCATCCTGCTGCATCATCAGTCTTGGTTTTAGACTTAGTTAAATTCTGGCCTCCATGGGTTTTCCAGAGCTCTTGGCTTCTAATGATCAGATATATTCTACTCCCCTGTTTAAATTTATTCATGGCCCTTTATCCTTGACAGCTGCAATTAAAAAAGCTGTTCTTACACTTTCGAGTTGACCTCAGTGATGTTAGACCTTTCAGCTGCCCAGTATAAGGCTGTGAGTCAGATAAAGTACTTTGTTAACCACTCCTGCATTTGCTAGTAGGCTGCTACTCTCCTGTTACCTCCTAGCCAATTAAATTATTTCTTTGCGGCTTTCCCTTGCAAAATTAGAGCTCAGCTTTGGTTCTGTTTCACCCACAAAAGTGGTTTGTGTAAAGGTTTACATTCTTTGGCTTCTAGCAGTAGGCTGGTGGCTGTATGCTGGTTGTGACAGACTAGTAACAATTACCAGATTCTACTACATGAAAGTATTTTTTATATTAAACAAGAGACACTCCATCTAGCTTGGTAAAAGCTTGTATTCCTTTGTTACCTGATGACAGTTGAGCTAGACTAATTATCTCGATTTACATAATCATTTGAGCAGTCAAGTATTTTTCCCTTTATGAGAGGGATAAAACATTCATTTTTTATGTGTGCAAAACATAGATTGATATTTTTTTTTAATTTCTTTTATAAAAGACACCTAGGGGATTTGGGTGCTAAACTATCATTAATTTATTTTGAAAAGTAATCCAAGCTGCTCTAGGCATCTTTCAAAATAAGCACACAAGCTAAAAGACAGTTTAGCATGTAGAAAAGATGCTAGGAAGGCATGTGATAGACAGGTGTGGTAATTAGGGTCACATGCCCAGTCCTGTAAGTTTCATTTTCAGGAAATAAAAACTACTATCAGAATGTGTGGAATGGTTTGGGTTGTTCCCCCCCCCCCCCACAGTTTCCTAAGGTAAGAATACAGAAAATTCTTAGGAATTTAAGTTAACAGGTTTGACCGGGTATTTCTCTAAAGCCTAGAGATGTAGAAAACAGCTGTCGCCTTAATCTTCAGTCAGGTTTGTCAGAGAGGTTAAGGAACCACAGACCGTATTAAAGCATGGATCCACTGGAATGGCTCAGGCTGGGACAGCTGATAGTATTGCAAACCTCAGCTTTCTGCTGCCTAACAGGCTTTTGCCAAGATCTGCTGTAGGTAAGGAGATGCTTCATGACCAGCTCTCACAATAGGGGTTAGAAGAGGGTAGTCAGCAAAGAATAGTGAAATTTCATCACTTGTCCCAATGTAAGGCATCCAAGAGGGCTTGTAGAAGTAGCTTGCTTGAGAGCAAATTTTATCAGGATGTCAGTGTTAATAAGATACGAAATTACAATTACACAGGGCATCTTTCTGATAATTTTTCTACTCTTGCTGCATTAAAAAGTACCTTCATTAGGAATTATCCTCAAACTATTAAGTAATTTAACTAGAGCAGCAAGGGTTTAATATTAACAGAACTGTTACAGCTTGTGCTATGGCTTATTCTAAAAGGATTTTATGAAGAGGCCCCACTACTTTTTTGACTTTGTGTGATCAAAACTCTAACAGAGACCTTCAATTAAACAGCTCCTACCTGTCACAGTTGAGACAGGGCTGGTATCACCACTATTGCAAATTCTACAAGCCTTCTTTTCCAGACCACGTTCTCACACAACTTTGACTTCTTTTATAGACCTCTCTCTGATAATGCAGACTTCTCCTCTAATTGGAAGCTTCACACTACACTGATTCTTCTTCTTATAGGCAGTTCCACATAGCTCTGACTCCTTTCATTCTGCATGGCTAGCTAACCCCAAGCTATCTCTTGCCCAGCTGCCTAGCCCTGTCTGTCCTTCACACAATACCTTCTTGCCTTATCCTACCCCTTACACAACTCCATGTCCCTTACTTCCTCACAGCCAGCAAATTATTGATCTTAAGCTCTAACTGCAAGTGCCTATAGCTGCTAGCCAGCTATCCCACTCCTTTATATCCCCCAAACTGATTGGCCAGACACAGATGTTTCCACTCCTTGGTAATCTGTACAGCTGCAAGTCATTGGGGAAGATTCCCTCCTGCACTATCCTTTCAGCCTAGCTCTCCACACCTACCATACTTTTTATAAAAGATTCCTAATTTTTTAAACTAGTTTTGATTCCCTTGAAATTTCTAGCCTCTATTCTGTCTGCTGCTCTTAATAGTGTGCCTCTGTGTGTGTCTGTTTTAAAACTAATTACTTGAAAGTCTGTTTCTACCTATCTGCTTGTGTTAAACCAATTAACAATGAATCAACACCCTTCCTCTCCCTCTGCAGATGCTTTAATTCTAATCTTGCCCTAGTTACCCTGCAGATTGCTTTCATCTGTAGCTGTGTTACTCCTAATACTTATCCCTTAAGCCTGGCGTTTGACTTTTGCAATGGTGCTTGATGTATACATGTGTGGGTACATGTATAATAATTAGAAGGGCATAGTGTGTATGTGTGGCGCTGCATAGTAATAGAGCTGAAGTATTTCTTGCTACTTGATTAGTCCCAGTGTTGCACCTCTTCAGTCATTTATTATTTGAAGCAGAGTCACTGGAGTGACGTCTGGGGTGTCTGATCATTTTAAGTTGAAAAGTGCTTTCACCTTTTGGATCCCAAATGGTTGTGTCACTGTCAGATCCACTAAAATTAGGTTTATACATTCAAACCAGAATTGTCAGATCCATTAGCCTAGTTTATTCCCCAGAGCTGTGGAGGAGCATGGATTAATCAGTATTAATCTGGTAGGATTGCTCAATAGTTTTGATTTGAAGACTTAATGAGACTGGTGAATGCAGTTAGTTTAATCCCTTTACATCCTAGCCGCTGCTGTTCTGAAGATGAATATGCATGCACAAGTTTAATGTAGTTTTAGTAAGCCCTCTAAACTATACCTTTTGTTGATGTGGATTAGTTTTCATGTACAATTTGTTTATAGAAGAGCATTCATATACTAAATACAGGTTAATTGACTAAATTTTAAAACAATAGATGAGAAAATTTATCTCTGCCAGATTATGTGCTTAGTTTAATGCTGGGAGAGATTCTTATGTACTTTTCAACCTATATGGCCTACTTTTAAAATTTAAAAATATTTGAAACTAATTAAATTATTATTATTAGTAGTAGTAGTAGTAGTATTAATTGAATCTGATTTGTATGTTTTATTCCTCTGTACTTCTGTAAATGTCTTCTATCTGAGTGGATGTTTACTTTTTTCTGTTGGGTTCATACAGAATAGTAGGATAAACCACAGATTAAGGAACACCAATTAATTACATTGATTAGCAATGGCTGTACTATTGGACTCAGGTCCTCAACATACTAAGGTTTGCAGTTCCAGTGAGAGAGAGAGTTTTTTTAGTTCTATCTTTTTATTAGGTGTAAGCTACTGTATTAAAATCACTGAGACTATTCATGCTGTTTGATTGTATGATGTTGCTTTTCAATGGCTTATTGGCAAAGTACCTTGCAGGCAGTTTGACATGCCCTGAAAAGTAATTCACTGCTCCCTTTCAGGATCTCTGCATGCTGTTTGCACTGAGTAGTTACCACATGGAAGGGCTTCACTGAAATCATTGTGGCTGCTAGCTGTTCCATGCCCTGACTATGTATAGAAATGAAGCTAGTCTTTAAAAGTTGTAGTTTAACATGAAAAATTCCTGTGCATCTAGTCACATTATCCCTGATGAGTTTAAACTCATTTTGAATTTACTTGAATTCATAATAAGATGTGTTGAATTTCAAATTTGCAGGTGTAAAATGTGGGGTAGTGGCCTGCAAAACCGAAATAATTTTAGCTGCACACTTTGCAATTTGATTGTTCAGAGATAAAGTAAGAGAGATGCACCTTCAGAAAAAAAAGAAAGAAATCAAGGCATTAACTGTTAGAAAGTTGCTGCTCAAGATACATAATCTCTTCTGGTGCATTTTAAAAATATATTTGCTTCCTTGTAAGAGAAGGAGTAAACAATGCTGTAACTTCCCACCAATTTCCTGAATGGAGAGGTACCAAAATGTGACACCTCTCTGTGTCCTTCAATTAGGAGGATTTCATAAGTGCTAAGGAAAAAGTTCTCTTCTTTGCCCTGTTAGATCTAAGTCTCTGAATTTATGAGAGAAGTTTAATTTGGACTGACTGATATTTTCTTGAGCATTGCATACAGTGTTCTCCTGAGGATTATTTCTTCTCTTACAACTAGTTTCCTCCAGTTGACTATTCTTGTTATCCATGCTAAGTTGTTTTGGAGACTGCCTAAAGTACAGCCTCTCTTGCTCTTCTGCTGCCTCTTAGTCCTTAATTGGCTTAATTTTTCTGCCTTTCTGAAAGCTTCCTGCTGCTTTATTCCCTCAGTCATTGCCCTGGTGCATTACTGGTAAATATTGTCATGACTCCTGTCTCTTGCAGCTTTGGAGATATGTTGTCCTTTACACTGACTGCATTTGTTGAGCTGATGGATCATGGGATTGTATCGTGGGATACATTCTCTGTAGCATTCATTAAAAAGGTAAATCTGTAATCAATGCTATCTGTTCTATATCAGTTTAAATCTTTGAGGTGAGTTGTGATTTGGGTTTTTGGTTTGGTTTTTTTTGTCTTCCTTTTTTCCCCCAGGTACTTTATTTAGGTCATTGCTCAAAAAAGGTACATGAAAATGGGATTAAAGTGCTGTTTCAGACTATAAATGTTTGTAGCTGCAGAATCTGGTTCAACTTCTGTGGAAATCAGGTGGAGTGAATTGGGATCAAATCAGTACTAGGCTTGTTACAAGAGAAATTGCTTATTCAATTATATTGTGACCTCCCTGTGCAGATAAAATACAGTTAAGAAAAAAAAAAAAAAAAGTATTTTGATGTAATGTAAACTGAGTGATGCCATATTTCTAGGGAAAAACCCCAGCACTGAAATGTGTTCTCTGGGATATTGAAAGAAGAGAAATGAGTTAGTTTACTATTTGAAATTAGGATGATATCTACTGAGTTAATCAGCTGAACTTTGCCCCTCTGAATCTTGCAGTTGAGGTATGTGGTTATGAAATAGATCTCTCCACGATTTGCAATATATCCTTTTTTTCTTACATGTCGAAGGTGTACGAAAGCAGCAGAACCATGGTAGTATCTTTAGGTACAGAGATTTAGAAAAAGTTTTTGTTATTGATTTAAGCATTTTCAGTTACTGGGGAAGAAAAATCCCAAAGCCACATAATTCTTCTTACAAAGAATTTTCAAACCTGATTGAATTTATCTTAATTTCAAATGCATTTGTACCGGTTCAAAAGGTGTCAGTTACTTCACTAAAATTATATCAGAAGTAGTATTTAAATTATTATAACTTGTGGCAAAGAAACCTTCATTTTAACAAAGTGTGTCAGAGCAAGGTCTTTAAATTTAGTTAGAAAATTGCTGCCATTAAAGGAAAGCAGAAATTTACTTTTGTTGCCAAAAGTGAAAGAAGAATCAACTATGAAAAAAAGCATTAGATACTTTAGATACTAAATCTCAGTTTTGCTCATAAGAAAAAAATAGTTCAACTGATCTGAACTTTAGTCTGGTTTTAATTTTTTTTTTTTCCGATCTCACTGTCTAGATAGATTGTGATGATGATTGTTGCTATCTTCAAATGGCAAAGAAAATTCTACAATTGCTTTTAACTGACTACAGGAGACACAAAATCAAGTTCAGAACACCTTACTTTCTAGGGGAGCGTACTATGGAGCATATGAAGAAACTTCCTTAAGTTAGTTTAGCACATTTATTTTGTTATAAGCTCAAAACAAATGTCTTTGTCCAGATTTTGTCCTGCTGATGGTATGAAAACAATAGAAGAAATTATGTCCCCCTTTTTAATAGCTAATCACTTCTGTCAGGCACTTCTGTAGGCTTCCCTGGATAATGACCCAATTTAAACAAAACAAATAAAACAGACAAAACCAAAATAATCAAAAGACACAAACAAAAGCATTTTCACAAAGTACCTATGAAAACCAAAAGTGGCAAGTGAAACCAGAAGTGAAACTATTGAGCAAGAAAAGGACCAAGGAGAATGATAGGTGAGTTAGAAGAGAAACAGAAGGACAGAGAATGACAGTGAGGAAAGAGGCTCGCTTGTGTTCTGACCTGCATGCAGTTGGGAGCCACAGAGCCCTCTGTGGTGCAGTGTGGACATGGGACAAACCTAGCAGAGCACCTTTGGACCATCTCTCATTTCTGTGGCAGCAATCTACAACTTCATCCTCACTTGCTTCTCTAACATTGGCTTTTGACAGGCCACTTGAGGTCCTTGATGGGCTTGCTCAAGTGACTGACAGGATGGATAAGGGACCTGATAAGTTTCTGCTAAGGGGGAACTTGCAGTCAAGTGCTTCTGCCTTTTGAAGCTGTCTTTCATATCAAATGAAAACTGAATTTGAATGGGATTGAATTAGTCTGAATTTTTTCTTGAGTAGTTTTTTAACTTAAAAATGTAGAAGCTGAAGGAGATTTCAAGGAGAATGCCTGACTGTTTCTAATAAATAACTGTTGGATGCAGACTCTCTCCTAACCTTTGAGCACCTAAAGAATGCTGTTCCAACTGCAGCAAGATTGATGCTTTCAAGGAGAATTTTGTTTCTTATTTTAAGGGAAAATTGCATTATTTGGAAAAACTTCCTTATTATATGCAAATTCTCTCAAGACCTTTTTCTTACTTATGATAATATATAGTTCATTTCCAGATTCCATAGTTGCCTAAAGAATTTGTAATCCAAATTAGAAAAAGTTGTGATGATTGGTTATCAAAATTGTCCTGGTTCTGCCCAGGACAGGGTTAATTTTTGCAGTACCTAGGCATGGGCATGGCTAGGAGCCAGAGGTTATTCTGTACCACTTCACATCATTTTCTGGGGACAGAGGGAGGGAACCCTTCAGGATTGGGTTAGTGCAGCCGTGGTTCAGGTATTCCCATTTTCCACATTGTGAGCATTTGCGTGTGAATTGTTCACCTCTCTCATGCTCTCTGTTATTGATAGTGTTGCTGTTACTGTTCTTTTTCTTTCTTTATTGCTGTTTCTAGTAAATTTCTTATCTCAACCCATGATATTTACCTTTAGTGCCTCCAGTTCTCTTCAGACCTGTCTTAGGAAGTAAGGGGGAGTGAGAGAGTGACATATTGTTTGGGGTGTTTCAGTGGGAGCACTGAACTGGGAAATACCATTCCTGAACCATGACAAAAATGCACTATGAAAATTTGATGCTTCCATTAGCTCCTACAAGAAGAGTAAAAACGTTTGTAGTATTGTTTGAGATATTAAAAAAAGAAAATTTAAAAATTATTTATATAATTGCTGTTTCATAAGTGTATGATACAGAGCCCTAATGTTGACAAATTGTTTATGTCCAAAAATATATTGTGCAGAAAAACAGGGTGGCAGCCAGAAAAGTATGTGTCTGTGTGTCACAGCTGTCAGTTGTTTTTTCTGTAGTCATGGGCAGCCCTAGATCCTTACTTTAAAATTATATGCACCCTCTTTTACTATGCATTAAATCTTAACAGAAACCACAATTGGACAGATTTTTCTGTACAACAGGATAGTGCAGGCAAATAACTAATGAAAATGCATAATGAAAATAAGATCTGTTTCTTTCACTGTTTTTTCCCTATGTGTTCTTCCCTCTGGTGCAGCTTTCAATAATAGTAATAATAGTAACAATAGTAATAGTAGTAATAATAATAATAATAATAACTATTAGTATTATTATTATCATTGTCATTATTATTTAATAACTTTAAAAGTTTTTTAAAAAAAGTTTGAATTCTGTCTTGTGCCTTAAGTGATGCTGAACCAGGAGGAGAACTCAGATGATATAATTTAGTTTGCTGTGGGTTTATCATCTACCCTCAGTTTGCATATTTAGCTCCTGTTTCAGAAGAGCATGAATGTGTAAATTCACAATCAATTCCAAATTTCCCTTGAAATTGATAGGAAGTTAGGCACCCACACTCTTCTTTTGTATGTGGCTATATATATCCCAAGAGGATTATGCAGATTTTAAGGCTGCAGGTATTTTGCTGAAGAAATAATTTTATTCTTAATGCGACACACCCATGTGGCAGGTTTTCATGTGAAAGTGCAAAGCAATCAAGTTGCTCTTTCTGGAAAAGATGTAGTATTTCACTGAGCTTGCAATATTTTATCAACCAAATTTTTGATAAATGAACGCATTTTTGGATGTCTAAATCCTTCTCTGCATGTGGTGCTTAATAAGCAGAAAATAGCAAATTAACACAAATTTGATTTCCTGTTGATTCCTGTCTCTTCCCAAGAAAGACCCTCTTTTTATTTCCCACATCCAGAATGTCAAGTGTGGGAATAGAATTCCTTTTTAATGCAATTTTGTTCTCTGTGGAACTTGAATGGGTTATTTTTCAAGGTAGACAAGCATATTATTTCTGGCCAGACTTCATACTTAACAAGGTGGTTATGACTGCACATTACTTGACATGCAAATTACCCAGCAAATGTTTTACATCTATGTTCAGTGTGATATGTCTTTTTAAACACACAAGATAGGTTTATACCTTGTGTTTCTGTTTATGATAAAAGATGTTATGTCCAAGGTCAGAAGAATAAATGAGGCTAAGGCAACCCTTCCTAGGCAGAGGTTCCAGTCATCTATGCTGTTACATTTCTGCAGGTCCCTGATATGAAAATGTTATATCCCAGTGAAGCATTAACTGCCACTTGAAGGAGCTGCTGCACCGATAATAATTCCTAAAGGTCAGGGCTCCTAAAGAGGTGACAGAAATCTGGCAATTTTGGACACAGTCTGGACACACTCTTTTCCTGATGCACAAGCAATCCATGGATGACTGAGAACTGAGGCATCCAAGAGACACTTGGTTTAAAGCAGCATTCCTCTTTGTGCATGCTGTAACTGTTGCGGGCCCTGTGGAGATCTGACAGCTTTGGCTGCAATTCATCAAAACACATCTGGCTTGCCATTAAGAGAGGTGGGATAGCACAGTGCTTCTGACATGCAGATTGTTGGTCTAAAGAGCACATGGTTTTTTGTACACTATTGTAAATATTACTTGGCTCAGGACTTTCTGGGAGAAGGTACTGAGAGTCCAAAACAGAAAAAGGCTTACTGAGTTGCTTCTCTCCTCCTGTTTTCTATGCATTCATAGCTTGATTCTTTACAGAAAATAAAGTAAAAGTATATTCCCTGAATTGGGTTTCATTTGGTATAGGACGTTCCTTCTGTGGTAATGCAAACCAAGTAGCAGAGCAAACAGCAAAAAGCGAAAGTGCTGAAATAGATAAGAAAAAGAAAATTCTGTCCCTCTTTCCTTGTGTCCAGCCAAAGTTGGCTGTTTTGCTCCTTCAGAACAACTTAGGATGTCACAAGTGCAAAACAATACTGTTGTCCATGTGTTAGCAATTTAATGTGAATTTTACAGGCAGCTGGACAGCTATTTCAAGCACAGGGCAGGTCTTTCTTCCTCCTAAATGGAAACAATTCTTAGGTGTCAGCAAGCGTCTAGAACTGGAAACAGTATAGCTACAGTATTAGCTTGTAGCAGGAGTACTGAAGAGATGTGTCAAATTTCTGGAAGGAACATGCCAGACTTGAAACAGGGCCACTAGTATGTTACTTGGCTATAGAGAGCAAGTGACTATGGTCACACTACACTTCTGTCTGTGCTTTCTTGGGTGCCTTTCATTTTGACTGTGCTGGTGTTGGTGTATTTGAAAAAAAACATATCGTTCTTGCTTCTTGCATCACCACAACACAAGTTTCTTCCTGGGAGGCTGGGTACATGGGCTGGGCAGCATGCAGGAGAACGTGTGTTGCCATATCTTACTGCACAGCTGTGTTGACTCTGCAGATGAATGTGAAGGTTGCCATTGCCACACTGCAAAATAGCAGAAATCAAACTTGGTTTTAATTAATGTGCTGCTTGTGGAAGCTTGCAGTAAAAGGGAAGCTTATTAGTGAAAAGCTGGACTCTAGACAGAGTTATGGAATCAGTTGTCCTGTTGATCAACAGAGTTTTAATTGGTAACCTGGAAAGAGCTTTCAGAATTATTAGTAATAGCAAGCAGAAGAAAAAGGCATGTTTTTCTGGATTGTGTTTTGCCAGAAAGCTAGATTATACATTTGACTTTGGAAACATTTGTTTTAAGCCTAGATATTTTTGAGAGAAAATTGGCTGCACAGTTGTTTTTTTTCTGGAGAAAATGAGAACTACTTTCCCTTTTTTTTCCCAAACTTTCTTACACAAAAATTATAAATGTTTAATTTTTTGATGGTGATTTATCATGTTTGTAATGGAATGATGAAGCATACATTTCAGTCATGTGAATATTGACAATAACCTTTGGTGACTTGTGCCAGCTGTAGAACCTGTTGCACTGTGTTCTTTGATGGTATATGCTGTGCCTGGTTGTTCATTTTCAGGTATTGACTGATAACTGCCATGTGAATGTGACTACCTTTTATTCTAATGCCTTTTTGAACCATGTCAATATTTTTCTTTCTTACTTTTCCCTATTTTCATGACAAGATGCAAATTCTCTGAATGATTGTATTTGTAGATAGCAAGCTACGTGAACAAATTTGCCTCGGACATCTCTATCTTGCAGCGTTCTCTGGCAATTCTAGAATCAATGGTGCTGAATAGCCATGACCTGTACCAGAAAGTAGCACAGGAGATCACAATTGGGCAGCTAATTCCTCATCTGCAGGGGTAAGTATCTTTGACTACCGCTTGATATGCTGGATATTTTTCCCCCACAAAATAGCACAACATTTGGAGAAAAACCAGTGGTATAAAGACCAGCAACCACCTTTATGATTCCTATGTCCACTACAAGTGACTGCATAACTGGTAACAATCTTTCTGGAGTTGCCTGGTCATTAGGTTTTTTAAAATTTTCTTTCACTTGTTTGTTTTTCTATAAGCTACCTATGTAGTTGGAAATGGGGAATGAAGAGAAGAGCACTCTGTGGTAATGAAATGCTTAATGCCATTAGCATACAGATGGGGTTGTTTTGCTTGCCAGACTCTGGGAAGTGTGTAAGACAAAAATTGCTCAACTTTTGCTGAATGTATATTTGAAAAGGGAAGAGCCTTTTCTTAAATAGTAATGTGAAGTGCTTAAATGGATGGAAGCTGCCTCTTGTAGCATAGAGTAACATACTGTGCATAGTTACCCTTGTCTCTCACCTGGGACATTTTCAGTGCACCTGAAAAGCTTTAATACCAGCAGATGCATTTCAAGAAGCCTTTAGAGAAGATTACTCTTCCTATCTCCAGCTGTTTTGCACCTCATGGAAACCAGTTATCAGACTCTTGCTATCATTTGTGGAGGGCCAATGGCAGTTCACTCCAACTTTTTTGAATTCTGAGTCTCTCTTCAGGACATTATTTCTCTCTCAACAATAAAGAGAGCCTGGTCATGACCAACCTTGGTTACCTAACTTACATGGCTAGCATGAAGTGCAAACAGCTCCTCCACTTCCATCTGCAGAAATGCAGCTGGAAGATCAGTTTCTACAGCTCATGTGCATTTGTGTTCTTCTCACACATTTACAACATTTTTCCAAACAGGACAGACCAAGAAATCCAGACGTACACCATTGCAGTAATAAATGCACTCTTCCTTAAGGCACCAGATGACAAGAGGCAGGTAAGTTGGTGGGGATTGTATACCTATGCATCTCTAGGAGAAAAAGTGTTTCAAATTCATGCCTGCAGTTGTCCTAGTCACGCTTTTCCTGCAGTTAATTAAAACTGAAACTAGTTCTATTGTTTCATGCTGGGACATAATTCATTTTAATGTAAGTACCTTCATCTTGCACCAGTATTAGGAAAAATTAAGCATTCTTCCTTGCTTTTGTGGTTCCCTGTGACCTCATATGAACCATATTGACTGTGGCTAACTGTAGTATTTATTGTACTGAACTCTTTGCCAGCACAGCTTGCAAACACAAGCTATTTTTGGTGGAATGTTTTCCCCCCAGATTTTTTATTAAAAAGTGTGTTTCTTTTGAAAACAAAAATATCTTGCTGTGTAAGCATTTAATGAATTTTATAGTGTGCTGTTTTAAGTTAACTTTAGTGCCAGGTATCAGGAAATATTTCAAGATTGCTACTTGATGTTAAATGGGGATGGAATGTGAAGTGTTATGAAAACGCTAAGTTTTATCTGTGTTCATGAAGTTGCTAGCCTGTGTCAAAATAGATTTAGTAATTTATTTATTTAACATTTCTCTCACTGGGAACAGTGATTATAATTCTTGTGGTGACATACTGTTGCTGTCCAGAACAAGTACACTGAGAGTTGCTGATCAGTTCTGACAAGGCCTTTCCTTAGATTTATTTACATTTTTAAATGTTGGAGTCTGTTTAAGCAAACATCAAAGCCCTAATGACAGGTTTTGAGGGGGGTTGGGGTTTTTTTGGGTTTTTTGTTCTTAAAAATATTTTTAACATTGCAAGCAGGAAAAAGTATGACCGTGATTTAATTAGGAAAAAACGGTTCTTTCACTCCTCACCCCCTCTTTTTTTCTTCTTCCTCCAATAGTCTTCTGTAACTAAGACAAGAAGGCATCTAATAACCAAAAATTAGATTGAAAACTCTTCATACAATTTTGGCATAAATTTATAATAGATCTTTGTAAGAAACCTGAAGATTTTGCTTTTTACATTTATAAAGCGTTGCTGCTGTGTTTCTGTGAAAAGGATGCCTTGTCATATTTGAAGTGGCGGAACAATGTCAGATATAGATAAGACTTTAGTATTAATCAGTGGGCATGTGTTCCTTGAATGACAGTAACACAGCCAGCAAGCAAAACTGTATCTTACCAACCGTGTAACAACCTAGTGAGGCTGGCAGTAAGCCAGGCAGGCTTCGCCTGTAGTACCTGCTTCTGTCAAAAATTGTTAGTCATGGAGTTTGTGATCATCAGGAGATAATGGTCTACTTTGGCTTTGAAGGCTAGTAGCTCTGACACTTGCAAAAATTTTTCCTCAGCCTTTAATAACCCAGAATATGCAGTCAGAATCTGTTGGATTTCACTTTATATCTGTCTTGTGGTTAATTAGTAAACCATACAATAGAGAAGAAATGTGTCCATTGCCTTCCAAATAGCATTAACAGATGGCTCTTACTGAACTGTGTCTTTCTAAGAGAATGAACTGAGGTGATGCAGTCTCATGTAATTATCTGGTGATGGGCACTCAAAAGTTAATGTTCATCATGACTAATTTTGTTAGAAATGAGAAGCTGCGCCAAAACTTATATGACTCAGGGAACTTTGGCACCCTCTCTGCTGCCGACTTAGAGGCATGATATGGATGGCTGCTCTGCAATTAAGGAAGGGATTTAAATTGGCACTGCTATCTAAATTCTTTCCCTACACTTTTTTTTTTTTTCCTCTCTCTGTTCCTGTAATGCAAAACTCAAGAAGTCCAAGAGTTTTCTTTTTAATGAGTACTCACTGGTTGCTTCCCTTCTTCTGCCCCTGTCAAGGATCAAATCTCTAGAGAAACCTAGGTTACTAATAAGAAAAGAAATTTTAAAAGTCTATTGTGAAAGAGCTGAGAGTTTGAGCGCTGAAGTGATATTGTGAATATTTGAAACACTTCTTTTGCATTCGTTTGCATTTTTTTGCAGAGATGTTGCTATGGGAAATGAGATGGCAAATTTGGTCAGATAATTCTTGTTCTCATCAGCTAGTACAATACTTATATTAGAAGAGGCAGCTTATTAGCTGCTCATTAGGAAATGAATTTTTAAAGATTAATTTGATTTTGATGCAGTTATTGGCTTTTTGAATTGTTTTTGAATTTGAAGATTGTTGCTTCAATCAACTGTAGTCCAGTGACAAAAAAAAAACCCAGTATCTTGATAACAGCTTTTTAAATGATAGCTATACGAAAGAAGTAACAATTTGATAATCTTCTAAATAGAAGGATTTCCTTTTTGTTATTTTCTTTGCATTGAATGCAGAAATACTATCTTATATTCTGTACCTGTTAATCTTGTGGCAGTAGGTACATAGTTTGACGAAAATCCAGCCAGTCTGTTCCAAGCAACATTGAAGTATATAATGTGCCTGGCATTCCCCCTGCAGCTCAGTTGAGCATTTCTGGACGAGATGGAAACATCTGTATCATCCATTCCTTTGTTCCTTTGCTGTGATGTGCCACTGAAACCTGTGCAACCAGAAAAGGCATAAACCCTGAAGCTGAGTTTCTCTTGTCTTTGGTCCCTTGCTCCTTCTTTATCACTCCCATGTTCTATTTGCAGCACTCTTTACCAGGTACAAAGAAAAGCATTCAACATCTCTGACTGCCTCCCATCTCACAATAAGAATTATTTTCTTTTTCCAAGCAAGTTCTTGCTTTATTTACACTGTTTCTGCACATGTAGTTTAGTCATCCATTCTTCATATGTTTAATGTAATAGTCTCTGTTTTTCTGTTTTCTAGGTTCTTTTTTTTTTTAATATAAAAGTGACTAGTGTGTATTTGTATTAGTCTTCAGCTCTCACAAAGTTGAGCAGGAATGCACTGCATGTGCAAGCGTATCTCTCATATACACATATACACACATTTCTGATGGAAAAGCTCATGGAACTTAAAAATAGGGCATGGTTTTGTAGGTATGGTTAAGATTAGACTCTTATGCTTGGTAAGTGTAAAATACTCCCTCATATGCATTGTAGGACAGTTTGCAGCAGGGACAGTTGGGATCAGCGGCTTAAGCATATTCACCTCGATAGTGATTTCAGACAGGTCTAGAAAGACAAGTTAATTTAAAGCAAAAGAGTGGACCAATGTCAACAATGCTGCTAAAATACAAGGGAGAATTATCATTTGTTGTAATTAAACAGCACGGAGTTCTAGGCTGATTTAGTGAATGAAAGTTAGAGCACTTGACTTTAAAAGATCTGAAATATTAGCATAAATAAACATTTTATTTTACACCTTGTTTTAAAGTCCTGGCTGGCTTCCAGTCCATGCTTCTTTTAGTGTTGTTTGTAGGAGAAGGTTGTGCTTGAACAAGTGTGTAAATACTCTCTTGAACCCACAGAGGTCTCTTCTGAAGTCTTTCACCACAAATTTTGGATCACCAAAGCCCTCAGCTTGTAATGTACTTTTAACTGTCTTGACCTCTCTTCTCATAAGTAGAGTATTTTAACTTTGTGGTTCCCCAAATAACGCATACAGTCATAGTGCTGTTATACTGCTTTCTTTCATTTAAAAGTAACAATGCAGAAATGTAAGACATTTTAAGTCAGTGTGGTTTTTTTTTCTAGCTATGACACTAAAATACCTGCTTATGGCTATTTTTTAATTTTTTTTTTTTTTAATCTAAATTAGGAAATGGCAAACATTTTGGCACAAAAGCAGCTTCGTTCCATCATCTTAACTGTAAGTATATGGTTGCCAAAGTTACTGTTGCATAGAGACGGAGAAAAGGTGACTCCTTTTTTGGTGTTTATAGGTCTTAATATATTTCAATTGCCCTTGTATTTTGATATGCTTTGAAGCCTTGTAATATAGAAGATAAGGTTTGAATTGTGGTTGAATGGGCTTTTTGGAATGGTTGTTTTCCCAGTCACTGAAATTGTGTTACTTCATGAAAATACAGTATTGAATACACCTTTTTTTATTGGTTCTTTTGATTAAACTGTCTTGATTGACACATTTCATCATGACTTTCACACCAGAAGCATGAATTAAAGCTAATGCAATAATTAATGAATATAATATTGAAGACGTGCATCTGCTACCATGAAAAATCACAGATTTTGCCTTTGACATTTAAGTAGATTACAGCTTCCATTGAATGAGGGAAAATCTTTCTCTGTAATGAGTATAAAACAAACCAAACAACAAAAAACCCCTTTTCTCATTTCTCATTCTCATTTCTCATTTGCTATCATAATTTCATTGATGCATACAAAACCCCTAGAATGTATTTCATAAGGCATATTTTTACACCAGTTGAGTTCATAAGTAGCTTGGAGCAATTGTAAGGATGATATTCTTAGGTGTTCATTTATTGTCATAAATGCTCCAGTGGCCTTTTGGCAGACAGATTATTTTATTCTCTGGAACTGTATAACATCAGTTGACATATCCATCTCCCACTTGGTGACTCTTTGTTACGTATTTTGCTGTGTTTGGAGGGTCTGTTTCCCATATAAAACTACTTGGTGTTTTTGGCACACCAGGGATTTTTAAATTATCCATCAGTTTAGTGTATGCTTTCTGAATGGGATAATTCTGCACATATAGGGTATCATATACTAATATATTTCTAGGCAGTCTTTCTCATACAGATTAGAGATTTTTAGTAGAGGCGGGATTGTGGTATGATGCTGACTTCCTGTTGAGCCCTGTTAAATCATTGTATTTTCTGCTTGTGTTTGCAGTCTGAACACTTTTCTCCTCAGACAACTACTCTCTTAAATATTTTCTTAATATAATCTCTTAGAAAAAAATAAATTAAATAGAGAGCTCTAAAGCTCTTGGAATGGACTTATTTTTTCTTTGAAGTGACTTCTCAGCAATTTTTTTAATGCTACTACTCAGTATAAGCACAGACCCCATCTAGTGTAAAGTTGTGTCTCCTTAAATTACACAATACATTATATAAATCAGTAGTGCTAATCCTAGTGGTTTGATTTTGGAGGTGAGGCAGGGTTTGTGTTTGTGTATGGGGTTTTTCTGTTTCGAGTTTTTGGGGTTTTTTTTCGTTTTTGGAGTACAGATACACAGTTGCATAGCAAGCACATACTTGAAGCACCTGACATCACCCACTGTAATTTTCTGATTCACCAAAATCTGTCTCTCTTTCTTTGCAGCACGTTATCAGGGCACAAAGAGCCATCAATAATGAAATGGCACATCAGCTGTATGTCCTGCAAGTACTTACCTTTAATCTTCTGGAAGACAGAATGATGACAAAAATGGATCCACAGGATCAGGTAAGCATCTGGCATGATCTGGTCTTAGCAGGAAGACAGCAACTCCTCACTGATGTACCTAAAGCTCTTCATGGAGGAAAAAAACCACTTTGCTAGGAGCATTTACAGAAGTCATTAATTTTCTCTGTCTGTGAAGTTGGGTTATGTTTTTGGTTGTAAGGAGATGCACTGGCTATTTCATTCCTTGTGCAAAAGTACAATGAAATGGCCAGACAATGCTCCTTAACATGTAGTTCCATTAACTGTATTTTCTGTCCTCCTGAGCAGTATCTCTGAGCAGCTGTCCAGCATTGGTTTCCTTTGTGCCCTTCTCAGAAGCACTAGAAATGTATGGTCCTTCCAAAAGTACTTCTGGAGAGCTAAATTAAATGTTTGCATGAAAACTATCTGGCATGCTAGAGTTGAAGTTAAATTGTGTAACAATAAACCCTGGTTTTGTTACTGGGAACCTATAAAGTACTTCATTTGTTTATTGCTTGCTGTGTGCAGACATTGATATTGTTAATTGTGCAAAAAGTGACACTCCTCTAGGATGTTAAAGAGATTTAAATATAAGGTTGGTGAGCCATTGGGATGATGAGTTTTGTTTCTTTAATTTTTGTGGCCTTCATTTAGGAACTGTACAAGGAGGATTTTATTTGTAAGCTGAAGTCATCTTAAGACTTGCTGATAATTTGAAGAAGAGAAGGTGGGAGAGCGAGATAATTGTAAACAAAAGCAACATCATGCTTTAGGATTTTATACTTCCTAAGTTTGAGATGGGAAAGTTTGACTCCTGGGAATGTACATGCAGTCAATTAGTGCATATCTCCATAGAGAGTGACTTACACAGTGTTGTTAATATTCCTGATAGGGTGGTTATCACTGTCTTGAGACATTTCCAGCTGCAGTAATTCCTCTCTTGCCTATTTCTGTGAAAGCAAAAATGGATAGTTACCAAAATGAACACAGAGTGCTGAGTCATTTTGTGTTCATCCAGCAAGGTGCTTAAGTACCAGCTTAATCAATGGCTTGATTTTAAACGTGTGTGATCTCTTGGCTTCTGTGTTTAAAATTCTGTAGTCGGAGGCCTTGCTAAGTTGGGTCCCTCTTCTGAAAGTCAACACTTAAGCACCCACATGTGAATCTCATAAATGTGAGAACTTTTAAAAGTGGGAACCACAAGGTCATTCTTGCTGACTGTTTCTCCAAGTACGAAGTAGGGAATTTAGACACAAAAACTTTGGGCAGTGAGGAGGAATACAGTGTTTTGAAATACCTTTTCTGGTATTGTTTAATTAAATGAGAGATCAGTTATTGTAACAATTTCTTTAACCTTGTTTTAACGCAGGCTCAGCGAGATATCATATTTGAACTCAGAAGAATTGCCTTTGATGCCGAATCTGAACCTAACAACAGCAGTGGCAGTATGGAGAAACGGAAATCTATGTACACTCGAGACTATAAAAAACTTGGATTTATTGTGAGTGTTTTTGTGTGATAGTCCACTGAAAGTGGGTGCATAAATCCATTATAGTACATCTTTTCATTAGTCTCTTACTTGGTCTTCTATCTGTTTCCTAAAATAAGTAACTTTTCTCCCTTTCCCCAGAAATCCTGCTAACTCCAAATGAGTTTTAGCAGAAGCCAGGGTGCTGGAATGGATGCTATAAGCACTTTACAAGGGATAGGCAAGGAAGTAGAGGTAGTGGAGTAGCCCTGTTTCTTAGGGATTGTTTTGACTGCCCAAAGCTTAGTGATGGTGACAATAGGATTGAGTGTTTATGGCTAAGGACCAGGAGGAAGATCAGTAAGGCAGATTTCATGATCACCTGTTATAGGCCACCCAACTAGGATAAAGATGCAGGCAAAATATTCCACAAGCTTCTGGGAGAAATCTCAAGATCTGTAACTCTTTTTTTTTCACAGAGAACTTTGATCTTACCAGCTGGCAGCTGGAAATATGATACAGCAGAGAGGAAACATTCTAGGAGATTCCTGGAATGTGTGGAGGATAATGGAGACCAACTGTATGAGGTTAAGTAAGGCAAAGTGCTGGGTACTGCTACCCCATGCAATGATCCATACCTGGGGAAGTATGTCTGGAAAGCTGCTCAGAGGAAAAGAACCTGGGGGTGTTGGTCAACAGCTGGCTGAACATGAGCAGGTGTGTGCCCAGATGGCCAAGAAGGCCAATGGCATCCTGGCCTGGATCAGCAATAGTGTGGCGAGTAGGACAAGGGCAGTGATTGTACCCCTGTACTCAGCACTGATGAGGCCACACCTTGAGTACTGTTCATTAAGTACTTGAGTACTGTGCATTAAGAAAGATATTGAGGTGCTGGAATTTGTACAGAGAAGGGCAGCAGAGCAGGTGAAGGGTCTGGAGCACAAGGCTGATGATGAGCAGCTGAGGGTGTTTAGCCTGGAGAAAAGCAGGCTCAAGGGAGTCCTCATTGCTCCCTACAGCTACCTGGAAGGAGTGTAATAGCCATGTGAGTTCAGTCTCTTCTCCCAGGTAACAAGTTACAGGACGAGATAGTTTTATATTATTTAGGATATTACATAAAATTTCTTCATGGGAAGGGTTGTCAAGCATTAGAACAGGCTGTCCAAGGAAGTGGTTGAGTCATGGAACATGGAGTTGTTTAAAAAATGTGTAGATGTGGCTTTTAGGGACATAGATTAGTGGTGATCATGGCACAGTTGGACTCAATGATCTCAGACATCTTGTCCTACCTAAACAATTCTATGATTCTAGAAGGAAGAAATAACTACCTGAAGTTTAAGCATGTAGTTTTATATGACATACCACCATTAGAATCTAACTTTTAGTGATATCATGGATGAACAGGTGTTGCCTAATGGATCTGTGACAGCCGTGTAGAGTCACTGTAGTTTGTTAGCATTAATATGGACTTATGAGCACAATAAAGCTGAGGTATGACTCTATGGTATTCACTTATAGAGCCTTGTGTTTTGATTGTTGGATGTCCTTCAATGTGTGAATACGGGATGCAGAAATCTCTTCTACCCTGACTTAATCAGATGAATTGGAGTTCTGGGCTTGCCTAAAACTCAACTGGGGAGCATGATCTAGCTAAACTGTTGCACACATTTATGTTAACTAATAACATGTTGTAACATCAACCCAGGACACATGTATTTTTCCCCCTCTGGAAACATGCACATGTACAGTGAAATGGTATACTTCCTATCTCCTGTGATTCATTCCTGTCCTTTTGGCCTAGCAAATATACACTGAATAATGTACAGTAGCCCCAGTTACAGAGAGAGGTTTTCAGCACTCTTGGTGCAAACTGGAGCTTGCTGTGCAGTTTGAGTTCTCTGCCTAGCTCTGTGGCATAGGGCTCAATTCTCCCAAAACCACAAGGGAACTGGGCAGAGCCTTTCTGTGTTCTGATAGCTGTTTTCATTACTGATGAATGAGGAAAAAATTAGCACTGGATCAGTGCAATTGTATGTGTAAGGAGTAATTAAGTAAATGGACGGGAAGGGAGGAACCTGGCATTTTGAGGTTGCAAGCATGATAGCAACACTAGTGCTTTGAAGGAGCTTTTGAAGCTCAGTGTGGGGTTTGTTTTTTCGTTTGTGGGGTTTTGTGTGTGGTTTTGTGAGGCTTTTTTGGGGGGTTTGGGGTTTTTTTTTTGTTGTTGTTGACTCATCCCTCAGCTTCATTACTCCCCTTTGGGCTGTTCATTAGGAAGCCTGCTGAAAACATTCTGGCAGTTGTCAAGGGTAACTGCAGCACTGTTACTCTTTGATTATGATAGTCTTTCAAAAGGGGATGGGAAGCAATGTTTAGGAGGGAATGGGAACTGGATTAAAGCAGTGGAGAAAATGTAGAAAAGCATTGTGGAAGATAAGAAACAACGTAGGCAAGTAAGCTGTGAAAGAAGCACCATAGCAAGAGCCCTAATGGGTGGCAGGTTATAATATTAGCAGTATGATGAGGCAAATTTCAACAGTGAAGTGTGAGGAGAGTTATTCTACTCTTGTACTGAAGCTTTACTTTGAGCTAAGAGTCCAGGTGACATAGTAGGTACAACTTTTTTTAACAGCTGAAGAGGAGTATTACCTTCCTCCCATGGCTAGGAAAGAGAGCAGGACCTCTTGTGAAATCTGGCTGCTTATCCCCAGCCTCATACATGGGCAGTGTTCCAACTCCTGGCTGCCTTCACCCCATCTGCTTCTTTTCAATAAAGTGTCTTCAGTGCTTTCATCAGCTGCAGGTAGAGGGCTACATTAGCAAACTGATCATGATCTGAACAGTGTGAGGTTTGTCTCCCCTCTGCTTCAGCTGTGTGGCAACAAGAACCTGCCAAACAGCAGTCTGACTTTGAATGCTGTCTTCATTCCACTAGTGCTGATGATCAGGAAGCAAATTTTCTTGAGCTGATTAAATATTAATTTCCAGAGAGAAAGTAAAACCATTTTACCATTTTAAGTTATTCCTGGACTGCTCGTTCTCTTTCTGTACAGGAAATTCAAGAGTTATGTTTATTTTTCTCAGCCACATCAAAAAGCCTTACCCCACTACAAATGTAATGTCAAAAAGAGAAAAAGTCCAGAAATTATTTCAGAAGATAACAATGAAATTTGTAAAACTGCATAGTAAGAAACCTATATTCAGCTAAAGCAACTACAGGACTTCACCAGATGGTTAGGATGACCAAGTAAAGAGATTTTCAGATGAGATAATTGTGAGATTTATTAAAATGCTGACAAAATCAACAAAAAACACCCAATTAGGAGATCCAGGATACACTCCATCCTATTGAATTATTTCTTATTTTCTGTGTAAATTGCAAATAGCCTGACTACTCTTCCTTCTATTTGAGTAAGCTTAATTCCCATAATCGAGGTGGAAAATAGTTATAAAACAACCCTCATGATCCTGTATATTTTCATCATAAATCTTTAAACAGCACTATTGTCATTGAGAGGTTGTAATGAATGTGTTTCCTTATATGCAGCTCTGAACAGTTGATAAGGAACTTAGCATATTGGAAAGACATCTCCAACAATCTCATCCAGAACAGTTTTCCTCAAGTTTTCAGTATGCAGAGCTTCTGAAGATTTTTGTTTGTTTGTTTTTATTTTCTTCAATTAAACATAAACAGTTTGTATAAATACAAAAAGCCAACATGGAAAGTGAGTGATTTCATAATTTTGTTGTGCTACACTGAGATTTGCTAGTGCAGCAAAATAAAATGTGAGTTTATGAAGGAGATTTGGAATCAGTAAGGGACTATCTGATAGAAGGTGACAACTTAAAGGGCCATTGAGAATGGTGGGATATTCTGTAAAAGGCAGCTGTGGCCTTGACTTTCAAGATATTAGTGGTGGTGGCATAAGAAAGTTAATATATGCTGAAGAAATCTTCTGATGGAATGAATATGGGAAGCCGTGATGAAAGAAACACCATGCCAAATTAGATCACCTTTTGGATTACAGAAACAGAAATAATGTCATTTTATGCAGTCATACAAAGAGTAATAGTGTTCATTTAGGACATCCGGCAAGAATTTCATCTGCAGGAAAGTATCTTGTCTGTAGAAAAAGATAAGAGAGATTGTGTGATGAAGCCACAAAAAAAGTTTGAATGTTAAGCTAGGATTTATCTGGAAAATATTTTTTGAACATATGAACTGCTGAGGCCACTTTTTGCATTTCTTGGACATCATCTAGAAGACTATATAATTTCAGTAAACTCTGCAGTGACTTGTGGACTGACTGAATGTGGGTTGTGTGCAGAGGGTGAGGCTTGTGCAGTGATGATGGAAATGTTTTACAAGAGTTGACTTTAAAAGCTTGTCTTTTTAGCCAATCAGCCTGAACACTGTGGAAATCTCCATTGTGTATGCCAGTGCTGAGAGGAGGAAGCTATATGTAAAGTAAAAGTCAGTGATGGCAATTAATTTATAGGAGAGATTTTCAATTGGAATGATGAGGACAAAATTTGCCACAACTTTAAAGAGGGAGGTCAATCCATTATGAAAATGCCACAATGGTGGCTCCAGGAAACAAAGCACATGAGGACTCTGAAAGAAAAAACACCAACAACCAAGGTTGCTTAGAGCAGTCTGAAGAAGACATGAATAATTAGATGGATGATTTAAATGTTTGTGTAGTTAATTTTTTAGACATTGCAAAAAAATTTCTGAGGAGAAGAAGCACCAGCATAGATAATTTGGAGGATTTGTCCAAAAAGTTTTGGAAAGAAGGTTCAAAAACAGTTGGTTAGCTAAGTATGCCTTAAGCAAAATATAGACCTGAGGACCTTCTGAGATTTCTTTCAGACTTGTATTTTTTTCTCTTCATCATGTCCCAGATAAGCAGATAATTTGTTTTATCTTAAAATACTTATCTTTAATCTACTTTATCTTAAGTCCTTTATCTTTTTCAAAAATCTCTTGTTTGTAACCAAGTAGCACTTTAAAGATAAGAACTAACAGTTTTCTCATAGGTTCTTCTGTGGTGCTTTTCATTGTCTCTTGGAATAGTTCATTAGCTGATTGTCCACAGTAACTTCAGTAACCTTGACATCATGATATATTCCCCAGATGGAGTCCCTTGACTCTGTTGAATGGAGGTTATCGGGAAAATAATTTGCAATAATGATTACCTTGTAATCATTACCTGCAAAAGTGGCAAAATCAAATGACTCCAGGATTTAATTGCTGTCCTCTTCAAACTACTTAGTAGAGCTCTGGTGTGCTCATTTTTCCTCCTCCATAATTTTCATGACATACTCTATCTGTGTCCCACAGCTGCCCCAGAATTTGAGGGTGAAGGATTAAGTTTAAGCTTTGGAAAAACAGGGGGGAAATGTATGGTTTTAGTTTTTTTTTTTCACTTTTCAAATGTTTCAATTGGCAGTGAATTTAATTAACTTAACAGAAGTAAACTCTGTTTTGCCCATGATGGAACAGTCTCCCTGTCCTTATCTTGGCCAGGGAGCTTTTCCATCCTTTTCCTGCCCTTGCTCTGTTGAAGATGGGTGTAGTGAGCAGTTGGGTGGGTGTATGGCTGCTGGCCAAGGTTGGCACACCACACCTCCTTCCTGTATTTTGCTAACTGTGTCTTTAGGCTGTTTCTGGGTTTATTCACTCAGCTTTGGTAGTTTGCAGGTTCCCTGTGCTGTGCTATCATGCCTTGTTTTTCAACTTCTTAGCTTCTCTGGCCTTTCTCTCTCAATTTCTTTCCTTACTCTTCGATTTTGAATGCCCATTCCTGTGGAGCTCTTTGTTCCATTTTGATACCCAGCTGGATCTATCTCCTTCCAGCCTGTCAGATCACTCTTTGTTATTCATTCATTCATTCATTCATTCATTCATTCATTCATTCATTCATTCATTCATTCATTCATTCATTCATTCATTCTCCCTGAATTTCCACTTTTTTACATCCTCACTCCCTTCTTGTGAGGTGGTTCTCCCCTGGATTTTCCAGTCTCCCTCTCCATCTTTTCCTCTCACCCTGTTTGTTCCTCCATCAGTATGAAGTCTGCTCAGTCATTTCCAACTTTTGCACTGAAAGTTGTCAGGACTTTCTAAAGACAGATGCAAATTGAATTTTTCTGTACCTTATTTTCAAAGGATGGACTAGGTTTAGTTTAGCCTTGTGAACCAAATATTAATCTTTGCCTTTGTGTAAATTTCACTTGCCTAATAAGTACTGTCCAAGACATTAAAAACTGGAAACGGCATTTAGAAATATGAAGTGTTGGCCACTGTAATAATAGTCAACACAACAATCCCCACCTCTTAACTAATCTATAGGCAAAACACTTTTATTTTTATTGCCTAAGGTGCAGGGTTCTGACTCCAATAGTTTAACCATATTTTTTTCTAAATTTTCTAAATTTTTTTCTAAAGATAGGGTGCTACATTTTGCTTGATATTCTAGGCTGTGAAATTGTTGCAACCTAGTTTTGATCAATTTAACTTCAACTATTGATACATTATAGCTTACTATTCACAATAAATTATTTGACTGAAGATTTTAGTCACAGTTTTACTGGTGGTGGTGTGTGCATCTTCAAAGAAAGTTCAGATTTGATAGAAAGTCAGTAGATAAAGAATTATGTCACTGTGTGATGATCTTTTACCCTTTATTATTGACTGACAGAAAGTAAAGAGTCAAAGCAAAGTCATGCAGTGAAAAGGCAGTGTACAATTCTAGGTAGTGTGCATGGTGTAGATGAGTGGTAGTCAATTTCACAGTAGATTGACTTGGGCTCTAAAAAGTTAACACAGAGCAAGACTGGGATGGAGTTGGGATGCCAAATCCTGCAGGAGAATGAATAGTCCTTAAATTCTATGGAGTTACTAATGTAAGCTGGATCTCTGAAACCACCTTGTTCCAGCTGGTCATCTGGATTAATGGTACCAGTTTGCCTGGCTAGGGAGAATGAAACTTTCCTAGGAGGATGGGTGAGAGGGAAATGGACAGAAGGAAACGCTGTGGGATGTATTTACTTACCTATTTTTGTTGAAGACCTGAGGATGGTCATTCTTTTTCTCCTAAAAAAGGAAGGTCTAAAATGCTGAAAAACTCATCACAAAGATTGTGAGTGGTTGTCTGCAGCTATTTAGTTCTCATCTCCCTGTTATTTCCTTTGGTAGATGACACTTTGCAGTGATTGTAGGTTTTTATCCTTTGGGAAAATTTTTCAACCATAATAAAAGCAATGTATCCTTACATTTAGATTATCTTGTTGGCTTTGGCAGTGGCAAAGGAACATTTTTAGAACAATGCTGCATATATGCCATACTAGATGTGATCCTTTAAAAAATTTAGACCTGAACCTTTTAAAATTTTAGATTGGTAAGATGTAATTGCTGCCTTAACAGTAGAACAGCATAGATGACAGATTAGTCTGTACTACTGAAAGCTATTAGTAGTTTTCCATCCTCCTCCACTGTATTTATTCCTAAAATCCTCGTTTTCTATATCTACTATTGCAAAACTTGTGAAATCACTTGTTGCTATGGGAAAAAACCCAACTCTGAAAAGATTTTGTTTTGCTGAGCTATTCATATATGCCTTGCCAGACCTTCAGGTCAGTTGCCCTATTTCTATATGTAAATATGTCTCATTCTAAAGTTAAACCCTTTGTCATTTAGTACTGGCAGCTATTAATTAAGCACCTTTCAGCACAGCAAAATCAATATTTTACAGCACTGCACCAGAAAGGAGATTCCTCTTCTTCTCTCCTTTCATTGTAATATATAGTTTTCATAAGATTTGAGTATCCTTTTATTCAGCAGAAGTAAATTTGCAGATGGTAAAAAAGAACATGCTCTGCTCATTGCCACTGAGATTCCCCAAATGTTGGACCAGTGGATTAAGACAGGACTGTACTTAGGATTTTTCCTTTCATTTTTACCTTTCTAGCCACTAGAGGTTGCTCATCTCCTTTTTTTGTGAGCTTCATTCTGCCATTTTGAGACCAAATTTTTTCAGTGGCTATCTTATAAATAAGCCATTACTCATTTATTCCTCAGGGTAAGCTTTGGAAGATGAAGACTAATCATACCCATTCATTTATTGGTGCTAAGAAAGAGTGTAGTTGTAATAGTGACTGTGACTTTCAGTGTTTGATGATCTTTTAAGTAAAGAGGCAGAGTTGGAATTTCATGTGACTGTATTTATATTCATAAACACATATTTCTAAGTGTTCAAGACAAAACAGATCTTGAGGACGAGTTCTTTTATTTCTGTTTTCACAGACTGTAAATCCTCTTGCTGTGTACAGGAGTATCACAAGAACATGATCAAATCACTGGGCATAACAGACCAGGACCTCAAGTAATATTAACCTTAAAAAAATGAAAGCATCTAAGCTGATGTAAATGTTTGAAATGCTTGTGAATTTTAATTAAGATTTTTTGCATCATCTTGCTTTCTACCTTAGCACTCCTGCACTTCTTCTAAGCCTTCCCACTCCCAAATTCCTGACTTTGACACTCACCTCTCACTGTTCTGTGTGTCCTTCTACTTACCCTCTCTTTCCACTCCACTTTTGATTTGCTTTTCTTCTCTCAGCCTGGAAGGTGGGGCCAGGAAATGCCCAGGAGCGGCAACATCTTCAGAAAAAAATGTGTTCCAAAGAGATTTGTTAAATTTAGTTAATCCTAAGTATTTGTAATATAGCCAAATGCAGCACGTTCAAAAGGAATCTCAAAATTTACACAAGAGTAAGTCTTAGAAGCTTTCCTTGCATAGAATGAGTGCGGTTGGATTTTGACAAACAATTATGTAAAAATTGATTTTGTTAGAGCAATGCAGTGCTTAATAGAGCATTCCTAAAAATGGTCAAATAATTGGTAAAATTTGCTAAGGCTTTTGTACAGAAAGAAAAGTCTAGGTATTTTGTTCTAAAATTTAAAATAATTTTAAAGCATCTAAAATTAAAGTTTAAAAATGGAAAGTGACAGATAAGTTGAACTGCAGGTGACACAACCAGATTTACCTGTAATTTAGATATTTTTCTCAAGTTTCCCTTTGCTTTCGATATCTTGCTTCCCTGATGTTCCCTGATGAGCATTGCTGCTTGATTGATCTCAGGCAGAGCAACCACAAGAAAGGCATTGAGAAAGGTGAACAAAATACATGAAGTACAAGAAAAGGACAACAGAACGGAACAGTAAGGATATATATATATTAATTGATGGTGATACTAAAGATGTAACTAATGGTTTTATTAGTATTATTCTGGCATTTGGAGGAGTTGCAATCTGCAAGCCAGTTGTTAATTTTACAGTTAATTTTTCTGAATTTATATGGAGATGATACAGTCTGAAAATGAACTTTTTAAAGTTTATTTCCTAAACATAAACTAAAAAAGAAAACCAAAATTAAACCCACAAACGCTCTGTTTCACTTGTGAAGTCTTGACTTTGCTTATTGTAAAACAATTGAAAAGATTCATCTAATAAATTAAAATATTCTTTTGTTGTTCAACATGAAACTCCTTGTGGAAATCTCACAGAATGTTTTCTAAGAGAGTACTTAGATCTTCTTTTTACAGTAATATCTTCTCTTTAAAGTAATACTGAATGTCTGTCAGGATTGTTTTTCTTTCTAGTTCACCTACAGACAGAAATACTTGGTTTCCCTGCTATATATGGCTTGATATTATTTGGAGTACATTGAAATCTCATTTTAAAAGAAAGCTGGTAACTGAAGTGGAATATTTGACAGCAGAGGGCATCAGTATCACACCAGATGCCTGTTGCTCACTGAAGTTTTTCAACATCTCACTTTCATGGACACAGAATCTTTTCAGCCTTAGAAATACAGAAATAACTGTTCTGACTGTAAATTACTATTTCTCAGTTGAATGCCAGCAGATGTTTGACGTTTACGCTAAATGATACCTCTGTAGGTTATTTAGCTTGCATGCTATGATTTGTCATATATATAGTGCACTGTAAATATTTTCCTTTCTGACACTTACTAGTGAGACCTCCCCAAAATAATAGTTTGTTCCTATGTCTGAATGTTTTTCAGCCTTGTGTAGATTCTGTGACAGGGATGCTTTCTTGCAGTCTGGAACTTTCAGGTTTTTTTATTTTTGTTTGGTTGTTGTTTTTTTGTTTGCTTGTTTGTTTGTTTGTTTGGTTGGTTGTTGTTTGTTTGTTTGTTTTTTTTAACCTGCCAGTAGTTTCGACAAATCTGTAAAAGACAGGATTTTGTGAATGTAGTTATAGAGCTAATCAGAAAAACTTACATTTGATGCCAACTCAGACCATGTTCTGCAAATGTGAGTATTAGCACCAAAGCATCAATCTTTTTTCAAACATGAGAGGCAGAAATCCAGAAATCCCTCAAGTTTATTCTCATGCTTGGTGTCCTTAGGAGCTCATTGGTGTGTTACCTATTCTGATCTTTTCTGTAAGCAGAGTTTCATTGTTCAAAGTTGCTGTTTGCCATAAAGCACTCCATGGCACCATGCCGAGCCATGCCATGTGTTTGGTGCTAGGCTGTGAAAAAGCAGGGCTGTGCTGAAAAGAGGATTCCTGCTGGAAGAAGATCCCAATGATGTTTGCAACCCAGCAAATTTCGTGCTGAAATTCCACTTTTCATAGTGACACATTTGCTGAGATGTTCGAGTCAATGTGTGGTGGTGGGAGATATCTTCTCCGGTGTAACTTAGAGCAGGGTAGGCCCCAGGGTTAGTGTTTGAGCCACAAATCTCTTTGTTAAGCCCCTGGACCACTCTGAGCAGTGCAAGAATGTGTGGGCAGATGCCTGCTAGGCACAAGCAGGGGAACAGCTTGGTTGCCCTACATGTGAGTGAGGTGGCCACCTTCCCATCCCCCAAGAGAGAGGGGTGATCCCTGACCAGAGGGGCAGATGCTGTCAGGGGACATCACATCTTCTCAGCCAAGTGTGATTACAGTGTGGAATGAATATTCAAGAATGACAAAAAATGAGAAGGGTGGTGAAAACTGAGAATTTATTTGTAAATCCCAAAGACAGTGAAATTTTTTTTCATTGTCAGACTGTTGTCAGCAGATCATGGGTGCTAACAGATAAATACAAGAGGATTACTGCTGTTTGGAGGCATGAGGTTTTGAAAGGCTTGGAGAAAACTTGAGGAACTTTTTCTTATTACGGAAAATGGGTTATGTTTTTACTAGGAAAGCCAGACCTGATAACATGTGCATCTGTGCAGTAGAGAAGCTACTAATTTTGTATAAACGTGATGCTCTTCTTCTGACCTGATATGCACAGGATGAGGTCCCTGGGTCAGGTGCATCTTTATAGTGACCAATAAGAGAGACCACAAAATCTCTATGTTAAAGCTGCTGTTCTTATTTACCATGCAGCTGCATGTGATTTCACATGACCACTTCTCCGGAGCTATGGATATCTAGGAACTTGAACATTGGTAAGATTAATAAACCAGCCTTTTACTATATGCAGCTGAATTCCTCTTGGCTTTAGTCCTCCCAGAGAATAGATTTAAAAGAAAGAATGAAAGAAAAAAAAAACCAACAAAACAACAAAAACTTGATGGGCCACTGAGCTTCTTTGACCTTTTATCACTTCAACAATGAAGTTAAAACCAACCAGAATGAAATATTTGTGATTGTGTGGCTCTGTAATAACATCCCTTTTGTGCTTTGATTTTTTAATTCTTTATTTCATGATGTTGTGATTATTATAAATATTAGTTGAAAGAATTATTCTTTAAATCAGTTTCTTAATGAAGATATTTGTTTTGAGAAGGGGGAATAAAAGGTTGGTATTTTAGTATTCATACCTTTCCAGTATTTTCAATTGTGAACTTGCAAAATAACAACATTAAACTCACTGTGATTTGAAATAGCATGCTTCTCTTTAAGAAAATCCATTAAAAATATAAATGTGCTAATTTAAAGTTAGTCACAATAGAGCATGGGATTTTTTTCCTTTTCTTTTATATATAGAGTATTTATGGTTTCACTGACTAGTTTTATTTGCCATGAGCATCCCAGTTTTGAACTCTTGGGGGCAGGCAAGTTCCACAGATTTAAATGTAGTTGGGCTGAATAGTTTGTTTCAAGTGTATCACTACAGAAGAATTATTTTCTGACTGCTTCACTGGGAGAGGGGTGGATAGTATATGCCACATGTCTCAAAAAAAAAGGGAGAAGCATCCCCCACAAAACTGGTAAGACATAAAGACATCTCAATTCTTTTGTTGTGTGAGTCTCATCTGTTTCCCTAGACTTGGCTTGAATAGATGGTTCTAGACAAACCCTTACTTGATATTAAATGATGGCAGTTTTGTTAAACTGTAAATTCAATTTAATGCTAATTACAGAAAATATTTTATTTAGGTTTATGAAATTTTCAGTGTATGCATGCATGCAAACAGATATGTCTGTTACTAACATGCATATTGCATTTTCCTCCTTGTCTCATTCCTCATGGGATTTTTTGGCGTCTTCAGATATTTAAAGGATGGTAAATATCATAGCACACAAAATATTTAGATTTTCTTCAGTTAAAAGGAGTTAAAAACTTTCTTTTTGAATGTGACATTTAATTTACCGAGACTTGAGAATAAATTCAAAGACAAGGGGAGAAAGGCACCTTATTTTTAAGTATCCAATTTATTTTCCCAAATTAAAAAGCTCCTTCATATCTGAATTCTGAATATTTTGGCATTTAAATGTAGTCAACTTGTTACACATCCCCTACATGAAATCATAGAATAGTAGAGATGTGTCTTCTTTTAAAATATCCTTATTTTTAAAAAAACCACCCTACATTTTAGTGTAACTTCATCTTCTTTTTGTCATTTGTCTGGAGGAGACTGAAGGCAGAGCAGAACAGTACCCAGACACACAACACGTATCAGCATTTTGCAGAGCTCAGCTCTAGTCAGAAGTGCTTCACATTCTTGTAGAGAGGCAAAGAAAATTGGAAATCTAGGGAACTGAAGTTCCCTAATGAATGGATCCAGTGTTTTTTTCATATTTGTTATTGTTTTATGGTTTTGGTTGGGGTTTTTTTTGTTGTTGTTGTTGTTGTTTGTTTGTTTGTTTGTTTGTTTTATTAACTCACTATTGAGGACAGATGAGGGTATCCTATAGGATGGCATAGTTTATTGTTGACTTAAGGCAGAATATGGACTCAAAACTTTCAGGAGGGATTGGTCATGTGTTCCAAACCTGTCCCTGACATCAGAGCCTGGCTGTTTGTATTCCAGCAGGGGTAAGATTTGCCTGTAGAGCTGGTAATTTTTACTTGGGCATGTCCATCCAAAGGTAGCTAATATTTCACATATGTTGACATCATCTTTGCTGTAGATTATTTCTCATCCTTTGTGACTATTAGAAGCTTGTCTTGGTCACAGGTAATAAAAGAAGTGTCAGTCGGTGAGCCACAGAGCACCTAAACAGTAGCTGGCTTTTTCACCCAGTTCTGCAGGTCTGTATGCATGACTGAAAATGCTGTTCCAGTTCTGTTTTTCAGAGCTCTGGGACAGAATTTTCCATTTTAAATTTGGACAGCTGTTGCATCTGGCTGCCAGACAGCCAGTAGATTCATATGGGCAATTAATTTTGAACTGGGGTTTTCTCAGACACAGGGCTGACTTCTCTCTACTGTATTTGAACTAAACATAGTCTGGGGTTTTCCTTTTTGCCCACAATAGAGGTTTTAGCCAGATTGCTTGAAAAGGAAAATTGCAAAACCTTTCTACAGAAATATTTAAAGGTAGAGCGAGATCTATCCCAGCTTACCTCGTGATGCTTGGCATTAAGTTTAGGTTAGTTTCTAAGCTCACTTTTCTCAAACAACACAGATGGTAAAGATGCAGGGATGTCTCCAGCCACTGCGGTCATTGGTAGTAATGAAATTCCAAGAGAACTATAATGCACAAATGGAGTGTTGATCTTCTTGTTCTGTTGTTGTGCCTACCATAGTACACAAGCATCATATCCATATGACAGTTGCTGCAGCAGGAAGGATCCCATTCAGAATTTTAGTCTTTAGTGATGACATAGGAGAGAGACCACTGCATCGATAAGGTGGCTGCTTCACATGTGGCCTCCCTGTAGAAGCACATACTCAGGAAAGTTCTAATGATTATTTTTACTTGACTGACTTTGATTTTACTTTATTGATTATCATTTAAGTAATTTTTCTTTAAAAGGAAATACAACTGAAAGTTTTTTAAATTAAAGCACCTCAAATTTCAGATGCAAATATTATGTAAAAAAATTTAGATAAAACTGCCCAGAGTGTAACTAAAACAATCAAATATATGCTCTCATAGTAGTCTTAGGCTTAGAAAACTCCAATTCAAGCAGCCCAAGATTTGGCACAATTTGGTTTTGAACTTCTCATTTTACTTAATAAAAAGGTCTAGAGATTATTTTTTTTCCTTATTGATAGGCAATGTATTTCATTTGTTTGGAGCATATGCTAAAATATGTATGTACAGTCATTGACTATTTTGTATCTTTTCCCTTAGTTTTGTAAAAAGGTCTGGTGAAGAGCTGTGAATTTCTCCTGAATTATGGAGCCATTATGCTTAAATATGAGTAGAAGTCACAATCTACCTTACTGAACAGGCATTAAAACTTTCCAACTCAAAAGAGGTTCTCATGACAAAATTTGACTTAGGAACACTAAGTCTAACTAATTGACACATTTGATAGGAGTCACAGAGATAAAATTGCTGAGGTAAATTTTGAGTCTTTTGGGTATGACTTTCTAGTTGCAAACTTTTAATCTGTGTTCATTTGCAGTGCTCAAGATGGATTAATTTATTTGGCTTGCTGTACCTACTAACATTCTTCACACTTTTCTCACATAACTATCTTCTTGCTAGCTTGATATTTCTCCTGCTGGATAGGATGAGAATTTATATCTTAGATTCTATCTGTATAGAGAAGGCAAACTGCTTTAATAACATTGGTAAAATTAAACCAGTCATTGCCCTACACATTCCACAGTCATAAGAAAGCCTGTATTTATAACAGTAGTTCTTTTAAATTGGGGTTCTTCCCAGTGCAATTCATGGGTGTTGTAATTAAAACAATACAAAAGTGGCTTGCTGTCCAGGACATGGGTAATATATTCCATCATGATTTTGTAAGAGCTGGAGCTGTCTGAAAAGCTGTAGCTCTTGGTTGCTCTCCAGCAGCCCTGGTTGGAGGGACACCTCCTTCACACCCTTGCAGCTGAGCCCCTAGAAGGTCTCATGAGAAGGTTCCCTAATTCCCTGTAGTGAAAGCCATCTGGAGTAACTCACATCTCATCCAGCACTAATTTAATCAAAAGTGGACTGACTGCCCAAAAAGTCACAGTAACAGGAAATCTGGCACGGTCTGGCTGTAAAATGATCTGGTAATCTGAGTAAATAAACTAGTATGGCTTTTAGTTTTTTGACCCAGTCCCAACTATATCTGCAACTGGATGTTTGACTGCTTATTCCATTTTTCTGTAAGTTTAGTGGATATGGAGAGATATCTGAAAATAATTTTCCATGCTGAAAAAATTTAATTGATATGACCACATGCCATTGATTCATTCTATATAGCCCTGAAAGAGTACATAACATGTTACTGCTTGATAATGCATTTGTCCAGTAAACATCACTTCAGTAGTAAGAAGTCAATAATCTGTAAAGTGCTGAACATACATCCAACTCAAGGTGGCTCAGCGTTTTCGCATTGGACAAGATGTGATCATCTGAGTTATAGCAGTCATTTTGGATTCTTCTAGGCTTTCAAATTATTGGCAGCCTGTAGGGCTTAAGATTTTGGAATCCAAAGCATTAGCTCCATGTAATTTATTTGTGTAAAATACAAAGAATTATGCAAGAGCTTTTTCTCTTGCTTTATAATGTGTAATTTATTAATGACTGAAAATATGTGACATATCTGTTTGACATATCTGTTATGGTCTATTTAGTGATTTTAGGCTATTTAATTGTACCTCCTTAACATATAAATTTTTGAAATTTTTACCACTATAGCATCTTTGGACAGATTTCTGGTGGTGATTTACATAGAATTCTACTCTTCTTTACATTAGATTAAGTAGTAGCTCCATGAATTAAAGATATATGGTAGTCAAATTATTGCTTTTTTAACTTTTGTAGGGGAAATGATGTACATACAGATTGTACTTAAAATTTCTTTGCTATTGAGAGGGTCAGATTTATATGGGTGAGGTCAAACTTGATCCAGCAAGACTGTTGCTTAACATGCTACCTAGATAGGAATTGTCCCAGTCTGGGGTTTCTCCTTTGCCCCGAGATCACCCCAGTGGGACACAAAGGTAGTTCAAACCCTGGTTTTCTCTGAAGCAGCCGAAGAGAGATTGCTGGAGACAGTTTTCTCTTTTTCCAAGGACTGTTTATTGTTTCATATCTCAGGGACTTTTTGCTTGACCAGCAGCGGTCTGCTCAGCCTGGCATCCATGGTGGAATCTGCCTGGTGAAGGCAGGGCTTATCTTATATAGTTGGTATTACGGATTACATGTTTACAAAATTTTACCAATACAATACAATTTTATTAAATGGTCCAGCCCTGACCCCATCCAATCCAAGAGTGCCAACATGTCACCCACCATGGATGACATGGAGAAAAAGGAGGAAAAGGTGTCCACCCCCCAAATTCTCCATTTGGCCACGTGTTCCTTATCATAAACATTCCCAAAAGTCTATTTATCTACATTCTAACAATCTAATTTGCACTTCACTAATTTTGGTAGCTTGTTTCCATTCTCCTTGTGGTGACAACTTCCCCCAGGGGTTAGAATTCAGCACCTGTGACATCAGGGTCTCACTCAGAGGTCTTTGAGACCCTTGCCAGGGGGGTTTTGAGACCCCCAAGGAGGCCAGGGGTATTCCCTGGGCTCCCACAGGAATGAGTTTCATTATTGGAGGATAACATTTGTAGTCTACTAATATGTATCCCAAAGCTGTCATGCCAATAACAACAAAAAACAAAAGGAAACCTCAAAATTTCTACCTGCTAGCAGAAATGGACAAAATTTGCCATATATACAAAGATAAAAAGAGCTAGAAATTAGTTTAAGGGAAACCCACCATCATCATATGCAGATATAATTTGTAAATCTTTATGAAAATTATATCCAGTAGAAATTTACTGGAGTTCTTGATATGTGGTGGAATAGTGGGGATGTGATTTAAAGGACTTGCACTAAAAGTATCTTAAATAATTTTCTGCATATTCTTTCAAATATATAGCAGTTACTGGGCTTTTGATCTTTTTCACTTGTGTTAGAGTGTGGGGCTTTTTGTGATTTTGTTTGTTGTTTCTTTTTTTTTTAATTCAGGAGTCCTGCAGAGATTTTTTCATTCTAGCACTGAGTTCTGTTGTAAACTTAAAAAATAGGCTTTGGAAGAAAAAAAAAAATCACATCTGCATATTGAAATAGTTATCAAGAGAAAGACAAATCTGCTAGTTCTTTATTGATTGCATAGAGGCTAAAAATTCCCAAGTCACTGTTATATCTCATGAAGTGTGATGATGGAAGTGGTGTGCAACATCATAATCTCTTTGAATCCAGTTCTGTTTAATAAAAGGACAAAAGTATTTCCTCATTAAGAATTTTAGCTGACTACCTCTTCACAAATGTTGGTTTAATGAAGTCTTTTTCCTTATTTGTAATTCTTGTGTAAATGAACAGATGGGAACATTTTGCATGTAAAACTTCAGGTTTATTTAGGAAAGGGGTAAGTGGTGAGTCTTTGCGTTTGTTGATACTTTTAGCGTAAGTTTGTCAATTGATAATTCGTTGTAAATCTCACTTTAAAAGTTGCCGCTCTTCTTGTCCTGAATTCTGAGGAACAAACATGTACATATGTACTACTATGATTTCCTGGTATGATCCAGGGAAAGATTTGCAGAGATGCTGTATACCCAGTAAATGCTTTCCTTTCCAGCCCACAGAACAGTGGTTTAAACTTAAAAGGAGGAAGACAATGAGTAAACGAGTAATTGAGGATGAAAGAGATTGTTGTCTGCAGTACTACCTTGATAGACAGATTCTTTCTTTCTTTCTTTCTTCAGAAAAAGAAAGAAAGAAAGAAAGAAAGAAAGAAAGAAAGAAAGAAAGAAAGAAAGAAAGAAAGAAAGAGAGAAAGAAAGAAAGAAAGAAAGAAAGAAAGAAAGAAAGAAAGAAAGAAAGAAAGAAAGAAAGAAAGAAAGAAAGAAAGAAAGAAAGAAAGAAAGAAAGAAAGAAAGAAAGAAAGAAAGAAAAAGAAAGAAAGAAAGACCACTTTTGAGAGGGTTCATTTTAGAAAGACACTTTTAAAATTGAATTCTTGTGACATTTGGAAGTTGTTCTATCATCAGTTCTTTTACAGTCTTGACTCTTCCCTGGAAACTTCTGATGTTTTTTTGTCATGCCACTTACAGAAGTGAGGCATGAAGAACAGCAATTCACCTGAGCTGCTTTGGGACTAGGAAAAGATCTATTACTGGGTCTAGCACCTACTCCATACTTCTTTCAGGACAGACTAACATGATTTGGCAACTGATTTACATGGGTGCTACACACATTACGAGTGCAAAGTCTGTGATAAGCTGTGAATACCTGTCTAGACAGAAATAAATTTGCATGTTAATGGCCTAGAAATGCAGGGAAATTAATCCTGTGCTTTGGCATGTTCATGTGGAAGATACTATTGTTAGGAATAATACAGTGAATGAGTGGTCCTTATTCCATTAGCAGTTACCATTGCTGTGAATAGGCACCTTGGTGCAAGGACGCATACCTACCACTGAAATTTATACATCCTTCAGAGATTGCTGCAGAAGTCAGGAGTAAGACAGTGAAGCCATTCAGGATAGAGAAGAAAGCTTTACACAACCAGAACTGTATTAGAATACTAGGTTGTCTGAATGTAATTACTGCACTAGAATTTAGCCAGCATAACTGTCATATGGTGAAATATGCCACGTGATTTTTTTTTTTTTTTTAATAGCATAAGCAGATGTGATTTTGAGTTTTCATCTTATCAAAACCAATGCTTTTTTTTTTTTCCCCACAGTATCGTATTGAGTTGGTCAACAAATTCTTGAATGTTCTGGTATATTAACATGTGTGACATAAGTGCATAAGCTATTAAACACTGCTCAGGTGCTGAATCTGAAAAATGCAAAGATATTAATCAGCCTAGTGGAAAAAAAATCAAAAATTATCTGAAAATTTGGAAGTAATAAGTATATTTCATTTGTGTTTCTTACTCTTCACTTTTCATAACTAAAAGAAGTATAGATTTTCTACTAAATGGATGCAACAAATATGCCTGAAGCACTCTGTTCCATATATTTAATAAATTATATTGTAGGTGGGGTGTTTGCCTACTTCTGAATTATTCACTACAACATTTTAGATAATGTAGCTTTGTATCTCGTTCTTAAACCCACTCTCAATACCTTAATTTCAACCACAAGTATTCATCATGTTAAGAAAAGGATTATTTTAGGGGGAGTGAGAAAAAAGGAAGGGAACAAAGTGTCTGTTGTTCCTTTTGAATTTTAAGAATAATTGAAGGTAATGTATTGTCTCTCACACACCAGAACTGTCTGGGGGATCTTCAGCTATTAGCTGCTTCTGTATTTCCAGCTATTTAAATCAACAGAGCTGAAGATCAAGCTCTAGTTATACTGGGATTCCATGTGACAGAAACTTTTGAAAAACAGAAACAAACTGAAAAAAGCTGAAAATAGCTGGGTTTATAGGCTTGACTTGGCGAGAAAGTAGAAGTGATGGAGAGATGGTTTTTCTGTTTGAACATAGAAATAGTAGTGATAGTAAGAGACAAAATGAGTCATCCTTACTAAATGTTGTGAGATTCTTCATGTCCTTGCTGGTTTTTTGTTGATTTAGAATGGGGTAAAGGAAAGACTTGTTCAAGCAACAGTAGGTCAGGCTTTTTATTTGTGTCCTGCCTTTATTTATCCATTGTAAATGCCATTAAAAAAGTACCAGTACTTTATAGCTGGAGAAATGTAGCTGGGTCTTGAAACTTTCTGTGCTTGTCAGGTATTTATCTGATATATATTATTATATAGCAATATATATTATTATACCCATATATAATCCAATATATGGATTATATATCCATATATCCCATGCTACAGCATGGGAGCCAAGAGTGTATTTCAGCCCTGTGCTGTAGTGCTACTTGCATAAGTTTTTGTAAAACTGGTGCTGTAGTGTTCCCTGTTGACTGGTGCTTGCTGTGGTTCCCATTAGCTTTCCCAAGGAAATGTACCTCATAGACCTCATGAAACAGTAGAGTATCAAGCAGTGTTCCTCAGGACTTATACTTTATGGCCAAAATGTAGGTAGCTTCAAATGCAGAGAAGGATCTGTAAGATATTCATGCTGGATTGGGTTGGGGTGGGTGGTGGGATTTGTGTATCTGTGAGACTCAGCCTCACAACCTCACAATTTTCTCCTCCCTGGAGCTGAAGTCTGTAGGGCTTGTGATATGTGTGAAGCAGAGTTGTACTGATTTTAAATGTTCTGATTGATAAATTCATCAGAGTGGAAGATGAAAGGCTGAGTTGGGGAAATAGCCCAATTAGGCAATTATTTTCTGTCATTCAGATGACCAGGTGAAAGTGAAAAAAAGTTTAAAGGGGATTTTTTGAAAGTTACAACTCAGTAAGACATTGTTTTCCCTTCCTAAACTACAACTACCCTTCTGAAATATTTATTACATAGATCTTTCTACATAAAATCTAAGGTTCCAGGCGTCCTCGATTCCCTAATTAGCTGTGATTGTTTTGCTTGTACACCAGTAGCCCTAATCTGGAAATGTACAACCAGCAGTTCTGCATGCCATCTACTTTTGAGGTCGCAGCAGACATTCTAATGTATAAATTTTGCTTTCTACTACTTTTAATCTTTTATGTGACTGTGAATTATTGACTGGCTAAAATCAACAATGATGCATCTGAAACTAAAATGGGCAAAAAGGTAGAATCAGTAATTTCTAAAACTTTATGGCCTGACAGATTCAACAGAAAGAAAACTAGTAAAACCCATGCTTTTAGCAGTGAACTGGTTGGATCAGATCCTAAACACACTGCAGAAATGGAGTAATGGAAGAAACCTGTGCTGATCTTTGCCAGTTTTCTGGTAGTAATTGCACTTTTAACCACTTTTAACAGCTGTGTCTGGCAGAATAGAAATGCCATTGCAAAGGAACTAGGGATATCTTTCTGTGTCATAATGATGAGTGGATTAGGAGACATTGCAGAGGTGATACTGATAAAAAAAGCATAGCAGAAGGGAGGCATTTCTGAAAGAAGATACATTATTGGGAGTTCTGAGCAGCTTCTTTGGTATAGCCAGTCAAATTTTCATGTCTAAACCATGAACTACATGAAGCTTAATCAAATCATTCCATCCAAACAAAAAATCAGCTGAGTTAATGAATATTTTAGGCAACTGTAGTTTTTCATGTAGCATGTGAAACTGCACATCTGAAATATGTATGTGCATGTGGAAGCTAATGAATTCTAGTTATATATGGTAAGTTTATTCATTAATTCCATAGATGAAATTCATAGGGTCAGAACGTAACAAAAAATGTACCTGAATTCCACAAGATGAATCTGCTTATTTTCACAAAAATTTTTTATCAGAGTCCCTTTGTGTTCAGGAGTCCACAAGATCCAATAGACTTAATATAGCTAGGTTGTTTTTATCTCCTTTTTGTGGTTAATTTGAACTTGTTCCATAGATGTTATACAAATAGGTGTTTTGGCATCTGTTGGCTCAATTATCTGTATTTTTACATACTTTTAGTCTGTAGTTCCACCAAGGAGTCTATCTGCATGAATGACATGGGCATCTGTGCTTCTAAAGCATTCAGCCTTTAGGAAACTCCATTCCACAGCTGCAGAAGTGAATTACTGACATACCAACCTTATAGTGTCTGCATTTTGTTGTAGACCTCTTTGAGGCATGGGCCATTTCCTTATTAACAGTTTTCTGCTCAGCAAAAAAGAGTTCTGTTGCCGAAAATTTTTTGACACAGCACACTAACATAGTGCTCACCAACACTGTGGAACTGATAGCTTTTGTAAAGGTGCTCATTGAGTGATCTTGCTCTTTTCTTGCAGAATCACATAAACCCAGCAATGGATTTCACACAGACCCCTCCTGGAATGCTGGCCCTCGACAACATGCTGTACTTTGCAAAACATCAACAGGATGCTTATATTCGGGTAAGGCTTCCTCTTGTCATGGAGATCTTTGTAATTGCCTTCTTGCAGTAATTATGACCTGTTTACAGTTGATTTGGAAGGGTAGGTTCAAAATCCTGGTATCATTAACAAAAAACTCTAGGAAGACAAACCACATGACACTAAAACATGATATAAGCTGTAAAAGCTCTGGGAGAAAGCTGTAGAGGTGTCTTGTCTGTCATTGCTGCCTGAAATATTCTAGATATTACTTTTTTGCAAGTACTTATTTTTACTTAGGAGTGCAAAAAAAGAGAAATGAGCCTGTGCCTTTGTAAGATGCATAATGGATGGCGTAAACTTGGAAAGGAGCAATTATTTGAATTATGCAGAATTCTCTGACCTGCTCCAAGTCTACCAAAAGCTGACTTTTTTTTTTGTGGAAAGCAGGATTTGAAGATCAAATGCTTTGAGAGGTGATTGAATTGGTAGGATACTGTGAGTTAAGATGCTTCCACTAAAGCTACTGCTGTAGGAGAAGTAATTCTGAGAGTAAAATACATACAAAGCATCATGATTTATTTGTATAACCCCTTCCTGAACCCCTGCCCACTCCACTTCCCAAATTATTTCAAGTTTATTTCAAAGGTAGTTAGAGCAGTGTTGCATCCCTACAAGGAGAGTCATACAGCCGAATAATACCTGCCTCTGAAGAGAGAAACTTTTCCTAAGCTTTAATAAAATCAAGTGCTTCCCAAGCATAAACCGAGCAAACACAGATAGGAGTGGAGGACAGACATAAAAGTCATTGTCTGGAGTTGATACGGATGGAATAGTTCCCCCAAAAAAATGCTCATGCAAACCTGCCTAAAGAAGTTTGTGTATAGCAGGAAAACAGTAGACACACTGATCATTTCCACTTAAAGTCAAGAGTGATCTTTTAATATACATTATAATCTGTTTTCTGTTTGAAGTAAATTGGTGTCAAAGCTCTAATAGGTTTGCAAAGGACTTTCCAATATCTATGGATATGATACCAGATGATGAGAGTGTAGGATTTTCTCTTTAAATGGATCTTTCATCTCTGTCTGAATCTAGCAATAACTCTTTAAAAAGACATTGTGGTAGAATGCAATACAGCAGTGTTTATTAATCCCTATAGATCCCTGAAATGAAGGGCTATCTCCGGTAATGAACAGAGAATATACTTTCTAGATAAACTATGCTGAATAGTGTTTTTGCTTATAAAAAGAGAATTCCTTACTGATTCTCATTAAAATTTGATACAGTCTAGACTCTGCTACTTCATACTTCTTCTGAAAATTCTAAGTTTAGAGAATTAGAAGTAGCCAGTGCTTCCAAATCGGTCAGACACATTTTAAAGAAGTCTGAAAATTTTGAAAGAGGACAAAACTTCTGTTGAAATAGAGCTTTCATTGACATCTCTCATTTTTTTCTTATTTTTTTCATGTTCATGTTGCAAATACTGTCTTAAAATTTTGATTCAGTGAAGCATGTAATTAGCTACTTTTTGGAAAGAATTTTGCTGCTGGCTCAGTCCTTTTTCCATAATGCAGTATTTTTGTTGCTGCATTACTGAGATTTTTTGTTGTTTCGAGCTGCCTGTTTTTATTCCTGCATGGTTCCTGTTAGGAGAGTGCCTGAGTGCCTTGTATTTCCTCCCTGAGAAAGAGTACACATCTACTAGAAGTGCCTTATGCATGTAATCTCAGATTCAACTGCTTGCCTCAAGCTGCTTTGGGGACTGTAAATGTGTTTTGGGAGTGTGTTAGTCTATCCACCACTCTGAGGAGTTCTACTTAGTGTTTATACAACATTGCTGGTGCAGCAGGAACACCTCTGAGATGATGGTGTTGTGCAACTTCTACGGCATAGATAGTCTTTGATTGCAAAAGACACCTACTTTCTATTTCTTAATCTCCTTGATTTGCTAGCTGGTGTAGAGTAGTTTCCTGTGGACTATGACATGCCTCTTCCTTTTTTGAGTTCCTTATTTCACATCTGACATTACCTTTCATTCATGGCCTTCGGCTCCCAAAGCTCCCACAATGCCAATTTGCTCTACCTGTGCAGCCTGTTGACCTTGCTTATTTTTTCAGATGTATTTCCACTCCTGTACCCTAATAAAATTCCTCCTATGGTCAAGCTAGAGCTTCCATGAGAAATTGTTAGTTATACAGTCAGCTATACACTTTCATCCTAAAAAATGTGTTTGACCAGAGCTCTTCTCTTTTCATTGTTGATACTAGGAAATATTTTGGTTCCTATGGAGAGAGATTATTTTCAACTTAGCTCTTTGCAATGCAATTGATTCTTGTATCATGGATTAATTCCTAAGCCCCAGATACTATCTCTGCTATGCATTAATTAGAAATTGAGGCTGAAAATCAGAGCTGGTTTGAAATGAACTGGGAATATCTGAAGTTTTCCCTGATAGAATGTGATGTATTATGCAGACATTATCAGGAAGTCATAATGGTTTCAGTGAGTGTACTGGCACTGCTGCATTTTAATGGGCAGCACAATTCCCTGAGTCTGATCTGTGACTCTTAGGATGCCCCTGCTGCATGACCCTTGTATTAATGAAAATAATGGATAAGCAAAAGTTAGAAGAGAATGCAGTCAATAACTAATCTCTTCCCTTTCTAATTCTCGTTCTGCCCCTCATAAGAGATTCTGCTTAGAAGTAATTTGCATAATAAATAGATTAGTTAGGTAGGAAGAAATATCTGAAACTGAAGTGCCCATTTAGGGGCTTGCAGTGGGGTTTCAAAGACCAGTAGAAAACTAGCACACTAAAATAGGAAGAGTAAATGGAATTGCAATTTATTAAAGAGCATGGTTGTGAAGGCACTGCAGCAGATGGTAACTGTACATCTTGAAAGCAAAAGGCATTTCAGGGTGAAAATATGGGTGTCACGTGGTTAAGGAAAAAACAAAAATAACTACACTTTCCCCTCTTTTTATTATTTTCTGATTGCTTCCGCACAATCCACTTCTTCAGTCACCTTTTCCGTTGTATATTTTTCTTGAAATTGCAGTAATGTGTTTTCTTTTCTTGCTGTCTTCTTTCAGATAAACACAGTGTTTATACAAACTTTGAGTTAAAAGGTTTTGTATCTCAGGGTTTCATTTACCATACAAGATGACTGGAGCCTCTAGGAGAAAAGTTGTTAGTGAATGGGAAAAAAACAAATGTTCTCTTTGACTGTGTGCTGTTATTAGCTATCATTTGATTTTTTTAAAAAGTGCCGTATTGAGTTAGTTTCCTGTTGAGTTATCCTTTCATTCTCTTAATTAATTGTCTAGTGCTATCGGTGACTGATACACTGGGGTTTTTTCATGTTGCACTTAAATAATAATCACTGTCATCAGTGTCTTGGCTTTTAAAAGGTGATGACATAGTATATGGAATGTATTGATGGAAGTAATGCTGAATTTCTGCAAGAAATTAAAAAATTTTCCACAGGAAATAATTGGCAGCTTCCCAGGCTCCATAATTATAGGACCGCTAGAGTGTATAATTAAATTTAATAAGAAGAAAATTATTGGAATAAAGCTTTGTGACGGATAATTTTTTGTTCTTTTGCAGCAGATAAGTCATATGTTCTCCCACTTTCAATTTATTCATTTCCAAAACTACTTCATCTTCACATTCTACTAATTTTAAAAATAAAATTATAAGTTACCATTGAAGACAGACTTTATTCAGTGCAGACATCTTGAAATTTTTTTTACTAGTACTTGTAGCAGTGTGCCTTTAAATTTTCTGCATGTAAAGAGGGTCTGTGGAAAAACCTTTCTCATTCTACTGAATTTGGTTTTTCTGACTGACAAATTGGTGACTCGCCTATATTTTTCTTCTGTGTTTCTGAGCAGCTGTACTCCAGCTAGTCCTATTCTAGGACTCACTGCTGCTTTGAGGTCAGATGCTACCTTGAGAAGACACATACTATGTCTCAACATTCTTTCTAAGCACAAAGGAGTGGTACTTCAGGGAGAAAATGTAAATAAAATTACAACTGAGTCTGAACATTGGCTGGTCACCTATTATGGGTTCTGTCCAGCTGGCTGCCTAATTTTCTGTCCAGTTCTTTGCTTTTTATTAGGTTAGCAGGCTCTTCATCTGTAGAAAAAAAAATAATTTTACTGTGTCCTGAAATTCAAGTTTCATCTGCAGAGGAGAAAGCTTATCCCTTCTCCTACCAGTTTTATCTATTTTTTAAAAATATTTTTTGATGTTGCATGTAAGATTTTATTTATAAATATTTATCACTGGGGTGCGAAAGCAGTGTTGAAATCCATGCTGAAAATTGGATCCATTTTACAACAGATCCAATGCTACTAAATTTTTGTAAGTTATGTGTAAGATAACTTACTCTTAGATAACTATGCTCTTGGATTTTCTGTTCTTGCATTTTAAAACAAATTTTAAAAGTTATTACAGAGTTCCAAATTAAAAAAAAACAAACAAAAACAACACGTGGACTTTGGTTGCACCAAGAATTACCTTGATTACCTGAAAATTAGAAGATGACTTGGCTTATGGCCAATAATAGAAAATCCTCATTCCCCTGAATTTACCAAGCTGGTAATTTGGTTATTCGCACAGTTGTAATGTAGGGACACTTCTTCCCCAGCAGCTACATTTGGGGAGGCTGAGGAGGGAGCTCTTTTGGATTTGAAGCTTTCAGAAGTTAGAGAGGAAGAGCAGGTGGTGTTTGCAAGTGCCAGTGATGCAGGCAGGAAGATTGCTGGCAGCCTGCAGAGACCTTTCAGAACTCAGATGGGTTGAGTCACAGTCAGACTGTCTGCTGTATACTTTCCAACCCAAGCAATTGTTGTATAGGAGGCTGCCTACACATCCTTCCGTCAATTCACAAAGTCTCCTTGTGCCTACTCACTCTCTCCTGATCAGATAGGAGGAGTCCATATAATTTTGGCATTTTCTGAATTAAATTGAGTTTGATTTCTGCCATGCTTTCTTCCCCTCCCAGAAACGGTAGGAAAAGAGATGTAACTTATTTTTTTTCTGTAGAAAGTAGAGAGAAAAATGAGGCTTTTTACATTAGTCTTCCTGGTGAGTCTTATGAATGAATGCAATTGTTTAAGAGACCTAATTACCTAAGCCAGATTCCCAGTTTATTAATGTGTTCTTGTCTTTTCTCTGCTCTTATCTTCCACTCACATATTTAAGTGTCTTTCTGCCTGTGTTTTGTTTCTTCCCAAACAGCACGTTTCTTCTTTACATGGCAACTCTGAGGGTCTCCATCACTGAGAGGGATTGAGATGGGTCCTTCTGCAGTTTAAGATGCAAAATCCTGGAGTGGCTGATTGCAGTATAAACACAAAATTAGCACTGAGGAAGAGAATTATAAGGGAGTCATGGCACTCTCTGCAGAGTCCTGTGTTGAATGTGCAGTGGGATACATATGGCATCTTACAATTCTGCATGTGTTCAGATCACTTTCCACCATTCACAGCACACTTAAACTTTCCCAGGTTTATGGAAGCTGTTGTCTAAATGATGTCCTGGTCCAAAGGGTCCAGAAACTGTTACAAGTCTAGCAACTGTCTTCAAAAAGTTTTGAATCACACCATAGGTTGCAGCAGTAGCATACAAAGATTGGGTTTTTGTGGAGTCACAATCCCTCCACCTTGCAAAGCTGAGATATTTATGCATGAAAGAAAACTAGCTCTTGATTGTAACAGGTTTTCCCATTTACTCCATGTCCAGAGCATTTGTGATGGGACTCTGGTTGCCAGGCCCATTTGTCCTGGTTTGAAGGACAGGTGTCTGGCGATAAAGGCAGAAGTTTTCCTTTGAAATAGAAACTTTAATTCCACTCCCCCCAAGTATGTTTGAATCAAGGACGCTGAGGCAGAGATAAGGGGGTAGAAATAACTGCTCTTTTACTAATATATGTAACCATACAGCAGTTGTTAAAATTACCATCAAAACAGAACAGATAACTTGGTTCCAGGCCTTTCTTTAGCTGCAGGCACACTCTCTCTGCACTCGGTCCTGGTACCCCAGACGGGCAAAGCCTGGCAGCTGCAGAGAAGCGGCGGGAGCGGAGGCAGGAGGGGGCAGCAGCAGCCACGCCGGTCTCAGGTGGGAGTGGCTGGAGAGGGCAGCTCCTCACTCACCATGTGGGTTCTGGTGGTCAGCTGTGTCCTCAGAGGTTAGAGGTTGTAACGGGGCAGATGCAGGGCAAGTGATCACAGAGGGTCTGACTCTCCTGTGTTCAGCCGCGTGACTGCAGACCGGAGGTCCTCCTCCCGCCGGAAACACGAGTAGCCCCCTGGAAGCTGCTGCCACCTACCCCTTTTGTCTAGAGTCGTCAAAGATCCTGGGTGTAACCTGGCAAGCTCCATTGGCATGATAATGGCAAAAATTCTTTAAATTGACACAGTAATAGAAAAACACTCAACCCCCAACACCATTGATGTGCTATAAAGCTTGATGTTTTTCTCATATTGCCATAGCACAATAACATTAGGGCACCCATAGGGCCTATTTTAAATTATGAAAGAAAAGAAAATTCAAAAACTTGCTATATTCTGCACATACTACATGATTTTGCCTTCACCTCTTCCATTGGTGAGCCAGGAGACAATTTCAGGAAAAGCATTGCCTTCTTACATTTGTGGGGGGGCATGGAGGGAGAGAAACACCTGACTGGTAGTTTTCAAACTGGACCAGTTCAATGCCAAAGCCCTCTCACATATCTATGACTGTGCAAAGTGAAAAGCACATCCTAGTGCTGCTTCTGAAGATAATAGGGCAACAGACCCTTCTCATCTTGGGCCTTACCACCATGATTATTTGGTTGGTTCTTCATAGAGAGAAGAAAAAGAAGGTTTTTCTGCAACGAAAGGAAGAAGATAGAAGATAAACCACTGCGTATTTATCTTTAGATGGAAAATAAAAATTACAGTCTTGCTTCATGCTAAGGTGCTTGTGTAAGAACAAAAATGTGTTGTTAGGTGAGCACCTGCAGAACCATGCATATTTAGCCTGATATTGTTTGGCACTACATTTGTTTGAAAAGTATCATTTGGTCATAATTTTCCAGAAAAAAACCCAACTTTTGGCAATGTTTAACTGCCTCATATCAGCAGCTCCTTTCTTGTTTTTCAGTATCTGTAGAAGTTCTCAACTTTTCTTTTAGCTTTTTGTTTAAATTGCAATTCTAGTGTCTTTCAGAGGCAGGCAAAAATAATGATGCTTTATTTTAGCTTTGCCATGAGAAATTTCAATAATGACTCAGGAATGTCAAGGAAGAGTGAGATAAGGGAGAGAGGATGCATTGGAAATTAAAAATACAGTGTTGTAGGGAACAGCACAGAGTGAAGGATATTGGAAGATTGATGCTGAAGCTGAAGCAAATGAAAAGCTACCTTAGGAAGAAAGCAAAGTTGAGGATGAGGATGAATGGAAACTGAGTCTGTCTGCAGTAGTGTTTCTTACCCTTCTCAGGAAAAAATTTGCTTCTCAGAGTTACCTAAAGCACCTAAATAAAGAGGGAATGGTGAAGACTACCATACATAATAAAGAGGCTTAGGAAAAACAAAAGCAATGTCAAGAAAAGGAAGAGAACGCAATTTCTGCATATTTAAATGCTGCTTGATCTTTCATTTAGGGTCTAAGGAGGTTTTTATGATCTCAACTAACTCTCTGAACCTTTTGATATTAACCTGCAGCAGACTGCTAAAAAGCTTGTTCTCTATTAAGACAGGATAATTTTATGAAACTGGTCTGTGGAAATACTCCTTTTTAATAGTGCAGCAATATTCATTGAATTGGCTGCTCTGGGACTTACTGGAAGTATTCATGCAGCTACAGTGGATCTTGCCTTTCTTTCAGTTCTGTATTTATTTCTTAATCACAATGAATCTCTATTTCATTGAAAAGCTCTGATTTTGGCTTAGGAATCTGAGAATTATATCTGCAGTTGCCATGGGCAATATTCTTTGAGACAATTTCATCTTTAATGTGAAGGATTAAGGGACTGACTAAGGCGATATTTCTTCCCTGTGAAGGAGAAATGTTTCTAACTGGAGGTTTCAGCCTCCTGGATATTGATAAGGAAGCTTTTGAAGGTACCTGTGTTCAAAATTTTGCCTTTTGTCAGTCATTAACTCTTAGTTGCAGGTATAAGCTTCACTATTGAAGCTGATGCAGACTTTAAAACCCATGGTAGTCAAGTGTGGAAAATCCTTCACTTAGTCCACTGCCTTCCTGAGGGTCTATTTTGGGCTCCTGAGACAGACAAAATGAATAATTCAATGGAAAATCATAAAGGCACGCTGCCATAAATTTAGAAAATCTCTTTGGTTTCAAGGTTGGTGTCTTATAAGGAGCTTATTTGCTACTGGGGAATTTGCATTATTCCTCTGTGGTCTTGGCATGCTACTTAAATTTATTTTATTTTAAATTAAAAAATAACTTTAAATGTTTTTATTTACTTATTTTGCATATTTATTTTCTTTATTATATGTTTGGGTTTTTAAAATTAGATTTAAAACCAAATTTTTATATTTATTTTATGGCCAGGCCATAAAGTGGTAGGTATCTTGTTAAACCTCATGCAGTTTTCCTCATCCCATCCATCTAGTCTGTCAAGATCCTTCTGCTGAGCCTTCTTATCCTCCGGTAGATCAGCACTCCCATGCACCCTGGCATCATCTGTGAACTGACTGAAGGGGCACTCAATCCCCTCATCCAAATCATTGGACAGAGATGTTAAATAGGACTAGGTTCAATAGTGATCCCTGGGGTGCACCACTGGTGATGGGACACCAGCTGGATTTAGTTCCACAGATAGATGGAAGTATATAGTAGATAATTTAAAATAAGAACAACAATTGTACAGAACTGTATTCTACTACAAATAATGTCAAATTCTCATGCCTCAACAGGCTGCTGACTTGCATCAGTAAGTCAGAACTGCCAAGAAAATGGATTACACTGATTTTCTAAAAATTTCACGTCCTTACAGTTTAAAAAGTATTTTAAAACCTCTTCCTTTTTCTTCTCTGCTAGCCAATTCATGTCATTTGTTCTCTTTTCATTCTATGCTTTTCTCACTTTGTCTTTTTTTCCTTCCATTTTTGGAGCTGCTATTGTTTTGTTCTTGTTTATTTTTACAAAGAACATTACTAAGGCTTTTCCTGTCTGCCCTCTCTTGGTAATTTTCTTTTGTTTTTCTATAAAGATTTTTGTCTGGACTCTTTTGCTTTTTCTTAAAGAAAAAATATACAGTATTGCTGAAGACTACACATTATGGTGGATTTTTTTTCTGCCTCATGGTAATGGGCAGTATTGATCAAAGACACAAGAAGAAGAGAAAAGGATCTGCAGAATTTTGTACTGCTGTAGTGTGAGCTCATTTTGGTTTTTAACTGTATATCTAGTGTATTACAAGCTACATTTCCATGTTTGACCTACCAATTTTGTAACTTCACAAGAGTGAAAACAGGAAAAACTAGAGAAATAGATTTGTAGTATCACAATAAAGGGCAGCCAAGTAAAACAGTGCAAAGACAGTACTGAAGGAAGATGGGATATGAGCCAGCAGTATGCCCAGATGGCCAAAAAGACCAATAAAATCCTGGCTGGGATCAGCAACACTGTGGCCAGGATGGTGATTGTACCCCTGTATTCAACAGTGGTGAGGCCACACCTTGAATTCTGTGTTCAGTTTTGAGCCCTTCATTACAAGAAGGACATTGATGTGCTAGAGTTTGTCAAGAGAAGGGCAGTGGAGCTGGTGAAGGGTCTGGAGTGCAAGTTCTGTGAGGAGCAGCTGAGGCAGCTGGGGGTGTTTAACCTGGAGAAAAGGAGGCTCAATGGAGACAACTTCCTACAAGGAGGTTGTAGCAAGGTAGGAGTTGTTCTCTCCCAGGGAAGGAACAACTGGACAAGAGGAAATGGCCTGAAGTTGTGCTAGGAGGGAGGTGTAGGTTGGATACTAAGAAAAATTTCTTCATGGAAAGGTTGTCAACAATTAGAACAGGCTGCCCTGGAGAATGGGGAGTGGTTAAATCACCATCTCTGGTGATATTTAAAAGGCATGTAGATGTACTTAGAAGCACTTAGAGACATAGCTTAGCTAGTGGTGGACTTAGCAATGTTGGATTAATGGTTGGACTGGATTATTTTAAATATCTTTTCCAACCTAAATGATTCTGCGAGTCTGTGGTGCCAGAAATTCTACTGCAATGTCCACAGTTTCTGCTTTTGGATATTTGTTTTCCTCAAGCAAAATTTAACCACTGTAGCTGCTAGTTGTGAAATGTCTGGTGGATTTGCAACTCACTGTGGATTTTTGATGGAGAGGAGGAGGAAGGTAATAGGGTGGAGCACTTAATGGGCATTAGTGATACACCTCTGTTTAAAGGAAGGTTGTGTGGGCTTGCAACTTCCTCCCTACTTTCCTTCCAGTGGTAAAATAACTTGTGATAAAAACGTGACTCAAGCCAGGAGTATGCTCTATAGATAGAAAAAAGTATTTTCTGTTTTGAACTGTGTGTTATATTTCTCCCCCTAATATTGTTTTCACCAGTTTATGAAGTGGACATGTCCATTCCCTGCTTATTTCTCCTCCATAACCAGAGTGATAAAGAAATAACATTAAAACCATGCCCTTATCAGCTCTATTTCTAGCGTAAGTCATGAAGTTGTGAAAAGAGTATTACAAATATAATAACGAATGTTGTAAATCTGTTGCCAAGACTAGGCAATAGATATTTCTCTTTGGATATTTATAAGAATGTATTTTTTTCTTTCTCTTTTTACTGTTGCTGTTTCTTGCAGAAGATCCCTATCTGTCAAATTTGCCTACAGATGTTTAGATGCAGTAAATGGCCGTCTGTTGCATCTGGTTGTTGCTTGGGGTGAAAGCAAGTAAAAGAGCAGGAAGGGCCTTTGCAGGGCTTTTACAAAGATGTTTTATTTCAGCCACACCTGTGCATCATCCAGTGTTCAGGGAACAAAAGCAAAAGGGTTTTGAGGGTTTAGACTAAAGTACATGGGATGATCAGGGCGGGGAGAACATCAGAGACCAATTATCAGGGGACATGGGGGTGTCACAAGGGAGGGGTTAGGGTAGAGGGCCAACAGGGAGTCAGGGTGGGAGTCACCAGAGACTGAGGGACAGGGAGAAGGGCAAAGGGTTGACCCAGGGAATAGAACAGGGGTTGCTTTCCCTAAATGGAAATACCTTTGGTCTCCACAGTTGCCCATCTTCCTTTCTTAAAGAAATGTAACATGGCAGCACTGCTTTATTTTGTACAGCAAAAACTAAACAAACTGATGCTTGTGGAGTGTGCCTGAGGATAATTTCAAGACTGCTTTACATATTGATTATTCAAATTACCATTTAATTTGCTGTATAGCAGTACACAGTGCCTTAACTATTTCTCTGGCATTCTTATTAATTGCTGTAATTCTGTCTTAGATTATATGAATATATGTTGTCACTGTCAAAAATTTATGTGCTCACTAAATGTTAATATATCAGGTTATGTGATACTCAACAAAGTGCATTTGCCAGAAGCAAGCAGGAATACATCCTGATACTTCTCTCTCCCTCCCCCTTGCTCTTTCAATTTGCCTCTCCATTGATTTTATTACCAGTGTTTCTCTGCTATATCTAAATCTGTCAAAGCTACCCCCTGCTCCAGTGTGCAGATTTTATGTTTTATTATGTGAGAGATAAAACAGTGATAAAAAGAACGAGAGTGATCTTAGGGAGGTATTAAGGCACACAGCTTACCATTGTGCTGGTGCTACTCCATCATTGGTTCTGCTTTTAGGTGTAGAACTGTAACACTATCCTCCATGAGAGAGACTGAAGCAGGATGACTCATCCAGAATATAGTCACATTCATATATTTCTTGAACAGCAACTGCATCAGTGTAAAACAAAAATAGCAGGGGTGTTTCTCTGATTTACTGCTACCCAGAGATGACATGGAGCCATTACATGCCATTTGAACTGAAACTTATAGAAAGAAAAGTCCTCTTGGCAGGCTCTGGAATATGATACTGTACTATTGGAAAAGCCCTGTAAAAAATTTGTAGAGATAAAGTATATATCATATTCCTAATGACTTTCTAAGCTTCTGTGTGAAGTGTAAATAACCAAAGGAAACATCAACACCACTGGAAAACAAAACCAAGAGATCACACTTTCTTGTAAAACAGAAAGTATCCATCTTTTTACATCCCTGAGTGATGAGTTGGGAATAGCTAGAGGCTGCCCTTTGTGCTGTAGAACTAAAATAGATCCTTTTTAAAGAGACTTTGGCTTACTGTGTGAAGCACATAATTTTCCTACTTGCCTTAGGATTTTCACTCTTTTTCAACTTGTAGCTGCTTCACAGGAAAGACTTCTAGATCTAAACAAAACCAAGATTTGGGGAGTGAGGGAAAGTTTTAATGGCATCCAGCATTGAACTGCTCCTCCCCTGCACCTTTCCTCCTGGTGTTGGGTGAAATTCCAGCCTTTGCAAGGCTTTCCTTGTTGTAAAAATTGAGGGATTTAAAATAAACAAGTAAAAACCATAAACATGTCCACAAACAACAGTAAACCAAACAAAAACCGTGATGGAGATGGGAGCTAGCAAGACAGAAGCAAAGCAGAGAGCAATGTCTAAACACCTATTTGCTGGAAAAATTTAGAGGTCCTCTGGGATTATCTGGTACTTGGCCACATCTCTTACCCTTGAAATTCGTTTTCTTCTTCTGTCCCTCATCCTTAGGCTATACAGCAGCTGTTTAGAATGAGGTTTTTCTTTTTGTAAAGTGACAAAGTTTGTTCTGCAAAGACAATTCCTACTACAAATTTGTTTTGGACCATTTAATTTTTTTCCAGACATTATTTTGCTCTTTTTTTCAGGCTCACTTTTCAGTGAAATCTGTAATAATTTTATTACTTTTCATTTCTTGTTTAGTGGCAAGGGAAAATTTATCTCGATTCTATCAGATATGGCAGAACTTAATGGGTTTAAAAATGTGAAAGGAGTTATTTTCTCCAATTTGTTTTACAATGTCACTCAATAGAGAATACAAACTGTCTCCTTCATACAGTTTTGCAGTATTAATGGGCTTGAGACAAGAGTGATAGTTCCCTGAAATGTTTTGCACATAAGCAAAAATTCTTTTTATGATAGAACGAATGCTGACATTTTCTTCTTCTGTGAGCTGCTTGATTTTTTCACTTGAGCTGACTTAGAAGACTATGAAAACTATGAAAATTCTGTCCCAGTTTGGTTATATATATTCTTCTAGGTATGCTCATAGCTATCAATAATTTACCTAATTTCCTTTAACCACCACATTTAAAATGAAACTATTTCTTTCTCTTTGGCTTCTACTTTGGTTTCTCCCAAGTCAGAATGGTGCAGAACAGCAACCTGCTGTTATAACATTCAACATGTAACAAGTAACATTTACATCACAATGGCAAAACTTCCCAGTTGGTCATGGAGCCCCACTGTTTATATGTTGCTGACTGCCTCAGATATAGAATCATAGAATGGTTTGGAAGTGACCTCAGAAACCATCTAGTTCCAACCTCAGGGTGGGGAAACCTTCCACTTCAGCCAGTTACATGAAGCACCATCCAGCCTGACCTTGAACACTTCCAGGGATGGGGCATCCACAGCTTTTCTGAGCAACCTGTTCCAATGCTTCATCACCTTCACAGTAACGAATTTCTTCCTAATATATAATCTAAACCTATTTTCTTTCAGTTTGAGGTCATGGCATAAATAGCATAGGTCATTTAGCTGCGGGGAAGATTAAAGGTTATGAATATACATTTTCCTAAATTCCCTATACAGCTTCCTAGATTAAGTCTGGTATGTCTTGTAAATGTTGGATGTGGTGAACAGTGTTGTAATTCATGGGTTCTTCAAGCTGATTATTTACCATTTTGATTCCACCTTCAGATTGTCCTGGAGAACAGCAGTCGAGAAGACAAGCATGAGTGCCCATTTGGCCGAAGCAGCATTGAGCTGACAAAGATGCTGTGTGAAATTCTTAAAGTAGGAGAACTACGTAAGTTGATCTGTGTGACCTCTAAGAACTGTGGAGTGAGTTCAGTGGTACCTGAGTTTTTTCAATGCAAGAATTATCTTCCAAGAAGTGTTTCTTGGTATAGTTAAATAGAGTACAGTGACATTCAGAATGACTACATCTGTTTTCTCACTCTCTTACTAGTTTGTGGCATCACAGGGATGAGGCTGGAATAGGGGAAATGGGCACCTATTCTTCAACTCTCTTCTGTAAAAAGCAGAGCAGTTGCATAATTTCTAGAGGAGTCCATTCATTTCCCATCGGCTGATTTGGTGTTGTAGGAGACTTCATGATTGTTACATTCCATGATCTTGTCCATAGGTTAGTTTTATATAAGTATCATGGTCATTCTTTGGGGGAGGGCTCATCTAAACTGACATTTAACATTTTCTCTTAGATATTTGAACCTCTATCTAAATATCAGATGATAGATATATAATTTACTCTGAAAGTGTGATATGAAATATTTGTATTTTAATACAGAGTAAACAAACTGTCTTTGGCTTCAATTACAGTCCCTTGACAAATTGTTAGATACTATCAAACAGAAGAGCATGTTTGTATCTTCATTAGTCTAGAGTGTTGGTGTTTATCGATATGTATAAGTATCAGCTACCCATCAATAGTATTTTGGAACCAACTGCAGTCTGTTTCGGCAAACTCTACCAACAAGTTTCATTTTCTCTTTGTAGAAGCAGAGGGCACAGCTGAGATGCTTTGCTTCACTCAGAGACAGCTTTCTTTTGAATTTTTTTCCCTGATAAAGTTATTTTTCATTTATCTTAACACCCAAGTCCATGAAATGTAATGAGAGAAGAGCAATGTAAAAGGCAGTGAGAGAGCCCATAGGTATTATTCCTAATAGCTCTTCAACAGGCCTCAAAAGCTGTTTTAAAAGTATGATTTGGCTGTTGATACGCTTCAAGCTTTAAAATGCAATGTCTTGAGAGAATTTATTGACCAAAGGAAAAAATCCGTCTCTGTGCAATGGGCCAGGATAAAAGCTGTGCATTTCTTGCAGCTTCCAAATTGATATTTGTTTTAGACAGACCCAGATAAATGAGACAATATTGGCTTTTGAGTGCCATCCTAAGTAAATCAGAATTATTAAGGATTGCATTCACTATGTCTATAAATAAAGTGTTTAGCAACTATTTTAGATGTTTGGCAATGATAGTGTATTGTATAAGGTTCAGACTGTAGCAGACATTACTCTTTAAAATAACCTTACTGCCGCAGTTGAGGTGTCTAATGCCAAATCACACATGACAGATCTGTCTGATTTTTTCTGCTGGTAAATGTAGGAGGGATATATGATCTCAAGAAAGCTGTAAGCCTACTTGAAATAAGTGCTAAAGATCAATTTTATTTTTACAAATGCACAGAAGAGTATCTAAAATCCAACAGAACAGCTTTGTACATGGTGTTTTAATGCATGTCCCACCACTCCATGGAACTTTCACTGGAATTTGTTGCTAAGAAAGATGATTGATCTCGAGGAGCCAAGTGTCTTAGATTTCCTCCTTGCAGTGTCATGAGTCACCTGATAAATAAACTTCATTTTTTGCCACAGACAGTTTTGTCATCTGTATATGCAGGGGGCTGTATGTAGATGATTTGCTATGTATGATAGTTTGTCCTGTTTGCTTCTAACTTCTGCAGATAGGTCCTTTCATGCTCTTTCATGCTTTAACTTTTTTTTTTCTTTTTTTCTTTTTTTTTTTTTTGAAGTGGGGATTGTGAATGAAATAAGAGGATTTGGGGTAGGAGATAAATTACCACAGGTAGAAAATACCTTAGTTTTAAAAACAAAACAAATTGTCATATTTTAAAATCTGTTTTTTGTTTTGTGGGTTGGTTGTTTGGGTTTTTTTGATGTTTGGGAGGGATTGTTTGTGGCTTTTAATTTGATATGTTTTTTATTTTTGATAGAGTAGATCTGTGGTTTGGAAGTGTGGGGTTAGAAAGAAAAAAGTTCCCTGAGGATAGCTCTGGCTAAGGGATGTTACCTGCTAATGTTCTGAAGCCACTTTTTTGGTGTTACTGAGGCTGCAAGTTTCTGGCATACTTGGTGTTCTAATGTGCAGCAGGCTCCCGTGGTGGTCATTTATAGATGTGGGATGTTGTAAATGTTATGATGCTAAGAAGAAGTGTACTGGTACTTCCATTGATAGAAATCAGATGTAGCATGGCCGACTTCTGTAAAGTCATGCTGATCTACACTGATAGAATATCTGTCTTTGGATGCAGAAATAGGTCTGTGTTGTGGCCTTGTATTCACAGGGGACAGAGCTAACATTACTTTTAACTCATCTTGACAGTTCACCTGTTTGTGAGTGTGTTTCCTTAATAGTTTTGTTTATGTGGAACTCTAATTGTCATTTTAAAAGGCTATAATAAAACACACCTTTAAAATAATGTGCAGAAAATAGATTTCTTGAAAACAGGTGTCACAGATGCGCATCTTAAATGACCTGTGATCAGCCGTACATTTTGATAAGAAATGCAAACTAGAACTGACATCTCAGGAGAATGTGCATTCAGGTTTATGCTTCACTAGCAATTAAATACTGTTTTGCTGAATAGGATTGGACGTCTTAAAAATCAGTAGCTATAGTTCAGAGCAAAGATGTCCCTGTTTGTTTGTCTGTGGTAGGTTTCAAAATAAGTATATAAGTTGGCCCATGTTTCTCTGGAAACTCAAAACTCACCACTATTGCATTGCACATAGAACTTTTTTTCTTAACCATTTCTGAATTGTATAATTTAAAAGCCACGAAAAGTTACTTTTTGCTGATGAAATATTCAGCAGTAGAAACTTTATTTTAAAAGTGCAGAGTAGATAAAAGCTGCTAGATTGTCCATTATTTATGAAGAGCACTGTGCGACTGATTATATTCCACTTGCTCCACTGTATTAAATACCTTTGGGCAACAAGAAGACATTTTGCCATTTCTTTTTGGTCCTCTCAAGTACACATTAATCCCAGCAACACTTGCAAAACAGTGTTAAAGGCATGCCATTCTACTTTTGTGTATCCACAAATCCAGGTTCCGGACTTCTTAATTCTTTGACTTTGATTCCAAAATGTCCATGAAAATTCATCTCTTTTCAGCAAAGCATTTAAGTGTTTATGTAGATCCTGTGTAGATAGAGAAAACTCAAGTGCAAGCTGTGAGTTGAGCATGTGGTAACTGCTTTACAGAGGTGGACTTGCAGAGTAGAGGAGGTAAAACTTAAGAGGAAAGTTGGTGTAGTATTTTAGTAACATTGAAGCTACAATGCAACATATCCAAAAGCCTCTTCACTAAAACTTCTGATTCAGGAAAGAGTGGGATATTTAACTATAAATTTTTTAATCTTGTGCTACTGTTGCTGTTCAAAAAGCATTGAACAGAATGCCTTCAATGAGTACTTGCCCAAGCACTCATTTTAGCAAACACTGTAGTAATTCTGATTTCTGCAGCAATAGCTTCCTTTGTATATTTTGTTGAGCAAGAGGATTTTATTTTTGCCCTCTGTGTCTTGGAGATGACATCAGACAAGAACACTGTGACCAATCCATCGCAATTGACCAACCAGTGTTCTATCCTACTCTTCCTGTACAGTTGGGTACTTAGACACTCCTTATTCCTAGTACAGTGACAAGTTTACAAAGAGGAGAAAAGATAAGGCCATTCATCCTAAGTAGCTATGAAAGGTGAGGTAACCTCCACCTTCCCTCTTATTCAAGTTTTAGTACAAGTGATATATCCTCAGAGGAAAAGGATTACTCATGAACAGACTGCCAGCTTTACTGGCAGAGAGTAACATTGCAGATAAATGTAAACATTAAAAATGAGATCCAAAAGCCTTTGACCTTCCAGAACTGGAGTTAGAAAAATTAATGGGAGATTAGGAGTTCATTAAAACTAGTATTTGTCATGAGTGAAAAGCTCACCGTTCTGCTTAAGTAACCCTAATGCTCTCTGATCTGTGCCTACAGTGTCCAGCACTCTGCACCTCTGGAGAGCACATGACACTGTTTCTCAACATCCTCAGCATTCATTAAAACTATCATTCCTGGTGGAAAGTTGTACTAGACCATGTTACCAGAACTAGTATGACTTCTGACTTCTTTCCATACAGGTTCAAATGAAATTGTTTATCATTGAAGGTGAAGAGGCTTGTACCTGGCAGAGGAATGATAAATTAATGCAGTGTGCACTGAGAAAAGACTGTGCTACCAACAGAGCAGTAGTCTAAAGATGTTCATAAGCCCTTATCACTGCATTCCTGAAGTTCTTCTGTACTTAAGGCATGTCAGATTTTGTGTATTTTTCAGTGTATTTTTGAGCAGGACACAGATGTTCAACTGCCAATGTTCCTATTTGATTGTTTTGATGGGGGGTGTTTTCTAGGGCATTTGCAAAAATCTGCACTCGAGTTTTAGATAGATTGTGGGGGTATATGCCACTAAAGCTTCTATCAGATAAATATCTTCACTGGTGCATTTGGTTTTGGGTTTGAGTTTTTTTGCTTTTCTTGGATTTTGTTAGAGGGAAATTAATTTATTTTTTTCCTCAAAAGAGAAGATCTAAATGCAATTATATTTTCACGTGCTTGATGCTGTTGTGCGTGTTTTTGCTATAGATTTCTTGCTGCAATTATTGCCCAGGTTGCACAATCAAAATACTCTAGAAATTTTTACATTGGTATCCCTTTCTCGGCTAGAATGTGCTGGGCATTAGAAGGTACACAGTGATATTCATGATTAGTCCCAGTGAGATGAAGGTAATCAAATATAATGCTTTGAGGAGTAAGCTGATTGCTGCAAGGGTCAGGAAGCACTTTTTTCCTTTGCACAATTTTTCCTCTGCATTGCACAATCCGTCGTGTGCAATGTAGTTTCTTTCTATTGGCCTTTCCCTGGAAGCATATTGGTCACTTCAGAATCAACATTTGAGACCTCAGGGCTTATGTGGCTTGATTTTCCTTTTGCTACAGCAAATACAATATTTTTATGATTGAATGCCGTATTTGAAAATTTTTTCCCCTTGCTTGAAAGCTAATTGCCTTTTTATGCTCTTCTTCCATCTCCTTAAGTTTAAATAGAATAAAGCCCTAGAAATAGTAGAGATTTTCATTTACTGGCATTGTTCTGACATTTTTTCTTGTAATTTCATTTTCTAGAGAGTAAAGAATTTTATGAGTCAAAGTCAAGACACATTTGTTAGGAAGTTGAAAAACTTTTCTGGTCAAAGAGTTATATAGTTAAAGGCAGCAATTTCCTCTTTCATAATGAGCTTTCATTATGAGTACAATAAAATAATTAAAAATATATTCTAACTTCCTTTGTTGTAGCTTTTTGCTGAATTCATTCTTACCTATCCACCTTTTTGTCATCTTTCCGAAACCATCACCACAAGAGATAACTCCTGTTCCCAGCAAAAAATTAAATCATTAGTAAAGGCTAGAAGATAAGCAACATTGCAAAACTGGTTCGCAGTAGGAAAGGGGGCAGGGGGAATATTTCCTTTGGAAATTTTTCTTGCAAATTAGCCATTCGTGACTTTATAGATACTAAATATGCTTGTCCTTGATGCAAAACTAATAACTTGCTGAGTAGTCTAAATTGTACTTTTGTTTTGTATGAAAGCAGAATATTATTTTATTGAACACTCCTCTCTGTTTCCTAGCACAATCCAACAGGAAGCTTTCTTTTTCTAGGGAGAGAATAATTTCTATGCAATTAACCTCTTCTTGCTCTACATAGACTCAATCTCTTCATGGTTATAGCAAAGTGTGAAGCGTCTAGAAAATTTCTACTGTAATCTGTGAGAATATGTGCAACAGAGCTGCAGATACCTTCTAAGTAAAATATCTGACTTTTACCTCTGGGTGACAGATTTAGGAATGTTATTTGCTACACATGGTACTGTGTAGCATGGTACACTGTTGGCTGCTGAGTCAGTTGTCTGGAAATGCTGGCCTGCCCACTATCCTCTAATGATTTTACCTACTGTCTGGCCTATATCTGCTCTTTGATCTCTTTGGAGCAGGGATCATAACTTGTTTTGTAAGTGTGAAGTTCTTAATCTTATTAAGGTTCTGGTGCATGATTCTTCAGCTTCTTTAAAGTTGCATTTACTCAGTTTTCAATATTATTATTAATAATAAAGAGCATAGTGCAGGGGAGAGCAACTCAAAAAACACTTAAGGGCAAGAAAGAAATGTGGGTGGGGGGATTTTTTTTTTTTTAAGAAACTGATTAATGTATCCAAAGGACAACAAAGGTAGTTTGATTAAGACTGAAGAACTCTTTTGTCTGGTATTGAAATTGATTGCAGGAATCAAGACCTGAAAGTTAAAAACTAGTACATTCAAACTGGGAGTAAAATGTAGGCATTAGCTGTAGGGAACTAGTGGAACAGAAAGCTGAAGAATGATTAGAGGAGAAAAAAGAAGTCACAATGGTGATTTCCTGCAGTTACTGGAAGTTGTAGCTTTGACTAATTTGATACCGTGATAGAATAAGAGATGTAAATGGTTTCAATGTGATTATTGGAACCCAATTCTAGGATTTTTTGAATTTTTTAAAGTAGGCTATAGACCATAATGTAGCAACTTAAAAGTCTGGGCCAATGTGATAATAAACAAGAAATGTTAAAGTAATTTGGGTTATTGCCATAGGAATAAATTTCCAAAGGTTAAAATATTTTTATTATTTATTTCCATAAGGAAAAAAAATAAGATCTCCAAATTATCTCCCATTTCAAAAGCTCTGCATCTCTTCTGGGCTTGTAGAGCTTTGTTAGCTGTTCTTCTGGTGTGTTCCACAGCACTTCTTGGTTTTTGTAGAGCATAGAAATGCAGCAAACTTCTTTCTTGCAATGCCAAACCTTGGAACAGACTGCTCAGGAAGTGGTTGAGTCACCATTTCTGGAGGTATTTAAAAGATTGGTAGATGTGGCACTTTGGGACATGGTTTAGTCATGGATTAGCAGTGTTAGATTTGCAGTTGGACTTTATTATCTTAGAGGTGTTTCTGGCCTACATAATCCTGTGATTCTAATCATGCCTTGAAGAAGGAAGAAGTAGACAAAATCTTGTAATAAAATTAAGGAGTTTAAAGTTCACTTGGAACTTGTATCTTGTAATAAAATTCACTTGGTTTAAAGTTCACAAAGGAAAGGGGCTTCATGAAGCTGAGATGTTTGCTGCTTTTCTGGAGCAATTTCTGTACATTTTAAGGGCTAGTCATTGTTTATAGACATTTTAATTCTTTAATTTAAATGGAAATTTTGCAGCTGCTCCTTTTTGAAGAGTAAAGCTGCTTAATGAATTGTACACAGAATTGAACAATATATTGAAGGCCATTTTTTTAAATGGCAGATTTTAGTGTGTATTAATGTTGTTTTGTGTATTCCAGAAACATTTGTGTTGGCAAAGGTAAAGAGTTTTCAGGATAGAAGATAAGATGTGCTACAGATAAAGAGGTGCACCTGTTCCAAAGGAAGGCAGAATGATTTTGCAGGTTGAGGACAATTACATTAGTAGGATCTCTGAAGAAATGAGCATTAACTACTGATTCTTTTAGCTCCCAAGACAAGGCTGGTCTTGCAAAGGCCAGTAATGTGTAGTATTCTGGGAAATGCACAAGGCCTTGCAAAGAATACTCCCTTCACTGAGCAGCTGAATATCCTTTTATAATCCTTTACTGAATTGGCTTTGAAGTAGTCAATGTATCATCAATTGTCTCTGGTTATCCCTGCACATGAAGCTTCATGGATGCTTGCAATGCACTGGAGGCACTTTTGGGTTGCTGCTGACTGTATAGTCAGGTCCTCTGTCAGAAAGCGTTACTCTCATAGACATTTAAACTTTATTTATTCTAAGAAAAATAGATACCTTTTTAAACTCTCAATCTGCAAGGAGACCTTCTGAGCTCTGCAAGTATTTCAAATTCAAATTGCCAGGCATCTGAATGAGATGACTGGACAGAATGCCCTGGTGCAGTACTCAGTAGGGGTAAGGTGGGCACTGAGTACAGCTTAGACACATTTATCTAACCAGCTTTTCTCTGGTTAATACACGCTGCTTCTTTATTGTGCTATGTATGTCCTGGTGGCAAAGAGTGCTGAGACTCTTTTGGATCTTTCCAAGTATTTTCTAAAGGAAAAAATTCTGGCTCCAGTTATAGATATCCTATTTTTTCTTTTATGCTTTATTTGTTACTGAAGATAGTACACATAGTTTTTTCTTTCTCTTGCAGTTTCAAATGAAGTGTATTAACAGACCTAAGGCCTCCAGCACTTCTGGGTTCCCATTCTTCAGGACTAAGCACTCTGCTTATTTTCCTGAGTCTTTGTATTTCATATGTGCACAGCTTTCTAAGTTGCTTGCCAACAATTCCCCAAACTGGTTGGTGGCTCTATTTTCTCCCCTAATTATCACTACAGAGGATCAGTTTAATTATTCTATCTAGCCTTTAAGAAAGGACTTAAAACATCCATCAGCTCTATCCAGATTTGTTGTCACTTCACATCAAGGACTCACTTGCTGACAGACACTTAAAAAATCATAGCATAATGGTGTTAGCTACAGGCCTGTATGAAATAACTGATAAGGAGCTAAGGAAAACTGTTGGACTCTTTGTTCATCTGAAGTAGGTTGTCAAGACACAGAAAATCATTGCTTGTTTGTGTGCTTGTGAGTGGGAAAGAGGATGTTGGTGTAACACTGACTCTTAAGCTTTTTGCAATAAATTTTCTTCTAGTAGACAGTAAGTCCTGTTTGATTGTGCTTTGACTGGCTTTGTTTTGTTTTATCTTTGTAGCTTCTTAGTACAAATATTTTCATAGAAAAAATCTGATGGAAGATCTCTGATAGTTAGTCCCTTTGGCCTTTCCAAGCTCCAAACAACAATGAAGCACCAAACTTACCAGAACAGAAAGCACAGTGAATAACTTCTTTCACTTGCATTCATCTTGACAATGTATATTTTTTCCTTCATGCATTTAGGTCTGAATAGTTTTTGGCATCTGGCATAGAATACAATATGTTCATCCCAATCTGTAACAGGACATTGTTTACCTGTACAAAATGGGTCTGAACACCATAGAATTCATCACAGGTTTGTCACAGAGTGCAGCAGAGCTTGTAGAACTGAAGTTCTCATTTTCCAGGTAGACTGCACAGTATCTCAGTGAATGGCTCAGTTATTAATCATTTGTGGTTTTTAGAGTGTTAGCAAGCCTTACACTCAGGTTGGGAAGATTAAAGAAACTTCAGGAGATAAACCTGAGCAGGAGTTTTAAATCTTTGATAGGAATTTAAGGCAAAAAACTGACAGAGCCATAACACATGAGTGTCACTGCTAGTTTTGCTTAAGGCAGATGCTGTTATCAAAACAAATGGAACCATTTTCTTAGAGGAAAAAGTCATCAGAGCCAGTGCCAATCAAAAGAGACTATAAGGAAGTGAATGTTTTTCACAGAAAATTATTTTACGTCTGTCTAGGTCCCATATTTATTAGTTAATCAGGATGCAATTACTTTTAAATTAGGCTTTGATTTTTATGCTTCGCAATACAAAAATAAGATTCTTAACTTGAAAGAAAAATATTCAACCCACAAACAAGAAATACCTCCTTTTGGATTCGTAAGAAATCTTTGGTGAGACCTAATAGGTAATAATGTAAAATGTCCAATCTCTTTCCCACTTTTTTTTTAACATTAAGCCTTGCAATTTCAGTGGTAACAGTTTTTCAGGTATCAAAGATGCTCTGTGTGGAGCCACAGTGCAAGTTGACCATTGCCATGTAAGCAGTGAATAGTCTATTATAAAAAGACTTCAGACTGTAAAGACATTGCAGTCCCCTCTTTTTCACTTTTATTGCTAGCTTTTCTTATATTACTTTTTTCCAGAAGTGTTATGTGAGGGGTTTGTGGTAACACTAGAGCAATTCCTACTTTGATGAGCTGCAAGGTGTTAGAACTCATGGACCTGATAGCAGCTAAGGCTTTTGATGTATGTAGTCTTTGCTTAACTTAATGTTCCAGAGTCCAAAGTATTTCCAGTTGGGAAAGTTCACTGCTTTTTCATACAATAATTCATTTTAAGGATTGTTATAAGGATTATTATAAAAATTGTTATAAGGATATCATCTGGAAAGTCAGAGGACCACTGATCTACAAGAGTATTTTGATCAAGTGCTATATTTAAAGGCATTAAAAGTCTTGAGGATTATTTGTGAAGTATAATTGAGCTTTACAGGCAGGTGCTTGGAATTCTTCTCTTCTTTCAGCTTTCAACAGTGGAACCATCATCTACTCGTTTCTTTTCCTACTTCTTCTAAATAGTGACAGGCAGCTGTAATATTTTCTAATAATTATTTCCGTGTGTATCAAAATTATAAATTTTTTGTTTCATGAATATCTAGGACAGCTACAGGATTTTCAATGCAGGTGGTCCAGAGCTCAGTGTCTTGTATTCTCTGTATTCTCTGTATTATGACATCTGGCTGTGCTTTGTTTGTGCAATGGTGAGGTTCCATTTGATTCACCCCACCCCCATTGATAATAGCATATCTTCATGTTTTAGAAACACTTGGGTTTTCAATCTTTTTTTTCTCTATTATTTGCATATAGGTCATTGGAAAACATTATGTAAATTTGATATCATGATGAATTTATTATCGAATGAAATGGCCATTAAGGGTAAATGTAGAAAGTTACTTCCAGCTAGGGAGATGAAATTTGCTTATAGTTAACTTTCCTCTTTTGCATAGAGGAATTTCAGAAATGCCATAAAAATGGTGGAGACGAGGCAGGCATACCTTCTTGAGCTTTTGAAGGAGTTGCTTTGGTTTGGTTGTTTGTTTTGTTTGGTGGCTTGTTTGTTTGTTTGCTTTTCTTGTTTTGGTGGTGGGATTTCTTTGTTTGGTGTTTGTTTTTTTGTTTTTTGGTGGGAGTGGTTTTTGTTGGTCTGCTAGATTAGTCTCTGGTTTGGAATTTTGGGGTTAGAAATAAGACTAAAAAATTCCCTGAGGATAGTTCTGGCTAAGGAATGTTACCTGTTAAAGTTCTGAAGACACTTCCTTTGGTGTTAGTGAAGCTGCAAGTCACTGGTGTGCTAGATGTGCTGGTTTGCAGCAGGCTCCTGTGGTGGTCATTCATAAATAGGCATGTGGAGCAGCACAGAGTAGCTGACACCTTAAAGGTCTGTTTTGTTTGCTCAAGTGAGGACATAAAGCTGTTCCTATCTCTGCATCCACAAAAATTTTGTGTATGTAGAACGTGTTCTCTTTACCTGGCAATTGAGAGCGAGGAGAAGAGGTAGTGTCTTTCCATTTTTAAATTAGGAATGGACATTCCAAGACTGATTTAAAAATCTCAAGATCTCTCTTATTTGACCCTTTTTGTCATAGGAGGTTGTCTTCTCTGCATTTATCAAAGTGAACTGAGAAAAAAACCCTATAAAAGAGCAATTCTTTTGCTCTCACTAGCTGAACTTTCAAGGTGATACTAAATGTGGTTCAACATTAGATAAACTCCATTGTTGGAACTTCTGCATTAAGTAGGTGGAGCCTTAGGAAATTACAGATGTAATTAATGTTAGGCTGGAATTTTCAGGGATCTTCATGAGAGTTAGAATTTAAAATCTCCTGAATTTTATATCCTTCAAATGTCCCAGTTAGCTGTGGTAGCAGCAGCATCTTGCACTACTTAGTTTTGAAAAAGGTGAGTTGACCCTCAGACAGAAAAATTTGCAGTGGAAGAGCTATTTCTGTCCCTGCTCACTGACAATGAACAAGTAACAGAGCATTTCCATCATCAGCAGTTCCTTTCCTTCTTTTTTCCACCCTCAGATTCCAGGAGTGGGTGGTGACAGCTTGAAGTGATTAGGTATATTTTCAGATACCTGTTCATTTTGAATTAAAAAAAAAAAAAAAAGTGTTTTTCCATGCCACTACTAAATTATGAATTTTTATGTGTTTCTATAGATTCTTTAGTAAAGCTGCCATAGTTATTTACTTCTATTATTCACTCCAATTTACACCTTCTTTTGCAGTGTGCGTGTATTCCTTTTGTTTTTTCATTAAATTAACTTCTGCAAGGCCCAGATTACTGTACAAGTAATAATGAAAAACAAATTTTCGCATGCATGGACAGTCATACAACAAGTAGTGGTTTTATTGGAGATTGGATTTCACTTAGTACAGCAGGGGACAATACTCATGAAAGGCCTTGCCAGAGCATTGCCAGGGAATCAGCTGTAAAGGCTGGAGAAAGGATCAGATGTCATCCCACACTTCGTAGCATACATGCATACACATAGTAATCAATTTACTGGGTTACTAATTCTCACTTCCCTATAAAATTCAAAGTTGCAGTTAACTTCACCAGGATTTTTTCCTCATTTATTATGCTCATGTTTATCCATTCGCAAAGGAGATTCAGTGCTGTATGAATTGCATAAAGAATTGAATTGCAGTGTGCATTTCTTGAACAATTTCTGATCCCAAAATGGTTAAGCAAAACCTATGTATTATTTTTGAAGAATGGGAAAATCTAAGCAAAAATAAAGGGCATCTTGTCCCCGTAAGAAGGCAGGGGAAAAAGATTGCCATCCCAGCTCATTCTCATTAGGCTAAGATGCCCCAGTGCAGAAAGCATTTCCATTTCATAAGATGAATTACTATACTGATATTACTGATATTGTGCCAGGGTTAGTGTCTGTTTCTACACCCTTTGTGTCCAAATTTTCTTGACCTCACACAGCACAGAAAGCTTTCTACAGGCATAACTATAATATTGTCAGGTTTTGTAGCTAAATGAAAAATTTGTACCTTAATTCTACCAGCTTCCATAATGCCATAGTGACCAACTGTGTAAAGATTTGAGGCCCCACATGCTCTTCCAGTATCAGTTCCACAAGAAAGACCACAGATCAGCAAACAAGTTAAAAGTGAAGTGATGAAGCTGCTTTTCTTTGAGCTGTACTTAAGATTAAGCAGAGGAAACAACATAGGCAGTGAGGTTTAAAATACAGATGCTACCTGAGAAGAGGTATGTTCCCAATACATTTTTGAGGATTTGTCTTTGTACTTAACTGAGATGAGACATGATGTGAGGTCTTTTCCAAGCTTTCAGTATGAGTCTGTGTTCCCTCTATCACCCTCCAGGTCTGATTCACAGAATACTGCAAGCATTATATGCCTTTCAAGAGCCCCAAAATGCCTCAGAAGGCAGAAGAGGAAGTCAAAACTGCATTCCACTGACAGTTTCAGGGAACCATATGATTTATCATGTCTAAGACAACTAGTATTTAAAAAAAAAAATTCTTCCTGATATAGTTGTACTGGGGAAAAAAATAGCACCTAGAGCAAGCTTGGTTTATTTCCTTTTTATCAAACATTCATTTTGAAGAGTAAGTCATCTCATTAGTGGGAGCCCATCTGCTGCCATTTCTTACAAGGTAGTCTGGTTTGTGTATGTTGTGTGTATGCACAAAGGTTTTCAGTTTTAGTCTAGTGTTAATTCCTGTTAGGCAGGAGGAAAAACAGTAATGCTTCAGGAAAAGAAAAGTAAGTTGTATGCACTCAAAAACTTCTCTGGAATGGTCTAACAACTTCTCCTCACGTAACAGCCATCTATGAATAATGAGCAATTTGCTTATTTAAGTTACAGTAATGATGGTTCTTAATGATTGCACCTGAGCCCTGATGTGAAGCAAAGCAAGGTTTGTTTGTCATGTGCTTATATATCACAGTTTTTCATCCTATTTTCAAGTTCTGCCCTGCTTAGTATGGAGGGACATCCTTCATACAGAGTGTTTCAGAGAACTATTTGTTCTGTTGTCTAGAGTCTTGTAGTATTTCCATCTAGAAAAGCCTTATTATAGAACCCGTTGTGACAGTGTCTGTTTCGTTGCAGTGGAAAGATCTGAGATATGAGGGAAAACGTGTTCATTTCTCATTCTTCCCACTTCTTTCTGAGAAATGGAAAAAATGATACAGCAATAGGACTTCTGTTTTCTGTCTTCTGTTCTATTACTTAGACATTTCAGAGTTGATGTGAGCTATTTGAGAATTCCCAGGATCAAGACTGCAGCTTTTTCCCATTTACCACCTGCATTTCTCAAAGTGCGACAGACTTTTATTACAGCTCTATTGGAAATCTCAGGAGTGCCATTCACTCAGAACAGATTGATGGTGTTTTCAATCCTGTGGTCTTAAGAAAGTATAACCAGTCTCATTTTTGGTGCATATTATAAAAAGATGATAATGTTATTAAGATGCAAATGACTCTATTTAATGACAAACATATAATGCTGATAAACAGCCTGCTCCCATATTCACAGATGTGTTACCTTTTTTATTAAAACCCCTTTGGTCTCTCATATGTTAAACTTTGAATTTCTAAGGTCAGATCAAGGATGTTCATTGTTATTACTGTGCTTGGAAGAAAAAGAAAAAAGAATGAGATACATGGGACCTACTTCTATAAAAATGAAGATCTCTTCTGTGTCTCCATTGTGTCTGAGATGAAAATTATGGTTGTCAGTTCCATTCTAGCTGATACATGTTCATACTGTGTAGTCCTGTTTCCAGCAGCTCTGCAGTGGGTTACAGCCAACTTTCTTGAGAAGATTTTGTCTGCAGTGGCATGTGCTGGAAGTTTTGTTTTGTATTTTTTTTGTCAAATATAAGCTATGAAATTTATGTTTAGGGGATATCTTTTAAGTGCAGTAGACATGGATACATTACAGCAAAAATAGCTGGAAGTTAGGCAGTGGCTGAGGCTTTGTACAGTAGTGACTAGTAGCTTTGAATACTTCACCTGAGTTCAGGGGCTCAATTTTCAAAATGTTGAATCACCTTGTCAGAAAACAGGGCATTTGCTGCACTTTACCACCCAGATCGAGCACCAGAAATAACCTTTTAAAAGTCAAGATTAATGCGCTCAGTAGAGATTTGGTAGAGATTTTCTGCTCTGCAGAGATTGGCAGTCTCTTTGAAACACATTAGATTTGAGTGCAATTTTTTCCTCTAGGAAAGATGTAGCAGTGGCAGTATTACATATGATGAAGTCATTACTTATGGAAATGAAATATCACTATTGTACCAAATTGAAATCTTTATGCTGAGAGATCCCCTTCAAGGAAAATGCACGAGCCTATCAGTACCTCATTTCACCTTGACTAGGGGGACGTACAACCTCCACAAATGGGAGAGATGGGAAAATCTCAAGGAATTGTAGGAGTGCAGGGTTTTAAAGAAGCAGGATTACAATGAGAGCTGAAACAGAAGTGGGTATTAAGTGTATGATGTAAATGGATGCTGACTGCACGTAACAATAAAAAGAAGTTAGTTTTTCATTACATTTTAAGAATTTTTGTTTTTTCCTGCCTCATGCTTTTAAAGTCATTATATTTCATGGTGTGTGTTGATTAGTTGCCTTTGATGTAACTGATTACTGGCAAACCAGTTTAGCTTTTGTGTTGTATGAAAATAAATTTGAGTAGATAGATGCATGTGGCTAGAAAAGGAAAGAAATGCTGGATTTTGTCATGGTAGGAGCAGAAATCAAATTGATCTGTGCCTCTCAGAAGGACAGAGAGGAGCAAGTGTGACAGTGGTACAGCTGGATCAGTAACTAATGCAAATGTGGCTAAGATGGCATAGGGGAAGAGCTATTTTGTGTAAAAATGTGTTGAGTCTTCCTAATGTTGAATGCTTGTAGGCTCATACTGATTTATTAAATGATGTAGGTTTGCCAACTTGAGCTCACAACTTCAATTCCACTCTGAAATTTAATTTTTCAGTGTATGACTTCTAATTGGCAAGTTTATAGCCTGCATGGTATTGGCAATCAGAGCAAGGGCCAGGTGTTGCTGAGGTAGGTGTCACAAAAGATTTTGTAAATCCAATCCTGGTAGTTAGGGACACTTTTCTAGTCCAGCTTTCACTGAATTGAGACATGTTTATGTGAAGGTTATGGTTGCCTAAATATTCTTATAATAACTCCTAATGTTTCTGCTTTCTTTGGAAACCTTAACTGTTTGTTATTAAACATTTCAGGTTATTTCAGTGGGGGTTTTGTCTTTTTTTCTTGGGTTTTTTAGTAAGACATACTTTAATACTATCTAATCCAGTTACTCCAGAGTAACTCAGGGCCAGGGCAGTAATTCTCCCAGTGTTCTGTGAATGAGTTAGTGCCAATTGAGATGAGGCCAGGTGTGGGTACAAAGCTGGTCAGAGTCACGCAAACATAGCTTAGCAGCCACTGTAGTGGGGTGCTAAGTGGGGTGTCTGTGTAAGTGCCTTGACTGTTCCATGAAACTTTTGTTGGGCACTGCCACACTTGGATCAGGTACAACTGAGCTGAGGAAGTAGAAGAACATTAATGTAGAGAGTGGAGGTGGTGTCAAGCAGAGGAAATGTGTCTTTGTTAACTAAAATTAGAAGCAGATCTCAGTACGTGGATCTGCCTGGGGAGCCAAGGGCCTCTGAGGATGGAAGCTCTGTGCAAAAGATTATGGGGATTTCTTGGGGATCTAACATTAGATTTTTGCCTTGAATTACATATGGCTTCTTTATCTCCCTCCCTCTTCCTTCAATAACAAAAGACAAAAATGAAAAGAGCATACAAGTAAACAATTTGGAAAAAACAGGAAGCAAAAAACCTATATGATGGAGACTAATAAGTAATTATTTAAGGGTAGGTCATTTAGAGAGACTAAACAATTATTTAATTGTGTGAATGAGTGATGGCACAAGTTATTGAAACATCACAAGAATCTTAGGCTAGATTTATAAGTTTGGTTTCTTTTAGGGTCCAACACAATTCACAGCTGTGAGGAAGGACTGGTGAAGCGTAAAGCGGCATATTATGCTTATGATTGTTTTCTTTTACCTTTCCCTTGGGCTAATCAAGCTCAGAGGTGAAATAAAAGGAGGATTTGAAAATAACCCCATGAATTGTTATGGCAATTATTTGTTTGGCTACACTCTGCAATTATGTTTAATTTTTTTTTTTTTTTTGACATCTTGCAAAGAAAGTATCTGTGTACTGACTTGCACTTTTTGTCTGGTGATACTACCCTGAATATCAACTTCAGTCTGCAGCTAAAATGAGATGAAACAATTGCAAATACACTGCATTTTAAAATCCTATATACTTACAAAAAATAGATGGTTCATGCATAATTTCATCCTGTTTTTTATAGAGGTTGTTTTTTGTGATCTAACAACTATCCCAACTAGATAGAGAAGGAAAATTTCCTGAAGCTGCTCTGTTTGCTTTCCAGCATGAATGTGAAAAACATCTCTTTTAATTTGCTATGCCAAGAAAAAGTTGAGAGTACTTATTCAGCAAAGGCAGTTTACCTTATTGTCTAACTGTATCTTAAGTAAAAGCAGGATTGGAGTCCATTTTTCCTAATTCAAACCTACTTGACAAGTTTGAATGTCGTGCTAACTTACAGTGTGAAAACTGTAGGGCTTGTAAAGCAGTTACCTGCAGCATGCCAAAGTTAGACACTCGCTTGACACCTAAACCTTATACACCTTACAATTGCTTCATTAACCTGAATGAAGCATATATAACCTGAATAGTTCACACAGGTTCTTAGGCTCTTTGAAAGTCCTCCTGGGAGAATTTTTATCTCTTTACTGCTCTTAGCTGAGCAGACACACATTCCCCTTCAGGGAACAAAAACATTAGTTCCCTAACTGTTGGGTAGTTGAACAATGCTGACAGTTGGGGATGGGAAAAATTGTCCGTGAATTCATAATCGGGGGGAAAGTGTTGCAAATCTATTGGTTCTTCAGATGATTTATAAAATATAGAATATAAATAATATAAAATATAAAATATAAATATAAATATAAAATATAAAATATAAATAATCTAATCCTCAGTTCCAATGAAATCACAGTCCACTTAAGATTGCTCTCACATCTTTTTATTAGAAGTACTTTTAAGTGGGAGCATTACATAAGTGATAATTGCTTGTCATTGTTCACAAAATGCTAAGCTGCTACAACAGACCATGAACTCATTAGTATTCTGTACTCAGACACTTGTAACATAGTCCTATGGGCCGCATTAGATTTCAGTTACTATTTAACTTTATCTTTCATTTTATAGAGAGGTTGACAAAGCATAGTAATAAGAAATAACAACAGTAATTTATCATTTTTAGTCTTGTGTCTGGCTGTTACTCTTCAGTGTATTTTGTGTCAGATTAATATATTACTCATAGTATTTAATGACCTGTTTTGCTACTATTCATTTAGTACAGGGATCAAGATAACTCAAGTGAAACTGGCTGTTTTGCTTTGATCTTTAAAAGTCACTATTGGCAGCAATAAATGCTCTTCTACTGTATTACATTAAATCCTATATTTCAAGAGGACAAAAGGAAGTGAACAAAATACAATCGGTCTCAAACCAAAAGCCAGCGAAAATTAATTTACATGACAACTGATGCACAGCAGACCCAATGGGTGCTATCTTCACCATTGCCTACATTTAGTAGTGACATGGACAGAAAAGGATGCTCATTATTGCACCTAATGGCAAAGGAATGAATGCAGCATGCACATCATATGTAGGAAAGGTGATATAGAGCTTAAGGCTGTCCTGGTACAGCCTCTTCCCAAATGCAAAGTCAGGAGCACTGCTCTCTGGCCACGGTAGGAAAACACATCTTGGGTCTGTAATACTTCTCTGTAGAGCAGCAACAGATCAGCTCAGAATCAGTGCTTCTCCAGCAGTCAGAATGACACTGGGGTGCCCCAAAGGCAGATTTAGAAGAAAACTCGTGAGGTTCGAAGGAACATACTTATGTACACATATGGATGTTTGAATGTTAGCCTTTGTTACTCCCCCATATACCTTGGAGCTATCAAAATTTGGCATCTCTCCCACCAAATGAGTATTTTCTCTCTGTAAAATGCATAGTGTCCTGTGTCAGAGGCTATCATCATTTGCACACAGAAATGAAGGGAGAAGTATGTGAATGTAGACACAATGTAGAATGTAAAGACACAACCTCTGTTTCCTAAAATTGCTGAGGGATTTGTATTGGGTGAGTAATGTAGAAACCTGGATGTCAGGCTCTGAATACTGTGTCTAAGGAAGATTTGAAACAGCAACAGACATTATCATAATCACAATACTAGACAGGCATACTAGTTCACCGAACTTCTATCTTCATTAAATTTGTAGTTTGTTACTTGCACTTCTGACAGGGAAGTGTGGATGTATGCAGCCTGCTTTTGCTAAGTGTTTTTGTGTATTAATTTTTGCCAAATAGCTATTACTATTTAAAAATATTTATTTTAAAAGTACTTAATGTCTTTTTCATTGTTCAAATGAGTCAGCCCAGAAATTTTAGAGCTGTTCCTAAACTATTTCAATTATCCGCTTAGGAGTAATTAAAAGAAAGCCAAAAATTGAATTGCTTAGATTTTTAGGGAATACAAATATAGAAGGCCTGGGCAAGGTGTTAGTAATTTATTTTGATTTCTGTAGCTATTTTTAGGGTTGGGTGTTTTCCAACCCCGGGGTCTGCAGCCTTGAGTCCAGGTACTTCTGAACCCCAGATGCAGAGCCCTGAGCTACTCACTAGCGAAGAAAAAAGGCTTGAGATCGTGCTGCAAAGTTCCAAGGATAACTTTATTGTCCTCGAAGGGAGATGCTAGCAACGGTCTAATTATATCAGATAACAAAACACTTTATATAGGTTTCCAGAGGATTGAGTTCCTAACCAATAAAAACTACAACTTACAAACTAACCAATTATCTTAAAACTCTAAGTGAGAAAAGAACCAATTAACTTGTGACTTTAAGAGCCAATAGAGATAACGGGGTTTTCGATAAGGGAGGGGGGGATTTCGTTTGAAGGAATTTCTTTGTTTCATGGGATGGCATCCCAGGGATATGCTTTAGGGACTGTAACATCTTCTACAGATTTCTGTGCAAATTCTGTGTGTTTTAATGAATTGAACCTTTACTGTTTTGATATGAGGGTCTGAGAAAATCAAAGACTAAATGTGTGAGTAATGATTTTACAGCGTATAGCAATGAGATTCAAGCTACATCTCACAATTTTGGAAAAATAAAATGAATACTTTAAAAGCAATTTGGCTGAATATTATAGCCATATGAGCTGTCTTTTAAAACAATTGTATATGACATGTACCTTGGTGTCTATTTTGTGTTGTTCCTTATATTGCAGGAGGAAAACAGATGCCGTAGAAACTGCTAGGGTTTATTTTGCAGGACTAGGACAAGAGGTGCATCACTGAACTTCAGCTGTTGAAGTCCTGGAAAGTTCAAGGACTGTCTTTGGTTTAGGGTTTCATTTAGTCTTTGTCTCTAAGATGTCTAGGATAGAGTACATGAATTATGCATTTAAGAGTATAAAATGCAGTTTTCCCATTTTAATTTGCACGTAAAGTTTTTGTATTGTCCCAGTGGAGACTGCAGTCTGCTTGTGCTTAAGTTTCTGGATGTGTCTAATGGCAGAAGGAGAAACTAAGAAATGAGATTATTTTCTCTTTATCTAAACTATGGCCTGCTGATAAAAACATCAGGTAAGAGTCTGCAATACACTGAGTTGTTTTCTTCCACTAGTCTCTTAAGAATTTACTTGCCATTATAAGAATCTTACTTTAAACCATTATAAGGTTTAAAACAGTTTTTATCTCATGTTATAATACCTTGGGTTGACTATGTTTTCAACAACTTGTGATACTTGAAAATAATTTGGATAGTCATCCCTAATATTCAGAGTGTGTTTTAATCACTCTGTGAGGTTATCTATCAAATCATCTCTGGGTTTACCTGTCAGACTGGTAGCTTTCTCTACCATGTCCAAATTTAAAACAAAAAACAACAACCAAACCTTTTCAGAAGAAAGAGACAGAGCTTTACTAAAGGTATAGGACAGGAGGTGGCAAGAACTGTGGGAGTATCAGCATGCAGAAGAGAGGTCTCTTGCAGATAAAAAAAGCAACCGCCGTATGGGGTAGTTGTTTTCTTCAGTGAAAATACACTTCTATTTTCCATTGTGAGAATTCACTGGTGCTGTTGCGTTTGCCATCTTCTCTTTGACAACCCATAGAAACAGCTCCAAGATTGATGATTTTCATCATCTGAGTCTGCTTTATAGGCATATCATAATGAATTTCACTCTATGTGGCTCTACTTTAGATACTCAACACAACACAAACTCAAGTCTCATGTTATTTGTTGTGTTTGCTTTAAGATATGAAGTTGTTTTAACACCATGAAACAATACCTCTTGCATATAATTCTTTATCTTGCCATTAGGGCTTGTTTTTTCTTTAGATCTTTTTGTCTTCGCATATTTCTGCTTTTGGGTTCATATTTTAAAGTTTTATTCCACACTTTAAAAAGTAAAGTTTTTGAACCTGTTTTATTAAGACACTGAGCCAGATGTTACCTGTTGTCTATCTGTGTCTCTCATTCCTTATAACTTGGGTACACTAGTCAATTTCAACTCAATATAACAAAGAGAAGTGTGAAGTGAAAAATATAGAGAAAATAGCTTTCTGAAAATGGCAGATTTTTTTCCTTCAGTGTGAATGACATCTTTGTTATGATCTGACAGTTAGACACAAACAGATTCCTGTGGGATCTTGGGAATTTAAATGGATGTCTAAATCCACAGGAAGACAATTCTCATTGATCCTTCTGAAAACCAGAATAAAATCCTCCATAATGGTTATTTCCTTTATGTTGTTGATTTTTATTTATTTTGGGCTTCAGGTGAAAGCTTAATGTGACTGCCATCATAGTCCAAAAATCACTGCTGACATTTATAGTGTAAATATTGGTAGTAGGTGACACAAATGACTCAATGGTAGATAGAAAGTTCACATGAAGGCTAGATATTCCATTGATGTCTCAATGGAATTCCTGGCATTTACCATGCACCCTATGAGCTCAATTGCATGTACCTTCAGGTCTGATGGATGTAAGTTTTCAGCGAAAGAGATGAATAGGAGATTGTATGGGACACAAATGTGACTGCAAATCCTTTGTGTGGGAAGTGATGGAGTTGAGAGATATCCTAAAGTGCTGGCTATCAAAAGAGGCAAGGTCAGCGCACTGAGGATTGAAGTGGAATACCAAAGTTATTACATGCTAACGTAGGATATTGTTCTCCCAGTGGCATATCAATGTGGAGGTATTTGTGGATAATTAATGTCAAAGCCAGGCAGAGATGTTTGCATTTAAAGGAGATACTGATCCCTTGGCACAGAACTAGCATATAATGACTCTATTTCCCCTTTACCAATTGATTGGGGCACTATCCATTATTTAATCTGATGGATGTTGGTGCAGTAGAGTGGCAGTTGATTGCTGTAACATTATTGAATTGCTTGATATAACATTGATCACTTGAGTTAGTTTATACTTCCTCATAGCCAACCATGGAGTGCCACATATAAAATATAATTTTTTTATTGTGTGAAGGTTAAAGTAATAATTGTAGGGAAAAAGATCATGTATCTGAACGCTTGATGACAGAAAGTACTTGTGCCTCTAGAACTTCCTCATATTTGCTTCTATTCCTATGCAGAGGGACACAAAAGATGAAATTTTACCCTTGTATTTGACGCAATGCAGAGGAAAGTGTGGATTCCTTTAGGAAAAGTAGAGTCCAGCCTAAGTTGAATCCGTAGAAAATTTTCAACATAGGTGTCCTGGTTTAGGACAAAATTAGGGGAAAAATCTCCCAAAGGAGCCCCCTAAGGAACAAACCCCAAGAACTCCTCCCCCCTCCCACTACCGGGTTCAGGAAGAACTTCCTCCGAGGGAAAAGTGGAAAAAACTTGTTTATTTAGCAAACACACAAAAAACCACTCCCCAACACAAGGAAAAAACAACCACGGATGTCAAAGGAATTTGTCACCCATCTGAGTAGGTGTACAGCCTCAGAGCATCTCCAGTGCCAAGGAGGGCAGAAAATGCGTATTTCTTGTCATGAACGAGCAGAGTCCAGGATCTTCATGGTGTTCCGGGATGTCTGAAATCAGGTTCAGGTGGTATTGCTAGCTAATAAGGGAAAAAGATGCAAAAAAGCAGCAAAAAAAAAGCAGCTAAGCCAAGCAAGGGCGGAGGAAAGGGGGGGCAGCCAAGCAAGCAGCAGCAGCTACCAAGCCAGCCAAGCCGAGCAGGGGGCGGGGGGAGCGGAGAGGAGCACAGCAGCCCCTAGCTAGCTGCAGGCGGCTGCCAGCCGATGGAGGAGGGCACCAGTGGCAGACTAGTCAAAACAAACCTTCCAAGCATGGACAGCAGACGATTTGGGAGTACAAAGTGTTGTAACATCAACCCAGGACACTAGGGTCATGGGGGTCCGACACCACTGTAAATCTAAACTGCCAAAATAACCAATGAGAACTCTTGCAAATACTCTTGCAAAAAAAGTAAGTCTGAGCAACACTGGATAAAGTCTGAAAGAACTGACCTGTCAACCACTCTCCTTGGATGGTAAGGTACAAGTTGAATACTATTTAGATTTTGAACATGTGTCCTCCTGAGTACATCAGGAGATGAATGGGCTTCTAAGGAAATGTGGAGAAGTGCATCAGTCCTTTTTTTGCAAAAAGAACACATTCTGGAAATGAGATTTAGAGAGCAGGTCTCTCACTTAGATCTTTATGACAGATCCTGAATATACAGAGATTTAGAGGGAGGGGATGTCATGGGGTTTCTTTTGTTTGTTCGTTTGCTTAGTATGCGGGGGAGGGGGAGTGTTTATTTGTTTATGATTTGGTAGGGATACTTTTGGAAGACTTCTAGCCCAAGTCAACCTGTGATAAAAAAGGTCTTCACACAATTCAGTCTTATGGCTACATACTAGTAGATTACCTTAATCAGCTTTTGTATTCTTATCTTTTTCTCAGGCACAGGCTAGATCAGTCACTCACAGTGGTCAGAGACTCTCCCATCCTTCCTTCCATCACTAAGCCTGTTGGGCTCTTTCTAATCCTCCTCCCTCCTGTGTTCTTAAAAAAACACAACACCACCAAAAAGAAAAACCTGAAGAAAAACAGCCACCAAGCAAAAACCCCAGTTTAGCACCATTGACATGAGTACTCTTAAGCAGATCCTATCTGTTACATGGATCAATAAAAAAGTGTGAAGTGATTTATGCTCAGGGAAATCTACTTTGCTTCCCCCCTACACCCAAAATGATACAAAAAGTTGTGAAAAAGTTTGAGAAAAGAAAAATTAGATCAATATTCTTTTATATAAAATAAAAAGAATAATGGAAAATTAAAAAGCAAATAACCAATTCTATTGAGATCACAGCATGGAATGTTCTCAGAAGTTTTTCTTGACCTTCTTTCAGGTATTAACTACAATACTACTTACTGAGTCTGTATATAATTTCATCCTTTTCCTGCAGACCAGATAATGGAACTTCCCATGTATCAGCTTTAGCAAAAGTTTTTCCTCCATATGAGTAACTGAATCCTGAATCTAAATCAGTATCACTGAGATTGCTGCCAATTAGTCCTACACACTTAAGAAAGACCTCCAAAAGTACTATAATAAATGCAGGGCTCAAAATATATCCAACTGTTGTCTGTGCAAGAGTGCTTCATCTTCTGTAGTCTTTATGACAGACTTAATCAAAACTGAATATGTGGAGGGGAAAAAAGCCAGCCCATAGAGCAATGTATCAATGCTGTTTTTGAAACACTGTTGCCAAAGACTTCCTGAGACTTCTCTGTTTCAATACATGTACAACAAAAAAGTTCTTGTGTGAATAGTCACTTTAGATACTTGCTCTTCAAATTAATTAGAAGACATTCCTATGGAAATGTTTGCAAGATACAGTCTGTCTTGTGATAGGTTATTGCTAGTAGAACAGAAGAAGTATTTCTCACATTTTCTTTTCCTCGTTTTATCATTAAAATGGTTTGTTTTGAGGCTTCAGGTCCCTGACGACAAGTGCCTACACGTCATATGGTATTTCCCCTTTTAACTGTGTCAAGCAAGCTGTTGTGCCTGCTAGTAGAACAGTACAATTTTTTTATTTTTATTTTTCAGTCTCTTAGGCAGGAGTGTTCAAGTCATAAGAATGGCTTGTAGTAAATACATAAATCACTATTTTCTAAAGTGGAGGAAGAAAGTTTAAAAATAAAAAGCAATCAAACACACACACACACCCACACACACACACACACACACACATACACACACACCTACTACTTCCCTCGAACTTTTTCCTTTATCCACCCCCACTGATTTCCCACCACAAAATCTGTGCTCAGGACTTGCTAGGTTTCTTTTTGTTCCTGTTTAATCTTGTGTTTATTAGTAGTGGGCTGAGCCCAAGTACTCTTTCACATGGCTTAGACAGTAGTTGGGCTATTTTAATTTAAAAACACCCATCTTATGTGTCAGTGCTGCTGCACTTTTAAACCAGACCAACCAGTTACCTCCTCTGTGTATGTAGGATCTAATGGAGTTTGAGCTGCACATAATTGAGACTTTCTGTTTTGGCTGTGATAGCAGCTGACTGTCCTAAATGTTACTTGCTCCCCATTGCTTCCTTCAGGGCACTTACAAAATTGCTGGTACTAGTGCTCATGTGATTCAAGATTCTGTGGATCCTTCTGCACTTGGATTTAGATGGTACTTACGTGTGCAAGTTTAGCATTAATTGAGTTTTGGCAAGGAGTGAATGAGCCCAGCCACAAAAATGACCACTAACAGCTTCCACTGTGCCTGGCAAAACCAATTACTGGCTGGCTCTGAGAACAGGCATGCTGATAAGCCAATTAGAGAGTTAAACATGACCCTGTGAATTCATATCTTAAAATGAACAAACCCCAGGAATTGCTCTTTTTCTTCCAGCCTGAGTACAGATAACAGGCTGGGCTGAGTCCATGAGGGCTGTGCCACAGGGCTGGGCCCCTTCCTGGGGAGGCTGCTGAGCCCTGTCCCAGCAGGGCCAGGCCCTGCCTCTGCTGCAGTGCTGGCCAAGCCACGTTCACCTTCCACCAATGCAGCCATACGATTCTGCAATCTGGAAATGTGATGTCACTGCTGAGTTTCACCACAAACTGCTGGGCAGGGGGAGAGGGGGCCATTGATACGCAGCATGCTATTGCTGTGTTCTAGCCTGGCTGGAAAGATCCTAGCTTCCCCCAGCATGGCTGCCAAAGAATTCTCCATCATAAAAAGCTCTGGCCACTTGGCAGAGATCTGCAGGCCTCAAGTGAGATATTAACTCTTTCACTGCACAGATAAGACTTGCAGACCTTCAATCCTCTCTCAAGTGAGAGAAAAGGACAGAGAAACAACATGAAGACACAATGATCAGTAAAGAAGGATTCAGGTCTTAGACGGGAAGAGAATGAGGAGACCTTCAGGCTGAAATTCTCTTATAAGCCATGGTGATGGACTGTCATACACTGAATATCCCTATAAATCATGGAAAAAAAGCATAGGAGAACGGAGCGTTCAAGTTGTAGACATTAGCAAAGGCATCCATGGGGAACAAGCAGATGTTGAAGTAGCTGTGATCCCATGAGAAATTTGAACAGAGAGAGGGAAGAGTGATAAAGACCCTTTATCCCTAGGGAAAAAGATCTCTGTTCCCAGAGATGAAGATAATATCTTAATATAAAATAAAGAGAATAAAATGAAGAACAAGATAAGAGACTAAAGATAAATAAAGAGAACCTTTGTTTTTGAACAGCTCATCCTTAAAATAGTACCCCGTAAGTTTAACATGGCCCATAAATGCAGCTGTGGGAAGGCTATAAAAATGGGAGGGATTTGATGATTGCAGATTTCCAGGCGGCTGCTATTTGTGGAAACTAAAAGCCACGAGATAACTGTTTTCTTGCTTAGAAGTCTCCATAGTATGATAAGAGACTCCTCTCCCTAAATGAACTGAATAAAGACTATTATAGAGGTGATAAACTGACTGAATTGTTTCTGTAAGTTGTCAGTGGGAAAGAAAAAAAGAGGGGATAGGGGGAGGAGAAGTGTTCTGAAGGTTTTATTTTGATTCTTCTTATTATTCTAGTTCTGTTAATAAAGTTTTTCTTTATACCCTTTAAAGTTTGAGCCTGTTCTGCCTTCCTCCTAATCCTATCTCACAGCAGGAAATGAGTAAATAATTCTAATGGGTGCACTGGCAATTTGGCCAGCACTAAATCTACCACATACGTTGGTGCATTGATAGGGAAATCTCATATTGGTGAACCAAAACCACTACATTAAATTGGTGTTTCCGCCTGGTTCCGAACTGAAACTGCCACATTGTGCTAAAATATAATTGTTTTGATCTCTCGGGAGAGGAAGAGATTCCAGCCCAAGCACTGAGACTTAGTGTCAGGAGCCCTGCCAGCAGATTCCTTCTGTGGAAATAGGCACAGTGCAATGGAGATCCAGTGTCTCAAAGGACTGATGGTGAGGCCTGATTTGTTGTGAAAAAAAGTCACTGCAAATTTTCATGGTTTTACCTATGTCTTTGGTATTATGTGTAGATTAATATTACTGTTCTTGGGGAGTAGAGATTATCATTACATTTTGCATCCCTTCTTCAAATTCATTCAATCTCATTGAAAGGAAGCTGTCATTGTCTGGCAGGAAGTTTGTCTTCTGTGGAGTCTGCAATTTGTTTTAAATTGTGTGACCTGTATATCTTTTATTGGGAGATTTCTTTTCACCCATGAACTTTGTAAAGCCTTTGAGAGCTAAGTGTCCATTTCTGGAGATCCTGATAGGATTACTAAAGTAAATGTTTATCTTTTGAACAATATTTGGTCATGTGTTTTTATTTGAAAATAGGAAAAATGAAAGAAAGATCATGCACAGCCATGTCTCCATCTCTCTCTGAAGGAATTCTAGCTCTTCCCAGTCAAGTCCAGGAAGCATTCGTTCCAAGACAGTGCCAGCCATTTACTTTTATAGCATTATGCACTGGTAAAATGTTATTTTTTATGATATTCTGGAAGAGGCAAAGTTTGTTAAGAGAAGTTAATTTTTTAGGCTAATGGATACAATGTGGGGAAAGTTTTTTACAAAATAACATAGCAAGCTTTTAGCAAAAAGCTTGCTGCATTTCTCTGATTGTATCAGAAACAGAAAGGAAATGCTCCCAAGTGTGCAAGGTCTTCCTTAAGCCGGGAAGGGAAGGGAAGGGAAGGGAAGGGAGGGAAGGGAAGGGAAGGGAAGGGAAGGGAAGGGAAGGGAGAGAAGGGAAGGGAAGGGAAGGGAAGGGAGGGAAGGGAAGGGAGGGAAGGGAAGGGAAGGGAGGGAAGGGAAGGGAGGGAAGGGGAGGGAGGGGAGGGGAGGGAGGGGAGGGAAGGGAGGGGAGGGGAGGGGGGGGAGGGGAGGGAGGGGAGGGGAGGGGAGGGGAGGGGAGGGGAGGGGAGGGGAGGGGAGGGGAGGGGAGGGGAGGGGAGGGGAGGGGGAGGGGAGGGGAGGGGAGGGGAGGGGAGGGGAGGGGAGGGGAGGGGAGGGGAGGGAGGGGAGGGGGGGGGAGGGAGGGGAGGGGAGGAGAGGAGAGGAGAGGAGAGGAGAGGAGAGGAGAGGAGAGGAGAGGAGAGGAGAGGAGAGGAGAGGAGAGGAGAGGAGAGGAGAGGAGAGGAGAGGAGAGGAGAGGAGAGGAGAGGAGAGGAGAGGAGAGGAGAGGAGAGGAGAGGAGAGGAGAGGAGAGGAGAGGAGAGAAGAGAGGAGAAGAGAAGAGAAGAGAAGAGAAGAGAAGAGAAGAGAAGAGAAGAGAAGAGAAGAGAAGAGAAGAGAAGAGAAGAGAAGAGAAGAGAAGAGAAGAGAAGAGAAGAGAAGAGAAGAGAAGAGAGAAATGTGCTCTGATCCTGTGACAGATACACAGATATATAGAGCAGTTTGACTGCAAGTTTTCCCCAGCAGGAGCAGAAATAGTTGACCAGCTTATAGTTCTCCAGGCTCAACAACTTACGAGTGGGGAGAGAGCATTTCCACTTTCAATTGAGCCATTCCACTGAGCTGCCAAGAGCAATGAACTTCCTAGGTTTTGCCAGTTCATGTTCAGAAGGTATTTCCAGATATTGAACCAGGTTGGGTTCCAGTTTAAAAATTATCCAAATACAATCCCTAAACCAAAACCACAGAGTTTTCGAATTCTATTCAGTTCATATTCTCTGTAATTCCTTGCTGGGAAAAACTCTTGGCTGCTGAATTTTAATCCAGTATAGGAAAAGTTCTTACTACTTTTTACGAGTTTAAATGGGAAGGAGTTGACACTTATTTTTCTAAAAGAGTGAGTCTGGTGATTCTTTTCCCTTAGTAATTTTGAAACCAACATATCCAACCTGTCCTATTGGTGACGGAGAAATTTAGCTATTTCTTCAAAAACCCATTTGAAATCTCAATTATTTATTGATGGTTGGTTTGGAAATGTTATTTCTCTAACTTGTCACTGTAGACTGGGAAACACTTTCCTTCACAGTTTTTGAATTAATAACCTGTATATGATGCCACAGATGGTCAATTCAGTCGAGAAAATTTGGAAAGTGCTTTCTTAGGACATGATGGTATTTTATCTAGATGAATATATATTGTTAAGCTTGTGTTATGAATTAGTTTCTTTTCATAAAAGTGAGGATAGTTCACTTGCCTCATATGCAATATCTCTTGAGACATGAGTGGGATAGTGCTTTGTAAAAACAGCCAAGCAATATTCCTAAATTTTGAGAATTAATTTTAAATTGAAATGCAGAAACAAAGAGTGGTCTTATATATACAAGATGACTTCCATCTTCCTGTCAGAAATTGCTAAATGTCTGTAATGGGATTAATAGGAGAGAATTTCTGAGAAGGTTAGCTTAGATACTTTTTCAAATATAGCCATAGTCCAGCAGAGAAATATTCAGCGGTTTTGCTTTCCTCTATTTTCCTTGTTTGTTTGTTCTGAGAAATCATTATTTTCATCTTTCATGTCTCTATTCTATGATCTTCATGCGTATTTATGGAGCGAGTGATAGAACACTTCAGCAAATAAGATCCTCAAGGAAAGATTAGGCTATTACTCATGGTCAGGGTAGAATAAATTGATTGAAAATATATAAATGTATTCTGGAACCTCAAGGCATGATGTAAAAATTACTTTATTCAATTCTTGTAGTCAATCAGGACAAAAACAAATGATGGATTTACAATACAAAGGAGAAAATATATATCAAATGTCAATGACAACAGTAAAACTAGAGACTACTACAAGTAATGTAACAAGCTCCCAGGCAATACTGTGCTGTTATTAATACCTGAGACATTATACTGTAGATTAAATTTCGTCCTTATTGTCCTGATTCTGATATTTTACAAAGATGTGACCTCAGCCTCGGCCTCTTTCCTCTCTCAGTCTCCCATGTATTCACTTGGTTCATACTCAAGGGCTTTTTATCTTCCAGCATCATGAAGAGACAACCTGCACAACTTCACTTAACCTGAACTAGGTGATTTTCTGAGCTTCTTTAGAAACTATATGGTTCAGAGTTACAATTAATTATATCTGTTCGTATACAATGCAAATGCCCTAGGGTAAAGGACAGGAATTAATTTTAAAATTCTTGCACTCTTTAGAATACTTTTAAGCAAGTGATCTGTTTTTCCAGACTAAAATGCAACAATTAACATACTATTGAATTAACAAACTACTGAAATGCTGGTTTAATGTTTCAGCCTATAAAGAAGAGCAATAACATAAAATAGAGCAATATTACAGCCTAATTAAATATTTCTAAAGCATAACTTTTGATAACAGTAGTTCTACCTATCCAAATCTATGCTCTGTCAGCTGTAGGATTGTACGTATTGGTTCATATTGGTCTACTCCAGTGGAGTAACTTATGAGCTGAATGTGTCACTTGGAAATGTATTATTTAAATAGCCTCTCTTGTTAAGACTGTGGCCTAATTAATTTGATTTTCTATTTGCCCTTCAAGAGGTCAAGCTTGACATTTGAAGAGTGAGTATTAACTACTGTCCTTCTAGAGATTGATTAATGTTCACAAAGCCATTTGAAAATGCTTAGCGCTTAGTGTGTTTGGTGATGATCTTGGATAAAAACACTAACAAGCATAGAGGTTCAATGTTTCCTGAGCAGCTTGCACTCTGCCACATCACTGTTTTCCCATTTTGTGAGTAGCAATTACTCAGTTTGGTCTGTGTTAAAAAGAGTATGCTTCAGCAGTTAGTTTTGTTTTGCTTTTTTTGTTCTGTCAGTCTGACTTTGGGACTGTAACCCAGAGAGTTAAAAACATAATTTACAGATTAAGACTATTTGTAGGGGGAGAAAATAATGTAGGTGGTTGCAGTTTGATAAGTAAGGTGCAGTTTTCACCATGAGTTAATGACCTTTGCATCAGCAGAGGCATCTGGGTGCCAGGAAGGATTGGGAGTGGGAAGATTTGCCCACAGATCACTATGCTGTCGCTGACAAGCTTAGAGCTGCTGGTTGCCTGTGTCAGACCAAGAATGGAATAGAGAGTGGGCTGTAGATATGCTGAGGAGTGTTCCCAGCCTGGGTCTTATTGCACAGGATTTTGCCTGTAGGAGTGGTATCCAGTGGCCAGTTTGTTCTTTCTCACATTTTATTTTCACAAAGGGAAGGGGAGAAAGATGTTATTTGGCAATTTAATGCATGTATAAATACACGTATTTTAAAGGAGGTATAGTTTGTAGAGATGAAGAAGGAAAGGGAAGAGAGGTGTTACTGCTAAGTTGGTTGTGCTTTGTGGGGCTGTAATAGTGATGACAATGCACATATTTTCAAAGAAGTCAAGGGCAGATACTAGGTGTGCATCTCCTGATTCTTGAGCAAGCAATGTAGTTTCAGCATAGCTCAGAACAGATCTGATATGAAAGATGAGATGCCACTTCTCTAGGATGTGTGATATAGTGAATTCCTTCACCTTAATCACAGACAATATTTTTTTTAATGACATTGATGTCATTTCCTCCTGTGTATCAATCTGTTACCTTTTTCGGCATTTTGAGTATATCTGGGATTGATTAAAAGCAAGTGGTTAAAATTAGAGTGTTCCATTTTCTGTGAGGTAAAGGAGCTGGGTGAGTTTAGTTCACTTTCTGGGTAACTAGACCTTTGTCCTCACAGCTTTTACATTTTGGAAGCTGACCTGAATGATTAGGCAGAGGTATCAGGCAGCCAGCTGTCTCATACCCCACCATGGGGGCACAGAAGGCAGCCTAACAGCCTGTCATAAAAATGCAGCAGACCAGGCATCTCATATACAGATACCTCTGATGGTGAGTACAGATCACCTGATTTGTGCCAGGTCTGCATGGGTAATTGATTTGTAAACTTTTTTTCTAATGGAGGAATACCTTGGTTCCAGGAAAATTATTATTTTCCTTCCTGACTTGACTGTTTTGTTGGCTTCTCCATTTTTTCATTTGGTTTTTCTCCTTGTAGTTGTCCTACTTTTGCTCACTTGGAAGACCAAACAACCCCAAAAATATGTTCTTTACTCTAGTTGTCTTATGCAAGGACTACATTGTTTCTTTGCAGTATAGTTTTAAAAATCTGATTTTTAAAAACCTGATGAGGAGGTCCATGTCTGGGAACAGGGAAGGGAATGTGAGCTGCTTAGGTAGCAAGAGAGAACCTAAAAAAATCCATAGACTTCCCAAGTGTCACGGTGTGACTAAAGGGTTTGCCAATTTTAAATATTTAATTTTCTTTAGAGATTGGATTTAGGAGTAAAGACAATGCAGGCTCAAAATTTAAAAAGAAAGTACAAGAAGAAATTTATTAATAACACAAGAAAAAATTATTCAGAATAAGATTCCTGGATTATTCCCTCCTCCCTTCACTCCACATTTCTTACCAACTACATACAGAGAAGGCTTCAGTCAGTTATCCACTCAAATAATAATTTCAGTTCACTTAAGAGAGAAAAGTTCCTTTTTCTGCTTTAGACTTAGGGGGGGTGTCTTCACCTTTACAGTCTTCATTCGCCGGGGACCTACAGAACTATGAATTTTCCTCTCATTTTCACAGTCCTTCCAGAGCCATGTTATGGGTTACGATGCATACACGGGGTACTACTTTTAAAGGCAGGCTGCTGAAAAACAAAATCCTCTTCATCATCTTCTCTATCAAATGTCTCTGTTCATATTCCAGTCCCAAAACAGAGAGCTCAATTTCCCAAGGCAAGGAAAGTCTTCAACTCAAGCACCCATCCTCCCCAAGTATATTTCACAGTTTAAAGGAATTTTAGTGAAGTCACAATCCTCTCATAGCTCCCCCCAAAAAAGGTTTTCAGCTACTTATCAGTCGCATCTTTTCAATCTCTTCCCATGAGGAACTTTTATCTTCATTCCGCTGACCTTTGTGGACTCCATGCTTTATTCCTTCTCATTAAGGGGGTTCAGGAGATTGAGAATTTTATCCAGGCATAAAGAAGTTAAAATTGTATCCAGATTGTTAAGAGGAAAGCATGCGGCTGGTGCCGGGGGGGCGGCCGTGCAGCCTCACCAAGCCAAGCCGGAGCCGGACTAAGGGCTCCCCACAGAGCCGGTGCTGGGCAGGGGTGCTGAGCTGGGCCCCCCGCAGAGCTGGAGCCGGGCCAGGATGCCGGGCCGGGCCCCAGACCGAGTCCAGAGCTGGGCCGGGGGCCCCGGCCGGGGACCTCCACTCCTGCGGAGGCCAGAAACCGAAAGACACACCAGAACTTCATCTACTGTGATTTGTGAAAGCGAAATAACTTTTCATTGGTTTCCCAAGCTGTCCATCACCAAATCAGCTCTCTGATTGGTACCAACAGCTCATAGGAGAAGCCTCGGGAGACGGGACAGCCCCCTCCATTCCCAGACCACGTGGAGCTTTCCCTGAGGGGAAGCCAACCCTCCTCCCAAGCACGTGAAACCAACACACCAAGTTACTGTTTGTGTTTTTTTTCCTGCAGGTTTTCATAGGCTCCTTTAAGTTTTGCTTACAGATGGAGCCTTAGCCAGCCTACTTAAAGCAGAATTAATTTTCAGTGATAGTTCCTTCTCTCTTGTGACTCAAAATAACACTGTTTGTATTGCAAATAGTAACGAGATGTCCTGGTTTGAAAGGACAGGTGTCTGCCAGAAGGGCAGAAGTTTCCCTTTGGAATAGAGACTTTGGTTCCACTCCCCCCCCAAGTATTATAATTGTTTGAATCAAGGACTCTGAGGCAGAGATAAGGGGGTGGGAATAACAGCTTTTTTACTAATATATCTAACTATACAAACAGAAAACAATAACAGTTAATATTGCTAACAGAACGGAATAGATAACTCGGTGTCAGTCCCTTTAGATGCAAGCACGCTGTCTCTGTGCTTAGTCCAGAGCCCGGATTTGCTGAAGGGCAGGCGGGAAACGGAGGCAGGAAGGAGGGGGGAGGGGCAGCAGCGGCCACGCCGGTCTCGGGCGGGAACGGGCTCACCCTCACCGAGGGCGGCGGCTCCTCGCTCACCGTGTGTGTCCGGGGGATCAGCTGTGTCCGCAGAGGCAGGAGGCTGGAAACGGGGCAGATGCAGGACAGGTGATCGCAGAGGGTCTGGCTCTGCTGTGCTCGGCCGCGTGGCTGAACGATCCCGCGTGCTCTCCTCCGAGCCCACCGGAAACTCGAGTGCCCTCCCGGAAGCCTCAGAGGCCCCTCCGGGGCCGTCCCCACCCACCCTTTTGTCTGGACCCATCAGATATCCTGGGTGTAGCCCGGCCAGCTCCATTGGCATGATAATGGGAAAAATTCTTTCAATTGACACAGTAACAGAAAAACACTCAACCCCCAACACCAGAGTATATTCTGGATGAAGTATCTCACAGGTGGTCTTTGGAAAGGCATGAGTTATAACCTGTAATGCCGTCTATGTAACTTCCTAATAAAGAAAATTAGTAATTAGAGGTAAGTGTTTGCTTTTAGAAAGAATCCCTTCAGGAGGAGAAGCAATAAGCTGGTGTTCTCTAAACCAGTCAGAAAAAGACATGAGAAGTCAGCTATTCTACCATGAAAGGCAGTTTCTCCTTGCAATGCTTGTGGGAGGTTGCACAACAGGGGCAGAGCAAATGTCTGTTTCTGCACCCAGGAACTTCTGACCCAGGAAGTTCTGTGTCTGAGGTGCTGCAAGAGTCATTAGAAAATGTGCCAGAATGTCGATTTTAGGAATAAACTTTGCCAATGGACACTGTAGGGTTAAAAAGGGTGGTTGCACAGAGTGATTGCTTTTACACTGCTCTTTATAAATGCTGCATATCTACCTCCCCCATTGGCACTGGCATTCGTCCTGATTTGTCTGGAGAGGAGATTGAGTCTAGTTTCTTTGTGAGTTTAAGAGAGAAAAGGTGCAACAGGTAAAGGAACAGATGTGAGAAGGTGCTTCCCTTCATAGCTCTGAGCTGAGCTGGCCTTCTGTCAGTGCCACTACCTGTGCCTGCTGGATTTCAAGTAGACAATGTGCAGGTCTAGAAATTGTGAGAAGTGGTTTTTTTATATAGTGGTTTCATTGGTAATTTTTAAGCTTTCATGTAGCCATCATTACCCTCTGTGCTTTGCAAGATGTCAGAGAAGCAGTGTTAAGATTTTCAAGGAAGTTTTGTATAATCTGTTTCTTTGTTAACTAACCTTCTGCAGATTTTTCTGAATATGTCTATTCCATCTTATTTTATATGTTTGCTAGAAGTGACCATAAGGACTTCTTAGGCCCAAAGCAAATTTCTCACATTAATCAACTAATACTGATATTCTTGAAGGTCTTTTCCAATGCAGATGATTCTATGATTCTATGATTTTATATTTTTATTCAGAGATACTATAAGTATGCCATAGCATAATTAGAGATATGGAAGGGCCAATATTCTTTTCGTTACAAAAGAAGAATTTTTTTTGTATGATGAATTTAAACCCTTGTTTTTTCATTAAATTTCCACTCTCAAAGAGTTTTCTCCTAGAAGTGCATGACTAATTCATATGAAGTGCTTCCTCACCTCTGAAGACGATACTTCAATTTATCCATCAGGTTTAAAAACTACATTTTCTTATTGTTATTGATTAGTCCTCTTTTTAGCACTGCAAGTAGTGGAGAAATCAAGAGGGAAGCAGAGAACTTAGTTCTTGCCCTGCAGTGTGCTGTGACGTATTGAAGAGGCAGTTCAGATTTATTTATAATTGGCACCTGTTTTGTCAGAAACGTAAGTAGATTGCTCTTGGACGAGATGGGGAACTCTTATCAGCATGATGATCTTTGTAATCTTTCTAATTTCCTGGTTTCATATAAGAGCCTTTTAAAAAATTACCTTTGTAATTTGACTTTCTCTTTGCATTTCCAAACTACAGTGTTCAGTTTTCAGGCGTGATTTAAGCAGGAGAGGTGCAATGAACCTTCTGTATTTACTGAGAGTTGCAAAGGGAATTATCTTTACAAAGTGAGCTTGCCTGTGTGGACACTACTGGTCCCACTGGTTTATTTTAGTTCACCATCACCGCTAGATGTGGCAGAATGAGTCTGATGCCTACTTATTGCCACTTCTGGACTGCTGGATCTGTTGGTAGTGATGAGTGCAGGGTTTTATTGAGTTGTGCTGCAGTAGTCAGGGTTCATCTTTCACCGCTTTTATTTGGGACAGTGGGAGAGGTGGATTTTTAAAGAATGGCTCCTTTATTTAATGATATACTGGGGAGAGGATATGCTTTTCTGACACAGCTGCAGTCACCTTTAAAGCAAATCTGGGGAAGTTACCAAAGAGCTTGGGGCTGCATATGCCATGAGCATCCTAGTCCTAAAGTTTCATGGAATCGTTGGTTTTCGTTACATATTAAAATTTCTTATCAGCCTTGAGAAACTTGCAGATGGTATGATGCCTTTTATGTGTGCTTTTATTCCCAGTTTCCCTCTATAGTTCATTATAGGTCTTACGGGTTCAGAGACATGGTATTGCCTTATGTTCTTAGGAGTTTGAGTTGATGGGCTTTGCTGCATGCTTAACAATTTCTTATAGTTTATATTCCAACTAAATATGTGATCAGGTAAGGTAAAATATTGAAGCTCTCTTGTAGCCCTGTGTTGCTAAGCAATTTTGGTGTCTTTTGTTCTAGTACCAGTTGAGTCTTCTAAAAAGAACTGTTTCCTAGGAAAGAAAATCCCATGATTGGCAGCAATATTACTACTTCATTACTGCACTGCCACTGCCAGTGGCATTCCTTGCTTTAAACTACACCATTTCCCTATCATGTGCCAGAAGGGTAGTCAAACGTTCAAATTATTGCTGGCAGACCACAGGGATCAGCAGTATAGAGAACTTGGCAACCACTGTATTTCTGCAGTATTAGGTGCTCTTTTTCTTATATGTTCTTGTATTACTGAGAGAATTTTTGATTGCATATATAAAAATGGTCATGGCAGTAGTTATTTTTACTGTACTGCATCTTTAGGGAAAAGGATAAATTACAGTGCTTCTCCTCCTGAGTGCTAGTGAGAATTAGTTGCTCTTTGGTCCTTCTCTTATTGGCAAATAATAATCCCAGAGGAGGCCATGCCAAGTGGAGATGATATTTCCAAGGTCTGTATGGTACCCTTCACTTGTGGATCTTGCTGCACTTCTGAAAGTACAATGGTTCTTTCCACCCACCTGCTCTCTGATGAAATACTATGATCTCCATTCTGTGAAATTTAGGAAAACAACTGAAGGCATAAACGACTCACACTGAATTAAGCAGCAGCTCAGGAAGAGAAAGAACAGCTCTCTGAAAACTGGATCACATGGCTGCCTTTCAGACAGGGTGATGTTTTTGAAGCCCTTTCTCCTGGACGCTTTGCAAACCAATTTCCCTGGATTCTGCATCACTGTTTCCCTCACCTCAAAATTGTTCCAGTGCAACTTCAGGATTCTTTTCTTGATGAGTTTCAGGGTGCACAGAATCTGTTAATATCACCCCTAGCACAGAGGCTGACTCCTCACCACAGGTGTCTGCCTGCCTCTCTGCGTGACAGCATTTTTGCCAGGTGACCATGTTTAGATGGCTGATTGAATAATATGATTGATTTAAACTGACACCCTGCTTTTGAAATATTTGATAATACACAGCAACCTTATCACTTCTATTTATTATCTACTTTATAAGGTCTATTGAAGTTCTATTTTGTAGAACAATTGTACATAGCTGACATTCTTGTATGAAGTGTCTAATTTGTGATTGTCTTTCATATGCATTCCCAATTTTATGGATCCAAGCCTTAAATTTACAGAAAAATGACTGTTTAACTCACCTCATCTTGATCCCCCATAGCATCTTGAATGGATTTTGTAAATAATGGATTGGATGGTTCCTAATTTCAAACATTCCCTTAGTGATAGATATGGCTTTCATATCAGTGCAATCTTTTTCATCTCTTGAATTCAAGAACTTCACAAGGGAGGTCAGAATGACTGCATACCATTTTAAAGACACGGTGAGGGATGAATAGTATCAACACAGCAGTTTAGCAGAGTCAGAAAGAAAGCAGAGTTTTCTTAAGATCAAGGGCAGTAACTTGTCTACAGAGGTGTATCTGTGTCTCTGCCTGCTGTTTTAGCTTTGGGGGCAGGGTGCTCTTATCTCTGTGTTATTCCCTAATGTTCCACAAAACAATCTAAGATAAGAAATTGTATTAATCTTTTCCTTCCCTTTCAAGTGGAAACCACATGCAGAAGATATCTACATGTACCTACCTTTTAACATGGGGAGGAAATGTAATGAACCCTTACAGCAATTGGCCAGTTTCTGTTGAACTAGTGACTTTTTCCTCATACTGTTTTGGACAGCGACGTGACACAGCAGCCTGCTGTCTGGTCTGGTACACTGGTCCTTTCCTGGAATCTGTCTTGCATGGAGAAATCCCTTTTGTCCATATTTAGTTCCCCACAGCAACTTTGAAATTTAAATCTCTACTGTACTTCAAGCAAAACACTTATTGAAACATCATCACATAATCTGTTCCCTTTCAAGCAGGCTTATGCAAATATGCAAACACCTAGCTGTTCTTGACACAGCTGAAAGAAATTCTGATGATATTTTGTCTCCTGGGAAAAGGTGTTTAGAGATGGGGTACAAAATGAAGGTATAACTCTTTTCTTCTTTTTGAGTTGTTTTCCCCCTCTGTCGTTTTCTACTAATCCACAGAGGAACATGTAACATGTAACATGTCAAATCTGTTTACTCCTCAAACAGTCTGGGATGCTTGAATATCTTTATTGCAATTTAGGAAGCAACTGATTAACAAAATTGTGTTGGGTGGACCCTAAAAATACACACTGTAGTAACCACATAAACTCACAGGTACAAAATAGCTCCTTTTTTTGACAGTGCAATTTATGATGAGAAATGAACTAAACTTCTTTCTCAAAGTTCCAGCTATAGATCAGCTAGAAACCTGAGGGACTACTTGTATCCTGAGAGATGGCATATTGATCTACAGCTCCAAGAATTATGCCAAGAAGTGAAAATCAACAAGATCTTCACCTGATTTATGTAGGCTAGACATCTGTGGCTTGCCTTTTGAAGATGATCTCTCAGAAACATAATTAAAACTTGATGGTGAATAATCATGATGATTTGTGTCCCCACATTGTAGCTGTGTGGCTGTTTTTATGTAGTTGTAAAGGTGGTTGGTCCCTGCTTGTGGAAAGGATGGATAGAAAGTACTGGGTTTAAGGACCAGAATTTTGCACGCAGCTCTTATGCAGAAGGTCTCAGCATTTTTCCAAGACTGTTTCAGTTCAGAACTAGTCAAACTGCAAGTTAGTGAAAAAATAAATTCAATAAGTTTTTAATTAGTGAAACAGAGCAACCTTTAAATTTGCTCACTCTGCAGGGAGAGGCAGTGCTCTGATATTGGAGATGCAGATTTGGGTCTGGAGAGAGTGGGCAATGAGAGCAGTTTGTAACTTAGTCTTCTTTTGGTCTCTACACAATAGCACAACAGCATCACCTTTTCCTTCATGCTCATCTCACATGTCAAAAGGAGAAGGAAAGTATTTGGACAAGAGTTATCCTTCATTAGGTATTTAAACATTCTGAGCAGAACATAGATATAACTAGAACTGCAGCCTGAAGATTTTTCCATTGAATTCTATGATTTTTGTATTAGTATAGATAGAAGTTTCAAGGCATACAAAAGGCTACCACTGAAGCAGACTGGATTTATTTATTTTCTCTGCTATCTGAATGATGGTGGGAATTTTGAAAAAGCTGTTTATAATTTGGTTTTGAATTATTTCTGGGATTTATTTTGTGCCTTAAGATGTTCACCCTGTCTTCTAAAAGGCCCAGCTTTCTCCATTTATATCAGTAACAGTGATTTATACTCTTTCATTTAGAAATTGAAAGGCATAAAACACTATCTGTTGCCTATGTATAAAATAAGGTGGGGAGATGTGGCATCTTTAATTCTGCACGCAGAACAGTCAGTATAGTAGATACATTTTGAGGCTGATTATCATAAGGAGCATGAGTTAGAACTGATGATAAATTTTCTGAGAATCCCTAGCCTTTCCTTTAATTTTGATTTATTGATTTTTATGAGCAGGAGCTGAGTGAGAAGCTCAGGCTTTGAGGAGGATCAGAGAGGCCAGTGTATGTCTAGGGTTATTGCCTTGTTTTGTGCCATGATTTATACAGTGAAGGTACTCGCTGCATTCTTCTACTTGGTGTTATTTCATTTCTACTCATCATTGTAGTATTTCTTGCCTTAAAGATAAGTGCCCTCTGAGAATCTGTTCTGTTGTGTCTCTGACATTATTACAGGCTGAAGGTCTGACTATTGGAATTGCTGAGCCCTTGCAGCTCCTATGGAATGAATGGAAGCTGCTCTGAAAAGCACATCTTAGGCATTCTGTTCTCTTGAAGGGATTGAGTTGTTCCTCATAAATATAGGTCCCTTCTTTGACTAATTCCCTCTTGACTGCAAATCATTTGAAGTAAGTGGAGTTTACTTGATTAGAATTAAACCTTTGCTCCAAATTTAACTCCCATCCTTGCCATATAGCTGGAGAATTGATTAGATCTTAGTAAATCTGATATTACAATAAAGCTTCAAATTTACAATTAAGCTTCAGAGTTTTGCTTTCTAATTGGAATACTGCATGCTGGAAAAGATCAGAAACTTCTTTTCTTGAGGGTTCAGGTGGTTCTAGACACAATTTGTGTTCCTACAGCAGAGCTGGTGGTGTAGCAGAGGTAAGTGAACACACTGAGAGGGGAGTTTTATGGCTAGAAGAGGTATACCAAAACTGTGTCTGCAGCTAGTGCAGAGTCAGCCTGTCTGAGACATTCACATGTTCCTGCACAGGGTCTTAATTCTAATTTGTCCAGTTCCAGTGAGAGAAAGTCAATGTTAGACAGTGATTCAGCCCCAGGAAAATGTGATTTATCTCCGTGCTTGATAATTCCGTTGTTCTTGCACAGGAGGAAGTTTGCCTAAGTGGTGGCTGCTTGATCCTGAAGTAAAGAAAGATGATGCTGTTTAAGCATATGAGTCATTGAGGGAAAAGTTCAAAGGAGCACTCATGAAGGGGTGAAAGCTGAAGCTGAGAGATTTGGGGACTAGGTATTTTAAGAAAGCTTATTTGGCCTGACTTCTTTCTTTGATTTTTTTAAGAACACAGATATACTACGGAAGTGGTATGCAAGTTATGGCAGAGTTTGAAGATTCTATTCATCCTTGGCTAAAGGCCCTTCTCTACTCAGGTTGCTCAGATGTGCCCAGAAGTCATCACTGCTTCAGTCCTTAGTTTTTGAAAATTCATTCTTTGCTCAAGGAGAATCACAGCTTACTCCTGCTTTTCCATTTTGGGATCATCACTCTGGTGTTTCTTAATTTTTTTACTTCCTTAAAGCCAGTGTTTGATTAAAAATAAGAATGTTTGGGGATTGGTTTTTGGTTTAGTTTTTCGGTTTTTATTGTTTTTGTATCAGATAAGGGGTAGATTATAGAAGATCCATTGCTTTTGATTCTGGTTATTTTCAAGGAGCAAATATAATCAGTTATATTCTCATCTTTATATCTGTCAACACTTTTATTGTTAACTCTGTACAATATGGTAGATCCTCTTCTGTGTCAGCAGAGCTTCACATTTCAGTGTACATTAATCTAATCCTGTTTTGTGAGTGATGGGCTCTGGTGTTTGGTTCTCAGCAGGCAAGGTGAACAACAAAAAGCATTGAGAGAATATTCAGGCAAGCAGGTAGTTGCTTCCTCTTCTTGCTGTTCATCTCCTAAAGATAAGAGTCTATATTGTGTTTTGTTGTCTTAAGACTGTAGACCAAGGTTGGCTTTTCACAATAGTGTTTTGACATCCTTTGCTCCAAGAGCTGGGATTTCATTCAAATACTCTGCTTTCTGAATGTTGTGGCTGATTGTATTTTACATTTATTTTTTGAAGCTCCTGCCTGTACAGGTTTTATTCCACCCCACCTTGTTTTTCTGTTTTTAGCCAGTGAGACCTGCAATGATTTCCATCCCATGTTCTTCACCCATGACAGATCGTTTGAGGAGTTCTTCTGTATCTGCATTCAGCTTTTGAACAAGACATGGAAGGAAATGAGGGCAACTTCAGAGGACTTTAACAAGGCAAGAAAAAAAGGCAGGGTGGGAATAACTGGGCAGAATGGTGAAACAATGCCATATATTCTTCCCTAGATGCACAGGGATTTGCTAATTCCAATTCTGCTAAAAGGCTGGAGATTTATCTTTTTGGATGCTTTGCACATTGGAATGCCAGCATTTAGAAAGTGTTGGATTGAGGATGGGAGATGTAAGGAGGTTCATAGACCATTTTCAGTCATGTTGCACTGCAGACTTTGAGACTAAAGTCCTGGCTGGAGGGAAAATTCTGCCTTTTTATGTTAGCAGTATTATGCTCAAGTGCTGCAGCCTCCAAGGTTGTAAATAATGCCGAGAGAGTACTGCAATGATAATTCTGTGCACCCCTTTCATTTCATGTGAGCACTAAAGGGATAAAATATTCAAGGGTGGACACAATAATGACAGAGTGCTGTGCAGTTTAGGCTGCTAAAACAAAAACAAAACAAAACCCCCAAAATTCCCCAACCCAAATCCACCAATCAAAAAAACCTCCACCCATAAACAAATAAATAAATAATTAAGCCAAAACAAGCAAACAAAAAATAAAGGCAGAAGTTACAAGCAAACAAAAAACACATAGACATACACACAAAAAAAAAACCACCACCAAACCCCACCCCCACAAACCCTGAAACAAGTGAAATAAAAATTGAACCAAAAAGCTCCTCAGTAAGAATTCTGGAAGTTTCAGCCAATCTCCTGATCCTCAGAAAAGCATAAAGAATAGGTCCATCTTAGTGGTCCCTAGACATCCAATTTTTACCCAATTTACCATGAAGCTGAGCAGTATCTGTGGCATTTTCTAAGAACAAGGAAAACTCACATTTTTGTGGCCAGCTGTCATCCTTATCTTTGTTAGGATCCTCTGATTGGATCTTGAGCCTCTCCCTGGGAGATGTTGGTTGTAGGACTGTTGGTTGGGAATGAAAAGTGAGGCTGCTGCTCTGTCAGCATGTGCCTTACAAGTGTTCTGAAGTCACCAGACTCAAATATTATGTTAGTGCCAGCAGGAATGATCATGCCTGACTTCTAATTGGAACTGTCTATTATTGAAGTGGTCCCAATGACCATTTTCTGCTTCAGAGTGAAGGTGAATTTTTAGGTCACAGTGAAGAATAACCTTTGTAGAGTTCTACCAGGCAAGTTAGTTGGCAGCAGTACCAGAGCCCTGGCTATAGAGGGAAAGAAGTCCAATATGCATGCTGTTATAGCCAGATGACCCAGAGGCTTGTTCTTACATGGAATTCCTGACATGCTTCACCTACCTAATGATCCAGGAACATAGAAGGAGCAATAGGAAGATAATTCACTGAACAGCATAGGGTTGCTAAAATCAAGAGTTTAAAGAGCAACTTTATAAAGGCTAGTTCATAATATGTGGTTGTTTTAAATAAATGTATAAATGCCTTTTACTTACAGGCCTTCTATCTCAGTAGAAGAAAGATTTGTCTACGTAATTTCCCACAACATGAGTTGAAACATTATTAGCAATCCTAGGGTATTTAAATAAAGTATGGTTCCATTTCTGGCACCAGTCCAGATCACCCTAAAAGGAAAACAAAGAAATGTACTTTGCAGTGTTGGGCATTGTTGTGGAGGTTCATAGAAGATCAGGGAGTTTTTTCTCTGATATGACTAGTTTGTTACTTGTGCTTTCTTCTGCTAGTAGTCTTGTGACTTCAACTACCAGTTCTGTCAGGTTCAGTAACATTTGCACTGTCTTACTGCATGTGTCATTGAAGACATGGGCAATTCTTAGTGAGGCAAACTTGAAATATTTGCCATTGGGCTGCTAGGGTTTCTTTCTGGTGGTGGCACTGTGCTGCATGATCCTGAGCCCAGGATCTCTGCCTGCAGAAATAATTATTGATTTTATAACTGTTTCTGTAAAGAGGAAGGAATGCTAAGCACTTGCTTCTCTCATTTCTAATGCTTCTCTAATTATGTGTTGCTTATCTAAATCCTTTCTTAGAGTCATAAGGAGATTTTTGTACTCTTATCCAATTCAAATGACATGCAGTGGTGATGTGAATTGCTCAGCTGATAAACATCTGAAGGGATCTGTGAGTGAAGCAAATTGTGTTGTTGTGTGGGCTTGTAAAGCACTTGAGTGTTTGTGGGGGCTCATACATTATATGGTGATGCCCAAGGTTTACCCATGTGGTTGGTGGGTGATAGCTGCCAGTGCAGCCCATGGCTTTACCCACCACCATTTTTCATCCTTATCTGGCAAGAGGCTTTGGTGATCACAGCATGTTAGTATTCTATCTGCATCTTCCCTGCGTGCTAAGGGTACCCATTTCTGTGCAGTCACTTTTGAAAACTTGGCAGGCAAAGGTCATGTGGGCCCAGGGAGCATTCAGCCCATCCTTTAAGAAGTGAACAGGAAGAGAGCAGACTTAACAAGATGCAGTAATTTACTTGTGTGAAGAAAAAATTAAATCTTCCATCTTCTCTTTGTGTTACTCTTTTTCAATAACTTGATTGTCATGGCAGTGTATGAAACACCGCTTAGTTACTATCCCCTTGCCTGATGGGATCATTTGTTTTATTCCTTCCTCCATTCCTTCCTTCCTTAAAACCTCCAAAATAAAATTGGATGCTAAGTACTGCTTAGTAACTCTTGAGACCTGGACATTGTATTCAAAAATCTAGATTGCTTGCTTTTATGCTTAATCATAATAAGAAAATGAGCTTTTTTAGTTTAATTTCAAACTTTTGATTAATCACAGTAGCTTCTACATTGAGGGTCTGTAGGAGATCTGTGTGCACATACAGAGAATTATTTCCTCCTCTTTTGAATTGGGAAATGACATGCACTAAAAGATGCAAAGTGATTGAATTTCCCCTCAGGTGTCAGTGCCTGCTCTCAAGGGTTCTTAAAGCCACATATTAAGACTTTCTTTTGATGATAAAATGGCATAGTGTGCCATTATTATTCTTCAGTTTATGTTGCGGAGATTCCATATAGGTTTATTCATTTTCAATTTCAAAAATTATTAAATCAGCACTTTGCTCATGGTTGGAAGAATTTTACTGAAACATCTATGATCTCATGCTTTACCCAATTCTTATTCATTAAAAGAAACACATTTTGTCAACTCTTGCGTGAGGAAAAATTCCTTTGATGTCTATGGTGATAGTCAGACCTAAAACTTTTTTTTCAGACTCTCTATATAGTCATAGATGTCTGATTAGAATAATTCAGACAGGCAGCTAAGCTTATATTATGCCTTTGTAGCATTTTAAGACATGCATAATTCATGTTTTGTGAGTTTCCTAGAGAAATTAAGATGCAGCTGTATAGATAGACATGCAAGTGACAACAATTCAATTTGAAACTTTGTTGTTTTTATTTGAACCTACAGATGATCAAAGGACACTTTACAAGTTTCTCCAAAGTAATTTGTGAGCAGACAGCCTGGTTTATGGCTTTGAAAATATAATCTAGTCCCCAAGCTTTACATACATGTTTTATTGAAGCAGAAGAAAGCATTGTGTATTGATTTTTTGGAGTCAGTGCTGACTGTAAGAAAGCTGGCTCAAGTTATCTCACATCCAGCATCTAGAAACCTTCAGCAGCATCCTGCCAATGTAAACAGGTGCCCATCAGTCAGATTTCCATCACACAGGGACCACCTACACTCTGCTCAGAGTAATCAGCCTCTGCTGCCGTACAGACGAGACGTACTTATATTGGTTTGAGGTTAATTGTTTATTCTTAACATGATGGTAGGTAGAATTCAAATACCTGCCCAACAGTAAAATTCCTCCCATTGGGCCAAATGAAAGCATACTCCCAAAGGAAAATTTTTTTATGATCCCCTCTAGATGTACTTTAGTGAGGGCACCTGGATTGCCCTAATGTGGATTTACATTGTGATTGCTATCACTTTAACGATCTTCTTGTAAAGAACGCATATTGTTTCTTAGGATACAAGGAGGCAGCAAGTAGGACATTGTGTAGAGGACAAGATTATCCTCTTAATTCTGGTTTCCAGGGATTTCAGTCAGCTGTTTTTCATAGGTTTGAATAGACGGAAAGGTGAGCCAATTATTTTTGTTGCAGCCATAGCTTGTCTTATTAAACCTGTAGAACAGAGTGAGCAATTTGCTAATTACATACCTAGTGTTGTACCATCTTAGGAAAAAAAAAAAAAAAAAGCAGATTAAGAGCAAAAATAACTGCTTCCAGACTGAGTGCAGAAGGAAAAAGGCAAAATTTTTTTACTTGACTGGCAGAGTTCCAAAGCTGCATTATAGAGAATGGGCACAATGTGGCTGCTTTCATTAGTATAGTTATTGGGTTCTAGATGACCAAAAATACTACTCATAACAAGATGCAGACTGTCATTGCAGTGTGGCTAAAGTTAAATAGGACAAGCCAAAACTGAAAAAATTGTAAGTACTGTGATATAGGGTGCTTGAAAACAACATCTACTTCATTCACTAAAACTAAATGTTTGAGGAATAGGAAAGTGGTTGGCTAATGATGTTGCCAATGCATTTTTATTGTTACTTAGAGATTTAGTTAATTTGCCCTCTGACCATGTGCTTGAGATCATCACAGTTTAAAATATGAGCTCTTAAATGTTTTGTGAAAACTTATTTTGTAATAAGAATATGTAATATATCATATCAAAGAAGAAAAAGAAAATATTTTGTAATAAGAAAAATATTCTCAGACACATCAAGAAACTGCTTTCAGCATTCAGCTAGTATCCATTTTACAGTGGCAACTTGGTGAGGAACTGCCCTATCTGGCTATTTCTGGGACACGCCAAGCTGCAGCATCAGATCCCCCTGCAGCAGCAGGGTCTGCTCAGTAGGATGATAAAACGTGTCACTGACAGGCATGCACATAACTGCCTTTGTGGTGATCAGAAGAGTAGACATTGTTCACAGTGGCAACAAACACTGAACACCCTTCGTGAGTCCTTAATTAAACAGCAAAGCAAACACAGAGGTGTTGGATAGCCACAAAAGATGTTTATGGCTCATGCTCAGACTCTGCGAACATTTTTCCTCAGTCACTGACAAGATAACAGGAAAGGTAACCAAGCATAACATAAAAATGAAAAATACCATTTATTTCCTCGGTGGAGGTTTGGAAATGCCATGCCGCAGGTTTTACAGCTTTTCCAGTGTTGTCATGTTTTCAGCAGCTGTAGGGATGAATAATTGTGGTAGGCTGTGTTCAAAATATGACTAAGGGTTCAAGGATAGGCTCTTAAGAAGCCAACTTCTGTGAGCAGTGGTTTGTATGAAAATGTGTGGTGGGCCAAACTCACCATCAGATAATGTGAGTTACCCATGAGTAAGCAAAGGCCTAGGGGGTCATTTTGAAAGGCTCAGAGCAGCAATGTGGTAGAGGAGCTGTCACCAGCTTTGCTGTCACCAGTGCTCCCCACAGCAAACTGAGGAGACTCAAAAAGCAGACTCTGCATAGATCCTGTCCAAAATGCCGACCTAGCTGCAACCTGGTTATCCTAATGCTAGACCTTGCCATGGCAGTTCTGTGCCTGACCTGGAAGTGACAGGGCTTTCCCTCACTCCTGTGGGAGCAGCAGGTCCCCAGCATGCTTAAGTGATCTCCTCTAGTGGCACTAACAATATTCTGCACTTTTCTGCTCCTTGCAGGCTTGGCCAAGTCTTGATAAACTACACTTTACAGGAAGAAGGCAAAGGCACCCAGAACTGAAGTGCCTTGGCAGCACAGCAGCTGCAGGGTCAAAATCAGAAACAGGATGTCTGGCCACTTGCTCCAGCCTCATCCATCACCCTGCCACAAATGCAATAGCAGCTCTAGCACCAAACGGGTGTTCTCCTCTTTCTGGGGCTCTCTTTCCACCCACCCAACTGCACAGAGAGGCTTGTAGAAGGATGGCAAATGGACACTTCAGAAAATGAAATTAACATTACCTCAAATGAGAGAAAATAATTCAGACAAACTTGAAAGTAAAATCCTTTGGTCAGTCTTTAAACCTGTTTGTCACCTCCTTTTCAATTCAATATAAGAAAAAATGAAAGAGATCATAAATAGCCCTTCACAGACGCCCTCCAAAGAATTATTGCTTTCTTATGGGTCTGAAGCAGATGAATTTGACTTCTTTTGGGAGAAGCTTTGGAACGCTGTTTTGTCTGCATTTTACTGTTGGGAAATGCTGGGCTAGTGGAATGATTGCACCTCTCTGTTAGGTTTATTGCACCTTCCCTTGAGAATGCTTTGTTTATATCAGTCAGGGATATTGCAAATAAATTATTCTTCCATAGAATGAATTCAGTATTCCCTAGGCTGGGGCAGATTAGCACAAATTAAATCCTGTGTTTTCACACTTGATGCTAATAACACTTTATTAACTTTTACTGGAAACAGATAATTGCTATAAATATATTATATCATTAATTGTGAAATGCATGGATTTATAAAAAAATTGTGGCAATTAACATTTTGCAATACTGCTGCATAGATTACAGAGAAAATGAGGCTTTTTAAGTGAAGAAATTACTCCCTTCAAATACAGTAGGAAACTTTAAGAAAGCATAATTTGGGTGCAGAAAAATTGTTAGGTCTATTCCATCAGCAACCTCTTCCTTGAGAATGGTTTTTTTTAAGTAGTGCAATTTAATGTGATGCAGAGAGTGCCTGTCTAAGACCTTTCCCTGGCATTAGGTCGGTGTTCCCTCTATGTTTTTGTGGCCTAGATATTCCAGAGGCATGCCTTCATCAGTTGATCTGTTTAGTCTTCTCCATCTCTGCACATGCCAGGATGGGTGCACCAACAAAGAGATGGATTCTTCAAGCCAAAAATTATGGAAAGGAAAGGACATTTCAACAAAACATGTTATTTAAAACAAGAAAAGAGTATTTTAGTGTAATCCATTAATTGGCCAGCAGCTTGTTTTGTCCTTTCCCCAGCGATGAAAGACTGTTGGTTTCAGCAGTGGAGTCTCTTATTTACAGAAAACCTAGCCATCATTGGCAGAGGGGATTTTATCCCCCAGATTTCTAGTGAAATCTGTGTGTTACTGTAGAACACATAAAGGCTTGTGTAACATGCTAGAGATGATAATTTTTAAAGCTGCTGGTACTTCATACTTTCAAAGCACTCTTCATTTTCATCTCAGCGGGTGCTGATCAAACCAATAAATCTTCTTGGTCTTCAAAAAGATAATTAAGTGGAAAGCCTGATAACCAGAGGAGAAACACTTGAGTGTAGGTTATCTGCTAACTGCTTTTTTTTCTACTTCACAGAAACTTTCTGCACTCATTAAAAAATGCCTCAATTGCATGTAGAGTATGTTAGTCATGAAGGGAAATGATATAACCTAACTGAAACTGTCACCAAAACAGCATGTTTTGTGATATTTCCCCTGTCATTCCTGTCTAAAAATGTGGATAACAATCAGATCCCAGGAACCACTCTTGTCTCTGTATTTTTATTTCCTCTTTCTAGGATATGTTTTTGTAGTACAGTTAAATCAGAGGTGCATGGCATATGGCTTTTTGCTGCATGAATTGCTGCTGATGTGGGCATATAAAACCAGATTTTCATTTTGTGAGTCATAGTGCATGGAATTCAGCCTGAGAACTCCCCAGACTATAGACCTTACTATAGGAAAATAAAAAAGGGAAGGAAGGGGGGAGAGGTGATGTATCAGATATTTTGTTTCAGTTGAAATGAGGTTATCGTGATAAATGATGCAGCTAACAATGAGATTTTTATAGCCTCTCTTGGAGGAGCAGAAGAATTTGTATTATTGTTGGTTTGCCTTAAGTAATTGTAATCTAAATAGCCTCGTGGTTGAAAAGAGCAGCAGAAATCTTTCATATGTGTCTCATTAGCAAAGCTGGGGTGCTTATTTGTTTTTGTCTCATCTGTCCTTATACAAATGTCCTTCATTGTTTGAAGCTTACATCTCACGTATTGTCTTGATTGAATATGTCAATCACCATTAAAGAGGCATTTACCAGTCAGTTGCTGCTGCTGTTGCCTGTCTCTATTTTTAGCACATGAGATAAATGGCCAGCATCTGACAAGCTGATCCTGCTACCCGATGCACCAGTGTAAATTAAGGTTGGCTGTGATAGAGGCAGATGGGAGGGAGGGCTGCTGAAAGGCAGCGTGAGAGGAGAGGATGGTGTGTTGAGTGCAGCTGGGCTCTTCTCTCTTTTACCCACACCACCTATCTCAATCCATATGCACACTGGGCTAACCATAGCTACTCTGCTGGCTCTCTGTAGGTTACCTTTATTAGGTTGTCACAGGTTAAACTGGGCCTTGATGTGCTAACGTGAACTGTCCTCAAGTTCCCAGACACTGGATGAGCGGGAAAATGGAGGAGGTGAGGGGTTTAGCATGTACTTTCTGAAGGAAGTGTTAGGTTTTTCCCCACAGAGTATTTGGCCTTGAGACCACAGCAGAGGCAGTTGTTATTTTCCACTGAGAGTTAAACAGCTTACTGGGGGATGGAAGGTGTATGCCTCTAAAAGGGGTAAGGCTCTTTTTTCTTTGCCCTTTCCCTCTTCACTGTTGATTTGAATAGAATGCAAAAAATCTTGTGGATTTATTGATGACTAAAATGTAATGTATTGGGAGGTTCCATCCCAGTTTTCCAAGTTACCTTTATATGTTGTTCATGGTAAGCAGAGAAGCAAGACCCCAGTAATAGATATGAAAGCTGAGGAATATCACCTTAAAAGCTGAGCACAGGAATAGAGACAGATTTGATACCATGAAAGTATATTAACCCAAACAACAGGGAGAGGTGAAGGAACAATTATCAGAATCCTTGAAAAAGACATTTGTCTATATGATTAAAGATCTTGCCATGTCAGCTGAGGATATATATATGCCATGGCTGTGAGACAGAAATGCCCAAGAACCAATCCTTGCATCAAGAATCTCATCACATCATTGTTATGTTGTCAGCCTTTTCAGAAGCAATTGGCCAACCCTTCAGAGTGAAAATAACATCTCTAAAGTCACCAAGTGGAAAAATGAAACATCCTTGTTTTTGTAAAATACGATATATGAGATAAAGAATGTAATCTCACAACTGTCAAGATTTTCAGATTCCTTCCAAGAATTTATTTTTATGTAAGTTAGGGTTCTGGAAACTGTTAAAGAACTGTTTCCCTCCCTAGGAATCTGGAAGTTGTTTCAAAGGGCTGTTTTCTTCCCAGTGATTTTCTTTTTTGCTTTAATTGTCATATAGCACATACTTCTTCATCATTTTAAAGCCTATATGTAATTTTTTTTTTTTTATTTAAGCTAGTGACTAAATGTAGCAATCTTACTGAATTTCTCTCTCTTTTTAAAGTGAAGTTTCCCTTAGCTTCTCCCTGTGTTCAGTACTCCAATCTCCAATAGGATTTATTCCCACAGACTTTGTTTCTGCCTCTCCTCTTTCCTTGGAACAATGGCATGCCTCATAGTACTTCCACCTGCCTTATGGAGGATGTTAATGGCTTTTCTCACTTTCTAGCTGGGGACACCCGCTAGACTCCATTGAGCAGCCATATCTGTCAAGATACCAGAGAAGACCCTTTTAGGTCATTGAATATTGGAAGCCAGTTTTTGGAGACAGGATGGGTGTTACTGGCAGCTATGTATTTTCAGTGGTAGAAATCGGAAGGCCATTGTTAAAACTAAAGTCAAAATTTCACGTGCACATGTGGTTTTTATTCCTAAAAATTGATCCATATGGACAGAAAAGTCTTACTGCAAAAGTAGTGGTATAAATACAACATTTTAATAATGATGGCAGAGAACAGGATATTCTTTTATCGTGCCTAATTCTGCACACAGTGGACTTCGAAGTTTAATTTACTTAGAAAAAAGAACTGTCTCCACCAATCTGAGAGATGAACTTCAGGTAAAAGGTATTGTATGTGTGCAGATTGAAAATGGATTCAGTAATATACATGGCCTGAAAGGCCCTTTGTTGTGTAAAATCCTTAAAATACCAGGCAAAATCTTTAAAGTGTGGTTCTGCTTGAGGAAAAAAGAAAGAAAATATCTCCATAAAACTTATTTACCTTTGCATGGGTTAAGGGTGTTTTATTGCCTTGATGCTTTTAAGCTTCAGAGAACAGCATGTTTCATCGCTGCTCAATTTGCTTTACTTATTATAATTCAAAAGAATTTGATGATTCTATTTTTCTTCTCTATGATTCTTGATTTTATACTGGAATAACACTTCAGTCTCTTGTACTGATTTTTATGATGGCCAGACTTTTGATAATAATTTCTGTGGATATTTTCTTTGACACTAAAATCTGAGGATAGGTGACTGGCAAAGCAACTGAGGACTCAGCAAGTCTAATTTCATATTTTACTATTATCATTGTATATGCTTGCTTGTAGGATGGTCTCTGGGCTGATGAATACCATGAATCACCAGGGCACATTTGTGTGGTGTGGACTAACCGCATGCTGGATTGCATTAGCTAAAGCACAGCTAGCATGGCAGAAGAAAGTATTATTTCCCCCAGCTTGGCCTCTATGAGGCTGCAACTGGATGACTATGTCCAGTTTTTTTGTCTAGAAATGGGGAGAAACGTATGAAATTGAACTAGTCCTGTGAAAGTCTACAAAGATAATTAAGAAAGATTAAACATGTGGTGTTCAAAAGGAATGTGAAGGAACCAGATTTGCTCATTGTGAAAAAGACTGGATCCAGGGTATATATCTACTTATACCTTCTGCCATTGTTTGAACAAGAAGGATGAGGAGAAGATGCATGCCCTTCTCAGAAGTACACAGAAAAAGAAGAAAAGAGATGTTGCAATGAAGGAAATTGTTAGGATTTAAGGATAAAATACTCCAAACTACTGATACTGGTGCAGCTCTTGAACCAGTTGCATAGAGAGATTATGAAATCTTTATCCTTGGAACAAAACAAAACTTGCCCAGACTTGCCCAGAGGAACCTGACTTAAGTATAATTAGAAATTAGCTCTGCTGTGTCTGCAGGACTTGATGCGTAGGACTGTCTAGCAACCTGAATTATTTTGTAGTTTTGTGGGTAAAAACTACTTTCTCATACAGTAGGATATCTTATCCAAATAGGAAAAAATATTAATTCATATCGTTGATCATCACTGAAACAAATTCAGATGGAGCATCAGCTAAACTCATAGTTTTTTCCAATGTTAAGTAAAGTGATGGATCCTGTAGCCACTCTAAGAAGTCAGGGTTTCTACATTAACTGCGGTGATCCCTTTAAAGCAGTTTTAACTTGTCTTAGCTCTGACAGCTGAACTGTTACTACTCAGGGGCATTCAAGCCCCTTCAGAAATGTGATGTTGAAAACATTTCTTCAAAATTTTCTTGCCAACATACAAAAGTATGTTTTACTAAATGTTTATCACTGGCTATACTACAGCATAGCTGACATGGTTAACTTCTCTAACCACAATCACTCATTAGCTCGTTTGAACCCTAATACTTAAAGCAGGCAATGTGTGTAGAAGTTGCAGAGCCAAGTTTGGCTACCAGAGGATGATTTTGGGGATGCTTGTTGTTTTGTGGATGGTTGTTGGGGTATAGCTTTTTTATAAGTGCTTTTCTTGTACAAAAACCTTTGCTTTTGCTAAAGCTCCATTGTTTACAGGTTCTAGCTTCAGGTGCAAGCTGTCATTTCACCATCCCAGGAAGTTTCAGGTATTTCTTTTAAGCACAGGTTTATGACCAAAAGAGAACACCATTTAAATTGACAGAGTATACAAAGGGTAAAAAAAGAGAACAGAAAGGTGATGTTAAGTGATTTTCAGTAGGTTAACAAGAGTGCATACATTATGTCTTTCTGCATGTTGCCTCAAAAGTTAGTGGTAGAGATGGAAACAGCCCACACCTCACATGTCAGTGCTTTGACGACAGTACAACTATATCTTGGTTTCTTTTCTCATATCCTGATACACAATTCTGTTAGCAAGGAATGTTTTGGTTTTTTTCTCTATGGTGGAAGCATGTTCCACATTTAAGCAAAATATTTACCCTTTGCTTACATCCTTTAAAGGTTAAAGTTATGAAGTGGTTAGATGAAGTGTTTGCTGTACTTTTGGCATAAATGGCTGAAATGAAAATGTTTGGCAATTTGAGACAGTAATGAGAAAGATGAAGATAAATTGAAGAGATGGCATTAACACTGTCTTTTTGTGCGCAATCTCTCACACACAGTTAGAAGCAGTAAAAATTTGAGAGCAATTATGAAAGAACTAGAGCTGCCAGAATTTTTTCCCTCTCTCTTGAAATGACCCTAAAGAATGAAGATATAAATGACAAATTTAATAATCTACTAGTGTTTACCAGTATGTGCATATATATGTAAGCACAGCAATGGCAATGCTCACCAAGGCAAACTAGGGCACACTGTGCCTGCCCACAGTTAGCCCAGCACTGCAGCTGGCTTTGTGGGGGTGGATTTCTGTGGCTGCCACAGATGTTTGAGATGCTCTGTGTTTGGCAGAAAGTAAGACAGGACCTTGAATATAGAAACCTGTAGGTTCATGCCTGGCTCCAGAACAAAACATCACTGCTGCTATTGCGAAGGAGACACTATGCCTGGGCCTTTCTGGAAAATAGTTCCCCACTGTCCAAATGTGAAAATTAGTTTCTGGCTAACACAGAAGTGTTGAGCACCACTTGACAGGACAGAAGCTCACATGTGGAAGACAGCCAGACCTCACTGCAGGCTGTGGCTCATATAGAAAGGTTGTCTATGGTGACAGTATTTAAAAAATATTTATAAAAAAGCTTCCAAAAGCTTTGCATCTGACAAAGCAAAGCTATTCTGATTAAACTGTTTCTCTCTGTTTATTCAGATAGTACAAAATGTTATTTTAAAAAAGAAAAAAAAAATGTTAAAAATCTATTTATAAATCAAAACAAGAAAAGCAGGCAAAAAAATTGCAAAAGCAGCATTAAGGTGCAAAAATGTTCCTTGGACATATTACCATACTTTTTCAAAGCAGCATATGGGGTTTATTCTGGTGACTCTAATTTTAACATGAATAGGAGTCACGTGGAATATTCCTGGCATACTGCTTTGAAAATATATCCCTGCATGATTAAGGAAGACTGAAATATTTTAATAATCTATTTTTATTTTTTAAAACCAATTCTGAAATGTTTTTAAAGGAAAGCATTAATGGAATGAAAATGGTCCTGAACAAAGCAGTAATGTAACTGTAGAAATACTACTGGCTTAGCTCTGTAGATCTGTTTATGTTTCAGATGCTGGGTAATGAAGAGTGAGGAAAACTTGGAATTTGTACCCACTGTTGCAACTGCCTTTGCATTGCTTGACTTTTATAAATTTGTCTCTTCATTTAGAAGATAAAATAATCATTCCACCTACCATATGCAAGAGCAGAGGGTTCAGCGAAGAGAGTACAAGGTGGGACTTGTCTCTGCAATGGCAATTGCCATGCAACAGTATTGACAGCATCTTTAGCCCGTAGATGATTTGGTCTGAAGAAATATGTACTCTGAAGATCAATTAAAGAGAGGCTCATTAGTGGGGAAGGAAATTCTGAGCAGATGCACCAGCCCTGGCAAAGTGAGCCAGAACTCTGATAGAGCTGGGCCTGGTGTGTGGGCTGAATGTGAAACAGGGTTGCTGCAGGGAGTTCAGAGAGTCCTTTCTGACAGCCGCTTCTTCCTACTCATCTTCAGAGAAAGCAGGCTTAACAACTTCTTGAAATGTTGAAAAGGATAAGACAGAAAATATCCATAAAACCATATTGATGAATACAGACATGAGCACAGTGAGGAGTATGGATAGTTATCTGGTGTCCATCCAAAGATGCCGAGAAAGAGAGAATAGTTACTTTTTCCTTTTCTAATAATTTTTTCTTATTTTCTCTCTGTTGGGTTTTTTTTTTAACTGAAAATGCAAAGTTTATTTTTATAACTTTAGTTTTGTGTGGGCTGCTGCTTCAGTGCTTGAGGATCTCCTCTGATAGTTTACAATGCCTTATTGCCTGTCTTACTATTATTTATCCATTTTCTTGGCATCAGAGACATGTGAAAAAAGAAATTGCCTGTCTTTTATTCTTTTCATTAAATTTTCACTAGTGATATCATGATGGTAAGCTCACCTGTCCTTTTTGTCTATGACTTTGAGTAGAGTTTCTCCAGTCGTTCCAATAGAGTTGCCACTTTCCAGACTTAAACATGAGATGAAAAAGGCAGCATAAAGAAAGAATATTTATGCCAGCCTCATTTAAGCAAGAGACTTCATTCAAACAAGCCTATTTTTATAGTGAGGTTATTTAGACTGCATTTGGCTGAGAATGGGTGTGTGTGGGCATGCTTCTGTTGTGCATGTGATACGTGATTGGGGTATGTATATTTGGCCGCACATTTCCATGTACCCAGATTGAAAAAGTGGTAGTTAGTGTCTCTGAGAAGGGGATATTTTCAAAGTCAAGCTCAGGGAGATGTTGAAATCCTCAGTAACAGATGCCTGCTACCAGAGGCTGACATAGAATAGAAGCATCAGTAGCTCATTTTCTGTGCTCCAAATTACCTTATGAGGGTGTGGACAGAGGACATTGCCCTTTCTAGCTGAAATTAAGTGTATGCTTCCAATAACTTCATGGTAAACAGCCCTAACTGTTCATTCAGCTTATATGAGCGTTCATTTGACTTTCATTCTTGCATGAGGTGAAGCAGACAGAACACGTTCTTCTCAGGAAAATTTGTTGTGTGCTTGCTGGACCTGGAAACTGGACTTGTGTTTTCTGTTCTTCTCAGTAGCTGTAGTCTTGGCAATTCCTTTCTGCACCACCAGAGCCTTCTAACATCCTTCCATGCAAGCCTGGAATGCAGAAGCAGTACAAAGGGGATGTGAAAAACATGGATTGGCTCTCATCAACAGCTATTAAAATAATAGTCTGAAGGTCCTTCAGCAGCAGCTGGGAAGGTGAACCAAGGCGAAGATAACTCTGTAATTGAGTTGTTTTCAGTATACTCTTTCCAAACATCATCAACTAGCATTGTCAGTCTGGCCTTAAAGGTGCACAATCACAGCAATACAGTTCCCTCCTAAGGCTGCTGGATGTCTGATTGTAACTCTTAAATAACATACAGCAGAAGCTTTTAAAATTCAAACGCACACATAGAAAACTCTTCTCAATAAAAATTCAATTTCTTTTTCCAGAATGCAAAGGCAAGTAAATAGGGATTTTTAGAAATCCAGATATTTGCTAGCACTATACATTATGACAGGCTTAAGGGTCTGTTGGATAAAACCCAAAGCCCCCGCTTCAGGTCTCACACTACTAATGTTTTCTCCATTAGCAAGGGAGAGCATGAGTTTTGTGTGAACAGATCTTCCTGTATAGCAGATGTGCTGACACATGGGTTTCTCTAGTCAATGGGGTAAAAAAATCTTCTGTTTAAGTAGTTCCTAAGTACCTATTTATGTAATTAACATTTTTAAAAAATCATGCATCATTATTTAAACAGTGAACCATGACAACATCAGACTGAGCTCTGATAGCTGAGACAGATAACTTTTTCCTTTATTTTGTCCATCCTATTGCTCTTTGGTTTTGTTAAAATCAGAAAAGCTGAAAATAAATCATTCTGTTGCCATTTTATATGATCAAGTAGAGATTGAACTACCATCTTCCAGAAGAAGAAAACTCCAATGCACTAATGGAGGTGGAGCATGCATGCCTGTAAGAGGCAAGACTAAGCACCTACAGGGCATAATTTGTTTCAACAGTGATAGTATGAAGTACATTCCACAGTGCTCATCCTACGGACAACCAAGCATTAAATGGAAGTCTTAGACTGTTTGGATTGAAGATAAACCTGGTTGCTGTTGCTTGTTTGGCAGCCTGTGTAAACATGAGCTGGAGAAGTAGCTAAATTGGAAGGTAAAATACTGCAGAGATGTGAAATTGATCTGTTCTGTCCATGTGTACTCCAGATAGAGTGATTGAATGAGAGGACTGAGATTGCAATGACATAACTGAAAATGCTCTCAGTATGTTCCAAAGGGTTTTGATACAAAGTTATTCTATGTATTTGAACAATGTGGGCAAAGGAGGGAGCAGGGAAAATCCTAGACCCAACAGTGGATGAAGAATATGTGACAGATTTGGCAGTTAGTGCTCATATGGTCTGAATGTACTGAAAATTTTAAAACTCACAAGGTGATTTCTAAGCCTCTTTCAAATGTGTATTTAAGAGTGATATGTGAGGAATCCTGAAGTCGATGATATGCACTGTGAAGCCTTCTGCTGTCTCCTGTCTGGTTTTATTATAATTGATTTTCAGCACCCTCTCATGCTATATGACTGCAATGTGTGTTTGAAATGACAAGAACTTAAGTTATAGGACAACTGCGAGGGCTTGTGTATTGCTATCCAAAGACAAATTATGATTGTATATGATACTGTCACCCAACCTAAACATCATTTGAGGTTGTTTGCCTGCTGTACCTACTGGTATTCTTACCAAGGTTATAAATCATTTTCATTTTCTTTCTTTCTGCATGTATCAAAAATGATGCAACTCCAAATTTGTTCACTGTGACAGAATAGTCTTCCTCTAAGCAACCCAGTTCCTCTTTCTTCCTTTCTCATGTGCAGTTGTGGTACCTTTCTTCTTTCTGTTTAATTGTTTTTTGGGGTTTTGTTTTTCTAAGATGTGGATATTTTGGTTCTGTATCAAAGACAAGGCATTTTAGATCTTCTTGGAGTTAACATTGGAGGTGCAAATGGAGTTATGTTGTCTAGACTAGGAAGTCTCCTTTCATTACTCAGACTATGCGTAATCATTTAGCAATAGGAAAACTGAGAAATATTCATGTCAGTTCCTGTAGCCAATTTCAGGATTGTTTATAGGCTGTCTGTGGCTTAGCTGAAGAGCTTCAGTGGTCAGGTAAGATGAAGAAGAATTGCAAATTCAACACCCCTAGACAATCATCATCCAGACTACTGTTGTGTATATCCAGGACTGTATGAAATTCTATAAAGCTCTGATTTCATTTGTATAAGACAAGTGGAGCTTTTCTTTAATGCCCATCTTTGTATCTTGAAGTCTCTTAATATGTGTTTGCATCCTCAGAATGAGGGCAACCTACCCAGTGGTGCAGGAAGAGACTTGAATGCTCCCTGTGGTCAAAGCACAGGGCAAGGTAGTAAACACTGCACACACTCACTGGTGCTGAGATGGTGGAAACGCTTTGCAGAATGAAAGGTTCTGTGGTTCTGTAATTCATATAGACCTTCTGGGTGCTATGGTGGCAGATCACCTCTGAAGGTCATGTCTAACCTGATTTGCAAAGTTGTGTTACTGACTTTTCAGCAGCTTATATATCACTTGTGTGTTCCTGGTCAGATAAGCTTTGTGGTTTGTAGTCAAGCTGTCTTAACTGGTAAACAAGATAGATGTCTCTTTATGCTCTGGCCCAGTATGTTAATCTGTGTTTATGTGTTTCTATGCAAAATCTTCTTTCTGTTACAGTAATAGTAGGAAAAAAAAAAACTCCAAACCCTCAAAGCTGCTCATTTGAAATAAAGTGAAGGGCCCTCCGGATAACAGAGCTATGAGGTTTTCTGATACTAAGATTTGGGAAAAAAAAAAAATAAATGCAAAATATGGCCTTAGAAGTCTCTGAAATACTTGTTACTATTATATAGAGATAGGTCCTAATTGACACTTCAAGAATACAGATGTGAAAGGGAAATGTGTAGGCCTTCCTGCAATAAATCAATAGGACAAATTGTTTCTGGTGCAAATCAGCTGCTTCTAAATATGGACTTTTGAAAGGCCTTGAAAGTTTACTCCAGGAATTAACAGGTAATTCACTGGGAGCCAGCCATCAAGTCTATGACTGGAGAACTGTTAGCAGGATAACCATTTCCCCCTTTTAGGTATGTAGGCTAAAAAAAAGGAAAAACCCACGATCTAGAAGAATGAGTAAGCATTATATCATCACCAATTGTTCCTCAGCTCCCACATACAAACAGGTCTTGTGCAATGACAGCATACAGGCAGGAGCTGCTGTCAAATTGACAAATAGCAGCTTTGGTGTGAAGCCTTCCTGGAAATCTTTTATCCTTTTACTTGGACAGCATCATTTTATCCTGCTATTTTATAAGATTTTTTTTTTCCAAATATTATTTATTGTACTGCTTTGAAATGCCTGGATTTTTCTAGCCTTGAATTTTTGATCTCCCTTAAAAGCTTTCTTAGGTATCTGTGTCCTGTCCTGCTTTAGATTGCAATGGAATTATTAGTGTGTTTCTTCTCACAACACAACCTTGTGAGGAAAAGAAATGCAATTTGCAGGGGAGATTACTAGGAAAAGAAAGGGACAAAGATCACTTTCTCACCTTATGAAAGGTGAGATTTCATAACCTTAAATCTAGTGGCTTGCTATTGTCAGAAGCAGACAATATCTGTCACTTCTTCTTTCCCACAAAAGAAAAGACCTTAAAATGGATGATCTTCTGAGTTCTTGACTGGTTGTCCTAATCTGGGACACAATCTTCTCTCTGTCAGCATGTAAAATGCAGATGGGAGTTTTGGAAATTGGGCCAAAGGGAAAATTTCTCCAGATATATAAAAGTTGCACTGCTAATCATTATTTTTTATTGCAGTGGGGCTTTGTTTAACAAAGCACAGCCTAATGAGGAGTTTTGAACTCTGTGTATGACATAACAGAAAGGAATAATTTATTACAAATCTCTTCAATTTAATATTGGCTTAAAAAAATATTAATTTCAGAGACCTCCTAGAAATGTGCCGTTTGGGTTTTGTTGTCCAGTAGTATTTAAACTTGTTGGCTTGCATTACTGTTTTAAGTTCTACATTTTGACATTGCTTCTACATACTGACAATGCTTCCAGTCCATGACATGACAATAACATCTAGCAAAAATAACCTTGGAACTGCTGAAGTGTTTCACCATTCACAAACAAATGACAGAGCATGCTCCACACTCCCAGACCACCCACTCCGCTGTGTGATTTAGGTGGAAGGAAGGGTGGGAGAGGGATGGAACTGGACAGATTGCTTTTTCCACAGCAAGTTCTGTCAGGAAATCTAGGCTTTTAAGTTTTTCCCTTAAAATGTACACTGAATATCTTTAAATCAGTTATCAATATCACAGTTTAATATTTCAGAACTAAAAGAATGACTGCAAAAGATGGCAAGCTCAGAGTAATCTTTATAGTGATGGTGCTGCTCCAAGGGCAAATGAAAAGCCAGAAGTACAGTATTGCCAGAAATGAAACCCTTACAGCATCCTCAGCCATTACAAATACAGTTCTCTCAGAATCTTATTTCTATGTCAAGAATTCTAATTGAGTCACAGATGCTCTGAAAAGCAAAATCTCTGGACTAGCTTTCTCTTATGGCCTTGCTCTTGAGGCTTGGAAGACCTTCTTGGACTCTAGATTAGACTCAGTAGAAGACATTTAACATGCAGTGGCCATTATTGTACAAGGAGATTAATCTACCTGTAAGGCTCTGTCATGGTGCATTTTAAAATGCTTCTATTTACCATGGCAAATGGAGTGGATTTCTGTTATTAGTGCAGTATTGAAATGTTTGGTCTTTTAAGAAGGGCTTTATTTTTTTTACTCTTCTTTTACTTAAACAAATGCAAGTAAGGGTACCTGAGAAGGAATGTATCCTCACTTTTTTCCATCTGAAATTCTTTTTTAATACCATGATAATAGTATGTCAGTGTCTCATAGTCTGTCTAGGGATATCTTTTTAATATAAATGCATTAACTTCACTTTTCATTTTGCTGTTTCAGTAATAGAAACATGGAAAGGATGAATGACTTTTTTTTTCAGTTGTCCCAGAGAAAGTCTGAGGAGCCGCTGGAAAATCCCCCTAAATACCAAGTTGCTCCTTTGCTTACTGTATTTTCGGCTTAGAAATCTTTTCTCTCCCTCCAGTGTTGCTTCTTTTCTTCTAATGATCTCTCCTTCCTTATATTGTCAGAGGTCAGGACAGAGTTTTCTTCAATAACTAGCAACCCTTTGCTCATAAAGATTCCTTAGTAGTGTGTTTCATCAGGCCCTGAACAGGACAAAAAATGCCTAGTGTAGAATTAGTTGCACAAAGATTCTGGTGTCTGTAGGTGCCAGATACATTTTTGGAGGTTTCCTAATAGCTGTTTCAGATTTTTACCTTGTTTTGGAGAGATACAATGTATGGAACTGGAAAGTAAAATGCAGTATTTTGACAGTAGTCTTGTCTTATGCTGGTCAGTTACTTAAATTTGAAATGTGAATAAGATGTATTATTTGTTGGACCAAGTCCAAAAGAGGAAAGATGATCGGGGGCTGCAACGTGTCTCCTATGAAAACAAGCTTGAGAGAGTTGTGGTTGTTCAGTCTGGAAGAAGGGATTGCTCCAGGGAGATCTTAGAGCACATTCCTTAGATGGAGAGGGACTTTTCACAAGGACATGGAGTGACAGGACAAGGTGTAATGGCCTTTAAGTGGAAGGAGATTGGTTTAGATTAGATATTAGGAAGAAATAATTTACAGTGAGGGTAATGAGGCACTGGGACAGACTCCCAGATGGATGCCCTATCTCTAGCAGTGTTCAAGACCAGGCTGGATGGGACTTCAAGCAAAGAGCACTCATAAAAGCTATCCCTGCCCATGGCAGGGGGATTGGAACTAGGTGATCAAACTTTAACTGTTCTATGATTGTGTGATTTGGGCACACAGTGTACCTCCATAGCATATGCACACATGCATAAAAGTGAATACTCCTGGGGTATGTGTACATACATGTCATGGCATGTTTGCACAGGGATAAAGTCAACACATACACAGGTCTGTCTGCGTGTACTTTCCCAGCATTTATGAAAAGAGAGAGCAAACTCACAATCAAACAGCGAGAGCAGAGGGGAAGAAGGATGGGATTGTCGTTGATTATAAGCCTGGCAGCAGATGTGCTACACAAATCCAGCCTGCTGCATCCATGCTGTTTCCATGGCGATGGAGCGAGTAATTGTGGAGCACCGGCGCGCTCCGCCGCGGCCCCCGCCAAGGTGGACGCGGGTGCCGGGTTCCCATCAGCGCTTCCTCTGGGTGAGCGCTGGGCTTTGGGACAAAACGAGCGGGCGGAAAGGGGAGCCCCAGAGACAGGGATCTCTGGTCTATTCATCCCCGCCGTACGATGACAGGATGCGAGGAAAGAGGCCCTCTTCCTCGGAAATACGGTCTCCCGAGACGCTAAATAAGAGGGCAGGAGTTTCCCTGACGCGGGAGTGGGCTGCTATTGGCTGCCGCCGCCCGCTCGTGCCAATGGGAGCCCGCCGGGCGCCCGGCGTAGAAGCGGAGCTACGCGCTCAGCCCGGGGCGCGGACAGCGCGGCGGGCCAAGGTGCGCGACCGTGGGACAGCGTCTCTCCCATGGCTGCGCCAGGCGCGGGTCCCCACCGAGAGCCTTTCCACGGAGCATCTGCCGCTGCCCGTGCGCACGGTGCCGCCCGCAAAAGGCAGCATTAAGTCATTCGCGCTCTGCCGTGTGGGAGGTGAATTTGTCATCGGGAACGATGGAGCTACGAGATCTCTGTAAGTAGATCCGTTTACTTTATCCTGCTATTTCAGCCTGGGCATGGAGCAATTAATGGTGTCGAGGAATGGCAAAAGCAAATTAGTGATAACTGTAAATAGCGAGAAGGATTCCTCGGTTTTGTTTCGCGTGTAGCGAGATGTGTTCATCAAAATGGTCTCAGGCATCAGACAAACTAGTCAGCTGTTTGCATTGCCTTGGGTGTTTTCTTTGCCTAATTAAGGTTAGTCTGTGGAAGGATGCTGTGTTCTTTGGGGTATTTTAGATCACCCGTGTCTGAAAAGGAAAGCAAACCACATAGAGCAGAATATTGCAGGCACAGAAATCTTAAGTGCCCACATGAAGTCACCAGTATTTGTGGTGTCAGTAAAATAGTAACAGGTATGTTATTTATAGTGATTTGTCAAACGCCACTTCAGACCCTGAGCCAAGAAAACGCGAGTTGCTTATCATTCATCACTCTGTTCAGCACAATAAAGTAATTGCTTTTCCTACCCTTCATATACCTCTTCTCTTTTTTTTCCAAATGGTTTCTTCTTCTCCAAAGGCTTTTAAAAGTACATTTAATTCAGAAGTTTTCCTATTTCTTTATGAAACCTGTGAGTACATGGAAAGTGTGGAGAGTTTCCTTTTTAATTATTGTGGGGCATGTGTTAGAGTTGATTCCTTTGCCTGTTGGGACTCTGCTTTGGATTCTGTAAAGCAGAAACAGTATATTTAGAAAAGGAAGGGAAGTGTATGTGTAAATCTGTCCCTCTGCAACCCTCTGGGGTTACTTCAGTTATGCCAGCCATGAATTTGGCTCAGTACTGTTCATGTTTTATCATGACAGGGAGCTTTGCTGCATGGAGCTCATGGTTGTCTCTGCTTAACCCTCTCAGAGACTTGAAGTAATCTTATCTGGTTTGTGAAAATACATAGGAGAAATGGCAGAACAGGAAAAAAGAGATTTAGAAAAAAGCTTTTTGTATTTTCACCCTTTGTCTGAGCTAGTCAAGTCTATCAAGGTATTTTTTTTGTAACCAAACTAGGTGCAAACATTGTATGAAGCTGACTGCATTTTAGGCATCCATTTTTGTTTTCTTGTGTTCATTTTAGAACTTAACACACAGATTCATTTCCCAGCATTAGGAACTGCTGAGAAGTCACATTTCTGCCTGGAAATATCGGGCTGAGGCTGTAAATTTTTTTTAGATATGGTTTAACTGGTCAGCTTTGCTTTTGGTTTGCAAGTTGTGGCAGGAAGGTGTGCATGTGGAGCTTATCCCTCCAGTTAAAGGAATCTGTGTTGTCTCAGAGTTGATGCCAAAAAAAGAATTTTCTGTGTTTTGAAGAACTGATGGATCAATATAAATATTTTTAAAAATACAGAAGATAGAATTCAGTCCATCAATACAGGAAGAGTGTCTGTTGGTGTGTGTAAAGCCCCTTTGTGTAGTTTTGAGTGTTTAACCTGATATATCACAAATGCAGGAGGGACCCCTTATTAAACTTGAGTTATTGCTTTTTCTGAAGACACAGGTATAAGTTGCTCTTTCCTGTGTTTCCCAGGAGGGTTTGGGTCACCTTTTTTTTTTTTTTAAATGATGGCTCCAGACATCCTATGGGCTTAGAAAAAAAATCATTTTTCTAAGGTATGCAAAAAAGAGGGAACTGTTAGCTCCTATTACAGTACTTATTTTTTTCCATGAGTGATGAAAGCGCTAAGATTGTTTTGGGTTGTTTTTAATGAGGAAGGTATTTTGCTGCCATGTCACCTTTCCCAGGGTCTTGTATCATTCATCTTTAGTTAGCACTGGTGTAGCTGAAAATCCCATTATGTATGGCATTCTAGGCAAAGAGGTGCCCACTCCCCATCTTGAAGGTGGATGCTCTGATCTAGGCTAAGATATTCCATAAAAATCTGTGAAAAATCTTCGACCCTTGCACACCTGGGCATGGGTTGTTCCTGGCTCCAGGCTGGTAATTTTGAACACCTTTAGGATGCATCAAAATGAAGCTTAATTGCACCTTTGAGGATTTTTAATTCCATACCTACTGCCTTCTGCTTTATTTTCTGATTGCTGATATGAAAGCATAGGAGAACATTCTTTTAAGGTCACTCCAACTCTTAAGACAATATTTCAATTCTTATTAGCACTTCAGGGATATAATTCAAACAGCGTAAATCTCTCAAGTTTAGTCACCAGTGTTAGGCAAATATTGTGGGTGATAAAGTTCTTCTCTCTCCCATAACTTTTTGTTTGAAGGGATTTTTTTGCTTGTCTATTCCTGTGCATTAGCAGATAAAAGGAGGGAAGGAAGGAGGGAGGGACACAGCCTATAACTGCTAAGCACTGGATCAGTCTGAGGACTTCAAACCATAGTGGTGCCTGAAATGGAAAAACTCGTGTTAGAATTAAAGCCATGCTTGCATTATATTTTTGACCTGATGGTGCAGAGAACCGTTGCTCGTCATTAGTGCTTGAGGATGATCTATATGGGAAAGGCATTTCAGATTCCTGGCCTATAAGGATTCCAGCAACAAAGGAGTGAGTAGGCTTCAGTGAGAGCTGTGGCATGCTGGCAGCAGTTGGGAGGATGCAGAAACTAAAAATAAAAAATAAAAAAAAAAGCTATCTTGGGGTAGCTTTAATTGGCTGCATTGGAAAATGCTTAGATTAAGAGGCTCATATGCCTTCTAAAATGCTTGGTGCCAGACCAAATTGGCACAGCTCCACTGACTTACATGAGATACCACCAGGCATTGATTTGATCTTCAGTCTTATATTTTTCTTGGAAGAGTGATGTTTTCACAGAGGCAGCAGTTATTTTTTCTTTCAATTTGTCTCAATAATGTTAAATTTAAAACTTAAGTGGAATAGACATTCTACAGATTTTGTTTTGTTTCTGTGGGGTTTAAGCTTAATGGATTCTCTTTTATCTGTTTGTAGGGCCTCATACCCATATGTCAGTCTATAATGGAAGCATAGAGAATAAATTCTAGTGTGAGCTTTATATGTGTCGAGAGATATTAAATTTCAATATTTCATTATTTCCCTGGACCTTAACCCTCCTTCAGTTACAAAAACCCTGGTGGTTATTCATGTTCTAGGTAAATAGATGCTAGAGCCACCAGTCTTCAGTTTTACCTCAGCTGTATATGGTTTTCACCCCATTATTCAAGTGAGTAGGTATAAATTTTTACACACAGGTGTAATAAAGGTGGATAGATATGTTCACCTCTAAATGAATTGAAGATAGTTGCAACTCCAAATAAGACTAACCACACAAATATAAACAGTTCCTTATCTTTGTGTCTGAAAAAGCCCCACTTTTGTAGAAAAATTCCTGCATGCTAAGTCTTGGCTTACATAGAACATCATGCCATGGAAAGCTCTCACTCCCTGTTCAGTGCATACACACTCACATCTCCAATGGCACATGCACACAACAAAGCAACACCAAGCACAGAATAAAAATGGAACAGCAGTGAAAAAAAGACTTGTGAATTGTGAAAAGCCCATTGATTTGCTTGACACCCATTTTGTTCAATATTGTGCAGTGCTAATCTAAAAATTCCTGTGTGTCAGGAAAACTTTTCAGAACAATAAATAAGAACTGTCAATTCCAGCACATTTTACAGACCTGCCATTATTCTTCTTGTCTTGGAGCAGTAAGTGGCATATAGAGGGATTTTTGGCAAGAGTTCAGGATCACTCTCATAAAGAGGAATCGTGTGCCACTATCTCATGGATATTATCATTTGAAGCTAGATTTCAGCCCAGCACAGGCCCCTGGGAGCATGTCTTTCCTCATCTGAGTGTGCTGGTTTTATGGATCTCACTTATTTTGTCTCTTCAAAAACCCACAACTACAAACCACTGCTTTTTACTGTCTCAGATGCAATAATGTAAAAAAACCCAAAAAACCCTGTACATTCTTTCTACATTTTGACTTGGTATCTTCCAGAAAGCTAGAATACTTTAACGAAGTTATACCCCTCCTCCACCTGCTGCTTCTTCAAAAAGGAAAAGTGGGGACAACAGCACTCATGGCCACAAGCAGAAGTTTTTATTAACTCCTTTTTTCTTGAGATTGTATTGCTGATACTTCCTTCACTTGAAGCATCTGTGAGGAAAATGCTCACACACCCTACATTGCCCATCATTAGCAGCTACAGCCCCCTTTAGGCACATGCCTCTGTGAGGAGAAGCATAATGAAGGGAAGAAACAATGACTTTGTGTCAGAGAGGTTACATTTTAAGTTCTTTATCACAGGTCATGTAACTTGAAAGTGTTTTGTCTTCCATACTTACACTTCCCAGTGTATCGCCATATGCATACATACCTCAACCAACTTAAATAAAGTTTCAGTACAGTAAGGGTCATGACATTCACTCTGAATATGAAAATATTCATTCAGTTATGCATCCTTGGTCTTCGTATCTTGCAGAATCCACGCATGTTGCAATAAACCTTCCACATCTTCAAAAGTCTGCAGAGCACAGATCTGTTTTTTGTGGACTTCACAAAATTCTAGCACATTTTGTTTTCAAAAAGGCGTGTGAAAATCACACCTCAGAGACATGCATGACCTTCATTTAAACAAGAACTTTAATTAGCTCTATCTTGGGCATTTTAAACTCCTCTGCAATACACAAAAGCAATCTTCTAATGGGGTGTAAAAGGAGATCTTCTTACTAATGTGAGCCCACTGTCAAATTAACACATCAAATAATATGCTCTTATCCCGAATCACTAGACTGCTTTTATCAGAGTTTTTGATGTGGCAAAGAAAGTGCTTGTTCCATCGCTATAAACCCAACTGTTTTAGTCTTCCCTTCTCTTTGAACTTCATTTTTCTTAAGACTTGGAATATCGTGCTACAGAAAGCAGCATTCACTACTAGGTATGTCAAGATTCACATTCAGAGGAATATTAGAAGCCACACAAAGGCATTTTCTTTAAGTGTTAAAGTGTGGTTTTCAAATATAGGTAACCTTCTGGATCCACTCCCAGTCTGCATTTCAAGAAAAAGAATCTATCCACATACAGTTACCTCCAGTAAGATCAAAGCTGTCATTGTGTTCTGACACCTGTGAGAAAGAAATGGATATATTTTAAAAAAAAAGTGGGGGAAATTGTGAAAAGACTTGAATGAGTTCACATTTATGAAAGACATGAATCCACAGATCTTGGAAGTGAAGGAAGGACTTTCATGGTAGCTGTAGAATGTTTCTTTATTTGTTAGCTTCACCAAGTTAATTAAACAGACTTGAAAAATAGATTTTCTAGATCCCTACAAATACAACTCTGCAAGTGCTTTGCCATGAAAGTTAATAAGGTTCTAACTTTCGATTGTTTTTTCTGTCTGGTGCGTAACAGAAGCCACTGCAAAGGGTGGTGTTATTTCATTCTACTTTTGCAGCCCCTCATCAGGGTCTTTCCCAGTTTTCACCATTTTCTGGCAAAGGTGTAAGTTGTCGTAGATTTATTCCAGCTTCAGTAGATACTTCCTGAAGGACTGGAGAGTAGGTATCTGCAGATTGAGAAATGCAGCTCTATGCTCATATTTCCTGCTGTCCTGTGTGAAAGCACCAGAAACGCTTTGTAGAGTTTGTCCTTCCTCCATGTGGATGGATCATCAGCAAAATGCGCAGCACAGTCAAGGTGTGCGTTTTGCTGAGTTGCTCTCTTGCCTCAGTAAAATCAGCGTTAGCAGTCCTTGGCTTTCAGCCAGCTGGGATGTGCCAGAACAAGCTGGAGTTAAAGCTTTTAATGCCCTACAAGGGAAGCGTGTCCCAGTTTTTGGCAGTACTGCAAGAGAATCACCTCCACATCAGATAATTCAGCATAGTGCTGAGGAGGATTGTGTGTGGAAGATCCTTGTCCTGCAAGGAAACTGCCTCACACTTCCTGTGTTAAACGCAAGGCATTAAAATGTATCTGTGGCCCTAGCCACAGGGAAGGGAAGGACTGTAGACCAACCAGGCTTCTCTCCTGATCCCCACTGTGCTCTCTCAAGGGACCTTCTGCTCTCCCCCTCCCCATGCTCACCTTTGGAGGCTGGAATTAAGTCACTTGGCCAACAGAAGCTCCTCTCAGCTTTCAGAAAGGGGATCCTGCCTGATCTGAGACTCTGTTGTTTGTTCAAGCTCTCAGGGTCGTGCTTGGGAATAGCTGCAGCTTCAAAGAGATACAGAATGTCCTGAAACCTCTCATTTTTACAGGACCAGTTGTTTTGGTGCATAGAGTAGTAAATAAACAATGGCTTGAGTTGTTTTGTACATGATGTTTTGCATATGCTGTGGGGAAATGGGTTATATTTATATGCTAAGAATTGGTCTTGAATTTTTCTGCTTTTAAATGCTACTATAACCCAGTTTAAAATTTCATAGAAGAGTGGAAAATCTATTCACAGCAGTTTCACAAGTAAATTCCTTTGTTCTCACTTTCCAATTTACTTTTTAAAATCACCTATTCAAATTATCACCCTATCTCAAACAGCAACACTGTGTTTTGCCATTATGCTTAGAATGTCATAAGTTCCATTTTCAATGGCAAGTGGACTTATGCTCATTTCTAATGGTACTGGAAAGGTACAAGTGACTCTTACATTAAGTTCTGTTTTTTCATGCATAAAATTATGTATCAGTTCATGTCTGCATGCAGAATTTCCATCATTCTACAGTCATAGACATCTACTCCAGAATGAACTTTGCACCAATCCCAATAACAGTTTTCATTGCTAAAGGTTTTACCCCAGTGAATTTTAAGGCTTTGAATTTGTAATACATATTTCAGGTATAAGCAAGAAACTTCTGACTGTCTTTGGTGGAGTAAATATTAACTGCTTCAGGCATACAGTTCTGACCATTAACGTTTATCATTGACCTGATAAGATAAATAATTGCTGCATTGTGACACTTTTTTGTTGTTGTTGTTTTTAAAGGACTTTCTGCCAGGTTTCAACAGAGAATAAAAGACACACATTTCTAATTTCATTAACTGTTTCTGGGTACTAGTAATTGAATGAAATTTGGGGTCTTTTTTCACTTGGAGAGATGAATGACAGATTTGTAATGTGAAAAGTATAGGAAAGCCCCACAGATAATTCTGTGACTTTCAACTTCAACTCCAGAGCTCAGCTGCTGATTGTTCCAGAAGTTTGCCTGAACTATGATTTAAAGGTTTTATTGCACCCAGATCCCAGAGGTTATTGCAGTTCGCAGCAGATAATCACACTAATTTCTAAAGATGATAATCCAAGTGTGTGATTCTTGTGATTGTGAAGAAATGTGTACATTTCAGACACCTGGGCCTGAATTCAGATCCTTTCAGATCATGCCCTCAATCTAGTGTTCTCATCACTGCCTCTGCATCATTGCTGCTGGCAGTCTATTTAACCTAGCAAAGGTATAGTGCACCTCTGATGCCACAGTCCATTTGGAGCATCTGCATGTCGCCAGCACCACGGACCACCTGTAGAAAGTGAACATGGCAGGTTGTGGGTCACTTTCAGTGCAGAGCACAGTGGTCCTGCTTTACAATTCTGGTCAACTCAGCATTATCCATTGCTTACATGGTCAGGGTGCAAACTCAGGAGCTGCTTAAAAAGAATACCTGTCCAGAAAGCAAAAGTGCTAGAACTTGCATCAGGTTTTGGCTCGTCCCCAGAACTAAAGGGTTAAATTCCTCCTGGACTGAAGTGGTCAAATTGCACCATATAGTCAGTCAAATGACATCTCCTAAAGAAAACGAAAGTTGTCAGAGAGCTCTGTGTGAGTCAGTCACAAAACAAGTAACAATTACTAATATACAAAAAAGACTGTTTCACCAGAGATAACAGCTTGTTACTTGCTTTGCTCTCAATACACAAGACACAAAGAAAGAGAAAGTGCCTATACTTGTAGTCAAGTTGGCTGCTACAGTCCAGCAGCACTGTCAGTCAAACTGTTTCATCCTTCCAAGTCATTCTGTAATGTCACTGATTTACCTTGCTGCCATACAATTGTCCCCTGTTTATAATTCCAGTTTTGTCAAGGGATGACAGAGATTTTGCAGAAAACCTGCAGGCTACTCTTACCAGCAGGAACCAGTAGGAGAGCAAAGTAAGATTGCCTTCTTTTCATTGATGCCTATAAATAGTCCATGCTAACTCTAACAGCCTTGAAGATGTAGAGAACCTTTTTTTAAAAAAACAATCAAATATTTTTAAAACTACATTGTCTCAGCTGAAGTAGATGTGTGTTTTTAGATCATGATAGGTTAACAGTCAAGCCCTGCCATTACGGTTTTAATGTTTTACATTTATTTTAACTCTGCGGTGTATTGGCACAAGTCTTGATATTATGATCAGAAATGATACTGCTTGATTACTGTATATATGCAAGTGCTATCCAAGCATGATTTGAGCTACTTTGAAAAGTGTAATAGGTTTCTTTGGAAAGCTGAGTCCCTTGGTCTTGCAGACAGGAGGGTTTTTTCCAATATGATATGTATGCATCCAATCAAAAATTAATGGGAAATCCAAATTTATGTAGTAGGAGGAGATAATTAGGATGCTTGCCATTACTGATGCAAAAAGAAAAATGGTTGTCTCTGCATATATAGATGTTATAAATAATTTGGGAATACATTACCTTTTAGTTTGTTCTGTAGTTCTACCAGACTTTTTACTAATACAACTCATAGAATCTTCAATGGAAATGTAAATTTCTGCAGAAGATGCAGATCTCTGAATTTCCAGGTTAATTTTAATTTTTCATGTGATTCCAGGCAGATTTAAAAGGTATCACTAAAAAAAGTAGTTCAATACATATGCCATACTGACAAATGTTTAAGTGAAACAAGGCTGTAAAACAACATAAAAATATTAACTGCTAATCAAGTTATTTTCCTGCTGTTATCAGTCTGAAGGAAATCTGAAAATATCAAAGAAAAGAAAAAGAAAAAAGAAAAGAAAAAAGGGAAAGAAAATTTCCAGTATTTTATGCTTATTTTTGGTTTTGATAGAAAGGAATATTAAACTACGTGTGTTTGACAGAAACATTTGTTCAGCTGAGATTCTGCTGCTCTGCTCTTAATACTGTGATATTTCAGGATCTTTAACCACCATTTTCTAAAAAGTATAATCCAACCCCCTGCAGTCAGTTGTGTTCCTCTCATCAAGAGCCACACTGAAATTACTGGTCTTTCAATAGAAACTGGCTTAACCTAGCAGGTGGTTAGATTTTGAATTTTCTTTTAAAAGATTTAGTCTGGTCTATTAGTTGGTTTCAGTGTAATGCTTAGATCTCATTCTTTTATTTGGGTCTTTTGAGGGTGACCTTACTTCAGTGATGATGAAAATCATCCCTGCTTAGAAATCTTACCACTGGCAAAACTTCAGTTATCATCATGAAAAATAACTTTCCTGTACAGGCTGTTCACTTTTGCTCACTGATCTGGCAATCCACTGTCTCCCCCAGTGCTTTGCTTTAATATGGCTTGTCTTGCCACAGGGTAAATAGGATAGAGTATGGCAACTACCAAAATTTCATTCAAATATCAGCATAATCTGGCTACAACACCTCCAGTGCAGATATCCTACTCTAAATGTTCTAGATTGCTATTAGGAGAACGAGAAGGGAAGCCAATTTTCAGGCATGTTGCTCTGCAACCCCTTCCTCAACCAGAAGCTGCTAATGAGCCTGCAGAATTTGGTGTCTCTCTTTTAAAATACTAAAACATAGCATGTTATATTCCTTTCTAGTTTATTTTAGATAATCAGTCCTAAGATAAAGGACTTTAGAAGTAAAAGTAACAGAATGATGCTATAAAGACAGTGGTCCTGTTTTCAGTAGTGCAAGTATCAGGAGCCAGGCTGAAGATGTTTATAGATGCTATCTCGTTGCTTTCCACTGACATCAGGAGACACTCAGATTTGCTTCAACTTGTAACTGGAGAGTCATAATAAATTCTTATTGGCCAGATTGATCACTTAGAACCTGCACTCCAAGCATATCACAGGAAACAGCTGCAGATAAATATGCTAGTAGCTGGCAGGCTTCCTGTTCCATACCGGCTAATTTGATATATCTCTTCTGGAATTCTTTAGTATACTTGCTTAAAACTAGGAAAGCTAGTAAAGGTACTTGTCTCTAAAGCTCTGGAAAAGTGAAGTAAAGTTGCTCTGAGTTTTACCAGATCAGAATAATGCCCAGAAATATTCAGCAAAATCCGTGGGAGGAAAGCAGGGTGCAGGTCCTTGCAGCCTTTGAGGGCAAAGAAGAGTGAACAGTGGAGAAAGACAGAACAGTACGCCAAGATATGTTCAAGCTGGCAGTGTGTGTTGTGAAGGGAGAAAGAACATTCATGCCATATCCAAAATGGAAACACTAATATAAATTAAATATAAATAGCTACCAATATGTCCCTGAACTTAAAAAATGCTGAGTCCTAGGATTTTATGCTGTTAGTGCTTTGTCTCTCCACTCTTTTTTTATTTTTCCATCTTGGTACTGGCAGTCCATACAGTTATGAGCTAGTGCACAATTTTACCTAAGGTACACAGTCACATTTAGAATCTGACAGTGTTTTCCCTGTGGAATAAGAATACTGCTTGAAGCCCACAACTGAGACAATTAGCTTAATTTAAAAAAAGAAAAATTGTTCTTTGGCTTACAGATACATCTAAAGAATTAGTTAAAAGAAAGCAAAAGAAGAAAATTCAAGTAGACAGGTGAACAAGCCTCAGTACTTCATCAGATTTTAGGGTTTTGAGAATATAAATGATTTAAATTTAAAGCTGTTTGAGACAAGAGCAGACGAAGCAGAATAAAAATGGTAATGTTACTATATGTACCTGCTTGCACTAAAAACAGCAGCTGTAAGGAGGAATTTGAACGAAATTCTATGAGCATGTATTCTTAATAGCTCTTATTAATGGGTTGTTCTATTCCTCTCCCAGTTTCTCTTGACCCTTTTCTGAGGGTTAAATTAATCCCTTGTGCAGCTCGGCTGGGGATAATGAAGTTGTCCCAGGGTACGAATGTAGCCTTTGGGTTTGACCTACAAAAGGCTGAGTCTCTATTCCTCACTGTTTTCTGGCAGCTTTATTTATGTTGGATTAATTAAAAACACCCTCTCCATTACCCAGGCTTATGTGCTCTCCTGTGCAGAATAAAGGCGGTTCCAGTGTCTTGCCTCTCTCAGCCCATCCATGCTGATGCAGAGACAGCAGAAAACTCTTCTAATGAGGGGACCTTAATGACCCTGATCATACTTATGAGCAAAAAAGGCTCATGTTCTGATAGAACAGGCATGGGCATGGTTTATGATGTGAGGAACAGTTTGAATTCCTTTTTGGAGTCATAGGTGTGGCTCACATTTGGCCAGTAAGGCAGAATGGGTTTTTTTCTGTAGGTGAATGCGAGGCATCAAACCATGTAATCATCTGGAATTTGATACAGGGTAGGCAGACTGAAATGCCTGTTCCAGTTCCTATGTATTATATTTTTTAAAAGGTCTCAAAACAGATTATTTATCTTTAACAGTTTAAATACATCAGTGTCCACAGGTAGTACTAGTTTGGGATCCAAAACCTGTCTTTTTAATCCAGTGTGAGAGACAGACTGAAATCTGGTCAAAGTCACCCCTTTATTCTCATAATTTTGTCTACAGTAAATTTTCTTTCTTTCTTTCTTTCTTTCTTTCTTTCTTTCTTTCTTTCTTTCTTTCTTTCTTTCTTTCTTTCTTTCTTTCTTTCTTTCTTTCTTTCTTTCTTTCTTTCTTTCTTTCTTTCTTTCTTTCTTTCTTTTCTTTCTTCTTTTTTCTTTCTTTCTTTCTTTCTTTCTTTCTTTCTTTCTTTCTTTCTTTCTTCTTTCTTCTTCTCTTTCCTTCTTTCTTTCTTTCTTTCTTTCTTTTTCTTTCCTTCTTTCCTTCTTTCCTTCTTTCCTTTCCTTCTTTCCTTCTTTCCTTCTTTCTTATCTTTCTTATCTTTCTTATCTTTCTTATCTTTATCTTTCTTATCTTTCTTTCTCTCTCTTTTTCTATCTCTCTTTCCTTTCTTTTTCTTTCCTTTATTTTTCTTTTTCTTTCTTTTCTTTCTTTTCTTTTTTTTTTTTCCCTAGCTCTCTTCTATTGATTTCCCTCATGCTTCTTTCTAATATGCCATATGCAGGTATATATGTTTATAGTAGCCAAGTAGAGGCTGGTACTTTGCTCTGAGACATCAAAATAGACTTGAGGGAGAAAGAGAAGTTACCATCATGAGATCACAGCAAGAAAGCATCTGGTTTCTATGCCACAGTGCCCCAAAAGCTAGGTGGAGCTGGCCAAGCCCACCTCTTCCATCTTCTTTTTCTTCTTTAGACCACTAAATTGTCTAGAAATTGCTATTTAAGCTGGATTTAAAATAGCCCATGCATATTAGTTGATTCCTTCACAAATCAGGAAAGTTGCACATCTGTCTTAGCATAAGCATTTCATTTCCGTTTTCAGTAGAGCAGAGAAAGAAAGTGGGTTTTTTGTTACAAGTAACAATGGGTGACTTCTGACAACTTGAAAAACTCTAGAGGTATAGGGAGCATCACTGCACTGAAATCTGAGAAATGTTAAGTTTTCCTCATGGTCAAAACCAACCTGTGAACACCAAAAGAGAATTTACAGATGGTGTTTAACAGATGCCAGTGATGTTTCTGATGGCCAGGATGTATTGTGCTTTACATATGAATGTAAGTTTGATTACTTGGCTAACATCTTCTCAAGATAGCGTTTTCAGACAGAAGAAGGAGTGGTGACTAAGACTTCTTTCAAGGTCTATAGTTGTGTTGGATTTGTTTTGCACTGATTCTAGAGAATTCTGATTAGTATAAATCATCTTGCATTGCAACACTTGACCAAGGCCTGTAATATGTCACTATTTCATCTGATTGAGAAGTCCCCAGATTAAGCAGATTACTTACAGTGGGAAGTCCCCTCTTTGCCAGGTGAGAGTTCGAAACTAGCTGCATTCTGAAATCTAAAAGAGGAAAGAATCCGTGAACTGCTTTGTAAAACTACTTCCTCATTACCCTAATCACAGAAGTAGGCTGAGGGCTGAAATCAGCTTTTTTTCCTTTTTTTCTTTTAACTCGGACTCATGAGGACTAATGAACACTGAACTGAACTGAACTGAAATGGATCACTTGGGTCATCTTCGTCCCATTCCTAGAATTCAGTAATAGACATTAGAGCAGAGGACGCCATTAAACTTCTATTCCCTCTGTCTTGTTTTATGCTTCAGGGCCCAACATTTCCCAATGCCCTCTAAGCCATGTGGATCCTCTTGGAGAAATAAGTGCATGTATAAAGTATCATAGTATAAATCAAGGTGATTGCTTATCTCAGGGTTTCATTTCTTAGATGAAATAGTATCTGAAAATTACATTTCTTAGATTAAGTTCTTAGGTAATTCAGGGGAAAGCAAAAGTACCCCACATTTTCAGTTGCCCTCCTGGATCTTGTAGTCCAAAGCACCAGTGATTTAAACCCTGAGTGGCAGCAACATATGCATGAGAGATACTGATACTACTTGTTTTACTGTATAGGGTTGCAAGCAGAGAGAGTACACAGTAACATGGCACTCTCTTGCATGATGCAAGAAAGAGCTTTTATTGAAGAAAGCCATGGCTTTAAATAAAAGTGCAAAACAAAGTAGAAAAGTTTCATGGTCAGATAAGGAAACACCTCTTGTTCCAGGCTTTCTCATGGATCCAACAGGCATTTATCTTTTGTTATAATTCTTTCTCTTATGTTTACATTAGAGAAAGGTCTCTAGCTTGGGAAAAACCCTAGCTGAGCCTGAGAAAGTTAGACTGGAAAAATCCTCAAGATTTTCCCAGGGCCTGTAACAGCCACACTACCTATAGCATTAGTTTCCTCTGTTTTTCTCTTAGATGTGGTAGTTGCCAGTCTTCAGTGCTGGGGAGTAAGACAAAAGTAGAATGAACACATGGAAAGATTAAATTATGTGTCCAAGGTCATACAAAGGCATCTGTGGCAGTCAGCAATTAGATATATGCAACCTAAATGTTAGTAAAGTGCAGAAATTAAAAGAGTGGCCTTCTTTCAGGTTTTTTCGGTTTTTTGGTATTTAAAATGAGAAATGAACTGAGTGCTTGTCAAGTTTTTAACTAACATTTAGTCAAGTAGTCCAAATTACAAATATTGTGCTAACTGTAGTTAATGAGGATTTGTGAGTATTCATGGACATGTTGAGCTCCAGTCTAGTACTTTAGCCACTGTTTTCCCATTACCCTTTCCTTGAATTTGCTCTTCTTTTGACGGAGTGTTCTTGTTGTTGTGAGACCTATCCAAGCTTAACAAAAGAATTCAGCAGACTTGATATAGGGGCACTGTTTGCTTTCTGGTAGGATAGGAAAATCATTTATCTAATCAACATGGAGCAATAGCACAGTTGTTGCTAGACTATGTGTGGCAAAGCATGATAAGAACATTGATACTACAAACATAAAACTTGGTTAATAATCTAGTGCAATGTTCTGGCTGTGGATGAATCTGAATGCAGAACTCTGAGCCCTGGATGTTCCATAGTATGCTTCAGATGCATATGTTAAGGAAAATAATTAGGCAGTTGTGAATATAGTGCACATATAACAAGAGCATTTGTCACCAGTAGATTGATTTTGTGAGGTCCTGAGCATTATCAGCTCTCAAAATTTTAATGTCAGTTACTAGTGCAGGGGACAAGACTAGAAAATTCTCACCCCCTCCCCCCCAAAAACAGAAAGGAAAAAAAAAAAAGCAAAAAAAAAATCTAGGGCACTTTTGTTTTGGAGAAAAGTCTGTGTTAAAAATAGTACTTTTCATAACTGGGTATCTATGCCTTGTATGTAACATCCTTGCTTTGTACACTAGATGAAAGTAACATCTGTGGCTCCATTTGTCTAACAAGCAGTTTTCCTGCAGGCTCTCTAATGCTTACCCTGGAGGGAGTTCGTGGACCTTGTCTAAGCGGAAGAATTACTTTGTTGTGGCTTTGACATACTCTTTAAATAATATTCAGAAACCATCTGAAACCATGTTATATAAAAGAGGTACCGTTTTGTGAGTCTCAGATGTGAGTCTGGTGCTGATAGCACCCAGCCATATCACTGGCCAGCAATCTGTGCTTCCTTGAAGGACAGGGCTGGAGAAAGTAGGGCAGGAGTTCAAGCAGAGCAGGGCTTAAAGTAGGGCCAGTAGAAGCATTCTTCAATAAATGGTTTAGAGAATTAAGGATTAAATTATTCTGTCAAATGAGGAACAGATTCTGTGATTTGTACAACAAACAGCAGTAGAAATAGTACAGTATCTAAATACATGCCAGGCTGGAAGCCATCTCAAAAAGTATAGGGAACAGGTAAATAAGGACACTAAAGAGAAGCAGAAAATCCTTTTTGATTTGCTTTTGTTTGTTGTAATATTAATTACTGGGCCCTATGGCTTACACAGGTTCCCAGCCTTTGGCTAAGAAACAGTGTAGAGCCAGAAAATGGAACAGAAACCAGAGGTCTGTTTCTCATTCTCGTCTCCTTCAGACATACCTGTAGGTTGGTGATGTAAATGTCAGTCTGCAAGGACTCAGGATTTAGATCACCCATGCATTTTATTCTTGGCTTAGAATCTGAGTTTACTTTTAAAGACAAATACACTAAAATTTCACATTAAAACTTCTTGCCTGCTTGAAAATAATTGTTATGGTTACAACAGTAACAACAGCAGCCGAGCATTCCATTACAGAGTGGGAATGACTGGTTTTTAGTAACATTTTATCTCAGCTTGGCCTTGGCAGGGAAATGCCATGCTGCTGCTGCTGGAACAAGACAGAAAAATAGACTCTTAAGGTTTGACATCCCTATAGTTTTTCTGCATTCTGGAGGATCCCCAAGGTCCCATGGAAGCCAGATGCATTCCTGCTGCAACAATTAACATAACCAAGCCTTGCAGGAAGGGAACATTTATGAGGGGAAAAACAGTATCTTCTTTTGGAAAATTCTGCTATTGACATGAAAAACAGCAGGGTAACAGCAAAGATGGATTGCAAATTTTGACAGCCCCAACAGGTAAATATTGGCTTTGTGCAAACAAGTTTCTATAAATAACCAGTCTGCTCCAAAAACTCAACAGATGGCAGCAAGGCTGCCGGGGTATTGATTTGCCCACTGTGCTCAGTGCCCAGAAAAGCACAGCTGTCAGTTTTGCTGTTCTTCTTGTTCTGAGTGTTGCTGCTGCTCCTCCTGAGAGCTGCGTGCCTTGTTCACTATTTTTCTTTGGCAAGTGGAGATGAAGATTAAGACCCCAAAAGAAATTATTTGAAAGAAAAACCTGCCAAAACAACAAAAAATAAACAAACAAGAGCAAAGAGCAACAATAAAGAATGCTGTGTTTATGTATTTGGAACACCAGCAAGAACCTTAGTATGTATCAGGTGCCTTAAGGGAGCTCACAGGAGAGGATTATAGAGAGCCTCTCAGAAATCATAGTGTGAGCTTGAAGGCCAGGAAAATCTTAAAAGGAGACAATACAGATTTTGTACATGATGACTAGTAACAGACTGAGGTTAGAATTGAGAAGTAGAACTGGTGCTAGGAGTAGAACTGGCCTTACATGAAAATGGTAGTTCTGCCAAAAATCCCTAGCAGCTGGAGGTGACATAAATAAATACCAGACAAATAGGCAAAGACTAAAAATTATTGTGATTATGTTTTGGGTTTGTATTTGAGTGCAGTCTGAATCTTGGGATTATGATTTTCAGACAGTAGAGTCAGCCAGTGCAACCACTGTCTCATTAACAAAAATGTTGATTTACAGATTTATCTAGAATTGCTTTTTAAAGGAACAGCTTAGAAAGACTTCATTAACCTCAGTTCCATAAAAATGGTTGCCTGTGATGCAGGTTTGCTCCAAGGGCTTTTCAGTAGCAGAACTGTGCATCTCCAGAGGCAGATACAGCATACACCATTTGAGGGCATTTTTCTTTCCACTTTTCTGTATAATTTCTGTGTAGTTACACAATCAACCCAGACAATGAACATGCATCTGTACTACATCTACATTAGGGATTTTGCACAGAATTACTGGGTGCAGCTTCTGGTTTTCATTTTGTCCCATTTGGTAGCTTTGGAATTTTTTGTTTGATTTGTTTGATTCTGCAGTTGTTTGGGTTGTTGTTTTGTTTTTTGTTTTTTTTTTTGGTTGGTTGGTTTGTTTGTTTTTGATTGGTTTTCTGGTTTTTTTGGTTGGTTTGTTTGTTTGTTTTTTATTTTTTTACATTTGCACAGAATCACAAAATAGTTTTAGGAAGGGATTTTAAAGAGCATCTAATTACAACTACATAACTAAAATGGCAAAAAAATTTCTAAGTAGGTGTCCAGACCAGTTGAAATAAATGTTTCATGTTGGGATGTTTCCAAATCTGTTGGTTTATTTTGCGGACTTGGAGTGGTGCAAGCTGTGTTTCAGTTCCCATGAGCTGGCTATGAAGAGAGCTGTCTTGCTCTGGCCCACGATTTTCAGCGGAGTTCCTCCTTTCAGTGCCTTTGAGTGCTTGCCTGGATGGAGGCCTAGGTCTGTTCATCCTGTTTCTGCATGCGTTTTAAATTATTACAGGAAAAGAAAATTCAGTCAATGAAAATTATAAATCAAGAGTTATGTGCTTACATAATTTTCAAACTTGACATGATTCTGTCTTGATTTTGGAAAAAAAATGAGAGTTGCCAAGTGAGACGGGATTTTTCCCAAGATAGACCAAGACTCTTTTTTGGGAGAAAATGAAAAAACAGGGCTGTACAACAGACCATAGAATTTTTTTAGACAATTGGTATTCCTTTAACTATTATATAAAGTGCAAACATACAAACTCTATGCAAACTATGTACTTTATAAGTAGTAGGGCATAAAAAATTGTCAAGAGGAGACTTCTGTCATAGTTACAGTGTTCCTGGGCTGAAGGAGCTAGATGCCAGCCATTTCTAGGTAGTCTGCTTATCTACTGCCTTTTGTAAAGCTTTTTAAAGTACTGAGTAAGGTATCTCATGTGTATCTTGTAGAAGTAACATTTTTCCATCCAAATCTGTTCTTTTCCCATAATAAAATTCTGCCTAGATATGCTGAAATAAGAGAGAGAAAGAAGCCTTCTGACTTATAGGTCAATTAACTGGTAAATGCAGATCAAGAAGAGTTTGGACAATGTTCTCAGGCACAGGCCAGGAGCTGGACTCAGTGACCTTTGAGGGTCCTTTTCAGCTCAGGAACTTCTATGATTCCAGGTCAACAAACCTGCTTTGTGCCTGTGCATGTGTGTGTGTGGCTATTGCCCATTGTGGTTACAGCTCAGCCCCATGCAACTCACACTGACACTGAGGTACCCATATCCTACCCCCATTGTCACCAGTTTCTACAAAGCTTTGAGTTTAGATGCTGAATTCCTTTCTTTGGCAACTTGATGCATGTGGTGAGGTATGCAAACTACCAACTGAGCTGAATATGATGTGCTAAAGGTTCCAATGCTCAATACATTTCAAGCCTTTTGTTAGATTTTTCTCTCTCATTATATAAATACGTTGGTTTACTATAAATACCTAATTCCAAGCAGTCTCTGAAAACAGTCTATTCTCTGTTTTGAAATACCATTTCTCATGTCAGAGATTTGACAGAGGAATGAAGTACCTATTTGTGTCTGCTTAGAGAAGGGATGGGGAGGGCATCCTCTAAGAGCACAAATGCAAAGTGATGCCAGTTGTCACTGCCTTACACTCATGACCTTGTACATTGGTGACCTGTAAGCTACCATTTCCTTACTCTCTTGTTTGAAGTACACTTTGTGACATTTCCACTGCACTGTTTACGCTGTCTTTTTTCTTAAACCTCACCTGGAGGATGAGAGGGAAGAGTTATGTGTTCAAAGAAAGCAACATCAAAGTATTCCCAGCAGCCAGTCAAAGATTAATTTGGTACTAATTCTAATAATTCTGTGGCTAGTGATGTGTACTGTTTACATGGGTGTTGAGGGTCAGGGTTTCTCTTACTGTCTCAGTTTAAAGAATTTTTCCCATTATTATCCTAAGGGAGTCTTAGGGTTATGCCCAGGCTTTTTTCAGGACTTTAGACAAAAGGGCAGGTGGGGGCTGGTTTCCGGGGAGGCTGCTCTCTCACCGGCGAGCTCAGAGGAGGAGGAGGACTGCTGCCTCCAGCCCATACAGTCGGAACTCTGGGAAGGGAGATTCTCCGCTGTCCAACTGCCCTGCATCTGTTCCACATCCAGTCTACTATCTCTGAGACCACAGGCTGACCACCAAAAACTTCAAATGGTGAGCGGAGAACCCTTTCCTCCACCTTTTTCCTTCTATGTCGGACACAGCTGCCACTGCTGCCTCCCTCCCCACTCCCGTCTGCCACCTCTGCAGCAGCATGGACTTGACCCCGCCTTACACTACCGGGACCGAGCACAGGGAGAGTGTGTCTGCAGCTGACGAAAGACTGGAACTGAGTTATTTGTTCTGTTTGGTTGTTAATTTTCATAGATGCTGTTGTTTCTGTTTGTCTGGTTAGATATATTATTAAAGAGCTGTTATTCCTACCCCCTCATCTCTGCCTGAGAGTTCCTGATTCAAAAATTATAATGCTCAGGAGGGAGAGGACTTGCATTCTCTATTTCAGGGAGGAGCTTCTGCCTTTGTTGGCAGACACCTGTCCTTCAAACCAGGACAGATTTTGGTGCCCAGTGTGGGGCAGAGGGCATTGAGAGGAGAGTTAAGACAGGAATAACAGCTCTTAAGTGGCAACATGTTGTCCAGTTTAATCTGGCTTGTGCTCCATGTGATCACAAATATCTCTCTCCGATTAGCAAGCCCTTATTTGAATATGGGCCCGCTCACCAAAGGTACTGTAGCTATTATCCGTTTCGTATGGTGGGTTGATTATGTCAGGAATTCATGTTTTTTTAAATTTTTTCTGGAAAGTGGCCATATGGATCCAGAGCCATTGTACTCTGTGTGTTTCTGAGGTTACTTCAATAATGGTACTTACTTGTGAAGAAGTGAATGCAAGGGAAATCTTCTCCCAACCCATCGCCCAGTTTTTGGAGGCTACCCCACTGGTTCTCAAGGATTTCAGATCTGCTTTAATCGCTAGTGTTATTATACAGTGGCTGGTGTTGCTGATAGACCTGTTCTACTTAGCATTCAGAAACAAGGGAATATTGGTTTGGATAACAACCCTGATACCTACCGCAGGAAACAGAGGTCTCTAGCCAGGGAGGGGCATGAGAAAACCGGGTCTTTTGGACAGTGTGGATCCAATGGCCTGGCGCATCAGAGACACAGAAATATGAGGCATTAGTGGATACTGGTTTGCAGGGTACCCTAATACCATCAGGACACGTGGGGACATAACCTGTTTCCATTACTAGGGTGACAGGGAGATCATAGGAATTCACTTTGCTGGAAGCTGAGATTAGCCTGACAGGGAAGGGGTGGCAAAAGCATCCAATTGTAACTGGCCCAGGGGCACCGCGCATTCTAGGCATAGACTTCCTCAGGAATGGCTACTACAAAGACCCAAAGGGGTTCAGGTGGGCTTTTGGAATAGCTGCTGTAGCGACAGAGAACATTAAGCAGTTGAACACTTTGCCTGGACTATCAGAAAACCCATCTGCAGTGGGACTCCTGAAAGTGACAGAGCAACAGGTACCAACTGTCACCTTGACAGTGCACCGCCAGCAGCACCGGACAAATAGAGATGCTGTGATCCCCATCCACAAGATGATCCGTGAGCTGGAGAGCCAAAGGGTGGTCATCAAAACCCACTCACCCTTCAACAGTCCCATTTGGCCTGTGCCCAAATCTGATGGAGAATGGAGATTGACTGTGGACTATCATGTATTGAATGAAGTGACTCCACCGCTGAGCACTGCCGTGCTGGACATGCTAGAACTCCAGTATGAGCTGGAGTCCAAGGCAGCAAGGTGGTATGCTACCATTGACATTGCCAATGCATTTTTCCCCTTTCCTTTGGCAGCAGAGTGCAGGCCTCAGTTTGCTCTCACCTGGAGGGGTGTACAGTACACCTGGAACCGACTGCCCCAGGGGTGGAAACACAGCCCCACCATCTGCTATGGGCTGATCCAGACTGCACAGAAAAGGGTGAGGCTCCAGAACATTTGCAGTACATCGATGACATCATTGTGTGGGGGAACACAGCAATGGAGGTATTTGAGAAGGGAGAGAAGATCATCCAGATTTTGCTGGGAGCCAACTTCGCCATCAAGAAAAGCAAAGTCAAAGGACCTGCCCAAGAGATGCAGTTCCTGGGAGTGAAGTGGCAAGGTGGATGATGCCAGAGCCCCATGAGGTCATCCATAAGATCACTGCAATGTCTCCACCAACAAGCAAGAAGGAAAACAAGCTTTCCTAGGTGCCATAGGCTTTTGGAGAATGCACATCCCTGAGTACAGCCAGATTGTGAGCCCTCTCCACCTGGTCACTCGCAAGAAGAACGATTTCCACTGGGACCCCAAAAAACAGCAAGTCTTTGCCCAGATCAAACAGGAGATCACTTATGCAGTAGCCCTTGGCCCAGTCAGGATGGGACCAGAGGTAAAGAATGTGCTCTACTCTGCAGCTGGGAGCCATGGTCTGTCCTGGAGCCTTTGGCAGAAGGTGCCTGGTGAGACCCGAGGCCGACCCTTGGGATTCTGGAGCAGAAGTTACAAAGGGTCTGAAGCCAATTACACTCCCACAGAGAAGGAAATCTTGGCTGCCTGTGAAGGAGTCCAAGCTGCCTCAGAGGTGATTGGCACAGACGCACAGCTTCTCCTGGCACCCTGACTGCCAGTGCTGGGGTGAATGTTCAAAGGAAAGGTTCCCTTTACCCACCACGCCATCAACGCCACATGGTGCAAGTGGATTGCCCTCATCACACAGCACGCCCATATTGGCAAACCGAATTGCCCTGGGATTTTGGAGATAATTACAAACTGGCCAGAAGGTGAAGATTTTGGTCTCGCTGATGAAGAGGAGCAGAAGCAAGTGACCCGGGCTGATGAAGCTCCACCGTACAACCAGCTGCCAGCAGATGAAACACACTACGCCCTTTTCACCGACGGTTCCTGCCGCATTGTGAGAATGAACCGGAAGTGGAAAGCTGCCGTATGGAGCCCCACATGACACGCTGCACAAGCTATCAAAGAAGAAGGTAGATCGAGTCAACTTGCTGAACTCTGTTCAGCTGGCCTTGGACATTGCTGAGAGAGAGAAATGGCCAAAGCTCTACCTTTACACTGTTTCGTGGATGGTAGCCAATGCTCTGTAGGGTTGGCTGGAAAGGTGGAAAAGAGGCTAACTGGCAACATAGAGGAAAACCAATCTGGGCTGCTGATGAGTGGAAAGACATTGCCACTCGGGTAGAGAAGCTCCCCGTGAAAGTCTGTCATGTGGATGCCCATGTTCCAAAGAGTCGGGCTAATGGAGAACACAGGCACAATGAGCAGGTAGATCAGGCCGCACAGATAGAGGTCTCGAAGATAGACTTAGATTGGGAGCACAAGGGAGAAGTGTTCCTGGCTTGATGAGCCCACAATGCCGGAGGTCATCAGGGCAGAGGCGCCACCTGTAAGTGGCTCGACACCAAGGGGTGGATCTAACCATGGACAGCATCTCTCAGGTTATTCATGACTGTGAGATGTGTGCTGCCATCAAGCAAGTCAAGCAGGTGAAGCCTCTCTGGTATGGGGGGTGATGGTCCAAATATAAGTATGGAGAGGCCTGGCAGATTGACTACATCACACTGCCTCAGACCTGCCAAGACAAGCACTACGTGCTGACCATGGTGGAAGCCACCACTGGATGTTTGGAGACCTACCCTGTGCCCCACACCACTGCTCAGAACACCATCCTGGACTTTGCGAAACAAGTCCTTTGGAGGCGTGGTACCCCTGAGATAATTGAGTCAGACAACGGGACCCATTTCAAGAACAGACTTGTAAGAACCTAGGCTAGAGAACACGGCATTGAGTTTGTTTTTTCTAATAGATTTTAATTGACAATACAGAGCCCAGCAGTATTGGATGCAATGTTATTGTAATAGCTCTAACAGAGATTGTTTGTTTGGAATTACAACACTGATTTTGATAGGAGCCCCCAAAACATTGGATAAAAAACTGAATAAAATTAGAAGGTAGAAATGAAGCTTTATGCACAATGTACTTATCTAATGAATTTTAAAAGCCTGTTCACAATATATTTGCCTATGCTAGTGCAGAGCCGTTATTAGATTTGAAATTAATTTCATTTTTATTCAGCATTATTTTCCTTTTTCAAGTCATGAAAGCTGTTCCTAGATTATGGCTGTGAGACCAAAATAACTAAGAGAGAAAAAGAAGGGATAATATTCATTGTGCGCGATTTCCACTCAACTCTCACTTAATTGTGAAAGGGAATGTCTAAATTGCCAATTGAAAAACATGCAAATATCATCCGTTGATAATTGAAGCAAACATTGCATGAACTAATGTTTTAATTGCAGTGTGTGCTGAGTCTACATATATGTGCAATATTGTACATGAGTATGCATTAAAAACAGACCTGTACATCCTCTAGTATTTTCTTGGGCCAATGAGTTTTCATCTCTTTGTCAAAACATGTCATGCATGACAGTAAGGTGATGTTTTCCGAGGTTAATCACCAATCTCCCTGGGTATTAGTAAATATTGCAATGGGCACAGCAACTGCGGAGCAGAGAGATGAGCTTTCGCCTGGTTGGAGATAAAAAATGGCTATTTTTACTTTTTATAACCATTTGCGCAATCACAAAGGAGAATAAGAATTTGATTATAGAAACATTTTCATATGTACTTTTCAATATGCAGGCAATATTTACTATATGTTGATTATTTTGTTTGGCTTCATATTCACCAGATTGTTTTACAAAATGTAGTATCTTACATATCATCAGCAAGGAGAAATCTTATCCCTTTTTCCTGACAACATAAAAAACACCCATTTTGGATATTGCTGAGGCCCATTATTTAAAACTTAATTCCTTCCCCGAAGTACTCCATGCTGCCACAATGCTGCATAATAAATTAGATTAAAATCCCAGACTGACTCTTGTCCCCTATTTGCGGCATTTTTTTTCTGAAAGAAAGAAGATTAGACTATGGAAATGGAACATGATTATGGTTTATTTTGTTAGCATGGGCAGTGTTGAGCCTTTGACCTACATTTCTTGTGTGTAGCTCTTGCGCTATATCTGGATAATGACTGACAGAAACACTGATGTGGGTTGACCTCTTTTTCACATAGATTTTATATACATAAGGAAAACACTGAAGTACAAATCTTCAGTTGAATCCTAACAAAATCCCAAGGAAGAAAACACTTATTTCAATAACAACAACAACAAAAATTTACACACAATGCCTCATACATCATATGGTGTCTCCTGTTAAGTATTGTGGGTATTTGATATAGATGTGCATGGACAAGATTATGCAACTAGCAATTGTATCCTACAGTCTCTTTCTTTTTCAAAACGTTTTTTTCCTATCAAATTTGGGCAGTTAGCAAATCATGCTCAGAAGCTGACTTTCTCTGGATGCTCCAGAAAGTCAAGTGAAGTCTTTATGCATCTATTTTCAGGATCTTAGTATTCTTTTGAAGATTCTCACCTCCAAGAAATGCCTGCAATAAAAAAGGCTTCCTTCATTATGGCCTTTCTTTCTCTCCCTGATTATGGTGTTGTTTTGATATATTGAGGGAAATGTACATATGTGGCCTCTATTAATACTAATGCTTTTTGCAGTTCAATAAGCCTTTAGGACTCAGTGTGATAGTTTGTCTTACTTAAAATTACTGCCAAGGTAAACAGATTTTTGAGTAAGCTTACCTAAACTAAGACAAATGTCTTCTGCTTATTTCAAAGTAGTATGTTACACAGTTTGTCTAGGCACTTGTATTTAAACCATAAATGAAAGAGGAATTATTGAAGATATTTAGTATTGAAACCAGTATGATAGTTTAATGCCATTATCTCTTAGAAAGTCTGATCTTGATAGTGATAAATATTTAGAAAAAAAAGTTAAAGAGAGTGCCTTTCTAGGGGAGAAACTAGCAATGTCTCTTTCTCTTTCACCAGTCTGTTTTCAAATGGCCATCCAAGCAAGCTCTGAGATTTTGATATTTCTAGAAACACCTACTGTGTATAATTTACTTTAAAATGGCATATAGATCAACAGCATAAAAAAAAATGTTTAACTCTGGGAAACTGAGCTAAAAGGTCACTTTTTGAACAAATTCATCAGGTGGGAAAAACAAACCTAGCTTTTCTTTGAATTTTTAATAGGTTTCCTTTTTCTGTGTGAAGTCTGGGGGGGCAATGTTCTGTAGTGTAAAGGTACCATCTTAACAATCCAGTGAGTGTTTCACACAGATTGGCATGCATTTGTTTGTCTGCTTAAGTTTGTTTAAATTTGCATGTCATGGCTTTGATAGGTATGTTCAGCTGGTCTACTTATTTTTACCCTGGGTGCAGCATTTGAAGGTTTTCAGGGAGGCATTTTTTTGTCTACAAGAAGACAGTGACTTGAAGGCCTCAATTAAAGACTGAAAACATTATGAAAGACAGTGGGAAAAAGGTATTTGGACAGCAATATGAGGCCTAAAGAAATGTTATTAATAAAAAATTCAGGTGAGAGGCATTGTGGTGGTTTGTAAAGATTTCCTGAAATTTTTACCTTCCAAGATCTGGTTAGTCTCCCTTGTATCTGACAAGGACCAATCAGTGTTGGATTTTTAAAACTGACATATTGTTATACCAATGAGAAAGTTTATGCGTCTTTGTGAAACACACACGTAAAGACAAAAAACCCCGGGAAAGGTCTCTTCCATTTCTGGTCTCTCACAAGGTTACACCGGCGTGGGTCCCCTCCATGTGTCCCAGGCCAGGCAGGGGTGGGGTCAGGAAGCTGCCAGGCCCTGTTTTCAGCCAGGGGCAGGAGAGGCCTATTGCTAAGATCCTAGCCCCCTCAGCATGGTCGCAGCTTGGCAGAACCCTGCCCTGCCACTGGCTCAGGTCAGCCGTGGGGTGGCTGGGCCTGCTGCGCAGCCCATGTGGCCTAGGGGAGAGACAGCTAAGCCCCATTCTTGTAAAGCCCTCCACACCCTTGCTTGCTGGGCAAGGTGGAGGGAGGATCCGCGGCCTGCGGCTGGAATTGAGTGCAGTGGGTGCCGGAGGGCAGCCGTGGAACCAAAAAGTTATCACCACTTTTCTGACTGGACCTTGCATCCTTGCCCAGCCCCCAGCACAACCTGAGTGTCCTAAGATCCTGGCAGAGCTCCAGCATGGTCTGGCTGCAGTCTGCATCATCCATGTAAGATATGAACTCTTCCTATGCTCAGATAGAACTTGCAAACATTCAATCCTCCCTTGAGTAAGAAGAAAAAAAAACCAGAGAGATATATCAAAGTCAGTAAAGCAGGAGTCAGGTTCCAGATTGAAAAAGAATGAGGAGATGCCATGAATTTGGGCTGAAAATCCTTTTGTAAGCTATAAGCATGGACTGTACTACACTAAATATTCCTATAAACCTTGGAAAAATACATGGGGGATTGGAGTGTTCAACTTAATAGATCTCTGAATAAAAGCATGTATGTTGAGGATCCTTTGCCCTGAGGAAAAAGGGGGATCTCTATTCCTGGGGATGAAGTATGAACAGAGAGAAAGAGAAATGAAGAGAACTTTTGCTTTTTGAACAGTTCATTCTTAAAATAAACACCCCATGAGTTTAACATAGCCCATAAGCATAGTTTTTAAGAAAACTGTGAAGATAGGAGGAGTTTGTGGAAAATAAAGCCACAAGAGAACTGGTTGGTTTTTTTTTTTTCTTCTTATGAAAAAATCCGTATAGCCAGACAAGAAAAAAGTCCTTTCCCTAAATTGAACTGAAAAAAAATATTTAAGTTGGTAACTGACTGAAGTGTTTCTGTATGTTGTTAAGAAGGAGAAGAAAGTGTGGGAAAAGGAAGAAGGGGTGGTTTGAAGGTTTTATTCTGAATTTATTATTTCTTTATGTTGTTAATAAAGTTTTTATTTACACCCTTTAAATGTTAGGCCTGCCTTGCTTTTACTCCTAATTATATCTCACGGCAGAAAGTGAATATATTAAAATTGGCAAATCTAAACTACTGCTCTAATTGACGTTTCTGCCCAATTTAGAATTGAAACCAAAACAGGCATTTAATAGGAATTTTAGTGTGGCTGATAACCAATATAAGTTTTCACCAAGATGCAGAAAACTTGTGTCCCTTTGTTCACACGAAAATGTGCAGCTCAGGTTTTTTTTCTTTCCATTCTTAGTATAATCATTGCCAAACTCCTCAAACAGTAAATTATATACTCATACATGTCACAAAGACTTTCTTCTGTGTGCTGCATGGAGAGGTCAGCAGGTAGCCAGGATTTATTTCAGCTTTTCTTTTCCTCTTTGTTTAGAGTACAGCTTTTTTCCAAAGCACTGAGGTGGTAGTACACAAACTTTTAGGACATCCTGAAAAATCTGCTGTTTTGAATAACCTCTCCAGATGGATGACTGCAGTCAGTGTCCTCTGGCTTCACTTTATCTCTTGATCATATTCTTTCTGAGGCATAGGGAGTGGTCTTTTAGATTTGTCCCTTGTCAGAAACCAGGTCCTAACTTCTAGAGTACTTTAACTATCAGGGCTAGGATTTCAAATAGGTGAAGTTTTATTTAAATCACGTTTAATTAAAATTTAATTAGATTTTAGAGATTTTAAAGAATTAGATCCTCACAATATATTATATCCTAAACTAAGTATCATGAGCTGATTAAATTTTTATGGAAATATACTATTAAAGATTGATCACCTTACTCTGGAAAATAATTATGAAAACCAAGTGCTGAAGTGAAAATAAAAACTCAGCAGATGGAAACCCATCAGAATTTAAGTGGTAAAAAATGTGGACTTCATGGGTAGTTTATATTCCTGAAATTGATTGGGGAACAGGGTCTTTGGCATTTGGTATCTGTTGCCTCTGACTTATTCCTGTGGGCTTTGAGTTATAATTTTCATTGATGGAAAGAAACAGGTAACTACAGAGTACAGTACTTTACAAAAGCTCACTAGAACCAGGGGAAACTGGTTGGGATGGAGCCTGTATACACTTTTGAATAAATGATTATTTAGTTGCTATGATTTTTCTAGTGATTCAGTTAAATGGTTCCATTTACTACTTTTAAATGTTACTGATGCTATGATTTCTTACTCTATCTGGGAAGGTATTAAGTTGCTGATGCTGCTACAGATTCCTTTTATAACTGCATGCCTTTCCCCTCGCTCAGTTAAAGTACTTGTTATGCCTCTTCTTCTTCAGGAATATGGCAACCAGCCATCCAGTCTATGGGTAACCAGGGTAGACAATGAAATGTCTTTTTGATCGCCTCAGAACAAGGAGGTGCTTTAAATATTATTCTGTCTGGTGGATATCTGGTGGACAGATGGGTTCATTCAATAGTAAACCCAAGAAATAATTGATTGTTGTCTCCTGTAGTTATTAATAGAATAACCTGATGTTTGTCATATTCTTGAGGAAGAGGAACAAAAATTAAACCAACTGACAATCTGACAACTGAAAGTGAACTGTAGAGAATCTGCCACTGGCAGGCTGTCCACATCTAATATTAGAAGAAAAATTTCCTATAATTACCTAGAACATGAAAAGCTTTTCCATCAAGAATTGGCATGGGAGACAGGAAACAGACTAAACAAACTTCCTGATAACATGGCTTGCACTGTACTATGACTTTATGAGGTGAGAAGTAATTTTGAATTAATAATTTGCTATTTTTAAGTTTGTTGTGATGATTACTGCCTGAGTCATTCTAGCAGTAATGTACTTCTGTTGGTTCTGGATCATCTATTCTTAGCAGATTGCTCATATCCTTCAACAAAGCATGGACCTCTTCTTTCACCTACAAAAACCAATAGCATTTGTCTGGATCTCCAGGCTGGCAGATTAATTTTTGGTTGACTCTTTCATCTTCCTGAGGGGAAGAAAAATCTGGAATATGTGAAAAGGTAATTTTCTGCAATACAGTGAGGATTACTAGAAGCAATTGTTTCAGAATCTAAATGCTTTTGGGAGATTGGCTGAAGTGCAGCGACCATCCACCACCTCTTTTCTAGTGCAGGCGGATAACAAGGAATGAGTTTCTGTATTGTTGTAGAACAGTATGTACAAGTACTTGGATACTTGCCCATTCTGATAAATGCCCATACCAAGTGAAGAGGCCTTTAGAAACAAGATTTAAAAAGACCACAAACAGCAACAGAATGTGACAGCAATGAAAAAATGCACCACTGCACTTAAAACCACCCATTCTGTTAGTCAAGTATTTAATATATGTGCTTTTCCTATAGTGTCATGTTGTGGTTATAAAACTTAAGGATTGTTGAATTTTGCTGTGATGTAGCACAATTGGTCTCAGCTGAATGTGCCCCTATTAAGTTGAATTTATGCTAATTCTGTCCAATTTCAACAGTGTTATTGGCTGCACTACTAAATTCCTTTCCTAGGAGACATTCTGTTAGATAAGTGATGCACCCAAAGTAGAATATAACAAATTATATTTTTACTTAAGCTGAATATGCTTTACATCTGTAATCAGGATAGAATTATGTCCACTGTGGATAACAAAATACTTTTTGGGTTTTCGGTGAGCATGGAACTTACTAGCAAGTGATTTGTCCAGATAACTTTTAAATAGCCTGGGCTATTTCCTCTGTTTATATTGGAAGGTAGTTCCATAGCCTGACACTATTTTTCTAATATTTAGCTGAAATGTTACTTGCTCCTGTTTTCATGTATATCTTCACAATTATTCTTCTCACAGGCTGTTTATGTGCCAAAAGCATTTAGGCACTAATCCATTCCAATAAACGTCTTCATTTTTCTGGATGGTCTTACTCCTTTAATTTTCTTGATAGTCTTACAAACAAGAATGGCTGGGTGAATTAGACTGCAAAATTTGCCCTTTTGATCATTACAGACTTCAGTTGCTTGTTGCAGGTTATATGCTCCCTCTATGGCAGGTCTCCATTCTGGTTGTGTCCAGGAGCAGCATGTTCCCTTACTTTCATTTCACTATGATAGCGCTCACTGGGAGAAGAAAAAGAAAGCAGAAGGTCTTTTACCAAGGTGTAAAGGCTTCCTTTCAACAGGATACTTACATTTTAAATAGATCAGTGTCTCAGCTAAACTGGATATGAAAAACACTTGATTTCTCAGCAGGCCAATCTTGGTTGTAATTCATGTACTAACAGGGTGAATTGTAATGATGATGCTTTTAAGGGCAGAGGTTTAGTTTCCCCAAAGTTTTTTGATGCAGTTTTGTTAGCTAACAGTTTCAAAATGTGCTCCCATGTTTGAGTTCAGGCTATGCAGCCATGAGAGACTACACAAAGTGGGGCTTACAAAGCCCACATCCACTCCACAAAGTGGAGCTGCAAGACAGAACTCCTGAAAATGGCAAATAAGAAGTGTTTGCTAATCTGCATCATATGCCAGATGAAGTGGAGTGGAGCACTTCAGTGGGTATCAGGCTATGTATAGGACTATTAATAAAGGCTATGTAAAGAACTACTCTATAGGAAAGGTAAAAGTTTTCAAGCCATTTGTAACCTAATCACTAAGAAACAGCTGTCAGTTACAGAACAAGCATGTGCTTCCCATTCATGCTGTCTGAAGAGAAGTCAAACATTTCCAGGGATCCTAAAACACAGTAGAAAGTGACTGTATGCAATCCATGTCAACTGTAAGCTCAATCCACAAAATCTTTTCAAGAGCAGCGAGAAACATAGTGATGTTTAATTGACTTCCAGAATGTGACAGTAGGTATCTTCCCTAGTGAAACTGGATGTAATAAAAGTTTAGTAAGGAAGAATTCTTAAAGAAATAAGAAACATTTATTTGCATCTCATCTTCTTGTAATACTGAATTTTATTGCTTCATTACCATTTGGGAAATTGACCATTTGAAAGGCTAGTTGTTGGCTTTGTGAGGTGGTTCAGTGGAGGCAAAGCTGTACTCTGGTGACTGGTGGGTGACAGTGCATGCTTCATTGAATGTGAGCAAAATCAATGGTTCGAGGATTCTGCTCATCTGTTTTCCCAAATGCACACTTTTTAATAGCTGATATTCTGTAGTTTCCATATTTTCATAACCTGAAATCTATTCTCTTTAATATTTGTAAAGAGTTTATGGTCAGAACAAGCAGAATTCCATACAAGTCAGCCTTCTGAGAGGTTCAGCAATTGTGGGTCTCCACTTTGTCTGCAAAAACCCAGCAGCTTCTAGAATACACACGTGTAGAGGGAGATTCATATAAATTCATAAGTGAGGACCAAGAATTCTGTCTTAGGAGCAAAGAGAGCTGCTGCACATCGTTGTGGTTTCTCATTCCTCATGAGTATGTTGCATTGTATTGTTTGCCTGATCTAAACTACAAGTTTTTGCAGTCTGGAAGTATCTTGCTTGCCTACAAGGTGAGCAGCACATGTGTAAAGAAACAAGATGACGCCTTAGAGAGTTCTTTCTCATGCATTCTGTGGGGCTAGCAGAAACACTACTGGGATGATGGAGTAGGAAGAGAGGTTGCACTCATTTTCCTGGAAAAGTGATGGAGTAGACTTTGAGATATTAGATAAAATACATGGGTGAAGATTTCAGGAAGCATTCTTTTTTGGATTCTGCAGAAATGGTCTTGGAAAGCTCAATTGAAAAAGAAGGAGTAAAATTATAGAGGTTATGTTAGATATCTGAAGAGTGAAGCTCACATTGAAAAACTAATGTTAGAAACAACAAGACCAAAAAAAGAGAAAGACAGCTAGAGTATTTATGACAAGGGTAGATGCAGAGATAGCCTATTTTAATGTGGTAGATTGGACATTGTACCTACATTGTTTCTGGTCATTTTAAGCATTTGGCAAGTCAGGGCTGGGAATTTGCCAGAGCATTTGTTGTTTTGTTGTTCTTGTCAGAGCACCACAGTTGAAGCACATCATTATGCCGTCAAACTCAGGGTCTAAATTCTTCCATGTGCAATTTCAATGTGCTCTGCCACTCATTTTATTAATATTCTCTGGCCTGGCTTACATCACCACTTAATGCATTTGCAGGTGGGTAGAGAAAAATTGTAGCTAGCTCAGTTTTGGATTTTGAACTTCATTTTACAATCCTTCAAAGTGCCAGTAACTAGCCAGCCTGAGAAAACATACCTTGACACTTTGGTGACAGAAACTAGGGAGAAGTGTGTTGCAGGGCAGGCTTGAAGTAGATGGAAGAAGCATGTGTGAGCCTGCATTACTCTATCTCAGTACCTTATATCCACGCAGACTGATCCAAGGTTGGCAAAGAAGGATTTGCATGGGAAGAAGGGCTGCCTAAGTCAACAACTGTGTCTTCAATATGTTCCCACAGTAATACCACACTTTCAGCATGAATCCACTCCTATTTATGGCTAAGACTTAAAAGCATCTAAATTGGGCCCTGTACATTATATGTGCATTTGTTTAGGTATGAATTACTTCCTTTCTGATTATCATTTCTAGTATTAGTACTATAGGTAAATATCTGGACATATTTCCTGCATTCATGATAAAAATTAATGACCTTCAGTAACCAACAGTGCAACCTGTCATTTAGTGGTCTTTTTAAAACAAAACAAAAATGTCAGCACAATAATCACTTTTAAGTTGATTTCAGTTTAGTTATACTATTGGACAGGAGAAAGTCATAAATAAGGCCTATTGCAAAAATCTAACTGCAAAATTATGTTCCTTTCCTCATAGAAGGTGAATTCTGTTCTTGCAGAGAGTTGTAACTAGGAAGGAGGAAACTCTTCAGAAATTGCCTCATGTACAACTTAGGACATGGAGCCAGCTGTAAGCTACAATAGCTGTTGTCTTGACCTTGTCCAGTGGAATAGATATGTGTTCATTTGTAGATACGTATGGATGTGAGATGGATCTTAAACAGAGAAAGAGGGAGATTTAAGAGCATTAGATGTCTTCCTCAGTCTGTTAGCAAGAATGTGGAGTTTGTTCTAGTGTTATAATTTCTCCAATTTTCATGCACTTTTTGCCAATTTTGTGTCTGTTGAATAGAGCTGCAGAAGGCCCATTATAGGTGAAGTATTATTTCTAAAATCAAATTATAGGAGATATAAACACTGATAAAATAGTCTCCCTGAGACCTCTCTGTGTCTTCCTATCTAAGCTGAATGGTAGTCTGAGATGGTTCAGACTAGATTGTGTGATGGTTCTGTCTGAACTGAAAGGCTCTAAACCTTGCATGTCAAATTTCCAAGACTGAAGAAAAGTGCAGCTGCTACAGTACATTAAAAAAGATGAAGTGAAAAGATTTATTAGGCACTGCACTCTGTTTTTTCTCAAGCTAGAGAGAAAAATTTGGATACTGTCCTATAGCAGAGATGGCCATTTGGCCACAGCAGTCTGCAGTATTGGCCATAGCTGGACAGTAACAGTAGCTTCAAAAGGAGATGCACAAATCATTCGTCTGTCAGGAACAATCTCAGTTCAGACAAGGACCGGTGTCCTGGTTTGAAAGGACAGGTGTCTGCCAGTAAGGGCAGAAGTTTCCCTTTGAATCAGACTTTGGTTCCACTCCCCCCAAGTATTATAATCGTTTGAATCAAGGACTCTGAGGCAGAGATAAGGGGGTGGGAATTACTGCTCTTTTACTAATATATCTAACTGTACAAGCAGAAAACAACAGCAGTTGTTAAAATTGCTGACAGAGCAGAACAGATAACTCGGTGTCAGTCCCTTTAGATGCAAGCACGCTGTCTCTGTGCTTAGTCCACAGCCCGGATCTGCCGAGGGCAGACGGGAACGGAGGCAGGAGGGGGTGGGGCGGCAGCGGCCACGCCGGTCTCGGGCGGGAACGGGCTGGAGCGGCGGCTCCTCGCTCACCATGCGTGTCCGGGCGATCAGCTGTGTCCTCAGCGGCAGGAGGCTGGAACGGGGCAGATGCAGGGCAGGTGATTGCAGAGGGTCTGGCTCTCCTGTGCTCCGAACACGTGGGCTGAAGATCCCAGGCGTCCTCCTCTGAGCTCGCCAGAAACACGAGTCCCCTCCCAGAAGACTCAGAGGCCCCTCCGAGAGCCGTTCCCACCCACCCCTTTTGTCTGGACTCATCAGAGACCCTGGATGTAACCCAGCCAGCTCCGTTGGCATGATAATGGGAAAAATTCTTTCAATTGACACAGTAATAGAAAAACACTCAACCCCCAACATTATCCACCCCGAATTTTTTCCATGCCAACATGCTACATCATATTGAAACTTTTAAATTATATACATACATGTAGTTATAGGCACAGTATCCTAGATAGTTCACCCTAGAACAAGGTCCCCTTGGGGTATGCATCGGGTCTCTCCATCCTTTTGCATCACTCACCAAGTGCAACCTGGTCCTTGAGCGAAAACCACCCCACGAACAGGACTGTCTTTGCTGGAAGCAGAGTTCACCCAGACAGTTTTCCCTAACATGCCTCTCAGGTGTACCACTGGAACCTTATCTCCATCTGCTGCTCCCAAGGGCTCTGACTGGGCAGGGCCTGCTCGGTTAGTGGAACCTCGGGTATTCACTAACCATGTGGCCTTTGGTAGATTGATCTCCCAGTTCTTGAAAGTCCCCCCACCAAGTGCCTTTAAGGTGGTTGGTTTTAAGTAGACCATTGCACCGTTCGACTTTCCCAGCCGCTGGTTCATGGTAGGGAATATGGTACACCCACTCGATGCCATGTTCTTTAGCCCAGGTGTTTATAAGGCTATTTTTGAAATGAGTCCCATTGTCTGACTCAATTCTGTCAGGGATACCATGCCTCCAGAGAACTTGTTTTTCCAGGCCCAGGATGGTGTTCCAAACAGTGGCGTGGGGCACAGGGTAGGTCTCCAACCATCCAGTGGTGGCTTCCACCATGGTCAGCACGTAGCGCTTGCCTTGGCGGGTCTGAGGCAGTGTGATATAGTCAATCTGCCAGGCCTCTCTGTACCTATATTTGGACCATCGCCCTCCATACCAGAGGGGCTTCACCCGCTTGGCCTGCTTGATGGCAGCGCACGTGTCACAGTCATGAATAACCTGAGAGATGCTGTCCATTGTTAGATCCACCCCTTGGTCTCGTGCCCACTTATAGGTGGCGTCTCTGCCCTGATGACCTCAGGCATTGTGGGCTCATCGAGCCAGGAACACTTCTCCCTTGTGTTCCCAATCTAAGTTTATCTTTGAGACCTCTATCTGTGCAGCCTGATCTACCTGCTTGTTGTGCCTATGTTCTTCATTAGCCCGACTCTTGGGAGCAGGGGCATCCACGTGATGGACTTTCACGGGGAGCTTCTCTACCCGAGTGGCAATGTCTTTCCACTCATCAGCAGCCCAGATTGGTTTTCCTCTACGTTGCCAGTTAGCCTTTTTCCACCTTTCCAGCCAACCCTACAGAGCATTGGCTACCATCCACGAAACAGTGTAAAGGTAGAGCTTTGGCCATTTCTCTCTCTCAGCAATGTCCAAGGCCAGCTGAACAGCTTTGAGTTCAGCAAGTTGACTCGATCTACCTTCTTCTTTGATAGCTTGTGCAGCCTGTCATGTGGGGCTCCATACGGCAGCTTTCCACTTCCGGTTCATTCTCACAATGCGGCAGGAACCGTCGGTGAAAAGGGCGTAGTGTGTTTCATCTGCTGGCAGCTGGTTGTACGGTGGAGCTTCTTCAGCCCGGGTCACTTCTGCTCCTCTTCATCAGCAAGACCAAAATCTTCACCTTCTGGCCAGTTAGTAATTATCTCCAAAATCCCAGGGCGATTCGGGTTACCAATACGGGCATGCTGCGTGTTAAGGGCAATCCACTTGCTCCATGTGGCTTCAGTGGCATGGTGAGTAAAGGGAACCTTTCCTTTGAACATTCACCCCAGCACTGGCAGTCAGGGTGCCAGGAGAAGCTGTGCGTCTGTGCCAATCACCTCTGAGGCAGCTTGAACTCCTTCACAGGCAGCCAAGATTTCCTTCTCTGTGGGAGTGTAATTGGCTTCAGACCCTTTGTAACTTCTGCTCCAGAATCCCAAGGGTCGGCCTCGGGTCTCACCAGGCACCTTCTGCCAAAGGCTCCAGGACAGACCATGGTTCCCAGCTGCAGAGTAAAGCACATTCTTTACCTCTGGTCCTGTCTTGACTGGGCCAAGGGCCACTGCATGAGCGATTTCCTGTTTGATCTGGACAAAGGCTTGCTGTTTTTTGGGGTCCCAGTGGAAATCGTTCTTCTTGCGAGTGACCAGGTGGAGAGGGCTCACAATCTGGCTGTACTCAGGTACGTGCATTCTCCAAAAGCCTATGGCACCTAGGAAAGCTTGTGTCTCCTTCTTGCTTGTTGGTGGAGACATTGCAGTGATCTTATGGATGACCTCAGTGGGGATCTGGCGCCGTCCATCCTTCCACTTCACTCCCAGGTACTGGATCTCTCGGGCAGGTCCTTTGACTTTGCTCTTTTTAATGGCGAAACCGGCTCCCAGCAAAATCTGGATGATCTTCTCTCCTTTCTCAAATACCTCCATTGCTGTGTTCCCCCACACAATGATGTCATCGATGTACTGCAAATGTTCTGGAGCCTCACCCTTCTCCAGAGCAGCCTGGATCAGTCCATGACAGATGGTGGGGCTGTGTTTCCACCCCTGGGGCAGTCGGTTCCAGGTGTACTGCACGCCTCTCCAGGTGAAAGCAAATGGAGGCCTGCACTCTGCTGCCAAAGGAATGCAGAAGAATGCATTTGCAATGTCAATGGTGGCATACCACCTTGCTGCCTTGGACTCCAGCTCGTACTGGAGTTCCAGCATGTCTGGCACGGCAGCACTCAGCGGTGGAGTCACTTCATTCAATGCCCAATAGTCCACAGTCAGTCTCCATTCTCCATCTGATTTCTTCACAGGCCGAATAGGACTGTTGAAGGGTGAGTGGCTCTTGCTGACCACCCCTTGGCTCTCCAGCTCACGGATCATTTTGTGGATGGGGATCATAGCATCACAATTTGTCCGGTACTGCCGGCGGTCCACTGTCATGGTGGCAATTGGCACCTGTTGCTCTGTCACTTTCAGGAGTCCTACTGAAGACGGATTTTCTTCACCAGGCAAGGTGTTCAACTGCTTAATGCTCTCTGTCGCTACAGCAGCTATTCCAAAAGCCCACCTGAACCCCTTTGGGTCTTTGTAGTAGCCGTTCCTGAGGAAGTCTATGCCTAGAATGAACAGTGCCCCTGGACCAGTTACAATTGGATGTTTCTGCCACCCTTCTTTGTCAGGCTAATCTCAGCTTCCAGCAAAGTGAATTCCTGTGATCCCCCCGTCACCCCAACAATGGAAACAGGTACCTTCCCCACATGTTCTGATGGTATCAGGGTGCAATGTGAACCAGTATCAACTAGCACTTTATGTTTCTGTGGCTTTGATGTGCCAGGCCATCGCACCCACACTATCCAATAAATCCTGTCATCCCATGCCTCTCCCTGGCTAGAGGCAGGGCCCCTCTAGCCCTGGTTATTATTTCTTTCCTGGGCATACATAGTGGAGGTTCCTTCCAGGGGATCTGACAGAACATCCTCCTTGCTGTAATACCCTGCACCTTGCTTGTGGGAGGTTGAGGCTACCTTCATTTTAGTGCGGTTCCCTCGGTTAGCATTTCCCTCCCTGAGCTGACGCACCTGTGCTGCCAGGACAGAAGTGGGTTTCCCATCCCATTTTCCCATGTCTTCCCCATGGTCTCGCAGGAAAAACCACAGGTCAGCTCGTGAGGTGTACCCTCTCTCCCTAGCTGGGGGGCGTGAAGCTCTGACTTGGGGGCCTGTGACTCATACAGGTGCTACGCTGATCTTCCTCACCTCCTCAATTCTCTCCATCATCTCCTCCCTCATATCCCTCATCCTGTCTTCGACCTGTTGGAGGTCCCTGGCCACGGCAGAGACATTGGCCTGCATTGGGCCATTCATCATGCTCTTGAAATTTCTGAGTTTGTTGGCAACAGAACACACTGTCTCTGGATGGTTATCAGCATTAATCATTGCTATGTAGGTGGTATATTGAGATGGACCCAAGGTTGCCAAGTTCCATAACATCTGCCCTGTGCACTTGACCTTGTCAGGGTCATTGTCATGCTGTCCATCCCTCCCAAAGAGTACCTCTAATACTGCTGTCTCTCTCAGCTGCTGGATCCCTTCCTCAAGGGTCTTCCAGCGCATCCTACGGTGGTGCTCCTGCATTCTCTCTCTGTGTACAAACTTCTCTCTCACACTCATTAAAAGCCGGTCCCAGAGGGAAAGGAGGCCTTGCTCCCTTATGAATATCTGGTCCACACCTGAATCCTGGGCCAAGGATCCCAAATTCCTGGCCTCAGTTCCATCCAGTTGTACACCTGTTCCCATAAGGTCCCAGACCCGGAGTAACCAAGTTGTAAAAGGCTCACGGCCCCGCCGAGCAATGTCTTTACGCAGGTTACAGAGACTATCGTATGAGAGGGACTCAGTGACAATCTCAACCTCTGGCTCCCTTGCTGGTTGTGAGGACCCTCCTTGCTGATCCCCATTATCTAAGTGCCTCGTTTTAATCTTAGATTTCCTAGTTTCCACAGGAGCAACTGCTGCTGGCTGTGGCTGCTTCTGTGATCCAGCTGGAACCTGGACAGATACAATATCTACGGGTTCCACTGCAGCACCATCTGACTCTCCCTCTTTAGGGCAGGGGGAGGGTTTCTCACCAGCTGGAGAAAAATACTCCTCCATCATCTGGCTATGCTCCTTCAACATCTGACTCTGCTTTTTCAGCATTTGGCCTATATCCTTCACTAGAGCCCCCACCCACTCTGGGTGGCTCATTTCTGGGGTGGGCTGTGGGGCAGGGTTAGGCTCTGGGGCAGCATCCCTAATCCCTGCAGCAGGTATCAGAGTTGTTGTCCAAGCCACTATTCCCTTGTTTCTGAATGCTAAGTAAAACAGGCCTATCAGCAACACAAGCCACTGTATAATAACACTGGCATATAAAACAGATCTGAAATCCTTGAGAACCAGTGGGGTAGCCTCAAAAAACTGGGTGATGGGTTGGGAGAAAATTTCCCTTGCACTCGTTACCTCACAGTAAGTACCATTACTGAAATAACCCCAGAAACCCCAGTTAAAGTACGATAGCTCCGGATCCATGCAACCTCCTCCCAGAAAAAATTAAAAACCCATGAATTCCTGACATAATCAATCCACCAAACGAATCAGGTAATAGCTACAGTAACTTTGGTGAGGGAGCCCAAATTCAAATAAGGGCTTGCAAATGGGAGGGAGATGGCTGTGACCACATGGAACACAAACCAGATTAAACCAGACAACATATTGCCACTTAAGAGAGCTGTTATTCCTGTCTTAACTCTCAACTCAGTGCCCTCTGTCCCACGTCTGGGCGCCAAAATCTGTCCTGGTTTGAAAGGACAGGTGTCTGCCAGTAAGGGCAGAAGTTTCCCTTTGAATCAGACTTTGGTTCCACTCCCCCCAAGTATTATAATCGTTTGAATCAAGGACTCTGAGGCAGAGATAAGGGGGTGGGAATTACTGCTCTTTTACTAATATATCTAACTGTACAAGCAGAAAACAACAGCTGTTGTTAAAATTGCTGACAGAGCAGAACAGATAACTCGGTGTCAGTCCCTTTAGATGCAAGCACGCTGTCTCTGTGCTTAGTCCACAGCCCGGATCTGCCGAGGGCAGACGGGAACGGAGGCAGGAGGGGGTGGGGCGGCAGCGGCCACGCCGGTCTCGGGCGGGAATGGGCTGGAGCGGCGGCTCCTCGCTCACCGTGCGTGTCCGGGCGATCAGCTGTGTCCGCAGCGGCAGGAGGCTGGAACGGGGCAGATGCAGGGCAGGTGATCGCAGAGGGTCTGGCTCTCCTGTGCTCCGAACGCGTGGGCTGAAGATCGGGCATCCTCCTCCGAGCTCGCCAGAAACACGAGTCCCCTCCCAGAAGACTCAGAGGCCCCTCCGAGAGCCGTTCCCACCCACCCCCTTTGTCTGGACTCATCAGAGACCCTGGATGTAGCCCAGCCAGCTCCATTGGCATGATAATGGGAAAAATTCTTTCAATTGACACAGTAATAGAAAAACACTCAACCCCCAACAACCGGGAAGAAAAAAACCTCTTACGGCAAGCTATATTTGTTGCAGCATTCCTGTTAAAAGCATAATGGCAAAACATCATTTTGAGGCCTGTCCCCTAGAGTTATCCTTCAGCATGGTTGCTCATAATGTAATAAAACCTCTGCAAAATGGATCACACACAACAACTCATCCTAATATAAGCTGGACAAAACGTTATTGGAATAAATTAATGCTATTGTTTGTACTGAATGAAGCTAAGCTTATTTACCCCAAAAGGCAGTTTTGCCAGATGTATTACAGTAGTAGCAGCAGAAAACATTAGCAAATAGGGCAGTCCTGCTATAAAATTCCCATTAAGATTGCATTATATTAACCAGTGAAAATCTGTCTGTGCTGTTTGTACTTCTTACTAGTATGATTTTCCTTTACGCTTTTCTCCTGATTCTGTGCTTATGGCCAGGAATACTGCACAATACTGGTTCGATTATAGCATATATTTAATTGCTAGTGAACATCAGGTTTTGGAACTTCTGAATCAGGAGCAAGTCCACTCGACTCAGGAGAGATTCCAGAACATGAAAACAAGGGAACCAACCAGAGTTAAGTGCACCTAACAGTTCCCACTGATGTTTGTTAATGACTTTTACAACTACAAATACAAATTCTGTCCTCTCTGTCATATTTTTAAAGCCACATTCACAAGTTCCGCATTGGACCATCTTTGAATGGAAGTATTTTGCTACTGCAGATATTTCTGGTGATCACAGTAAAATCACCATGGCTACCAAACACCTGAGATGTTAAATACTGTTATCACTAGGCAAAAATCCATGTGTGCTACTGCTTAAAGAAAGCGTGACAGAGCTTTTCACAGTGGTTGTTTTCATTTCCCATTTTATCAAACTATTGGGAACTACCAGAATTAACACAGCGTGGTATGCCTGAAATAGCATCATTTATTTCACTGCTCTGACACATTTGAGGTTTCACAGAAAGAACAGACCCATAAATTTGTTTTCTTTCTGAGGAACTCTTAACATCATTCTCACAGTAGAAGTGGCTGTAAAATCCTCTTTGAATTAGAGTATTCTGGACATGTCTGAAAACCACCTCATTTTTATTTAAATTACAGTTGTGTGGAAGATAATAGTGACTTAAGTATGCCCTTTTTAAAAAAGCAAAAACAGAGTCACAGCAAAACGGCAGATGGACATTGTAAAAGCCCACCGAATGGGTTCTGTATTAACAGAAAAAAGCATCTCCATTCCCATCACCAACTGTGAGCAACTCTGTAGCAAGTTGTGAATCTTGATCAAGCTGTCCTGGTTTAGAGGACAGGTGTCTGCTAAGAAAGGCAGAAGACTCTTTTTGAAATGGAGAATGTAAACCTCCTCCTTCCAAATTATTATAATTTTGAAATTAAGGGGCTCTCAGGCAAGGATATGGGAATTAGGAATAACAGTTCTTTACTAGGAATGTTAAAACAGAAATACAATATTACAAAGAACAAACCCAAAATGCTGACAGAGTCAGAATACAACCTGACATCCCGTCAGTGAGGGTGTTGGTAGCAGTCCCATTAAATGGTGGCTGCAGTCCTCCTGGAGTGACAGATGTGGTTCAGTTGAGGCAGTGGTCCTGCAGAAGGGTGCAGTTTTCCTCAGAGATCCAGTGATGATGTTTAAATGTCCAGTGGAAAAGGCTGCCTTGGTGGGCAAAATCTCAGTTTTTATCTAGGTAGGAAAGGCTTGGCTCCTCTCCCTGGCAGGAGCATTTCCCAATGGGATGATGTAATTTTATCAGTCATATAGTGGGACTTAATGGCCCAGCAGCAGATGTTATCTTGCTGGAGTGAGGATGAGTTTTGGAAAAGATAAAGATGATTGCCCTACCTGGTTTTAAAGATGGCCCATTAGTAGATAATATGTGCTACGAAGGTAAGGATCACTGCACCACCTGGCTTCAGCAGATGGTGATAGAATACACATTTCTAATCACATCCTGTATTGCAACCCAAGACACAAGCTCATCTTCCTCACTTCAAGAAGGAAAAAAGAAGCAAAAACCTTTCCTTTCTGTAAACCTCTCTGTCCAGACCAGGTTCTTTCTGGGAGGATTTACAGAAATAATTGTTTATGCTAATACTTGCTTAACACCCAAGGAAGATCAAAACACTATTTAATGGCAAGTAACTACTTAGTCTTCATCTGGAAGTCAAGCAGAATTCATAACCAGTCTCACTGTGACAGTTCTCTGTACCATCACCATGCAGGGAGTATTCTGGAACCAAATTAGCCAGTTGTCACTCCCCAGGTCTCTTGCCAAAGACTGTGGGGAAAAACCTTTTATTTAGCTCTTCCCTGAGTAGGTCTTTGTTGAATAATCTGATCTGAACATGTCTTAGGAAAAAAATCTGTTTAGAAAGGGGCAAGAGTATGCTTTAGAATTCATAACTGTCCTTTGCATCCTTTGCAGTAGGAGTTTAGTTCACAGGAGGCCAGTATGAACCCAGATGATGTAGCAGCAGCCGAAGTGCAAAATGCATGGTGGGAGTCTTGATATTGATGAGGTTAATTTGTTATGTACTGTGGGACAAAAGGAGGAAAAAATCATGCTGACCTAGTTAAGACAGTACTTACATGTTTGTGTATTTGTGTGGCAGGGGATAGCAATGGGAGTAAAGCTGAGGAGGAAGCAAGAATAAGGTAAAACAAGACGGATTTATTGGCTCTGAATTATTCATCCGTATTCTGTTCTTCACTGTGCTGCAGAGGAGGAAAGCATCTCTAGCATCGTGGTTTGGGAACAGAGCAAGAGAGGGGGAGGAAGGCGATACCTATCACAGACATTAAAAGTGTTTAATTTTCCAGAGGCTCTAATTAAACAAATGTTTCTTCTTCCTGGCAGCCCTTGCAGACATTTATTGGAACAGAATAAATGAGGAGGTAATTTGTCTGGTGCGATGATCATGGCTGGCTTGGTGGCACTGTCTTGGTGTTTTTTTCCTGACTTTCCTGAGAGCAGCTGTATTTGCCAAGCCTCCTTCTGCACCCAAAGTAATGCCACCAGCTTTCCTAAGGTTTGAAATTTAGTATTGATGGGTAGGGTAAACAATGCTCACAAATAATGATGTACGACCATGGTTAAGTTTATTATGGATCCCTGGTAATTACAAGGGAGAAGGTCAAAAGGAGTGGATAACCCTCGGGACTGCTTTTCTGCAGAACTAAATGGTGTTGAAATAGGTTAGGCTGGAACTCATGAAAGAATGTGGAAAGTATTTCATTGCTGGTGCTGCCATTCATAAACGGGAGCAGAAGGCACCAAGAGGCAAAAAAGAATAGATTCAACAGCAGTGCATGGTGTCTTGGCATGAGCAAGATGGGAACTGGGTAACCAGCCCAGACATACCAGTACTTTATGTAGGTAAGAAAGTTTCTGTTTCATATGTTTGCCATCAGCACCTAAGATAGCTGAACTCACTTTGCCCTTATCCTTTCATTTCTTCTTCTCTCACGTATTCATTGTAATTCTACCTCCTGCTCTTTGTGTGTTGAGGATATAAAAGTGGCTGTGACAGCAAATAGATGGTCTGTATGAGCTTGCAGTGCCCTCAATGTCCAGGAGAGATGAAGGCCAGTTTAATTATGCAGGGTATTCATGGCAGTGATTGTAAAGTCTTAATACCACTCTGTGAAGGTCAGCAGTATTATAAGATCATATTTAAGCAGTGAATTAAGAAGAATAAAAATACATTCCTGCAACTAAAAGGCAGTCTGCCTGATTAACCTTTAGTCAAAAAATCCAGGGCTCATAGGGAAAGAAAGATTAATTCTAATTTATGTAAAACAGCTACAAGAAGGATTTGACATTCCTATTGATGAAAATGCTGTCATTTTAGCACCTATTGACTCTGCATGACTTGAGTTAAGCACTGTCCGCCCTTAAAGGCATCTCACTCTTGCAATATCCTTGACCTTCTTGTTTCTAGGCCTGTGGAGCTATGACATAAGAGGCCCTTAAAGTTTCCCTCTTTCATTGTCTGAGAAACCTGTTACAAGCCTGAGACTGAGTCTTTGCCTCTTTTGAGATGACTTGATATCCAATTTTGTTTGTGGGTTTCACTTCTTTGTAATGGAAATTAAATAAAGCACTATTGTTTATTGTTCATTAAAGATACTGGGAATATAGCTTAATCAGTTGTCCTTGTAGGATAAAACAGGAGTTGCTTGCTGCAGTGCCTGTGGAATTGCAATGGATGGATAAAGTCACAGAGATTGCTGAGTAGGGACAAGTGACACCATCAAAACTAGTTCTTGTGCCTCTCACATAGGTGCCATCTTGGTTTCTGTGTGACACAGCTGCAAATATAGAGAGAAATATGCTTCTTCAGGACAGATTTCCCTCTCAACTGCACTCAGACACATTTGCATTGTACTCTAAAGTTTAAAGATCTTGTCTCAGCTGAGCAAATTTTTAAGCATTTCAGCATTCTTCTGTCCCAGTCTGGGGTTCTTCCTCTGCCCCAAGATCACCCCAGAGGGACACGAAGGGTGGTTCAAACCCTGGTTTTCTCCCGAAGCCTCTGAAGAGAGACTGCCGGAGACGGTTTTCTCTTTTTCCAAGAACTGTTTATTATTTCTTATCTCTGGGACCTTTTGCCTGGCCAGCAGTGGTCTGCTCAGCCTGGCATCCATGGTGGAATCTGCCTGGTGAAGGCAGGGCTTATCTTATATAGTTAGTACTACGTATTACATGTTTACAAAATTTTACCAATACAATACAATTTTATTAAATGGTCCAGCCCTGACCCCATCCAATCCAAGAGTGCCAACGTGTCACCCAACACGGATGACAGGGAGAAGAAGGAGGAAAAGGTGTCCACTCCCCAAATTCTCCATCTTGGCCATGTGTCCCTTATCATAAACATTCAAGAAAACCTATTTATCTACGTTCTAACAATCTAATTTACACTTCACTAATTTTGGCAGCTTGTTTCCATTCTCCTTGTGCTGACAACTTCCCCCAGGGGTTAGAATTCAGCACCTGTGACACCAGGGTCTCACTCAGAGGTCTTTGAGACCCTTGCCAGGGGGGTTTTGAGACCCCCAAGGAGGCCAAGGGTACACCCTGGGCTCCCACATTCTTCCTTTCTCACTTTTGATTAGATGGAAACTGGAAAGTTAACATCTGCTCCTTTCAATGAGTGAGCTTAGTAAGTATGAAGGAGATACCTTTAGATATGCAGGTTTATCAACCCTTGGAAATGGAGAGCTGTCTGTCCTGTCTAGCATGCTCTTTTCTGTCCAGTGAAGCCTAAAACTTGCTTTACTCCACAAAGATAATGTAAAATTAAGACAAAAATTCTGCAGCACAGTCTGCTGAGCTCATTTGGTAAGATAAGACATTGTACAGTTCTTGGGAATTAAATTTTCATTCTATACTAAGGAAAACCTCCTTTTCAGACAGGACTTCCCCAGCAGAGAAGCATGTGCATCAGAGGTCTTAGTGCTGAAGCCACATTTGATCTGTACAGCTGATGTCAGCACCAAACATTGGGGTTGCATTTGAAAATGTAATTCCTGATAGTTTAAAAGGAAAAAAATTGCACGTCTTTCTCACACCAGTTTTTGCTACAATCATTCAGAATCACAGCTGATATATCTTCTGATATTAAAGGAGAAAAGAGCACTGGGAAGGAGAGTTAAAGGAGTGCCATTATGTATATGCGCCGTGTTTCATGTGTGGCTCTTGCTTAAAAATAAGCAAACTGTCTCTGGAAAGCATAGTGCCAGAGGTGGACAAGGAAAGTCAAAGGGCTTAGTAAACACACCTATCTTTAGATAACAGCTCCTGTTAGTTTGGCCTTAATAAGGGAAACTGCCTGTGGGAAATCATAATTAAGTGGCTCTGCCTTGGCCCAGTAGCAGAGCTTGACCCTCTGTGCCTCAAAATTCTGCTCTGCAAGAAGCACTTGCTGTCTGCGAGTGCATAGGTGCTTTTCCATTCCTTTGAGCCAGAGCCTCCATTGCAATAGGGAACATGCATGGTCTTTTTGCTCCAGCTGACATCCATCCCTTCCAACCCACAAGCCTTCAGCATCCTTGTGAACAGTGGAGAATCCTTCTCCCCCTTTTCCTAGGTAGGGGAATGTGTTGGGAGAATTTATTAGGCAGTTGCAGTAACAACAGCAGTCTTGGAAGAGCAGGGCTGTTAGAGGTGCTGGAGATGTTTACTTTGATACCTCAAATCTTTGGGGTGGGAGGACAGAATTGGGACTGCAAGAGAAGCAGTGAGTAATGGCAGTTCGATTGTCAGGCTGAGAGTGGAGGCAAGAGGGGGTGATCCTAAGTTTTATCTCTAAGTGTGAATGGTTGTCAGGTCCCCCATTAGGTATGCTAGCAGTCACAGTGCTGAGAAGAAATGTGTGGAGGGTTCCTGGTGCCTCTGCTGCTGCCTGCCATGTTTGGATGTAAAAGATCCAGGGGTTGTTGAGGCATGTTTGGGGATACTACAGCAATGACACTCTAACACTTGCAGATTGGCTTCATGAAGAGACACCATATCCTGATATTACTGTTCCCCAGCAACTTGTCCTCAGAGCCTGAGATTAGCCTGCTGCAGTAATACTTACTACCCATTGTCAGGCTCCTTAAATCAGTCACAAAGGATTTAGAGGGAAAAGTATGTTAATTTATATCCTCTTATGTTTCCCAGCATATGCAGATCACAATAAGGCTCCTGTTCCATCTCATCGCCTTCCTTTCCCCTGAGCAAAGCAAGGTTCCTCCCACCTGCCCACAGCCCTTCAGTGAGCACAAGCCTAAGTCTCACATGAGCCTCCTCGCCAGAGTTTCAGCTGCTGGTGCTGCTTTCATGTGCAGCCTGCTCTGGTTGCTGGGCTCGGGAAGTTTATTTTTAAAGAAAGGGTTGTATAGAATAGACTGCTGATTGATGGCTTTTCATCAAATGTGTTGATTTTGAATAGAGAATTCACCAGGTTTTTTAATCCAGTGTTAGTGGGACTTCTCAGATGTTTCTGTCAGACATAAATATTTATTTTCCATCCTTTGGTTTGTTTCTCTCTCCTCAAGTTTTATATTACTTTGTTGAGGAAGCTGGAAGAATATAAAGCTAAAGGAACCTGAATGGTTTCCCAGTCATTGCATTGATTAAAGTAGCTCCAAGGGTCAGTCTGATCTGCTGATTTCTCTTCATGTTATCTCAATTTGATAGGCAACCCATGGCAGTGGAAAGCACTGGAAACCCATGCAAACTAGAGATTTTTTTTGTTGTGAACTTATGCCCAGGTGAAGACTCTCCACATCCACAGGGAACTGCACTGCTCTGCTCTCACTTGGTCAAGTTAGGCTTTCATTGGGGCCTGAGCAAAATCTGTTAGAGCAGTAGCACTTCCCTGATCTTCATTCAAGTCCTTTTAAATCTTTCTCCTTTGCAGTCATTGGGGCCAATCATGCATGTTCAAAAAGACTACACTGACTTGGGCAAACTGTTTTCTCTATTGCCACGGCCTCCCATGGCTACCAGCTCTGCTTCAGGTGCAGGGCACCCAGGACCACAATCCCTCTAACATCCAAGTGCCCAGGAGCTTTGGAGACAGTGTGCAATCAGGGGATTTGCTGACTCGTTTTCTCCTCAGTACCTTCCTCAACAGAAAGTGCTGTATCTTGGTTAATAGAGGTTGTAGCTTGGCTTCACTGGTTGCATTTTAAACATTTTTGACTATTAGGAAGTTCTCGTATCCACACATGCTGTGTTATCTCTGTCACTAATGTCAGAAGATAGTTGGGGGAGACATTTAGTTGCTACTTGTGTTCTTTATGTGGGTATCAGAGACTCAGAATTGGTAAGTTTTATGAGTATTGTTCTGCAGATGTGTGCAGAGCATGCCTTCAGGGAGGGCAGGAGGCTGTCACTGCGATAGGAAGGACCTTGGCATTGTACTCAGCAACTCAAGGATCCCCCACCAATCATCCTTGTTGCAGTGTAGTACTTATGTCAAGAGCAGTGTTTGCTGGGAACACTCTATAAGAAAACTAGAATTTTGTTTTGCTTAGGAAATATTTATCTATCTTGGATCCTGTCCTGCTGGTTGTGGAGGTAACTGTGTCACATAGCAATTTTGAAGACTCAGGTTTATATACATGGCAACAAGACATTTGCTGTTCTTAAAACTTTGGTACTTTCACTTCAGAGCTCTTTTGTCTTTAAAGACAATGCTACTTAGCTGAGATTTCTACTGGAATGTTTTACTGCCTTTCCAAGAAGCTCTAAGAGGAAGTATTTCCCCCCTATTTCTTTCTGGCAAAAATGGGAACAAAGCTGTAATAGGGCTTTGCACATACATAAATTCTTCTATCTAAGGAGCTCAGATGCTCATTATAGATGTTGGAAGGATCTTGTGGTCTTACTGTGAACTAAATGCAATAAATACCCTTCTATGCATTCTAGAGCAGAGAAAACATTAATTGAGGCAGGTGCATGCTGTTTTCACAAGAACAAATTGTTTATATGGTGCAAGGAAACATTGTGGGGAGTCAGATTTACTATCACTTTAATTCAGCAATATTCCAATGTGTAGAAAATATGTGCCCTAGCTAAATGTTGATGCAGGGCATGGATGTAGTGATGCTGATCAATACTGGGTTCAGCATTGAAGATTCTTATTTTTATCTTTATGAAAAGTATTGGTAATTAGAAGAACCTGTGATTAGGCTGTCTCTCCAGCAGCCATCATGTTTGTTGCTTGGTAGGTAATGGCCTGTGAGTTGCAACACTAGCTCTGCTAAGATGATGTTTAGTTTGGCAAAGATTAATCATGTGCAAAAGACATTTGCAGGGCCTTTGTGCAGAACAGAGGGTCCCAGAAGCCACCAGTTAGTCAGCCTTGGGCTAGTGTTGCTTTGCTAGATTTTAAATTTTTTTTAAGTTTTTTTTTTTTTTTTTAAAGCTCAGGCCTAGTAGTTTGTGTTCCTTTAAATCACTGCAACCCACCAAACCAAGCACAGTACGATGTATTCTGAGTCATGGTCCTCCCCCAGAGAAGACGACACCAAGGAAGCAGAAGCTGGAAGTAGATTTGAACCGAGCCCCCTGAAGCCGTGGGCGTTGATGGTAGGTGCAATAACAGGAGGTATTGCTTGTCTTCATGCCAGCAGGCAGCAGCAGCACCTCCCACTAGCATCTCTCCTGCCTCCCTGGCTCAGTCCTCCATGGAAACCAGCCGTCCTGCACACACTGCCCCTTGCTACAGGCCCCTGGGCACATCGCCCACTTCACAGCTGCTGTGGGGAGCTGCTATTTTCCTCTCTCCCACTATAATAGCATCCTTATGAGGCTTCTCCCTGCCCATCTCTCAACCTAATGGAAGGTTGCATATTTCTGCATGTGGCTTGTGCAGTGATATGTGGGTTCATTTATTATGCTCCTGGGAGTGCATCTGAACTCAAAAAAGAGAAAAAAAAAAAGGAAGAAAAAAGCCAGGAAGGTGAGGGAAATCCTAGCCTGTAACAGCCACAGTGGCAGAAAATAAAAACATGAAGTGGTTTTGTATAGGAATATTGCTCTTGCTGAACTGTCTTTGTGCCCTTGTGGGGCAATGACACTGCAGTAATTTGCCTTCTACTAGGCAGATTTGGGATTGCTCAGTAAACAGTGGCCAATCCAAATTTTTCTGTGAAAAGCCAACAATAAGGGTAGTCTGTTTAGATAAAATGCCAGTGATGGCTGACTCTTCTCAACAGCCTTTGGACTTCATGTATTTTTGATGTGACAGAGGGTGTGGGAGTCTACAAAATAATCAGGTGTTTAAATATTGGATGTATCTTGTTTTACAGAAAATACCCACTTTATGTTGATGCCAGCTTCATCCATGCTTACATCTTTTATCCTAAAAATCAGGCAGAATTTTATTCCAGATGTGTTTCACACAGTCATTTCCAAGTTATATCGTCATCACCTTTCCCTCCCTGAATATTTCCTTCTTCTGACTTTACAGCTCCAGTAATACCAGCCTTCTCCCACCTGGTGTGGTTTGCCTCTACACAATGGTTTCCCCTTGCCTCTACCATATTGTCTGTGTGAACCCTTCATACACAGAAACACAGGTTCCATCATTCCTACCAATCTTTCCTTTACAGGAGTTTCCTCCCCCTTCCTGCCTAACTGCCACTAGGACAAAATACTAGCAAAGTTTTACAAAAACCTTTGTAGTCATTGCCTCACATGGTGTTCTGCACTCCAATTGCTCCATAGAGTCAAAGAATCAATGGGGGATTAACCTCCTTATATCTGTAACCTCAGTTCTAGACTCCTTGTCACCAACATTTGAAACAAATGTCTGGACACACCATGTCTGTGCCCCTGGACCATGTTCACTCTAGCATGGCATCTCCCATTTGGCTTCTTTCTGGACCTGAGCAAACTTACTACAGCAAATCCCAAATCTTTTGTCTAGTCACGTATGAGGTAGTAGGGAAATTGCAGAATTAGAGTGATGCCTTTTTTTTTTTTTCTGGCGACTGCTGGAGTGCACAGAATCTGAATCTAACCTTTCAAGGGAAAAGAAATATTTTGCATTTAATTCTAAATTTACCTCCCACCAAAAAACATAAAGTATGTAATTATAGAGTTGAAGGAAAGAATGAGTCTGCTGTCTGATTAGAAATGAGGATTAATGACAATATGGAAAGAAGTGCAGTGATGAGAAAGGATCTTTCATTACTGGAAGATTGTAAGCCTTTATTCAACCATAACTCAGTAGTTGGTTACTAGATATAGCAGTATTTTAAGACATAATTTAGCCTCCTAGGCAGGTTTGATGTGTTTCTGGAGATGTGTTTCTATGTCTGTCATTGGTAGTTTCAGATCAATAGTGGGAAGTAAACTTGAAGCAAATCTTGTTTTAATCCTTTGTGAGAAAAAAAATTCTTTGGCTCTGATTTAATATGAGTGAAAGAAAGAGAGGGAAAAAACTGAGAGTGTGATATTGACATAGTATTCACTGGAGGGAAAAAAAGTGGGATTTTTTTCAGATGCTTCCTATGCATATAGTGAAGAGCATGGAGCAATGGGACCAGTCCTGATGGTTACTAATATATCTTTAGTTTAGATTTCAAATAACTGTTGGATGCCTTCCCCTGTGCTTGTGGAAGTCTGTCATATTCCCAAAGCATTGGGTAACCTAAGTAGTTTGTTCCATTCCCAACTTCCCTAGCTAACAGATCGGTTTTGTAATCACTGTGAGGTGACTGAATGGTTTTGAATTGTTTCTGTTAGTATTAGGTGTCATATAAATCAATGCTCTCTGCCTGGGGAGCAGTTTATCTTCCAGTACTGCATGTGGATCCCAAAAAGGCTTCCCTTTGATCTGTGGGGAGAAAAGATTGTTCCTTTGCAGCCATGAAAAATACAGGTTTCTGTAGCCATAAACCATTCCACTTCTTAAAATTAGGTATGGCAAAACAAGTAATCTGTGAATTCTTCTAATAATAGTCTGATTAAATTCCTTATATTCCTGGTTACGTGCCATAGCTCAGGTGGAAAAACAATATGTGTTGTTCATATTTATATGACCAGCACAGTAATGATACAACTACCTGAGGCAGGAATCTCATTGGACTAGACTGCAAAAATTCAGAATTTAACAAAGGTAACAGAGGTATTCAGTTATTTCAGAACATTTTATAATGGCAATGAAAATATTTTTTTTCCTTTGTCTTGCACATGCACATTTTGTGTATGCTTGGCAGCTCTGAGCAGATCTTGGTTTGTAATAGTCCTGACAGCACTTATTATCATCTGTCAAGTCAGTAATTTGTAAGCAGCAAATTTACAGAATAATATCTACAGAATAATATCTGTATAATATCTGAATAATATCTCACAAGTTGCAATGGGTATAAGCTCTTCATTGCTTTGTGTATTTCTGTGAATCATACAGCTATTTCATGCAGCTATTTTTATTATTGTATTGCAGACTGGAATCTCTGATAACAATGCAATTATCACTTGAAATAGTTATTAATATGAGATGTGCTAAAAATTGGCGTAGGCATATTTGTTGTAGGCATATTTATGTATATATGTAGGCATATATGTAGGCATATTTGTTGGCTCACTTTTCTTCAGGGACATGAATATGAAAACAAGGCTTTACCTAAAAACTATTACAGCTTAATTTTGTTATAAATTATGATGTAAAATGACATGTAAACTCATTCATAAGGCATGACACATCTGAACAACTGACTTTTTCATAATTCCTAGATGCTTAGCCTAATTATTTATCTTAATCGTAAGGGTGTGCAAAAATGGGACTGAATAGAATAGTCCAACATGAACATACCAAACATAGGGCTTATGTATTCATCAGAAAAGCCTAAATATGCAATTTAGCTTTCTAGTCTGAAGAACTGAATCCAAAACCACATTTTCAGTCTTTCATGGTTTTGTTAGGTACAAATTCTTGAAGTTTCACTTTTCTAATAAAATACAGTGCTCAAAACAAACAAACAAGCAAACAAACAAACAAACAAGAAAATAAAAAGGTAGTAATTAAATTGTGAAAGTCAGTTATGTCAGGTCTAGAAAACAAAAGCTGAAACTTCCAGCTTCTATTTATATATTCTTTTTTCTTTGTTCATATAAGTAAGAGAATAAATGTGAGGGGACACTTTTAACTAAATAAGAAATTTTACTGTGTGAGTAGTGAGCCAACTTTTAGACTTGCTGAAGAAACAGTAAGTATTACATAAGTACTACATAAGTATTAGCAAAGCTTGGCAAAATTGTAGAGATTTGCATATAGAGTGTTTAATTGTTAAAATCTTCTCTGTGAAAAATGTTCATGGGGAAATTTGGCTGAATTTGCTGCTGAAAAGAAGTGAAATTCATGGATTTCCAGGTCTATCAGGTTGGCAGAAGGTTAGCAAGGAGGAAAGGTATGAAGTTGAAAAGTAGAGAAGCCATATCCATATTGCTTGGTGCTTTGTGCTAGCTGGTGTATTTGTTGGTCACTAAGGAACTCCCATTTCTCTTGGTATTAGCAAGACATGAACCTGATGCATTGTCTCCCCTTCTGTTTAGCAATTAGGCTGGAGGGTCTCTGAAGTTGACTAGAGACAAAGAGAGGGAGAACACAAACAGGGACAGTGGCAGGCTTGCACCATGTGCAATCCCATGTGGCCATACATACCTTGGACTGGAGGGACCTCAACACAGTGGTTTCAGCTGGTGAAAGAGCCTGGACATCTTTCCAGCAATGCAGTTGGCCACATCTTCATTTGTTTTTGTCTCAGCTAAAGGAGATAGGAAGATGTGAAGCTGTATTGTTGTATTTACAGCTTTACCCATTTATCAGATGAGCAATGATTCCAGACCCTTCTGTTCGACTTTTTTTTAAAAATTGCTCTGCCACTTTTCCTGTTTTTCTACCCATTTAAAGAGTCTTCTTTTTATTTATATTATATTATATTATATTATATTATATTATATTATATTATATTATATTATATTATATTATATTATATTATATTATATTATATTATATTATATTATATTATATTATATTATATTATATTATATTATATTATATTATATTATATTATATTATTATCTAGGACTTGAGTTCTTTGATTTTTACATTTTCCTAGGGGAAGAAAGCTATCTGTTAGAGTCCGTCCTTGTTTTCCTTCTGTAGAACCAGCAATTTGCCAATATATTAAGTAAATTTTCATTTAGTGTATGCCATTTAATGTAATCAAGGGAAGCAGCACCCAAATGTATGTTCTTAACCATGGTTAACTCTCACATTGTTTTTCATTAGAATTTACAAGCATATTATTTAACATGTTAATTATTGTGTAGTTTATGACTAAGCATACAAATATCTCCTCATTTTCCCCGTCCCCTCTCTTAACATTTTGTTTGAGAAGATCAGTACATTTTGTCTGTGAAAAGCTCTAGATTAAATGCCACCCACAAATGATTTTGTGCATGTTTTATTTCGCCAAAGGAGGTTGTCAGACATTGGGGGAAATAAGCTAATATTGTATGACCTAAGATTTCAATTAATTAACAAGAAAGTTTACAAAAACTGTAATATTAACTTTGCACATCATTTTACTGGGGTAGAGACATTGTCACACAGCACTTATTTCTTGCCCTGTCTACCTCAAGGCACAGAGCACAAACAGGAAAAGAATTTTATTCCTTATTTCTGATGCAAATAGTTTTTTACAAATATTTAAAGTGAGGAAGAGGTTTCCTATCTATCAGTCATTCCTTTTTTAGCCCAGTATTACCCAAACAAATGGTATTTGACCTGTGTGTTTAAATAAGCATTGAATGGAACCCTTGCATTTTTGTGTGACATCTGATTTTAGTCCTGAAAGAAGACAGTGAATGTCTTCCACATTGTCTTTTGTCAAAATGAAGAAATTATTGAGAATGTTTGCATGCATTTTGATGATTCAAAACCCATTCGCATTTCAAGTTTGTAAAGGACTGCTGTTCACTTCCCTTTCTGTTACCATTAATTTTATCCTCAACTTCCTCAGGCCAGTCCTTAAGGAAGATTTCCTGTCAGTCAGCTGCTTTCTGAGCTCTAATTTTAGAAACATATAATTTCTCCCATATTTTACCCTCTGTTTTCCTATTCCCATTTAATTGAACTTTTACTTTTCATATTCTTAAAAGAAGAAAATCTCATTTCTTCTTTTCCTTTAGCCTTCATTTTCTGTTGAAATGCAACATCTATCAAAGCCTCTTTTTTTTTCTTCATACTCCTCATCTTTATTTATTTTGTTGCAAGCTATCTGGATGCCTTCCTCCTCATGCTGATACTCTCCACTGGAACCTTTGTTCCTGCTCTGGTCACTTTTCCATATTTATAGCACTGTTCCTACTAGCCTGCCTTAATTTTCCTTTGTGTACTCCTGTCTGTTCCCATTCCTTGTAAAAATCGTCTTCTTGCCCATTCCTTTAGCCATATTACCCTTCAGTAGAATTTTGTGACAGCTCTTTGTCTTTTTCTCAAATTGAAGATGTTTTTTACTCCCAGCCAAAGCCTCTGCCACTGTTACTGAGTTTAATTGAGAAAATTAATAGTAATGTTAAAAGAGAGCTGGAGGCCTCCATGGGTATGCAGTGGTTCTCCATCAGGACCTGTCTATCTAAGGGAAAAATTTATCAGTGCAGCTAACAGAACTCTGGGAGCTTTTGGAAAGTGCCAAGTCAAGCTGTGGCCACAGACCCTTCCTGTAGAGGTGGAGTAGCCCAGGGATATAATATGACAGAGTACAGCAGTAAGTGGTCCATTTCTTCTGAACATGATTTACAAGGTGCTCACATGCAATAGCATAGTAAGCTGGTGATCTCTTACAGGGAACTGAACTTTTTTACATCAGCTTCTTCAGATGGAGACACTCCTCAGACCCCTTCCTTGTTTTTTCTCAGCCTCCCTTTCACACCCTGTTTCTTAGTGCTCACTAGTCTTGTGCTCATGACCCTGATCTAATACTCTATCTTTTTTGCAATAATGTGAAAAATACTCTATCTCCTCTTCCATAGTCTTGGATTAAGAGTAGTCTCAGCCCATCAGTTCCCAGGAACTGTGTGGTTTCAATCTTTTTTCCCACACCTGGGATTCATTAGTCAAGGGAAAATAAAAATCAGAAAAATCAAGTTCTATGAAATGCAAAACAGTTGTGATCACTCAGCCTTTTCTTTCTTTACTACTTGACCTTCTTTATCTTGGAATCCAGTGCAAGGTCAGGCTCTTCAAGTTCTCTTACCTTTTTTCCTCACCAGAGGGCAGGCAATTATTTGGGTCCTGAGCCTCTGTAAAAGATTTCATTTTGATGTATTGCTGCAGCATCAGGTTTTCTGATTCCTGCTACAGAACTGTTAAACACCTTGTGTGGAACTGCTTTCACATCTCCTATCTCTCAGCACCATTGTCACATCTGCTAGGTGTGCTCATTTGTTCTGCAAAATGAGTCACTGTTGAACTGGATACTGACACTGATCCTGCATAGAAATAGACTATTCAGCTTGATCAAAACCATTGCATTGTTTCAAGTCTCTTTTCTGCAGAATGGAAAATATCTTGGTTCATACTAGAAAATTAAAATCACAAGAAGGAAGGAAGGAAGGAAGGAAGGAAGGAAGGAAGGAAGGAAGGAAGGAAGGAAGGAAGGAAGGAAGGAAGGAAGGAAGGAAGGAAGGAAGGAAGGCAAGGAAGGGAAGGAAGGAAGGCAGGAAGGAAGGAAGGAGGAAGGAAGGAAGGAAGGAAGGAAGGAAGGAAGGAAGAAGGAAGGAAGGAAGGAGGAAGGAGGAAGGAAGGAGGAAGGAAGAAGGAGGAGGAAGGAAGGAAGGAAGGAAGGAAGGAAGGAAGAAGGAAGGAAGGAAGGAAGGAAGGAAGGAAGGAAGGAAGGAAGGAAGGAAGGAAGGAAGGAAGGAAGGAAGGGAGGGAGGGAGGGAGGGAGGGAGGGAGGGAGGGAGGGAGGGAGGGAGGGAGGAGGGAGGGAGGGAGGGAGGGAGGGAGGAGGGAGGGAGGGAGGGAGGGAGGAGGGAGGGAGGGAGGGAGGAAACCCAGAACCACAGCACTTTCTTTGCAATGAGTTTTAAATTCTGCAGAAAAATGAAGAGGAAAAATGTGTCAAAGCTTATATCTGCTAAATCCTCTGACAGTTGCTTTCTCATCCTGTTTCTGAAAATTAATCAACTTAATTATTCCTGTGGCTACTTATATCCAGATGACGTAGAGTTACCTCTTTATTGCTGGCTACAGTAACTGTCCTTGTGTTCTGGAATAGCTGAGAAGATTGAAAACTGAGGGGGGAGGGGGTTGTAATTTCAGAGTATGCAGACTATAATAGAAGTAGTGGTCTGGAATTTTGGAGTCTCTTATCAATGGTTAGATTGTGCCAGTACTGACTTTAAATTTGCTTATGTAGGAGGGCATGTTTAGATTAATATTCTAAAGTAATGTGGAGTGGATGTTTGGTACAGGCTGTGACTAGTATAGTGAATTCACAGACAACAATATGTGGAGATTGGGGTGGGGTGTGGGGGCATCACCATTACATTATCTTCCTAGGACCTTGAAGCCTCTCAGGATGACTCTTGTTATAACCATTGATCTAGTTATAAAAATTTATCCTTTGGGTCTAAAAAATGTCTCAAATTACCTGGTGCATTACATTTACATTAAACATGTAAAGTTTTCATTAAAGGAGTTGACTGGCTGATGGTAAACTGAAGTAATTTCCTTTCCCTTCAGAATTAAATTTTCTTTACAGCCTCCTTTGTCAGTAAGCTCTGTTCATTAAGAGTGATTCAGCTATTTAATTCTACAACCTTGTTTTTGCCTGCCTTATGGATTTAGCTGAAGGAAATCTCTTTGTGACACTGAAATGATCAAGCTGGATCTCAATCACCAAATGATATTTCTATCTGCATTCTTTAATTTGTATTAACCAAGCTACTTTTTTTTCAGGAACGTTTAGAGAGGAAGGAAGTTAGGTGTGAATTTTTTACAACCAATATGCAAATAGATGTCTTTATTCCAGTTCTCCATTTGTTGGCTGGATGATTTTGATTGGTCACATGAAAAAGCTAGTGAGTGAGGGCCTAAAACTTCTCAGGTTCTTCAAGTCTGGTTGTAGAGAGGAGTCTCCCAATGAAGGGAAATTCAGTGGCTGCTCTTTTATCACGTGCTGCAGTGAGGTAGGGAAATCACACCTTGCAATACTTGATAATGTTGAGCCAAATCAGGAAAGCACTGAACTAAGCACATCATTGTAATGTGTGTTATTTATTTCTAAGTCTTGTCTGTGCAGAAGGAAGGTGAACTGTCAAGATTAATAGCAGTCAGTCAGCATTTCATGAGTCACCCATCCAAGCCGCAATCAGTGTAACAAGTGCCCCAAGATACAAGAGATACAATTTAGAGGCTTCTCTGATGGCATCTAGATGTGTTCTTGCTGCTGTCATTGCACACATCAGGGAACCTGCTTATCCAAGTGAAACATTGATATTGTGGGAAACTTTGAGAAGGGTTCATCTCCTGTTTGGTGCTCCACAGATCAGAGAAATCAGCATGTTTGGGACCTCTTTAGATCATCTGTTTTAAGCCAATACACCATGGACAGGAACACTTTCCACTAAGCCAGGTTACTCAAAGCCCAACCCAGCCTGGCCTTGAACACTTCCAGGGGTGGGGCAAGCACAACTTCTCTGGGCAATCTGTCACTTTCATGGTAAGAATTTCTTCCTCATACCTAATCTAAAACTGCCCATTTTCAGTACAAAGCCACTACCCCCTGGATAGATGAGTTGTTGTGAACATCTGGGCCTTCAGGATGTTCTAGCAGAGGTTTCTGAAAAGATTGATGCTGTGAGTTTGTAGAAGGAATGTATCTGGTGAATGGAAGACTGAGATTTAAATTTCCAGAATCCTGCAGGCTAGTGGTAGGTGTCTGAGAGAGCTACCTGTCTTCTCTAGTCAATACCAAGAGAAAACTTTGCATCAGTATGGGCTGAATAGAGAGGTTTGTGCTTTCTGTAGCTGAAAGCAAGCTGCTGAAATAAGGTCAGTGAGAAGCTTGCTGTAGAGTTTTGGCCCTGATAAACTGCTCCTTTTGGTATTAACAATTTCTCTTTTTTTTTTTTATTTTGACCCCTTGTTGTAGACCCCAAGTTCAGACCTCTGCTCCACCCAGAAAGAAAGACTTTATTTTCACAGGCAAAAGTTGTCATAGCAAGAGAGAAAGAGGAGAGGGGGTAAATGTTGGAAAGCCAAAGTAGTCAGACTATGATATGACAAAGATGAGGTCAAATAAGCAAAACACACAACAAACTAGACTAAACACCTTAATGAAAAACATGTAATGGCAGGATACTAGCTATTGAAACATGTTAAATGGATAAAAAATCTGGGGAATAAGGTCCCATGTGTTTAATTTTCAAAAAAATTGTTGGTTTCTTCCTACTGTCTTTCTCTTAATGTCTTCAGTGAATTAACCTTAGTTGTAACACAGAACTTGGATTCTCTTACCCATACAAGTGGTCATCAGATAAAAAGCACATGATTTAAAGCAAATGTATCCTCTGAAACACTCATTTCTCAGTAAGAGTAGCAAAGCATAATGTAATGAAAACAACTGTCTACAGTGTCTATGTACAATCACATTGAGTGGAGAATACCTTTAATTTCATTGTAAGGTCAGATACATGAGGTGGATAGGTTGGTGCTGTCTCTCAGAGAGCAGTAATGAAAGGCTGGCAACTGAGCACTGAACAGATTAGAAGTCCTTGGCAGTGATTCCCAGATGCTCAGACGACTCTCTATAATCAGCAGCTTTAACGCTTCGGCTAGCTAGTTAAATAGTGTTGGCTATAAACATTACAAGGCAAGTGATCGTCTCCTTACCTACTGGCCCTTGGGTATATACTTCCTGGCTTCTCTCTCAGGAGCAAGGGCAGCCTCTAGACCAAGGAGCTCTTTTGTAAAGCTCTGTGAATGACACAAGAGCAAGAAGAAGAATTTTCATTGTTTTCATGTTCACCCTAAAAATTAATTACAAAGAAGGGTATAGCAAATAAGTGACCTCCAAATCTAATGAATTTAAACCTCCTTTGCAGAGTTTAGCCAAGAATGAGCACTGCTTCATAGGAATGGTTTAGAGATCAGACTGGAAAGATCCTCATGCGTCCAATTCCCTAAAATATAGTATTTATTAATTTGTTTGGCCATTTGTTTTGTGAGAAAAAGTGCTTGTAAGAGACAGCTTCCCCATTGTGAGTTCCTGCATTTAGGAAAATAAATCTATATATAAACATCAAAAAATCAGATCTATATTGATATTTGAACAAACTCATTAAACTGAAATTCCATGCATGCATAAGTGATTGCAGATTATATTTAAAATTAATTAGCAACGATAGGTTGTCATTGTCAAGAAGGCAGAAAGAGGAAGACAGGATATATTTTTAAACATCCAACTTGGCACTAGAATTATCTCTTCTACTCTTTCCTGCTGTTCCTTTGAGGATGTTTCCTTTGTGTTCACGTTCTTCATTACTTAAGGCCTTTTAGTTGTTAAACCAAGACCCAGTGAAATCAGTAGGATTATGCCACCCACCTTTTTGGCATGAACCATCAATGTTCAGATCATTTGGGTTTTATAGTGGTTTGTCATTTCTGAGGTGTGACAGCACCTTTCTTACTTGGACTGCTGTGGACTAGTGAGGGCACTGTGAATGAAGGCGAGGAGGTGTTAATTCCTCTGAGCCTCAGGTGCCAGTCAGGAGTTCATCTTTCAATAGGGAAGTAGCTAATTCCCACTGGTAGACCAGCTAAGTAGTTCTTCAGTTCTTTAGTTGCTTAGTTTCACCTGCTGGACACAGCTAAAATGAGTGCTTAAATTGCATCTGAGAAAGAAGGTATGTCTCAGGAAGCAAAAGTAGAAAACAGTGCAGACAATGAGTCAGAAGATTGAGGCAACACATGTGGGACAATTAAATATTTATATGAAAAGAGAAGGTTTTGGAACGATTAGGGAACCTCTTGAGGGGCTGAGTTTCTGTTTAAAGGTGCATGGTGATGATGAAAGAATAAAGGAAGATTAACAGCACAGAAAAAGCTTTGCCTTCTCTTTGTGTAACTGTTGATTTCTGTCATTACCATTTTCATACCTGGGGCTGTTAGCATTTCCTGCTGGTTTTTAGCTTTGGCATTTGGGTGAGATGGACCTTTCTGAGTATGATAAATTGCTCTTTCAGCCAATTTAAGCACATAATCAGATAAATATTTTGAAGTATGTGACTTGTACCATCACCAAGGAAATGAGTCTAGGATTAGGAGAGAGAGAGAATAATCTCTCATATGTATTTATCTGAACTAGATCCAAGCAGTTGTCCTTAGTTAACTGTGTCTAGCAGTTTTGTCCTGAAAAAATAATCATTATGCAGAATAGATGGCTGTTGCCTAGCCATCTTTCATTCTTAGTTTTTGGTTTGCATTGTTTATGACATTTAGTCAAAAGCAATCCTGTAATATCCTTGTCAAAGTGGTCTCCCTCTTTCCCTGACTAATGTTCTCTTTTAGTGAGTTCTGTTTCCTTCACTGGGTGTGGCACAATGTGCCTGCAAGTGTAAGGATCTCACAGAATGTCAGAGTGGTTGAGGTTGGAAGAAACCTCTGGAAGTCATCTGGTCAGCCTTCCCTGATCAGGGCCACACAGAGCCAGTTCCCTAGGACCATGTCCAGAAAGTTTTTTAGTATCTCCAAGGATAGAGAATCCATCACCTCTCTGGGCAACCTGTGCAAGTGCTTGGTCACCCTCACAGTGAAAAAGTGTTTCCTGGTGTTTAAAGGGGTTTAAAGGGTGTTTAAAGTGTTTTCGATGCTCCAGTGTGCCTATTGCCTATGGGTTGGGTGTAAGGGATAAAAGGAAGCAATGGGCAATTCTCCCCCACCCTCAAAAAAAACTGTTTTGTCACAGAGCAGATGAGCTTTTGATGTAGGCAGTGATGCCCTGTTAGAAGTTGGCTTATTTTCTGGTTATGTTGCTGAAAAGTTGTCTAAGATACACCACATTGTACTAGTCGTCTTCTATACCTGGAAACCTTAGTGTGACCCAGAGTAAGATTTGAAACAAAAACACAGAAAGTGTTAATACAGCTTCATTTTCTTTCCTTTAACTGCAGGTAATGCAGGTAGTGAAAGAACAGATAATGAGAGCACTCACTACCAAGCCTAGCTCTTTGGATCAATTCAAGAGCAAACTTCAGAATCTCAGTTACACAGAAATACTGAAAATACGCCAGTCTGAGAGGATGAACCAGGAAGATTTCCAGTCTCGTCCAATTCTGTAAGTATTATCTTCTCTCCCCACTCGTTTTTTCATGGGAGAATGATATTTATGAGCTCTTCTAGGAAATCCCAAGGAGAAAATCTGTCCAGGGAGCTGTGCTCAAAAGCAGTAGTGAGGAATCTGCTTGAAGTTTTCATACATAATGTTTTCTTCTGCTGGGAACCATAATTTTTCCTTAAGTTCAGTAAAACCAGATTTGGCAAATCCCAGCAGGATTTCACATGGTTTATTTATATGAAACAGTGCTTTGGTATTTCCTGGCACTGCATGATTGTGAGCCTGATTTTGGTGCTGGTCATGGCTTTCAAAAAAAATATCCAACTAATCAAACTTTGTCTTCTGTTCAAGGCCTCTCTAAGCAAGTCAGGGAGAAGCTCTGAAGAAGAGGAGCCAATACATACTGACTTTCCAAAAGAGTTGTCCTTGTATATAACATTATAAATTGGTGTTGATGACAAGCATTCATTTACTTATTTGAAAATAGCAACATTCTGGCAGTTAGCCAATCCTTTGCTTGTTGTTTACTGCAAAGTATGGAAGGCTAATATTGTCTCCATAGCTCCTTCTCATTTTTCAGAATGCTCTTTGGTCTGTTACATGAAGAATGGATGCTGCACTTGGCTGTGGACCAAGTCTGGGCTTGTGGCTGAACTGATGGCACAGGACAGATGCAGACTCTGTGCTTTGCAAATGTTGTACTGAGAATAGCAGGAACCTTTTGAGATCAGCCAAGAGACAGCGAGGATTCCAAAAGCATCAGCTGAAATGCCATGAAATCCTGACTGTTGCAAGTGGAATGGCTCATTGATAATCTAAATCTCCTTTTCCAAGGCAAAAATATAGAACTGAATTTCGACCAGAGCATAATTCAGAAGCAGGATAATAATTTTTATTTGTTTCTAAAGGATTCTAAAAGATTCTAAAGATATCTAAGTACAAGCTCTGGGGACACATTCCTCCAGGGGCAGCAGGGCAACAGTGGAAGCGTAAGCAAAATAGAATTATAAACTAAATTTTAGTCATACCAGTGTGGATCAAAGGGGGACTGCTTCTTTTATGTTTCCAGTGTGTTGGAAAATACACCTAAAGCCCAATTAGAACTGATGTCACTTGCAGTAATTAAAAATTCACAAATAGTTCCAGTTAGTTTTGTATTGTTACACTGCTCAGAAAGTCCCTGCAAATCCCCTGCAACATTTAGCAGTTCAAAGCTGCTCAGAACTGCGAAGTTTGTCACCAAAGCTTCTCATCTTCCCTTCTTTCCCAATGACTCAACAGTCTTATACAGGTCAATTATTTATATTCTCTTGCATCATCACCTAGCATTGAAAGACTTGTCATTGCCCTGTGCAAGCTCTTCATTTCCAGTGTGGAAACTTTCCCTCTGGCTAGTTGCTGCCACAGTGCAGTCTCCTTCCCCATCATGGAACAAGTGAAACAGCCAACACAAATAGTTTAAAGTGTAAGGGAAATTAATCCACAAACACCAGAGGTTTATGTCCAAAAAGGAGACAGAGGAGTCCTTTTTTGCTTTATTCGAATAAAGGGAGAGGCCATGGGGCATTCCCCTGGGATCTCTAGAATTTTTGGAGGACGCAACCTCCCTTTTTATCCTAATTTCCCGACCGCTTTTCCCTCTCTCTTTCCCCATTGGCTGAGGTACTCGAGAGGCACAGACTTCCCGGAACGCCTGACACCTGACATTCCCCTCTAATGTATAACCCTCCCTTTTAATTTTCAATTCTTGTAGAATTCAGTTTTCCCCCTCCCCGTTGCTTCTTTCATCTTCTGTTACCCAATTTTATTTACCAGCAAACCTACAGTTTGTTTGTAAAGGCAAATCTCTTTTTCCATTCATCAATCAGTGTAATCCCTCCCATTGTTTCTTTTATCTTTAGGTGCTAACTTTACCTACCAACAGATCTACAATTTGTTTGTAAAGACAAATATAACATTCCTCTCAAAAGCAACTGAAGTGTTATCAGAGAATCATTTCAAATTCAGAATAAAGGCTAAACCTAAAGGCTGTAAAGGCTAAATGAATCGATGAGGTGTTTAAGCAATCACAACTGCATTTCCAGAGATTTATCTCCATGCATTTGCATTTTGATTACATCCATGATCACTTGTTCTTGTCTGTGAAAAGAAACAGTCCTTTCATTTTGCTCTTTGACTGAATTCTCTCAAATTGCGTAGACGGCACAGTTGATAGAAGTACAGAATCATGGCCCAATTGTAATAAGACCATGAATTAAAAGAGCGATCGTGGCTGTGCTGTTTATTTTTAAGCCCTGCAGATATGCTGAAAGAGGTTGTGCACAATGGTGACCGTAACATCAGCAGACCTTGTTTAATCCTGCTTTAGAATATGGCAATCAGGGAATGGTTTTTCCTGCCTTGAACATGATTGGAGTCTTTCTTTTTCTATTCATTGTATGAAGCACTGTAGTTTTAAGTGTTCAAGTTGCTGGATAAGAGAAGCCTCAGTGAAGTTGTGTTTGGATGTTAACTGGAAAGTGTTGCCTTAGATCCTCATAACTACAACAACCTTGTTTTGCAAGGATTAGATGTTTCTTTTGTATGAGCATCATTGTATCATATGAAGAAAAGCTTTATCAATACCTACTTTTGATTAGGAAAAATGAAAAGTCTTTCAGAATAGAATCTGGGATTTGGAATTGTTTTTGATCACCCAGACTGTCCTTCCATAACGAAATTATAAAGTATCCCAGTTTCATTTTGAATGGCTGTAGAAGAAATTGTCTAGGAATCCTGTGGGCCTATAAAGGACCAGAGATCTCCTTGACATTAAATGACAACAGAGATGTGTTAATGCTGGATAAAAATTTGGCACCCCATTAGGGACTTGCTGGTTAAAGGAGAGTTAATGGCAACATTACTAAGTAACATCTGTGTGAAAATCAGCAATATACAGGGAAAGAGAGGAAGATATCTGGGTGCTTTTCAGCTTTTTATCTTATATATTTCTCTGCAATGTTAGAAAGAGTCACTACTGCCTGCTCTGAATGCATGATCAGGAGAGGGAGAATAGCTAGATGCCAGAAAGGTAAAAGGACAAAACATACTAAACCAGTCCTGGAATTACTTTCCCATTGTGTTGCAGTAATTTAAATGTCTGTGATATGCCCCATCCTGGAAAGAAAACCACTATTGAGTGAGTCTTAACTATAAGCTGAAAAGGTAGAAGCTGGAATTTTAACTGGTGCTGAAGAAGAATTTGTGTGATGTAAAAAACTTGAAAATATTTTCTAATGATTTTCAGTTTTTTTAAAAACAAGTAACTGCTGTTAGTATTGCCTCCGATGTCAAGAGCAGTGAGATCACAAGCTTAGCCATCATATATATTAATGTGTGTTTCCCTCAACCTCCCTGTCTCACCAGCACACTAATATTTTATGTTCTTATGGGACAGAAACACAGTAGGAAACTAATGGCAGTTTTTAAAGTCACTGTCTCCTTACACTTAGTTCTCTCTCATCACAAAGCACAAACTGTTAAGCAAATGTCATCTGAGGGACAATAAATAAATAAATATTCACAAAATGTATTTGCATTTATGATATTGCTTTAAAACATTGTTCCTGATAGATTTTAAAATAAGGCAGGATTTTATAATATTTCTTGCAGAAAGATTTTCTTCCTAATCCTTCTGTCTTTGGACACTGATTGTGAGGAACAGAACTCTATTGCCTTCAGACAGCTTTCTGAAGGGAATATAGAGTTTCAAAGAAACACATCTTTTGTTTGTATGCTGTGGTATGATTGTTCTAACCCATTTCTGTCACCTCAAAATGGTGCAAGAGAAACCTTGACAATAAGGAGCACTAAGTGGCAGGATCACCTTGCAAAAATATATCTAGAGTCATGATTTCAGAAAAATGGTTGAGAACCGTACAAGTCAGAGTAACTATGTGTTGGCATGAGCTGCTGATGACAGTTAAGTACAGTAAGTCACCATGGCAACGGCTCAATGGACTTACAGGTTTTCACTAAGTCCAGAGTTACCAGAGATGTTCTCCACGGATTAATGAGTTGTCTCCAACACCTCTGTGTGGTTAAGTTCAAGGACCATCAAACAGAAGAGAATAGCACATTGAGCTTCATGACTTTGAGAGCAAAGATGCATCTGTGCAGAGGGCCTCCAGCACATAACCAAAGAGGCAAGAAGTCCCTTCTTTCTTACCTCCCCTTCTCCCATGCAAAGTCTTGCCTTAGGCACTAAAGTATTTGAGAGGATTTCATTTTGGGTTGATTAAAAAATCCTTCTTTTCTTCTGGTTTATAAAGGGCAGGTGGAGCATTAGAGGCCAGAAGACAGAATGTTATAAGCAAACATTCAGATGTTAATATGCTGGGAGACCTATTAATTTTTGGGTTTTTGGGTAGCATCATACAAATACAATGTTACGGTATCTTTAACACCTACTTAATGATAACCATCCAATTTGTGAGGTAAACTACTGTCTTGGTTTGATTTAGGTTGCCAATTTTTTATATACTCAATTTCTCTTTGAGATAGGATTTAGGAGCAAAAACAAGGCAGGCCTAAAACTTAAAAGGATATAAAGAAGAAATTTATTAATAACACAGAGAATATAAGAAATTCAGAATAAGATTTCCAGATCACTCCCTCCTTCCCCCACCACCTTCCACATTTTTTAACAATATACAGACACTTCAGTCAGTTTTCTACTTAAATAATCATTGCAGTCTACTTTAGGAGAAATGTTCCTTCTTGTGTCTAGAGGGTTTGTCTTCACTTTCACAATTTGCCTCGGCCCAGGAAAATCTGCAAATCGTGGAACTCCTCCCATCTCCACAGTCTTTCCAAGACCTGTGTTATGGGTCATGTCAAAAAAAACCTCATGGGGTATTACTTTTAAGGGCAAGCTGTTCAAAGACAGAAGTTCTCTTCATTTCTTTTTCCATCAAATGTCTCTGTTCATCTTTCCAGTTTCCAGAACAGAGACTCCCATTCCCTTGGGGCAAAGGATCTTTTTCAAACACTTCAACTCCCCCCCCAACAAGCTTTCTCCACAATTTGAAGAAATTTCAGTGTAGTCCTGTCCACCCTATAGCTTACACAAATTCATGGCGTTTCTTCAATTTCTTCCCATCTGGAAACTTGGCTTTTACTTCACTGACTGTAGTATACTTTCTGCTGTACTCCTCTCATTCAAGGGAGGTCAGGAGATTTGCAGTCTTATCCAAGCATTGGAAGGGTTAAAATTGCACGCAGAAAGTGAAGGAGCTGGACAAGGCCCTGTTGGAGACGTGCCAAGGATTTTCAGGCCACGCTTGGAAGCCTCGCCTCCTACAGCTGCTTTGAGCTGCCGTCGGCAATGGCTTTTCTGTCTCTTTCCCGTCCCAGCCATCAAGGCCCCTGGCTGAAAACAGGGGAGGGGCCCACTGGCTCCTGAGCCTCCCTGCCCAGCTGGGCCACATGGGGAGGGGCTGGGCCGGGCCAGGCCAAGCTGGTTGTTACCTGCTCCACAGACGGAAGTGAAAAGAAAGAGATTAAGAGATTTCGGTTTTACCAATGCGATTCATGGAGATGAAGTAACTTTTAATTGGTTTCCCAGGCTGTCAATTATTAAATCAGCTTTCTGATTGGTCCCTGCAACCCACAGAGGAAGTCCTCATAGAGAAAAACCCCTGTGTCTGGGTGTCTGTGCCCTCCTCTTAGGTGACTTCCATACAAAACCAGCACAACTACCTAAATATCAAACTGATGTTTATACCACTCTTGAATGTTTGAAATTAGTCCAGCTGGAGATTTAGCAGCCTGGACTGCAGAGTAATCCACACTTGTGTTTTAACACTGTTATCCTCAGCCCCTGCTCTCATGTTTTACCTGAAGAATAGGGAAGCTCATCAGCTCAGTAAAGGCAAAACATTTATTCAAGCACAAAATTATTTTAATCACTGTATTTAACCAGTCAACATATTTATATCTTAGATCCCAGTGAGAAACCAACAGTGCTTGAAAATTCAATATAATAACACATTTCCAAAAGATGGCCTGTTTCTATAGTTACAATGCTTCCTTGACCAGTTAGATTTTCACAGTTTGTAAACATGCAGTGGGTTATGCATCAAACCATTTCATTGACACCTAGGGAAAAGAGAGCATTTTATTTTAAAGGCCTGATCTTTGTAGCAAAGGATTTGCAGTGATTTCAGTGGAGGTCTGGCAGATCAAAGGCATAGGATGCAAATGAGTGTGGAAATCAGCAGAGAATGGGCTTCCTAAGTTTTCAAGAAGAGAAAAATGTTTGTTGTCTCTCTGGGATACTACAGCTTAGCTTCCTTTTGATGATGATTGTTGGAACATACTGCCATACAGAATGATCTTTGGTGTTACCCAATTTGCACAGCAAGGCAGAATTATGTTTCTGACAAACTTCACATTTTATAAATCCTCTACACATTCAGTTATTTCCTTTTAATCTTACTAGACTTGCTGTCGAGTTGATGTTTAAACCTGTCTTTTATGTATTCCTAATTAATCTAAGTGAGGACATAGTTGATGAATTCAGACATCTGTGAATTTATGTGATGGTGTATGCAATGAATCTTTAAATATTATGTGCATATGTTTTCTGCCTAGTTCTGGACATGCTGAACTCTTATCAAAGATGGAGAAAATAGATTTTCTGAATATATTTTCTGAATTATTCTGATATATAAGATTATTTCTAGATGTATTGTGGGTCTCTGCAATACCGAGCAAAGATGAAGTTGCATCCTTGGATAATACCCAGTCATGAGCTACTCTTCTACAAATTCTGATAATAATAAAGTAATCAAATAAAATCAAATTTAGAAATAGAATATAATGCTGATCATTAATTTCGCTCATTTGCATTGTTTCCTGCTTTTTATTGTTTCAAAATGTTCTTCTGTTGACCTAAATAATAGTGCTAGAGAAGTATACCAGCATTAGATCGTGCCACAAAAGGTGACAGATCCTCAAATAAGCTTCACAGGGCTCCTATGATGAAAGAGCATTATTTGCTGTGGAAAAATCTTGTTGATACATTATAGCAAGTGTTATTTTTAGAATGTAAAGTGATATAAAAACAAGCAACTTGCCTGTGTCACACACTGATGTTGTACCAGGGAGATGTCTACAACAAAGATATCCTGACTCCCATTCTTTGTAAATGAAAAAGGGTTTTTTTTCTGGGACAGACTAGATTCTGACCTGGACTTGTCTGTGACTGATGTCCTCTTCAAACGCCTTGCAGAAACATCTTGTGAGACTGTTTCAGAGGAAGGAGGATGGTCTTTGATTGAATTTGACAAGTGCCTACTTTCTCTCCCAAGGGAACTAAAGGAAAAGATTCAGCCGGAGATCTTAGAACTGATCAAGCAGCAACGTCTCAATCGACTTGTGGAGGGCACCTGCTTTAGGAAACTCAACAGTCGGCGTCGGCAAGGTACAGCTCAGTCCCCCTAGTCTGGCTTTATATTGTCACTTTGGTCTGAATGTTGAGCTGAAGAATACTGTTTTCACTGGCAAGATCCTTGGTTTTAGTGCTGTCTTTACTGCTTTTACCAGGAGGCATCTGAAAGCATCGCCAAGTTAAAGATTTTCAGGATTTCCTGTTTCCCTGAAACTGGTTTCAGCCTTATCACACAAATGATCTGGAACAAGTTCAACTTTTAACAAATGCAGCAGTCTCACATTCTGAAATGAGTATTTTGATTTCTGCCTGAACATTCAGACTTCTTGTTCATCTCAAAACAATGTCTTTGCAGGAATAGCACATGGAACTTGAATTTGATCACCTTTATGTATGCAACAAGTTCATTCTGCACTCCACCCTCTAGTACTGCATGTCCTTTGGTTTAGTCTTACATTGATGTATAATTATATTATGGTGTTTAAACATGCTTTTTGAAAGCACTTATATCAGTAATTTGTGCACCTTCATATGAATACTTGATTGATATGAGAAGATTATTCTCCCAATTCTATGTCATTGCTCATTCTATACAGTAAAACTCCCTATGGTTCTTTTCCCCTCAGAGAGGCACACTTCTTTCTCCTCATAATGTAATAGGGACATAGTGTAAATTCAGCAGATTTATTAGAAATCATATCCAAAAATTTCCCTTTAAACCCCTCATTTTGTGAGGATTCAGATTCCTGTTTATTTTCCTTTGTAAATACAGAACAAATTAGAAAGTTACAAAAGCTAAGAGTAAGAACTGACAAAGATCAATATTTGAGACCTTCAGATTAATTGGAGGAGAGCGCATTTTTCACAGAAGGAAGTATCTCTGCAATACCTCCTCATTCCTTAGAAACAAGGAGGCAATTTTCTTTAATGTACAGAGGTTATTTATAACCTCTCTGTCATGCATACAAACACGAAGCCCACTGCACAAAAAGGTAGTCAATATTTCATGATGTATTTCTGTACAAACTAGATAGAGAGGCATGATACATGTTTTTCCTTCATCATCTTACTTATGGATTGAAAGTAGATAAAATAATGTGTAGTTTGTCTGGCTTCCAGTAGTGAGGTTTGTTTATTTTATTCCTCTCTAAACCTTAATCCAAATGACTCAAATTCAAAGGAAAAAGCAGTATTTGTACCAAATATTCTTCTTTTTGCTGATCTCCAAGAAGAAAATAGACTGTTGATCTAAATTGTTAGTTCATGATTTATAGGATGAAGAACCTTAGAGAGTATAAATTTACTCAAAAGAGTACAGTTGAAGCTAAAAACTGAGGTCACTTGATCTGTTCAGCCTGGAGGAGACTGAGGGGAGACCTCATTGCAGTCTACAACTTCCTCAAGAGGATAAGAGGAGGGGCAGACACTGTTCTCTTCTTCTGTGATGCTCAGTGACAGGACCTGAAGTAATGGCATGAAGCTGAGTTCAGAGGAGGTTTTGGTTGGATATTAGAAAAAGGTTTTTCACCTGGAGTGTGGTCAGGCACTGGAACAGGCTCTCCAGGGAAGTGGTCACAGCTTCAAGAAGCATTTGGACAGTGCTGTCAGGTGCATGGTTGTAACATTTGGAGATGGTCCTGTGCAGGGCCAGGACCTGGACTTCATTAACCTTGTGGATCTCTTCTAACAACTCAGCATACTCTGTGATTCTGTGACCTGACACTGTGTGATTTAATGAAGCATGCTTGGCATATAAGCCATTCAGCTGGGATCTTTTTATAGGTATGTGCAGTGTCTGGCACAGTCCAAATAGCAAACGCTGGCATATGACAGGGAGTTGAAGAAGCTCTCTTGAAATCAACGTTTATCCTTCAGAGTCTCCTGTTCCCCAAAGCAGCATAAACTTTTGGGCTGTTGTGATGTCAAGAATTAGTAGATGAAGTAAAATTAATGGAGGATATGAGGTTTAGCTAGTGATGCTAAACATTATGACAGTCAGTCTTTCAGATAAGTCCTCTGAATGTCCTAGGAGTAGGAGTAGGAGTCCCAGATTGTGGGTGTGTCTTCTGTTCGCTTTGTCCCACATCCCCATCTCCTCTCTCACAACCCACCTCCCTGGAGAAGTGCCCAGTGATACCTCAGGGGGTTTGGGAGCACTTGTCACTTGCCTAGTGCTCCAACTGAATCCACTTGTCATGGAGCATTATCAAGGCTCAAAAAAGGCCATGGTCCATCCAGGTTGACAAGGAACTGAAACAGAAACAGAAATGAGCACTGCTCTGAGACATCACGGTTTGCCTGTTATGTGGCAACCTACTTGTAAGAGTAGCACAATCAGGTGTTACACTGAAGTATGTATATGCTTTTTTTGCCTCTGCTATGATTCTTTTCTCCCTTTAAGACAATCCTGGAACGAATGTCACAAATCTGCACATTGTGCAAGAAGAACCTGCACATGCCCTACACAGAAGCTTAAAGCATTAAATTGCTCATTTAAAAATAATTAACCTATGATAAATACTCCAGAGCAAACTTCTGTTAAGATTGTTGTTTGAACATGTGATAGGACACACATGGTTAGTCACAGTAAGTTGAAAAAATTTGCTTACAAAAAATGAGAAGGGAGTTTTACAACCTTTTATAGCCTTTTGAGAAGAGAATAAACACTTTCATATATACTTAGCATTGGAAAGCCTCCAATCCAACAGATAATGCACTTGGGGGGATGCTGAAGATTAAGCCATGAGGCTTAATCTACATTCAGATCTCTGCTTTTTGTGTTTCAGTGCAAGATTATCATAGCAGGATCTCTCTATAGCTGAAATTCAGAAATATTGTTGCCCCAGCAGGATCCTTATTTTCTGAAAAATACATGGCCTGCCCCTTGCAAGGTTTTCATAAGAGAACTGCAGCACTAATTCATGGGTTTTGTTAAGTATCTTAATCATTTGGGAATGAAACAGTAAAATCTAACCTATCTTTCTGATCATGGTTCAAAAGCAGATCATCATGCTCTGCAAATCCCCACTTTGTTCCTGGACCATGAATATCTGCTGACAAATAGATGTCTTCATCTTTCTCCTTCCATAAATAATTCCTAAAAGAAAAGGGAGAAGACTAGAGAAGTGCCAAGCACTTTACACTCCCAGTAGTTATTATTTACAATAGAGCTAAGTAGTAGATAAAGGTGTTTTATTGAGGATAACAGATACTTCGAATGCCATCATCCAGTACATTTGTAGTATATGTTACTGGGTACACTCTAAAAAATAAATTCCCTTTCTACCTTTATGAAGATTATAGAGAAATTGCATGTCATTGAAGTGGTTTTGCAGCCAACATGAGGTTTCTCAAGCAGTAGTTTTTGAAAGGAAGGGAAACCGTGGTGATGCACGTCATTAAAAACACAAGGTGCCATGGAAGTAACCTGGAAAGAGAAAGCTTGACTTTAAACAAAAAATCAAGTGAAGACAGTTTTTCCATCTCTTGTTAGGATAAGTAACTCACAATTCTGAACAACAACATGCACTTTAACTTTTTCTGCCAAGCTCTTGTCTACTGCTACTGCATCCTGGTCTCCACAAAAATTCTCTGAGTGCATGACTTGCTGAGATGAGCCAGTTAACCAAATACACCTCCAACAATGCCACAGGTCAGTTATTTACCAGTTCTTTGGAGAGCTTCCTGTCTTGATCTAGGCAGTTAAGACCAGTTGTAGTGAAAATGTCAATACAATTTTAGTAAAATAAAAAAGAAAATTTTAGAAAAACAAAAAAGAAAAAATATGCATGCCCACATGCATATATAGATAAAAAATCTATAAAAATACATGTTTTCACAGATATATTTAAAAACACATTCCTGTTGCTAAATCTGTGAGGATGTTTTTCTTTGAACAAAGCTTTTACAGTAACCTTGAACATATCTTGGGAAAAAATATATATTTTCAGACTTCTGTCCATGCATATCTGAGCTATTTGCTCCCCAGATTCTAACTTCTGCACTAGCCACAACAGTCCTTTATCTGGAATAGTATTGTTAGAGGCATATGAGTCATTGGCCGTTAATGTACTTGGAAACACAGTGTGAATACCAGGCACTCTGTAGCCCATCAGCAAAATGTTCTGTGCTCTGCTATTTGTTCACAATTTTGACTATTACTTTTGTAGCCAAATTGTAGCTGATTTTGTTATTTGTGATTTTTTTAACTTCATCTATAATCTTCAACAATGTGCTGCCACGTATTTAACCCCCTGGCTGCTCTAGCAAATATCTGAAAAATCAAAACAATTTGCTTGAAAACTTCTCAGATTAAAAACCAGAATGACTAATTCTGTTTCCCAAAGAGTAATTTCTAGCACCCTAATGTGATTGCATCAGTGGTCAGTGAGGTGAAAGATGTAAGCTGTTACTGGAAAGTGTAAATAATGTAGTGCCTGAAAATTATGATGAAATACCAAGTCCACATCATCTCTTCTGTGGTTGGTGACTGCAATCCCTTCAGCTTCTTGCTCTGAGCAGGAGATAGGCATAGTAATGATGCATATAAAACAGGCCACAGAAGGGACCTAGTCTTTGAGGAAAATTTGTAAGCCTGGGCCTAAAACCAAAACAAACCCCCATTCCTTCCTGAACACACAGTTTCTTTGTTCCAGCATGTGCACATACATATGGATCTACCAGATTTGAAGTACTGGGACTAATAGGGAAGGTCTGTACCATCTTTAAAGACTTTTGTAACACTTTAACCCTGCAGACCTTGGTTTAAGAGTTTTGGAGGGTTAGGGCAGTAGATTTTGTTTGTTTTATAAACACCACTTTTGAGTCATAGTAGAAAAGAGCATCTTCTTCTGCTTGTTTTTTTTTATTTATCAATTTAGAGCTCAAAGTAAATGCTGTCTACTTCACATGTGCTGTTCTGCAATTAATACTTCGTCATCCTTTTTCTTGGTGGATGCAATTTCATATAATTTTTGTTTTGACTGCAGGATCATAGTATATACTACTTTTCTAAAATAGTTGTGTTCAGCAATTGCACTACAGTAAAATAGCTGCATCCAGTTTCAAACTGTTCCCTCCAAGGCACTGAAACCTCATGTGAGTGGGATATTTACTGATACTCTGTTTGTAGCATAATGTACGGCTGAAGCGAAAACCAGGATGAGTAAGGCTGAGGTGGCTGTAGAAACAAGAGTCCCTTCTCCTAGCAACATGCCATCACCTTCCTCAGCCTGGCCAGTGCAGTCATTTAGTGGCTGTGGTTGAGGAGACCTTGTTAGTTCCATTTGTAGCTTTCATTTAAGGGCTTTCCCCTTGAGAGCAAGGCTGTGGTAGAGAAGAGTTATAAGTGAGCCCACAGGAGAGTTGTGTTGGACATGCTTCAAGCTACAGTCTCTGTGGCCATTAGTTTTTAATTAACCTTGGGTTATGAGGAATTGCTGAAAAGACTCCTCAAATATTCAGAGCTTGGGTTTCTTCCCATTTATCCACCCGTTCCCAAAACAAAATATTTTCCTGGAGGCGTGCACCCCTCTTTTATTATTGAACATGGCATTAAAAGAACCAAGGTTATCAAAATACTAACCCCTAGGAGATAAGAGAGCCAAACCCTTGCTAACAGCAACCCCATGTGTGATAAATTGAAAGGAATGCATGGTAATTTTTTTTTCTTCAGTTAGAACATCTTTTTGCCCAGGTCACTGAGAAGGTAGTGAAACCATGTCAGTTTTTATTAAGAAAAAACTACTGTTTTAATTTTAGAGTTGGAAAGTTGTATTACTTTGTACAGTCCAACAATGAGGTTGCAGTCAAAGACAGGAATGAAAACCTCCTGCTGCCGTTACTGGAGGCTTTTCTTTAGGCATAATGGTCAACCATCAGATTCCATGGCATGTATTTTTAAGTATCAGGCTTTGCTATGGTTCTGGTAGAGTTCTCTGTAAAAGGTATGAATCTAGAAAATTTTCACATACATTCTTCTGAGATAGACAAACTGCCTAACAAGTGGCTTGTGTGTGTGCTCTTCGGATGAGAATCTACAGAATGAAGGCTCATTCTTACTCTAGTTTCAATTCCCCGCAAAAGTTTTGCAAGTAGGGTCTTCTTCTCAATCCCATACTGTGCCACGCTGTATGTTCCGCTTACAGTCCAGGGATGCTTATATTTCAGCAGCTCTTCTTGTATGCATCACGGGAGCATAATCTCAGGCTCTCTACCATAAATCTTCCAGTGTTTTGAATGCCTGTGAAGTTGATAACCAGAATCTCTCCTATGGCCATTTTGAGACTTTGTCAGAGGTTTGTAAGGTTTTTTGAAACCTTTCTGTAGAAGGGGCTGCACACTCAGAAAGTAGTTTGAAGGATGTAGGGGTTTTCCTGCAAACCTTTTTATCTACTGGGACAAAGAAATTTAAAAGGGCATGTGAAAGTTCATTTTAATGATTCAATTGCCTGAGTTTTACTGCATTTCATTTTAAGTGACAGGCCAGGGGCCTGGAGCCAGGAAGCAGCTGAATCCATGGAAGCAATGTTTTACTCAGTCAAGAAGCCCTTCCTCTGCTAACACCCCAAAATGAGCTCAAATATTGTTCTACTGCTTCTCCAAATTGAGGCTCCTAGCAACTGCAACGCCGTAGGGCTGTCAGTGTTAGTGTTTCCCCTAAATTGTCCCTCATGCTGCTGCTTGGCACAGCACCACCACTGCCAGTACAAGAGAAGCACAAAACCAGAGAAGCCCTCTGCCCACTTCCACTGGCATTTTAACATGCAACCTTGCTCTGAGCTTTTTGTGATTGTTTTGATGTAACAAGATTATATTTTTGACAGCTTAATATAATGTGATCTACTTATTAAATAGAACGTGCACTGACAAGGAAGGGTAACCTCTTTCTTCCCATTTCAGAAAGGGAATTGGCAAATACTATACTTGCACAATAGGCAGTGTGGTGGGTTGGCTCTGCACAGGTGATGTTCTTCACAGGAGCAGATTTTAACAAATGTTGTTGGGGGAATTATGTCGTGCAAAGCATGTGTTGTCAGGAGATGTAAATGTACATCTCTTAGGAAGGATTAAAATCCAAACTGGGCTGTGAACTACATGGTCACATATATTTCTGACCATGCAAATCACTGAGTTATCTCTAGGACAAGATACTTAACATCTGCTTTTTAAGTCCTTGAATGTTTATTAGGTCCAGTCTGTCCATAAATATGGGGATGTTCTCCTATGTCTATTTAAAAATACATGAGTCATAATTTTCATAAAGTATGGGATATTTCAAATTTATCAGGTTTTGGGTGTCCCACACAAGACAGCTGGCAGGCTTAATTTTCACAAAGTGTGTTCAAAAAATTGAATCTTTTATGGGTAAATTAAAGTTATCCCCTTAAACTAGTTACTTTGCCAGTCTTCTGGACATGAGGGTATATAATATGTGGCAAAACTAAGTCAATTTTTTCTCACTAGTATTTTTTTTTTTGAGCCAGTGATTATGTCAGTAACAAAGCCCCTGTAGATTAATGCCAGCTTCATTTAGTGAAGTAAAATTACTGAGCAAAGTCCCTACCCTTCTTATATATACCCCACACATTTCTTCTTCTGAAAGATAGACAGCCTTTCCCTGTAGCACCTTGTCTCAGTAAGCTTTCTCCTCTGCTGTGGGTAAGGCTGATGAAGACATGTCAGTGACCTTGCCTAATGTGTTTATTTCAACAGATAAATTTTGGTACTGTCGACTTTCACCTAATCATAAGGTCTTGCACTATGGAGACTTGGAAGAAAGTCCACAGGGAGAAGTACCTCATGATTCTTTGCAAGATAAATGTAAGTCATGCACAAAGATTGTAACACTTCTGCTTCCTTTATGCTAGTTCTTCTTTATAACTTGTAGTAAGTTTCTCTTCAAGTTCTCAAGTAATTTTGGGGTTCTTCAGAACCATCATACTCTAGTGATTTTTCCTTTGTACTTCAACATGAGTTGTAGGGGTTTAACCTGTAATCCAGGGAAGCTTTTTTTTGATAGTGGAAATAATTACTATAGTTCTGTCACTGGGAGGTGACTTCAAGAAATCCAGCATTGAATAAGGAATAATATCTTTTTGTTCTTTTCTGAAAATCCTTGGCATTATCAAATTAGAAACACTTACACAGGTATTTCAGCTAGTAGTTTTATGTTTTTCATGGAATGGCAGAAAGACTAATTTTTCAGAAGTTAGAATTTTTTCCAGCCTGAAAACTGGGGAATGATGTGAAATTTCCTCCCCTAACCTGTCTCCAGGCAGCACCTTTTAAAATGTCCAAGTGCTCCCAGATGTCTGAGAGGGAAAGAAGAAAAGCCTGTGTGATGTTGGTGCGCTGACAGTTTGCAGTCACTTTCTCTTGTTTTCCTTGCCTTACAGATTGCCTCAAGGATGTTCCACATTCTTACTGCAGTCTAGGCAGAATGTAGCACAGGGCCTCACATTGCTGCATTGGCACAGAAAGATACAGTTTTTGTGGACAATAATTAGAGAAATAGCCATAGAATGTTACAGTAGTGCCAGAGTGACAGAAGAGTGAAAGTCACACTTGAATGCAGGCACAGCTACAAGACCAGCAGTTCCCAGATTTGTTTGCTTGAAGCATACTTCCACATACAAATCCCTGACCTTGACTGTGAGTGTCATTTGGCACTTGCATTTTCTGTAGGCTCTTGAGCTTACTCAGGAATGTCAGGATCCCATGGGGGCAGAAGGCTTCTGCTTTGGAAACCATTGGGCCAGACCCACATGGTTCCCTCAGCATGGCTGCTGGCAGAGTAGATACCAATGCAGTTCCAGAAAGAGGTGGTTATTTCATCATCTTAGGTTTTCAGACTACAAATGATACAAGATTTACCATAGTGCTACCCACATTAGATGGAGTTTCATGAAACAAAGTTGAGAATATTGAAAGTCACAAGATTATAAAGTGGCACTATTGTTTGAAACATACCAGACCAAACTGGCTTGGGCATTTTACAAAATACTTTTAATAAATATTCTGGTTTTCTCTGGACAGATTATTGATTTTTGAATTCTTAAAATTTGAATATGATGATCAGCTTCTCAGCATTTGGAGCCAGGTCCACAGATAAAAGAGAGTAGGTGGGTAGGAAAATAGAACCAAAAGAAGCAGCGTCAAGCATTTAGTGTACTCCTTGCCAAGCCTGAATAATTAATCTCTATCCTCAAAAATAGATGTGTGGGTTTTTAGCCTTTTCCCTTCTGTGAATGTCACCCCTCTCTTCAGGCTGGCAGAATTAACAAGCCATGCAGACTGCACCTGGGAAAGAAAACAGCTGCCCTCTTTCTCAAGAGTTTATCTATTGCAAGCACGTCATATCTGTGCTCACATACTCCAGCATCTTGTAGGCAACTTCTGCTACCTGCTAAAGTCTTTGATTCTATTTTTCTAAAGCAAGGCATAAGCCAAGTTTCAGATAAATAGACTAGAATGTCACATCAGTCTGTGATCTCCCGCAGCAACTGTATTCCAGATCATAAAGATCAAGTGTGTAAAACCTGGAGAAAAGCCTTCTTGGTTGAGAGGTCTGACATCAGAAAACCTCGTCTTATACAAATAGAGAAATTGTTTTTCTGGGCCTCTTCAAAAAAATGGCAGACTCTTTTTTCTTAAGACCTTTCTACCATAGTTGCAGTTTCTCTCTCTCCTCTCAAAAGCAGTATCTCTTCTCCAAAACAGGACTGTCAGAGGCATAAAAAACCAGCAGGCCCATAGCATAAAATTCTGGCACTAAAAGCAGAAGTCGAGTAGTGAAAAGTCAAATTATATCCTTTCAGTTCAGCAAAACAAATACTTTAAGAATGTCTTTTACATTCCATATCATCTGTTTGGCTGTAGTGCCAAGGTAATCGGTCATAAAATATACAGTGCTGCTATGCCCAGTAGAAGAGTAAATCCATTTCTCCTCTTCACTACTTCCATTAGAGTTTGTGAAGAACTGGGCAGTAACAGGTTTTCATATCCTGTTCTATATATAAGATACTTTTCTGCTGCCATAAAGATAATGGATTATTTATAGATCATAGAAACTGTCACTCAGGGACCATATTGTATTGTAGAGCATATAGATTCTCCACAATGTAATTACCTTTTGAAAATTCACTTCCACTTGAAACTCAGAGAAATTTATTTTTATTGCTTTAGTGACCTCACTCTGTGACTGAGTGGCAGCAGATTACAGTATTTTTTCTTACCTTTCTTTTCACCCCCATCATTTCTGATCACATTTAAAGCAATTGGAATGGCTTATTAAATGCCTTAGTATTCCTTCCTCCTGCTAGTACCAGAAAGCAACTAAACTGCTGATGGGAGTGAAATAGAAAACTATTTTAAAAAAATTCATCCAGGCTTTTAAAAGAAGCACTGATTGAGGGGTCCAACTTGTCCAGCATCCTCTCTCCAGCAGAGACTTAACCTGGATGACAAGGAAAGAGCAACATCAGAGCAGGCACATTACATTAACAAGGAAGAAAACTATATTGTTTTGAGATCCATGAGTATACATACTGTCCAGACAAAGGTAAACATTTCTATGAAACACTCATAACCAAAGTCATCTAAATCAGCAAGAAAAAGCATTTTCAGACTTTTATCCAGAATTCCTGAAATTTTGTCAAGACTCACTGGTTCCTGTGTTAGTTGTTTTCTTCCAGGGTTTTGTTTTGGTTGTTTGTTTTTTTTTTTTTCCAAAAGGCTGGAAATGGCAAATTTAGCACATTAGTCTTGCCTCTGTTTAGACTCTGTAGTTTTTACATACCTTGCTTCTAACTAATTTTCTGGGGTTTGATTTTCTTTCTTTTTAATGCAGTGCCAGTGGCAGATATAAAAGCTGTTGTGACTGGGAAAGACTGCCCACACATGAAGGAAAAAGGAGCTCTTAAGCAAAACAAGGTATGGTTCTCAAATTTTTATGAACACTTACTGTGCAGAATACAAAGCTTGTCAACTTGATCTTCCCTGAAGTAACACACGTATTTTTTTATTCCAGCCTGCTGCATTTCCATGTATGTACACCCTTTGTTTCCACCTCAAACCATTTGAGTTCAATTATTGGGACAGCTTAGCCTTCTTTGCTTATATTTCATGGGGGATGTGCATCGTGATATGCCCAGGCACAACTGGAATAGTCTTTAGTAGTGATGTTTTCTATCTCTAAAGCAAACAGCAATGGCTTTTGGTACCTACTCCTTTATTGTCTCTGATAAATAACTAGTTTGTTACATCTGTGTTCTCTGATGAACTCACATTCAGTGAACACATGCCAAAATGCAATTAATGTCCAGCTGATGATACCTGCAGGTCCAGTCAGGTAGAAAAATAACTGCCAACAAAAAGCTGTAAGGTAAATCCTGGGCAATTAAGGAGTTGTGTAAGGACATGCTCAGCAGTTTATTTGAGAAAAAAATGTGTAGGAGACAATATTCAGCTTAAATTAGCTTTCAGAGTTTCAGAGCAAGAACTATAAGCTGACAGTAGTACTAAAATAGTGCAGTTCCAGAATCTTGCAGAGTTTTTGTTAGTAAGAATTGTCACCACATCAAGAAGAAAAGGAGTAACTAGCAACGTCTGGCATCATTACTGGTGAATACCATATTCTTTGAGGTATGGTAATAAATTTTCTATCGGGTTGTCTCTCTAACCTTACAAGAAGCAATGAGACTCAAATAGTATTCAGTCTGAGATAGAACAAAACCCTGAGAGGTCTGGGAGCCATATCACAGGTTTTGAATCAGAATTTCTAATTACCTGAAACTGAGAAATTTTGGGTCAGACCCGAAGGAGATTTTGATGGACAAAATAGTGTAGTTAAGAGTTCATGCTTCAACATTTGAGATAAAATTGGAAAAAGCAGTTCTGATGGGAGCCATATGAATTGAGAAGGCACTGTCAAAGCTACATCACACAACTGGTTGCATCTTCACAGCTGCAACTTCTCTTTCAGCCGAGTATTTTTTGTTGGTTTTTTTTCTTACAGAGAAGTTGCTCTCCTTTCAACATTGGGTTTACATGATAGGAAAGGAAAAAGTCATATCAAGTGAGGAAAAAAAAATCCCAGCAGTATTTTGCCTTGTTGATTTTCTGAATCAAGGCACAAACACACACACATGAGTACAATAGATCACGTACAGTTCCTACCTCATGTTGCAGCTGAACCATCAGTGCATTTGGTTGGGACATTTATATGACGCATATAAAATTTTTAGCTCTTCCATGTCTTAGCATTTATATGTCCGCACAAAAGGTAAAGATGGAAAGCAGTGGGTGGCAGTGATGCAAATGTGTCATCGTTATGGAGCAGTAATGTCTAGATACTATTTAATGCTAAATAGGAAAGCTGCAGATCAGTTTGTCTTCAGTTCTCAGCATTACCCCATTTTCTTAGGTAAAATTGATTTGGACTGGTATAAAATTTCTGGCTGAGAATGTGAAGGTCAAGAATTCATAGGTAGCGTGACTGCATACTTGGCTGGAGCATTCTATTTGTGACCCACACAATGGCAATTTTGATGGTTTTACTGTTTCTGATGTGGTGCAGGGGGTTTGATGGGATTTGGGGTTTTTGTTTTGGTGAATTTTTTTTTTTAATTCCTCAATTCCTTGTTTCTTTCCTTGAGAAGCATAGAATTTTTGAATTATTCTGTCATCCCAATCAAACTGTCAGGCACAATATTGCAACTGTTTAACTGACATAGGAATAACATGTTGTTTGCAGCATATCAAGTTATACATGGGTTACGCAATTAAAATTTATAAAAAGGCCGACACAGAATGCAATGCAGCTGAATTTGGTGTGTGAAACCTTTCACTTTCTGAAATCTTACAATCAATGATATATTTTTAAGAGGCCTTTTCATTCTGTGCTTTCTTTTTTTACTTATATAACATCCACTTCAATTTTATTCATTGGCAGAAAAGAAAATTGAATGGCAGAATGCAATGCTATGAGTATAGCTGGAATTCGCAAAATGTCCATACTAAAGACTTCAGCATCTCTTCATTTGCCAGCACATGGTCATTGGTCTTTCAGCAGGACAATTTAGAAAAAAATAAGAGTTAAATTGCATTGGAATTTGCATGCATATAAATCTGGAATGATGTGATGGGACCAGATCTGAATCCACTGTTGTTTGTCTTGCATGTGTTTTTAAATTAGGTTTAATTTTTAAATTCTTATTTCTGACTCCTAAGTCAGAAAGATTTTCAAGGAAATTTTCAAGGAAATTAAATATGTCATATTTTGCAGAATTCAAAATAAAGCATGATAGAAGAATTGGGAAAAAATATAGCCAGATATTTTGAAGCGTCCTTCATCGGCTAATACGGCAGATTTCTGGCTTTGTGCCTTCTTAGTCAGCTGAAATGCTCCTCTCGCCTCTCCTCTCCTCTCCTCTCCTCTCCTCTCCTCTCCTCTCCTCTCCTCTCCTCTCCTCTCCTCTCCTCTCCTCTCCTCTCCTCTCCTCTCCTCTCCTCTCCTCTCCTCTCCTCTCCTCTCCTCTCCTCTCCTCTCCTCTCCTCTCCTCTCCTCTCCTCTCCTCTCCTCTCCTCTCCTCTCCTCTCCTCTCCTCTCCTCTCCTCTCCTCTCCGATATTGGTTGAACAAGTTCCTGCTGCTGCCTGCTAGGTAGTTCTTTGGGGCAGATCTTCTGACTTTGGCAAGCAAACTTAATACAAGGCCTCAGCCTTCAGTAAAGACATCAGTGTTTCGGGGGTATTGAAGACAGAGCAAGCAGAAAGTAGTGAGGTCATTTCAGCTGCATGGGATCACTTTGCCATTGGCACCCAAAATGCCTGTTCATGTCTTCTGACCTTTGTTAGGAGCCATTGGAGATGGGGGGAGAGCACTCTTCCCTTCATACCACCCAGAACAGCTTCCCCCATAGAGCTGAATCCAAGGAGTGGGAAGTACTGGCCTGCCATTGCAGTCTCTTGTTCTCTGTTTTCAGTGCAGCTCAGAAGTAAGGCACATTGTAGGTTCCAGTGCTGTTACCTTGATAAGCATCTGAGGAAGGAAGGGCAGAGGTCTGACATGTGGAAGGAGCTAGGAGTGCCAAGGCAGTGAGTTCAGCAGTTTGAGGCGCAGGAGGAAAGCAAAAAAAAAAGAAGGAAGGAAAAGGTTGGAGAGAATGTGAGATAAAAAAAGACCAGAGGGACAGAGAAACAAGTAGAAAAGGCTTGAGTGAAAAATTACTGTGAGAAAGGTTGAGAAGTAGAACAGAAAAGATAAGAGAAAACTACAGACAGCTGATAAAGACTGGCCAGTTGTTCTTTAAAAATTGCCAGCTTCTCCTTGTCATTGATGGGACTGTAACAAAGCCAGGTGGGGGTCCCTGACAAGTCAGCAAACTCAACCACTGAAACCAGTGTTAGTGTGGAGGGCCAGTTGGCAACTCCAGCTCCTTTGGCTTGCTTCCATTTTCCTTGACAGTTTGCTGTGCATAAGGCAACAGAGATGCTGGCACCTGGAAGTTGTATTTCCCAAACCTTCAGAGTCCAGGGCAGTCAGCAAAGAAGCTGAGCTGTAGCCAGGGCTACCAAAAACAACAGTTTTCCTCAGAAAGAGAAGCTTGGTGTCCTTAATGTAGTCCTTTCTCATTCTCTGCCTGACTGGAAATGACCAAATCCTTGATGTCCTGACACATTCCTCTTCCAAGCAGAGGTTTCTTTTCCTCCTTTTTCTCTTTCTGAGGTGAAGAAGAAGTTACATTTATTGGAGTTTCTCAAAGGACATATTACAGGGGTCAGGCCTCTAGGATTGTTGACCTTCACGAAATTCAGGAACATCACAGTATAACAGTACAAGCCCTTTTTTTCAGAACTACAACCTCAGTGGCATTACTTGGCATATTCTGTCAGTAATTTGTAACACTGTGTGAGGAGATAATGCTAAATTCATGTGGGCAGACTAGATTTGTTTCTGTAATGAGGGACGTCACTCTTAATAAGGTGTGCCTGAGAGACATGCCTACAACACAAAAGGGCCATGTGAGCCCTGAGCCATTGGTTTGCTGAGTACACCAGGACTGTTTGTCCTTGCAACCTCCACAGAGATTTAACACAATGAGTATTTAACACAGCTTTGTCTCCTGTAGCCTTGGCAATACATTAAGTCAAACCCAGTAACTAAACTCAATGAAAACAAGGACATTTCCCATGAGAAGCCTGATCTCTTATTATCCAAGATTATCCCTAAGAATTGCAAGTTTTATGGTTCAGACTCTGCTATTAATCATACAACTTCAAAACCAAAAAAGCCCTTAGAGAAATCAAAATATCTATGTCTGTTTCAGACTGGGAGCTCTGGGGTAGAAATCTAGAACAACATTTATGCTGCCATCTCCGCAGTCAATTCTTCCATTTTAAAATTTAGTGTTACAAATTTAGGAAGCCATTCTCCTTTCACTGCTGGCAGTGCAGGGACTGTTAGCTGAGAGTCAAACAAAAGCTGTCAGTATGACAGGGCTGAGGAAGCGAAGAGGCCAATAGAACAGGACATGTGATACAGATCATAGTTACAAGTCAGCACTCTGCTCCGTTGCTGGATCATTTTTCCACAGTTAATATATCCATACCATCAAGCTTACAGATTGTGAGATCCTTGTAATGGCACTTGTAGTGATGCAGGCAGAAACCATAATGTAGCCACAGATAAGACATCTTTACATACTTACTGCTGGCCACTGAAAGATCATTATTTATTCAGATTGCCTTGGTTTCCCCAGGAAATTCAAGTCCAGGTGACATTTAGGGAAGGTTAGCACTTTATGAATTCTCCTACGTAGCTTGTACAATTCCAGCTTCAGTGCTTAGGGGAAAAAAAGATGACTGCTTTTTCCTTTCCCAAAATTCCTTTGGGTGTTTAGGTAACTGGTATCATTTGGTTTGACTGAGGCTGGCGATTCTGGTTCAGATGGAAACAAAATTACAGAAATCTCCTGAGAGTGGAAAATGTAATATATTTCTACCAGTGTAAAGAACATACCAGGATATTAATTGTCCTGACAAAATTTTTTAACACAAGGAGTCAAACCTTGCAGAACTTTGTGAGTTTAATCTATACAAAGTGAAAAAAACTTTGAGTTTTCATGAAGTGTTTCATATAAGTGTACTGTTATTCATTGTGCTTATTTTAGTCTGCACCGTTGCCTAGGTCAAATTTAAACTCAAGTTCTAAAGTAAGTAATGACCCAGTGGGCCACAGCAAGCACTGAGGCAGGTGAGTTTGGTTTGAATACATGGTGGTATTCTTGCTGTGACAGTCTCTTGGAGTGATCTGATACTGCTGCAGTTTTGGCCAGACAGGAGACTACCATAAACTATTTTTCAACTTGTTTTGGGGAATAATGGATAGGAAAGAAAGATATACCTGAATGTACAAATGCCTCTCTCATGCAGCATTAATATGTGTCTCTGTATTGTTCCAGGAGGTGCTAGAGCTTGCTTTCTCTATACTGTATGACTCAAGTGGCCAGTTGAATTTCATTGCTCCAGACAAGCATGAGGTAAGTCATGTTCAGAGTACAGAAACTTATTTGAAGTTATCTTAGTTGCTTTAAGGCATCAGATGGCTTTGTAAGAACATAACAATGAGTGTGGTGGTTTTGCATTAATTGGCACTCTAAGTGTGCCTTCTAAAGAGGGCATCCACAAAAGTTTTCTCCCTGAGAACTTCCTGTGTGACTTGATGGGACAAACTGGAGGTTGGTTTGGTTGTTGACTGCCTGGGAAACCAATTGGACAATTTGGTCCACCTCTGTGAATTCACATTTTGAAGCTAGCAGACCCCAGGAATGGCCCTTTTTTCTTCAGGAGTGCAGGTAGCAGGGCCCAGGCCTGGCTCCACTGTATGGCCTGTGGGCCTGGCAGGGGCAGGGATGGGCCCCACTGTCTGGGAAGTGGGCATGTCCCAGCAGGGAGGAAGGGTGGTCATCGGCAGTGGGTGCCAACTGAGCCCAGGAAGGCTGACTGAGGTCCCAGCCATTCCCCCACCACCACCTTTCCTGAGCAGCTGCTGCTGTTTCTGGCTCAGGACAGGCCCTCCCAGCACCCTCTGAGTCTCCTGAGATGCTGGCACAGCTCCAGCATGGCCTGGCCACAGCCCCTCCATTCTTCCTGCAAGATCCTAACTCTTTCAATGCTCAGAAAAAGACTTGCAGACCTTCAATCCTCCCTTGAGTGAGAGGAAAAAAGAACAGAGAGAAGACACCAAAGCCAGTGACACAAGAGTCAGGTTCCAGATGGAAGGAGAATGAGAAGATGCCATGAATTTAGGCTGAAAATCCTTTTGCAAGCTATGGGGATGGACTAGAATATACTAAAGATTCCGATAAACCATGGAGAAAGGGCAGGAAGTGTTCAACCTGTAGATCATGAGCAAAAGCATCTGTGTTGAAGATCCTTTGCCCTGAGGGAAGAATATCTCTATTCCTAAAGGTGAAGCATGAAGAGAGAGAAACAGATGAAGAAAACTTTTGCTTTTGAACAGCTCCGTCTTAAAAATGATACCCCAAGAGTTTGACATTGCCCATAAGCACACCTCTGGGAAGGTGTCCTGATTTGAAAGGACAGGTGTCTGCCAGTAAGGGCAGAAGTTTTCCTTTTTGGAATAGAGACTTTGGTTCCACTCCCCTACCCCAAGTATTACGATTGTTTGAATCAAGGACTCTGAGGCAGAGATAAGGGGGGTGGGAATAACAGCTCTTTTACTAATATATCTAACTATACAAACAGAAAACAATAACAGTTAAAATTGCTAACAGAACGGAATAGATAACTCGGTGTCAGTCCCTTTAGATGCAAGCACGCTGTCTCTGTGCTTAGTCCAGAGCCCGGATTTGCTAGAGGGCAGACGGGAACGAAGGCAGGAGGGAGGGGGGAGGGGCAGCAGCGGCCACGCCGGTCTCGGGCGGGAACGGGCTCACCCTCACCGAGGGCGGCGGCTCCTCGCTCACCGTGTGTGTCCGGGGGATCAGCTGTGTCCGCAGAGGCAGGAGGCTGGAACGGGGCAGATGCAGGGCAGGTGATCGCAGAGGGTCTGGCTCTGCTGTGCTCGGCCGCGTGGCTGAACGATCCCAGGCGTCCTCCTCCGAGCTCGCCGGAAACGCGAGTGCCCTCCCGGAAGCCTCAGAGGCCCCTCCGGGGGCCGTCCCCACCCACACCTTTGTCTGGACCCATCAGGGACCCTGGGTGTAACCCGGCCAGCTCCATTGGCATGATAATGGGAAAAATTCTTTCAATTGACACAGTAACAGAAAAACACTCAACCCCGAACAGAAGGCTGTGAAGATGAGAGGAGTTTCACGATTGCAGATTCCTGGGCGGCTATCTGTGAAAAGTTATGCCACGAGAGAACTGTTTTTTCCCCTCTTGTGGAGAAGTCCCTATAGCCTGACAAGGGGAGACTTCTCTCTCTAGAGTTAACTGAAAAGGACTATTCTTAAGCTGGTAACTGACTGAATTGTTTCTGTATGTTGTTGAGGAGAAGAAGAGGGTGTGAGAGAGGGAAGGAGGGGTGGTCTGAAGGTTTTATTTTGATTTTTATAATTCCTTTTTGTTGTCAATAAAAGTTTTCTTTACACCCTTTAAGTTTTAGGTTTGCCTTGCTTTTGGTCCTAATCATATCTCACAGCAGAAAATGAGTATATTGAAATTGGCAACTCTGAACGACTACACTAAATTGCTGTTTCCACCTGGTTCCAAACTGAAACCAGGACAATGGGCATCTTGGTCCACGGTATAGGTCCATCTAAATCAGTGTCATATCTCAAAACAAACTGACATTCAAGGGATTAGTATAGGAACAAGACCTTCTGCAATTTTTTTGCATATCTGAGCCACAGAAGAAATGTTTTGTATTTCTATATCACAGAGCACATGAAACTCTCAATTACAGGCCAGTATTTCTAAGCCTTCCTGAAATACGAGCCATAAAAAAGAGAAGTAAGAGAGCATGGGCAAATCTTGAAGTTCTACAGACCTCAATCACCATTTCCTGATTTCTTGTGGTCTGCTGTACTTTAGACACTAGAGAATTTTGCTGTAAACTGTCAACACTGAGAATTTATACAGCCAGGCTTTTGGAGAATCACTGCCAGCCTCAGTTCATTTTGACATAATCAGGAGTGATTGGGTCTCAATTTCAGCCAAAGACTTGTGCTCTCCAGAATGATATATCCTCTTTTTCTTCCTTTCACATTGCTTAAGACCATTCATGACAGGTGATCATAGAAGGCCATCTCTATTCCATCTCCGCAGGAGTGTTTTGCAGCTTTCACTTGTATACAGACAATGTAAATACCAATAGCAAGGATGAATGATAACCTCTTCCCTGCTCCCTTCTCTTAGTAAAAGCCACAAAGAAATAGAAGACATCATTGCCTTCTGGAATGTGATGTGATTAATTTATCTTAATTGTGTTGAAAAATTGGATGTGTTTCTCTCAAAAAAATTTCAAAAAAAGGTTTAGCAGAATGCACTACATTAAAAAAAATCCTTCTTGTTTCTAAAGCAAGAAGAGTTGTGTTCCACTTGTGTTGCACACTTATTTTTACACATTTGGTCTCAGTTTAGGACACTGTGCTAGGATGATGAACTACAGAACATTGATTTAAAATGGAGTGTTAAAAAATTGCATGAAATTGCTTTACAAGTGAAGTGTATTTGTTATGCCACTTCAACATTTGTTGTCCTGTACTAAAACCTTCAACTAAATGTTAATTTTAGGAGAGGAAATACCATTATGCCCATTTGGGTCTTTCTGTGGATTAATATTTAAGTGTAATTTTCAAGAGAAGTATTGGCTGGCCAGTTTTCATGTAAGATGAAGGACCAATAGTATCCCAGGCACAATGTGCCACTAGAGCTGTAGTTCTAAGCAAGACATGGTTGGTTGTCTTCATCCTCTGAGCTGAACATAGGTTCAATGATTTCTGATGTAAATTCTCCAGAAACTGAATTCCAGACTGTTTCAGCTCATAAGCACAAATGGTCATGAAAACCAACAATTTTTTCAGCCACTGTATCTCAAATATATCCCACAACTAGAAGTGAATTTTAATGGTTCAAATGTTTAAAAGCTGCTACTGCATCCCACTCACAGACAGTAACAGTGAGATGCACTAACGCAATTGCTCACGATTGTGTTAACACACCTTTTGTCTTCATTTTCCTTTCTGGTATCAAGCAGCTTCTTTGAAACAAATTAATATGTAAAAAAATTGGCCAGAGGCAACAGTCACTTCTGCCACTTGACAGTTCCCAAATGGAAGTTTTTAAAAGGACATCTCACTTCCTCTGTATTTTTTCCATGGCCTGCAGAAGAGTGAGTTGTGATTAAAGTAGAAATTATAAGTATTCAGAGGAAACACCCACAACAAAAGGCAAGTAGCATGTGACTCTTTGTCCCGGGTTTAGAGTTGGCTAAATCACCGTGCACCCACTAGAATTATTTACTCATTTCCTGCTGTGAGATAGGATTAGGAGGAAGGGAAAACAGGCTCAAAGTTTAAAGGGTACAAGGAAAAACTTTATTATTAGAAACTATAAGAAAAAAAAGAATAAAACTCAGAATAAAACTTTTAGAACACTTCTTCCCCCACACCTTCTTTTCTTTCACACTGACAACAGACAGAAAACCAACCAGTCAGTTCACCATCTCTAAAAATAGTCTTTCACCAATTTACCTGGGAGAAGAGACTTCTTTTCAGTCTATGGAGATTTTTTCAACAAGAAAACACTTTTCTTGTGGCCTCGATGTCACAGTCAATCAGCCTCCCAAAAATCTGATCACTGTGTAAAAATTCCTTCCTCGACTAACAGTCTTCCCACAAGCATTACTGAGGACCATATCAACTTATAAGGCACACTTTAAGGATTATAACAGTTTGAACAAAAGCCCTCTTCATCTTTGAAAACAGAGGTCTTTCTTCTTCTCTTCCCTGTGGGGCAGCAGGGGTCTTCTCTTTATTCAAACGTATGGGATCATAGCCATTTCAATACCTCACTTTAGTACAAATGCCTCTGCTCATATGTACAGTTAGAATTTCATCCAGCCCATAATGCATTTCTATGAGTTACAGGGAAACAAAAGTCTCTTTTCCACAGCTTAAAAAAGAGAAATTTCAGTCCAAGAGTGAGGCATCTCCATCAGTCCCTTCCATCTGGGACCATGACTTCTTCCTTTTGTCTGGCCTCAGTGTTTTCATGCTGTTTCTGTGTGTATCTTCGTCTTGGTCCTTTTCTTTCACTCAGGAGAGAGAACAAAGTGTCTTCGTCTCATGCTGGGCAGTGAAAGAGTTAATATCTTGCTGGGCAGTGGCTGGAGCAGTTGGGGTGGAGTATTTCAAATTGCATTGGGGGCTAGGCCAAGATAGCAGGGGCTCAACCTTGCTGGGAAGGGGCCTGGCTGTCCCTCCCCCAGGCCTTGCGGGCGCGCCGGCAGGGCGGGCCAGGCCGCCCAGAGCTGCTGTCCTGGAGGGGCCCGGCAGACCGGCAGCAGGGCAGGTTTTAGTATCGGCCAGGTGTTCAGCCTTGCCACGGGCCCCTGGCTGCGCCAAGGCGGGGCTAGGATCTTAACGCCAAGCGGGACTCCGCCTGCCTATTGGGGGCCCCGGCTGTCTCTCGCCCAGGCCGTGTAGACATCCTGGCAGGCTGGGCCTGCCCGGAGCTGCTTCCAGGGAGCTGCTTCCAGGGTGTTAGCAACGGCAGCATTTCTGCCACGCTGGGGGCAAGGGGGAAGCAGCCAGGATCTCAGTGGCCAAAGGGCCTCCCCTCCGCAGCCCCAGGCCTGGCCCCAGCCAGACTAGTTACCTTCTGAGAGGCCGGAAATGAAAGAGAGATTCCCAGGGATTTTTCATCTTTACATATGTGATTCACAAAGGCGCATAAACCTTCTCATTGGTGTAACAATGTGTCAATATTAAAAATCAGACACTGATTCATCCTTAATAGGTTCAAAGAAGGCTGCCCAGGTCCTGACAGGGAACTGTTTCCAGAAATTTATACAAACCACCACACTCTTCATCAAAATAGTTGAGGTGCCTGTTGATAGAAGTGCTAGTTTAGCAGCATTGTCTTTTTGGGAGATTTGGTGGTGACATCTCAAGATTCTGAAAGTTTTGTGTGAAGTACCAGGAATGATGTTGGTACATGACAATTTCAGACTAGACTTGCAGGGCTTTTTTTATGTACTTTTGCGGCCCTAGGAATTGTAAAGTGGGGCTGAAATGTGATAGTTGAGTGTCCTAAAAAGAAAAATTGAATGAGGCTCATAGGATAATTCTGGCTGCAAGGAACCCTGGAGGTGTCCTGAGCCCAACCTCCTGCTCAAAGCTGATCAGCAATGAGCTCAGATCAGGTTGCTCAGGGCTGCATCAAGATGGATGAAGCCTGTGCTACCTTAATAGTTCTTGTCTCCCAAGGTAATTCTTTGATAAAATCACATTACTGAACCAGTATCATTGAAATTTGGACCTCATTCTAGCACACTTAAATTTGTGAATTACCTTAGTCATCTGTTGGAGCTTACTGCTAGCCAGAGGATTCAGTACTGAGGTCACTCCATTGTATTTGTTTTTCATTTAAATACTAATAAGTGGTTTCACCTACACAGCAAAATAGGTGGATTAATCTTATCCTTGATTTTTGACAGAGAAACTGATGAGGGAAGCCATAATATAGTTTCATTGGATTTTTATGAAAATGAATCTCTTAAATTAATTTTTCAGTGGCTCTTAGTCTCTTTTGCATATTGAAAAGAAAAAAGCTCCTGAATTAATGTCTCTGTTTTTCCAGCATCTCATTAGGATGTCTCTGTGTTCAACATGTGCAGGAGTTTAATTAGGTGCATTTGCCAATATGGAGATTAGAGAGGAAGCCTCTTTTCCAGGCCATTGCAGTCATCAGAGTTGTGGCCAGAATTTGGTTTCTGTGGGCCCTGAGTGAGTTATATCTGGAAGAGAACTGCAGTTCTGCTTTCTGTTTCTCTGGGATTCCTCCCCAGAGGAAGAGCTGGCCACACTCACTGCGCAGGTGATGGACCATTTATATCACGGGCTGCATCTGTTGAAAGATTCTCTGCTCTCCTGTAACCTGAGAAAAGCCTTTTGCTTTTCTGTTCCTTTCTTCACAATGAATTCAGGGAAAACTCTCCCAAAGAAAGATTTCAAGTAAATCATAAAAGATTATAGTCTGTTCAAATATGCTTATTTTTCTAGAATAGCTTAATTTTTTTCCTGATATTCTTCATTCACTCCAAAAAAATGGCATGCTTTAGAAGTCTTCAGTAGCACACTTTGACAGCCTATAATAGGCAGGCTAAATTGTTTATCTAGTACGTTTCAGCAGGACAACCTGAACTCTAAAGTCTCTTTTATATAGCTGATCTCATTTTCAAGCTGCAGCTTGGCTTGCCCACACCCTGGGTGAAAAAGCTCCCTCTGCTACTGTTTTGTTACTGACTTAAGTGGGTTGGATTTACTTTGGATGCTGAAGTGAGCTAAGCCATCCTATTTTTGAAACATGCCCTCTCTCTGGGTGAAGAGTGGGGGCTTCTTGCTCTTCCTTAAAAATAATCCTCATTTCTGCTGTGGGATAAAGTCAACCATGGGTATCTTTAAACGCACCAGCATCATGTAGCAAATGGTCAGCTAAATTTAAAAAAACTTTTTTTTGGCATGAAATCCAGCAGAAATATTTGTAAGATATAAAAATGCAGTTACAGTTGATTTAACTTTTCTCCTGCAAACTAGGACACAAGTTCACGATTGAAATCTTTATTTTTAAATGACGGCATTTGAGTACTTCTGCTTATAGTTGAATAAATGGCATACAGTAATAAATGAAAGTGACTTATTCAAGAGAAGTTGACTCTAGATTACCAATCTCCCTCAAATTTGTTGCTGATTTTAAATGGTTATTCAGCCCACGTTTATCACAAGCTGTCAGCTGTTGGGAAAGATGGCATCTCCTGTTAGGAAAAAGCTAACAGTAAGGAAAAGGTTTTAAGAGGCCAGTTCAGCATTTACAGCATTTAGTATTACATCCAAGCATCTTGGCATTTAATTTTCATGAAGGACATAGCATTAAATAACTGTAGTTTTCACAATATTATTATTCTAAAATAATAATGCTATGTTATTTTGGTGTAAAATAGTGGTAAGTAGGCATAAATATGTGAGACTATCAACTAACAATTTCATGTATAGGAAAGCAAATAATGATAAAAGCAGATAGTGCAGAATTTTTTACACTAAGAGTCAAGAAGGATTTGGGGGTGGGATTTAGTTCACCTAAATTAACTCTCTTGGAATTAAAAGTTTACTTAGTGTAAGATAATCAGGCTCTTTTAATAGGTGCTGGAGAAGGAGAATTAGAGGAGTGAAGAAGATTTCTCCAGAGGTTCATTGTCCTAAGTTAGTTTCCTTCTCCAGTATTTGCAGAAGAGCATTCAACAAGACGTTTGGAGGAGGTGCTGAATTGTCTAACAACTGAACACTGTAATTTCTTCTCATTTTATGGAATTTTTTTCTATTTTCTGAGCAGCTCAGTGAAAGCCTTTCCTCATGATATCAGCTGATAAAATGCATTAACTTAATTTTAGGTCTCTTTTAAGTCCCCATAGGAGCAGTAAATGTAGAGGACCAGACCAGACAAGGAGTTTGTGTGTGTAAAGTCTATTAATGATGGTTTTTATCCTTTTCCTTCAGTATTGTGTATGGACTGATGGTTTGAACGCCCTCCTTGGGAAGGATATGTTGAGTGACCTAACGCGGAACGACCTAGACACGCTGCTCAGCATGGAGATAAAGCTACGCCTCCTTGACTTGGAAAATATACAAATCCCAGATGCTCCCCCACCTATCCCAAAGGAGCCCAGCAACTATGACTTTGTTTATGACTGTAACTGAGTCAGTCACTGAAACTTGCTCTGAAACTGGAAATACATTATAACTGGAGAGATATTGAAAATAAAAAAAATAAAAAAAAAGAAGAGCGTGAGGAAGAAAAGAAACCCACTTTAGCACCTTGGATTTTTGCTTTGGGGAAGGATGTAGAAACATTTGCATTCCTCCCATGTTCCCTGCATTCTGTTCTTCCCCATTCCCATCTTCCCCATTTCTCATCCAAATTCACATTGCTTTAATTAACTTGTAATTGTGGGGCATTGGCCTTGCTTAAGGCAAAGACTGCCATTAAGAAGCACCCTCCTGAGGATTTTTTTTATGCTTTTAATACTGGAAAGACATTCTTAACTAAAGGACGTTGTTACCAAACTGCATGCCTGTGAAAACCTCTTGGCAGGGCAGAGGCTTTAACTGGAAGGAGGAGGGAGGTAGGGAGGAAAAGCAGCTACTGTAAGCAGACTTACAAGAGTCTTCTCACCACTGAATCCAATGTGATGATGAAATTCGTTAACTGCTTCCCAGTGCTTGCACCATCTGTCTCTGTCATTATTCTCTCCACCGTCATCTCAACTACTGCCTCCAGCCTTCACCCAACTGATTGGCTCCCAGAGCAGAAAGTCTGTAGTTTTTTGCTGTACCATACGCTGCAATGCTGCAACAGCTTTTAACTACTTTTCCTCCCAGCTCTTACAATAGCCCCACACTAGCAGATCACTCACACAAACCGTGTATGAAGCCACTAGTGTATCCCATTCCTGTAGCGTTCCCTAAACCTCAGTTGCCTCTGAAATTGGCTTTTTGCTATTTGAAGTGATTTTTATTTCCTTGGCCCAAAGTTTAACAGTAATTTTCAAAAATTAATTACAACTACCAAACATCCCGGTTTACATCATTGTCATTGCTACAGTGTTAGAAATTTGCAAGGGATTTTTTTTGTACGGGTTCTAATATTTTTATTTTATTTTGCCAAACAAATATATTTAATTAAAACTAAATTCATTGTGAGTACTTTTGGGGAACAATATTTTTACTTAATTTCCATTTGGAACATTTGCCCTGAAGGGAAAAAAACACTATTCCCTTCAACTTCACTGTTGAATAAAAATCTGAGTTGTGATGATTCTTGGGACTTGGTTTTTCTTCTGAAGTTGTCTTTTATTCCTTATGGTTCTTAGCAATTCTGAACTATTTAGTGAAAAGAGGAGTGGGAATGTCTTTCTTATCTGCATCTGATTTAACTTACTTGTCTGTTAGTGGTGACAAGGATGAAATGCATCCAGAGATCTCCATCGCCATAGTTACATGAGCCTTCCTGTGAGAAGGGCCTTTGTAAAATCCAAAATCCCAGAATACTGATGTGCTCATGGTCATTTCAAGGCTGTTGCCTTTCCTTTGTTTGCTGAAGTAACTGTTTTCCTGTATTTCCATTTTCTCCATTGAGAGCATTTATGGCTGCAGCAGATTGGTATTAGGAAGGTTTGAGGTTTGCAGGATGGATTACCTTCATCCTCGTTTTTCTAGGATTTCGTTCAACTGCAAAATTCTGAGTCTAGTGGAACCTGTCAGCTCTTTCCCTCCCACTGCACAGGCTGAATACAGATGTTTATCAGTGTAAATTTCTGTCCTGCTCAGACCCAGCTGATAAAGACAGTGAAGGGGTTTTATCAGAAATCATGCTAGTGAGAAACCCAGAAGGTAGTTCCAGTTCTGACAGTCATAGAAATTCTCAACTGAGGTGACTTTTGCTCCATCCAGATGGCTCTGGGGAAAACGCCCTGACTGGCCTCACACCAGTTGAGGAGAGAAATGATGTCCTGTAGGTGCAGCAAAAAGGAAGATAATGGGAACATTATATGAATGCAAGCATCAAAGTCTCAACGAAGGTGCCTTCCTGAAGCTGTGCTTGCAGTATTTTATGAATGCCTTAATGTAACAGAAGATATAAGTTGGTTTTGGTGGTAATGGATGAAAAGTAAGTAGACAGACTGGGTTAAACTCTGGAGGGGGAAGTTATGATGAAGTGTGGCCTGAGAAAAAGGTTCAGTGTTAATGAGAACAGAGATCTACAACATGAGTTGAGTGAATTTGAGATGGTTTATTCTTCAGAGCTTTGTCAGACTATAGCAACGGTAGCTATGGTCAGGAAATAGTGGAGGCAAAGACACTGCCTGTCATAGGGGATTTTTGAGGGGTCCTGGGAGTGAGGGATGGAGGTAGTAACATGTTTCTTTACAAGATGCTGATGCTGCCTCTTACCTTCATGCAGATAAAGCTTGGAGCAGAACAGAGAGCTTGAGTTGTTTTAATTGCCCTGATTCAGCTGGATTTGCTTTTTGCTTCCAGATTTCAGGCTTGGTGCTTCAGATGGGTATTGCTTTCCTGGCAGAAGGAACACCTAAGAAACTCCTGAGCTGTAAGAGCCAATCACACTGCCAGCTCAATGGTACTTCAATGCTGTGGTCTTAGCAGGCAGACATCTGCTTGACAATCAGAGAGGTGCAAACAAAACCTCTCCTCCAGGGAACAACTTGAGCAGGAGATAAAGGTTTGACTTGCCTCCACCACTAAGGTGAGTGCCCCTAATTCCACCCAAGAACCATGGGGAGTTGGTGGGAGGATAGCTGGCAACCCAGCCCTCTGTTTTTACCTCGTGCCCATCCACATGACACTGAGGCACATCAACACCACTCAGTCAGTGTGGGGCTCTTGAGCATGAATGCCTGGGAGCTCTCTCCTTTCACAGGAGGTGACACAGCCCATTACCCTCTGTCCTGCCCTGGGGCCCCACAGGGTGGATGCAGTCTGACTAGGAGGATCCAGGTCCAGGGCCAGATGAATAATACAGCACTGCTCTGTGGCTCTATCTCACTGCTTCCTGCAGCCCTACTTTGCAGGATCCCCAGCTTCCCACATGGCCTGGCTCTTTGGAAGACATCCTGACTGGATGTTTGTATGTGTTATGCACAGTGTGGGATGGTCACATGAGCAGGAATGCTAAATTTGTATCCGCCACCCTGTCATAAGAAAAGAGGCTCAAGAGATGCGTTGGCGTAATAGCCCTTCCAGCTATTTTAGCAGCACTCCTACAGCAACCTGAAAGGCTGTGGTGCAGAGAAGAATCCTGCCTTCAGTTTCTGGAGCTGTCATACAGGCTCACTTGGTCATTATGAAGTTTAAAACAAAAAAAAAGTTAAATGATGAAGAAATATCCCACTGCTTCCTATTCTTTAAAAAAAGAGAAAGCGAGAATGAAAATGGCAAATTCATTTGCTCATGCTGTTGTGTTCTAGAGAAGCTTTTAAATCTTCACATTCAATGAGATGCAGCAGGAAAAAGAACTGCTATTGAAGTTTCTTGAATAATTTCAAAACATTAAGTGGGTAATTACTTGTAGAAGGCATAAAGGGGAGAGAGAACAAAAAAAACAAAACAAAAAAAAAACAAAAAAAAATCAGTCTAATTTTAGCTCCTCTTTTGGAAATTACTTTGTTTTTGAAAGTTAATATATTCTTTTAACAGAAAACTTAAATGAAGAAAAATATGTATCTTCCTAAGTCAACTGCTTGCTCTACTTGTAAGGACAAGGAGAAGAACAGCAATTCTAAGTAATCCTGTACAAAGCAAGCTATATGTCAGAGAAATAGGGCTTTAATTACCATTTTTCAGAAGCAGTTCTTTTTTCAGTAAAGAGAACTCTTTCATTAAATCTTAGATGAAGAAATATAATCCCCATGCCAAAAGGCAAGTCTCTTGGGTTTCAAAATCACAGTGCCAGATCCTGATCACTTCATTTGTGAAATACTCTTGTGTCTTCATGTTCTACCCAGAATTGCATTTTTCTTGCCTAGGGTGCTTGTCATCAATGTCACGTCAAGGAGAATGTGAAGGTCTGCTTGGAAACCTGGTGGAATCCACTGCCCAGAACAACTTTCTGTCTTCTCTAGCAGACAGCTGAGCTGCAAGGGAGCCCTGCATCCCTCAGTTACCCTGTAGGCCACTAGCTACAATACCACAGCCTCTGGCCAGCTCTCAAAAGATGGAGGGATGAAAGAAGAAAAGAAACATGCTCATCTCAGAAGATGGAGAGAGGAGCATAGGCATGAAATGTCCCTGAATGTATCTGCTCTTTGGTTGTTTGTCATTACGTCAGACTCAGTGATCAGAGATACTTCTGATGCATCCAGCTCTATAGTGATTCAAGCTACTAATCCTGAGCAATAAGCAGCAAGAAAGATGTTAGGAGCAGGAGGACACTCTTGTACTGCCATCTCTCCCCTTCTCTCTTTTTTTGCTACTTCACTGACAAGTAAATGGAATTAGCTTCACTGTCATGTGAAAGTCATTCATCTAAGGAGCAAGTGTGAGATTTTCTCCCTTCTTGGTCCCTTCTTGCTCCATTCTTCTTCAGAGTTAAAAAAAATTAAATAAATCCAGCCTTTACTGACCTGGAGATATCTTAGCTGTCTGGAATACTATGTGTATGACAGTCCTTCCCCTTAAAGCACCCTCAGGGAGGTAAAGGTAAAATCTCTTCAAACTCTGGAAGACATTCATAGGACAGATTTTCTTTATCACATTGTTGGCTGGGCTGCCATTGCTTTCCCCACAGCTGGATAAATCAGGATGAGACTTGCTCAGTTCTCCCTCTCTCCCTAGATAATAATTATGTTTGTATATTGATCATCCACATGGCTTAAGCAAATTCCCTGATTAACAAAGCACTTACCTATGCAGCAAAAGATACTTGATTTCAGTTTGATAAACAGACACCTAAATTTAGGTAAGTGCTCATGGACCAAGCTAGGTAAACGGCCTGTGTGAGCAGGAAGGCAATTTTTACCTGGTACAGATTTTGCTACAAGCTCAGGGGCTGTGCAAATAATGATTTTTCAGTCTGATGTGTAATTTGATTGTGTACCTCTGGTCACTGCAAGAGATTGATTATTCAACATCACTCCAGCTGCTTCATGCATCTTTGGGACCTAAAACACTGGTTAAAGAATTGAAATAAGAATTCTTTCTGAGTGAAATCAGGCGAAAACGAGAGGAGAGTGGCATTAACAGCACAAGTTTTTAGGGCAAGACTAGGCATAAAATGGATATTGAGAGAGCCATGAATTTTGATAGTAAGGTGATTTCCAAGTGCTGAGTCAGGGAGTGCTGTCCTACAGCAGCCTCCTGAGGGCAAGGTCAAAAAGTACAGAAAACCATTTCAAACTCATTTAGTGACATATATTTACACTTTATTTTTGCTTCTTGCTAGGAGACCTTGAACATCACTGAAGAGGAGAGCTGTCTAGTGATGCTTAGCTTGCAGGGACACACATAGAGCAAAGTAAACATCTCATAAGCCCTCTCCATTTGAGAGATTGGTGTTGGAAGTAGAAGAGTTCTCTGAACTGATGTGTTTTTTCAACAGAGTTTCTCAATTTTACTGGAGGCACCTCAGTGGAGGTGCTATGTTGAGAACAGCAGCTGTTGTAGTATTATGCTGTCTTGGAAGAGCCATGTTGGGAGGCTCTTCCAAACCCATCCTATTTTCTTCTTGTTTTATATTTCCTATAAGATGTGGCCTGTGGGGCAGCCACAAGGCTGGGGAACCCAGTGCTGTGTGTACTACAGTTTCAACCCAGGGAAGGTATGGCCGCAAGACAGCAGTGCACGTAGAAGAAGGGAGGGAAGATAAGATTTTGCCAAGGGATGAAGCCAAGGGCTGGCTTTTTTTCCTGTGACATTTAAGGATCTGTCTTGAATGACATTATTTCAGTTGCCATTAGAGGATTTTGCAGCCTGATTGAGTGCTACAGTTAAATTTTCCCTTGATGAAACTTCATGAGTTTACTTTAATCTTGTCAGCAACATGTTAAGTTAAACTGATTATGTTTTGGGATTCCTCTTGGTTATTGTGAAGAAGAGGGAGGCTGGCTGTCTTTTGTTTAATAAGAGGCAGCATTTTTTATGAGGTGTGTCTGTATCTTCTTGGTTTCTCTTGAAATGCCTTAGGTTTAATATCCCCTTCCCACCTACCTTCCCCAAGGGACAAAGGCACCCTGGAGATCTTTGCTGTCCCACCAGCAGTTCATGCACATGTGGGAAGCTGAGCCTGCGGGACTTCATTCTCTGACAATTAACAAGGGAGTTTGTTTTGTCAGGGTAGTTTTTGAAGAAGTCACGAACAGCCATGTAGGAATCTGCCAGGCTTCAAAACAAGTTTTCTATATATGCTTAAAATGAGGACAGTAAGGATGTGGGCACAGTACACTGTGCAAAGCTGCTGACTGCTTGCACCTTTCCCAGAGGAAAATGGCTCATCCACAAGGTTTTCCCAGGGCATAGCTTCCCGCTTCCCCCCCCAACCCCACCCCCATCAGGCAGCAGAAGCCTGCATTCGAAAAGGCTTGGAGATGCAGCAGAGAAACGTGAAATATTTGTTTGCCAGGAGTATGACATTTAAAGAACACCAGTAGAATTATTCCGGGTGTTTTCCACCCACAAAGGGTCCCCCTGCACATGTTCCTTCACTCACGATACCCTCTGTCAGTCTCTGACATTTCTCAAAGCCCCTTTCAGTCCTCGGTCCAGGGAGCATGCAGTGATACCTTACATGTGTCCAACCTTTTGTTTATCCGAAATAGTCCAAGTACAATCCAGCCAAGCTGGTTTTCACATAAACCTTCATCTCACACGCTTGGTTCTCTTCATTCCAGGACAGTCTGAGGTCCATTGAATACTGAGGCATTAAAATGGGCTGGTGTGTGGGTGTCTCCTCCAGCTTCTGAGAATGTTTCCAGCCAGTTTTTCCTTCAGTGAGGACTTTTACCCAATCCTCAACAGAACGCTTCATAAAACCACTTCTGAGCCTTCAGCTTCTCATCAAATCTGGCAGCTTGCAGGTGGATGCATGCACACAAACACGTGCACACAAAGGAGGCAAGTGCCTCAGTTCCCTTTACCCAGGAAACAAGCCTGAAATTACCTCATTTGCAGCTTGGCAGTGTTAGATGCTCCAGGAGGCAGTATCAAGGTGAAAGGGGATGGAGAATATCAGAGCCGATGGCAGGTGGCAGATGGCTGGATGTGACAGGATGTGAGGAGAGGAGGCTGGAGCAACATGAATCAGCAGCCAGCTCCCCACCAAAAATATTGTATACCTGCATCTATGCTCAGGCAAAAGATGAAGAGAGGATAGCAACCTTATTTTAGATTTTAAATATTATTATTACTTTGAAGCATGGCTGTTATGCCTTGTGGAAGTGCCCTGTTTAGATGGGTGAGCTGCATCACTGTTTTTTCATCACCTTAAGTACACTGGAAGAAGCAGTGCCAGCATGGGTGCTCCACCCAGAAGGGCAAGGGGAGCACTGGGATAATACTGAGCAGGCCAGGAAAGTGCAGTGGTTCTCTTGGAAAATGCCACTGAAGGAAGACTTAGCACACTCAAAAACTGTGTGAATTTAGCTGAATCACTAATTCAGTAAGGAAAACTGAGAAGCTCAAGTGACTGAAATTTCCTGCTCAGCTTACTTTTGGATTGTTCCCACTGGGTCATGATTCTTCTGAAAAGAATTAGTGTTTCAGACCCTTTTTTTTATTTCTAAGATTTAAAGTGCCATAAAAAGTTGGAATCGAAACAAAATGTTAATTTTTTTTCACTTATCATTAGAAGTTTTTCCTTTTTTTCCCTGTCCTGGTTTCAAAAGACAGGTATATGCTAGGGAAGAGCAGGGTCTTCCATTGAAATGGAGCTAATAAATCCCTCCCTCTGAATTAGTATAACTTTGGAATTAAGGTACTCTCAGGCAAAGATATGGGGATAGGAATAACAGTTCTTTACTAGTATATCTAACAAGACAAACAAAACAAAAACAGCTATGAAATTAACAACAAACAGAACAGTAACCCAGTTCCAGCCCTTCTTGGCCGCAGGCACCTTCCCTGAACTGTAGTTACCGGTGGTGGTGGGGGCAGGTCCTGCACAGCTGTAGGAGTGCTGGGGATGATGATGGTGTTATCCCAGGTGGGAAAGGGATGGAGGAGAGACTTTTGCTGATGGTGTCGGTCCCAGTGCTTAGCAGGGTGCTTGGAGATAGCAGACTGAAGAGACAAGGCAGCAGTGCAGGGATCCAACAGCAGAAAACGTGGCGTTGGGATGGCCGGGGTGGGGGGGAGCAGCAGCAACCATGCTTCTACGACTCCACAAGCGAAAGGGGAAGAGCAAGTGCCTCCCCGTCCCTTTGCTTGCTGCTGATCTCGTGTTTCCCCCACCTCTTTCCCCCTCTTTCCCCCTCCTCTCCTCCTCTTTCCCCCCCTTTTCCCTCCTTTCCTCCCCCTTCTCCCTGTCACTAGCCATCAGCGCTAGGGCCTATCATCAGGGCTTTCTTAGCATATCAGTGGGGAAAATTCCATAGAGAGGAAAAACCCAACCCTCAACACCCCCCAGAAAAGAAGTCAAACTGCAGCATTCTTGATACCCTCCTTTGATCAGAAATTCTGGCCTTCATGCAGTTCCAGAACCTCCATCTCCAAACCTGCAATGGCCTAAGGAGAACTGTCCCATCTGACCTTGTAAATGATTCACAGCAGAGGTACACATAACAGCTCAATCAATTCATACAGAATGAATGGCAGTATTTTCACCTAAATACATTTCTAATATGAAAACAGCTGTCCAAGCCCCTGACTATTGTGACATACACAGGACTAGCTGCAGTCATGAATCAAAGCTGTCTTTGTGGGGGAAAAAAAAACAGGAAAGCAAGTAGCAATTGCCTTCATTGGTTTGGCTCAATTTTAATCAAACCGAAGACACTTTTAAATTTCCAGAACTGAGGAAGCTACTCAGCAGTGGGCTTCTGAAGACATGTTCTTGAATTAAGCTAATTAGTCAAGTGACAGGCACGTATTCCTTCAAATCACCCCATCTGGAAGAAAAAAAGAAAGTGTGGTGGATTTAATAAATTAGTTCATGCAGAGCAAAGAAATTGAACACAGCCAGCAGCAGTGCTGTATTCAGCCTAGACCTGGGCACAAACACCCTGCAGGCAGTCCTGTCTACCCCAGGATGGACATCAATAGCCTGCACTGCCAGGTGAGCCCTTGGCAGCTGGGAATTGTGACCTGCAGTATTCTAGAGCTTTCCACTATGTAGCTTCCTAGAGGTTTGTACAATGACCAGCAAGCCTGTCAAGCAGGCAGGAGGTATAGGAGGAACACTGCTTTCTTCTCACATTTTGACAAGCCTTAATAGACCCTTGGTGCTGAGTTTTGCAGGGACTGAGCAGGGTGCTACTCCTGCACCTCTGCTGGGCCTTTCAGAACGGATCGGAGGCAGTGGCAGGTATTTTGGCATGATGCCTTGCTGGAGAGGTGCTCCAGAGGAAACAGTCTCCATGGCCTTGCAGCCTCTACCCAGCTTGCAAATTCCTCCTTGAGGCCTGAAAAAAGTGGCTTTGCCTTTCAGGAGAGAACTCCAGGCACTTGATGGCTCCCCAGTGGTGCTGCTGAGTGGGGCATCTATCTAGGAAGGTCATCCTGGGGGAGCAAGCAGCTTCTGGTGTTGCCAGCATCCCTATGGTGTGTGAGCCCTTCACACCTCATGCCAGATCCAGGAGATTAAAGGTGGCTCTTTATACCCTATCGTTGCTGGATGGGGCTGAAGCTGTGCTTTCCATGGTGTGAAAAGAAGGAAGGTATGTCTGTAATTACTTGTTTGGCCAAGTTCCTGATGGCAAATAGTACCTTAGTGCTACCGAGACTATCCTGTCGTACTAGCAACAAATCAGGGAAGCCAAAATACTGTAGAAGCACAATTTTATGCTATGTATTGAAATAGAAAAAAATTATGGCATGGTGACATGAGAACTTTAAGGTGTTCCCCATTTATTAATGGATTCATAATTCTCTTGCTGACAGATTAGTGCATTAAAAAGGCAGTATCTTGAACATGCTAGTGAAGCCTGTTTCCATTGGCCTTCTTTACGGTTTTCCAGCTTCTGAAGCCTACCACAGACTGTGGGGCAGCCATCGGATGTTTGGTAATGCTCTGTCTCTTTTTCCAGCACACACTATCTCTTTTTGGGAGATAGGTGTGCTTATCTTCAAGAAAGGAGCTGCATTAGTAAGGTAAGAGAGAATTGGATTCTGCTGTTACAATGAAGATAATAAATATTCATCTCTGAAAGACAGATGTGGATGTGAGGATGATAAAACTGCTGTGCAAGACTGGAGCAACTGGTGTTGAATAACGCATGAAGAGGATCCTGGGATTTAGTAATGACATTGGGGAAATTTAATTTCTTGCATGAACCATTCCCTGCTGAGAATAAGGTCCCATCAATTCCCCCTGATATGAGCACAAAGAATAGCTCCTAGCAATCTGTCATGCTTGGGACAGATGCAGGATTAATATATTGTGGTTTGTGGTCGGCCTGTGCCATGCCTTTAACATTGTCGGCCGAACCTCCAGGGGATGGGAATGTTGTATTAATTACTTCTCTTAATTCAAGCACCTGTGACTGATTTATACTCAATCTAGGGTCTGATCCTGCAGGGCAAGAGCTGACTTTGGTGAGGTGCACCACTTTCCAAATCTCCAGGAGAGGGAAGTTACTGAATATTATGCTGAAACATAAGCAGTGATAGTATTTCGAAAACCTCTGCTGGCTTTCCCCCAGAGTAGGTAAGACATGGCATTTGCTGCTCACTGGTGCTACAGACTCACAGCTCAGCCAAAATTCACCTTCTAGGGATGTATGTATGCTTGTATCCATGTGTGACAGCATGATCTTGAAGAAGAGGGAAGAAAATGGTGTCAGGAGTAGCAGGGGATTTTGCTGCTGAAGGAGGCAGAGGATGAATCATCCTTCTTGCAGAATGTGGTCTTTTGCCAAAGGAAAAGTCTGGTCTCCACTAGCTCTTTCAGCTTGGTGTTCTCTCTCCTCAGCTGCACTGCAGTGGCCAGCCTGCTTCTAATGCAGAAAACAGCTTGTCCTGTGAACACACCTATCAAGTGCATGCATGCCCACTTCAAGGGCAAGCTGACATTATGGTCTCATTACTCTCTTTCAGGCAGCACCACAGCAAGGGGTTATATCTGGGAAGCTGAGGGCCCAAGCAGTGGACACAAAAATGGAGCCTGCAGCCAAGGTTTGGTGATCCCTGGACAGAGAGGTCAGTAGGTGTGATGGATAGGCCATTCAATGGGTCACAACACCTTTTCCACTCACAGCTGAATCTCCAAAGAAATAAAAGTTATCAAACAATCAGGCAATATTTTAAAATAAACACTTGCAATAAGCTCTTGTCCTGCTGAGATATTTATCTTTAATCAAAGTGAAAAAGAATGTGCTTCCTTTTTCTTTTCCTTTCCCCATAAATGTGATAGAAGAAATGTCTTTCCAGATAGGAGTCTTTTCTGCCAGGATGTATCTGGTTTGTGTGCATGCACGCATATATGTGGAATTTTCCTTTAGGGGAAAAAAAAAAAAAAAACCAGACAGTAATTCTGCCTATCTTACTGCCCCTCTCTAAAAATGCTGAAATCAAGTATTTATGTAATGGAAGGACTGCTCAGTGCTGTGTCCCAAGTGCTCCAAGCAGAAGTGATCAGCTTTAAGGAATGATGGAAGTTTTAGCTACCTGTATATCAGGAAAATGAAGCATTTGGGTAAATATAGTATATAGCTTCTGTTGGAGAGGTTATTGTTTTTCAGAAATGCCTTATGAGAGAGCTACAATGCAAGGGGAAGCTCTAAATGTGTGCTTCCAGATGGCTGAAGTGGAAAGGCAGGAAACACCACTGAAAAGGCTGAGGACTCGTTCCCTGAAGGCCAGTGCTACTGAGTGGTCAGACTGTCAAGAAGAGGAAAGTACAGAGTTAAGGTGAGAATGGAAAGATTCAATGACATACTGATTTTATAAGCAGTGTCAATTAGCAGGTCTAATTTTAATAAAGTCTTTGGTCGTGGTATCCCAACTGTTAAGTATTTTTAAATTTGCCAGATCTTTCTGGGGGCATACAGCTGGAAGTCATACTGACTGTTCTTCCTTTAAGCAAATCCAAAATACCACCTCAGACAGCTCATATTACCTGTGTCCTTCTTTATCTTGGTGAGAGGAAGGGACTGAAAATCTTTTACCTGTAATCTCACATCAGATAAGCTTTTCTCACACCATCAGCCTGCTTTCCTATGGCTTGTTTGCTCACCCTTTATGGGGGGATAAAAACTACCTTGAGACAGCCTGAATGATAGCTCAACAGCAGTGTGTAGGGCATACCCACACAGCTCACATCTCTAGGGCAAGGGAATGCACCTCTGACTTTGTCTCCTGTGTTCTCCTGAGAGCTACTGCTAAGCATGGAAGAACTACTGTGGTACAAAGCATCCTACTTCTTGCATCCTTGGTAGAATTGTTTGGCATCCCCTAAGGAAAACAGGCCCACAGTGCTAAAGGAGCCCTTTAGTGAGGTGGATCCTCCTCAGGGATGCTGGGATGCACAAAGAATGCCATTCCATGTGTTGTGTACTGGCAAAGACTTGGGCACCCATGGAGCAGTTGGTGGGAGGAGGTTCAAGTCCATCTTCTGAAAACACAAGCAGGCACCAGATAAATATGGACAGATGTGGGAGTCTTTGTCGGGGGACGGTCGTCACGGCAAACTCAGATGCTCTCTATATTCTGGTCTTGAAGTTTACAGTTTATTGTAAAGGGCATGGGTATATAGGGTCTTGCTGAGAGCTGCCAGCTGCAGCTCAGAGCAGGACAGAAAGAGAGTGGGGGTTAGGAGTTCTAAGAGATAAGAGAGGAGAACAATGTAAGAGGTAAGAGAGAGAGAAGTAAGAGGGCAATGTAAGAGAGCGATTTTCCCGTTTACAACATAATAAATCTTCTTCTATGTTGAATATTCTAATTTCCACTAACCAATCTCATACAAGATACAGATTCTCTAACAATTGCATGCAACCTATAGGAATTGCTATATTATCATGTTTTACTGCTTTCTTATATCTAAACCTTATTTCTGAACCTTCCTGTCATACTTGGAGACGATGTCTGCTAGCTTTTTTGGTATTTGTGGTATTTAGCATTATCTAAACAGAGGGAAAAGGCCTTCATGCATTCACATTGTTGCTCTCAGCCGCACAGTCGAAAACTGCTATAATTTCTATCTCACTTATGGTTTCAAAATCTTTTACTAAGCACTCATATTTATAAGGTTTTCCTGATTCATCCTTCCCAACAGACACAGTTTTAGTTAAAAGTTGCAGCTTGCCTTCATCTGCAGTGACTGTAGTTATTTTTGCCAATCATGAAAAGAAACGATGTAGGATTAAAGCAAAGGAATTATTTAGACACATGAATTATGAATTTTGCATCATGAATTATTGCCTAAAATAGGATGATGCACAAAATACATCTACGGCAAGTGTTCTTTAGATTTGAAAGACTGGAAAGGACATCAGCTTCAGGGAAAAGAAATGGTTTCTTTCTTCATTAAAAAAAAAAAAAATTGGGCAACTTTATCTAATTGGCATCTAATAGTTTCTAAACTCTATTCAAATTTTGACACAGCAATGTTTTTGGGTCTTGGCTGCTCATCTTGAAAAAATTCACTGGCGTTTGATTTTCAGAAAGTCAGTGCTAAGCATTTGCCAAAACCCATCTGTCATCGGGGGAAATGGAGAACTAAAAACTGAGACAACAAAACCCAGATGGTTACTTTTGGGCAGGAGCATGACTGTTATGTTTTCTACCTATTCTTACTTCCTCACAGCTAAAGGCCAGAAACTAGCAATGTGGCATCATTAAAATTTCTTAACCAACTTTCATGGTTTCCACATCAGAGTTTTGGTAGGTGACTTCCTTTCTGGAGGGCATTCAAGGAATTTGGCTACAGAAGGGTGAAAAGGGAAAAGAGTTGAGACGAAGAAAAACATTGGTGAGAGCTAGATACTCAGATCATTAGATAGCTACAAAATATAACTTTTTTAACCTGGCTTGAGGTCTGAGGGTTACCCCACTTGGTGTTAACCACAGACAAACTAATTGGACATCTATTTATATATACACTATGATCCACTTCTGCCCCAGCCCAAAAGAAACTTGAGTCCACTACCACTCCAGCTCCTAATACAAAATGAAATTCCCTATCTTGCACATTATTTTTTATCTGGACATTTCCCAACACCACTATGACTGTATTGCTCGAAGGCAAGCTTATTCAGGCTTCCTGCTGGGGATATGCAGCGTCTCTGCTGCACAGAGTGAAGCACACACAGAGACTGAAAAAAGAGCTGTTTCCAGTATGCATGGACTAGATTCAGGCATACTCAGATACACAATTATTATCACTTCTGCTTCCTGAAATAATTTCTAGGCATCTGATCATTGCTGAAAGTGACTGCTTGCTTGTGTTAAATTCAGAGCCCGGAGATCTCCAGAACATACCTGTTCTTTGCTGTATGTGGTGGGGATCTAATGCTAAATGAGAGATTGGTGCTGGGGTGTCTGTATTATGGGTTATGTTTTGACTAGCTCCTCTCCCTACCCCCCACCATGGAGCTGCCGGCCCCTTCCCCGGGCTGTTTTATCTAGCCGGGTGTTTTTTTCAGCTTTTGGGGCTTTTTGCCGCTGCTTTCGCTGCTGCTCGCTGCTGCTGCTTTGGCTGCTGCTTCGGCTGCCCCCCTGCCCCCCTCCCCTCCGCTGCTTCAGCTGCTTTTCCCCCCCTGGCTGCCTAAACTGCCCCTCTCCCTTCCCCCCCCCCCCCCCCCCATCCCTAAGATTTGCACCGGCTCCAGAGGACACGGATCTGAACTTCGGAGACCACCTCTGGAAGTCTGCCAAAGAAGCTCTGCTGCCCTTCCCGGCGAAGATCTGCCAAGTTCATCTCAATCTGGGTCTGTGCTGGGAAGTGTTTCTTTTGTATTTTGTTAATAAAAAAGTTTTTTCCACTTTCCCCTGAAGAAAATTCTTTCCGAGCTTGGTGAAGGAAGGAATTGTAAGGGGTGGAGGGGGCCCTTTGGAGGTCTTTTTCCTAAAATTTGTCCCAAACTTGGACAAATTATTTTGGTGGCCCGTACGGGGAAACCAGAAAAGTGGAAAAAACTTTATTCTAATAATATTTTGTTTTCAACTGTTGGTATTGGTATGTCTATTGAATCCAGAATGTCTTTTGTTGTGGGAGCCTGCCTGTATGGGTGGTTATTAAGTTTCTTTGAAGTGTTAATACCGTTGCGGTCGTTGGGCTTGTTTACTTATCCAGAGATAGCTCTGGTGCTCTCTTTAATACGAAGTTTTTGTATTAAAGGGGTATTAACCAAAATACTCATCGGGCTAGGCTTGGTGATAATGGCATATAAGAGATTTATAAGAATGTTAGAATCGGCTTCAGGAATATATAAATCATGGCTTGTGTTATTTCTTAGAGGAGAAGCAGGAAAAGAGGATTTTCTGCCTTTATTTCCTTTCCTCTCCTCTGAATTAGTTACATCTGCATTAGAAAATATTCAGATCTCCCTGAATATTAAGGACATTATCGTTTTGACAGTTAATTTGGTAAGTCTTTGTTGCACCATTTGCAGTTTATACAAAATTAAGGCCGAGATTTCTAAAGGGGCTGGGAGGACTCCTGATTTGGGAGTCAAGCTGGGCAGGAGGAATCTTGAGTGGAATGGCAAATGGGAGAAAATGGGCCAGATTTTAAAGGAGTTTTCTGACCCCATAATTTGGGAATTCCCATCAGAACAGATTCAAAATCCGATTGAGGTTGCAAGGTACTTAAAGGGGAAATGTCAGGATGGTTCTAAAGAGAAAAGGATTATTGCAGTGAGCTGGGCCCTGGCACATGCATATCGTACCCTGCTAGGCACGATAGAGCAGGAGACAGAGGAGAGGGAACAGGGAGATAAATTATCCCCTATCCCAGTGACTCAGGTTGCAGCCAACCCCCTAGGCCAAAACCCAGCAGCTAAACTGGAGAACAAGCCCCAACCAATGGCTGTGGCTACTACTACAAGAAGTGGGAAATGCACCAAGAAGACTGATAGGCTAGTGGAAGATGATGATGATGATGGTGCTGGAGAGGGACCTTCAACACCTCCTGATGTAAAATCAGGAGTTAAAACAACTAATGGAAGAGCAGAGACTAATAATGAATCCCTTTCCCTGAAGGATCTTCGTGGTTTAAGAAAAGATTACACCCGGAGACCTGATGAATCTATTATTAGCTGGCTAGTTCGTCTCTGGGATGCGGCAGGGGAGGCCACAGTTTTGGATGGCTCTGAGGCAAGACATTTGGGGTCTCTGTCTCATGATCCTGTTATCGACCAAGGTGTGATGAGGGGAGCTAACCCTCAAAACCTTTGGGCACGGGTCCTGGATAGCGTGGCACAAAGATATCTGTGTGCAGATGACTTATATGTGCAGCAGACCCGATGGAAAACCATAGAGCAGGGGGTTCAACGCCTCAGGGAAATGGCATTAGCAGAAATTATTTTTTCGGATGATGTAACAACTAGAAATCCAGACCTGGTACCATGCACACCGGTGATGTGGAGAAAACTTGTGCGGCTTGGGCCACCTGAGTATGCGTCTGCCCTAGCGATAATGAAGAGAGATGAGGTGTATGAGACAGTACTCGATATGGCAAAGAAGCTTCGTGCATATGTGGATGCAGTACATGGCCCAACTCATGCTAGAATTGCAGCTGTGGAAACACACTTGCGAGACTTAGAAGATAAAATAGAGAAAAATCATCGGAAACTCAGGGAGGAGATTAAGGAGGACCTCCTCCAAATTTCAGCTGTACAGATTAGAAACCCTGGTACCCAACGCAGACGTTCCCCCAGTTGGGAGAGGAGGTACACTCCCCGAGCTGAATTGTGGTTTTTCTTGCGAGATTCTGGAGAGAACATGAGAAGATGGGATGGGAAGCCTACGGCTGCTCTGGCAAAACGAGTGCGGGATTTGAAGGAAGGAAAGATTGAAAGAGGAAGTTCCACCAGAAGGAAAGCCGCTCCTGTCTCTCGCAGCCAAAGTGCTGAACGTGATACTGATAATGACATGTCTGATCCTCTTGAGGGAACTTCTAAGATATATGCCCCAGAAAAGAAGGAGAAACAGGCTTAGAGGGGCCCTGCCTCTAGCCAGGGTGAGGCGAGGGAAAATCGTGTTTTTTGGACTGTGTGGATTCGATGGCCTGGCACTTCGAAACCACGGAAATATAAAGTTTTAGTGGATACAGGTGCACAGTGTACGATACTTCCATCAAGACACATGGGAGCAGAATCTGTTTCAATTGCTGGTGTGACAGGTGGATCGCAGGACTACACCCTGGTGGAAGCGCAAGTAAGTTTAACTGGAAAGGATTGGAAGAAACATCTTATTGTGACTGGTCCAGAGGCCCCATGTATTTTGGGCATAGATTACCTTCGGAGTGGGTATTTTAAGGACCCAAAAGGACTAAGATGGGCATTTGGAATTGCAACTGTGATGGCAGAGCGTATTCGACAATTGAACACCTTGCCTGGACTATCTGAGAATCCAATTACAGTAGGACTTCTGCAGGGAGAAGAACAACGAGTACCAATTGCCACTTCAATAGTACACCGCCGGCAGTACAGAACAACGCGAGATGCTGTGATTCCTATTCATAAGATGATCCGAGAGCTGGAGAGCCAAGGGGTGGTTAGTAAAACCCACTCACGCTTCAACAGCCCCATTTGGCCTGTGCGTAAATCTGATGGGGAATGGAGTCTGACTGTGGACTATCGGGCATTGAATGAAGTGACTCCACCGCTGAGCGCTGCCGTGCCAGACATGCTGGAACTCCAGTACGAGCTGGAGTCCAAGGCAGCAAGGTGGTATGCCACCATTGACATAGCAAATGCATTTTTCTCCATTCCTTTGGCATCAGAGTGCAGGCCTCAGTTTGCTTTCACCTGGAGGGGCGTGCAGTACACCTGGAACCGACTGTCCCAGGGGTGGAAGCACAGTCCTACCATCTGTCATAGACTGATCCAGACTGCACTGGAAAAGGGTGAAGCTCTGGAACATCTACAATATATTGATGATATCATCGTATGGGGAAACACAGCAGCGGAAGTGTTTGAGAAAGGAGAAAAAATTATTCAAATTCTCCTGGAAGCCGGCTTCGCCATCAAGAAGAGTAAAGTTAAAGGACCTGCTCGGGAGATTCAGTTCCTGGGAGTGAAGTGGCAAGATGGACGGCGTCAGATTCCTACTGATGTTATTAACAAGATTACAGCTATGTCCCCACCTACTAACAAGAAGGAGACACAAGCTTTTCTAGGTGCCATCGGTTTTTGGAGAATGCACATTCCTGAGTACAGCCAGATTGTGAGCCCTCTTTACCTTATTACCCGCAAGAAGAATGATTTCCTCTGGGGCCCTGAACAGCAGCAAGCCTTTGCTCAGATTAAACAGGAGATTGCCCATGCAGTAGCCCTTGGCCCAGTTAGGAGGGGACCAGATGTGAAGAACATACTTTACTCAGCAGCTGGGAGCCATGGTTTGTCTTGGAGCCTGTGGCAGAAGGTGCCTGGTGAGACCCGAGGCCGACCCCTGGGATTCTGGAGCAGAAGCTACAGAGGGTCCGAAGCCAACTACACTCCCACAAAGAAGGAAATCTTGGCTGCCTGTGAAGGAGTTCAAGCTGCTTCAGAGGTGATTGGCACAGAAGCACAACTTCTCCTGGCACCTCGACTGCCAGTGCTGGGGTGGATGTTTAAAGGAAAGGTTCCCTCTACTCACCATGCCACCGACGCCACATGGAGCAAGTGGATTGCCCTCATCACGCAGCGCGCCCGCATTGGTAACCCGAATCGCCCTGGGATTTTGGAGATAATCATGAACTGGCCAGAAGGTGAAGATTTTGGTCTCGCTGATGAGGAGGAGCAGAAGCAAGTGACCCGGGCTGAAGAAGCTCCACCGTACAACCAGCTGCCAGCAGATGAAACACGCTACGCCCTTTTCACCGACGGTTCCTGCCGCATTGTGGGGATGAACGGAAGTGGAAAGCTGCCGTATGGAGCCCCACACGACAGGTTGCACAAGCTACCGAAAGAGAAGGTGGATCGAGTCAACTTGCTGAACTCAAAGCTGTTCAGCTGGCCTTGGACATTGCTGAGAGAGAGAAATGGCCAAAGCTCTACCTTTACACTGATTCGTGGATGGTAGCCAATGCTCTGTAGGGTTGGCTGGAAAGGTGGAAAAGGCTGACTGGCAACGTAGAGGAAAACCAATCTGGGCTGCTGATGAGTGGAAAGACATTGCCACTCGGGTAGAGAAGCTCCCCGTGAAAGTCCATCATGTGGATGCCCATGTTCCCAAGAGTCGGGCTAATGAAGAACACAGGTACAATGAGCAGGTAGATCAGGCTGCACAGATAGAGGTCTCAAAGATAGACTTAGATTGGGAACATAAGGGAGAGTTGTTCCTGGCTCGATGGGCCCATGATGCCTCAGGCCATCAGGGTAGGGATGCCACCTATAAGTGGGCACGAGACCGAGGAGTGGATCTTACCATGGACAGCATTACCCAAGTCATTCATGACTGTGACACTTGCGCTGCCATCAAGCAGGCCAAGCAGGTAAAACCCCTCTGGTATGGTGGACGGTGGTCCAAATACAAGTATGGGGAGGCCTGGCAGATTGATTACATCACACTGCCTCAGACCCGCCAGGGAAAACGTTATGTGCTGACCATGGTAGAAGCCACCACCGGATGGTTGGAGACCTACCCTGTGTCCCATGCCACTGCTCGCAACACCATCCTGGGCCTGGAAAAGCAGGTCCTTTGGAGGCATGGTACCCCTGAGAGAATTGAGTCAGACAATGGGACTCATTTCAAAAATAAGCTTGTCAACACCTGGGCTAAGGAACATGGTATTGAGTGGGTGTACCATATCCCTTACCATGCACCAGCTGCAGGTAAAGTGGAGAGGTACAGTGGATTGTTGAAGACTACATTAAAGGCATTGGGTGGGGGATCTCTAAAAAACTGGGAGCAGCATCTGGCAAAAGCCACTTGGTTAGTTAACACTCGAGGTTCCACCAACCGAGCAGGTCCCGCCCAGTCTGAAGGCCTTAATGTAGTAGACGGAGACAAAGTCCCAGTGGCCCATGTTAGAGGGTTGCTAGGAAAGACAGTATGGATTCATCCTGCCTCGAGTACAGGCAAACCCATTCGTGGGATTGCCTTTGCTCAAGGACCAGGATGTACTTGGTGGATTATGCAGAAGGATGGAACAACCTGCTGTGTACCTCAGGGAGATCTGATTATAGGATAAAGTTGTACACAAATATTATTGTTGAGTGCCACTACCATTGTATGCCAGATTTTATGAATAGAAGGAAATGTGTAAGTGACAAAGGCCTGAGCAAGTGAGAAGGAGGAGATGTGTAAGTGTTGAAGGTTTTGAGTAAGTCAGAGAAAGTTTGTGCCTAGTAAGTGTGTATCCCAATCGTGTGTCAATGATCACGATATGGGATAAGGGGTGGAATGTTATGGGTTATGTTTTGACTAGCTCCTCTCCCTACCCCCCACCATGGAGCTGCCGGCCCCTCCCCTGGGCTGTTTTATCTAGCTGGGTGTTTTTTTCGGCTTTTGGGGCTTTTTGCCGCTGCTTTCGCTGCTGCTCGCTGCTGCTGCTTTGGCTGCTGCTTCGGCTGCCCCCCTGCCCCCCTCCCCTCCGCTGCTTCAGCTGCTTTTCCCCCCCCGGCTGCCTAAACTGCCCCTCTCCCTTCCCCCCCCCCCTCCCCCATCCCTAAGATTTGCACCGGCTCCAGAGGACATGGATCTGAACTTCGGAGACCACCTCTGGAAGTCTGCCAAAGAAGCTCTGCTGCCCTTCCCGGCGAAGATCTGCCAAGTTCATCTCAATCTGGGTCTGTGCTGGGAAGTGTTTCTTTTGTATTTTGTTAATAAAAAAGTTTTTTCCACTTTCCCCTGAAGAAAATTCTTTCCGAGCTTGGTGAAGGAAGGAATTGTAAGGGGTGGAGGGGGCCCTTTGGAGGTCTTTTTCCTAAAATTTGTCCCAAACTTGGACAGTCTGTCTACCACCTACCACATTTTTGTGAGACTGAGAGAGCTGCATTTGTTGTTTGGTCCCCAAAATGCATTTCCACTTACTCATTCTTCCAGAAGAGATGAAGAGGTGCCCTTTTCCTTCAGGAAGTGTGGTTTGAGGGGTGAAAGTCATTTGGTCCCCACTTTGTTATCTTCCAGGCATAGTGTTAGAACAAGATGCTTCCTCAGATATTTTCATTTTGAAAAAATACTCCAGTGAGGCGAAGGAGTTTTATTGGAGGTTGTTTAACACCCTCAAGCTTTGTTGCAAATTTATGTTGGTAGCTTTAAATGTACACAAACGCTGAGGCTAGATGATGAATAGTGGCAAAAAAGTTACAAGGAGAAAAAATCCAGTGTTAGTTTGTTTTCTAAGCCAGCAAGATGGGGGAGATACTACTTCTGTGTCACACTTCAGTAAAACCCTGGTTAACATTCCTCAGTCCTCTTCTTTCTTTTTATCATTTCATTGTACAGCATGCACTCTACAGTATCTAGGCAAAGAAAAAAGAATTTGTGGTGTGGTGTCCAGCAATTTAATTTAAAAACAAACTTTAAAAAATTTAAAAGGAAAAAGGGACTGGAAAACCTGAACCGTACTTTTTCATGGCTGTGGACATTCTGGTGCAGAAAAAGTAGGTTGGTCCAGGCTTGGAGTCTTTCATTGTGAAAGACAGATAAATTTGCAAGGCAGAAGATTGCCTGCTCGTATTTTCTGAACAATTTAGTTGCGTAGATTTTGCCTAAGCCTATTGCCTACACCCTTCATATTTAAATAACCTTGTACTGAGCATATATCAGGGTTCAAAAAGGATTCAATAACTCATTAAAATATATTATAGCTTTTTTTGTGCATCCAGAGCAAGAGCAAAAAGATGTCAAAAAGGTATTTTAAGAGAGAACTCTTATCTGAAATGCTATTTATATTTCATTGAATTGGCTGAAAAGCACTACGGAAGGCAATAATGAGTGCGGGAGGCAGGCAGCCATCCTACTGTGCTGGAGGATGGTGTCTCGATGGATGATTTAATGACTCCAATGTATATGGAGAGGCCAGAGACCAGGCAGCTGACCAGGCAAAAATATTCTGTGTTTAAGGTACAGCTTGAGTGGGGGACGAAGAGTGATGCAGTACGTGCTTTCCCCCTCCCTAACAGCTTGATGGTCCTTGTGCTGCTGATTTTGATTCTCATGGGGCCATTCCTCATTGTGAAGGCAGGAGTCATGCCTGCCTTCTCCAGGTTCAAGTCTCTTCTGGGATAAATTAACATCAGATTTGCATCAAGCCCCAGCAGCTTACCTTACCACATCCCTCAAGAACGGGCCTGAACAACCACTGCTGGATTTAACAGAGTATTTTCTCAGCTTAGACAGAAAAGAAATGAAAAAAATACAACTCTGAGTCTGAAGCTAGAGAAAAAAGTAAAGATAGAGGAAAGAGGTAAATTTGTGGGATGCCCAGACATGGTAAGGAAACAGAAAGGATGAAAGGTGTTCTGAATAGAGAGACATTTTGGAGAGGCACATGTCTGCTTTATGATGAGGTGGTATGAACAGTAGTAGATAAAAACAACTGCCCTTGTCATCTTCTTATATATATGCAAGTCTAAACCATTGATGTTGGGTATCAGCATAAAATCTGACACAAGTGAAGAAACAGACAAGTGAAAATAAACCTACATGAATTTTCAGTGATAGAGCTAGGCAAATTGTGACAGAAGAAATTTAAACTGAGTATTAGGAAAAATTTCTTCATGGAAAATGTTGTCATGCATTGGAGCAGACTGCCCAGGGAAGCACCTGAGTCACCATCCCTGGTGGTATTTAAAAGATGTGTAGATGTGGTGCTTAGGGACATGGTTTAGTGATGGTTTTGACAGCACTGGGGTAATAACTGGACTTTATTATCTTAAAGACCAATCTAAATGATTCTGTGATCTGAAAGATGAAATGTTAAGGGATGACCTCATGCCAGAGTTTGGTTTGCCTGTATAAGACTAGATTATCAGTGCAAACTTTACTGACTGCTACATCACCCTTATCTTCTTGAATTAGAGGATTTATATTCCTCCAAGTGCTTTGAGTTCTTTCATACAGCCTGACTTCTCTAAAGGGCATGAAGACTCTTTACGTGGTTGGCCAGTGAATTGCCTAACCAGTATTTGAAAAATCAGCCTGCTCTGCCTTTTCATATTCACCTATGGGTGATGGATACTATTACTGAAGGGCTATTTTGCTGATGGAATTTGTCCAGCTCAGCTGCAGGTCTTTTATTATCAAACCAAATCAGTGAAACATCTATTTAAAAACACCAAAAAACCACAATATCCCTTGTTATTGAATGGCAAAGTGCCACCACATAACATATGTTGTAGGGATCCCATTTCTGAGCACAGAAGTCCCAGTGCAAGCCTCAAATCAATATGCTTAAATAATCTTGTGAACTTTGGTATGTGCTAAAAATGCCTCTGGTGACATTCGGCACTGTTTCCTAGCCCAAACACTGAGAATAATTATCTTTTATTGGCACCTGTTATGTGTTGAGATTAAGAGGCTGTTGAGCTGCAATTCTTTTATTTGCATTACTGTAAGAAGGATCAAATGGCACAAGTATAATCAAACATTTATTTTTCTTCTTCTTTGATGTTGTGACGTTCCCCTTGTAAGTGCTTACAGTCTGACAGCATCTGGGGCAAGCTTTTGCTGTGCCACCCTCCACCACAGCTTCATCAGCAGTAAACTGGGAGCCTGATAGGGGGTTACATTTCTGACAAAACCCAATGCAATAGCAATAGCACTGCAGGGATCAACGTAGTAGACAAGATTTTGGCTTGTTGAGCAGATTACTAGTTGTTTATGGCAGGTTAGTAGTCACACTGAGTTGGTAATGCTTGGATCTCACTTCTCTGAGATGTAAATGAGTACCCAAACTGCAGAACAGCAGAGAGTCTGTCCCAAGCTTCCTGACTTGTACTTAGAGCTGGGTCTGGGTGACTCTTTTATCTAAGGCCTCTAACAAGTGTGTCAGTAATATTGCCACACTCTCTTGCTCCTTATTTGCCAGAATTGAGGGTTTGAGGTATTTTTGTGTAGATAATAGCAAGAATTCGATCTTCTTTAGATTGGAAAAGGCCCACAGCTGTACCCACAGAACTCAAACTGCAAAATCTATGTTACTAAAATTACATCTGGATTTATAAGGTCATCTGCACACTGTAAGAACATAACAGCCAGGTTTGTTTTTCTGCATGATTGAGCAACTAAGGAAATGTACTGCATCACCAATAATCACAGAGTCAAAGAATCATTTAGTTTGGAAAAAGACTTCAAGTTCATAAAGTTTAACTGTTAACCCAGCATTGCCAAGTCCACCACTAAACCACGTAAATCACTATAGGGCTCCTTACAGGCAGTAGTGAGAAGTACACTTTGAAGATGCAGTTCATCTAATCTCCACTTTGCAGAAAGCCATCTTTAGTAGAAAATCCAAAGTCACCTGCTTTTGTCAACCGTAACAGCCAGGTCTTCCCGGAAGTGCACAACCTGCTGTGAATAAGTGTGCATGGTGAGATAACTGTATTTTTCATGGGTCCCCTGTTTGAAAGCCATAAGAGACTGTCCCACATTTTGTTGTATCCAAACTGAAGTAAGTCATGTTAGTGATTTACATTTCTAAGAGCACAGATATCAACAGCCTTGCAAGCTCGTCAGTTAATTTCATTAAAGGTGGCAGAATTAAAGAATAAAAGGATAATCATCTCAGCTACAGCATGACAACTTGGAACAAATCTTTGGATATGAGTGTAAGAAAATACTGGTTTAAATGTTTTCCCTGCAGCTTTGAATGACAATGAGATGGAGAGACTCTGAAATAGATGCATAACTTGAACTGCAAGCAGCAGATGATAAGGAAACTGGGACAGAGGGAATGACTCAGTTGGCTGTGCTGCAGTCGCAAATCCACATGGGGCTCTGGAAATGTTAATCTGTGCCAGTGATAATGCACCAATCGCAGATGCTAATGACAGTCAGAGAAATTTGGAGACAGTAATGAAAAATAACCAATGCAAGAAACCACTGGGAACTTCAGAGTCAAAGGGCACAAAGGACACTGTTTTGAAAATTAAATGAAGAAAAGGGACTGAGGATATCTTTGATCTAAAGGTTTCTTCCTGCAGGTTTTATCTCCCCAGACACAAAATGCAAGGCTTATATGTATTCTCATAAGAACTGAACAGCGTGTCAAAGAGAAAGATAAAGAAAACCTTCCAAGATAACATTTAATCATCATAAAAATGCATGAATGTGCAAAGAGAAAAAATTGCATATCTTAAAAATCAATATGTAAGAGAATCTAACCAAACAGGGGAAAAAAAAAGCAGTAATGTCTGCAGTGACTTGGACAGAATAGGATAGATATATATACACTGCCAGCTGATCTCCTTTTGTAAGATAACTATTTCATATTCCTTTTTTCAACTAAGTGGCCCCTAATCCTGGCAGATGACAAATCTATTCTTGCTCGTCCTATTTTGGGCTTCATTGAAGTGTTTTCTATCCTCTTTTCTTTTCAATGGCTTTTTTCAATGTATTTGCTGTATACATTAACAGATCTTTAGGGACCCATTATAGAAAGCAGCATTGAAACTAACTTCATCCTCGCATCTCATTTCACAGTTCTAGTGGCAATCACATATTGCTCCCTGCAGGGAAGGGATAACTCTTAAACCATGTTTAGACCTTACTCAGGAAATCAGAAACCCTAACTCAGTTCCTTTGCATCTCTGTCAGGGGCAGCAAATGTCACCGCTGAAAACATACCTGTCCCTCAGCTAATTTGGCACCACCAACCAAACAAATGTACACTAGGTGTCAGGAACTCATATAGAAACATGAGAAATGGGGAAGTGTTGTGAGTCCTTCAAACTCCAGAAACCACACTCCTGCTCTTGGGATCAGTCTAGAGGATTGTATTTCTTCACTAGCTACACACATACCCTGACACTGCTCTGCCATCATGGAAATTTAGGCTTATTTCTGCCTGTTTTGCTTCAGGTTTTTGGCAGCCATCACATCTGCAAGTTTCTCTCAACTCTGCTTAAACTAAGAGAGGCTTGAGTGTGCAGCTGGCATGCTTAGGCTGGGAGTTACCAAGTGGACACTTCATGGGCCATTAGCCCCTGCTAATGATAATAATGATTATCATTAATGATTCCTTCTGACTAATAATTAAGGATTTTAATGATTACTACTAATAATAATGATTAACAATTAATTATTAATAATGATAATAATGCTCTGGTGACCCCCAACCAAAGCCCTTTCCTGTGCAGTGTGTCCCCCACACATCACACTGGCTACTGACCTGGATTTAGCTGTGGAGACACCCACATGTATTAAAACTCCCAAAAAACATAGCCTGGATCAAGCTGGGTGAGCTAGCAAGCTCTTCAGTGTGTCTTGGCAACCTGAGAGAAACTACAGAGAGTTGCAGGACTTCGCTTTGGAGCATAATTTAGCCAACACCCTGCAAGGTAATGTACATCTCTCCTGATCTGTGTGCTGAATGGAGGGAGCTGTGGGCCCTCCCATTTCCATAGCAGGAAGCAGCAGTGAATGGGCCAGCATATACCATGGATATACATGTATATTTATTTATGCATATATTGTCATTAGTCCAAATTCAACCTTGAAAAAATTAAACAGATTCGCTGCCTAATAGCAAGTGAATGACTGTGGAGCTGGGTTATTTCAGGGCATTGAGGGTTTCCCATCTGCAAAGAGTGGTGATCTCACAACACCTCTGGCTCTGGACTGTCCTTGCCTTCTCTTCAAAAGCCACACATAGAGATTCAGAGAGGCAAAATGTTGACTTCATTCTCAGCACTATTTAGGTGAGTAATGCTGCAGGCAGATACTAAGTGGGGTGTCCAGGAGTACCTCTGCAGAGTTTATTCCTTCCCGCATTTGGCTCTCATGGTCCAAAGGCAAGTGTCAGGGCTCTGAGGCACTCGTGGGCTATAACAACCCTGAGCTGCCCCACCTGACAACCCACCTGAACTATACCCACCTGCCACCTGGCTGGACCTGCTGCTAGCCCAGGTTACAAACACATTGAAAAAAAAATAAAGTTGAGAAGACAAAGATGGTCAAAATCTGTAGTGTGACCCTGCCACACCCTTTTGGACAGGGGTCCCCCCCCCACATCACCTCTCTGCACCCGGTGCTTTGCAGAGGGTAGAGCTCCCTTTGCTCCAGCTCTCATATTCTTTACTTCTAGGCAGGCAGCATCTCCTGAAGCACCCTTGACCTATCTCTGCTTCTCTGACTTGGGTGTTGTGCACAACCTAATGGAAGCATTTATGATCAAATCTCTTCCATTGAGACAGGTCTAATTTGGTTTTTACCTCTCATTAACATCATTTATGCACTTACTAAGATTAAAAGGCAACATCGAGTGCTCCTTCGCTCCTATACCAAGACAGGTTTAGATCTTAAAGTGTCAGGGACTTGGAAGTAGTATCAAATCCCCTTGGCAAAAAGCAGGATTTGCTATCTGATTTGAGTGGGAAGAAGAATGATTTTTGCACCAGTGTGGGGAGGAACCGGGGGGGGGGGGGGGGGGGGCAGGGAGGGGGCGCGGTGTCACTTTCCCAGCTGGTCTCTAAATCTAAGTATGCAAATCCCTCATTTCTCTCACCAGATTGCATATTTTAAAAGCTTTGGGGTTTTTTTTCTTCAACTGGTTTAGGAGCTTGACTAATTGTATAAGGTATAGTACAAAGCAGCTCTGCGTTACACACAGAGTTGTTTCACCACTGGTTCCACAGACTAAAATGAAAGAAAATAACACAGCAGCTTACAAGTTTCAGCTACATGCTTTGCAGGTTTACATGCCTGGGAGCAGCTTGGGATCTGTACTTTGTAAGTGCCATTGTTTTGCTTTGTGTTTTGAAACCATTCTGAAGACCTCTCTGCTAGGAAGATTTTTCCTGCCTATTATTAGCATTCTGCTTTTGCTGCAAGTGCTCGTGAGCCAATATGCAGAGTTTTAAAGTTTCAAAGTGTCATTGGGTACTAAGTGATGTGTGTGTTCAAAAGGGTTCAATGGCGCTGCAGTCAATGTAGCAGTGTCTTTTTATAGCAAGTTTTTACAGTGTTAATAAAAACATCCTGCAGATTTCAGTAGGATTGGCATATGGATAAGGTACTTTGCAGTATGATTTTTCTTTATCTGCTGTTAAAAAAAAAAAAAAAAAAAAAAAAAAAAGAAAGAAAGAAAGAAAGATAAAAACCCCCCAGCATTGCTAGCTATAGGGAGAGTGATAATCAGAAACAGTTCTGCAAAACTGAGACAAACAGCTATTACCTTCATTTTGGGTTTAACTATTTTTAATATTTTTCAAAGGAAAGCATACATTTGAAAGCAATGGTTTGGATTAAAGAATGGAAATACAAAGTTATTTGTATTCACAATGAAGTTTTATATTCTTTTTTGTCTTTGCCAGAGCCACTGGATTATATCATCATTAGCACAAGGCAAATCCTCCTTATCAAATTTGAGGCAAACTTTCTGGGACTGTCTTTAAAAATGTCATAGGGGAGGCCCCCAAGGAAGGAAGTGGTTTGAAAAAAACCGTCAAATACTGAAGTGGATCTGATCCATGTGTGATCATGTTGGTCTGCAGGAACTGGCTGGCAATTGCTGATTTTAATATGTCCTCTAGTTTTTCTTTTTACAACACCATATATAAGTCTCTTTTGATTACTCCTGGAAAGCATTTGGGGCATTTATGAGACAGACTCTTCATTGTCCTTTAGCAACCCATGTAATTGGCCTGCCCACCTCTGAAAGAGACAGACAAGGAATGGAAAGATGAGTACTCATTGCCCGCTGTGAGGGGAAGAGACTTGCCCAGGTTTATACAAAAATGCAGAGGCAAAGGTGGGACATAGCATTGGTCCTCCAGTGCCTCAGTCCTAGATCACCTCCTTAAAGCCATCCTCGCATCTACAGTGTCTTGGATGTAGCTGTTTGGACTTGTTCCACTTCTGAAGTCACTTCATTTAAACATGTTTTACTCTGCATTTGCTTCAGGCTGGGGAATGGCTGGTTTATGTGTTGTCTGAGGGATTAAAAAAAATAGAGCCAGGGAAACCTTTAGTTGTTGTGACTGCCAAATTAGGAACAGTGCAGGATTACTCAAGGCTCTCAGGCAGCTGGGAGCTGCAAGCAAATATGCTCAAAGCTGATGGGAGCAGGGGTTCAGCTCTCAGTGCTACCCTCACACTGGCAGCTGTCACCCATCCCTATGCCTCAGTTGAAGCAGAACTAAAGCCCTTGCAAAACCCCAGCATAGCAGCCCCATCCCTCCCAGCCGTGTGGGTCTGTCTTGAGCAGCGTCTTTCATTTTTCACACTCAATCCTCCCGAACAGAAACCCTGGTTACAAATTTTACAGAAGCAGCCAAGAAGATATTTTCTTTCTTTTCTGTGGAGGAGGGCAGAGGAGTGGCAGCGCAGGGGGAAGGGTTTGTAGAGCTGATTTTTTTCTTTTTCCCTTTTTGCAACACTAGTTGTTCAGGGGAGTGTCTTGTGTTATTAATGCTGAGTGGCTCTGGCAACTACTGTGGTTCAAGATCATTAGTCATCTGCTGCTACTGCAGGAGACACTGCTACTGCAGCAGCGCTGAGCCAGAGCTGTTCATCCAATCCTCTTAGTCCTCCTAGGCCAGCAGGTTGGGAAGAGCTGCACATGGGGCAGTGGGGTCGCGTGGGAGTGTGGAGAGCAGCCTGGGGCCAGGGCCACAGGGTTATCCTCCCAGCCTGGTCATGATTTCTTCCAGCCTGATTTCTTCCTTTTTTTCTTCCTTAGGATGAAGGAGTCTAGGCAAACATTTCTTAACTTATTCTGCATCCTCTGGCTCTTGCTTCTGCTGAAGACTGCCTCTTCCTCCCCTCCACCTAATGGAAAAGACCCACGACCCCCTTCCCTCCCATTTGGGCTGTACAAAGGACACACCTGTGTTGGTATGTATCCAGGTTTTGTTGGCCTGCTAGACTAATTCATTCCTTACTTCCCTGGTGAGCTGAGAGTTGTTATTCATATTGTAAATTGCTCCTTTATGTATTTTAACAGCTGTACTTCAAAATACTTGTAGTCTGAAACTGTTAATGAAGATTTTTGAAGGCCATGGTGGAATCTGAAATTATTTTATGATTTTGTTTTTGACTGGCTGCTTTTCAAAGTTCATGTTTTTACTCTGTGGGGAATGGCATCTGAAAAGTTGGCTTTAATGTTTGTAGGTCTGGGATCTGGAAATAGGATGTTAGGAGGTCTGACTGTTTCTTAGGGTTCACAATGTATTTTGCTTAATGGCAGGAAGGCATGATTCCCTTCAGACTTGCCCAAGGCCTCTTGATTGATTTCACTTCCTGGAAAACTATTCTTAAGAGTGGTTGGTCCATACTTGGGCCAGAGATCTTTGTGGTCTGGATGGTCGTGTCTGGATAGCTAGGTTACGAAGGCTGCTTCCTCATATTTCCTTTACTTTTTGTGTGCATACATCTGGATGACCTGTACTGAACTGGGACAAGTTGGCAACCCGCTTCTCACATGACTTCAGGGACTGTGGTGATCCCCACAAGTACTTTTACCTGGGGGTAGGTATCCTATAGTCTCAGCTGGCTAAGTGGTTCCCAGAGCAAGACTGATAAGACTGGAGTCAATGTAAACTGCACCAGAAACGCCCTTAGCATGGCATGTACCTAGGGAGATGTGGTAGTTGTATTGTTTATGTGTGCAAATGGATATGTCTTATGCATTACAATCAAATGTTTTATTTTGTCATGAGCAGGACTTGTTGATCTTACAGGCCTTTTTCAGCCTAAATATTTCTATGATTCTTTCAGCTTCCCAAGGCACCTTTGTGCTGGAAACATAAACCCTGTCACAGGTCTGAATCCTTCAGAAGGAAATAATTCTTTCCACTGTGGCTTGGGGAATACAGTTGGAAATAACAATCTTAAACTTGATAAAAGTGGGGTTTTGCTTCACTTCTGAGCCACCCACAGTACCCACAGACAGTTTTGGTGGGGCAGTGTGAATCAAAAAGAAAGCAAAGTCAGGGTGGTGAGTGGGTTCAGCCACCAGCCAAAACAGGAGAACAAGGGGTGAAAAGCAGAAATGGCTGTGAGGGACTGTCCTTGTTTGGGCTGGGAGCCATGCAAGTGGTGACAGATCAGCCGCCAGAGCTAGGGGGAAGTGGTGTTGTTTAGTGGTTAAGAACTTAAGGCAGCTACAGTTTTGATGGCACAGGAAAGGTAGCGGTCATGCTCATCTGTAGGATTTTTACACTGGTGGTTTTTAGATGTCAGGTTATAAGCATTGTCTGCCTTTTCCACCCTGTTGACCCAGAAAGTTCTAGAGTACACACGTTGCATTGAGGTTGCCTCGTGCAAGATAACTTGTCTTTTTTCTTCCCTCCTAAGGCGAGGAGAGCTGTGCTAGACTCATTGCTGGGACTGAGCATCTCTTTGTTCAGGGACTCAGCATAAAAAGCACTGTCTCCCACACCAGTTTCTCTTTTTGAAGTGTCCATTCAGCTGAAAACATCCTTGTGAGCTTGACTCAGGACCCAAACAGACTGTGCCCACCTCTGTAAACCACAAGATGAAAGTGAAGTGTGGATAGTGCTAAAAGGGCATGAGCCAGAGCTGGCAAGGAGGGCTGGTGGCTGCTAGCCCAGATGGCTGCCTCTGGGCTTTGACTGATTATCTGCTCATTTGGCTAACTTTAAAAATACTGTGTCCATTCCTTTTCTCAAGCAGAAAGGGAAAGCTCAGTGGAATTGATGGTTGCACTTGCCGTGGCTTGGAGCAGGGGTAATGTCAGCTCTTGCATCTCATTCAGTGACCAGCCCTCTTAGGAGCAGATAGTAAGGCAAGATCAGCTGGTGATTTTCTTCCAACAACTCGACCCCAAGTACTTACTTGGCTTAGTTTTGCCATCTGGGAAGGTAATGAGAAAGAGACATGAATATATCTTCTGTGTCTTCTTTGCCTTATAGGTTGAGGCCAAGATGATTTCATAGAATCAGAGAGAAAGATAGTACAGGGTTGGAGGGCACCTTAAAGATTCTGTAGTTCCATCCCCTGTGACATGGGCAGGGAAGCTTCTGCTGCATCAGCTTGCACAGAGTCCCATCCAACCTGGCCTTGAATAGTGGCAGGGATGGGGCATCCACAGCTTCTCTGGGCAACCTGTTCCAGTTCCTTCTCACTGTCACTGGGAAGAATTTCTTCCTTAAATCTTATCTAATTTTTCATATAAGAATCCTGTTGTTAAATGCATTTCTTCCTTGAAGAAATGGGTTTTTTTAATGCAAGTTTAAATGTGTGGTCAGGTGTCTAATCTGTCAAAGTTATCCACCTCCCTTTTCTGAGGGAAATGAGGTGGTTGCAAATTGAATTTCTGATCACTCCTGTATACCACCTGCTTGATTGAGATTGCTGTGTTAGGAGCCTAAGCCACTCAGAAAGTGAATGCTCTTTCAGTAAAAAAAGCCAAGAAAATATTTCCCATTAAGCCTTTCCACTGAGATTATTACACTTCTTGAAGAAATATGTGGAAATAATATGACAGGAGAGTGAAGTGCAGCTCTGGTACCTCTGTTAAATGTGATACAACTTGGTTGCTTCCTCTTTCTGCTCTGCTTGCTTGCAGCACTCCCTGGGTAAGCACCACTATCTGCCCCAGTATATTCTGGTCATACTGGGTAAACTATTTGAGTAATTCAAGGGGCTTCCCTTCCCTTAGCAGATCCTGGGAATTGTATTTTGTGTAGGCACCTATGTGCCAGTATGGAACAGTGCTGGAGGAGAGAAGGATGTGCTTCCATTGAGGTTTGGATAGAAGTTTTAATCACTTTCACTAACTGTAGAAAGAGTCACATCATTTTTTTCTGCATTTTCCTGAAAAATGTGTCTGCTTCATTCAGAGAAAGTCTTTTCATAATTGACTTGATGTACAAACGAAACAACTGGAGGGCTCCCACCTAAAAAGGGGTTTAATACTACTGTGTTTTAGAGATATGGCAAAGAGGGGAAAAGCACCCAATAATAACTCCCCCAATCACAGGATCACATGTAGTACACTTAAGTAATTCCTAGCCATCTAAGATAGCTGGTCTGTAGCAGTACCTAGCCACAACCAGATAAATGGTCTTTCTTTGGCCTTGTCAAGAGGCCAACATCTGACAGTCTTTTATCTCCATCAGTATTTCCTGTCTCCTCAGGCTGCTAAAATGCCACCATTTTTGCATTCTGTGAAATCAGCTTAGGCCCTTCTGTATGCTTTGCATGAGATTTAAGAGATATGAGAGAGGCTTTTGTAAGTTTTCCACTGTGAAGTGGTTTTCCTCCTGCAAAGGCAGTGATGTTTTGCTCTGTGCACTGGTTTAGGAGCTGGATTCTAAGTCTGGCTTTCCTTTTTGTTACTGAAGGGCAGCATGGCTTAAGAGATTTATTTGGAATGAGACTTAAAAATCCTTTTGCTGAGTGCAGCCTGACTGTTTCAGTTTGACATCCTGAGAAAGAGATGCTGTGTACTTTTCTCTCAAAAATTAGGTATGAATGAATCCTTCATATATCAGGTCATTACTTTCCCATCTGTTAAATGAGGAAAATGTTGCCCATTTCAAAGGGCAGGCAAAGTTTTACTTAGGTTCATATTAAGGTACCCAAAGGCAGTACAGTAGCACTGGTAAACTTTTGACACTGGTGTTAATGTTTCATCATTTTTCTACTGATATTTAAAGCTTTTATTCAATGTCACCCTTAATTACAACAGAGGCCTTAAAGGTTTTTTGCAAATTTCTCTGTTCTCTAGCAAAGGTGACTTCATCCAGAGGTACCTGTAGCAACCTCAGGAAAGGCAGAAGCTGCCCTAGAGGATGCAGAAAGTGGGGGAGACACTGAAAGATGGACAGGAACTTCTGTGTTCACCTCCCTTCAACATAGTAAGAAAGGGAATTTGGGGAATGGTAGATTAGTCAGTTAAACATCAAATCCTAGGAACATCCTGCAACAGTTATTAACTTTTTAAAAACACTTTTCAAAAGTAGTGTCAGATCAATCTAATTTTCTTTGCCAATGGGATAATGTTATGAATAATGGGATAATGCTACAGAATAAGAAGCAGTTATTATAGCTGGGCTTTAGTAAGGGTTTTGGCATTACCTCAGCACTAATCTTATTCTTGAGAGATGTGTGACAAACAAAACTGATGGGTAGTCTTCTTCATAGAGTAATTACAAGTGGCTCACCCCTTAAGCAAAAGGATGTACAAAATCAGGTCTTTCTTGGACTTCTCTTGAACATACTGTCATACTATCATTTCATGCTTTCACTAGCCGGAATAATGAAATTTGTGCTATTAAATTGAATCAGTTCATGTAAAGCTGAAATAGTTGGCAAGTAAAATGGAGGGCAGAATTAAGTTTAAGACAAGCTTGACAGCTTGGAGTACTTGCATCTGAAAAGGTAATTTCAATATGGGAATGTTGAAGGCACTCACTTCAGCAGAAAGTCAATGACACACAGAGCAGATGAGGAACAACCAGCTGAGTAGCATCCCTAGGGAAGATCATCTGGGCTTGCTGGCACGAAGCATGCACACATCGGCATGCACCAAGACATGCAAACAGAAGTCAGCTTGCAAGACATACGAAGTAACCTGTTACCTTTCTCAGCATGAACAAAGCCTCAGAAATTCTGCCTTCCCTTTTGGGGCTGTGCATCAAGAATGATGCAGAGTGACAGGAAGTTTCAGAGAAAAAAAAAAAAAAAAAAAAGCTGTAAGACAAAGAGTGAATAAATTAATTAGTCTAGAGAAGAAAAACTTGAGAAAAGACGTATCTATGTGTGATAACATTAAAGGTTCATAAGAGCTATGACAAGAGGTAACAGAAATGGGTACTAGTGGCGACATTCAGGTTAGGAAGAGGATTTTCTTATGGCAGTGGTAAGTGAGCAGAGTAATAAGTTCCTGAGAAATCTGTAGAAGACCTCATCAGAGATCTTTACAAACTGTGCCAGCCCTGTCCCTTTGGAACAGCCTAGATCATCTCTTAATGCAGAGGTTTTGTAAGAGGACTTACTCCAGGCCAGAATTTTTGGAATTCTGTGCTGTGACTGCAAGAAGCATTTGCAAAGAGCAGCATTTTTTGTTTTCCCCCCAACAGCAGACTGCTCTGCTCTATTGGTGATTAACTTTGGTTGCCCTTTTCAGAATGAGGTGTTTAGTCAGGGAGCCCTCAATAGGGCCAGATAGCAGTGCTCTTTATTTTTTTCTGCTAGCAAGAAGAGATTCTATGGGTCAACAGACGGAAAAGCAAATTTCCCCATCTTTGTACTCGATAATGCCATTCTCAGCAACCTTTGCAGGTCGCCACTTCCATTTAGCCAGGAGCACACAGCTCCTAGCATGTGAAGAAGCATGTTTTCTAAATGTATTTTCAGCTCTGATTTCATTAAAGAACGGGTGTTTCTGAGCTACCAGCAGAGTAAAATGCTGACTTCTACCAGTGTTGATTTGTGTGATAGTCATTGTCCTCAACAGTTTGCCTCTGTCTAGCTGTGCATGAGTGCAGTGATGAAATATGCCCCTTGGAGTGGCAGCAGGACCAGTGGCATTCAGAGTTCCCAATAATTTCACACAATGGAACATGCAGATGGAGTTGGAGGCTTTTAACAACTGTGCTCAGACAGAGTGGTTGTGCATATATTGTCTGGAGTGGGCACCATGACAGAACGTATAATTAACAGCTCGGTGAGCTCTGTAAAAAAGCCTTGCGCAATATCAGTGTAGCACCACAATGTATTTTACTTTAGAAGGCTGGGAATTGACTTTGATTACAGCTAAGTCAGTTCCAAGCCATAGCAGCTCTGCTCACTTCACCAGCATGACTCCTTAATCAGCAACAAAGTTTGACCTGATGATCAGCAATTAATGCTAAATTTGACCATAACATTTTTCCCTATTTTATACTTCAGCTAGAACAAACACAGATATGGGAACAGTACAGTAAAGATACTAAAGCAATCACCCACCAACTTTTCAGCAACTGATGGTAAAAATTTATTTTCCAAAATCACCCCAAGTCTTACTGAAAGTTTATGATTGTAAAATGTAAATACATCTATTGATCACTATGAAAAGATGTGTTCAGCATGCCAACACATCCCTATCTATGTGTGTGTAAATACACAATCACATCTATGTGCATTTGTAGACATGGATAGTCTTGCACATTTTATATTATGCTGCTTGCCTTGAGTACAATAATAATAATTTTATTGATTGCCTATTTGGATGCCAATTCCTTCATGCGTGCCTTTCAGCCATGTTCATGTGTTAACCCTACAGAGAACTACTGCTCATGTTTAAGGCAATCACTTCTACTGCATTTAGGAACTGTGTATCTGAAAAAAAGTTTCTTGCATTCAGAATCCTGAAATGATGAAGCCTTTGCAACATGGATAAAGTTATACACTTACATTAATACCTTCTGCCAGCATTCAGGCTTCAGTAAATTTCCAATACCCTTTCCTGATTTGGAAAAGAAAAATATGTAAGTGTCACACATACATATGCAGGGGTTTTTTCATATTAATGAACACAGGAAACATTTCTATTGGAAATGCCTAGGGTTATAGATTTTGTTAAATAGGGTTCTTTAAAGTGTAATGTAGGAAACACTAGGGTTACATTTGGTTGCCAGGTAGCCATACAGTCTTCCACTAGAGGGAAACTGAATTTTCTGTACTGTCATAGCTGTATCAGAGTCCTTGTTGTATATCTAAATGAAACAAAAATTAATGACTGGAGCTCTGAAGTTAGGAGACCTGAGGTGGCCCACTGCTTTTGCATGAGCAACAGAAATAATAATTGATATTCCAGGATTTCCTGGAATTTGTTACAAATATGAATAATTTAGGAACGTCTTCAGCCACTACACTATGTGTAATTTAATTCCCAGCCACAGGTTTGTTAATAGTGTACCATTTAGTATTTCCAAGCTATTTCATAAGACTTAGCAAATTAAGGGTGAAAGGGTCTTGTATATGCCAACATATTTGAATATGGATACCTATAATTATGTCCCATCATCTCAGTATCTCTGCAGAATACATCAATTCTTTAAATGGGATGGGAAGCAAAGTCTGAGTTAAAAGACTTTATCTCTCAGATCCTTTTGCAAATTATCTTTTAAAGCAACCAATCCTCTGGCTGTATATGGGAAGATAACTGTTCTTACTTTGTATATATGGTTATGTCATTGGAACTGAATATTTCATTGAGCTGAATTAAATCTTGAGGTTATAAAGAGCTGTTGTTTGAAAGTATCAGCTCAGTTATGAGAAGTAGTGCAGGAAGGCAATGTGGATATTGGGGCCCTGTTAGGAAAGGAATATATAGTAAGTGAGATGCTGGCACAGGTTGCCCAGAGAAGTTGTACAAGACCCATCCCTGGCAGTGTTCAAGGCCAAGTTGGATGGGGTTTTGAGCAACCTGGTGCAGTGGAAGGTGTCCTTGGCCATGGTCAGAGGGTTCAGACTAGATGATCTCTAAAGTCCCATTCAATCCAAACCATTCTATGATTATTTGAAAAAGAAAACATTCCTGTATTTTAACTTTGGATAACCATGGTCTGCCTGCACCTAGAATACTCATGTGAATGCCCCCATGTTCGAGGAGAAAACCTAATTTCTTATCAGCTCTCCATGTGAATTTTAAAGAGGAATGTCTGGTTGAACTAGAACTGGATTAAACTAATTTGGAAAGAAGTGTTTTTATGCCAGAACAACAGCATCAGCACAAGGAGTAGCAATATCCTCTTTTGTAGACAGGTTCTGGGGTCTCCTCTGTAGGCTTTAAGAGATGCCTTGGAGCTTAGGATTGTATATAAATTGAAGAAGTGAAGTCTTTATTTTGGAAAAGCCTTCATCTTCTGTATAAAGTCAGAAATGTGATCAATAGCTTCATGTATGCAGAGCCTTGCTGGACCAGACAGATTTTTGTGGCAGAGGTTTTACATGTCACCAAGCAAGGCTCCAGTTCCTGCTCTACCAGGAGTAATCAGAGTGGCTGCAGGGTGGCCACAGCCTGGTCAGCAGGGTTTGCAGAGAGATATTTGTGTCAAAGGCCACTTTTTACTTGTATTCTGGGGGTACATTGAATTTGTATGGCTGGAGGGGTGAGAAAGAAATCCAACATCCAAAAACATGAGCAAAGAATGGCAAACGAGGATGTGCCAGATGCCAGATAACCCATTTAACAGAGTTTTACTCAGACAAATATACCTACAAATCTGAAACTCAGAGAGGCAGCTTTCACTATCCAGATACTTTTTGACATGCATAGGAATAATTCTAATTTTAGAGCCTTTCAAACTTGTGTGGCCAAAGTAGATTAAGTTAAATAGTCTACTCAAACTACCAAAGGCTTCACAGCTAAGCAAAGAATTCTTCTAGTTCTGATTTTATTACTGGGATATGGTTGCTTTTTTTTCCTGAGCTTATTGGAAATGGCAATTTTATTACATACTACCTTCAAATATATGGAAAGGAGTACTTCCTGATGTGTGAGTTTTCACCTTACTGCACTGGGCAAAATGGTTATGGTCTTGTCTTATCTCTTCAGAAATTAATAGCAGATGGAACAAGCCATTGGTAAAAGCAACAGGCATTTATTAAAACCAGAGTCTAGTTTCTAATGCCTGGTAGGTATTATAATGCCAATGAATTCCTTTCAGAGAAAAACATCCTTCAGCCTGTCAAGGTATTGAGATTTATTATTGAAGTGAGACAGCAGAATCAATTTACTGGAAGTTATTTCTAAAGAAAATCCTGTGCAACTGTAAAAAAAAAAATTGAGCTTTATTTAATGATGAAGCCTATTTACATTGCCTTATATGTGTCCAGCTCATGATGAGAAATAAATCACATCTAAATATCTAGCAAATTAAAAGCAAGCAATAGGAATGTCTGGCCAGATCTGGATGTGCTTTTCTACTGATGCCAGAGTACTAAAAAGTTTATATTCTTGCATATGTCATAAGTAATTAAAGCAGTGAGGTTTTTGCAGTCAAAGACATCTGATTTTCCCCTGCCCTTTTTAGCTGTATAATTATTTTCCTTTTTTAGTCAATGGAATTAAGACCCATTAAAAACTAGAATAACTGGTCAGCATTTCTTTTCCTGCCATTCAATCCAGAGGAAGATGTTAAAAAGAGAGCAGGTTTGTAGCAAAAGCAAGGATAGTTAATATGAATTAACTTTCATTTATAGACACTAATCTTTTGAGGTTTTACCTGTAGTCCAACACCAGAGAAAAGTTATCCTAGAGGATAAATCTGAATTACTGGGGAGGCATGTTTGCACAAAAAAACACCAGGGTAGATTAGGCTGCCTCTGCTGCAGTAAGTCCCCTTAGGACATTGCTCCTTCTTCCTCACAAGGTTCAATCTTTCTCCAGAGTATTTTAGCATCTCCAGCCCGAAAACTGCTCCTGATGACATCAACCTAAATTAAAGGCTTTGAAGTCAGCAAAACCAACACATAAGCAAGCATCCCTCAGGGTACCGCTCACAGCAGCAAGGACCATGAGCAGTAAGGAGAAGTCGATTGAGGTCAGCTGATAAAAGTCCTGGAAGATGGAGAGGACAAAGAGCAGATCAGCCAATAGCATATGTTGGTAAAATGTGTTCCCTGGGAGTACCTTTCCTACCAGGGGGCCAGGAAACTCTCCAAATTCAGTTCCAGAGACTCCAGCTGTGATACCTAAGGAACAGCAGATCCTTTTGAAAATCAGCCAAGACTTTATCACCTTGTCCCATGGAGAGTGGCATTTCTGTGGAATAACTGCATTTGAATGGGGAGCACTTGGATAACCAAGGCGTGGTCTGAAGGTACCCAAAGTGGGGAAGGGTATAAGAGCACAAGCAGCAACATCCTCTCTGATAGTAAAGATGAGTTTATGAGAGCAAATATTTTGAAGTTCAGCTCTGTGGGTTTTTCCCAAGTAGTCAGTCTGTTATTATTGTTATTTATATTCATATAGCATCTAGTATCCTCAGGTACTGCATTAAGTACTGCTCAGACTCAGTGTTGGCTCCATATACCCTCACATGAAGCAAATTTGCCCTTGGGCCTTATTCAGTAGACACAAAGGTGTCTATTTGACTTAACATGAAAAATTTTAATTACTGTGAGACTGCTCCCTGAAGGGGGCTACCTGCATGATTGTGTTTGTCATTAAGAATTCTGTTTCTATTTTGCAGAGCTGAAACAAAAATAACTTCCTTTTTTTCTTTCCCTCACTCCCTCTGTGGTACTTTGACAACCATGAGAGAGAAACTTACATCTTCAGTGGAGGCTGTGTTGCATAACAGAGAAAATGGAAATATCAATGGTATTTTTGTCCTCAGCCCAAATTCTTGAATTTTGAGCTGTTTATCCATGATCCTTTTTCCTGCAGGCCCTGGCTGCAGGTGCAGGAGCACTGGGTTACACAGCATAGGCAGAATGAGCAGCACTTCTCTCTGTTGCAGTAGATGACGCTGTCAACTCCAACCTAAAAAAATTCTATCATTCTGTAGAATCCTCAAGCTCATAATGCAAAAGAATGAGAGGCAAAACAACAAAAACTGTGCACCTTGGAAAATATGAAAGGAGTAGCTTCTTCCTGTCTCTCTGCTTGGACTCCTTTTTGTCTTGACTTGTGTGTCAGTCTGAGGTTTCTCCTTTGCCCCGAGATCACCCCAGAGGGACATGAAGGTGGTTCAAACCCTGGTTTTCTCTGAAGCAGCCGAAGAGAGATTGCCAGAGATGGTTTTCTCTTGTTCCAACAATTGTTTATTATTTCTTATCTCTGGAACCTTTTGCCTGGCCAGCAGCGGTCTGCTCAGCCTGGCATCCATGGTGGAATCTGCCTGGTGAAGGCAGGACTTATCTTATATAGTTTGTACTATGTATTACATGTTTACAAAACTTTCCCAATACAATACAACTTTATTAAATGGTCCAGCCCTGACTCCATCCAATCCAAGAGTGCCAACATGTCACCCAACATGGATGACATGGAGAAGAAGGAGGAAAAGGTGTCCACCCCCCAAATTCTCCATCTTGGCCACGTGTCCCTTATCATAAACATTCCCAAAAGTCTATTTATCTACATTCTAACAATCTAATTTGCACTTCACTAATTTTGGTAGCTTGTTTCCATTCCCTCTGGGTTTGTAATTTTTCGAAGGGGTTAGAATTCAGCACCTGAGGTCTTTAGACCCTTGCCCGGGGGGGTTTGAGACCCCCAAGGAGGCCAGGGATATGCCCTGGGCTCCCACAACTTGTAGACAGCAAGATTGATAGATGAACATCTGACCTTGGTAAGAGTGCAAGTAAAGCACAGAAAGACTGTGTGTTTAAGTTATCATTTAGGTAATTTAATTTTTCTGAGCCTCCATCCTCATGAATAAAATAGACATAGAAGTCAGGGGACGAGTAGTCCCTGTTGTCTGTAGGTTGTTCATGTGTGTTAATAATATAGCCTTTATGTAATGACTTTTAGATGTGTTATGGTGTTTTTTCAAGATGTGTAGTGCCATCTCAGTCTTAAAGGCTGGAGTCTGCCCAGGCAAGGCTATTACCATGCTATCCTGGCAGAGGAGCCAGGATCTGTTTTCTGTCCCTGAGGCAAGTACAGGGCATGATTTGCACTAAAACTGGTCTCTTGCACTCTTTAATGTCCATCCCACAACTGTGGCAGTGTCAGATGTCCTATCCCTTGAAACATTTGAGATCAGGTTAAATGGGGCTCTGAGCAACCTCATCTAGGTGAAGATGGCCCTGCTCACTGCAGCAGGCTTGAACTAGAAAGGTGCCTTCTAACCCAAACGATTTTATAAGGCTGAAGTAAGGTTAAATCTGGACCAGAGAGCCCTTGTCTGTTCTTTGAGACCAAGACTGAATATGCTATAGGCTTCATCTAGAACCTTCCCTTTACTTTTAGTTTGGATCTTTATTATTCAACTTTTTTATTTTTTCAGCTATTGTGTTTTTAATTAGCTGTTAATTCCTGGGACTAGTTAGCCTCTGGCTATTTGGAGAGTTGGGGAGGGGGCCAGGAAAGAATTAATGTCTTGCTTCAGGGTTTTTCTTGGTTGTATCTGTCTCCATGTATTCTTCAATTCTTTTAAATTGACTGGAGGTGATGGTTCTTAGCATGCTTTATAAATCATTCTACGGAGGATCTTGAGTGAGTCTTTTATTTAATAAGTGTGGAGAAGTAGGCTTTTATCCCTGCAAAAGAGGTGACAAAATCACTGTAATTTCTTCTGGATTACTGTATTTGGGATAGACGAAGTAATCGAAGAGTCAAAAATATTGGTTTTACAGCAAGTTCTAATTGCCCTACCTTCTCTTTTACTTGCCATAGAAGCATCAGTTATTTATGTTGAAAAACAGCACTTTGATTAAATAACACATAGGTATGGGTGCTTGGAAGATATTTAGAAGCTCACTTTGAAGAGTTGGGCCAGTTTGAAAACCTGAACATTAATGTTCTTGAGCTTTGGAAAAAGATGAGTCTGCAGCCACATCGAATTGCTGAAGCTCCCCTCCATTTCTAGATGCTGATAGAGCAAGTCTCAGAGATGAGATTGCTTGCACAGCAGAGGAAACAGGATTCTGTTCACAGGGATTTCAAAGAGAAATTGTTATTTGGGCTGCTGGAAACTGGCTCCTTGTCTCCCGCCTGCCTGGGATACCTGCCTCCCTTGCACAGGCTCTGAGTCTAGGCAGGGTCATCACTCTGGCTGCTAGGTCTGACTACAATGGGCAGACTTGACATTGCCCAAACTGTATGCCTCATAAAATGGTGAAGCCACTGCAGAGAAAGCACAATTGATGACCTATTGATGACCTACATCAATTAAAAATTTACTTGAAATGAATGATCATCATGTGGATTTTGAATGACTGTTCTGTAGGCATCACATTGGATCTATTTAACCCCAAAACTGCAGAGGGAAAAGTGCTGCACATGTAATGAAACACTTCACTAGCCCTGTTCACACCCAGATTAGTGATGAGAAATAACCAGATTTGTAGATCGTAGGAACTGGTTTCTTTCCAACTGTTACACGTAATAAACGAATCAAACCGAATTAAAAGGTTAAATTGGCAAATTTTATTTTCGTGACCGAAAATATGGTCCTGGAAAGCCACAACCGGAAAAAAAACAACACCGAGTCCGGGTTTGGAGTTGGGTGAACACACGATGCTACCCAGCCTCTATTGCACTGGGTTCCCCTGGTGCTCACGCTGCCGTCTTGGTCGGCCCCCTTTTTATACTGTTTTTCATAGCCTGGAGCGGGACAGTCCTTTGTTTCTTTCAAATTCAGCTCTGGTGTCCAACAAGACAACGTCCTTCCTGCTCCTTGACGAGATTTTGTGTTTGTTGTGCATTGCTTTTAGGTGGTTGATTTCATCTTTAGAGGAACCAGAGTCGGGGAATGCAGTCCTGGGGAGGTGATGGGATTTTCGGGAAATGCTGCTCCCCTGTGAGTTTCTAGGCTTCCCCAGGAGATAGGTGCTTAGCGGTAGCAGTCTGGCCTGTAGATATGTTAATTTACCTAGTTCTGAGGCAATTAATGCCTTTGTCTGTGGCTTGTTTATTTTTATTTCGCAGACTTATTTTATACAAAACACGAATTACAATATGGTATATATATATATATATATCACACAACCACAGAGGCAGTGAAGACATTTTGGTTTTAACAAATTTGTAGCTGGGCTCAGCAGCCCTGTGTGTCCTGAGTATCACTGGGCTTCACAGTAAAGTCTGTGAAAAAATAATGCCATGGATGCTCTGTCATGGTCAGCATATATGTCTATGGTGTTATTTCTCTTCTGTAGGCAATCACTTCCAGTTTTAGTACTTCTTTGTGTGGCTTGTGTCAATTCCTTCTTTTTGATTGTTTGCTTTCTTGAAGGATGTGTGCTTGTGGTGTCTGTCATCGAACAGCTTGCACAGTGGCACAACAGCACAGTAAAGGCAGCCATGGAGAGACTGTGTGACTACATACCTGGTAAGTACCAAATAATGTGCCATATGTTGTGTTTGTGCTGATGTATTTCCCTGTTAATTAAAACTTGCATGAGAAGGCTGAAAAACTTTATTCACCTCTTGTACAGAATCTCAAATGTGTACAGCTGGGAGATTGCAAGTTGCTATTTACAGGAAACTCAATGATAGATTCACTCAGATTCACAGCTGGGATTTTGTCCCAAAGTTAGAGTGAATGGGGCTGTATTAAGTCCTACACACATGTGAGCACCAACACATACAGACCAGTTCCCTTTCTTTTTCTTCCCTTTATCTCTTTGTTAGCAGCTTAAGAATACCCCACTACACCTCCTGCTTGTTGATATGGGTCTTTATAGCAACAGTGAGATGAAAATGTTTTCAGCAGGTATGGGAACTGCTATTGCAAAATTTTAAAAATGAGATGACAGGTGCAAGATGTGAGTATTTGTTGTGCATAGAAAAGCTGAAATATAATTGGTGATATGAATTTCAAAAATTATAGCTATTCCATGCGGCTATACGTAAGACTTCCGTTTTTCTGCCCCTTAGTTTATCTACCCAAAGGAGGTTGGAGTTCCACATGTACACCTCTAAACAGAGAACAGTTTGAATGCCAGAATAGCTTTGTGCCTCGCAGACCAATCCTGTAACTTTTCAAGTAACTAGATCTCACATTCATTCTCTTTTTAATATTATTAGTGTAAAAAGATGGCATAGGATTCTTCATTAAAATGTCATTTTTATATGATTTCATGAATTGTATCTCTGAGAAATCATCTCACTCTATAGACCCTAGTTTCATCGATGATGTGTATAATATTAATTCCCTCCTTTCCAGGGAAGGATTTCCCAAGGCAGAGTGGGTCAGGGAGCTAATTGCTAGGATTCATTCATTGGTGAAATGACGCTTATCTGATTTCTATTACATGTCATACCCTCAGTGTTTGAAGTTAAAGGCACATAACCATGACATTGCAATTAGAAGCACTGATCCTGCTATTAAAATACAGTTTTCTTCTTTAAATTATGTCATGCTAGCTCTGTGTTCATGATTCACTCCAGTGGACCTTGTTCTTCTGATATGTGAAGATATTTCTTTTCAGCTGCCATTCTGTACACGCATAAAATCCTATTATCCCTGTAGTTTAATTTGTATAATCCAGCTGCCTTCTGAGATGCATGGATATATCCAGCAGAAAAAAACTGACCCTTAACTTGAAAGGAGTGAAAAATCCTATGGGTTTTGTGGGAGCTACAGTGTAACCTGATTTATCCTCTCCTGGGAGGTGAACACTGCAGTCCAGCAGGAATCAGCAGCTTCCTCTTGCTGCTTGAAAAAGTAGGAAAGCTTTAGATGCTCCTGAGGAGCAAACCCACTAAAGCATTTCACACAATTTCATTATTATGCACATGCCTACAATCAATAGCAAGAATAACAACACCAAATTAACTGTAGTGAGGCTTTTCCTAAGGCGTAAAAAGGGGTAGGACTCCAAAAACCCTAGAAAGTGGAGTTTTTTTGAGGACCTCATATAAATCTGATTACAGTCAAGTCAGGTTTGGATCAAACCTTCTGTAAAGTTATGTGATGTTCAAGAAAAAAATGCTTAGAGAAAAAGAGAGAAAATTTCAGTACCTGTCAGTCCCACTCAATCTCACAGGCTGTGTAGCAAGCACAACCACAGTCTCATTTGTATGGAAATATTTGCAATGTGTGTGACTCAAGCAACATGGCAAATAAACCTATGAGAATAAGAACAGTAATGTCATGAGCAAAGAAGGCTCTTCAGCAGATAGAAAGGCGAGGTCTGGGGAAAGAGCAGTATTTATAGTGTAAGAGGTGTTGTTAGCAAGAAAGTTTGTTTTCCTGGATACTGTCTGTGTGCTTGATGTCACAGAGGTATCCGATACCTGAAATGTGCTTTGAGACCCTCTGCCTCTGGCTTTGCCTCTAAGTCATATTCTGCTTCTATGTTGGCCACTGCTGTGTAAACACTACAGCTCAAGTGCAAATGGAAACATGATAATAGCATCTTTTTTTGCAAATATTTGTCCTCTGGGATTCAGCCAGATTTGTGTTTTCAGGACTATGAAGGAAAACCTTCCGGACTGTTCATAGGGGATCTAAGGGATCTTAGGGAATCTCTTTTACCTGAAGCAAATATATTCTATATTTTCTCTAAATTTTCCAGCATTTAGTTTTGTTTAAGCTCTTTTCTTGCCCCTGTATACCCACAGTTATTCATAATTTTTCTCTTTCTCTCCCCCTCTTTTCTGACTTGCACTGCTTCTTCCTAAAAGAGATTTATCTCTGCAATATCTTCTCCTTGTGTGTGTTAGCAGAACTGGAGATTTGCGAGCACATGAATGCAGCCTGGCTCCAGTGGCAGTTCTGTAAACACTGTCTGTGGATTTGGTCTTGATGTTTTGTTGAAAGCCAAAGCCTGAATGGCATCTGAATCTTCCAAGAGGATTTTATGTGCTCAATGATAATTTAACACTATTACTATTCCTTTTACCTCTCATCATTTTTTACACCGGGGGTAATTACATGTTAAGTTTCCTATATACATAAGGAAATTAGTGGGACCAGCAAAACACTGATATCAGCTCCCTGAAGCTGATAAGCAGCCAAACTCTCTTCTCAGATACCAGGAGAGATTACAGCAGCCAGCTGGCTCCTCCAGAGCCAAAAATGTTGTGGAAACCAGCTGGATTGGAAAACTCATAAGGACCATCGCCTGTGATGCACTGGGGAGGTGTTGGGGAAGCCAACCAAGTTTGCCTGCAGGTTAATTTAGGGAGCCAGGTACCACACTGACAAGCCTCATCAGAGCATATTCTAATCAGCAGCAATGTCAAACACAGAGTTATTGATGTCTGCATCATCTTTCATTTTAGGTGAACAAGAATAAAATCTAATTCTAGTCAGGACACCAATTTTTACTTTTAGGAGCAGATTGCTCCTAAAGAGCCAATAGTGAGGAGTTAAGTGGAAAAGGAGGCAAAAAATGAAGCTAATAATTTGATTGAAATAAAACACCTGTCATGGAATAAGAAAAATCAGCTACTCTAGTTACAGAAGCTGCCTGCAACACCATTAGTAGGAGAGTGCTGGGAAAATGATCTCTTCAATCTCTGACATGCCTTCCTGGTGCCTCCTTTCTCAGGTGCTGGTTGCCAGCTGGGGTGTCTGCAGTCCGGATAGGAGAGCAGATGTGGGAGCAGGAGCACACTCACACACACCAGTGGAGGCCCTGCCACAAGGATTTGTACCCTTCACACAGCAAAACTACCCACCCTGTATGCAGAAGCTCTGGGTGGGTCCAGCCTGGCACTGGTTAAAATGGAATACTCAGCCCAAAGCTGGAGGGAAGCAATTGCTTTGGGTGTGTCTATGGTTTTTCTCTGGGAAAGATGAGAATACTCTGTGCCTTCTTCCTCAGGTACAGATAGTTATCTGTCTGGGTAATAGAGGTGCAAGAGAAAACGACAACTCTAAGGAGTTTGAGGAGCTGCAAGTTTGTTGTCACGGCACTTGTATGAACCTGTCTCTTACGACATTTCACAGCACCACCCAGCTAGAGCAAGTCTGACACCTCCTTTGCAGGATGTGTGCATTATTAACCAGCTCTAGTCTGTTCAGACCAAGAAACAGGGAGCTTTCCCTCTTGGGAACTGTCAGATTAGTGCGCTGCTTCAAATCACCATTCTCCTTCAGTGTCTTTTCTGGGGTCCATGTTATTTTACAATACCTTAAGAAATCTCTGATGAACTGTCTAATCGACAGTGAATTGAATTCACACATATTAAGGAAACCACCGGGGCCAGCATCCCAAAAAGGCACATGTCTGTAGACTGTGAAAGGAAGCCAGATGGAAAGTGTCAGGTGTTTCTTTGAATGCAATTACTACTGCACAACTCCTGCTCTAAACAAAACATGTTCTCTTAAGTCCACAAGCCCCCAGAAGCTCCAAGACAGTTCTAGGAGTAGCATCAAGCCCAACATCACTTTCTGTGCTTTGATTTATGTGTTTGTTTTCTTTCTTCTTTCAAACCTACTGAGATGTTCATTTAATCTGCTTAGAAGATTCTGTGGCATGCACAATTTCTTTTGACTTTTCCATTATGCCATACTCAGAAAAATTAACACAAGTTAGTTGTCCTTTTTTGTCTTTATCATGTGATTTACCTAAAGCCAGAAGGATTTTAGGCAAGATTAGAAATTCAGATTTTCCCATTCCTGGTGCTACACTGAGGTCAGAGATTCACACGTCTTCCTCTAAGGTAAATCAGCATTCACCTTAATGAAACAAATGCTGCTGTATTTTGACAGCTATGAAACCAGTTTCACCATGCTCAATTACTTTAATTTTTTTTTCTATTTTCTAGAAAAACTGCAAGGTTTCTGTTATGTGCTTGCTGAACTTTACGGACCACACATAGCTGAACTGTAAGTATTGCTGTGTCCTCTCAGATTTTTGCTTAGTTTATTCTTGACATGTAGAGCTGTGCTATCAGATTGAAGTGGAGGGATTTCACTCCTAAAATTACATTATTTCTAAAGCAGAAATGCCTCAGAGTGATTCTGGCTTGGCATTAGACACAGCTATTCCTGAGTAAATAAACATGGGCTGCCACTAGTAACCCTTTTGATATTCCATTTAAATCTCACATCAGGACCACCTGATAACATTATCTTTTGAAATTCAGCTCATTTGGCTGAGGGAGGGATTTGAATAACCAATGCATGTGAGACAAGTTCTATGAAATAATGCTGTTGTTGCTTGGCTCTTGCTTTCCATTCTACTTTTAATCAGGCTTTTTAGTTGTCGGCCCCTACATGCTCTCAGCCCTGACCTTGAGATGCACTCTTGGAGAAGCCTACTATTTAATCTAAGTGATTAAAAAAATAAAATGTAGGTCATTTTATTCCTCTTTGGAAGTTCTTAATTTAATTAATAGAGCTTTTACCAGACCTTCTTCTTCCCTAGGGCTTTTATTTTTGTTTTTAAAACTAGCAAGGAACTGAGAAGTGGTTACAGGACTAAGTGCTATAATCAAATTTAACTCTGGATTATCCCAAAGGCGTGTCCCAAAAAGGAAGAAACAGTCCTAGCACTTGTGCTTGGTGATTAAAGGTTAAGGATCTTTGAAGGATTTCTGGTTATTTTGTTGAGTTAATGATTGAACATTCCTATGTGCCAAATTGCACATGCATTAACTTTAAATCTTTGTCAGGCTTATGACTGATTAAAAAACTAGAATAGTTACAATGCATTTGATTCAGGTGCTGCACATAGAGCACAGTCCTTTTTCATCATCCTGGGTTGCAATTTTAAATGCTGAGTAGGATGTCATGGCAGAAAGTCGTTAGAACCCAACACTGTTCTGAGCAGCAGTTATGGATCATGGTGAAGTGAGCTGAGATGATTGCGTAGTGTTGAGAAGATTTAGCTTCCCATGGAATTAGCTTCTACTTTCAAGAGCCCAGAAAAACATAATAGTCTTTGTTTATGCACCATTTCATTCAGCATAGACAAGGAAATGAATGCTGATGTGGTTTGCCATTCCTTGAGGCTGTGTAAACAGGATCCAGGACAGCTGCTTTGTCATCTCTACTCTCCTCCAAAGGTGAGTTGGTTTCCCACTTCTCTTAAAACTACTGATTGTGGAATGTCTTTTAAGCTGGAATTGAGCAATTTGAAGGCTTCCACTGTGCATGCATTGTCTAAGAAATAAACATTTAGAGCACAGATATTCCTAAAAAATATCTGAATAAAAGGTGCATAACACACACTAGCTGTATGGACCATCATCAACTGGTTTGAGGGTATGTGGGAGTCACAGGGCCAAATTCTCCTGTACCAGTCTGGATCAGAAAGCAAGAGTGGGGACTTTATTGTTCAGCAGCACAATAACCCCAAAGCACATACTCAGCTGAGGTTCATCTATGCCACTGTGTTACCTCGGCACAACGAGTGATCCTCACATTGCCTGATCTGCTGTGACAGCCTGCATGCACACAAGTTACCTGCTGCAAATGCAGGGCTATTTGACTTGGATTAGTCTGTAGTGCAAAAGGTTTAAGCTAATATGCACTATCTTTTGTCACAGGCTGAAATCATATTTAATTACCACCATTTCTCTGATGTACAGTTACTTGTAATCACGTTTGCATGTCCTTAGTTGCATGTTCTAGACCTGTGCAATATTCTTGCACATACATTTCTGCACAGGTGTCTAAACATATGCTGTTTGTTTTGGGATTCTTTTGGTTCTGAGTAATTTTTTCAATCCCAGCCACCATGCACCTCCAGTCACACTAAAACCTGTGAGTGATGGGGGTTGTTTCATGGTGTTGAAAAGCAAGCTGTCACTTCAGCACCTATTTTTGGATTTTTTTTTACCCTGCATCTGGATGGAGAAAGGCATGTTTGGTTTTCCAATGGCCTGCATGAGATGTTTCACAGAGGATCTAGTCTGGCATTCATTGAAATCAGTTAATCTTTTTATGGGTTTCAATGATCTGTGGTTCATCTCAAAGATGGATTTACCTCTGCCAATATTAAGGTCTGGAGAAACACTTGCCTTCCAAGAATGACAGCAACATTTGGTTTATAGCAGGTGTGAATCTATGCTCCACGATATGTGAACATAGAGATTTATACATGTGAAAGAACCCCTTCTTTCATACAGGGGTGAAAGAAGATGAGTGCAAGCAGCAGAGAGGGCCCACACTAACTCAACTCAAACAGAATATTGCCCAAACTTCATCAAACAGGTGCCATCAGAAATCCCCCATCCTAAACTGAGTGTCAGAAGTGCAGGGTGCTTCTTAAAGTGAAAGAGGATGCAGGCAATGAACTGTGCTTAGAGGGATAGGTTCACTATGGCTGCACAGTGAGTTAGGCTGACGAGCCTGGAGAAAGGGGCTTTTTAAATCAAGGTGGCTCTTGTGAAGAAATTAGAACGCCTGTGTTGAAATGTTAGGCGAATCAGATAGAGGGGAAAGGATGCCACTTGTGGGGTTGCTGTCACATCTTTGTGAGCTCTTACCCATCTCCCAGAGCAGGTATAGTACTAAGGTGCTGGCTCCTTTTGCCTCCTAACCTCCTAACCACTTCAGTGAGTGCGCTGAGTCCAGAAGGAAAACAGCTGAGCAGGGTAGGGATTTTGGTTTTTTGTTTGTTTTTTTTAACAAAATTTGGACTCTTTTTTTGCATGGCCTGGAGACTCTCCCTCGGACTGAGTGGCTCGAACAAATCCCCTTCCCTTACAAGTGGTAGTTAAACTCCTTTCTGTCAAGGTATTTGTTTCTCAACGGTAATAAGGGAACTCTACCAACAAAACAATTTTTTTACACTGTCCTCTTCCTTTTGGCTCTCCTTATGCCCCGAGAGAGCTTGAGGAGATGGGAGAAGAAGATCAGTGCTTGGAATTCGGGCTCAAATGGTTGATAAATTGCCCACAGTAACTCTGTGACTAGTCAGACTGAGTAAAGATGAATTATGGGAGAAAAAAATTAATATACAATCAGAGACACAGGTGCATAAAATGCAGTTTACCTCACATTTGCTTCTTTAGTTTGTAATTTGATTGATCACTTCAGTTTTGGGTCTGCAAATGTTGACACAGTCCCCTGCCAAGTGTTTGAACAAGACTTTAATACTAATGACTGTTCTGTTCAACTCTGTTGGTTTTCGGGTACTTCACTTATTCATTTAGACTTTTGGATGCCCATTTTCCCAGAATTAGTATCATATTTGAACTGGCAAATGGAGTGAAAGAAATAGTATTACCTGTCCTTGGAAGGCAGTATAATGTCTAGATTTTAATTACCTCTAAGGTGGAAAATATCTATGTGTATCTTCTTTTTCCATCATTAGTTTATTTTCTTCTGTTTGTGTGCTGTTGCTTTAGTGAGGTTGTGTGTTTTGAGGAAGAGCCCCTGCTTCAGAGGCCTTTCAAACTGTATACTTAATGGAGACATTGCAATCTGTGTAAATGATACATGCAACATTTTACATACTTCCCTGATCTCTGACAAATTAGCCCTTTTTTTTTTTTTTTTTTTTCCCAAGCTGTCTGGAGCTATTAGCACACTGTGATTATTCTGGAATACTTTGCTCTAATTATGAATAAAAAATATTGCTTGGTTTGCACGGAGCTCAGTGTTTTCAGCTCAGAGCTGGAGGAGAAGGGCGTCCAGCCTGGGCAAGGGCAGCCTCCTGTTGCTAGGGCTTGGGCAAGGTGGGCTGTTCTGCTGGGAAGAGTTTCAGGAGCAGATCTCTGATGTTGATGGGCAAGATTAGAAGGGGCCCTTGCAGCCCCTGGGCCACCGGCATGACAATGTGACCAGATATCCCTTGTAATGGGCCCTGTGAGCCCCTTCTTGCTACCAGTGGCTTGTAGAACAGAGCAAAGGTTCTCCTCTGCTCTTTAGTATGAGGGTGGCAACACTGTGGTCTCCTTCAAGTAAAGAGACTAACTAATAGGGCACATCAGAAGTGAAGGCTTAATAAAGGTCGCTGAAAAGTGGATGGTATCTGAAGCTGCTGTGAAATGCTTTGTTGTTGAAGATATAACTGTAATGCACTTTGTGGTTTAAGCCACATCAACAGCGGATATTCTAATATGGGCTGCAACATCAGTCCAAAAGACTAATCATAGCACAGGCATCCAAGATAGCTGGTTTAGGATGAGTGGATAATGTTTTAGCCAAAAATGTTTATCAACTCATATGCTGGAGGACTTTCTGCACAAAGTCATGTAATACAGGGATGCTTCTCTAGTGAGTGAAAGGGCAAAGAGTTTTATGCACTGTCTACCAAGTTTCTATTCTGGCCCTGGGAACAAACAGGTTTGTAGGAGATTATTCTCAGTTAGTCTCCAGATTGTTTTAAGCCAGCTGGCCTGTTTCTTTAAATGACAATAATTTAATTGATTTGTTGGGCCAGAATAATGGCTTGACTTCAGCACTGTGGTCGTGCTCTATTAATCACTAAAACAGTTTGTGTTGGAAGTTTGCACACCATCTTTCTGCCTTTCAGGATGCCTCTTCAGCTTCCCATCCCTTTTATACTCCAGATTATCAGAGACTTTTCAGCTGCATATTTTATCTTAATCTCCATCAATAGGTTTATGGTGGAAGTAATTTTACATCAGCAAAAATATATATATTTATGCTCTTATAATTTTATTTTGCCAGAATAAGCATCACTGCCACAAGCACTCATGCGGGTTTGTGCACCCTATATCAGGTCTTTCACTAACTTTCTACAAAGCCATATCTCTCACGGATATTACTGTACTCAGCATGCTGTTTGACAAAGTAGGAGCCAAACAATTCTGGCAAAGATAAACCCTTTGGGGTTTAGTGAAACAAAAATACTCCTGCTGTTACCTCTCATTCATCTTTCTCAATTAAAATGTGAGCTTTTTCCTGGGAGGTGAAACAGAACCAAAATCGAGGGTGGGACTGTTTCTGCATTCCTGATTAAGAGCAGGCTGCCAATCAAAACTAGACTTTGTGACTGGGACCTATTTCCTTCTTTTGCGACCACAAGCAGTAAAGCAAGCATCTGGAAGGTAGGCTAGATCCTATGGAGCAAGATACCTTCCTTTTAGCCTTTGTTTTTGGAAACAAGTAAAATCTACTGAAATGTGAGTTTTTGCTACAGCCTGAACTGAGCCCTGAAGAAACTACCTGTAGATGGGTAATAGCAGAAGGCACAGTATGAGTGCTGGTTGCTCCTCTTTTACTGGTTTCTCTGGATTTCCTCTGCTCCTCTTCACTGGCAGAAAATAAAGTAAAATAAACCCTACCCCAACTGAAAACCCAAACAGCCCCAAACAGCCAAATCATACATCCTCAACATTCCACCAAATAAATCGAAAAGAAATAGGGTGGCATGGGGTTTGCAAGGTGGTGTGTGCAGTTTGTGCCATACTAATGTAGAAGCTGTCTCAGGCAGGACCCTCAAAAACAAGCCTTGGATGACCCACAGGCACAGAGATATTTGGGGTAGAAGTGTGGCAGACAAAAGTGTGAAGACAAGGAAGCACTGTTCATAAATAAATCCCACTTTTAGTTGTGCTATTTGACAAGCTTTTCAGAATTTTGCTAACTTGGTACTCTTGGTTAAAGGATGATGAAAATGAATTAGAAGAGAAACTTGGAGTGTTTTGTAAGTGGCGAATCTCCTGGGAAAAAGTTGGCTAACAAGGATTATAAATGAGAGAGAATTAGAGTTGGTTCATGCATTTCTTTACATCTGTTTGCCAAAAAGAAATCACTACTGGGAATGCATGTTCTCTGTGGAGAACACTGAAGAAGGCAGTGAATGAAATCCCAGTGACACCCCACCCGTGGCCCCATCCATGGCTGGATATCTTGTGCACACAGGGTGGCAGACTGCTCTGGTTGGGGTGGATGGTGCTGGCTCCCCACGACACATCCATCAGCTGCTGAAGCCTAGGGAAACCCCTCCTTGGTAGTGTTCTCATGCAATGGGAAAGAGAGGAGGCTCCTTGCTAGCCAAGGTGCAGTAGGAGAGGTTGTATGGGTGATATGGCCTTCAGTGGCAGGCTTCACATGCTGGTGCCAGCTAGGGATTACAGGTGACCTATGAAACCAGGAGTGTTTTCTTTCCCAGTGGGTGTTTCAGCTGCTAGTCTTCTGCAGTCCAGCCTGGAGTCTTGGCTGAAGTAACTTGTGAAGTGAGAGAAGGTGCTTCAGAGAGAGCATTTTCTACACACGAGGTCAATCCAGCCTTTTCCTCCTTTGCTTTCTACTTTCTGAGCACAATATTCCTGTAGCTTTCTGAAGCATGCATTTCTCATGTGCTGCTGCTGTGAGCATGAAAGGTCTCTCCTACCCTGCCTAGCAAAAAAGGATGGATAAATCCTACCTCTCTGGGAATTTTCCTTCTATTATACTCAATTTCAAGCCATTTTTCACATCTGCCTCTCAAGTAATTTTATTGCAGAAATGACAGCAGCCGGTATTGTACAACATATGTAAGATGCATAATAAGTTTTGGGGACAGCACTTGCCCAGGGGGAAGAAACTAGAAAACAGTGTCTTGGCTCATTGCTGGCTTCTGTCATCTATTTGTGACATAGCCTGATTTTTAGAAGCCTATAGACACCATGAATTAAACATGTATTAATCACATATAATAATGTGACACATATATTAAAACCCAGCAGCTTAGAAGTCTGTGTTCCTTGCTGTTATGCTTATTCATTTGCATCCCTTTGTGTTGTTCACCATAAATTTTTGATCCTTGAATATCATGGGTAATTATTTTGCTTTGGTTACTGCCTAAATCAATTATAATGACATGCTAGATTTTATCTCCAGCATAAAAATCCTGGCAATGATTACTTTAAATACAAATTAAGTCTGCTTTAATATTCTAATCTGGTATGCTACGGTTCAGTAAGGTGCCATCACATGAGGGACATTTTCTTTTTTTTCCAAATGCTGTAATAATAACTCTTGCTGAAGCATCTTTATTTCCCCCCTTGCTGAGTTTCTGTAGCTCTGTCCAAATAAATATAAACTTGTACTGACTTTACCTCAGAGCCCTCAGACCCAGTTGATGTTAGACTGACAGTAATGTCCTCAGGCTGGGTTGTAGGAGGGACTGATAGCAGGACATTTTCAGACAGAACAGTTTGTCCCCACTAACAATTTTGTGCAGAAACCAGGTGTTAACATGTTTGTGATACTCCAGATTTATTTTTTTAAATGTTTTCCAAAATAATTTCTTTTTATCTCCTTTTTTTTCTTTTAAGATTGGGGCTTTTTTGCCAATTTTCAAAGACTGTAGAACATAAGTAGTTATTCCCGCTGAAAAAGAGCAAACAGGCAGTGTTTTCAGCCTTCCTCATGATGAATGCTGAGGCTATCACATAGTTACTACCTCACAGATAGGGTTGTTTTCAAAGGTGGCCTAATAAATGCAGCACAACATTTTGAAATTGTCATCACTGAGATACAAGAATATTGTCTGGAATTGAAAATGGAGCAGCAGTGGGGAGCACACTGGTGTTATCTTGACTCCTCTGACTGTCTCTTCACTCATTATTTTCCTAAATTGGATTTGTGAGAACTTCCTTTCTTATGGAAAGATATGGCTGAATTTAGAAAGTGCTGCTCATCACAGTTGTTAAAGAGTTGTTAAATATTTTGGATGATATGAGCATATCTGGGGCATCTCCTCACCTCCGTGACTCAGAAGAGTCCTTGTGAGTAGTGTGATCTTTCATGCTTTGATACAAGACAAATTTCTTAAGACCAGGTCAATGCTTAACAGCATGGTGCATAAACAGTCCCTGCTTATTGCTTATGCCTCAAAATTTCTTCAGGCAGCACCCAGGGCTAAGGACCACGTGGGCTGCAAAGATGTATTTGTTGAGGTTTTTGCAATGGCAGAGCCTTGAGGAAAGATTGGTTAGCAGGACCATGGCAGTGTTGGGCAGTTCCTGGCCATGGCAAGCAGCTGTCAGGGTGCATTTGAGCACAGTCTTGCTGCACCACACATGGCCAATCTGTCCTCCTTCTGCCAGCAGAACTGGTCCTTGGCTGTTACTCATACTCACAGGTAGTGTCCCTTGTGCAAAATTTCTTCTGCTCCTTCAAAGACCTTGTGTGCAAGGCATTTCAGGAATTATTTGTATATCATTAGTAACTGACTTATTTGTAAGCCATGGCCTTATGATACCTCTCCTAGACCTTTTCTTGAAATAGTTCTCCTATTCTTTCTTTCTATAAAGGTATAAGTATCCACATTGTGGAGATATCCCAAAATGCTTCTTCATCACAAGTTGGCATGGACCCAACAAAAAACTATCTTACCACTGTCAGCAAGAACTTGTTCTCCAGGGCAGGTAGAATAAATAGCTAACCTTCCTGGATCCTAAGCAGGAGATTTTCCTTCCAGACAGTGTGTTCCCTGCTTTGTAGCTGCCATGTTCTCCTGCTAGGATGAACCTCAGCTGAGTATAACCTTTATCCATGCAAGAGCAAATGTTTCCTCTGCACCCTTCCACAGCAAGTCAGACTGACTTTACATGAATAATGCTCTTTTAGCCTTCTAATGGATGAGTTTTCCTTCAGGAGGAGTCACTGAAGAAGTACATCCTCTGCAGCTCACTCAGTGCAGTCAATTTCAGCTCTTCAGCTGATCTGGACTTTTCCTTGGGAAATAAATGATGCCCTGGAGTAAAATAAATGAGGTCTTGCAACTGGAGTTTCATAGAAGGTGACTGGATAATTGATTGTTAATCCTATAAAAATTACTGAGGAAACTACTGAGGAGTTTGTGGACTCAGACATCATTTCTGTGCTGTGACTGATATTAAAATAGAAAAGAATGGTAGGAAACAGGGAGAAAAGTTGATAGGATACTGTAAGGCTGATCTGGTTGTTTCTCATTTTGTTCTTGCTGTCCTAGGTGGGACTGAGTGTTGCAATAAGAAAAGCAAAAAGAATTATGAAGACTTCCAAGGAACTGGTAAGAAGTCAATGGCATTATAGTGTTTCACTCTGTACTGGCTTTTTATCAGGAGTGAGTCCTTGTCTGTTTTGTCTGACTGTGAATCCTCCTGATTAGCATTGAATTGAATTCTGAATCACTCCTACTTGATACAGGATCTGCTCTATCAGGTGACACTGGAAGAGAGGGAGAAATAAAGAAAAATTATTAAAGTGTGGGGAGAGCGTTAAAAAAAAAGAAAAATGCAGCTACCTTGTAGCTATATGTAGGTGGATGCCTCATGAACTGACCCACTGCCTCAGAGCAGAGCAGCTGTGCTTTGGGGCTGTCTGAAAGCGAAGGCCTGAATGCAAATTTTGCATATTTTTCCTGTATTTGTGAATTGCTGCCTTTGTATTTAAAACTTGAAAAATGAGATTTGAAATCTTTCTGTCTCTAACAGTTTTCAGATTTGTAGAGGATCTCTAAAGGGTAGCAGAGAAGGGTAGCAGCTTCTCTTCTGCTAGGTTGACTTAGCTGAGTCAGTTCAGCCCTAAAGTTGGCTTCCAGTTGTCTTCAGGCGCTTAATGCAGAGGAAATGCTTTAACTGTTTGTGAAGAAATTATTGATATTTTTTATTCCTGCAATGCTACTCACAAAAGTGAAAACTAAGATTCCTAATTAGCCTTTATGTAATTGCCAAATCGCCAAGCCAGGGAAATAAATAAAGCACTGGAGAGATGGGCCTCAGCTCCTGCAGAACAGCAACCAGCAGGATCTCTTATGCATTTTCCTTCCTTTTTGATGCTGTGCTACTGATGGCCTGAAATTTCCACTCAAATTGCATGAAATTTTTATTCTTCTTTCCCTGAAGCAAATCCCCATGTTAACACCTGTAATGAGATGCTCTGAGTCAAGCAGGTCCTCTCTGTGAGCTGGAGATCGGGCACAGGCACAGGGCGGGAGAGGGACTGGCATAGGGATGCTGTCCCTTGAAACACAATTCCTTTGTTTCCTTCATGTGCTATAACCTTGGCAAATTGGGCTGAGTCCCTCATATGGTCAGCCACATTCCGCTTTCTTGGGCTGGGTGGGCCACATCCTTTTAGGCTGTCCTGGGTAGGGTGGCATGGTTGGCATCAATCTTTGGGTGCAATAGGCTCTTGTATTTATCCTTTACTCTCCTGTATCCTCAAAACTGCTCAGTGCCTCGATACCTCTCTCAATCTCCATTTGCCTTTGGCCTCTTCCTGCTCCTAGCTGCCTATTTACCAGTGGGAAGAGCAAACAGACTGGAAGCACAAAATTCACAGCTGGGTTGCAATGTATTTCCAAACCTCCTGCACAATGCAAGGTCAGCTCAAATTAAAACACGTATCATATGCTTGCTCGGGCCTCTCCTGCAGTTATTCCCAGTGTGCTTCCTGTAATGACCTGGTCTGAAACTTATTTTCAACCTGGAAAATAGAAAATAACATTTACAGAGGCATTACTTCAGCTTGCAATTTCCCATTTACCCAGACTGAAGTTACTTTCAGATCTAGAAAAACAATGGTGTAAGAAACAAAAAGGAGAATCTCTAGGAGGGAGCACAATGTGAATCATGTTTGTATAAGCCATGTATCCCAGAGCATCAGTGTGTAATGAAATAGTAAGAAAATCATCTGTCCAGTCTCGAGGCTGCCAAATCATGGTCTGTTACCTGCATAGGCAGATAAATCTTAGTGAAAGCAAAGTTGCTCTCACTGCTTGGGGAGAAGCTTCCCTGGCTGACTGAGGGTGAGCAACCAGAAACACTATAGCTGTGGTAGGACATCCTTGCATCCACATCAGTGAAGAAACAAAAGCATTCATCTGGCCTCTTTCATGCTCTGACTTATACTAGACCAAAACATCAAATTAGATCTGTTAATTCTTCCAATATCTGCTCTTTTGGTTGCTTTTGCCACATTGTATGTTTGAGGAAAGCCTTCTGAAGAAGTTATTGTAAGTTAACATCTTGGCATGGAAGCTGTGTGTGACTGTGCATAAAAAAAAAGATATGTAATGATGGTTTTTGTAATGAGAAGGAGCGACCACCTGGATCCCAGGATTTCACATTTGCTTGGAATTTCTTAGGATCATTATGAGTTTGGGGAAAAGTTATTCAGCAGATGTAGAGATGCAATGAAAGCGGCTACAACTAAAAAAAAATCTAATAAATGTCTCCATTCATTAAAAGAAATGAGCCATCTGTAAGGCACTGGCTTAAACCAAACACCAACAAGCATTAGAGGGCATTGTTATTCTTTTTAGTAAAACCAATTAAAATAATTACAGAAATATCATTAGGGAATGTTAGCAGGCAATGAACAGGATTTTAGTGTTATCAATCACTGTAAGCACCTCTAGAATTAACTTTTCTTTTGGGTGGAGATGATAATAAGGAGTATCTTTGAGCAATAGCAATGAAAAAATGGTGATTAGAGTTCTGGCATCTAATGAGAGCAGACATCATTTTTACAATCCTCTCATGACTATAAGGTTCCTGAAAGTCACAGCCTGGCAGTGGGACAAGCGGGAAGCCCTGGAGGGAGCCCAAAGTGAACTGAGGCAGAGGAGGACATAAGCTAATCTCCTGCCTACCTACTCTTGTTACACAGTCTGTCTGTCTGTCAACACCTCATGCTGCTATTGTAGCCCATCTCTGCTGTGAAGGACACAGTAGTGCCTGTTCACACAAATATTCCCTCTTTTTTATACCTGTGTTCCTTGTCTTTTGAGAGTAGCCCAAGACACCCTCAAAGAGCAGATGAGCCACTCTCCTGCACAACAGCAAGCAGAGCTAATGCACTACCTCCAGGTCTCACTGTCCCATCTGCCGTGGGAATACAAAGGCTGTGGAGCCAGAGTCTCCTGACTTGAAAATGCTGCTGCAGCAGGTCCTCAGCAACACCCACAGTATTGCCAGGTCATCATCATGCATCCACTTCCAGCAAAGTTGGGCAGTCTTTGGGACTGCAGTACAACCTTCCTTTGAAACCAGTGGAGAGCCAGTCAGCAAGAATTTTCAAAAGACTAACTGAGAAAAAGGCAGGAAAGATTTTATTCTATTTACAGCAAAGGGTAAAGTTCTAGCACAGCCTGCAAGCAGAATAAAAGGAGGTTTTATTTATGCATTTATTTTTTGCAAGCCCTGTAGTTTGTCTTTCTGGTGCAGTTTTGGCTCCTGGTGCCTCAACTTGAAAGGCTTTGCATAATGTGACTTAGGCTGAAGTGAAAAGCTGACAGTTCAGATGAAGACCCTGCAAATCTTAACCTGATGGAAGGCTTAAAGAGCCTTTGGTGCTTCTGTTGACAGGATTAGTCCTACATAAAGGAGAGGGGGGGGTGACTTCTTTACTCTTCCCTGGAAGTTTACATAGGTTTGCAAATCTCTTTGAGAAAAGCTGGCATCCTGTCTATGCACCTCTCATGCTCTCTGCCCACCTTACCATACACACAGAGCAAACAGGAGGCCTGTGTCCCAGCCATGCTGCAGGACACAGCCCTAAGGCAGCCAATAGCTTGAATACAGAGATGCAGAGGGAGGGGGAAGTGCAGAGGGCAACTGGAGGTGAAGTAGTGGGACCAGACTGGCCTTTCAGTGTAAGGAAAGGCCCTACTTCCTGGCTGTCTTTGGCTTTTTTCCCCCCACTTCTTCTGTGGTTGTGTTCTGGTTTTTCCTTTCACTCCACCAGTACATCCTCCCTCTCCAAGCCAGTGTGAGTAAAGCTTTGTCATTTGAGTGTTTGGACAGAGCTGAAAAAAGTTAAATGGTGGCTTTTTTCAGGTTTCTTGTCTCCCTGAACTTCCTTTTTCTTTTCTCCTTGATTTCACTTTTGCCTTCTTCAGAAAGTGCACTATTACAGCTCCTACTCCACTGCAGATCTGTCTTCCTCCTCCTTTTCAGTGGTACCTGAAAAATGTACCATTCTTTTTCATCATCATCTTGCTGCATGGTCACTTCAGCCACCAGCAAAAATGTTGGCTGCAATCATTGTACTACGAGCTGTGTCCCCTCTCCACTACCCCAGTTCTTCTCTCCACACTGAGATCCTGGTTGTGGCATATTTCTGTGCCTGACCTTCTGCTCTGGGGAGCGTGAGACCTTTATCTCCATCACTCCTTGCTACTTGTCCAAGTAAACATCTTCCCAAGGAGCATAGGCAATGCCCTATGCTCCTTGGCCTCACTGCCTTGCTGTGCTGCCTCAACACTCTCCTTTGTCACTCAAAGCTGTATATACTGGAGCTGTAGACCCACAGGGTGTGTAATAACCTACCATTTGCCTCTCCTGAGCTGTATCCAAGCTCTACCTTCTGTTTTACATTGGGCATGGGTTGCAATATCATGAGGTTGAGGACAATCTTACTCTTTTTTTATTTGTATATAAAGTATGTAACACGAGGAAGTTGGTCCAAGGACAGAGCTTTCAAGTGCTATGTCTGTATAAACAATAACCTTTCTTTGCATGAAGTTAGAAGAATGCCCAGCTACTCATCTGCTGCATATTTACATGGTAAATGTAGCCTCAGTGAATACAGCAAATTAGGCTGTGTACCAATTAGCCTTCTGCATTTAGAGACTACTTGAGCACCCTCAGTGTTTCAAGACCAACTAAATTTACAGTGAAGCCACATGAGCAGCATGTTTGTAGGATTAATTGCCCATACAACACAATTTATTGGGAAGGTCTCTTTCAGCTTCTGAAGCTTACTGGCTATCTGGAACATCAAGTGGATTGGCCCAGGGCTATGGGCTACTAATATTGAAGGAGTTTTTCTAGCAGCAGCTGTCTTTTACATCTTACAGGTTTGGCCAAGATAAAATCTAGATTTCCAGGTAAAAATCTCATTTAAAAAATCAAGGGTATTCTATGCACAGTCTGGATCTCTCATTTCTCCTCTTCTTAGAGTTGTCCCTGGCCTTTGGCATATAGAAACCAGACTCATGGCTCCCGAGTGTGTGACTTTCACTAGTTTTGCACTGTCAGGTGCCACCACGTCTACCAAACATGAGAACAGTAGGTTTTTTTACAAAGAACGAGGGAAAAAATGGTTACATGAGAAAAGATGGAGAGAAGACCGGAAACTTTTCTTTCCTTCTTGAGTTTTACAGGTCATTGAAAGCAGGAATAGTTGGGCTGTGAAATGCTCAGCCTTAATCCTTGACTGCCATGTCAGGTCTAAATCCTCTAGCATGTAGCATCCTTATTGACATCATTGGAGTTTTGGGATGTTTCTAGGCAGAAAATGCATGGTTTAGCTCTGTAATTTACTGACACTGAATATCCCAAGCTACACCACCTCTGTGAACTAATGCATCCATCTACTTTTATTTTTCTTCCTCTCCAGAAAAGCTTCTTGGGGTTCTCAAGTGTATGTGCATTTCCTCTTCTGGCTAGCCTGTGTGAGAAGATTAAATAGTATGTATACATTTTCAGTCCTTAACCAGAAACAGAACATGGTAAATCTGCTTCTTTCTAAAGTCATCCTTAGCTAACAGAACTTTCCATACTTTACTTATATTGGTTTCCTTTATAAAACCGCTGTCTAGGTTGTACAGAAGGACCTTGCACAGAGTTCAGGTAAGTAATATTTTCACAGGGATCCTTGTGGTTTTTTAGTGCTTAAACCACTTGCTCAATTTTAGCACATCCCAGAGCTCAAGTATGTGTCACACTCACAGATGTGATATCTCCAAGAGGAAGCCACCTTTCTCCTGAGATTTTTCTGACCCCAAGAAACTTCTTCATTGAATTTGTTCACCCAGTTGTGGTGCCCATGTTTCAGTGCAGGAAGGCCACCAGCACCTGCATAACTTTGTGACGAACCTCAATTTAATGTCATTTGTGACAATCCCAAGGTGTTTAAGAAATTCAGGTGGATGGCATCCAGGAAAAACAACTCATGACAGTGCTGACTTTGAGTGAGTTTCTAACAAAGGCCAAGGACATCAGTTGGGTAATTACTCATAAAGCCTATTTGTCAATGTACACCAATGACTTGGAAGAATACTCAAGCAGGTCTAAGAATAATTCAGAATTATCAGCTCTATATTTGACTGATTCATCTGCTAAGACTAACTTGCTCACCTATTTCTGCTCATTTAATTGAAACTGAGATATCAGGAGTTTATTTGGAATGGGTTGATTGGCATAAAAAATTCTTGCAAGTGTTGTTTGAAGTGTTAGTCCGAACACATAAACTGAGTTTGAGCCCTGTGAGTTCAGACAGTGGAAGTGGGGATTAAATTGTGTATCATATGTTGGATTGTGTGTGTTCAGCTGAGCTTTTCTGATCTTTCCCCCTCATGCATTCTCTCGCCATCTTTGTTTTTTTACTTCCTCTTTCTGTAACCAAAAAAAAAACAAAAAAAACCCAAAAACCCAACCCCCCCCCAAAAAAAAAAACAACAAAAAAATAAAACAACAACAAACAAGACAAATCCAACCAATTAAAAAAAAAATCCCAAACTATAACAGCCGAAATGAGTGATATGGGACTCCAAGTGGCTCTTTAAAATGCTGTTTATTCTATCCAAATGATACAGCAATTCACGGGTCGTGGGTGACAAGAGCCCAGCCCACAGCTTTTTCAGCCACAGCTGTGGGTTCATCTAAAGCTAACTCTAGTTCTTGTTACAATACAGTATATACTTTTCATTGCAGAGCATCTTAAAACATGACAACCAATCAATACCTTTACTATCACCTGTAGCCTGTCACAACTACTAACATTACCATATTCATGTTACTACATTCCAATCACCAAAAGTTAGTATGTTACAGCTGAAGCTAGAAGTTGTTTTTCAGTTTTCTTGAAGTGGAAAAGTCTGAGATCTTTTCTCTACTTGCAACTTCGGCTTTCTTGTTTGCCTGTGAAAATCTTTTTGCTTGGTAAAAACATTTTTTGTTTGAGGTGGATTTATTCTTTGCTCAGTCATAAAAACCCCTTCCAACTTACTTGCTCTTTGCCTTGTAGTTGTTCAGTAAGACTGGCTCAGCAATTCCTTTTATTCTGTACCAAAACTCGCTATCATTCCTATTCCTTCTTTAGATTCTACATTCAAATATTTTTCTGTTATACATACATATCTGTGAGACCTTCCTGTAAAATCCTTATCTTTTCCAACACCAAACTTTTACCACAGATTTTTTTGTCCTAGTTTGTTTTAGAGACTGTAGGTTTGACATTGAAGCCATGCAGGAGTCCATCAGCCTCATCTCCAGAGCTCAGTCAGCAAATACTGAAACACAGAATTTGCTCTTTTGGGCAGGATCACTTTCCTGAAGTACAAGCACAACTACAGCTATATTCACAGCTACAACTGCTCTATATTCAGCTACAACTGAATACAGAGCAGTGAATATCATGCCAGTTATTATCTGTTCTGGACACTTCACTGTGATCTTTACTTTCTTAATAGATTCCCTTCCATATGTTAATACTATGGGTTTTGTTTTTGTTTTTTACAGTGTTCTAAGAAATAAACTGCCTTTTGAAGATTTTGATGGAGATAAATTTAGTACTTTCCCAGTAAGCAAAGCCTTTCCTTTGGTACAGTAATCCCTTGATAAGGAGGATGTCTCTGGGACTCCTCCTACTTTCTGCAAAGCCTTATCCATTCATGTGAAACTAGGTATAGGAATAAAATGAATGGAAGGTTTTTTTTGTCATAAAATGTCAGTTTTTTTCCTGGATGAAAAAGCAATCATTCATGTGTGCCACCTGGGGAACTGCTCACATAAAGCTGTGCTCACTGCAGAAGCAAATTGCTCTGCTGCTGAGTGGTTGTTTACTGAATTAATAAGAGATGAAGTAAAGTAATATTAAATCAAAAAATAAATTGCCAACTTGTCTTATTTCTGCACCTAAGCATGCCAGGTATGACTTATTAAAGCTTAGCAAAGAACTCTGGAATACAACCTGTTTGCTGGGTTTTATTCATACACCTTGAGTCAGATTCTCATTATAGATATTTTAAATTGAAAGTGCAAGAGTAATAATGGCTGTCCTATCTGCATGTTTCTCCTGGCCTTTAGACCTTGAGGGGCTATCATTGGCGAGGCAGAGACTGCAATGACAAGAACACAAATGTGTACCCTGGCAGACGGTAAAGATTTAAATTATTTTAAAGGCTTCTTATTAATTATGGCTTTGAGAAAAATGAGCTCCAGATTTTGTTTTGGTCATACTCCTAGACAGCACATCAGTGCTTGTTGCTTGATTTCACTGTGAGAGAGACAAGAGGGGATGGTCAAGACCAGGGATAGGACTCATTTTAAGGGGTGGTACACACATTTCTTCCCTTTCTCTGAAGCATCTTCAGCTCAAATTGGGTCAGTGAGATCAGAGGTGGGGAAGGAAAACCATGCCACTGACTAAAAGGATAGGTTTTATTCAGCAACTTCCAGTATTAAGTTTAAATTAATATTGCATTTTACATTTGCATTTTGCCTGGAAAAATTGCCTCTCTTAGATCCAAAGGGGGAAAAACCCCAGACTTCCATGCAGAAAGGGATTTCTAATTCCTTTTTAATCTTGGTAAGAAATGGCACTGAGGATCTGGTCTCCCCCCGACCATTTTTTTTTTTTTCTTTTTTTTCTTTTTTTTTTTTTTTTTGTGATATTTTTTATACTTTTGTATCTCTATTTTAGTCCTGATAATTGGGATGTAAAAAGTGATTCTAACTGCAATGGCATATGGGTAAGTAAATGAAGTTACACTTTCCTGATTGCTGTTTCTCTTTTGTTCTCTTTGGTCTTTGATTTAGCTTACAAATGTTCCTTTTTTATTTATTCTGGTTTTAATAGCTGATACTAAGTTTGTTTATTAATGGTTATGATTGTTTAAATTATAGCTTATGTGATTAATTTAAACATACATATACTTGTTAAAATAATGTAATAGAAAACATCATTATTATGATGCAGTGCCATTATTCAGGTGCTAAATAGATATTCTTATCTACCCTTTCTCTTCTCCAACAGGGTGTGGATCCAAAAGATGGAATTCCTTATGAGGAGAAATTCTGCAAAGGTAAATCATTAGAGTCAATGTGAGAAACCATGTGCCTTATGTATTAATTTTATAAATATGTCAATATTTGCATATTCACATGGGCAAGGGAAAGACAAAGGGCTTTATAACATCAGGAGAAAAGCAAAATTGTTGAGGTTTTTAGCTTGAGGATGGGTAAAGATGAAACTTGAAAAACTCAGGTAAATTCCTGTTAAAAGTCAGCTTAATAATGTAGTTGAATACATAGACTGGGGACAGCAGCAAACGGAGATGTCAGCTCTGCAGCTCCTCTGGTGCATGAAGACTAATCCAGAGTAATGGCTTTATGATTTAGGGAAGCAGCTTAACATTTACATTTGTCCAGTTTTACCTCTTGCCATAAATACATACATTTTTTTCCAGAGAAGGCCTTAAAGGGGTGAAGTGATGGCATCAGTAATCTCCCTGACCATGATATGGGTGGGTGCCTGTATGTCCACATGGCACAAATAAAAGCCTCACAAACCAGTGGTGACTGCCACTCAACTCACCTTACACTGAAATCAGTATCCTGGGGATGAACCATTGCCTGGCAAGACTCCTCAACATTTTTAGATAAAAGGCTAATCTACAAATGTTAAGTGAGATTAATTATAAACCAGACAGATTGTTCTAGCAGAAATACTCATATGAGTAGCACATCCACCACCCAGTTCTATTATAAGGAGCTTTGAGCAATTTTCTGAGTAATCCGATTTCCCTAAATATTTAAGTATTTTTAGTGCATAATCTATGGACAGTGAAAATAGTCTGCACAGCAGAACCTCTGTTGAAGTAACACACAATCTGAATACAACCACAATTCTTTTCCAATTAGCAAGACCTTCCCCTGTTTTTCATGCCCAGTCCTCAGTTGTTTCTCTGTGATTGCAAATGCCCATTAGACCATTTCTGCTGCAGATGGAGTGAAAATCCTATTGCAGTGTCTGAACATTTAAGCCACATGAAGGGTTGTGCAGTCAGTCACCCTGTGACTCCATCAGCTGCTACTGCTGTTCATCTTTAAGCACTCTCCAAGCTGAGTTTCAGTTTCTTTCTGCCCGTGACTAACAAAATGCATCCATCAGGTGCAGACTCAAAAGGTGTCGTGCTCTTGGGAGACTCGGCCGGTGCTCACTTCCACATCCCTCCGGAGTGGATGACCGTCACACAGATGTCAGCGGTGAGGAGTCATGTTCAGCCAAAACCATTGATTGCCATTTGCTTTCTCTGCTCTGCTGCAGGTTGCCGAGGGGAAAACACATGCAAAATGCTTCACTGCATTTGAATTTGTAGCTATGGTCTCACTTTTATCAGTCCGCTCCCACATCTGCTCCTATGAAGATAAAAAAAGCACATCCCTGTGCTACGGCCACTCCTCGACATCTGTGCAATTAGGTCAGGGAAGAATTTGGCTGCAGTGTCCTGGTGCTGTCCCAGAGACACAAACCAGGACATCTGGCTTTCCATGCACATGCCTGCAGGTCAAAGAGACCTGTGCTGTCTGTGTGATCAGACCTGCCATTTGCAGACTGGTTGGAATGGCTCCTTGCTGTGAGAGCATTTCCGGAAGTGACCCTTCTGACAGTGGGGGAATTATTGCTTGAGGAATCTGGGTTTGAAATGGCATGCCGTGGATTGTTTTCCCTCATTCTGTGGCATATGTAAAACAGGTCTCATAACTCCAGTGTTTGTTTTTGAGGATTGTTGAACAAATGCATTTGCAGGTGTTTGAGGGTCATCCAAGTATTTATAATAAATTTGTCCTTAAGGGAAGAGTTCCTGTGACCATAAAATATCACTGCTACACTGATGTCTATCCTTGGGTGGTATCCAGCATTTCCTATTTTCAAAAAACAATAAAATGCACCTCACAGTGAACTATACCAAGCCTGCTGCACTTCACTGGCATGTAATGAAATAATTGAGAGGAAAAGATAATTCCAGCAAACCGCAATTATACAGTGGAGATAAATGTGCAGGTATGTTCCTGACCTTCACTGTTGTTTCCTACACTGAAGTGCTGTTAGTCCCTAGCCAGGGGGGACTGTACCTTGCCCTTCTCTGCACAAGGAGCAGATAGATCATCATTGTCCATCTTTCCTGATGGAAACCTTCTACTCATCCACTGGTCTCTGTAGAATAAGGTTACCAATGTTTTCTGGAGGAAAATTCTGTTTCCAGTCTGTTAGTTACAGTGCTGTAAGAGGTGTGAGTTTCATGGGTTTTTTTCCACTTTTGCTCCCAGAGTTGATTTAAATGTTGCAGATTAGCTGTTGTTTTTCTTTGTTAAATGCTTGTGAGCAACAATTAGATGAATGACACTGATGACAGAGCTGATGAGGAACATAATAAATTAGCACTAATGATAATTGAGATTATCTCATCTAATAAAGATGATCATAATACTGATGGTTAATGATGATTCTGACAGTAATGCTGGTAGTAAAGCCATGTAGGCAAGACCAGTTTTAGACTATGTCAGCATTTTATTATCACTGTAATGAAGATTTAGAAAGAATTTCTTTTGCTTGAAGCTCACTGATCCACCAGCTGGATGGGTTAAGTTCTGCTAATAGCATGCCAAGGCACAAGCTTCGAGGAGCTTTGGGAGCTGGAGTGCAGATTATAAAAGTGAGTTTTGGAGGTACCTTGTTTCTGTCTGATGAGTATAGAGCAGCTTGCATGGGGAGGGAACTGGTGCACTCTGTGTAAAGACCAAAAATATATGTGAGGTTTGTGATAGGAAACAACATTTTTGTTCTAGGACTATTCCCTAGCTTTCCTATCAACCTGGCAAAAATACATCAGTTAAATACTAATGCAGACATACAGAGATCTCAGTTGTATAAAAACTATTATCTGTGATTAAACTCCAGCAAAAGGAAAAAGTTATTTAATTTGGAGCTCACCATGAGTGCAAAAGTTGTCACCTGAGCACAAAAGCACTAGCAATACCATTTCTGAACTAATTCAGATTTATCACTGCCTCTTCCTTTTCCTTGTCCTCTGTGTCTTGCTTTCTCTGTGGGGGATGTCAAGTTCAGCAATTTAACTGCTTTGGGGTTGTGAAGGTGCAATAATATTGTCTCGTGTTGTATTAAATGCCACTGGCAAATGTCCTTCCTCTAGGCTTATTAAACAAATAACTGATTTGTTTAATCAGTTCAATGATTTTTTCAGTGCAAGGCTTCCCTCAAGGAGAGTTTTGAAGCACATCCAGGGATGGTTTTGCAACTAGAGAAAGTGCAGAGTCTGTCCTCATCTTACAGGAACATCTTTAATCTGAGACCACAGAAAGAATTTGAAGTTAGGCTTTGGAGAGGAGAGGATAAGGCATCAGCTTTGTGTACCTGCTGTTCCCTTGTGCTGTCTAACTCAAGACACTTTGCTTTGATTCTGCCAAAATTTATTTGAAAAGACATAAAAATACTAGTTTGTCAAATCTATTGTCAATTTGTTTTATCCAGTCAAAGTTATAAAGCTCAAGGCTTTAATTTCCATTTCAATAGAATCTTAAACCTCTACATGGAATTTCAAATAGGACTTCCTCACCCCAGCCCTACCCAGGTTTTTTATTATGTGTACAGGAAAAAGTTCTGTACCTGTTAATTCAGATTTATTCCATGTATTATGTGTACAAAACTTTAATATTTTTCTATATTTTTTCATAATCATTTTATATGCTTTCTATATTTCACATATTTCTTATTTATATTTATCCTTTTACATGTTTATATATACAGATGTTTACATCTAAAAGTGTAAAGTAAAATTTACACTTAGTAGCAAAGCTGTGGACCCATCTGCTAATCAGCACCACATCAGTGGCAGCTGTTAATTCCAGTTTTAAAGCTAGTTAGTTGAGGAAATTATTTTTCAGGAGAGACACTGATAATTTCCTGAAGGGGCTCTGCAGAATGGTTGTTTCCCCTGATTTTACTGTACATAGTCTTCCTTGCAAAGGAGAGGCTATGATGAGAAAGGAAAGAGAGAATGTGAATGAGAAATTCACTTAGAATGTTTTTTGGGTAGCTGGACATTCAGTTCAGGGATGACAAAATGTATATTTGGGCTGAACAGCTTTAGAATTTGGATGTCCATGCCATTGACTTGAAAAGCATGATTGGGAAGATGCTAAACACTGGATTTTGGATTTCATGGTCTAATTAGGAACATACTGCTCTCTTATCTTTGCACTGTAAGGGTCATAACCCCAAATGTAATCTGGTGAGGGGGAGATGCTTCTGTTATGCATCTCATGTTGTATGGCACACATCAAGTTGCATCATTCACTTTTCCCATATCAAGTCCTCTGGCATGCTAAATATGAGAGTGGATACTCCTGTTTTGCAGTGCTATTTCCAAAGCCTTTACCTAGGATCCAGTCACATATACAGTTAACATCTCTCTCAGAGTATGTTCTTCCCACAAAGAGCACATGGAGACATTACTCAGATTGGAAAGTACGCATTATGAGGTAGAAAGATCTTTAAAAACTGCAGCTCAGGAATGCTATTTCTACAGTTGAAACAAACAATCCAACAAACAAAACAACAAAAAAGCCACCAGCCTTTCCTATATAGGGGAAGTCACAGGTACCTTACACAAAGAGAATTATACATCTCTAAGAAGGGGTCAAGTGAACTTTGTTTTGGCTTTCTGGTTATCAATATTTCTTGTTTTGTTTTAAGAGTTTCAGCAAGAATTGAGCTGAAAATCTGGATGCTAAAAAATGAGGTGCAACGCAGTAGACACACACTTTACAAGGTTTAGCAAAGCAGAAGCAGTATTGGGGGGGTTTGAGGTAGATGTTTTTTGCAGAAAACTAATATTGAAAACACTGGTATGTCTAGCAATGGATATTGTGCTCCTGCTGCTCTGTTCATCTGTTTACAAGTGGCTTCCAAATAGCTACTAATTACAGCATTTTTCTGTTGTATGTCTGGAATAGAGGCAACTTTCATACCTCATTTTAGACACATTTTCATTTTGAGGTAAGAGCACCATATTTATAAATAGAAATAATACCCTTTCTAGAAAAATGCAATTTAAAACTGTTGGATTTCTATTTCATTGCTGAATAAAGAGAAAATTAAATCCTACATTTATCCATAGTCCAGAAGATACCTAGTTGCCCACAAAATCAATGGGTTCTCAGGTGTCATTAAAGTAACTGTTTCATATTATTTATTTCTTAGCAGAATTCATAATTTCTTTAATGTGGATTCAGGATGTCCTGAACACTTATCCCACTGACTTATTTTCTTTGCACCAGTAGAAAAAAACAGGAGTTTGATTTGTGAAATTATTTTTAAAAACATTATCTAGCATTTCGCTAGATCCAGTGAAATGCAGACAGCTCTCTCCAAGCTAGTATTGTCATGACTAAGATATTGCATTTTGTGGTAAATAAGGTAATAGTTTTGCTAATTTCAAACCTCTGTCCCTTGCAGCTTTACAGAGCAGAAATGCAATGCATGCTTTTTAAAAAGATAGGCTATGCTTTTCTCAAGACTTTAAGGTTCACTTATTTGTATACTTAGAATAATAAAGTTGTCTGTGGTACTTAATGCTCCCACCAGGGTTTGACCAGCATTAAAATCATTATAAAAAGAAACACCCAATTTTTCTTCAAATTAAGGTATACCTCAATGAATTCAGGGTTTCTAGGACTGATATTTCTAAAGGCTTTTATGAGTGTTAGAATTCCAGTGCCCTTTTGCATTCTGATTTTGAAAAATCTCTTGCCACAGCAGCCCTGAACCTTCTTCCATTTACGTACAGCTTGGCATATGTGCGTCTAGCATCAGCCGTGGCTTTAGCTGCCCCACGCTTCAAGGTAGGACACATCTAGAAAAGGAGGATGTTCTCTGAAATGAGACCAATTTAAAGCATTTGAGGCTAAAATATGGCATTTGAAGTTAGGTTGGAATAATTTTCTACTGATTCTCTGCTAAAATCTGGCATGTGGGCTGAAGTAGGTTTCTCAGTCAGAATAGTCTAGAGAATGGTATTTAAACAAGGCTGTGCTGAAGAGAGTTTTATGCTAAAAGTCAATACAGTTGCACCTCTAGAGTGGGACATATTTGCGTCTGAGATTAAGCAACACAGTCTGTTAGGCTGTACTTTCCAAACTACATCAATGAAGAGTTTAAGGTTCAGCATTCTTCTGAATTTTCCATTAACTACTCATGTTCACCCTTTGGACCTGAAATATCCTCAAAAGTCTGGTCCTTAAGTTCTTTGTTGGAACAGTGTCAATGTTAAATGTACATACAGTTTTCATATGCAACTATAATTTGGGCTCAAATGTTCCTCTTCAAATCAATTTGCAACTCAATTAGGTGCTGGAAAGTTCATATTTAAGCCAAGTTTGCAGGGGGAAAAAAACCAAACAGTTAAAAATTACTGGGACTTGTCCAATGAAGATATTGTTTTGCAGTGCCAATAGGAAATAATGAGAGAATTGTTCATTAAACTATTTGTTTTAAATGTATTAAATAATTCTTATCTCTTTTCTACTTAATATATGTGTCACTTATAAAATATCATATCTGCAGGGATTTTTTTCTGTGCTATGTGAATTTCTCTCACCTCTAGAGCAAATTTGTGAGGAGGAAAATATTGCAAATGACCAAGTTATGCTGTATTTCCCACTTCTGCTGTACCCTTTAAGTGCTTGTTTGCACACAAAAGTAACAGATTTGAAAAAGGAAAATTTAAAGTTTCCCTGCAGCCTCAAAAAACAATTTTTTATTACTTTTATGTGTATGTACATACACACGGACACATATATATGTGAAAGAGAGAAGAGAGAAAAAAACTGAAAGATAATTAAGACAGGCCCCTTTTCACCTTGGTAACTAATGCAGATATACTGTAAGTGGGTCAAATGTGCTATTACACGCTTTAAATGGGCATCTGCTGTGCATTAGACTGCTCAGAGCATGGCTTCAGGATTTCCTGTCCCCCAAACTCCCTCCCCTTTACTTGTTTTTCCTCCTTTTCCCCTGCATCTCTCTCCATCCTCTTACAGTCAAATCCCTTAGACATATCCTTGGTGGGGAGCACAAGATTGATCTCCCTAGCTCCTCAGTTACTCTGATCCCCCTGGATAAAGAATTACCCACGTGATTGTTGTTTTTAGCAGTAAGGTCTTAAGGAAACCTCAGAATTGCTTGAAGAGAAATGAAGCTAATAATTTATTGGATTAAACCAGCCTGTAGGTTCTCTGATTTTATGTTTTGACCTTCTTTTGATTGTTACCTTTTTCATCAGCAGTTTTTCCTCTTTATGGGCGCACTGGATTTATACATTTGTCTTTGCAAGCATACCCCAGACTAGGAGAAGCTGGAAATTTACTCTATGTTCTGTCCTTCTGAAGTGGCAAAATTTATCAAGGCTATTTTCCTAACCTTTCATGATTTTTGGGACATTCAGAAAACAAAGTAGAAACGAACAGGACACTGTGTTTTGAATGTGCAACATGACTCATATCTGTGGAGAGACTCACAGGGCCAGTCACTGCAAAAAAGCATTAGGGACTAATATCAGCAAAATAGAGAAGGGTAAAGGATGCATGTATTTGTACAGGAAGATTATGTCAGATGATATGTTTTTTTCCCTTGTCCTTGCCATGCTCAGAGGCATTTCTGACTCTGTTGCTTCAGTGTAATCCCCAAAATTTAGTAAGGACTAGGCAGAGGTTTTCAGGGGATCCAATCTTATATTCTCAGCTCATCCTGCTAAAGAGGGGAGGGAAGCTTTGAGACAATTTGCCATATTCTCTGGGGACATCATGCTGTTATCTTGTCCTGTGCCCAAGGCTGACACACCTTTGGGCAGGATGGATGCTGGAGCAATCAGCTGCTGCCTTGGGGGTCTGCACCTGCAGTACATGCTCATATCAGGACAAGTATTGGACTCTTTCAGGAAAAGTGGGTGCCAAGAGCTGCAATTCAGATATCTCCTCTGCTTTTCCTTCCTCTGTGTCTTCATATACCTGTCTTACAAAAGCCAAGTTTTTAGGTATATGCATATATAATTACCACTACTAGCTGTAGTCTCAATTTCTGCTGTCTGCCTAATGCTCTGGCTAAGAAATGTTCAAATTTGCTAAGAGGATTTTAAGTCTGTGAGAGTGAAACCAGGTTGATTTAAAAATTTCTCTTTCAGAAATCATTTGCTAATCTCCCCATGGCTTTCAGTGATGAGCTCGACTGGCCCCAGTTCTCAGAGATCACTGGATTTCTGAATTCCACCATCGGGTAAGCCAACAGACAGGGTGGCCAAGTCATAGCAGGTCTCTAGGTCTCTCAGAGCACAGCAAGGAAAACAACCAAAACAGTGCTTGAAAGGAAAGAGAAAAATATTATTCAGCTCTGCATCTGCTCTTTCTAAACCCAGAAAAAGATCTAGCCCTGAATATAGGGCTTTTAGAATATATTTAAATATATAAGCAAGTCTTCCTGAAATTCAGGATAAGTTTTAGAACCAGCCAATCTGTAACTTAGAAGGAGAAAAGCCCAAAGAAGTAAAAGATAACTAGTTTTTTTACAAAATTTCGGGGAAGGAGAACATTGCTGAAAGTAAGAAGAATCAGCCTTTCTCTTTTCTTATGGTGTGGTATTTTTTTTTTAATCCTCTTCCTCATGTTTCCTTTTTGCTGCTGAAACAGTGGAATGAAGGGTGTCCCTATGGTTATTTCATAGTGTTCCCTACTGGGGGGAAATCTTTCATATCCCCCCTTCCACTTTTTTTTATTAACACATTTAGAGGGAAATAACAAAAAGAGAATTTTAAAGAGTCTGTGACCTAATTTGCTGTTAGTTTGGCTCATGTGGATGGGCAAGGTTGCAGGGATAGATGGATGGAAAAAAGTAAGTCTCTTCCAGAAGGAAAGGAAAAGAAACACAAAACACCTTGAAGTGCTTGCAGTTGTAGCTGTGAAGTTTAAAAAAATATTTTTTATTAATAATCTTTCTGGCCAACGCTAAGACACCTTTGAATCCTGCAAGAGCTGTAGGATGCAATCATCAACCAGTGCCTGGTCTGATCTAAGTTTCAGATAATGTTTATATCTAGGATAGGTCAGGAATACAGCTGAATGCCAAACCAAACATGAGTCAAGCCTGAAGAGACTTTATACCAGCACAACTTAAAAGTTGGCAGAATCACACACATTTTTTTGCAGGAAAAATATCTGTAGCTCCATATACTTAGACTTTTTGTTTCCTTTTTTTCTCCCTGTGCAAAACCTAGGCTATCACCCTCAGCTACATTCACACAGTATCTGTTTTAAGGCAGTTTAGTACTTCACAAGCCAACAGGAAAGATCTATGCAGCCTTCTCTATGAAAGCCATTGCAAAACCAGTATTTAAAAATCTGTTATAATGCCCAGCCTCTGAGTACACAGTATTGGTATAGACTCCAGAGAATCTGAAGCTCACAAGTGATCAGAGCTTAGAACTGCCCCTGAAGTTGTCGGTGATAAGCCTTGGTCCAGTGTTCAGTTTTTAATCTCTTCCACTCTTGAAAGGAGAAAACCACCAAACAAATGGCTGCAGCCCAGATAGAAATGACTATGTACTCATGGATGGAAGCTTGGTCTTCTCATCACCCTTTGGGCTGTTATCTTTTTTATTTATTTATTTATTTATTTATTTATATTTTATTTTATTTTTCTCAACAGTGCATAATAAAGGATAGAACTTATAACAGTTATGTTTGACTTTTTGATTTTTCAGGCTTTTTGACTTTTTGACTTTTTGATTTTTCAGATCAATCTGTCCAAGATTTATGATGTTGGGAAATGATTGCCCTGCCAATATTTCTTTTCTTTTACTTACTGTTCCATAACAACCAATTGAAAAGTCAGTTTGTGAACAAAGAACAAAATAGTTTTGAGAAATGTATAATAAAAATGCTTTTAAACACCTTATCTGAAAGACGAGGATAAAAGCATTGTTCCTGGATGGAACAATGTCAGAGAAACTCTTAATTGATTTATAGTTTCTGAGGAGATATCTTTGCTTTATTTTAGGCCACTCTGTTCAAGATTTAAAAGACTTATGACCACAAAAACAGAGAGGTGGTGAAATAGAAGAATAACTGGTGTACTGAGTTTTTCAGAGACAAGAACACATTTCATTTTTAATATCAGCTGAACTTCCATCATTAGCATATGGCTTAAGAAGCTTGCATTTTCTCAATTTATTTCAGAGGGTGGACAGACTCTCTGTATCTACGTTTACGCAAGAGAAATCGCTGTAATCACAGAGACTTGCAGAACATTTCCCAAAATGGTATGTTAACATTTTAAATCTTTTTTTTTACTATTATTATTTTTAATACTACTGGTGCTGATAATTGATGCTGCACTAGTGAATATCTGTCAAGAACAAAGATAAACCCATTCATAGTTGCATGCATTTCTTATGGAAAAATAAAGAACAGCACTTACTTAATTCAGCACTTACTTAGCCCAGTGGTGCTGGCATCTTAATGTGCTTTCAGAACAGATTTTTAATGAGTAATCAAAGACATAAAAAAAACTTAACACTGAGAGGACAATGATTGGACAAAACTTAACACTGTTGGGTTTTGATTAATTAATTTTGTGGGGCTGGCACACATCATCTTTCTATTATAAAACATTTATATATATCTATAAATAGTTATAAACATATATATAGGTAATATGCATATAAATATGCTGCAGACATGATCTACCTAGAATTAAAGAAAGTGTCTTGAATGGTACCCCAGTGTGCAGTGAAGAGGAGGAAGATTAATACAAGAAATAAGAAGTGAGTAGAGAAGCAGCTAAGCAGGGAAGAGCAGTGGGTTTGAGCATAAGCTGTGTCCCTCCTGCATCTCTTCTTAGGCAAATGCTGCTTAACATTTGGAGTGGTGACCTTAGAGCAAAGACTAAGGTACATGCTTGATGGCTTCTGTGAATAATATTAAATTGGAACGTTTTAACCGTCCTGGAGTGGGACACATCCTTACACAGGAATAATTTAGATGAGTTTGGGAACATCACTGGCAGAAATTGCAGCAAATACCACTGTAAAAAGCATGCATGACAGAATAATAATGTAATTTATAGAAGTAATTTACTAGCTCTCTGTAAACTAGTGGCCCATCAGCCACAGGTGGTGGAGGGGCAGAGCCATTGAGGTGCAAATAGAAATCCCAAGAAACCATCAGGAGTGCAGCATAGAAGAGGAGAGTAAGAGAGGAATGAAGGCAAACAAGAAATCCTGAGTTGTCAGAGAGATTGTTTGAAAGGGTGACAGTAATCTTCCTTATAAATTGAGGTTTATGATGTTAGCTTTTGTGTCTTGAATTAGCTGATGTCCTTAAAAGCAGGTTTTAAAAACACTTGATTATGCTGTGATTATACCTTTTTGTTTCTATTGTATTTAATTAATTTTTAAGCTTCTGAAAACTGGCTGCAGAAGCTTGAGAAAATTTATCTTCCTCAGTTAGATAATTTGGCTATATGGGATGTTCTTACTTTCCAGCAGATGATTCATGCTGGCTACAAATGAGGAGCCCTGCTGCCTCTAAAAGTACTTAGAAACTTATTAAATAGTTGAATTTCCTGAAAAAAAAATTTGGATCAGAAAGGATCTGCCCCAGCCCTCCACCTCCACCAAACAGATATACATATAAATATCTCCAAGGCAGGTGCCAAGAGGACAGTGCTGGAGTCCATTGTCTAGCAACAGGATGAGAAGCAATGGCCATAAGATAAAATCCAAGAAGTTTCACCTCAGCATGAGGAAGAATTTGTTTACGCTGAGGGTGGCAGAGCACTGAACAGCTACCCAAGGAGAGTGGGGAGTCTCCCTTTCTGGAGACATTCCAAACCCACCTGGATGCATTCCTGTATCACCTGCTCGAGGTGAGCCTGCTTTGGCAGGGGGCTTGGACCAGATGATATCCAGAAGTCCCTTATAACTCAAAAAATTATGTGATTCTGTTAGTCTGTGATGCATGGATCACTTCCAGGCTCAGGTAGTCATTTTCACCCTAAAAACTGCATTCTGGTGCCAGCACCAATGACACTGGCAATGCCTCTCATATGCCTTCCTCCTTCCTGTGGTGCTCCTGAGGCTTTGAGTCTTCTGTGAAAGTATTTCATCAGTCATGTACTTCTGACTTTCTTGCCTGTAAGTTGCAGGGAGTTGATAGCTCCCATCAAGGTGGGCTTTCTGGTGAGAGAGAATTAAACAAAGGACCAAACTAGATGGTCAAGGATGATTAGGTCAGTGGTTCTCATTTATATCCAATTTGTCTCAGTATGTGATACCCTGATTATCTTGTTCTTCTCTTTTTACGTTAATGGGAGTAATACTTAATGTGCTTCCTTTCCCCAATTCCCTTGTAGATTTTTTTATAATCTCTCATTGTGTTCATAATTTGGTTTTTTTTCCACATATTCCCTTTCCACTTAGACTACAGACAGGATATAAAAAGAGGTGAGCCTGTGTCAGGGCAAAACACTCTGCAGAAAATTAAGAAGTTAAATTCAAAAAGGGAAAAATTACCAGTGAGAGAAGAATCTCAGGATATCTTCTCTAAATCATTGCACTAACACTACATTGTAAAGGTTCACTTTTATTGCCTCATTGGTGTAATAGTTTCCCAGAATGGGAGGATTTAAAAAGCCACCCTTAGTGCCAATAAAGCAAACAGCTGGGCCACAAGCCTGACCTAACCCCACCCAGGACAGCTAAACCTCCCTCTGAAAATGACACTTCACAGCCCCACACATGTGCAAGGAAAGGATGATGATCTGGTGGAGGAGATATGCAGTCAAGAGCTAAACCTCAGGGATGGGAAGCCCAGCCAGGCGTCAAGAACAGTGTTCCTGTCCAGCTCCCCTACAAAAGCACCAGCACTGTATCAGACTCATCATGCAGGGACATTCCCCAAATGCTCTTCTCCAGACATGCATCTTCACTGTGGAGAAAGGCTTCCCAAGCCTCCATGCTAAAAGGATTTCTGCCTTCCCTATCTTAAGAAATCCCATTATCCTCTGGAGGTGGTGACTCTTCCCTCACAACTGGAAGCAAACCCAATTGATTTCTCAACCAAAACTAAAAAAAAAACCAAACAACCCACTGGTCTGAGAATAGTTGGAAAGCAACAGAGAGAGAAAAGCAGAAAAGATCCAGGGGTAGATTCTAGGACATTCCACAGTGTGAGGGTAACTGTTCTGTTTTGTCTCCTTTTCTGTCTCAAGTGTTTTCATCACAGATTGTATCTTGTATTGCATCTTGTATCACAAAAGCTTCCTTGAAGACTCAATTTACCCATGAAAACTGTTTTCTAAAAAACCCATTAATTTCCTGATGTTTTGATTTGTAACTAATGTTACAAATTTGTGCTAATGCTTTCCACAGAGCTGCTTATCACTAACTATGCTTGTAGAGGTAATACATACCCAAGAACAGCATATGGCGCTTTTTTTGGTAAATATATTTTAATTTTGTAAATTCATTCTAATTTCTAGATCCCGCTAGTTTATTTATGCTGAAACTTCAGCCACAGTCCAGGTAGCCTTCTGACAGAATGGCTTAAACAGGGGGTGTTCAGCTCTAACTGAAGCAGGGCTATTAAACAGAAAAAACAAAAAAAACAAAATACAAAAAACCAACTGTTGGTAGTTAAGTTCCAAGCCATAGTTTCTAAGGTTTTTGTGGGGCTCTTACCCTGCTGAAAAAAGCTTCTTAATAGAAGGGCTGGAATTTTTGAATCAGCAACCCCCAGGAGAGAAGTAACAGATTGATAAATTAATTGCTTGGAAGAACTGGATTATTTAAAACATAAATAATTCCTTGATATATGCAATTGGCATCACTATGAGTGATAATAACAAAGGCATCACTATTAAAATGCAAAGTGTATTATTGCTACCTTAGGGATTTATCTCTTAGATCTCTTCCCCCATACCAATTGAGCAGGGATTTAATGATGTTCTGTCCACAAGTTTCCCCTCAAGAGCTGCAGGGAAGACAGGGTTTACTCGTCAAAGCAAGCTTCAGAAGCACAATGCAGAAAAGAGAAGAGAGAGAATGGGAAGAGTTGATCTGAGAATAAGAGGATAACAAAAGAGGAGAAGGAATGAGAAAAAGAGGAGAGAGTGCAAAATAAGAAAAAAAGTACTACCTGTAGGATCCGCTTCTCTGAAATTTATGTTTCTGTATGTTGCTATGAGATGAGCTTCTTGCAATCACAGACCTAGTCTCATCTTGACCAAAGCATAAAGTCTTTTTTGTCTCCTTGTTCGCTATCCCTCTTGTACTGCAGGTGATGGAGTTTGAGTTGTGTTCTGGGGATGGCTGGGATGAATATGCATAGCCTATTAAGACCTGCTAATAAGTTTAATGCATAAAAGCTTTAGTAAATGGGAATACTTTGGTCATTCGAAACATACATGAAATATTACACATGCTCATAGATGTTTAGGTGTAGACAGCTCCTTTCCTCAAGGAGGAAAGATTTTCATCCAACCCTTTGGAGTGAATTGCTATTGAAATGCAGAGCCTCTTGGGAGGAGTGCAGCTGGCCTAATACTACTTTTTCTAAGTCTGACACTTGTGGGAAGAGCAGTGCAGGAACCCAAACACTGGTGTCTACAGCTATTTAAGGTGCTTTATGGCATATTTCCCACCTCCAGCTGCCTCTCTAGAAGTGCACAATCTCTCATTTGTCTTGTGATGTATCTGCCAGCCCTGTTGCAGGTGTCTTGGATACTCTGGGATGTCAAAAATGGCACTTAGTGCCTATGTTTAGGATCTGAATCAGTCCCAATGTAGTATAGCTGTGAGACGCTTACTCTCTTAGAAGAGTGAGAACAGTTCCCTTTGCAATTTATAGGGAAACTTAAAATAGATTGGCTGTTGACAAGTCAGGTTGGCTGGTTTACAAGAGACTACTATGTTCAACAGATGGGAAGAAGCTGCCAGATCTGGATTAAAAGCCAGATCCAAACAACCCTGCACTTAAAAGTCTTTGATTTTCAATAGGCTGAAGTATGCGACTCAGATAGAAAGCAGGAGGTCCCTGGATACAGGTTTACATGTTAGTGCCAACACCTAAAAAGGTTGAATTTTGAATGAATTTTGCTCTTTTAGTGCTTCTACATTCTTGGAAACATACAATGAAATTTGGTTTTGCATTCAAGGTTTTTTTTGTCAATATAACAATGTTGTTATTTTTCTCTTGTTTTCTCATCTGTGATCAGGTGGTTCTTCAGGAAACCTGCTCTCTTTAATAAAAAGGTGAGTGCTTAACAGGATTCAAGAGCTAACTCAAGGCACAGAAACACTGATGAAGTTCCTCACAGTCCATTGTGAGGATTATATGAGTGGTCTAAAAAGTACAGCTTCCCTTCACCAGTGTGCTCTGTAGCACTGGCTGTTTCTTCTCTAGTATAAACATTAATAAACAGTCGAAAAACTGGGTATAAGTGTGGATATCACCATCTCCAGGGCCTTGAACTTGGCTCTGCTAAGCTAATGGATAATTTCCAGTGATTCTAGGAAAGGGACTAAGCCTTTCCATAAATCTCTGCATTGGGTCCCCTTAACTGTGTGTAGCAATGTAGATAGACATGGAGAGGTCCTCTGTTATTTTAATATGGATATAACTGAGTAGCTACTGGGTAGTAAGAGGCTGCAACTCTCCTTTTTGGATTAGTTTGGATGGGTTGTGGTTCAGCTGGGTTTGATTTAGTTTACTTGGCACTGATATAATTTGTGTCCTAAAGAACTTGTTTTTCTTTCTTCCAAGTATGTTCAATTCTACACATAATTTAGTTGTCAGCCAAACCTAGTCTTCCTCTCCCATCTATGATTAAAAAATTCCCATCTTGATGTATTTGCCCCAAAGTGAAACTATTTGATTTGATTTCTGAATAATACAAAGAAAATAGAAAGCCAGCAGGAAAAATAGTGGAAAAGACAAGTCCATGAGCAGCGAAAGGGAGAAGTGAAAAAAAACTCCTTTATTTAAGTCACTTTACTAAAATATAAAACTGGAGCAAAAGAAAACAATCGCCCAAACAAAAAACAAACAAAAACAACTAAAACACCAAACAAACAACAAAACAAATAAACAAAACACCCCAAACCAACACCAAATAAAAATCCCTCTCCCAAACATAGGAGCACAGTCAGTTGGGTATTGGCCATATCCAACCAGGATACTTCCAAATGTGATCTCACATAAGCATGGTGTGTGATTCAGACACTGCGAGTGTATTTCCCTGTTTATTTAGCTCCATATTTATGTTTTAGTTTGGCCAGAAACCAGCTATTGGACAATCCAGCCATAGTTATCTATGCTACAATTGGGAATGATGTCTGCAACGGGTAAGGTGTAAACTAAATGAACTTTTATAATAGCATAAAATGGACTTCCTTAGAGTACTGCTGAGTGCCTGGACATTTGTGTCTCACTGCTTTGTGCTTCTTCATGATGGCATTTTTCTTTGCTATTGGTCCTTCTTTGTTAATTTTCTGTGAAAGTATTCATTGTTTCCTTACCTGCACTTGTCATAGGCACGTACCAGTCTTCCTTCCTTCCTTCCTTCCTTCCTTCCTTCCTTCCTTCCTTCCTTCCTTCCTTCCTTCCTTCCTTCCTTCCTTCCTTCCTTCCTTCCTTCCTTCCTTCCTTCCTTCCTTCCTTCCTTCCTTCCTTCCTTCCTTCCTTCCTTCCTTCCTTCCTTCCTTCCTTCCTTCCTTCCTTCCTTCCTTCCTTCCTTCCTTCCTCCCTTCCTCCCTTCCTCCCTTCCTCCCTTCCTCCCTTCCTCCCTTCCTCCCTTCCTCCCTTCCTCCCTTCCTCCCTTCCTCCCTTCCTCCCTTCCTCCCTTCCTCCCTTCCTCCCTTCCTCCCTTCCTCCCTTCCTCCCTTCCTCCCTTCCTCCCTTCCTCCCTTCCTCCCTTCCTCCCTTCCTCCCTTCCTCCCTTCCTCCCTTCCTCCCTTCCTCCCTTCCTCCCTTCCTCCCTTCCTCCCTTCCTCCCTTCCTCCCTTCCTCCCTTCCTCCCTTCCTCCCTTCCTCCCTTCCTCCCTTCCTCCCTTCCTCCCTTCCTCCCTTCCTCCTTCCTCCCTTCCTCCTTCCTTCCTTCCTTCCTTCCTTCCTTCCTTCCTTCCTTCCTTCCTTCCTTCCTCCTTCCTTCCTTCCTTCCTTCCTTCCTTCCTTCCTTCCTTCCTTCCTTCTCCCTCCCTCCCTCCCTCCCTCCCTCCCTCCCTCCCTCCCTCCCTCCCTCCCTCCCTCCCTCCCTCCCTCCCTTCCCTCCCTTCCTCCCTTCCTCCCTTCCTTCCTTCCTTCCCTCCTTCCCTCCCTCCCTCCCTCCCTCCCTCCCTCCCTCCCTCCCTCCCTCCCTCCCTCCCTCCCTCCCTCCCCCCCTCCCTCCCTCCCTCCCTCCCTCCCTCCCTCCCTCCCTCCCTCCCTCCCTCCCTCCAAGTTATTTCTAACTTAGCAGAGGAAAGGAATAGCAACAACAGGAACATCTTTAAAACCATGTATATCGATCTTACCCAGTCTGCTGCCTCCTCTCAGGAGTTCCTCCTCTCAGGACTGGTTCATAATTTCTGAGGAATAACAACATAGTCCCCTGTCCAGGTCCGTTTTTACCCTGCCTCTGCTGCCTGCACTCTTTGGTGTGTTCCCCTGATGAGGTGTTTTGTCTTTCTGGCTTTACTCATGTCATAAGCTCTGCAGGAGAATGAACTGAAGCTTTTAAATCTAATAGTTCTGGTCTTACCCAATAGCAATGCTCACAGGGACACCAAGAGGTCCCTAGCTGGATGCTTCCCTTCCTCCTGCTAGTGGGAAGGCAGAAAACACCTTGCAACCAGGCCAATGCACAGCAAATCCTTATTGCAGTTTTGGTTTTGCAGGAGGTCTGAGTGCTGCTGCTAGTGCAACATTATTTCCACCATGGTCAATCTTCAGCTTTTCTTGTATGTGGAAGAAATCAATCTGACTTACACAGAGACTTCCAAAGCACTGACTTTAAAAAATGCTGCATATTTGGCTAAATTTCCTTCCAAAGGTTTTGAAAAATCTTACCTGCAGGTGATATAATGAAGTGGGAGCTCTTTGCAGGCTGTCAGATGTGGCCATGAAAATGGTAAATGTTTGGTGTCCTAAAACTACTTAACAGGCAGTTCATGGGTTGAAACTGTTTGTCAGATGTTGTGCCCCAGATGAGTATATGCAAAAGCCAAGCAGGCCTTTCCTTCACTGCAGAGCCTCAGAGCCCTCAGTTGTGGCAGAAGTGGAGCCAGAGAGGTACCTTCTAGGTCCTTTCCTGGCATGACCCCTACCCTAGCTACATTCAGGCAGCACACAGAAATTACTTCCCTTTAAACTTTCACCCTCTGGTACTTGTGCTCTCTCTGCACTCCTACCCAGAACTGCCAAATCTGCCCTCAGGACGCTGATCCTGTTAGTGGGAAGATGCACAAATCCTCAAAACCAATGTTATCATGCTCTGACTGAGAGGGAAAAGCAGTCACAGGCTTCCTGGTACTTGCTGACAAGACTGTCCTTGGATCTGTTTACTGGGAAGCTTATGGAGATATCATTGCATCCCTTGCCAGGATGATAAAGCCCCTACTTCCCCCTCCACAAGAAAAAAAAAAAAAAAAAAAAAAAATCCACCTTTGTTGAAGTCCCTGGTTCCTGCCATGGACACTTTCAAGGCTTGGCCCAGGCTTTGTTGTGCATATATTTCAATTCTTCTGTGTCACTGCCTTTGCTAAAAGCATCTCTTTTTTCTTTATTTTATTCCTCATTCTGCAGGCTATTCTTTTTGCTTACCCTGTCTCTAACACTGTTTTCTAGTCGTCCAAAGTAAAAAGAAATTTTCCAGAAATTTAAACTGTTTTGACCTTGCCTCACCCATTTGTATATTCCAAAATTTTCCACAGCAGTATCTAATGGTTGCTTGAAACTCTGATGTCTTTTTATCCCAGCATTCAATATCTGGCAGAGACACTTTTGTCTGCTTAAATTCTCACTGCTGTTTTCTGTCTGTTTTCTTCCAAAACATCTATACATCACCACATCAAAAGAGGCTATCAGCCTGTAGTGATCCCTATGACTCCTGCAAGGAAAGATTCCACAGCTTCTGTAGCACCACCTCCATTGAGGGGGATGGGCAACAGAGAGACATTTTTTCAGTGTCCAGTTACTGTGTAGTTGCGCTGGCTCTGATGTACCTATAGAGGTTAGAAAGGATGTAGAGCATCCAATGGGGTTGACTTCAAACCTAGAGCTTGGCAAATAAAAACCTCTTCGAGGACAGCTCTTACCTGCAGTAATACAACTTTCCTCGCCTTATTCTGTATTTTGGCTTCAAAAGAGGGCAGTGTGTTGAGCATACTGGAGACACAGCTCTTCCCAAAGCATTGTTAAAATGCAGGTATTTCATCCCATGCGAAGAGTGAAGCAATGAGTAATGTTTGTAGAGGGAAAAGATAATGAAATTGGCAGCCTGTGCTACACATTTCCAGTAGTCTCCACACTGTGGTGTCCAAACAGGGGGTTAGAAAAATACAGATGGCAATGCTATCTCTTAGCCCACTGAGGTGTAAACATGGGATACAGAGACTAGAAGAAAAAAAAAAATCAGATCAGAAAATAATGAGCACCAGAAGTCTCAAATGTTGTACACTTACTACAAATATTAGTTGCATTTCAGATATGGCACCATTTCTCCAGCCTCTCCTGCGTAAATGCACAGATCTGAACTTACGACCTCTGCAACAAGCAGGAAGCTGGTGGCAGCAAAGCAGGGTGAGAAGCAACCCATCTTGAAAGGACCATGTACAAAGTGACACCAGTGCCAGCAAGAGCATAATGCCCCTTTATTGTATGGCCATCAGCACCAAAGAGCTGATGCACCCCTCCAGCCCTAAAAATAGTGTATGAGGAGGCAACATTTCTAGCCCTCATTCCCTGGCATAGTAGCCCTGTGCAGCGAGCCCAGGGGAATGAGGTGAGGGCAATAGGCCCTGGTGCTCACCCAGGCACCTTGGAGTCCTCATGGCAGAGCCAAAATCAAACGTGCCTACAAAGTTGCTTTCTTCTCATTTGGATTTAATTTCATAGCCTGGCACAGAAAGGAAATGTGAAGAAATACACTGACATATCTGCATGACTTCAACACTATATGACAAGAGAAAGTGGAAGTATGAATGTCATATTAATTTTGGCTTATGCTGACATGTTTACTTGTGGTAGAGGCCTTTCATCAGACCAGTATGTTGAAATCAAGCGCTGCAACACCTGTATGTGAAATGAAGTGATTTCAGAGCAAATCCACAGCCTTATCTCAAAAGGAGCCTGATTTGGTGGCTGTCGCAAGGATAAACCTGAATCCTAATGCTGTTTTTCTGTTCTCCCTACTAGAAAGTCTCAAGCACTTCAGCAGCACATACTGCATTAGGATAAATTTCTGGGCCCAGGAAACTCACAAAATTATTATTTTATGTGCAAAATGCAGCTCACTGCATTCCCTATGAGGGAACATGGTTCTCCAACACAGGACTCAGCACCCACTCCCCCACTCTGAATCCAAACTTGGAATGCCTCAAGACAGAAAACAATGTCTTGGAAAGCTCCTGCTTCTGTGGTGTTCAGTGACAAGGAATCTGACCTAATTCACCAGAAGCTTGCTCAGCACTGCAGCCATCAAGTTTGCCATTCTCTTACCCCTGGGAAGCCAAGAAAGACATGAAAGGACTTTCCTAAGGAAAGAACCTGAGGGAGGCCAGATGAAGCCTTCTGGCTGCTAAGGTGATTGCTTTTCTACAAGCAAGGAGCACAAGTAAGAGGAAAAAACGAGGGAACCACTAAAGCAATGAGGGTGGTCATTTCTGCAACCTTCTTGCTTGGAAGGACATCCCCTGTCTTTCTTCTTGACCTTTCCCTCTGAACACCTTGGTCAGCTGAGCCACACCACTAAGACAGAATGAAAACTGTCACAAGACCTGCTTCCCAAAGTGGATGGATCTCTCTTGATGGGATGGGACAGCCTCCTCAGGTCTGTGTTCCCCCCTTGCTGTCAACCCCTGTTACAGACACATGCACCATGAGAGCACAGCAATAGCTCTCAGGCAGGTTGCTATAATAACATAACTAGAGCAGAGTTCTCCAGGAAGCCTGGAGTGGTTTTGCTTGTTTGTTTTTTTATATAAATTGAAATGTATTTCAACTTCAGGATTTAATTTCCCCCCACACTCCTGCAGCATTTACAACTAAATACAAGAGAGGAAGGATAAACCTGAGCTGGGGAATCTGGCTTGAAGAGGTTCATGACTGACAATGAGTCACAAAATGTGGGCATTCAGTCCATGTGGAACACTGACACAGCTCCTGTACCCCAATGAACTATTTCAATCTTAGGTATCACCTCTCTCCAGGTTCACACATTTGACCCCTCTCCTGCCCTCCTAGAGAGCTGCAGTAAGAGGTGTAGGACATGTGAGAGACAAAGCTACTTTAGATATTCCTGCCTTGCATAATCCAAGAGCATGTTGAAGGTAAGATATGCATAGGAACCCATGGGGAAAGAAGTCCTACTTTCATCCAGCCGTGATGAGGGATAGGTTTTGCATCACTTCTTTGCTTGCTTGCTCTCTTCTTCTTCCTCATTTATTGAACAATAACTGCTTTGGTTTGGTTTTTTACCTTGACCCCTGAGTTTTCTTGCTTTTACTCTCTCCTCTTCCCCTGTCTCACTGGGAAGGAAAGGGAGGAAGGAAAGCAGGTGAGCAGTTATGTGATGTTTAGCTGTGCACGAGGGTTAACCCACAACAGGAGTCCACTCTGTAAAAAAGGGATTTGTTTGTCAGTTTTTGGCAGAGAGAGGAAGGTTTTTATATCATGTCTGATTTTGACAATGACAAGTGAGAGATATCCAGCATTTTTCAAATGTTTTATTCAGCTGACTTAATGTGGAAGAGAAGCAAACAGAGAAAATGACAGTTTAGGGTGCCCTTCTGGGGACACAGTATTTCTGATACAAGGTCCTACTGGCATCCTCTTCTTCAGGGAACGTGACACGCTGGCCCACATGACCACACCCAAAGAAATGTTCTCCAATGTGGTGCAAGCTCTGCGATACCTGGATTCCCACCTTCCAAATGGCAGCCATGTGATTTTAACAGGCTTGGTAGATGGTCGCTTCCTCTGGGATAACCTGCATGACAGATACCATCCTCTAGGTAAATTTGAGGTGTTGTGGGGTTCCTCCTGGTTATCAACCCATTCATATTGCCTTCTCTCCCTAAAAAATCTATGAATCTATTGATGACTTCAAGCAAACCTGACAGAGTGGAGGAGATCTGAGAAATATGAAGCAGATATTGGCTGTGTTGCGGAAGTGAAATGACAGCTCTTACCATCCCCAGGGCAGGACAGGTTAGAATCCTATTGTGACTGATTCCCCCACCAGCCATACCCAACCAGCTCCAAACCAGGCTCAACGCATGTTGTGGTGGTGTAAACAAATTGTTCTACACAAGTCTTGGCCCAAAATTGTGGCTACCATGCCTGCACTTCATCCTGATTGTTGTTACAGGTGGAGATGGGTGTTTGGTTTGCACTTACTGACTGGTGGATGTTGTGGTAAAACTGGATGTGGACCAAGGCAGAAGATTAAGTTAGAGGGTTACAAAAGACTTTTTTTATATTACGGAAATAAATTTTCTGCCAGCACTGAGTGCCTAGAAGCTCCTACACTACTGTGCAAGCATGTTTTGGGACATCGCCTCAGAGTGTAAAGTGCTTTGGGGCATTTTTTTCAGAGATTTGGAGGCTGCCTTTAGAAACCTGTCATGTCTGGGTATCAGGATGTCATCTCTGACCAGTAACAGACTCCTTGGCTTTCTAGACCAAAAGCATGTATTTACTTGTATTTGAGTAAAAGAATCTTTTTCACATCTGGCAAGCAGGAAGTGGTTGTCATAATAGTTCTCACCAGCAAAGAGAAGCTAAATCACATCATTAAAATGGTAGATTGCAAGTTCAGATGATTTTGGCAACCACTGGGTAGCACAGCTTGCCACTGTGCTGTGGTTTCCCCAAGGTTCCCTAGTAATTATCAATAGGAAAGAAATCTTTCTCGTTTCTATTCCTACATTTTTGTCTCATAACCACTATACTAGTACCAAGGGGGGAGCGGGGGCGGGGGGGGGGGGGTGGGGGAGGGAAAGGAAGAAAAGAGAAAACTCTTACCCCTTTCAGGGCAGGGGAAACCTGTCATAATTAATTTTTAGTTACATAAACCCATTTCTTCCCGTGACTGCATGTTTATCACAGTGACAATTCCTCTAACTAGCTAGGTATCTAAATATCACAGACAACACATAGCCAAATCAGGAGGATCTATAGGATCAGTTGGAAAATTTTCAGAGGGGCTGATTTGCCTTGTAGGGACACAATTAATCCTTAGCAACAGATTTTACATCAAGGGATCTCTTCTGGCACATCTTCCAATGTCTGTGAGCAGGTTTCTCCATTTGGCTGCCAGTCAGCTGTGATTAGATACCAGTCTGTCTTTTTGCCAGATCCCTAGTCTCCACAACGGCCCATCCCAGGGCCTGATGCTTCAAGCTACAGGAATATAGAACCTCCAAATAGCCAGAACTGTTCCTAGATCTTTGAAATCCCAACCTTTTGTTGCTGGGTGATAGCCAGCTCTGTGAAAGGCAGGAAAAACATCTGTATCAGGGAGCCACTGCAAAGCAACCTGAGAAGCCCATTTCACTTGGGAGAGATTATGCTGTGCAGTTCCTAAAAACAACAATAAGAAATTCATATTTTGGTACTGCAAAAGCATTAAAGCCTGATGGGATGATCAGTGTACTACAAACAATAGTACAACTAATACAAAAATTGTGGCCATTTAATTCCCATCTTAGTTGTAGTTACCAGAGAAGCAAAAAGATTGAGAAAATGGATAATTTTCACAGCAAGCCAGGCTACTGCATAGCACCGTGAATTTTAGGGAATGTTAGCTATATGTTTGACTTGGTGCCTGAATTTCCTCACCCACACAAGCACATCCACTTCCTTCCATGACAGCAAAATTGTTTATCCCTTTTAAGGCTAACCTCTGCAAAGTAAATGCAAAACTCAGAGTATATGCGCACCCTTCATCTTTGCAAATCCTGCATTTCTTTGGCGGGTGAGAGACAGGTTAATGAGAAAATATCAGTCATGCACTTTGGAGGTTGGCATAGACTGTAATGACTAACCCCACAGGTGAGATAATCACCTATGAAAGGCAGGAGAGGGATGTAGGAGAAGCCGGTGTGGGGCTCTTCACACTGTGGTGATATGGGCACCTTAGCAGGAAGGATGCCTTGATGCTGCCACCTCTATTACACTCCAGCTCTGGTGGTGGCAGGGTACCCTGGGGGTAGGGGGTGTGGTGGGACTCTTGGGGTGCCTCTTCCCACCCAGGGGTGGAAGGCATGGAAATGCACAGACATGCAGAATAAAGTCACATTTGGCCATTGGGCACATGATATTTGGCTCTCTGTGCTTTGCAGGACAGCTGAACAAGGATGTCACGTACAGTCAACTCTACTCTTTCCTCGACTGCCTCCAGGTATGGTCTGCAGCTGTAACTTAGGAGCCCCCTTTCATCTTGGTCCCCGGCTAAAGCCCCTCTCCTCATGCCTGCCCAGGTGAGCCCCTGCAGTGGTTGGCTGACACCCAATGAGACCCTCAGGAATCTGACCTCAGAGGTAAGTCTCAATGGGATCACCCCAATGCTCAGACACTCTGCCCTGTGTCTGAGGAGAGAAGACCAATTGCCTCAAAGGCAAGATGTCAGAACATTTTTTTTCCTTCCAAAGGCAAGAAGTTGTGGAAACATCCACACTTATTCTTTCAAATGCCTTTCAGGCTCTGGGAGGCAGCAAGCTCAAATTAAGGGATTTGTAAAGGTAGTACTGTTACAACCTCTCAGCTACCCAAATTTATGCTCAAGGAATGAGATCTCCCCAAGACAAAACTGTTCAGATTCATATTCTTTAATAAGAAAATGTGCCTGATAAGAAAAGAAAGGCTTTTGAATCAAGTAAGTTGTTGGCATGACAAACCAGTTGCATAGATTTTTCTGGCTGTGTGATCAGGTCCTGAGAGCAAGAGCCTTATCCTGTTTTCATTTGGGATTTGTGCTAATCTTCCTCAGACACATTTCTGTGAACTTAATCACTGGATAGTGTGACGAGGGAGCATCCGGGCTCAGTGCAGGAATGGGAACAGACAGAAGAGAGATGTCTTAAAATTCACCTTAAAAATCTGGCTGCAGAAGTGAATGACACAAAATAACAGCCACTTATTTTCTTATGGTACAAGCCCCCAGCAATACCCTGCAGCCATGTAAAAGGAGCCAGTAACCAAATATTATCAAAGGTGTCATCTCTGTGTATGGTTGTGTTAATATTTGCATTAACTAAACAACAAAAACCTTAATTTCATCAAAGCTTACATATGTATTTCATTTTATGCCCTGTCCCTCTTTGGAGAAGGTCATTAAGCAAATTCCTAAACCTTTGCAGGATGCAGCTTATATACCTATACCAACAATACAGAACATAGAGTACATGTAGCTTCTGTCCCTGAACAATGCATATGTCTGCAGGGTATGAACTAATCATTCTGAGCCCTTGTCTGAAACTAATGTCTATGCTATTATCCAAACTGCACAATTTAAATATTTAGGAGATCCCGATCTCTGTATGGCTGCAGAAATTGCACTGGATGTATCAGTTAGGCAGACACTCAATGGTGGTAATTTACTCTTCTGAAAGTAAGAGTGGAATTTGGTCTGCATAGATAAGCATTATCACCCCCAACTTAGTAGTGGCAATGATAATAGGAAAAGAGGGCATTTCTCTTGTATAAAAGTTTTGTGTTTCTTTAAGAAAGAGCTCCAAAAGTGAGAAATTTATATAAGTGTAGGGACACTACTAAAAGAGGTCTCCAGTGAAATAAGCATATGGTATAATAAACTTATAAAATCAGCTGAGGCCTCAGTGCAGCCTATGAGGATGAACTGGGTACCCCAATGACTGGTGGTGCTCATGCAAGTCCATTTTTTTATGAAGATCCCCATTTCACCTCCGGTTCCCCAGATGAAAGGGCAACATTAGCTTTCAAATCCTTGCCTGCATATCAGTGCAAAAAACTGAATCCAAGCAAAGCAATATGAATAGCAATGAACAGTCATTAAATAGTTTGATTTTTGCAGAGAGCATTACAACTTTCCAATGTCCTGAAAGAAATAGCAAGATCTAAGAAATTTGCCAACTTTGATCTTTTCTACATGGATTTCCCACTGAGACAAAGTAAGTTGTTTTTTACCTTGTCTTTCTCACAAAGCATTTACTCAAGTTCTGGCCTGCTGATATGCTCCTCATATTTTGGTTCTGTACCAGGAGAAGTATGCTCAGTCAGCCTAGGTGACCCTGCCGTCAGGGCTGTGGCTAAGGAGTTATCCTTAATGCCAGCTTCTCCTGGCTGCCATGGTTGGGGTAACTAGGCACCCTTCCTGAGACAAGATCCTACCACCACCTTGGGAACCACAGCCTCCCTGCTAGTCCCAGATGTTGACACCCACAGCCCCAGTGGTGCACAGCACACTGACCACTTTCTCTTGGCCAGTGTGGGTAGCAAGGTGGCAAGGACAACAGACATGCCTCTGATAAGAAGGCCTCCTGCTTGTCCACTGCAGCTTCTCAGGCTGATGAAGAAACAAAGAAATCTCAAACTATATTGGTCCTAAATCTTTGGTTTTATTTTTGAACATTGCTTTTATAGTGGGTTATCTAGGCTGGAGATGCATACCTGCAGTAGTCAAAGTGGTCTTCATGAGATGTAGTTTACATCAGTAGTTTACTGACTGGGCTTCATGCTGCCTCCTCTGGCCTAAGCAGTGCCTTGGCAAGGAGATCTTTTCATCAGCCATTTTTCTGCCTCAGTAACACAGCCCTCTCACTGTTCCCAAAAGTAGAAGCACCTCTCCCAGGAATAACTGGCATATTTCCTATGTTTCTTTAAACACAAACATACTAGTATAACTTTTGACTTGAAGAGCTTACAAAATTTGTCCTTCTGTGATCTTTAGTAACATTAAGTAACTTCATTATCTAAATCACTTTCTTCTGTAACTGACACTTAAAAATAAATTAAAGAATCCAGGAAACTTTTGTCGTTATGCATTAGCGTGAGCAGACAGTGTCCCTGTGGGGCTGAAGACCAACATCTGTGCCTGAATCCCTCTCAGCTCTGCTGGACTTGAAAGATGCACAGGAGTCCAACTTGAGCCAACACCCAGCATGAGCTCAGATATATCACAAGGAGAAACACACTCTTGAAAAATGGATCAGCATGAGATGAGGACTTGAGTTGGGCAACATATTTCAAGTAGTTAGACAGTGATGGGAAAGTAGGAAAACAGCTTTTCATTTCTATATCCACCCTAAACCTCCCATGTTACAACTTGTCTCTCCCTCTCCCAGTGTGCACTGTTGTGGAGAGGCTGGCCCCATCCTCATTGTCTTCCCACAGGCTCTTCCCTGGAAAGGACCATCCCTGTTCCTCAGCCTCTGTTCACGGGGCAAGAGCTAGCCCTCACCACCTTGGGGCCTGTCCCAGATAGCCTGAATGTTTACATTAAAAAATAGTATATAACAATTAGGAAAAGAGCTTGATCTGCATTTTCTTGTTTTTATATTCACATAGAGAGCTAATTTCATTGGTCCTTACTGAAAAAGTTTGCCTGGGGACTATATTTTAAATCCCAGTATGCAGACATCTAAATACAAAGCCACAAAGGGACAGAAGCATCCTGTCAGTACTTTAAAGTATATTTCTCTAATGCTTCTCCCCATTAGTGCTTGGCTGTCTTTGAAAGCACAAAGCTGCCACAGCACCTAATATTATTTTTTTTAAAATCTACCTTTTCAGCCAAATCCTATCAAAACTCAGAAACGTATTTTATCCTACATGACCCAACTCAAGAAGTTGGTTCTGAGTCTCATGAAGACCACATGGAGGAGGAGGAGGTAAAGAAGTGACGATGGGAAAGGCAGTCTTTCTGTCCAAGAGTTTCTGTCAGAGAGGTGGGCTTCTCATTCATTCTTGTAGCACAGAGTTCCAAGGGTGTCCAAGTCTCCTGGAGCTTTTGCCTCAGCTACCTGATATTTAACAAGTCATTAAGATTTGGAATGAACTGCCTGCTGGGTAGGCAAATTACTTTCATAAGTTAAATTACTAACTTCAATTAATTTATTTGCTTTCACAAAAGGAAACATCTTAATATAATTTGCTGTTCTTGATTACATCACATTAAATAAATGAAATAAACAAAATCAAATATGCATATACAAACATCATCTATGAAAGACACATTGCAAAATTTCCTACGACCCTGGGCCAAGTATTCCAGCTTGCCATAAGGAAAGCTGTCAGATTGCGAGTGTGCTCAAAAGCCTGCTAAGGCTGCTAACCTACTTTTCTGGTCTCTTTCTGAAGCAAGCAAAACCCCTAAACTCTCCAGACATCAAATATTTAGCTGTGGTTACACACTGAGGACTTTGATTTCAGGCTGGCCGGGATATATATAGGTACATAACAGCTCCTAGCTTTCTCCGAGTAAACTTTGAGTAAATTAGCATTTGTTCTAGATTTAGGTGGACCCTCAAGCTCACATGTTGACCTCGACTGAAGAAATTAGTGGTTCCCTTATGAGCAGTGCAATAAAGAGGGGGATGGGTGTTGCTTGTTATGCCTTTTCCTTGCTATGGATGGGAGTAAGCTCCAGTCTAGACCAGCCAAGGAAACAGGAATTTCTAAGACAAACTCTGGACATACTCAGCTGGTGGGTATTTGCTCAACTGCTCTAGGATTTTTGGAGGTCAGGTTTCATATTGACCTATCTTGATCAATTGACCTATCTTGATACAAATTTTATGTACCTTACTTCCTCCTCTGCTATTTCTGGCAGTGGAACAGTAGTCTCTCAACAAAGTATAACATAGTACACAGCAATATAATATACAAGGGATTAGATAAATTCACTCTGCATCTATATGTGCATTGCATGGTGTAATCTAAGGTAAATATGTGTTATGTCCAACATACTGTAAATTTGAAACAAACCTACAAACCGCATGTCTTGAAACCAATTACTTTGGGCACTGCCTGAAACGTCGCAAGTGGGTTTCTATAGTCAAAGCAGGAATATCATCTCTGTGAATTAGAGTTAGCATGGGGAGCCAGACATCACTTTTTGACACAATAGCCAGAGTACAAAAACCAGTGGTAAGCCCAGATCAAACTGTGGTGCTTGAATGCAGAACATTTTCCTCCTGACAGGATGCTTGCATAACGTTATTAAGAATTCTTAATCTCTCATTATGAAAGGAATTATTGAATTTAAAGTCTGTTAATGCCTTGTCCACTAGTCCCATGTTTGATCACTCTGCAGCCCTTTTGAAGAGACAAAGCTTTTTACTTTTCTAATGGCTCCAGGACTTACAGCACAGCATCATTTGCATTGAATGTCATGCTTATGTAATTCAAAAGGTTTTTTTTTTTTTGGAGTTTAAAAAGACCACTTGGAAGATAAGTAACCAAAAATTAGAGTCTGTTCATGCAGACTTCAGCCCATGTGAATATTCTGCTACCATCTCTTTTTCCAAAAAACGCTGTTTTCTTTATCTCTATTTTTTTTCTTTTGCACTGCTGATAATGCAACTAATATGGGAAACACAAAAGTACTAAATCAATATTAAATAATTTACAGCTTTACTTGCTACAGCATCCATCTTAGTTGGGAGGGAAAGTGAATTATTTTATGATCATTTATGTTCAAAGAGCTTCCTTGCATAAATATCGCAGAGAGAAAAAAAAACCAAAATTACTGTTTTAAAATAGGCCTTTAAATAAAGGCTTAAATACTGCCCCAAGGAGACAGGATTGTACACAATATTGGCTCTGACAACTCTATGTGAATTCTCATAATCTTCATGCAGAGCTGTCATGTGCTTAAAAATACCAGCGGAGGTATTGAGGAGGAGGGGATACATTTCTCTCCGTGCTCACTGGTGATAAATCCCTCTGCTTCTGCTCTTTGCAGCAGCCGAGGAGTGGCGCAAGATGGGAGGTGAGCCCTGGCAGCTGATCGAACCAGTTGATGGCTTCCACCCCAGCCAGGTAAAAACTGAGTGCCTTGTTAGCCCTGCCAAATTACAAGATCCTCCTACTTGAAGATGAACTCCTTTATAGAAGAAATTCCTGCCTGTCTACCACACAAGTAGCAGGAGACACCTGCATGAAAGTATGAACTCACAGCCTGGGGATATGGAGAAAGTGTCCCTTGATTTTTTGATGCAAGTCCTTTGCAAGGAAGCAATTAGTGAAAACCTGGCAAATGAAATGAGAGTGAAAACAGTGATGAAACAAACTCCATTCCCAACCCTGCCATGTGGGGAAACTGCAGTATGAATTCTGGAGTGCAATGGAAACTTTTGCACTAGTTTCTTCTCTTTCCCTGGCTGAGGCTAGTCTGAGGTTTCTTATAACACTCAGCACCTGGCCACAGTGGGAGCCAGGCTTGTCATATCACAGCTTTTCATCCGGCCTCCTGCCCACAACCTGCATCCCACCAGCAGCTGCAAGGTAGCACAGAATTGAAGGCAGCAAATACTCATCCTAACAGGATCCTTCATAAGCCACAAGAAAATTATAAAAGGACATTGAAGGGCAGCTGCAAACCTGCTTGCAGCCCCCAGAGCACTACAGGATGCAGTCAAGCACTGCCATATTTCACTGCCTCTGGACCTGGCATCCTGAAGTGGTTTTGATATCTCCCTCCTGCTGTTAGGATGATATTAACGCTTTATAGGTACATTTTCCCTTACAGTCAAGGTGCCAGCGGTAGATATGCCTCACTTCAAGTCAGTTATTGTCCTCCTAGGATTTATTAGTTAGTCTTATCCAAACATCCACCATTTTAAATCCATTTTTCTTTTCCTGTTGGCATAGAGAAGTCTGTTATCAACATACCACTATTTGGACTGAGATGTCGTACTCTGCCCCAAAAGAGTGACTCTCTTAATAAATAGAAATGTGAGCAGAGACTGCTATTTTTGAGTATTATTAAGGAAGATGATAAACAATTCACTCACTCCTCATAGAAGTTTTATTTAAAGTTTTACTTTCTCTTGACATGAATGCCTCTGTCCAGGTATGGTTTCTGTAGCATATAGAGCTGCCTGGTGGGAGAGGATTGATTCCATGCAGCTTATCAAGTGAACAGAAGCTCTTACTTCCATCCCTGCAGCTATTCCCCACACTTCACAGGCAGCTTGATAAATACAATACATAAGATACCTAGCCAGGGCATTTTTGATGAATTTTCTCTCCATAGATCTCGAAGCACCTGACAAATTTTCCAAATTTTTTGATTGAGAAGCACTCCAAGGAAAGCATAAACACCTCTGCTCTTGCCTTCAATGCAAAGAAATTTTGAAGTTTGGAGCCACTCTCTGTGCCCCTTTCAACCCAGGGTTGAGTGACAAGTGTGATCACTAGGTGATCCCTAATCAATGTGGTACAGCAATGGGCAGGATAAACTGGTGTCTGTTGTCAGCCCCTGAATTTCACCTGCTGTTTATCCACTGTGTCTTTTATTAAAAAAAAAAAAAAAAAAAAAAAAGGGTAGCCTGCAGGTACAAACATAGCAGAAGCTGGTGTCAGCATGTATATTCAGGAGTCCAGAGGTCCAGACATTCTGGAGGGATGTGGGAGGGAATTGAACCTTTCTAACTAAAGCTTGCATATCTTGCAAGGAGAAGGAAAAAAAGATAAGAAAAAGGCCACACTTGCCCTGTCCCATCAGAGCTAGTGCAGTTTTTAATGCATTGGAGAAAGGCTATGTTAGGCACTCAGGTAGGAAAAACTAGCCCACTCCAGGCAATATTTTATTGAAAAAAATAATGAGAGACGGGAAAAACACCAAGTACTGATTTGTTGAGGTAGACCTAGAACCACATTCCCTTCCTATAAATGTCTTGTGGGCAAAGGGTTTTCCTACATATTTTTTTTAAGTTGCAAAACAGGAGGGAGCAAACAAAACACTCACAATTGGCATAACTGCATTCAAGTAAAGTTTCAAAGCTAAGATTTGCCTCCATAAAGTTTTTTTCCAAAATACGCAGCTCAGGATGGAGTTGGAGGAAATTCACACTATTTGCTTTTAATTCCTAAAAGCAAGTTGATTCATTCAGTCCTCCCAAGTTCCCTCAAGAGCTGTTTTTGAGACACCATTCCCCAAAGTCCAGCTTGGTAGTCCTTGGAAAAAATCTGACTTTTTCTTCCCAGTGACTATAGAGGGAACCCAGGGATTTTCTTCAGCATCTCCTCCTTACTACAAAATTTCACTGCAAATCCTTGTGAATGCCAGATGGCTTCAAGGACACCACTTCCCACTAGAATATTCAACTGCTTTGGATGACAGGCCATGCATTGCAATAGGATCCTGCATAAACTGCTTTATTTCTTGCTTTTATGATGTTTCCAGGAGAATGCAAAAGCCCTGAGCATCACAACTGGAACCTGAGACACTTGGAAGATTCTTAATGTTTATGTACAGGCAGGAAAGCACAGCTTGAGTGTGATTAGCTTTTCCTTCCTTAAGACATAGCAAAGCACATTCCAGCCAGAAATAAAGAGGAAAAACTGAAGTGATGCATATCAGATGAGTTGGGTATTTACACTTTGCTGAGAACCATGCCTATCACCTGTTTGGTGCAGAAGGGGAAAATAGACAGACAGAAACTGCTGAAAAACCACTGCTGCCTCTCAATTGCAGTCACCCAAAGCTCTGTGAGGAATGGGTAATACCTCCTTTTAAAACTTGCTTAGGGCTTATCATCTTCACAACAAAAAAAAATAATTGCAAAGCTTATAAAAATTACACCATGTCTCAAAGTACAAGAACATTGAAATTTAAAAAAGACCTGCAAGAAAGCAATTTCCAGAGTCACAAACTACTCATCCAGAATTAATTATTAAAATAATCTGGATGTCAAGAAATTATGTGTGCACAGAACCTAATTCAATTTAGGGCAGTCTAAGCACATATACCTTAAATTAGAGGCATGTATCTTAAATTAGTTGAGCATTAGTCTAAACATGTAGAACACACCTCCAGTGATACCTTTAGAAAGGGTTACCATGCAAAGACAGTAAGGCTTTTTAAACCACCCACCCAACTAATCAATTAACCAACCCCACTGTCAGGGGTGAGGGTGGCACCCAACAATACTTTCTAGGGCTCTTCTGATATTAGGGCTAGCATGGCAAAAATAAAAGAGCAGTGCAACGACCACAACTAGCAACATAAAATACTTTAATAATAGTGAAAACAAATGTGGGATTAGGCCCAAAAATCCGAACACACTAACCAGGTCTTTGTAGGTGTCTGTGGTTGAAGACCAAGATGTAGGGAAGTCCAGGGTATAAATGTGGGGCAGGACAGAGGGTGGAGTTGAGATTAGGGTCCAATGGATATAGGGGAAAGTGGTGCAGAGGTGGGGTAAGGAAAGGTAGTGTCCATTGAGGTAGGCTGGGTGAGACACTGCATCAGTTGAGGGCCAATGGGGATACAAGGAATGGAGAACATTCTAGGGACTGGGAGTGGGATAATTAGAAAATGAGGGTTGGGATATGTATGAAGCATTAACATGGGCAATCCCATAACTCCTTGGAACTATTTCTTTTGGGGTCACCACAACTCACAGATGCCTGCCAAGGCCTAGGGTTGTGGTACAGGTCTTCTTCAGTAATGGTTACCTGATCTGGAATACAGGTCTTACTCCTACACCCCACTATCCTGTTAAAAACACAAGGAAGGCTTAGGGAGGCTTGTGAAGGAGGTTTTGAGACTACCATGCCAGAATGGACTACTCTGATAGGAATGGGTCTTAGCCCCCTGGCTGCCATAGGATGTCCCAGAATAATGTTTGGTCACAATAGGAACTGCAACCAGGAGAAAACCCTCTAATGAAGAAATCTCCACTATCCCACTTCCCTACCCCAATTCCTTCATTAGTTTAACAAGACTTTGAGTGACCAGAGTCTAAGAGCCTCCACATCACAAAGTTACTCATTGTACATGAACCCTTAAATAAAAGAAAGATTTTTGTCTTCCAGCCCATCATTAGAGCTTCTTTTAAAGAACAGGATTTAAAAAGTAGCACACAAAAATTCCCCACAGGCTCCAGTATCTTCCAGACTCCAAAACAACAGTACTCAAATGGTTTCATTTAATAAATCCACCTTGGCCCTTAACAAAAAAAAAAAAAAAAAAAAAGGCTTTTTTAAGCCTTATTTAAACCTTGTAATTGCAATCAATATCAGTGTGTTGAAAATAAAGTTCCCATAAAGGCTAAATATTACTGCAGGTCAGGAGTATAATAAAAATGCCTTAGAAGATGTAAGGTGTACAAACTTGGATAAGGGAGACTCAGGCTTTTCTCTCTGTCGTTTTCTGCTACCACTAATGTTTTTCACCTTTGCAATATAGCAGATAAAATGTCTCTTTGGTATATAACTTCTAGGGCAAAAACCTCTGTGAAAGCTGGAGACTGATATTGAGGAAAAAAACTATTCTACCATTTCTGCAGGTCTCATGGGAAAAAAAACTCTGAAGAACCCAGTAGCAGGTGCAAACTCACAGCATCAGACACAGTCAGTTATGAAACTAGAAATAATTGGGCCTCTTTTCCTCAATAGTTGTAGTTTCCTCCCAGGAGAGCACAGAGAACATTTATTAGAAGTACCAAAGGCAGCTGGGAGCATTAATTACTTTGGACTTGGAAGAGTTTTATGCATTACATCGAGGCAGTGCTTTTGACATATTTCAAAATGTCACAGGAGAAAAAAAATAAAAATCAGGCTTCGGGGCTTTTAAATAGAAGTTTATGGACTAGAAACTATAGGCATGTGGAAGTGGTTGGAGACAGACTATCATTTTTAGACAAATGACAGGTCAGGAAGTTAGATATATTTTTTTACTATTCAGAAGTTTTTGCCCTGCTCAAGCAGCTGGAATGGGGTATTTCCTTTGGTTAGAGGTTACAGTCCCTCATGTGATTAAACTGGGCTGTCAGCCTCACGGTGGGGTCTTCTAAGCTCTGGCATAAAACAACTGTATTACAGAGGCACAAGAAATTGATAGCATTTGTGATTTGCAGGTTGCTGCAGCCCTTGGAACAGGCATTACCTGGCAGAAGGCACTACATGACTGGCCTCAAGTGCTGGGCAAGGAGAATCCATTCAATGACCAGATTGAAGCCATATTCAAAGATCAAGGCGGACACTGACTTCTGAACTGCCCTCACATGATTTATGGTGGTGCTTCCATGAGTCAAGATGATTAAAGACACACACAAAGAAGGGGGGAGGGGAAGTTATCAGAGCCAGTAGCAGTGGACATAGTAAGAGAATTCTTTTCAGTTTGTATCTCACCTGCACAAGGCTATGCTTTTTCTGTGGAGCTACAAAAATAAAAATCAAAGGATAGCTGCCATCTAGATCATTTATTGTACCAGTTTGAAAATGTGTATTTCTTTTAACTGTGTATAGCAAACTCCTACCCCTACCTAATTTTTTTTCTTCTGCAGAACATTTCTAGGCTATTTGTAGCATTTCAACAGTTAATCTGATCCCAAAAGTAGAGGGGGACACCCCAAACTCATTATATTGCTATAATTTGTATGTAATTGCCTTGACTGTCAATACATTATTTAGCTGCTTTTTGCTTATTAAGGTATGCCAGGAATAACAAGGCACTACAATTTCAATGTGCCTGGCAACATCAACACAGGCTGACTGTGCACAGGCTCTCTTCCACCATTAATAAGATATTAATAAACATTTCATATATTTAAAGCAGGTTGCTTTTTCAACCTATAACGTATCGTTGCTTTTTTTTCTTCCTAAGAAATATAATATGCCCAGTCCTGTGTCTTTTACAGACATGTCTGGGGAATCACCGAAAACACTGGGCAGCCCTTACTTCATAGGCAGGCTTGAAGATGGAGAACTACTGTTTTTTCACCAGCTTATCCAATGCTCTTAGCAAAATAAAGAAATATTTAAAAATTAGAAACAACTCTACCCTACCCATAATCTTACTGATCAGAGATAATAAAATGACATTAATTATGGGTAGAAAAGATCCAGTAAAGTGCAAGCATTAACGTGTCATGACTAAAACCCACCCCAACAGCCCAAAGCTCAGGTAGAATTGCTCTGCTCCTTGTTCTGAACACAGCCCTTGCACAAGGCTGTGTCAGATGTGAGGCAGCTCTTGGACTGTGGTCCAAACACAAGGCCTGTCTGTAGGACATGCACTCACTCAGCATTTTGAACAGGCAAGGGATGACTATTTTTATTGAAGCATGTATTATCGCTTTCCTAGATCCTGATCCTTTTTATAGAGTACAGTCAATGCTGGGTCTTTTATTAAGATATTAAGATAGAAATTAAGATAGAAATTCCTTTGGGATAACTGCTAACACTTAAGTAAATATTCAAGTCACCTACTCTAGGAAACCAGAAGGGAATACATTCCTTAATTGAATGATACTTGTTAATAAGGCCCCAATTTATTCAAGGCATTTAGATGTTCCCAAATATCTAGTCTCCCAAGGACTAGTTTCAACTGCAGAGGCATGCCTTGGAAAGACTATTTAGCATCAGAAGGAAAAGGAAATCTCCCTGCTTCCTGTAGAAATTCTCTTTAAGCAACATAACATTCCATGTACCCTGGCCAGGTAAAGCACCTTCTATTTTTGTATTACCTATTCAGGCCATTTATCTTTCATTAAATATAACATAAGAACAGAAACAAGCACATCCATGTGTTTTTGCTACAGCCCAAGTACAGCACAGGCAATAATTACAGAATATCAGGTTCTTTTCTCTACATCAACACAAAGAAGTGTAGCAATTAAAAGCGGGAAGGGAGTCATGTTTGGAAGCCTAATTTTCAAGGCAATTTCTTTGCAAACTATTGTATTTCATTTGAGGTTGGGATTTATTATCACTCATTAGGAGTTTTACAAAGTAGTAAAAGTAGAATTTCTTCAGCTAAAATAAGTTTAATTGCCCAGAGCAAAGCATTTTTCATTTAGAAACTTTCTTACTTGTGAACTTCTTGAGTTTTTGAACAATACAGGAAAAAAGATTTCTTATAAAATTAGAACATATTTTCAAAGATGACCTAAAACCTCCATAGCAGAGTCCCAAAGCAAAGCCCTCTCAAAGGTTTGCAGAGTACCATTCCTCTGTGCTGGATACAAGGTCTCTGAGGGACACCAAGGAATGGGCTTGCCCCTGGCTGAAGCCACACTACCCAAAGCACATGCCCTTGGTGCCTCAAGGTGAGCTCTGCACATCCAAACCAGGCTGCATGCAGAAACCTGATATATAACTAATGCAGTAACTACCTATCTGTTAAGAAAGATGAATTTTGGGACTATTAAGTGATCAGCCTTTACAACTGCTCTGTCTCTCTAGTCTTTCAAATGCAAAAAAAAAAGCTGAAAATCTGCAGTCACAACCATCAATCACTTACCCATAACATTTTAAAAATACACATGCTATATTTAAAAAAACACTGCTGAAAAAGCTTACTTGTGCTAAAACAGTGACAAACTATGAATTCTAGTCTATTCTATTAGGTTTACTGTCTCCTGGTGCTTAGTTTGGTTGAAGGTGAAAAATGCACAGGGAAAAGAGAAATAGGAAAAACAAGTTTCTCTAGGAAAGCTAATTATAATTCCATGCAATTCAAAGTTTATTAGCAGTATGTAGTTCTAGAAGAAATGGTCTGTCAAGATCATTTTGGGGAGAGTCTGAGCATGTGAATAAATACAGGAGGGATTATGTCACTGGCTGGGTCCAGCACAGTGCACGTGGGAAGGTTCTCTTGGTTGTTAGGTAGTTTGCAAACTCTTTAACTGCAAAGCCTTAGAAGAGCAGAGGAACATGGGAGGGGAGGAGGCAGCAGCCCAGCAGTGCCAGCTAGGAATGCATAAGCATAGGCTTCCTTCTAAACTTGCATCCCATGTCCTCAGCACTCAGAGCTTTGGCCCAAAAGCCACCACACAGGCCAGCTTTTCTAACTTAACACCACCTATTGCACTTTACACGTTTTCCATTATGAGGCGAAATTCTTGTGCAATGAACACACAGAGATTGGTTTCTACAAGGGATAATAGCCCTGTTAGCCTATAAAAATGTTCTCTTGAATATCATCCAGTTCTGTTCTTAACACCTTTCTGTCAACTTATTTTGTAATTCAAAATTTAATGATTTTTTTCACTTGGGAGTTTAAGAAGACAGCCTGCCACACATACACTGCTGAAATTTGCTCTTGTACTGTTCCTGTTGAGCTATTCTGCTGCCATGACTGCCAGCCACAAAAAAAAAACAAAAAACCAAGAAAAAACCGAAAAAAAAAAAAAAAAAACCAAAAAAAACAAAAAAAAAAAAAAAAAAAAAAAAAAAAAAACAAAACAAAAAAAAAAAACCAACACAAAAAACCAAGCCATCTCTCCTCTTCATATTTGATGAGCTGCTGCACAGGGACAATCTGGCCTCCCAAGGCAAAATTCAGCTAGCTACATCCAAGGCTTCACATTATCAAATGGAATTCTGGGATACACATATAGAATAGAATCCTTCCTTAAACACTGTGTGGAGTCCAGGCTTTCTTCAACCTACAAATTAGTATGTTAAAGGCATAAATGACATTATGAAAAAGCAGGAAGGGCTTTACTTTTTATTTTAAATGAATGAAATTAATCTCAAGATGTATTTTGGAAATATTTAAAAACAGCAGAAAAGAAAATGAGATTTAAAAGCAAGTACAAAAGGGGCATGATGAAAACAGTATAAGGTAACAGAATGTAGTGTTTCGAGTGTTAATATTTAACAGCAATAGCAATCTGTAAGTTTTCCACTACTGCATTCCTAGGGAAGTAATGAGCTGGTATTTCAATACGCTGGGTGAAAAGCTGTGAAAACTGCAAGTTTTAACTGAGAAATGTTGCCATTTTCATGATGAGTCTGAAGTACTGTTTTGATAAGCATTTGTGGACATGTCTATGAAGGGGAGGAAGACCCTTTCTTTCAGCCAGCAGAGTATTAGTTGGTATATAGCAGCTTTGTAAAGTCTTATTATTAAACAAAACAAAGGGCACTTTTACAACCAGTTAACCTATTCCTGGCTCTCAAATGGAGAATTACAGCTTGTAAAAACTCCAAGCCCCAGGAAATATTTGTGTATACAACCCTAAACCTAATTTTTTTTTTTTATAATAGGTCTAACAAAAATATTCAAGACCTTCCATTTCTATCAAACTGCAATATACAGCATACATAATTCCACACCTGCAAATCACATAGTGTACATGCCACACACTTATCAATACTAGTTTGTATGAGAAATTGCAATAGTATGAATATCTTGTGTGCATGCTTTTTGTTCGGACCACAAGGATGTTGTACAAGCACAATTATCTATACTGCATGTTATAGAGTAAAATTGACTAGTTACTTCTATGCCTGATAATTAAAAAAGAACCCCAACAAATGCTAAACATAAAATCTTGTGCTTCAGCAGCATCCTTGTTAAGATTATTTAGAACTATTGGTTCTTTCAGGGAGCTGAGTTATTGAGAAAGTTTGTCTTTCACTAGCTAATGCCTCCCTTCCTGCCCTGAAGTGTGATTTCCTACAATAATTTAGTCATTTTAAAACAAGAATGCACCTAGCTAGAGGACTTCCAAAAAAAGGAGTTACATAAATATTTAGTACTTCAGAAACAGCTAATTGCTGCCTAACATACTTAAAAGTAGGAAATAAAAAGTTTTTTAAACTTTTTAAGTGAAATAAAAATACTGTATAACATAGACCTGTATAAAGTTAAATACTCTCTCAAACTTAAAGCATAAGTGACCCAGAAGACTTCCACATATTCATTTAAATTCTTTTCTTGTGTAGTGCCCTTCCTGAGTTTAAAGCTTTCTAGTAGATTTGTAGCAGGCATCAGGCTGCCACATGTGAAGGTCAGTGAGGACTTGGTTGAGCTTTTGCATCCAAAGGTTACGTTCTTCTTTAGTATCAGCAGACAGCCAGTTCCTAGAAGGCAAGGAACCCCATGGATTATTCTCCACCTCAAATCAGTTATTTTAACAAATGTCAAACTGATCAATGGTAGAAGTCAAAATAGCAGGGTTAAAAATTAAGTCAAACATTCCACAATCCTGCTACCAAGACACCTGGCATTTCCACTTCTAGAAAACAGTTAGGACTAAAAGTGAACAAACAGTTTAAGTGTCACCCAAAACCTTAACATTTAAATTACCTTTGCATCATTACGACAAAGTTGTAAAGCTCCTACTAAAACTATCACATGAGCTAAAAATACCCTCCTACAACCTCCATGATTTTAAGCACTCACTTTGTAACACAGAGTGTGTCTCTGCATTGGCTGACAAGGGTCTCACGGTCATCTTCTCTCTGAGGTCGGACAGTTATTAGTTCAAAAGTGTTGGGACGGGCACAGAACTCCCTGTTAGCAGGTTCAATCTGATGATTAGTGCAGTTAGCCAAGTTTATCTGGCCCAGAGGATGCTGAAAGTGAAATTGGTTCGTAAGTCAAGAACACTGCAATCAAGAGCAATTCTGAACAACGTGTGCTTTGGCAACTTCCATGATACTAACTGAACACATCTTCCCTCAGTCAGTCACTCAGAAAGGTGATATATGTGCAGAAATTTATTTTAAAAAACATTCCATGATTTAAAGTAACCATGGTCTAATACTGATATTTCTGAGTGACATCTATCTCTATGCGGTGGAACAGATATAGTAGGGGCAAGGGGGATGCATTTAGTAAGTTTAACATTCCGGCAGATCACCAAAATATAGCTGACTCTCTGTGAAAAAACAGTGAAACAAGTATAGAAGATTTTCCAGAACAGAATCTGGAAAACAAAGAAAAGCAAAATAGGAACCACCTTCTTGTTTAATTTTTTTTTTTTTTTTTTTTTTTAATCTTATCTTACAGTAGAGGCAGAGATTTTTCCCTCTCTCCTGGCAAGGAAAGAAAGTACAGTGATATATTTTGGCAATATCAACTATCAGCATATGGTCTTCCTCTGTTAGCAGGGAAGAAACTAAACTCAGGCATCTGCATTGGCAAAGAAGTCCCAAAAGGATCAAAGTTTGCCACAGAATTTGGGAAAGAAAATGTTCTGCCACTAAACAATAAAGTGTTTAATGGTAAATAACTTCAGTGAGCAAGAAAAACCCTCTTGAAAGCAGTCTTTAAAAGAACCTGGAAATATTTTAGTACACTGCAGGAACACATTAAGGAGACAAGAATTGACACCTAAGTGACAGATGAACCTCTGATTTATCTCATTAGCCCAACAAGAACTTAGTTTTCTGTGACAACCATTTAAGAAGCACCAGTTCCAGTACAATGCAGAGCTGCAAGAATACAAGGACTTCAAATAAGATAATCTATAATTACAACTATGCTTTTGCAATAGTAGATGGCTCACTAATTTTTTTCTATATTGTTAGTCATCATTTTGTCTAAAACATAAGGCAACTAGATACAGTCTGCTTATTAAGCTGTACAAGTCAAATCAATTTCAATTAAATAATTAGCGATTCAATAAGCACAATGGAAGGCCTTAAGACTAAAAGGGAAATCAAATATGGATCTTCCATCACTTTTCCCCCTGTCGTACTAGACAGGGAAGTCAGTTTCTAAGTTTGCCTTGATTTAGGTCAGCTTTATGAAGACAAGCCCTCTCCATTCCCCAAGGAAGCTTTACGAGCTTGAAGTCCATACTTCACCAATCTAAAGTCTAAACATTACTGTCCTTAAGAATAAGGACTCTACTTGTGTAGAGTACCTCAGAACTTTAGACTCAAGCGTTACAAAACAGCATTACCTTTAGTTTCTCATCATCTGGGTATGTCCAATAGGAGATACAATTTCCGGATAGCACACACCAGCGCCTATGCCACGCTCCAAATCCACTGACATCCTCAAACATAGTCTTAAAAACAAAAAATTAATGGGGTAACTTTTTGTACCTCGAGCTTGGTCTGTATTTTACTATTTTTCTACCAGAAGGGTTCTGTAAGTGCAACCCTTCATAGGACTAAATAAAAGGGAAGGGAAAAAAAGTTCTACTGAGAGGCTTTTACTTGGACAGCTTATTTATTTTCCAGATTGCATAGAAAATTAACTCACACGATCACCCTCAGGTTTGCAGCCTTTCGATAAAAGGCACCTATCATTGCTGTTTAAAATTACCAGATTTTCATGTTGGTGACAAGCATTCCCATTATTTCAAGGTAAAGAAGGGTTATTTACAGTATATGCAGTATGAATGGTTCACAAAACACGTTCAAAAAATAATTATTATTAGATATTTGAGTAATTTTTGATTTACAAATCAGGATTAAAAATCATGCAGCTATTCAAGAGGCTGCACTCAAGAGGGTCCAGTCAGTTCAAAGGAAATTAGAAATTGATTTTTGAACATTTGGGTTGGCAGTCCTTTTATTGGATGCTGGATTTCAAGCCCCATTTCCTTAGTATTGGAATGGAGAGTTTAGTATCTGACTTCTATTCCTGTTATCTCCTGAACTTGTACAGAGTTTTTTTCCAATTAATGTGTGCATTGTGATTCTCACAACTCAGATTATAATATTCAACTAAGCAGGGAGATTCCAAACGCTTACCCTGAACGAATTCAGTATATATTGTACATAATTTTTCAGGTTTTACATATTGTATAGTAGAAGCAAAGATTTCTCAAATTGGTACACAGAAACATGGGACAGCAAACACCGTACGCATATGAAATGTTTGGATCTAATGAAATCTGTTCAACTTCAATTAAGGGAAAAGAGACAGCATTATTTGGAGAGAGTCTAAAGAAATCGTGATTTCTGGAAACACCAAAATAACAGCAAATGTTAATGTTTCATTTGCATAGCACATTTACTGCCATCTTGTGGATATTTCAACAGTTCCAGCTCTTAGGTCCAAGTATAAGCTGTATTTTCTAGGTCCAGTTTTAGACAGAATTGCTTAAGATCTTTCTCAAAAAAATACTGTTGTTTCTTGTCATTTAGAAAGGCTGTAAGCACAGTGGAAAAAACCCAATCTTTTGCTTTTATAAGATATACACAGAGAGTCCTGTAAAATTTTCTGCTACAGAAATTAAAATCTCATTTAACATCACAAATTTTAGCAAGAGAAGCTTAACTGAAGTTAATAATAAAATAACAAATAAACAGATGTTTAGAAGAGAGACATACAAACTCTTAAAAGGTAGCCTTAACTTACACAATTTTTAGAAGATAAACTAAGAAACATTAGTGGTCTGATTCAGAGATGGAAAAAAAAAATTCAAGTCAATTTTATGCTTCAAACATAGGTGTGACAGCAAAAAATTACTACATTTAATAGGACCTGTAATTTCTAAGGCAGGAATTTGAAGTGAATACAGTAAATACCTTACCAAGAATCCTTTCTCCTCCACCAAAGAATCCACTTGGCATTTCAATTTCAAATATATATGACCTTCCAAAGGCGACAAAAAGGGAACCTGCAAAATGTAAATGAATCATTTAATTTTGACACCTCTCAACTAAGTCTTACCAGTTCAAGCAAGCCATCTGCAACAAGATGTTAGCACTGTCTTGTTCTTAGGACCTTCAGCTGGAAAGAAGCAATCAGTAAGACTCAAGCAAGACAATAATAATCACTTCTGGTTTCAAGTTCATTTAGAAGCTTTCAAAGAGTTATTGATGGTTTGTTCACATATATATAAACATGCACTCTAGCTATAAAAACAGGCTCTTCAAGCATGGTTAGGAACAACAGAAAGCACCACTCCACACCTTTCAAGCTTCTGCTTCAGTCTGACAACAATTTGTTTGGAAAATATCAAAGTGAGATTAAACAGGAATGGTACTTGGATACTGTTATGGGTTGATGTTTGGACTGGCTCCTCTCCTTGCTTTCCCCGTGCAGCTGCTGGCCCCTCCCTCGGGCTGTTTTATCTAGGCTGGTGTTTTCTGGCTGGCTGCTGCTGCGCTTCGGTCTTGGGCTCTCTTGCTCTCTGCCGTCTGCTCAGCTGCACCCCCCTCCCCCGGCTGCTTTGGCCGTTTTTTCCCCTTTCCCCCCCAGCTGTTTTGCCTGTACTCCTGTTTTGGCTTGTCTTGGGTTTGCCTTTGCTTGTCTTGGGCTCGCTTTAGCTTGTCTTGGGCTTGCTTTGGCCTGCTCCCAGCTGCCCCTCCCCCTCTCTCCCTTCTCCCTGCTCCAGGGATTTGCACCGACTCCGGAGGACGAGGATCTAGACTTCGGGGGCCACTGCTGGAGGTCGGCTCGGGAGGCTCTGCCGCCCTCCCCGGCGAGGACCAGCCGGGTTCATCTCATCTGAGTTTGGATTTGGGAGTGTTTCTTGTGTATTTTTGTTAATAAAAATGTTTTTTCCATTTTCACCTGAGGAACAATTCTTTCTGAGCTCAGTGAAGGAAGGAATTTTGAAAAAGAAAAAGGGGAGGGGCCCTTTGGAGCTCTTTTTCCCCAAATTTGTCCTAAACTTGGACAGATACCATAAGCATTTTTGGCAGGTACTGATGTAGTAGTGCCTACTCATAAATCTTTGCATAAAAGAAAATCTAGAAAGGGGAAATGTAATGAAAACAGTTCTCAACTGGCACTCAAGGTCTCAAAAACACATGTTAAGCAATTTCTAACAGAAAAGGTTCCCAGTCCTATCTTTTGCCACTGGGAAAACAAAAAATAGTAGCTTCATTACTGTACCAGAGGTAAGCTAAACAGTTATTTGTTAGTCAAGAGTTCTGAGGAAGAGCATGAAACAAAGTTCTGCCTTTGAGCTGCCCCTAATCCTTTCACACATAATGACTCATTACCTTGACTACTCCCATGAAATCACATCCCTTTCCCCACCCCTCCAGGTAAACCGAGGCAAACTGCTAATTCAACAAGCAAATGATAACATGCAGAGCATTCTACACATCATATTTTATTGTTAATCTGAATAAGCAACACCGCTAAGAATCCTGAAAAGAAATTGACAAAAAATCAGAAACATTCATCTTTTTTATTACTAGAAAAAACAGGAAGGTTGATGCTGCTACTCAAATACAAATAAAGAACTATTTTCCAGAGAATAGGCACAAGCATGCGCACACAGTAACAAAATCACTTTCAGAACTATGGAACCAATGACAATCAAATGGAACTAAATTTTGCTAGTAGTTTAGATGAACAGGAGTAACCCTTAGTAGTTAAAAGTGCTTATCTGTGGGCCTCAGTGCCTGCAGAACACAAATCGGTGTTGTGGTTAGAAAAATCAATCACCTTCAAATTGCGGACTTTCTGCAGCTTCCTCCCAGACATAAGATACGCACAAGCAGGTGATCAAATAATTTTTATGTGTTAGATCTACTCAACTAACACAGCATGTATGGCTTGCTTCTATACTCAACAGGAATAGTATAACACAGAAAAATACTAAGCATTAGGTAGGAGTCCGCATAACCACTTGAAAAGCAAAAAATAATAAAGCAATTCCTTGTAATAAAAATACAAAATCCAGTACTGATGCAACTTCCCAACAAAGACAACTGTAACCTTACATGCTACACCAGGGAATAATGGCACATGACCCTAACAAAGCACAGTAAACCCCATTTCCGAATGAGGGCCTCAAGGACATTTGGTCATTCCCTACTTCAAGTCCATGAGTTTTGCATCCTCTTTAAGCTTCACGTCAGAAGAGAAGAACCCAATTTATCAAATTTAACAGTGAAGAACTGAGGGACTGGCAAATCAAAGAGGTCGTATACCAAACATAACACAGTTTTGCAGAGCCTACACCACCATTACTAATTACTAAAGCAGGTCTCCAAACACCCTCCAGTACACATTGAGTTCTAGGTAACAATGTATCTCTTTCAAAGGTTTAAAGGTGACCGAAAGAAAGCAGTTTGACAAATAGCTTAACTTGGTTCTTCATCTAGATGGTTATCTTGCATTCTAGTGTGGACATTCAGATATTTGCTATAGCAACACAGCTTACTCATAGAAGATTATCTGTAAAGGGTCTCAAGATAACTCAAGAATTTGAAAAACTGGTTTCTTAGGAGACTTTTGATAAAAAAATAGGAGATGATAGGTACTAAAATTATCACTTGCTTAATTTTGAGAGAAAACACAAAAATTAAATCTAAAACACTTTCTTCTGCAGAACTCAAATTATTAACTAGATAAAACTTTTCATAGGTTAAAGACAAACTATTTCTGTTAAGTATATCAATTCACATAATTTCTAAAGCTAAAAACAAATACACCAAGCAAAATATTTTAAGTGCCCATTTGTGTACAAATAGAGACTTCATTTTTTTGACAGGTTTAATGCTTTCAAAACTTTTTGCTTAAAAAAATAAATGTCTTGATATGTCTTATCAAAACAAGGTTAGAATAAGAAGCAAAATTATTTAGGTTCTGAGAGATTTTAACTTTCTTCAGCAGCAAGTTGAATTCAATCAATATTTAGGCTGCCAGACATTTTTCTCTGCTTCTCTTATCAGCACAGCAGCTGATTCTAAGTCCTGTGTAGTTGCATCAAGAAGCTGGCTCGAATTTCCTGACTAGAAATCTTTCAGAAACACATTGATTTGTTCTGAAGCAAGAAACACCCTCCTCTAATGATCTAGGAAGACAAGAGAAACATGCTAGTTAAGGAAAAACCCTAGGCAACCTAAATAACCGAGTTCTCACAGCATGCTTATTATTGTGAAAGACAAGGGGTAGAATTCTGCAAGTCTTAAAGTATTCCAAAAATACACTCAAACTAATTTTTCTAGTAGTATGCAATTACCTTTGTATTAGTAACCAGTAATTTCCATTACCTTGTCCAGTGCAAATTTGGTATTTCCTACAGAAGACAGTGATAACTTGTGGAATCCAACAAGGATGAAATTTGTACTGCGTATGGCATTCGGGCCAGCTGGACTGGCTGTGGAAAAGAGTTAAAGTGAAGTCATAACAAAATACACAATCAGAATGCTGCAAGGCTTAAAATACTTTATTTGCAGTACTGTATGCATGCCCAGTATTTCAGAAGTGCTCTTTGCAGTGCAGCCCAGCAGCACATTCAGAGAATCTTTATACACACCATTCCTCCTCAGCAGATCTTTTCTTTCAGAAACAAGCTTTGAAAACATCCACAAAGGAGAAAACAAAGCATTTTAAGTCTCAGGGATGAAGAGCATGCTAGGGCACACTACAAAGCACACATGCCCTGCAGTAGGAACATGACTTTTCAATCTCTTAGCCTCTTCTCAAGTAACACACTGCAATCATCCAGAATTTGTAAGCCTTTCCTTTGCACTTACATCATAAGAAACACACACCATAGCTCAAAAATTTTACTAGTTACAGCAGTATCACACACATTCCAGATTTAGTTCATGAGCTCCTTATTGCTGCAATTTCTGCTAAAGCTAACTCAAGTATCTCACACTTTAGTTAGAGAAATGTATAACACTTTGTATAACAATAAATCTGCTTAGAAAAACAACTTAGAGATGCTGTTTTTCCCTGTCAAGAGTCAGAAATATATAAACAAGGTCATACATGTTTATATATACACAAGCAATATTTCAGGATCTGTTCATATTTTCAAAATATTCTGTATTACTTTGCTGACAGCAGACTCTAGTTCTCTACTTTAAAAATCATAATTAGTTTGAATTAATACTTTCAGGAAAAAAAAGTAAACCATGGGTACCTGATACCAGATTTTAGTTTTGATTTTGTAAAGATATCTTCTGTTAAACATAATGATAACTCACATATAAACACAGAGCCAATTTTTGGGCTGGAAAATTTAGTGTTTCTTACTCACAAATTGTCATCTGCTACAACTATTATTTATTGATAGAGTAGTTTTGACAGCAACTGTAGATTATTCATCCTGGCATAAGATGTTTAGACTTTACTTACCGGGAGTAAGAAGGCTGCTTTTCTAGGAAGAGAGAAATAAAAGCTTAGTGAAAAAGTACTTCTGATAACTTCTACAGAAGAGAAAGCTAAAGTAAAAATAAATTAGATTTGAAGTACTTTAAAAAACCCCATCAAATCGAAAAAAAAAGAAAGTCCAAATAAATGTGTAGTAACTGCATATTTCCAACATTACATATGTAACAGAGCTGTTTCTTGATCTGTCGACAGAAAAATTTGGCAGAAAACTTGACAATTTATAGACCATTTAAGTAAGACACAACCTATTATGGGCACAGCCTTAAACTGTGTGAGAACATGGCCTTTGGAAGGGGTCATAGTCAAATCTTGTCACAATATTACATTCATACTTACCGAGGTAATAGATGTTAATAATCTCTTTGGAGTAATAACCTACAAAAGACAAGAAGATAAATGCATTTGCTACTGAATTTGTCCACCACATTTGCATGAAAACTAGATAGTGAAACTACTGAAAAATTATCTCAAATTTTGAATGGGTACTCATTACTATGAATAAGTCCTGGGTTTTGACTGGACATATTATATCTTATATATATTATATATATAGTAGAAGAAATGCTACATATCAATGAAATAATCACTGCAGAAAAGTTAAAGCATGCATTAACTTGGAATGATTAGCATGTTTGAGAAAACCAATATTAGTAATCCCTTTTACCTATGTAATGGAATTTCAAAGTTACATTTGTTTAACTAAAGGTAAGAATTAACAATAAAAGTATGGATATGATGAATATATTGGTGTTATACATAATTATTTTCAAATTAATCTCAAAGTGTGAGACTGTATATTAAACACAAACTGGAATTATGTACTCTTATTGAGGCTGACAGACAAGCTTAAGCAGCTTGTCAGAAAGCAGATATAGGATGCCATTGGCAAATCTATATAAACTCATAACAGCAACTTACCTACAGTAGCACAAAATCATTCCGTTTCAAATAAAAATTCTTTTAAACTACAGCACAGGAAATAAGCAAACCCTGGACTTGAAACTTTTATTAGAGACTAGGTGGAAGCTTTCACTATGGGAGGCTTTCACTGTGCCAAATCAAAGAATAAAGAAATTTCCTATTTCTGCTTGCAGACACAGGACTTAAGTACTCATTCCAAATGTTTTGAAAGACACTCAAGTTTCTTGTTTTTACCAAAGGACAGATATCTTGTCAAGTAGAAAATCAGACCTGAAGCCATTAATTCATTGTGTGCTCTAACAGAATGAAGAGAAGAAAAAATACACACACATATACCTCCCCCCAAAACCAACGCAAAATAAACAAACCAGAACAAAAAAACACAAACCACCTCCAGAAAGGCTTGTTCAGGGTTATCCTTAATAAAGCACAAACACTTGATATGCACTCCCTTATTAAAACAATGTTTGTTTAAAAAAGCAAGCATCTAGTGCTTATACTTAATACTGGAGAGAAAGAGGAGTTTTTAGTTGATCAATAGAATCTTTAAGACAAACTCCAGGGCAGAGCACATTGACTGGCATAGTTTAACTGAAGTGGAAAAAAAGGGCAATAAATCACTATCAAACGCCTCAGACCTAATAAATAAAGGTTTGCAAAGCATAGCATTATGGAGATTTTAGTAAGACTTCTTCCCCACCAATATATTTCAGACTCAACCAAGTGCTGCAGGTTCAATCTACTAATTGCTCTAAGTCTCCATAATCCATCTGTCATGGCAGATGTTCCAAGAAGAAAGTGAAAGCAAGAAACAGATTGTCTAAGACTATCAGTCAGTTCTCCTAATGCACCTTCTGTTGAAACATTACATATTGATTTTCATGTTCCATTTACCTTAGATTTATTTGTCTTTTTCTTTTTATCAGTGCTTGTAACTTCTTTTCTCTGCACCTGTAAAGCAAGAAGGTATTAAAAAAGCACAGCACATCATTCTCCCTTACACCTCCTCTTGACAGGAACTAGTACATACCCAACTGTAAACTTCTATATTTATTTCAAAGTCATTTGACACATCCTGCCTAAAAGGGAAGAAGAAAAAACAAGTTCAACAAACTGAAGCAAAAAGGCTTTTGTTTTGGTTTGTGGCAGAGTTTTGGGGTTTTTTTTGCTTGTTTTGCTTGGTTTTGTTGGGTTTTAAGTTACTCTTTATTTCTTCCCTCTTTTCGCTCCTTTAACTGTCCAAGGAGAAAGAAGATTTTAGTGTATTACTAGTTTAAAATACTTTCCAGAACTCAGAGAAGAAAACGGGAGAGGTGGACAAGAGGCATATTATGTGCATCTACCATTTCTCAGATTGCACCCTCTCTGTCACAGATTGAGTTTTTTGCATAAATAGCTTTAAAGTGAAGATTCCAGAACTTTAAAAATAGAGTTTATTTATTTTGAAGACTTACTAACAAACAGCCATTTGAACTCCCAATACTTTTTAGCTGACATGGTAAAGTCGAAGTTATAGTTCTAAGAACACTATTTTTTCAGATCCCAAAACCAAATAGCTATATAAAATGTTACCTGCTGCAAGAGAAAAAACCACATCTCAGACACAGCAATCCACCATTGCAGGTGTTCCAGGAAAGGACAAAAGGCAGAAAATGCAAGAGATAAAATAGCTGATGGATAGTTGAATAAGTCTAGGCTGCTCTTCTGAGAGAGGTGCCTTCTAGCTATTTTTTGAAGAAGGAAATAGCTATACCACAAAAATCTGTCCACACTTTTGTTACAGAATATGACATTCCTATAAATAAGACTTCAAATGTTTTTATGAATGTTCCACTGTCAGAGTTAAAACTGGTTCAAAAAAAGTTTATTTATACTTACATAGTAAATGCCGTTGTAAAAGTAAGAGCATCTCCATTCAGAGAATTAGCAGTACTTGCTAATGGAGTTGCAACCATGTTTTCTGCTCCAGATCTCAGTATTATTACATAGTAGTAATTTCCAGCTTCTGTAAGCATACATCAGGTGGTTTGGTTAGCCAGAGGACTCCAAGTATCTAAAAAAATCCCCAAGTACTGTATTGCTATTAAGCAATCTGTTTCATCCTACTTAAAACATTTAGTTACAGTAGAGACTTGCTTATAAATTTAATCTTGAAACGATTTTATTTTCTTTATGCTGTGTCTACTAGTAAAATTGTCTCCACAGGATTTACAACAAGTGCTTTACTACCTGGGGCATCCCAGGCCAGACCTACACTAACCAGTGTGTGAAAGGGGAGAGGAAGAACATTCAGACAGATCAGCAGATAATCTTAGTTCTTTATACTCCTTAGATCTGTCAGCTTAACTATAACATCAGCTTTTGCTGAAAATTTAGTTGGAAGCAGATTAACTGAATGCAATAGCTAAATTTTCATTACCTCTTGATTAGATTTGAGACCATCAACACAGAAGACAAAAAAAAACAAAACAACTAAAACCCAAGAAGAATAAACCAGAAATATATGTAGGGAGAATGAGGAGAAATTGTTTGCTAGTTTTACCTGGCTTTTGAACTGTAGTACATACAAAGTCTGCTTTTAGAGGTAGACAAATTTCTGAAATAGAAACAGATCCCCTAGAGGGAACAAATCCAGTGGACGTAGGAGCAGCTTTATTTCTTTTATTATGTGGTCCCTCATTCTTCAGTTTATTCAATTCTTCCAATAAAGTAGTTCGCTTCTCAGCTGCATGAAAAAATTAATTATAGTTCTACAGAAGAAAAAGTACTAAACATTTTTTTTTCTGCCATAAGTATATAAAATGCAGGTTAAATATTAATCATTTTACAGTGTAGCAGGAATATAAGGGTCAAGAAGGATACTAAAAAAATCTCCTATTGCCTGAGGAGATAAAAGGGATAAAAAGAGATAAAAAAGAGCTGAGATAGAAGAGATACTATTCTAGTTTTTTTCCCAAGTGAAGAAGTATTCGCAAATGGCCACAATGTAACACAATAAATGAGGGGGGAAGAAATTATGAAGCCTGTCAAAGTGTCCATTAGAAACATTAAAAATAATTGAACTTGAGTATTGTTGGGGGTTGAGCATTTTTCTATTACTGTGTCAATTGAAAGAATTTTTCCCATTCTCATGCCAATGGAGCTGGCCGGGTTACACCCAGGATCTCTGATGACTCTAGACAAAAGGTGTCAATCGCCGCAGCTCCCGGAGGGGCCTCTGAGGCTTCCGGGAGGGGGGGGGGGGGGGGGGGGGGGGGGGGTATCTATTCTGTTCTCTTAGCAATTTTAACAACTGCTGTTGTTTTCTGCTTGTATGGTTAGATATATTAGTAAAAGAGCTGTTATTACCACCCCCTTATCTCTGCCTCAGAGTCCTTGATTCAAACAATTATAATACTTGGGGGGAGTGGAACCAAACTCTCTGTTTCAAAGGGAAACTTCTGCCCTTACTGGCAGACACTTGTCCTTTCAAACCAGGACAGATTTTGGCACCCAGACGTGGGACAGAGGGCACTGAGAGTTAAGAAAGGAATAACAGCTCTCTTATGTGGCAATATGTTGTCTGGTTTAATCTGGTTTGTGTTCCATGTGGTCACAGCCATCTCCCTCTCATTTGCAAGCCCTTATTTGAATTTGGGCCCCCTCACCAAAGTTACTGTAGCTATTATCCGATTCGTTTGGTGGATTGATTATGTCAGGAATTCATGGGTTTTTAATTTTTTCTGGGAAGCGGTTGCATGGATCCGGAGCTATCGTACTCTAACTGTGTGTTTCTGGGGTTATTTCAGTAATGGTACTTACCGTGAGGTAACGAGTGCAAGGGAAATTTTCTCCCAACCCATCACCCAGTTTTTTGAGGCTACCCCACTGGTTCTCAAGGATTTCAGATCTGCTTTAATTGCTAGTGTTATTAATCAGTGGCTTGTGTTCCTGATATGCCTGTTCTACTTAGCATTCAGAAACAAGGGAATATTGGCTTGGACAACAACTCTGATACCTGCCCCAGGGACTAGGGATATTGCCCCAGAGCGTGACCCTGCCCCAGAGCCCACCGCAGAAATGAACCACCCAGAGTGAGTGGGGGCTCTAGTGAAGGATATAGCCCAGATGTTGAAGGAGTATTTTTCTCCAGCTGGTGAGAAACCCTTCCCCTGCCCTAAAGAGGGAGAGTCAGATGGTGCTGCAGTGGAACCCGTAGATGTTGTATCTGTCCAGGTTCCAGCTGGATCACAGGAGCAGCCACAGCCAGCAGCAGTTGCTCCTGTGGAAACTAGGAAATCTAAGATTAAAACGAAGCACCTAGATAATTTGGATCAGCAAGGATGGTCCTCACAACCAGCAAGGGAGCCAGAAGTTGAGATTGTCACCGAGTCCCTCTCATACGATAGTCTCCGTAACCTCCATAAAGGCGGGGCCGTGAGCCTTTTACAACTTGGTTACTCTGGGTCTGGGACCTTATGGGAACAGGTGTACAACTGGATGGAACTGAGGCCAGGAATTTGGGATCCTTGGCCCAGGATTCAGGTGTGGACCAGATATTCGTAAGGGAGCAAGGCCTCCTTTCCCTCTGGGACCGGCTTTTAATGAGTGTGAGAGAGAAGTTTGTACAGAGAGAGAGAATGCAGGAGCACCACCATAGAATGCGCTGGAAGACCCTTGAGGAAGGGATCCAGCAGCTGAGAGAAACAGCAGTATTAGAGGTACTCTTTGGGAGGGATGGACAGCATGACAATGACCCTGACAAGGTCAAGTGCACAAGGCAGATATTATGGAATTCGGCAACCTTGGGTCCATCACAATATACCACCTACATAGCAATGATTAATGCTGATAACCATCCAGAGACAGTGTGTTCTGTTGCCAACAAACTCAGAAATTACGAGAGCATGATGAATGGCCCAATGCAGGCCAATGTCTCTGCCGTTGCCAGAGACCTCCAACAAGTCGAAGATAGGATGAGGGATATGAGGGAGGAGATGGAGAGAATTGAGGAGGTGAGGAAGATCTGCGTAGCACCAGTACGAGTCACAGGCCCCCAAGTCAGAGCTTCACGCCCCCCAGCTAGGGAGAGAGGGTACACCTCACGAGCTGACTTGTGGTTTTTCCTGCGACACCATGGGGAAGACATGGGAAAATGGGATGGGAAACCCACTTCTGTCCTGGCAGCACGGGTGCGTCAGCTCAGGGAGGGAAATGCTAACTGAGGGAACCGCACTAAAATGAAGGTAGCTTCAACCTCCCACAAGCATGGTGCAGGGTATTACAGCAAGGAGGATGATCTGTCAGATCCCCAAGAAGGAACCTCCACTATGTATGCCCAGGAAAGAAATAATCAGGGCTAGAGGGGCTCTGCCTCTAGCCAGAGAGAGGCTTGGGATGACAGGATTTATTGGATAGTGTGGGTGCGATGGCCTGGCACATCAAAGCCACAGAAACATAAAGTGCTAGTTGATACTGGTTCACAATGCACCCTGATACCATCAGAACATGTGGGGAAGGTACCTGTTTCCATTGTTGGGGTGACAGGGGGAATCACAGTAATTCACTTTGCTGGAAGTTGAGATTAGCCTGATAGGGAAGGGGTGGCAGAAACATCCAATTGTAACTGGCCCACGGGCACCGTGCATTCTAGGCATAGACTTCCTCAGGAACGGCTACTACAAAGACCCAAAGGGGTTCAGGTGGGCTTTTGGAATAGCTACTGTAGCAACAGAGAGCATTAAGCAGTTGAACACCTTGCCTGGACTGTCAGAAAACCCCTCTGCAGTAGGACTCCTGAAAATGACAGAGCAACAGGTGCCAATTGCCACCATGACCGTGCACCGCTGGCAGTACCGGACAAATCGAGATGCTGTGATCCCCATCCACAAGATGATCCGTGATCTAGAGAGCTAAGTGATGGTCAGCAAGAGCCACTCACCCTTCAACAGTCCTATCTGGCCTGTGCAGAAATCTGATGGAGAATGGAGACTGAATGTGGACTATCAGGCATTGAATGAAGTGACTCCACCGCTGAGCGCTGCCGTGCCGGACATGCTGGAACTCCAGTACGAGCTGGAGTCCAAGGCAGCAAGGTGGTATGCCACCATTGACATTGCCAATGCATTCTTCTCCATTCCTTTGGCAGCAGAGTGCAGCCCTCAGTTTGCTTTTACCTGGAGAGGCGTGCAATACACATGGAACCGACTACCCCAGGGGTGGAAGCACAGCCCCACCATCTGCCACGGACTGATCCAGGCTGCACTGGAGAAGGGTGAAGCTCCAGAACATTTGCAGTACATCAATGACATCATTGTGTGGGGGAACAAAGCAATGGAGGTATTTGAGAAAGAAGATCATCCAGATTTTGATGGGAGCCGGGTTCGCCATTAAAAAGAGCAAAGTCAAAGGACCTGCCCGAGAGATCCAGTTCCTGGGAGTGAAGTGGAAGGATGGACGGCGCCAGATCCCCACTCAGGTCATCCATAAGATCACTGCAATGTCTCCACCAACAAGCAAGAAGGAGACACAAGCTTTCCTAGGTGCCATAGGCTTTTGGAGAATGCACATCCCCGAGTACAGTCAGATTGTGAGCCTTCTCTACCAGGTCACTCGCAAGAAGAACGATTTCCACTGGGGCCCCAAAAAACAGCAAGCCTTTGCCCAGATCAAACAGGAAATTGCACATGCAGTGGCCCTTGGCCCAGTCAGGACAGGACCAGAGGTAAAGAATGTGCTCTACTCTGCAGCTGGGAACCATGGCCTGTCCTGGAGCCTTTGGCAGAAGATGCCTGGTGAGACCCGAGGCCGACCCCTGGGATTCTGGAGCAGAAGTTACAAAGGGTCTGAAGCCAACTACACTCCCACAGAGAAGGAAATCTTGGCTGCCTGTGAGGGAGTTCAAGCTGCCTCAGAGGTGATTGGCACAGAAGCACAGCTTCTCCTGGCACCCCGACTGCCAGTGCTGGGGTGGATGTTCAAAGGAAAGGTTCCCTCTACTCACCACGCCACCAACACCACATGGAGCAAGTGGATTGCCCTCATCACGCAGCGCGCCCGTATCGGCAACCCGAATCGCCCTGGGATTTTGGAGATAATTACTAACTGGCCAGAAGGTGAAGATTTTGGTCTCGCTGATGAAGAGGAGCAGAAGCAAGTGACCCGGGCTGAAGAAGCTGCACCGTACATCCAGCTGCCAGCAGATGAAACACGCTACACCCTTTTCACCAACGGTTCCTGCCGCATTGTGGGGATGAACCGGAAGTGGAAAGCTGCTGTATGGAGCCCCACACGACAGGTTGCACAAGCTACCGAAGAAGAAGGTGGATCGAGTCAACTTGCTGAACTCAAAGCTGTTCAGCTGGCCTTGGACATTGCCAAGAGGGAGAAATGGCCAAAGCTCTACCTTTACACTGATTCGTGGATGGTAGCCAATGCTCTGTGGGGTTGGCTGGAAAGGTGGAAAAAGGCTGACTGGCAACATAGAGGAAAACCAGTCTGGGCTGCTGATGAGTGGAAAGACATTGCCACTTGGGTAGAGAAGCTCCCTGTGAAAGTCCGTCATGTGGATGTCCATGTTCCCAAGAGTCGGGCTAATGAAGAACACAGGCACAACAAGCACGTAGATCAGGCTGCACAGATAGAGGTGTCAAAGAGACTTAGATTGGGAACACAAGGGAGAAGTGTTCCTGGCTCGATGGGCCCACAATGCCTCAGGCCATCAGGGCAGAGACGCCACCTATAAGAGGGCACGAGACCAAGGGGTGGACCTAACCATGGGCAGCACCTCACAGGTTATTCATGTTATTCATGTTAACACGTGCGCTGCCATCAAACAGGCCAATCGGGTGAAGCCCCTCTGGCATGGGGGGCGGTGGTCCAAATATAAGTATGGAGAGGCCTGGCAGATTGACTATATCACACTGCCTCAGACCCGCCAAGGCAAACGCAACGTGCTGACCATGGTGGAGGCCACCACTGGATGGTTGGAGACCTACCCTGTGCCCCACGCCACTGCTCAGAACACAATCCTGGGCCTGGAAAAGCAAGTCCTCTGGAGGCATGGTACCCCTGAGAGAATTGAGTCAGACAACGGGACTCATTTCAAAAATAGCCTTATAAACACCTGGGCTAAAGAACATGGCATTGAGTGGGTGTACCATATTCCCTACCATGAACCAGCAGCTGGGAAAGTCGAACGGTGCAATGGTCTACTTAAAACCAACCACCTTAAAGGCACTTGGTGGGGGGACTTTCAAGAACTGGGAGATCAATCTACCAAAGGCCACATGGTTAGTGAATACCTGAGGTTCCACTAACCGAGCAGGCCCTGCCCAGTCAGAACCCTTGGGAGCACCAGATGGAGATAAGGTTCCAGTGGTACACCTGAGAGGCATGTTAGGGAAAACTGTCTGGGTGAACTCTGCTTCCAGCAAAGACAATCCTGTTCGTGGGGTGGTTTTCGCTCAAGGACCAGGTTGCACTTGGTGGGAGATGCAAAAGGATGGGGAGACCCAATGCATACCCCAAGGGGACCTTGTTCTAGGGTGAACTATCTATGGTACTCTGCCTGTAACTACATGTATGTATATAATTTAAAGGTTTCAATATGATGTAGCATGTTAGCATGGGAAAAATTCGGGGTGGATAATGTTGGGGGTTGAGTGTTTTTTCTATTACTGTGCCAATTGAAAGAATTTTTCCCATTATCATGCCAATGGAGCTGGCCGGTTTACACCCAGGATCTCTGATGACTCTAGACAAAAGGTGTCAATTGCAATGGCTCCCGGAGTGGTGTCTGAGGCTTCTGGGGGCGGGGGGGAAACTCGTGTTTCCAGCTATCTCGGAGGAGGACACCTGGATCTTCAGCCCACACGGCCGGAGCACAGAGGAGCCAGACCCTCTGTGATCACCTGCCCTGCATCTGCCCCGTTCCAGCCTCCTGCTTCTGCGGACACAGCTGATCACCTGGACACACACGGTGAGCGAGGAGCCGCCCGCTCCAGCCCGTTCCTGCCTGAGACCGGCGTGGCCGCTGGCACCCCCCTCCTGCCTCCTCTCCCACCTGCCCTCGGCAGCTCCAGGCTGGGACTAGGCACAGAGACAGCATGCTTGCATCTAAAGGGACTGACACAGAGTTATCTATTCTGTTCTGTTAGCAGTTTTAACAACTGCTGTTGTTTTCTGCTTGCATGGTTAGATATATTAGTAAAAGAGCTGTTATTCCCACCCCCTTATCTCTACCTCAGAGTCCTTGATTCAAACAATTATAATACTTGGGGGGAGTGGAACCAAAGTCTAGAGACTTTCTATTTCTATTTCAAAAGGAAACTTCTGCCCTTACTGGCAGACACCTGTCCTTTCAAACCAGGACAAGTAGAAATACCTACTTGCAAAGAGAAGAAGTCTCTCTGCTTCTGCTTCTTCTTGTGACCCTTTTCCATGTTCCTCATCAAAACAGCAGTTCAGAGCTTGACTGGCTTGATTAATCACTGTTTGTTGCATGTTGATCTCATGGTTCAGTTCCTAGAGTAAACCAATCGTCAAAACAATTACCAAGAAGAGATATTAGCGTTGGGTTCAAACAAGGAAGTGTCTCAAGATGAGCATCTTTGTGGGGCAATGCTTCAGAAGAAAATCAGATCTTTCAGAGAGCAAAGTACAAAAGCCCTGCAGTTTACCATAGCTTCAGCAAAAGAACATTGTAGCACAACTTTCTTTGATCTCAGAGGTATGGTGGGGAGTGAAAGACTTAGATATTGTATGTTCCATATCCTGTCTAGTCTTCCCTTTACCAGCAGAAACAGCCCTAACCAGAAATCCAGCAATATGAACAAAGCACTATCAGATTATCTACTGAAAGTAGGTTGTTACAAATTCTGCCTAATTCAAAGGTAGTGCTAAGGTGCAAATTATCTCCTTTTCAAAATAATGGCTTGTTCTCTCCAGACTTAACCTATAACATGATCCTTTTAAAGGGAAACATTAGCTTTTCAAATTACGCATTATCGTTTCCTACCATTAGATATTTACGCTAAACAACCTAATTTTGCAGTTCTAAGCAGTATGTGGTGTCCTAGACATTCACAGGGCAATTAAACTTGGAAACAGTAGATTAGAAAAAGGATTTTAAGAGGCATACTAGGTACCTGCATTTTCTTTTTGATATTGACTTGCTCAGATGGGCCATTTCTTCTCATTTCTAGTTTTGAAGCAACATCTGCTTTGTGAAAAATTATTTGCTTTCTTGAAGGACAATCAGTTTCCTTAAATCTTTGGGATCTGTATACATCAACACTTAAAAAAGGAAACCCCACAAAATGTTACACAGGTGTACCAAGCTCTTTTTAATATATACATAGATATGTATTATATATATTGAAGTTTTCCAACTTGCTTAAATGGCTTCAAAGAAAGCATTCCATCAGCTGATTTTAAGTTTAAGCAACAGAAAAGTTACACAATCTACAATACTACAATAAAGGCTGAGATCTCGCAAAAATTATTAATTTGTACCTTAATTTTGAGTTTGAGCAGTATGCATCATTAGAAGAGTTAAAGCCAGTGTTTTAACTTGCACATTTACAGAATCAGGGGTGGGGGCTTGTATTTATTACCTGTAAGGAAGGTTGTAATCTTCCGACATAGAGCCAATACTGTCTCCAGATTCTACCCTGGGAACTCTAGTCCTTTGGAACGTCTCAGACTTCAGACTTATATCACTGATACTGCTACCTTCCCCTATTGACTTAGGAGAACCAAAGGCCTGAGGAAAAGAACACATTGTATTACAGATATCTGTTCACCTAATAATCTGTTTTCTCTCTCCTTTACTTGTTTTACATATAAACAGTAAATTTTCTTAAAACCATTTAACAAATGATATTTTACAAATATGAACATCGAGCAAATTTATTTATTTAAGGACACTAACAGATTATCGGTGAGATGCCACCTTTACTTTCCAGATCAGTACAGTTACATAATTCCTGCTCTTCAGATTTTTTCATCAGCAGTCACTCCACTGAATGCATGTGTACCACTGCTAGTTCAGTACTAGTAGTACCGGTTTTGATTTAACGGAAGACCCCTTGTTTAGCAGAGCATCCAATATGCTACACTATTTTCAGAGAAAAATAACTTTGTCTTGTTATGCTTTCATCAGCTAAATTAAATTTGTAACTTCTTTATTTGCCCAGATATCCTAATACCAGAAAATATCAAAGCTCACAAGCTAATTGGACATTACTGTGATAAGCAAGCCCTTCCCCACCCTCTCTTAATTCTCACCTCTGAAATAACAGATTCCACTAGAGGGGTTAACAGAGACATTGATGAAATGTTCAGTGACTCTTCCTGGTCATCCTCATCACTTTCACCTTCCAGGCTCATGCTCATTTCTTTCTTCAGCTTTTCTATGTCTGAACCATCCTCTTGAAGAATTTCAAAAATCTCATTTATCACTTTTGAGCTATTCATCTCATTATCTACATGCATTTGGCCTTCATATACTTCACCTGAAGGGTGACATTTTTAAGTACATTAGTAGCATCAAGACTCTCATTAAACAAACAGAGAAGCAAACTCATTTTGTTTTACAAGCAAGCTTCATTAAAAATCACTTCTTACAGGCATATAGAACCTAAAAATACATTCCCACAGCTATTTTAATATACTATTTTTACATATACTGCATAATCAATACAGAAAGGGAATGAAAATATGCACATTTTAGACAAATTTCAAGCTTTTAGTTCAAATTCATGTTAACTGCAAGTCCAATAGTAGAGCAGTCATTTCTGTCCTTTTCCAATGAACTTTCAATGTCAGCTTTTTAATGTTCCTTGAAGACTTTAATGTCAAGAGAGAAGGGTTATGTATGATAAGTTTCCCAATTTGTTTTATATAAACCTCATTACATGGGGGTCAGCAAACGGAGGGTGAATTCATTGTTCAAATCTGAAAGATATTAACACTATCCTAAACAAGTAGCTATAGAGAGCTAAATCATTAATATACATTTACTCAATACACACCTTTTGGTTTCTCATAAAGTTGTTCAAGTTTTGAGATAGACATTGCTTTTACAGGGCTCTTTGACTCGGCAATCTTCAGAGGACTGGGTTTATCAGTCTCTTCACATTTGGAAGTATCTAAGGGATTTATAAAGAAAAAAAAGTACTATATCTAGACCTTAGTTATTGAATTTTATAAGTTTTATTAACAAAACGGACACTAAATTTAATATTCCAGTTAGCCACATGCCAGGAAAAAACATTAGAATATCCTCTACAACCTGCATATCTAGATTTCTGAGTTATAATCAGAAAATTGATATCACAAGAACAATGCTGAAACCGTAGTGAAATGCTGACACCTTAGAGCAAAAAGAGAAAATTAAAAAAGACTTTAAAAAATCCACTACACAGAAACCACTGTACACAAACCAAGTTTTTCTAGGTCATTTGAGCTTACAAGTAAACAGGCTACCAAATTCATGCTTTTTCCACAAAAAGCTGAGGATTCTTCTGTTCAGGAAGCACCAGAAAGGATGTCAAGAGCACCTCACAATTCTTTTCACATGACCAACCATAAGAATTAATATCATAAAAATATACTGACGAGGGAAGAGTTCCCTCCCATTAGATTCTAGTGAAAGTCTGGATATTCAGGCGCAGGATAGACTAAATATATAATCAACAATTCTCATTCACTTCCCTGTACTTAACCTTCATTAAAGTTTGAAACTTAGATATACTCATTTAAAAACAAAAAGACAGTCATGCCTTGCCATCCTTCCAAGTGATATAGGAGTGCAGAGTACTACTACCATATGAGAGTTTAGCAAGATAATCAGTAACCAAAGGAGAGGTCCAGTTCCACACAGTGTTACTGGCCTCTTTCTTTGCTCATGAACATCAAGTGCAGTGCTCCTGTCCAGCACTAGTCACAGGCAAACTGTGACAGTTCTCACCTGAAGACTCCACTCTGGGAGACTTTGCTGGCCTGTCACCTGCTGATGTGTCTTCTGATGATTCAAGAGCAGAGGTATCTGAACTAGGAGGATGTTTTGGACTAGCTTGAGATTGGCTTTCCTGGCAAGAATAAAAACAGAACGCATTCAGGACGTAATATTCAAAGTGACTAAAAAAAACCACCAGAAAGAAACAATTTTAACATCTGCTAGGAAAAAGAGGTTGCCTATCCAGTACCCTATTTATTTATCTAAGATAATTAGCTGCAGTAGTAAATATAAAATGTTTTCGTTAGGAGCTCTTTTGCTTTTGCAGTTAGAGAATATAAACCCCCCCCCACACTTAACATCATCAAAAAGTAAATAAATCAATTGTCTCAAAGCAGTATCCCTTGTCTTAGCTGATTTTACAAGAGGCAAAAAACCTAATATTTTGTTAATAATCATACAAATAATTAGACAAGTGGTCTTGGGCAGCCCAGGCACTCCCAAAACACAGGTTTTAATCCCTTTTATACATTTCCACACCTAACTCTGTATTCAGAATATGTTAAAGCAATTCACAGTATCATATTTTGATTGATCAGGTAACATATTACCATTTTAGCTTCTGGAAGCTTCTTTGAACTATCACTTTTCTCCACACTCCACAGATTGCCCCTATCAAATCGGCCACGAAGGCATGCAAGCTCTCGTTCACGTTCCTAAACAAATGAAGGGACAGAGGAGAAAAGCTGACAGTTTTAAGATGTCTCAACATTTCAGATTCCTCAGGTAGCTGCAGAACAGTAATAACCTCCCTCAAGCTTATAAGCTAGCTGTGAATATAACAAGTCATACCTGTTTAAGCTGAAGTGCTAAACTGGCAGTAGAGGAATTTTCATTTTGTTTGAGAAGCCTCTCCTGGATTGTCCTTGTAATTGGGGTAACAATGGGTGTTCTGCACCCTGGAGTATTCGTAGCAGGGCTGCGTGTGCTACGCTCTTGACAGCGCTCCCCAAAGCGCTCCAGGAAGGGCTTAATTCCTGATACCCCTACAAGAACAATTGTTTTGCCTTGAAAAAAAAAAAAATCTCAAAATTAAAGAAATCACTGCCATTTTGTATCCTGATGAAGGTCCCAGTGAAACAATTAAGCTGTCTCCTTTACAGCTCGTACTCCATTATACTCTATACAAACTGAGCCTGAAACATAAATCATAACATGATGTTAACAAAATAGTAGATCAAAGCAAGTGGATGTCTCTCTTACTACAGTCCATATGTAAAACACCAGTTATTTAAACTGTTTTGCCTTTTTCAAATTTCCTCTAAAACCAGCCCTACTTATGTCTTTAACAGAAATAAGCACTCTAGTACATGAAGAGGATATGTTGCTTGGCATCCACTCTGCATGACTGAGCTTATCTTTTACTGTCAGCATATCAAACTTGCTTTTTTGGCCATCATTTTTAAGAGTTCAAGCTGTTAGTCCAGGTTTCTGACATAATAAGCAGTTGAATTTAAAACTGAGGATGTTCACTTGTTTTGACATCAATGCTATCGCTGAAAATAAAGACATGGCAAAGTTAGAGCACCTATGTGGAAAGCTTTGATTTCTTCTAAATATGCAAGCTCTTAACATTATATCAAATGGATACATATAGTGTCCAACAATCTGAAATAAACTTTGAGTAATCTCAATTAATGTTAGGCTGCTTTTGCTCTAAAGAGTTACTAAAACCATGTCCAAGAAAACATCCCCTGCAAAATACAGAATCTGTACAACTCACAATAATTATCACAGAACTCATCAGCATTTTACTCAAGTTACAGCTGAAAATAGGTATTATCTAGTAATAGGCATTATATTTAACTAATACATAGTTTTCAACACAGCACACATAGGCCTAATTTGGATGAATATTTACTGAAGCTGAAAAATAGACTACCTGGTGTTGTGGGTTTACCCTTAGGTTCAAGTTGCACATGTGTTCCTTTGACTGGCTCTGCTTTGGATTGAAGTGGTTGAGGCAAAGCTGACTTCGCTGTTTGTGTATGCTCTTCAGTTTTCTGAGGACTGCAGTGATTCTCTGTTGGCTGTTGTACTTCAGATTCTTTAGAACAGGGATCAGTAACTCTTGAAGATTGTGTTAAACCGTTTGGATCCTTAACAAGGGAAAAAGAAAAAAAAGAAGAGACATGTTCTTATTCTCTCAAGAGGAAAAAGAATGAAAGCACTCTGCGTAGCATACTATCACCTAATACACCTATTCCTTCAACAGAGGAAAAAGCCAAGAACAAGTGTTAAGTTTTAAATAGACTTTCTTTTTAATCCATTATTCCAAATTGTTTCAGTGCTTGATTCCAGGTGCTCTTGCCAGCTGTTTCAGGTATTATCCCACATTTCCCTAAACAAGAACACACATGGCACATATTATCATTGCAGAAACTGCACAAATTTAATAGCAAGTGTCTGGTACTACTTATTTCATCATTCTGATTGAGCCTTCAGACAGCAACAACATTTACCATTTCAGCCAATCAACTACAAGAAGTTTCAGAGTGAAACCCAGAATCTCTGTAACAAGCTCCCCTTCTGATGGTCAAGAGCAGCACATTGATATCAACAAAACACAAAAGTACTCTCATCTTTAAGTCTCAATAAAAGGAATTCTAAGCTGTTTCGAACCTGCTATTAAAAAAAGGGCACATGGGATTGCAATAAAGCAGAAGCTGCAAATAGACTAAGGCTGCTCACACCAAATCTTTAAATTCCAATTAAACAGTTACGTGCTAACATTTGTCTGCCCAATACAATACTCAAATTAATTTTTAATCAGCAACTAAATCAGACACTCACCGCTCTCTTTGAGTTTGCTGGTTTATTAATAGAAGCCTCAACAAGCCTTTGAGAACAGGATGCAGCTTCCTGCTTTACACTGCTACTATTGATTCTAGCAGATGCTCCACTTGTAGTGGACAATTTGGATAAACAAGTAGTGCCAGGCTGTTCTTGTGCATTGTGTTGCTTTGCAGATGGATGACTTAGGTCATCTTCCCAGGAACCAATTGTAGCAGCAAGGTTAGCTAAACGGCCTCTTCTCCCAATAGGGGTTTCACTTGCCAGGGCATTGGATGTCTGCTTAGATGGAGAAACAGACAGATCTTTTGACTGGAGAGGAGAGAGGGGAACACATTCAGAGGGATCTGGAAAAAAAGAAAACACATTTATTTTGCTAATAAATATAGATAGATAGATAGATAGATAGATAGATAGATAGATAGATAGATAGATAGATAGATAGATAGATGGATGCATCTTTTGCATTATACTATGTATTGTTTTTATAAAAAATTAGATGTTCCTGCCATCAGCAAAATCAAACTACCAGCCGTGGAGGTGTTGAGACTAAGAAAATTAAACATTTTTTATCAAGCAGTTTACTGATTTTATGTCAGTGTTGTGAGGAGCAAGACATCAGACTAGTAGAGAAAAAAAGAGTTTAAAATTAAGCTGTTGACAACAATATTTTAGATCTGCCCTAGTACTGTCTTATAATTCTTTAAGAAAATAATAACCTTCCCACACACAAAATTATCTTCTTCTAGCCAACATAATCATCAATGCAAACACTGAGAGACACCAATGGTGCTTAGCAAGAGAAACATACCCTCACTGTCCCAGCAGCGCCGTTGTTCCGCCAACTTTTGCATACGTGTTTTGACTGAAAGGGCTGCAGGAATTTCTGACATGTTGTTTGGTTTTACTCTCTCAAGAGGCTGAACCAATGAAGCTCTGTTAGAAGCAGTTTCGTGTGATTCTGAAGTCATCTGAGGAGAATCATGGCTTGTGGAACTTGAAGGAATTGGCTGTACGTTCTCCGAACTAGAAGTTTGAGTCTCTATATCATTAGGGCAGAGCCTTTTTAATGGTGATGGCTTTGTATCTGGTTTTACTGGATAGGTCAGAGTATTCAAGCAAATTAGCATTCAAACAATCTAAAATATTTTCTGACAACACAAAATTATAGCACAAATAAAGTTATGATTTATGATTATGAATACCCTGATATGCTTCCCAAAAAAATGCTTTCCCAAATCTACTAAGTACAAGGCACTCTCTTTGGCATTATGCAATTATTTTTAAATAGCTTACTAATAACTTGGCACATCTGCTCTCAGGTCTAGCTAAACACAAGCTAGTCCTAGTGGCCAGATAACTGCATTGACCACTATTTAGTTTAATATAAATGCTCAGTTTTCACTTTCCCTTTTGGAAAAAAGATTGGACTGGTATCAAAACAATATTTATTAAACATGCTGCAAATACCTTCATCACCTGGAAGAGGTGCCTGGTTACCAGTTTCTGCCAAAGGCTCTCTGGCCCTCTTGGTCTGCATTGTGGGTCTTGTCCCCATCTTGGGCCGCTCTGCCATTTTCCTCTGCAGGTTCTCTCGCCTGGCACGGGTTCTTTCAAGGAGTTTCTGAGTGGTCAATAAGTCACGTGTTACCAGACATTGCAGTGTGTTAACTGGTAACACCTCAGAGTAAAAGATGCTGGAATTCTGTTTAGCATAGATAGCCAGTAGGTTCCAAATGTCAGTCATTAAAATCAACTATTGTTGTAGAGGGAGCAGAAACCCTGACAGGGCCCCCCTGGAAAATCATCCCTTAGATAAGAAATTGCTTCCTTAGAATGACTAAATCTAGAAATATTTCACCCCTTTTGTAGACCCACCCCCGCTTTATCTCTTTGTGATTTAATTGGTCCATTTTCGATCCCTTAGGTCATAGGTCACTTGTTACCTAAAATCCTTAGTAGTTGATCAGTTTCACAATCCCCTATACTATTGGTCCATTTCCAAGGTACCCTGACCCTACAAAAAGCCCCCTTAGTGCCTTATGTATTTGGACTTCTGCCTGGACCCCTTCATGGAAGAAATAGTGTCTGTGGAACCTCCGTGCAGCTTTCTCGATCTCCATCTCTGCTGGCTAAGAAGGTACAATGCAAGCTGAGCAAAAATCACTATGAGAGCTAATGGCCTAAACTCTAGTCTTGTTTGCAATCAAGTGCCTTGTGGCTGAAATCTGCCTGAGACACCAGGACAAGCTGTTCCTTACAGGACATCTTATCTGGACCTGTTGTGGCAGCTCAGGGCAAACCCCAAGTCCCAGCAGTCACATATTATTTGCAACTAGCCTGGCTCTGAAAGAAAATCAGCCTAAAGGGATACAAGCAATGGCAAAATTAAAGAAGAGGGGCTTCTGTAGACTCCAAATTCATCAGAAACATTTGAAAGTAATCTTTTATCCTGAATCACCATGACAGTCTTGATCTGTCAAGTCTTGCTAGCAGGGTTTACTGGCACATTGCTAAGGCATCTGGTCAAGTCATCTGACTGGAACTAATCATCTAACAAAACAAACAACATTGAAGCAATTATCAAGAGGTTGTAGAAATGTTCAACAAATAAAAGCATAGATATCAGTATTAAAAACAAATTGCTATTACATCTTTTAAATCAAAAGGTGAATTTCTGTGCCACAAACTTAAATTTTAAGAATAGACTGGTATTATACCTAGTTATATTATGGTAAACAGCCTTTTTATTAAGATATCTCTATACAGAAACACATATAGAGATACCAATTACACTACATAATATTCTTTTTTGCTTCCTACCCATTGGGATTTTGAATACCCTGATTAGGTTCCATATAAAATAGCTGCTTTAGTAAATGTTCCATACTAGTATGAAGTGATTCCTTACTTAGACTCAAGTTTAAAATAGGTTGTGATTTGTTTTTTTTTAAATATAGCATTTGTAAGTCATTATCACTCAGTTTGATCACATCTAAAGGATGCTTAATGACTATTGATCTAGGTTTTAAGGTTGAGACAAGAAATTGTGCAATTGAACTAATGGCCTTTAAAGGGAAGAATATAAACTGCACTTGTTTGACGGCACATAAATTATTGTGAGAACTGTGCCAGCCATTATCTGTCCTGTTGTACAGCAATTAAATACACATTTCACATTTTTAACTGTCTAAGGCTGAAGTCTTAAACAATGCTGCACTGTAGGGCAACACAGGACAATGAGAATGTCAATTTCAACAGGTTTTTTTTTTTTTTGTGAAAGCAAATCTCAGCTTTGCGAGCTTTCACAAAAGAGGAGCAATTTGGGAAAAAAAAAAAAAATCCCAAAAACAAAATGCATGCCTTCAATGCCATGAATGTCTTCAATGTAGGTTCCATGCTAATTGTGTCCACAAGTCAAACATCCTTATTTCCAAAATGCAGAGCTTCAAAGTGCATGCAATTCCCACATTAAAAAAATCCTATAGGTGATTTAAATTAACAGTTCGTATTGCAAAAAGTTGAATATGTCTTACAACAGTATTCCTACAGTTCTATTCAAATAGAAGTACATTCCTTTCTGTTTTCTTAGTTAAGCAAAATAGAGTTTCAGTTGTTACATATCAGATGTCACTTCCCAAGGCAGCACACCTCTGTTGCTCAGCTCCTATTGGCTTCTTGCATCTCAAATTTTCCATTCAACTGCCATAATTCCAATGGTGCTGAGTAAATCACAGGATGAGTAAGCCACACTCCACAACTTGAGGCTTACTTTCCAAGTTCATCAACAGATGACAAAGCTTCAGAGTATCATAGAAGTCTGAAATCCTAGAATAGACTGAGTTGGAAGGAACCCACTAGAAGTCCAGCTCCTGACCCTGAACAGAACAGCCCCAAGAATCAAACTGAGACCATTACCTATTTTATTACATCAAGGACTCTGGGGACTATGAAGTCAAAGGCAGAGATTACTGTGTTACAAAAGCATTTTCTAAAAATCCGAAAAAACCTTCCCACTTAAAATGTTAATGGGCAACTTCAGTTTTTCAAAAGTGTGTTTCAAATTACATATTAGAGAAGATACTTGGGCCTATATAAGATTACAAGAATTTGTTCTAACTACCCTGCTTTACTATAGCAGAATAAAGGGAGCAGATAAAGGAACAGTCAACTTCAAACCTCCCATTTGCAAATTTTCCCCAAACTGCATCGCTTATTTCTTTTTGCTCATCCTCCATGCTAAGAAACTATCCTTGCCTCTCTGAATGGTAAAAACTACTTCAAAGTACAAAATAACCCAGACAATTTCTAACATCCTGTAGTAACAAACAAACCTTTTTGTGCAAGAAAGCTGAGTTATAAAATCATCTATGAATGGAGAGTCACAAGTAGTATGTTCATTGTGATTCTGAGAAAGTACCCACTGCACCATATCCTCAGTGTGATCTGTATTAATAATATGGTTGAGATTCAGGTTATCAGATCTTTTTTCACAAGATTAACCAAAAGAAACATTATTTCAGAACTGACTTGAAAGCATTCCACTGACCCTTACACCAAGATTTGAGCTTAAATTCTTTGAGACACAGACAACATTTGCTACTGCCAAGTGATCAGCAGACACTGAAGTAACAATATGCTTCATTCCATTGAGGCTTGAATTATTACATTTTACATAATCAACACTTACAGTGCCTCACCAGATCCCTGCAAGTAACAGAGTAAGGTAATGTGTAGACAGAGATTATTTGAAAACAGTTAAACTAAAGGAAAGTTATATTTAAAAAAAATAGCAACACAAACCACAGAACATAAAAATAGGTTGTAAAATGCTTTCTTTTCACAGAACTTTGGAAAGTTACTAAACTTCAATACAATAGGACACTAGTATTGGTCAGAACTTTACACAACAGTGGAATGTCCTCCACAGCAGAAATATTCTTGATAAGGTGACTTTTTATGCACTCTGTAATACTGGCTAACACTTAAATGAAGTTTACTCTTGGGAGTGGCCTTAGTTGGTCATTTTCAAAGCATTTCTAAGTCAGCTATGTAGAAGAAGGGCGTGTACAGGTTGGAGTATCTCCCAGCATGCAAAACCATTTTAAACTTGATTCAGTAGTCTGGACTTGAAGTTTATTTAAGACGAGCTGGATCACGTAACTCACCACCAATCAAGGAAGAAGGTTTTAGATGTTTACACTTAGCAAGACTTTACATGGGGATAGGGTAGAAATGCCTTGGCATAACATATTTAGTAAATCTGTTCAGATCAACACCTTATGTTCATTTTTTAAAAATCTGATCTGTGCAGTTACCTTTTCCAGGCACTGAAATCATATAAAGAATGTCAGTTTGATAAACATATTGTTTACAAGAGGAGGAGAGAGTATTTCATCAGTGTATCTGATCTGAGTGTTTTTTCTTTCAAGTAGTTCAGGTTTTATTTACCTGAAGGTATGTAGGCTGTAGATTGAAGGCCCTTTTTCCTATGACATTTCTCAAAGCAGTCATACGACAGCTTTAAAACTACACCTCTGACATGAAACCAGAGTACAGCATAACACCTTTAAGAAACCTTCATACAGATTCAAGGTGGCCAATTCCTCACTTTACTATAATTTTGCCTTTGTAAAACTTAAGCATGCACACAGCCAATTCACCCTAACCGTTTTGGGTTATTTATATAAAAGAGGAACTGTGCCTGCCAAAGAAAGTGACTAATCGCAGGTGGCAATAGTGCCAAATATGACGCTTTTTTAATCAGATGTTCTCCACTTTGGACAGATTTATGATGCGACCTTTAGGTATGCCAAGCACAGAGCGTCAACAGCGCTCCCGTCTGCTCCTGGGATCCCTTCCACCCCCGCTGGAAATCTTATCTGCCAGACGCGCATGAAAGACAAACGCTCGGCTTGGGAAAGGGCCTCTCCTACACAAACCCTTGCGCGAATCACCCGCGTTCCGTCCTCTCCCGGCAGGATCACAGCCCGGGCAGCTCCAGGAGCGGAGGAACGGGCAGGAGCAAGGCGGGGCGGGGCTGCGAGCGTCTCCCCTCTGCCGAGAAAGAGGGTCACTGCAAAGCCGCAAATCCCTCCGCGAGCGGGGACGAGGGTGGCTGGCAGGACGCTGGCAGGACTCAGCCAGAAGCAAGCATTCCGCCCACGAGAGCGCGGCGCAAGGAGCAGCTCCCTTCCCTTCGGACCCCAACAAGACCCTTCCCTGCCCAGGGTCCCCGAAGTCCCCAACAATGACAGCTCGATGCCTCCCTGGCTGCGCTCCCTCCCCAGCTGACTGCCCAGGGGGAACAGGACGGGGCCAGGCTATGCCCTCACCTCGGTGAACGGGTCCATCGCTGTACCGGTGCCACCAGTATCCGCTCGCCAGGGTCGCCCACGAACAAGCAAACCTCCACCCCAACCGCTACCGGGATTTGAATTTCAGCGCCCGCCGCGTGCAGGCACGACGGGAAAGGGGGCGGAGCCCGCACGCGGGCTCTGACTGACAGAGGCGCCGCCCAGCCGGCAGCAGGCAGCTGCACGCGCCTGCCCGCCCCAGGGCGGGACGGAGGAGCACGGCGGCGCCGCAGGAGGGCGAGCCCGCTTTCCCCGCCTTGGAATCGGGGCTGGATTCGTGGGCTGCGCCCCCGTGTTCTGCGTGTGACCCTGTCTGTGGCCCTGGGCCTTGTCCCCTGTCCCCTGTCGTCCAGGGCTTCCTTGTGTTGAGTGCCCGGATCCCATCCAGCCATGTCACAGAATTTTTTTGGAAAAGACCTATGAGATCATGGAATCTAACTGTAGCTGAACACCACACTGACAAACCAGACCGTGGGACTGAGTGCCACGTCCAGTCTTTAACACCTCCAGGGATGGTGACTCCGCCATCTCCCCCGGCTAATTCCCATGACTAATAATGCCTTTTGTGAAGAAATTCGTCCTAATATCCAACCTAAATCTCCCCTGGCACAGCATAAAGACTATGTCCTCTTGAACGCACCTTCATGCTCCTCCTCGCTGACAGCCCCTCTTCGAATTAAGAGGCTTTTACCTCCTTTACAGGCAAGTAGAGCAATAGTGCCTGGTTGATCATACATCTTGCTCCAGCTGCTCATTTGGAAGATTAATTTTTCACCTGTCATTGACATGGAGATGTCAGCAGAAAATATGATTTTTGTGTGATGCAGTAAATACAGAAGATACTTACCCAGTGCAGCTGTGAAGCTTGTGGATCCTTTTTGTGATTCTTGTTTTTCCTCATGGTACAGCCTCATGAAACCTCACTTACCACTTCTTACAGCTGTCCCCTGCACCATTTCACTGGCACACCCTTCTCAGTGAATGTGGAATTAGCAGACACCCTCTGGTTGCTGAGGTTCACTCCTTACCATCCATACAGCACCCCAAATGCCCTTCACAGACATATTTTCAGCATAATCAGCAATACATCTTGTTTTTTTCATATCTGCCATTCCCATCAGGAGGCTGCTATAAGCTTGCCTGCCCAAATGAAGAAACTTTGTCAAATTTCCAGTCTATCCGTATATACTGGCACTCCTTTAGACCTTTTTGCTCCTATGCAAATAGTGTTTATTACCTTGCATGAATGCCCTTCTTCACTAGTGCTGTGCCTCTTGCCTCTTTGCTTATTTATAGGCAACTGTCTTTTCTTCTTTCAGCCTTTATTTTGCCTTGCTGAACAAACTAAAACTCTTCTAATTGTCCCTCATTACAAAATCTTTCCAGTGTCTTATTTGCAAACAGCACAGCTTCAGTCTGTAACAGAATCTAAAAATACTTCTCTGAAAAAGTCTTCAAGATTGGACACTCTGGCAAACAAACACTGTGCACTGTTCTCTGATAAACATGGGTTGGAGCAGTCTGAGGTCCAGCATCAGAACTTGCTCACACACCAGGCAGAAAATGAGGACTTAGCAGATGGGACTTGTGACTCACTCATAAACTATGGACCAGTCTGTTCAGTTGGTAAGAAAGATCAGGCTTTATTTGCTTCAAGAGAAACTCGGTTTAGCTATCACTGATAAACAACAGAAACATTCCTTTAATGGAGCGGTAGAGAATGCAGGAAAACATCAGAAGACAAAATAGCCAATATGGAGCTCAAAGTCATTGGCAGAGAATTAAGCACTTTTTTTCTCCTGCCATCCCAAAGGAAGAAAAGTTGTGCACAATTTGAACCCTTTATATAGTAAAGAGTTACTGTAATCTAAACATGCTTTCTGCTTTACATGAGGGTCTGTGAGATTTATGCGGTGCAGCTCCATTTCTCCTTGTTGCATTTCCAAATGTGGCTCCATCCATTGCTGGCATCTTTCAAATGACACAGCAACAGCACATGATGCTCAGCCTGAGGGCTGACAGAATGGAGGTGACTGCACTTCTAGTATACATAAGGATGTGTAAATAATACTGATATATGCTAATTATTGTTATTATTAAAAAGAGGAAAAGAATGATTCTTAATCTAGGCAATAAATTCCTTGTAAAATATATTTCTGTACAGTGTACTCTGAAACATGAATGGAGATACCGAGGAATGTATAACCACTTAAATCAATGCAGTATATATATGACAAATGTCCTTCCCTTTTGCTTGCTACAGAGCCAATAATTTCTTCATAATTTTGATCCAGACTCATCAAGGTCTTGCTAGAAATAAATGGAATACTTAGTTTCTCATTTTGTCAAGGAATTATGTCTGTCTTTCAGAAATCAGTGGATTGTAAATATATTTTATCTTTTTATCACTCTAAGGAGCCAAAGAATGTCAATCCTTTTCAGGAACTGTGCTATAAAAATGAGGCCTGTTGTCTGCATAGTGATGGGGGTACAGCCCTTAGCAATGGAATTTTCAGTTGGATTAGATTTTTCTTAATAAATAAGTAAAATTATTTATACAGCAATTTATGGGAAAAAAGTCAACTGATCTTTCACAGTGTGAAGGCACAATGAAAAAGAGAGGGAAAGAAAGGAATGGCATGTGAAACCAGAAGAACAATGAGCCAGCTCTGCCTGTTCAACAGCTTTATATTTTATGCCAGACTTTTGCATTCAAAAATTATGAATCACACCCTTCACTGTCTCCTCCCTCTCCTCCCCTCACGTGATGTGGTTTAAGATGTCTTCCTGCCAGGCATAAGCTAATGAAAAGAAATTCTTTCTGTAACTGTAAATAACACATTACATTACAAAGTACTTGGGGAACAGTTTTTGCTGGCTTGCAGTTTTCATGGGAGTTGAGAACTTAAGCACTGGAGCCAGTCATTTTTCTTTTAATATGGCAAGAACATTTTTACTTTCCCAAGTTTTCCTTCAAAACGTTTTAAAGCATATTGACTATTTTCAGGGGTGTATTTTCATTTCAGAAGGTTATAGATGTTTGCACTAGCACTTTAATAAGAGCAGAGCACTTTTTAACTAATAAGGAGAACACTTGTCGAAGTGTTTTTATCTCTGGCATCCTTACAATACCAATACAATCAGAAATGTAAAATATTGACATTGACAATGCTGATCCCAGTATAGTCCGCTGTGTAGCTCCATTACGTAATTGTCAGAGAATATTTCCAAAAACTTACTTTCTGCTGAGAAGCTGAGTTCACAATTCTGATTCTAAAGGAAGGATGAGCAATGTGCTTCCTTGATGCACAGAAAAATCCTGTCAATTAGAGACAGTTACTACTTTTCATCTTGTAATTTCATTTTATTCATTGTTTAATAACTCAAAAGTCATGGCACACCCATCTTGCACTTGCAAGCAAAATCAATATGTAACATGGTAATTGGAGTAGAGTAGTGTAGTATTCCTTGTAGTGTAGATTTCCTTTCAAAAGCTGTCTTTTACCAGAAAAATCCAGTCTTCCACTAATCAGCTGGAAAGCTGTCATGATTCTGAAAGCCATTTCCCACCTAGTAGTAGGATTGCATGGGAATCCACAGAGAGGAAAAGCAAATGTATGGCCTTGCACATGGTGCACATAATAATTTCTGGGCATGGTCCCAATTAAAATTAATTCTTCCCCAAAACTTATGACAAAGAGGGAAGAGACAAGGTGACAGTCCTTGCAGAGCTTCTTGAGGACATCTCTTTCCCCTGGCCCACCTTCTTTTTTGCCTCTACTGGATCCTGGAGGATCTATAGTGCAGGTCTGACTCTCTGTGTCTTGGCTATATGTAAGTTGAAGTCATGCTGTAAGAAATTCCCCCCTTCACAGGCCCTCCAGCAGGACCCCTGTAATAAGGGAATTTCTCACTACGCAAGAGCAGTAAGAATATAATATCCATCCTTTCAGTGATTCTGAAATGAAGAGCAAATTGTGCCTTCAGATCCTCTTGAATATCCTGGTATGCCAGAGAGCTGGCCTGGAAAAAGGCAATTTCATCTCCAAACAGTGAATAGGAGGGTAGATCCATAGCCTGGAAAAACACTGCAGTTTGGATTAATCTGTATTTTCTATTACAAACATTATATAATAAAAGACATGTTGATGGGCAGCTTTTAGGATAGGTTAGGTTCTCTAAGCCAAGCCAAAAGTGATTATACTGCTTTTGTCAGCTCCAGTGATAATCACAGGCTGGCATTATCCAGAAAAGGAATATATTTATGTCAGGAACAAGACAGGTTTCATGAGTGAGTAAGTCAATGTGTGATATGGATTTAAATTAAATTAAATTAAATTAAATTAAATTAAATTAAATTAAAGTCTCTCTCCTAATAGTCCAAATAGGAAATTCATAACCAGCTCATCCCAACTAAAACAGTGAGAGATCCCATAGCCATTACAGTGTAACTTTTACCTGGGACTTTGTTTTATATTACCAAAAGGATTCATTCATTACTTCGCCTTGACAAGTGTAGTTGGGGGAAAAAATTTAAAGTGGATGCTTGCTGGGGGAAAATACTACAGAATGAGGAAAAACTGAAGGAAGAAATCTCAGAGAAATCAAAGCTGGAAGGAAAAGCAAAAACATTATGGCTGAATTTGATGACCTTAGAGGTCTTTTTCCAGCCTTAATGATTCTGTGATTATGGGGAGAAAGAACTAAAACAAGATGAATGAAAAGTGGTGGACAACAAGGGAGGATAACAAAGAAACAAGGAAAAGAAGGAAGATACATTAAAATTGAGAAGTTGAAAAATAAGGAATGAGACAAAATAATATTTCATCAACAAAAGGCAGTTGTCAAGCAGACTCAGTTTCAGTGTGGTTGAACTCTGCTTTTTTACAGGGCTGTGGGAGTTAAGAAATATTTGTGTTTCATGCACCCTCAAAAGATTTATTGTCTTCAGTCAGTATAATATTGCATTTTATCAATAAATGACAGAAATTTTCTCAGGACTGTTCATTTAGGTCTCCTAACATTTACAGAGGAGAAGAATTAGACTTCCTTCTTTTGTGTTTCAAGATAAAATGCCCCCTTTTCTTTCTTTATCCATATGGTACAGATGTACCGTTTGCTGACATAAGAATTATGAAATTAAACACAAGGCATGAGAGTACTTAGGTTCTGCTATGTTAACTTAGACCAAGATAATACTCTCAGTACCTGAGATTTGCTTGCAACTGCAACACAGTACAAATGCAGCAATCCTATAATCACATCAACAATTTCACCAACTGCCAAATTGTATTGCATTTTATGTTTTTGAAATATTTTTCTGAATAGGGGAAAAACTGGGACATTCTTATTGAGAAACCATTTTTCACTAACAAAAAAAGTGTTCCATCAGCTCTAGTTTTTTTACATTCAGTAGGCTGTGAGTTTAACATTTTCTGACTTCTTGCCATCCTATTCTCATATTTTAAATAAATAAATGAAACTACAGGATACACATAAAATAAATTATTTATAAGGAAGGCTAAGAATGTTACTTGCAAAAATCACTTGCAAATTTTTAAAACCAAAATAGGTGCTTCAAATTAAGTGTAGTCTATATGTTTTGTTAAAAAGGTAAAAGACATAATAAGGATAGAAAATGGGTTTTATATGAGTTCATGGTAGTTTTTTTCACTTTCTATGTCAGTTCTTTAGAAAAAAACCCCAGCCTTACAGTATCATGAAATCCTTTCTGCAAAAGTAGCATATTTACACTAGAGGGTGCTACTTGGACAGGATTTTAGGCTGCTCAGTGTCTTGCTTTGGAAATCCCTTTTTCAACATATGGAAAATTCACATCTGAAATAAGAAACAAATGTTTCTTATGGGAGTAATTCTACAGAAATTTAAATAAACATAACTGAGATTATATTTTCCACACGCATGCCCAAGAGGGACACTGGTCCCTTATGTCATCTCAACTTCAGTACAAACTATATATATAATTACACTGAGGATGTGTTAGAGAGAAGTAAATATTCTGAATATCTCAATCTGCTTTTGCTTAACAAACTTCTGTGACACAGAAAATAGATTAACTAATGGAGTATAAAAATAAGACCATGGCTCTTTGTTAATGGGAAGGATAGAAGCATCTGATGGAGTAAAACCTAAATGAGTAGTCTATAGTACAAGCACAGTGTTACTGAATGCCTGGATGTGATATGACAAAAGGTTGCCTCACCTTACAATAAAGCATGAAAGAAGGCAAAGGGAATAGAAATGGCCAAGAACTTATTTTTAAATAATTATGCCTTCATTCTTCCCATGGTGCTGAGAATTGTGATAACACTGAATGTCTCCCTACATCTCCAGGGCCTTTGGTTGCCTTGAGCCAGTGCCCACATGAAGATGGTGCAGACCTTGGGCCATGAAGATAGCTGCTGCTCCCTAACAGATGTTCACAAGGGGCTGGTATGGCAGCTTGTGTAATCCAAAAATCTCTTGAACTTGGCAGGTCTGTACCAAGGTAAGACAGTGTTTGCCCTGCACTGTTCCTGTCTCAAGGCGCTGCATCTCCAGCTCTAGGGCTCTACTAACACGATGAAGAGGTAGCCAGGAAATCTCCAGAAACAGCCAGGAGGTGGAGGCGAATGCAGTCTGAAAATACCTCTGGTTTGGTTTACACTTTTCTCCAACACTGAACACTACTTCCATTTGCTGAATTTGTCACTGATACCACTTGGAAGGTGTTATTCCTCATGGAGGAAATAAAATAGCCTCAGCTGTTTTACAGCCCCATTTAACCTCACAAACTGTGTGGGAATCTGGAAAGCTTAGTAGCAGTGCTAGGCATGTACTTGGAAACTGGAAAAAGAGAGTGACTTCATACCTTGGGTTCTACCCCTCACTGAGTCGGTGTTTCTCCCTGAAAATGGAGTTTACTAGAAGACCACCTTCTCCAGGCCAGGAAAAGTGCCTTCTGTTCTACAGGTCCTGTCCTAAGCGTTAGAATCTGGATGTCCCATGAAATGAAATGCTTTGATGAAGTCCATCATCACTCTTTCCATTAGCGGGTCATTGCCCACCAATTTTAGCTGCAAAGGGTCCCCTGCTCCCAGCTCTGGAGTTCCTGCTCAAGGAGAGTGCCAAGCCCAGCATGTAGGTGAGAGATGCTCCAAAACTCCATGTACTCACTACTGCACAAGTAGTAAGTTTGTTTCTTATAAAAAACTACTAGTAAGGAAGATGTGCTGTGTTTTTTGGATATCCTCTTCTCATTTTACAAGTCTTTTGTATAGTTTGGACTAGCAAAAAATAGGGGATCAAATAAACAAAGTGGAAGAAATGAACAGCAATAGAGAGAGGAACATTGTGCTTTTTTTCAGGTTGGTTAGGAAAAAAGTGCGCTGATCACTTGAGAAGCCAAGAAGGATGATGCACTTCTAGGAAAACTTTGCTTTTCAGCTGAAATTATCCCAGCACCACAAAGGAGTTGACCAATTTAAAAAGGCACAAAGTGAAAATGTATCATAGATAGTCATTTTTGATGGCCTCTGGTTTAACCCCAGCCAGCAGCCAAGCCCCATGCAGCTGTTCACTCACTCCCCACCAATGGGATCAGGGAGAGAATGGAAGTGTAAAACCTAGACACACTTCTGGGTTGAGATAAAGGCAGCTTGATATAAAAAGCAAAAGTTGCACACACAAGCAAAGCAAAACAAGGGATCAATTCAGTGCTTTCCAGGGGCAGGCAGGTGTTCAGCCATCTCCAAGAGAGCAGGGTCCCATCACACATAATAGTAATTTGGAAAGACAAACACTATCCCTCCAAACATCCCCCTCTTCCTCCTTCTTCCCTCCAGTTTATATACTGAGCATGATGTCAGATGGTGTGGAATTTCACTTTGGTCAGTTTGGGTCAACTGTCCTAGTTGCATCTCTTCCCAATCTCCCATGCACCCTGAACTTTCTGTCCAGCAGTAGGAAAAGCAGAAAAGGTCTCTGCCCTGTGTGAGCCTGTCTCAGCAATAACTAAACCTCTCTATTCTATCAACCATGTGTTCAGCACAAATCCGAAACCCAGCCGCACACCACCCACTGTGAAGAAAATTAACTCCACACCTACCAAAACCAGCACAGGGCAGATTGTCTTGTGCTGCCTGTACTGCCTGACCTGGTATTTGTGTTGCCACAGCAAGGCACTTGTGATTCATCCGCTGGTGTTTGCACTTTGGCAGGCAGCTTGTGCTGCTTGCCAGTCCTGCCTGCCAATCCTGCCTGCCACTGCCAAAGGCAACATCCTGCCTTTCTCAGAAAGACCCCCTGTAGAAACAAAGCATTGCTGCAGAAGTGGACAGACAGTTAGAGCAGGAAAGGTCAAGAGGGGTGAGTTGGTCCATCAGTCCATACTGAAGGAGGTGCATGCTTTACTGTGACGGTATTTTTATAACCCACTTCTCTGCCCGTAGGAAAGCAGCCTCTTGTTCATTAGTAAGTATAAATGCATTTGTGAGTGTACAATAGACATCTTAGATTTCTTTCCTCATATGATGGCAGACAACAGTCTGATGCACTCATAGATTCACATTGCAAGGATCTTACATTGCTTTCACTTCTCTGTACTTTGCTGCAAGGTTTGCCTATGTTTTCTTTGCCTTTGTTGCATTGAGTGTAGGGTTTTGAGCCTCTTTAGCATAAAGTATAAACAAATTCAGTGGATAAATCAATCTGAATACTGGAGCTGTATTAAGTTGTGCATCTTAAAATAGCAGTCCCATTGGATAAGTCCACGAATAAGCAGCTCCCACAAGCATGTGCATTTGCTGTGTACTTGGAGTGTAGGACCCAGCTGGAATCAGAAGGCAATGTCAGACACTACTGAAGGAGCTTCTAGAAAAAATATGTTTGGAAGGATGATCAATTGGAGTCACTTGGTCCGTGAAATTGTTTGGTCAGGAGATACTCAGCCTGCTTAAGAGTCATTAAGCAAGGAGGGGAGGCTGACCTTGCCACTCTGAAGGGCCTGAAGTTCTGCCAAATTATGCAGAGTTACTTAAGGATTCTTGTTCTCAGCTTTCATAGTTTGTCAGTGATTCTTTGTTGTCATAGAGAAGTGGTGGAAAGATGGTGTGAACATGAGGGAGTAACCAAATAAAACCAAATGTTAAAATAAGTGTGTGTACATATATATATACACATATTTAAAATCCAAATGCACATATATACCTATATATTTATATATGCATCTATATATATGTATATTTATATATGCGTATATGTGTTGGAATTTTGCAGTGTTAGCTTCTGACAGATACAGAGATCAATAAAATGTGTTATTGTTCTTCCAGACTGTACACATTGCTGAGCTTATTGATGCCAATATTCCTATAAAGATGCTCCTCTGCATGCAAGACATTGCAGTATGCATGACTAAGTGACTGTGACGTTATCTCTAAAGGCATAACCAGGTAAATCTGCAGTTATCTCTGGAAGTATTTTTATATTAAAGCTGAAATACAAGATGCATGTCACCTTTAATTCCAGCTCCTAACAATGGGTATAGATCCATTTGGACTGTGGAACTGTGTCATTTAAGCTGTATTCCACAGTGTGGCTGGCTCATCTAAACATCACAGTTTGTCCCTATGTTCCCTCATCTTCCTACAATGTGATCAGTGCCAGCTGCACTGGTAGCCTCCACGAATTTTTTCATGACAGAGAAGCTTGTCTTTTTCCTGCTGTCTTTCCAGACAGACTTGCAAGCTAAGATGTCTTTAAGGTCAGAACTGCTAGAGGTGCACTATATATATATATATATATATATGTGTGTGTGTGTGTGTGTGTGTGTCTGTGAGTGTAACATTTTTGTCATGAGATACTCAGTAATGTTTTTCTCGGCTGACCTTTCCATGTTATGCTTTTAATCAACAAATGTGACAAAGCTTTCTCAAAGACGAAGCAGAAAGCAAGGACAGGTGGCTTGATAGCATCCCTCCTCTGTGCCTTCTGCTGCTAATTGCTTTTGGCATCTTCTTGCTACAGTCAGGAGCTAATATGACCTAAAAAAACCTTCACACTGCCCTGCAAAGCTAATGGGGAAAGAGAAAAAAAAACAAAGTGGAGGCAGCACATTCAGGGGTGACTGACTGCCCAAGAACTCAGGGAATAAAGGACTCATGAACACCAGAGAGAATCAGGCAGGAGATGAGAGAAATGGAGAGAATCCACTGGATGGAGCAAGGAGATGAGGTCAATGTGTAAAATACACAAAAGTAACTGGTTTCTGATTTCATTGCTATGGCATCCAAGTATACATAAAATGTCATCTCTATAAGGAGAATTAGGGTCTATGCAGCAAAACGACTGGGAACTTATGGTAAAATGGTACATTGACTTTATATTTTAGCAGCTGTCTATCATTTTTTCATCAGCCTTGCTAATTATTTGCAGTGCTTGAACCAATTCACTGTTTTTTGGATTTTTTTTCCTGTAACTGCCATGTATCACAAGCCAACTCTAACTCATTAGGAATAGCTTTGTCTCTCTAAATTTAAAAGTGTTTATTCAGTTCCTGCAATTTGAGATTTGGAGGCATGCCTCCAAGTTCCAGATGCTACATTGTTAGTAAAATAGTTTGGAGGGTATTTTAGGTTAAACTTGGACATGTTGACAGAGCATATATATTTTTGAATCTTCAAAGAATTTAAGTTAAAAGGGACATCAAATATGTCAGCTAGGCAGAACTGTGTTTCAGTGCTGGCTCCTCATTAGCCAACTGAGAAAAATGACATCTCAGTCTTTTCATAGCTGGTCTTAAGATTTGAGTGTGTGTGAGGCAGTAGAAAATAAAATAAAAATATTTGGTTTAAAGTCTTATTTTTGGTTTTGGGTTTTTTTAATTATTGCCTGTCAAGACTGACACGAAAGCAGAGCTATCTGAGCAGTCTTGTGATTGCATACTTGCAAATATGCATGTCTGTCTAAGAAGGATTCATGAAACTCAGTAAAACTTTTCCAGATAGAACACAGAAACAGATTCTCTGAAGTATCAACAAGCTGTGATCTGTAGAATTTCCTCCACTGCTACCTGATACAGCCAGGTCTTACTGGATGGTGCTATGGAGGGAATCTCTTTGTAGAGCACATTGCAGGTATGGGTTTATCTGTGGGAGATATTTAAGATACTCAACTTAAAGCACCACACAACTTCCCAGCTCTCCTCTCCCTGGGAGATCACTACGCTCACATGATCTGTGTAAGCACTATTGTGCTGGTAAGTCACTTTCAATTAAATTGCTCTCTCCAATAAACGTTAACCATCTAAAAAAAGTAAATGCATTATTAACACAATAGAATGTATTGGTGTGTAATCTGACTTCAGTAGTCCCCTTAAGTCTGGATGAAGAGTGTAGAATCTTCCTACACCATGCCTACATAAATGAGTTACACAGCCATGATTGCTAAGATAAAATAACTTGCTCCTATTTGAAGTTCAGTTTTAAAACGAACAGATTGTATTTCAAGGAGTGAAAGGTTTCACAAGCAAAGCAGCAGATTGCACAACAAGTAAGATGACAGGAGAGTGTAAAGTCTGTCTTCTACTTTAAATTCTATTTGCTACTTATCACTGTGTGGTAGCCTCCAGTTATGACCGTAAATCGTTGCCCTGGTGCAATTCCTCCATTCTCCTTGCATGGGACATCCCCGAGCATGAGACCTGTCTCCCAGGGTGGCACATATCCTGCTAAGCACCCTTGTCCTATGCAGTCTTTTCTCTGCCTGCCACAGACCCAGCAGATAATTATCAATCATGCCAACTTTTACCGATTGCAGCGATGATGGTAGCTGATGATTATCAGAGGACTGCAACGCTAGATTCTGCGTGAGTTATGCTCGCTTGCATCCTGCAAAGGATGACACTAAAGCCTGCCTATGATGCTGGCAGCTGGGACCAGCAGTACCAGTGGGATACAGCAGGCTGATGTTCCCAGGTGGCGTCGGTGGGGTGGCACCCCGGGACACCGACCGCTGCACTACAGATCCCAGGGTGCAGAGCGCCCGACCCCGCCAGTGCTCGGGCCCCGCGGAGCCCGCCGGGACTTGTAGTCTGCGAGGTGGGCGGGAGGGGGCTCTGGCGGTGTGGCTGCTATCTGCCGGTCCGGGGCCAGCCGCACTTCCCGGATCCGCCGAGGCGGCGAGGTGGGCATATCCCACGGCACCGGGCGCTGCCTCCCCGCCCAGCAGCCGGGAGCCCGCCGCCCAGGAGGCAGCCGGCGGGGCAGAGCGGCGGCGCTGCCCGGTGGAGCGCCATGCTGGAGTCCATCTGTGTCACCGGTGAGTAGCGGGAGCGGAGGCGGCGCGGTTCCCGCCGCGCCCGGGGCGGCCAGGAGGCCACCAGCTCTTCCCCGCTGAGGGAGAAAGCATTGCCCGGGCGGCGCCGCGGGTGTCGGTGGGGTGTCACCCGGTTCCTGGAGACGGGGGAAGGGAGTCCACACCTGCCTGGCCCCAGGAGCAGGAGCCCCGCCGGTGAATGGGCAGTGAGCGTGTCAGCTGCGGGCCCTGACCCTGCCCCGGGACTCTGAGGAATGCGGAGGTGACACCACCGCCGCTGGAGCGAGGGACAGACTATGCCAGGAAGAATGCGAATAAAGCTATTGTTGATTATATCTGGTGTCTTACACGCTTTGACTCTACCTTTTGCTGTGTTCTGAGAGAAGTTAACAAATCCATATAGTATGTGTGTATAAAAACCTGTATTATGACTATATAACGATAATATAGACTTATATTAATAATATAACTTGGCACTCCACAAAACAGTCTTCTCGTGCAGTGTTCATGTGGAGCGCAGGAAAACCTATAATACAGTTGCTGTTTGAAAATAGATGTTTTCCTTGTTTAAATTTTACATCCTTTCATGTGTTATTACTTCAGCTGCTCAAGCCAATGTTACTTTTCCAAGGGGAAATCTATCTATAAGAAATCTCCTGGAGGTGTCTTAGTGTGCCCTCATTCAATACCCTTACAATCGTAACTAAGATCTCTTGCAACTACTCTTTCTCTGCATAATTGATACACTATTCTATCTGTGCATGGATATGACTAGAGTGTTACATCTGACAATGGGAAAAGAAAAAAAATTCATGGGATTGATCAGAGTATCCCTGGAGATGTGCAATAGCCACTGCAATCTAAAGGATGAGATTTGGTAGGAAATAGTTTTTTCCCTCCATCAAATACTTCTGACTGCACCTGTGCTGCTGTAGAAGAAGCCAGAGACCTGCTTGGATGAGACTTCGGTCCTGTGCAGGTCTGCCTATAAATCAGTGTTCTGTGATTATCTCCTGAGTTTATTACATAAGTGGGAGTTTGTTGCTTGTTTTCATTAGAGCCAAGTCTTCACTTTTACTTACTATTACTGTGCCCATGTAATTTAATTTGAAGGGCCTGAATTTGGACTCAGTTACATAATAATGTATTTCAAAATAGAAGTAAACATTGCAGGAAAATGCTTGCAAGTCAGTCCATGTCTTTTTTTTTTTTTTTTTTTTTTTTTTTTTTTTTTTTTTTTTTTTTTTTTATTTAGAGGTAGAAAGAGTGCATCTCAAATAGCATTGCCATTTTAAAGAAGAAAATCCAAACTGACAATCAGCCCTAAAAATGCAGTTACTTACAAACACTGGCAGCTAATGGATCAGATATACAAGTTGGCTGATAGCTGAAACCTGCCCTTGTTTTTGAAGCCCAGAATTAAAAGCTGGATGACAGATAACACCTTTACAGGATAAAAGTAAATAGGTGGGGATTTTTTGGGAAAAAAAAGTCTTAGGTTAAATGTAAAAGTTCCCAATATCATACAGGCTCTAGTTAATAACTAAGATGCTTGTGAAAATAGAAAGTAACTTAATGTCAGTGTTTTTACAGAAATTCATTGCCTAATTCTGCTGTTAAACCATGTTCAGTCATTATAGATAGAACTTCCAGTGCATTCTAGTTCAAGTTGTCTGGCAGCTTCTGTTCAAAACAAGAGTGTTTTTAAACTTTAAAGGTGTTTCCAGTGCTGAGGAAATGGAATATAAGATTATGTTCAGATTCCATCATGCCACAAATACAAACCTGTAATGTTTGAGAAGCAGTGGAACATTACAGGTTCATATGCAACACTTTATGTTGCCTGCTTTTTTTCAGAATATTCTTTCTATAGCCCTCTGCAGACATGAACTATACAGTCTAGAGCCCATAAACTACAGGTGGTGTGGAATCTATTCATATTGTCTGATTACTGGAGATAAACATTTTTTGTAATGTAATTGTACCTTTGCACAGTATGCCAAAGGAAGAATATTACTTGTCATATCTGTGTAGTTCCTTTTCATCTCAAATTTTAAATATTTAACTATTGCTTGTAAACAAATTGCAAACATTATTTGCATTTCTATAAATTTGAAAATTCAAGTCAGCATTGAAATCATTTCTGATTTTGAGCAAAAAGAAACTCAACCGTATTCTAACATGGTAATGGTAATGTGAAAAACAAAAGTAGTGGCTCAGACCATATCCCTAGGATAGAAGGAAGTGCTCTATGAACATGTTTGCTAAGCACCTTGCTCACACTTGCAGTTTGGACAGGATTTGTTCATTGTGCATATATTACCTGAGTGATAGCTTCTTAGAGCAAGACTAGCCAGACAGAGATATCCATGCCCACAAATACCTGTCATTAACCTCATTCCACCTATGGAACTGCTGGTATTTAAGAAGCTTCTTGCATAGTAGCTGCCCCATGTCCTAGAGGAACGTATTATTTATACAACACTCTCCAAAGGCTAGAAAAATGCTTACACTGGGATTTTACCATGCATATTATTGACTTATTAGCTCAATCCATCAGTTTCTAAAGGACAGAGACCAATAATATAACTTGATTCCTGAATATAACATAAAATCTAACATTTTTTTCTAATAAATAACCTATAACAAGATTAGGCAGTATCTGTGGTGGTGCAGGGTTCAAGGCTAGGGACCAGAATGCAATTTATACATGGAAAATGTTTCATTAGTGCAGAATCATCATGAAATTTGTGGTTCTCATGTATTCTCTGTTAGCACTCTTGGACTCCATCCCTTTTCCGGTACTGCTGTGACACTGGAATAAATGGAGTTACAGATAAAACTCCTCTTTTTGCAAAATCAAGCCTGTGGTATTTTGAATTGTTCTGTGACACACAATACACTTGTGTCTGCAGGATGGAGTAAGTGCAGTACTGCCTGTTCCAGCTGATGTCTTGACAATGATGGGATTTTGTTGCCGTGAGAAAGATTACGGAGCAGCGAGAAAACACAGACATCTCTTGCTTGGTGCAGGAAAGAGCAAGAAAGAGCAATTTATTGAAGGAAATCATTGCCTTAAATAAAGCAGTTCATGCGAAACAAAATACAGACAGTTCATTGGTCAGAGAAGGAGCCACCTCTTCTCCCTGGCTTTCTCAGGGATCTAGCAAGTGTTTATCTCTTGTTATGATTCTTTGTCTTGTGTTTACAGTAAAGAAGGAGCCTCTAGCTTGGGAAAAATCCTAGCTGAGGCTGAGAAAGTTTCATGGCCTGAAAAAGACTTAGAACTTGAGAAAAAGGCCTAGCTAAAATGTGCCCAGGCCTTCAGCAGTGTCCACAGGATTTTGGCTAGGGCACAACCTGCTGCCTTGTGAGATTCTTCAGACTCACAGGGGTAGCTGCCCTGGTTGGCTGGCTGGCTGCCCTGCTCTAGCCCAGCTTATGGGACAGCAGATGCCAAACACCATGGCATAAAAGAGGGGCAGAGCTCTACTCTGGCCCAAGACAGACCAAGTTGCTGTTAACAGTAGTTCTGTTCTTTGGTACCCCAATTATGACTAAATGGGGACAGGCAGCTCTTCTGTCCCCTCCATGCTTGTGTCTACATCACCTTGCACTCTGTCCTGGTTTGAAAGGACAGGTGTCTGCCAGTAAGGGCAGAAGTTTCCCTTTGGAATAGAGACTTTGGTTCCACTCTCCCCCCAAGTATTATAATTGTTTGAATCAAGGACTATGAGGCAGAGATAAGGGGGTGGGAATAACAGCTCTTTTACTAATATATCTAACTGTACAAGCAGAAAACAATAACAGTTAAAATTGCTAACAGAACAAAATAGATAACTTGGTGTCAGTCCCTTTAGATGCAAGCACGCTGTCTCTGTGCTTAGTCCCAGTCCGGATCTGGCGAGGGCAGACGGAAACGGACGCAGGAGGGAGGGGGGTGGGGTGGCAGCGGCCATGCCAGTCTCGGTGGGAACGGGCTGGAGCGGCAGCTCCTCGCTCACCGTGTGTGTCCGGATGATCAACTGTGTCCGCAGAGGCAGGAGGCTGGAACGGGGCAGATGCAGGGCAGGTGATCGCAGAGAGTCTGGCTCTCCTGTGCTCCGGCCGTGTGGGTTGACGATCCCGGGCGTCCTCCTCCAAGCTCGCTGGAAACCCGAGTCCCCTCCCGGAAGCCTCAGAGGCCCCTCCGGGAGCCGTTCCCAACTACCCCTTTTGTCTGGACTCATCAGAGACCCTGGGTGTAGCCCGGCCAGCTCCATTGGCATGATAATGGGAAAAATTCTTTCAATTGACACAGTAACAGAAAAACACTCAACCCCCAACACACTCCAAGTGTGGATTATTGTTTCATGTAATAATTCACCGGTGTCTCTAGGACCATGTTTTTATTAATGTGTTGTTGCAGAAAGGAATAAAATACAAATAAATGGAAGCAAACATGACAGAGAATCTTTTAGGGAGAAACTATATTAGTTTTTTATTACACCATATTACTTTGTGGGTTTTGGTTTATTTTTTTAATTGCTGAAGGACTTGTGGCTTTGTTACTGTTGAGTGTTTAGAAGTGAGAGCGATGATAAGAATTTTGTACCTAAATTATATAAATATAAATATAAATATAAATATAAATATAAATATAAATATAAATATAAATATAAATATAAATATAAATATAAATATAAATATAAATATAAATATAAATATATTAGGGAGGTTCTCAAAGGTAACTGGAGCCCTGGGAATATGTTAATTGACAGTTTTCTACTGGAAAAACAGAAATAAGTCATGTCAGGAAATTCAGATTTGTTCTTCTTAGAACACATGTAGCACTTGTGGATGAGATACAAAAGATAAAAACTATGGGATCTGTAGTATGGTATCTGTATCCTGGTATGCAGGGTAGTGTTACACCATAGCATGGTGGTTTTCAATCTGCCGCTTTCATATCTTTTAAAAGTAATCTCCATCATCTGTCAAATGGTGTCAAGAATTTAAAAACTGGAAATCACTGCTAAGTAATCCATGCAGTTAATCTGAGTTGATAATTGTTTGGGGTTGAGTGTTTTTCTATTACTGTGTCAATTGAAAGAATTTTTCCCATTATCATGCCAATGGAGCTGGCCGGGTTACACCCAGGATCTCTGATGACTCTAGACAAAAAGTGTCAATTGCCGTGGCTCCCGGAGGGGCCTTTGAGGCTTCCGCGGGGGGGGCTCGTGTTTCCAGCGAGCTCAGAGGAGGACGCCCAAATCTTTAGCCCACGAGGAGGACACCCAGGAATCTTTAGCCCACACGGCCAGAGCACAGGAGAGCCAGACCCTCTGTGATCACCTGCCCTGCATCTGCCCCGTTCCAGCCTCCTGCCTCTGCGGACACAGCTGATCACCTGGACACAAACGGTGAGCGAGGAGCCGCCCGCTCCAGCCCGTTCCCTCCCGAGACTGGTGTGGCCGCTGCCACCCCCCTCCTGCGTCCGTTCCCGCCTGCCCCTAGTCATCTCCGGGCTGTGGACTAAGCACAGAAACAGCATGCTTGCATCTAAAGGGACTGACACCGAGTTTATCTATTCTGTTCTGTTAGCAATTTTAACAACTGCTGTTGTTTTCTGCTTGTACAGTTAGATATATTAGTAAAAGAGCTGTTATTCCCACCCCCTTATCTCTGCCTCAGAGTCCTTGATTCAAACAATTATAATACTTGGGGGGAGTGGAACCAAAGTCTCTGTTTCAAAGGGAAACTTCTGCCCTTCCTGGCAGACACCTGTCCTTTCAAACCAGGACAGATTTTGGTGCCCAGACGTGGGACAGAGGGCACTGAGTTGAGAGTTAAGAAAGGAATAACAGCTCTCTTATGTGGCAATATGTTGTCTGGTTTAATCTGGTTTGTGTTCCATGTGGTCACAGCCATCTCCCTCCCATTTGCAAGCCCTTATTTGAATTTGGGCCCCCTCACCAAAGTTACTGTAGTTATTATCAGATTCGTTTGGTGGATTGATTATGTCAGGAATTCATGGGTTTTTAATTTTTTCTGGGAAGCGGTTGCATGGATCCGGAGCTATCGTACTCTAACTGCGTGTTTCTGGGGCTATTTCAGTAATGGTACTTACTGTGAGGTAACGAGTGCAAGGGAAATTTTCTCCCAACCCATCACCCAGTTTTTTGAAGCTACCACACCAGTTCTCAAGGATTTCAGATCTGTTTTAATTGCCACTGTTATTACACAGTGGCTGGTGTTGCTGATAGGCCTGTTCTACTTAGCATTCAGAAACAAGGGAATATTGGCTTGGACAGCAACTCTGATATCCGCCCCAGGGACTAGGGATATTGCCCCAGAACCTGCCTCTGCCTCAGGGACTAGGGATGTTGCCCCAGAACTTGCCTCTGCCCCAGGGACTAGGGATGTTGCCCCAGAACCTCCCTCTGCCGTAGGGACTAGGGATGCTGCCCCAGAGCCTAACCCTGCCCCACAGCCCACCACAGAAATGAGCCACCCAGAGTGGGTGGGGGCTCTAGTGAAGGATATAAGCCATATGTTGAAGGATATAGGCCAGATGTTGAAGGAGCATAGCCAGATGTTGAAGGAGTATTTTTCTCCAGCTGGTGAGAAACCCTCCCCGTGCCCTAAAGAGGGAGAGTCAGATGGTGCTGCAGTGGAACCCGTAGATGTTGTATCTGTCCAGGTTCCAGCTGGATCACAGGAGCAGCCACAGCTAGCAGCAGTTGCTCCTGTGGAAACTAGGAAATCTAAGATTAAAACGAAGCACCTAGATAATTTGGATCAGCAAGGATGGTCCTCACAACCAGCAAGGGAGCCAGAAGTTGAGATTGTCACCGAGTCCCTCTCATACGATAGTCTCCGTAACCTCCATAAAGGCGGGGCCGTGAGCCTTTTACAACTTGGTTACTCTGGGTCTGGGACCTTATGGGAACAGGTGTACAACTGGATGGAACTGAGGCCAGGAATTTGGGATCCTTGGCCCAGGATTCAGGTGTGGACCAGATATTCGTAAGGGAGCAAGGCCTCCTTTCCCTCTGGGACCGGCATTTTTTGAGTGTGAGAGAGAAGTTTGTACAGAGAGAGAGAATGCAGGAGCACCACCATAGAATGCGCTGGAAGACCCTTGAGGAAGGGATCCAGCAGCTGAGAGAAACAGCAGTATTAGAGGTACTCTTTGGGAGGGATGGACAGCATGACAATGACCCTGACAAGGTCAAGTGCACAGGGCAGATATTATGGAATTTGGCAACCTTGGGTCCATCTCAATATACCACCTACATAGCAATGATTAATGCTGATAACCATCCAGAGACAGTGTGTTCTGTTGCCAACAAACTCAGAAATTTCGAGAGCATGATGAATGGCCCAATGCAGGCCAATGTCTCTGCCGTGGCCAGGGACCTCCAACAGGTCAATGATAGAATGAGGGATATGAGGGAGGAGATGATGGAGAGAATTGAGGAGGTGAGGAAGATCAGCGTAGCACCTGTATGAGTCACAGGCCCCCAAGTCAGAGCTTCACGCCCCCCAGCTAGGGAGAGAGGGTACACCTCACGAGTTGACTTGTGGTTTTTCCTGCGACACCATGGGGAAGACATGGGAAAATGGGATGGGAAACCCACTTCTGTCCTGGCAGCACGGGTGCATCAGCTCAGGGAGGGAAATGCTAACCGAGGGAACCGCACTAAAATGAAGGTAGCCTCAACCTCCTACAAGCAAGGTGCAGGGTATTACAGCAATGTAGGTATTTGAGAAAGGAGAGAAGATCGTCCAGATTTCGATGGGAGCCGGGTTCGCCATTAAAAAGAGCAAAGTCAAAGGACCTGCCCGAGAGATCCAATTTCTGGGAGTGAAGTGGCAGGATGGACGGCGCCAGATCCCCACTGAGGTCATCAATAAGATCACTGCAATGTCTCCACCAACAAGCAAGAAGGAGACACAAGCTTTCTTAGGTGCCATAGGCTTTTGGAGAATGCACATCCCCGAGTACAGTCAGATTGTGAGCCCTCTCTACCAGGTCACTCGCAAGAACAACGATTTCCACTGGGGCCCCAAACAACAGCAAGCCTTTGCCCAGATCAAACAGGAAATCGCTCATGCAGTGGCCCTTGGCCCAGTCAGGACAGGACCAGAGGTAAAGAATGTGCTCTACTCTGCAGCTGGGAACCATGGTCTGTCCTGGAGCCTTTAGCAGAAGGTGCCTGGTGAGACCCGAGGCCGACCCCTGGGATTCTGGAGCAGAAGTTACAAAGGGTCTGAAGCCAACTACACTCCCACAGAGAAGGAAATCTTGGCTGCCTGTGAGGGAGTTCAAGCTGCCTCAGAGGTGATTGGCACAGAAGCACAGCTTCTCCTGGCACCCCGACTGCCAGTGCTGGGGTGGATGTTCAAAGGAAAGGTTCCCTCTACTCACCACGCCACCAACACCACATGGAGCAAGCGGATTGCCCTCATCACGCAGCGCGCCCGTATCGGCAACCCGAATTGCCCTGGGATTTTGGAGATAATTACTAACTGGCCAGAAGGTGAAGATTTTGGTCTCGCTGATGAAGAGGAGCAGAAGCAAGTGACCCAGGCTGAAGAAGATCCATCGTACATCCACCGATGGTTCCTGCCGCATTGTGGGAATGAACCGGAAGTGGAAAGCTGCTGTATGGAGCCCCACACGACAGGTTGCACAAGCTACCGAAGAAGAAGGTGGATCGAGTCAACTTGCTGAACTCAAAGCTGTTCAGCTGGCCTTGGACATTGCTGAGAGGGAGAAATGGCCAAAGCTCTACCTTTACACTGATTCGTGGATGGTAGCCAATGCTCTGTGGGGTTGGCTGGAAAGGTGGAAAAAGGCTGACTGGCAACGTAGAGGAAAACCAATCTGGGCTGCTGATGAGTGGAAAGACATTGCCACTCGGGTAGAGAAGCTACCCATGTAAGTCCGTCATGTGGATGCCCATGTTCCCAAGAGTCGGGCTAATGAAGAACACAGGCACAGCGAGCAAATAGATCAGGCTGCACAGATAGAGGTCTCAAAGATAGACTGTTCCTGGCTCGATGGGCCCACGATGCCTCAGGCCATCAGGGCAGAGACGCCACCTATAAGTGGGCATGAGACCGAGGGGTGGATCTAACCATGGACAGCATCTCTCAGGTTATTCATGTAACTGTAACACGTGTGCTGCCATCAAACAGGCCAATCGGGTGAAGCCCCTCTGGCATGGGGGGCGGTGGTCCAAATATAAGTATGGAGAGGCCTGGCAGATTGACTATATCACACTGCCTCAGACCCGCCAAGACAAGCGCTACGTGCTGACCATGGTGGAAGCCACCACTGGATGGTTGGAGACCTACCCTGTGCCCCACACCACTGCTCGGAACACCATCCTGGGCCTGGAAAAGCAAGTCCTCTGGAGGCATGGTACCCCTGAGAGAATTGAGTCAGACAACGGGACTCATTTCAAAAATAGCCTTATAAACACCTGGGCTAAAGAACATGGCATCGAGTGGGTGTACCATTGTCCAAGTTTAGGACAAATTTGGGAAAAAAGACCTCCAAAGGGCCCCCTCCCCCCCCTTACAATTCCTTCCTTCACCAAGCTCAGAAAGAATTTTCTTCAGGGGAAAGTGGAAAAAACTTTTTATTAACAAAATACAAAAGAAACACTTCCCAGCACAGACCCAGATGAGATGAACTCGACAGATCTTCGCCGGGAAGGGCAGCAGAGCTTCTTTGGCAGACTTCCAGAGGTGGTCTCTGAAGTTCGGATCCGTTTCCTCTGGAGCCGGTGCAAATCTTAGGGATGAGGAGGGGGGAGAGGGAGAGGGGCAGTTTCGGCAGCCGGGGGGAAAGCAGCTGAAGCAGCGGGGGGGGGACCGCAGCTAAAGTAGCAGAAGCAGCAGCTAAAGCAGCGAGCAGCAGCGAAAGCAGCTAAAAGCAGCAGCGAAAAGCCCCAAAAGCAGAAAAACACCCGCCTCGATAAAACAGCCCGGGGGAGGGGCCGGCACCTCCATGATGGGGGGTAGGGAGAGGAGCTAGTCAAAACATAACCCATAACAACCATATTCCCTACATTGCACCAGCGGCTGGGAAAGTCGAACGGTGCAATGGTCTACTTAAAACCAACCACCTTAAAGGCACTTGGTGGGGGGACTTTCAAGAACTGGGAGATCAATCTACCAAAGGCCACATGGTTAGTGAATACCTGAGGTTCCACTAACCGAGCAGGCCCTGCCCAATCAGAACCCTTGGGAGCACCAGATGGAGATAAGGTTCCAGTGGTACACCTGAGAGGCATGTTAGGGAAAACTGTCTGGGTGAACTCTGCTTCCAGCAAAGACAATCTTGTTCGTGGGGTGGTTTTCGCTCAAGGACCAGGTTGCACTTGGTGGGAGATGCAAAAGGATGGAGAGACCCAATGCATACCCCAAGGGGACCTTGTTCTAGGGTGAACTATCTATGGTACTCTGCCTGTAACTACATGTATGTATATAATTTAAAGGTTTCAATATGATGTAGCATGTTGGCATGGGAAAAATTCGGGGTGGATAATGTTGGGGGTTGAGTGTTTTTCTATTACTGTGTCAATTGAAAGAATTTTTCCCATTATCATGCCAATGGAGCTGGCCGGGTTACACCCAGGATCTCTGATGACTCTAGACAAAAGGTGTCAATTGCAATGGCTCCCGGAGTGGTGTCTGAGGCTTCTGGGGGGGGGGAAACTCGTGTTTCCAGCTATCTCGGAGGAGGACACCTGGATCTTCAGCCCACGCGGCCGGAGCACAGGAGAGCCAGACCCTCTGTGATCACCTGCCCTGCATCTGCCCCGTTCCAGCCTCCTGCCTCTGCAGACACAGCTGATCACCCGGACACAAACGGTGAGCGAGGAGCCGCCTGCTCCAGCCCGTTCCCGCCCGAGACTGCCGTGGCTGCTGCCCCCCCCCCCCCCCCCCCCGCGTCCGTTCCCGCCTGCCTTCGGCATCTCCGGGCTGTGGACTAAGCACAGAAACAGCATGCTTGCATCTAAAGGGACTGACACCGAGTTTATCTATTCTGTTCTGTTAGCAATTTTAACAACTGCTGTTGTTTTCTGCTTGTACAGTTAGATATATTAGTAAAAGAGCTGTTATTCCCACCCCCTTATCTCTGCCTCAGAGTCCTTGATTCAAACAATTATAATACTTGGGGGGAGTGGAACCAAAGTCTCTGTTTCAAAGGGAAACTTCTGCCCTTACTGGCAGACACCTGTCCTTTCAAACCAGGACAATAATCCATTCCAACTGGCTACTTTATAACAGCACTTAAACATTCAGTTCTTTTTGAATCACTGAAACAGGTTTTCAGGAGGCAGGTTGTGCAATGAATTTTTTTTATGTTCAGAACACTAGACCTCTTTTTCAATCACCAGGCATAGCTAATCATAGGAAACTCTTGGATATAAGAGTCCAAGACTTGGATATAAGACAAGTTTCCTAGAAGTCAGTATGTCCTTCATTTGGTTGGTACTGCATTTACAGATGTGAGTTTGCAATATCTGTTATAGCTTAAACAAAGGTACTAGAAAATGAGCTTTAAATTTGGTGCTTTGCAACATGATTTTGACATAGTCAAAATATATTATTTTCTAGGTTATTTGGTAGTGTTATTTAGAAGACCTATACAGAATATTAGAACAGCAGTTAAATTACTTCTGTGAAAACTGCTTTGTTATGTATTATAAGATTTCAAATGTGCCAGATTACCTGTTGATTCTAGGTTTCCAGCACAAATAGGCATGGAAAAAGTATCCTTTAGTCAGAAGAAATTAAAGACAGCCACACTTAGTTTGGCAGCTGAAAAATTACTTTGCTACAAGAATCCTCTTTTAAAGTAACTGCAGATTGGGAAAAACTATTTTTGATATCAGCCATGTGCATGTGAAACCTGCCAGTGCATGTTCAGCACCATTTGTGACATTTTCAGAATTTTGATTTATGGCATTCAGCAATTGTCTGCCTATAAAAGCATTTATGACTGGCCAACTGTATCTCTTTGGTGTAACTTGCTGTCATGAGTTTTTGGTGTTAGATTGATTGACAAGCGTTGTGGGAGGGAGGGAATGGGTGGCTTAAGTTGTTTCCTTGAATTGAATTTCTGGGTTTTTTCCTTTTCTATTTATCACTTCTTAGATACATGTGTGGTATTACTTTTAACTCTTCCATTATAGCAGCAATTAAAGGCTTCTATATTCTTTGTAGCTTTTAAAAACTGGGTAGTAGAGAAAGTGAAATATTAGTGCCTCTAGTTGCATGTTTTTTCTTTGCCTATATTTTAAGAAGTAGCTGTGTAATTTCCAACTCCAATTTTGTCTACCTAAGCAAAATCATGTGCTCAGAAATTTAATATGTGTTCAGACATTCTGAAAACCTTAGTTTTCACTTACCCTTCTTAAAAGTAAGGGTTTTCTGTAGTAGTTAATACAGATCTGAAATCAATCTCAAATACTTGCCCAGAAATATGAGAGTGTTCATCCTCTTCTGTTGTCCAAAAAAAAATGTGTCTCTTATGTATTTAGTTTGATGTTCTTCTGGTGGTGGAGAACTGTGGTTTCTCACCGTGACAGCTCCTGGGAAAGCAAGATAAGCCATGTAGGCAGGTTGTCACATGTGTGATGAGAACGATCTGACAGAACTGGAATGGCAAGGAGCACATTCCTGTGCTCCTTTCCAAGCATAGAAAGGGAATTCACAAACTTACCATGGAAGAAAACTGATTTTGCATAGGATACACATGCTTTAGTGAAAGGTAATAATCCAAGGCTTCTATCTCTTCTTTCCAGTGGGAAAAACACCCAGGCTGAAGATCACCCATCATATGTTCATGTGAATAGGACCTCTGGTCTTTTTTTTTTTTTTTTTTTTTTTTAGGACAGGATGTTTGGGAGAACTGAGGAACACAGGTTGGTTGATATGGAACTGACAAAGATCCAACACCATGAGATACATTTTTATGGTGCTTATGTTGGGAGCAAAACCGGATTTTACTGTGAAAATAAAGCTGAAATTAAATCACTGTTGATTTTTTTTTGCCTTGCAGGCATTTAATGATCTCTTGCTGCTGTTTCATTTAGAGTATAATTACTGTACGTGAAGTAATTACAGCTTAACTGTGTATAACTGTGGAATGAAGCTCAAATCCCTTTTGCAGGTTTTAATCATCTTTCAGCAATATCTCCTCTTCTGTAAACCCTTTTATTTTAGGTACAGAAGTAGGTAACATTTCTCTGTGGCACAATTTATTTTTACCTGTAGTTTCAGCTCATCTAATGCTCTAGGAGGAACTGGTGGTGGCGAAAATGGGATGGTTAGAACCAGTGAAGCGAGATCACTTCTCTCTAACAAGCCAGCACAAATGTTAAATTCTGTTTTAATCCTCAATGACTTTATCGTGCAGCTGCTCTGCACCAGAGACCAGTCTGCCCCAAAGGCAATGCCAGGGGTCAGAGCGATGAGGGAAGCTTCATTCATTAAAGAGACTTTATTTGCTTCTTGCACTTAGTTTGGTTTACAGTGTTTCTTCTCAAGTGTTTTATTGAAGTCAGGTGTTAACTGTAGAACACCTTTGATTAGATGAAATAGCCAATGTTGTCTTAAGGATTTTCAGGAGTGTAACTAGCTGATCTCCCTCACGTCTTTAAATATAGCTTATTGTCTATATCAACGTGAAACTGAAGGAATTTAAACGTATACTACTATCCATATGCTGTAAATTGGTCCTAGTGGCTGGCCTTTCCCAATGTCCTCACCCTTTTCTGAGAGTAAATTCCATGAATCAGATTTTGCAGATAAGATCATACCAGGCTGCTTGTATAGAAGCACTAATCCCTGCAGTAAACACTGTAAACACTGCTCACATGCTCCTATACAGTTTCCTGTTTTAAAAGTTTTTCTTTATCCTTGCAGAAAGCCTTCCTTGCCTGATAAAGATCAATCAGCTCAAAACTATACATTTGTTAATGTAGCAGTAAATGTTTGTGAAATCCTGCAGAGTCTTTTTAAACAACTAAGTTCTTAGCTGCCAGCAGTGTAGTTGTGCATGGGGATGCAAGCATAAAATACTTGTTTAACTGGATATTACAAGTTCCAATCTAATTGTTCAAAAGTGATATACACACACTCAGTTCTCCCCTATGCGTAGAAGTCAAGATAAATGTGATGTGACTGCATTTACAACATTTTGTATTTCGTTTATGTCACAGTTTTGAGTCCTTAAGATTAGTATCACTGTGTGAAAATCAAGTGTGTCCTCATTATTTTCTTTTTCTTTTTTTTCCCCCTAAATGCAGAAAAACTTCACTGGCCTAAGACAGAGCTTTCTAGGAAATCAGTCCTGAGTCTGGACATAAATAAGCTGGACATTAATAATGAAAACAGCCTTCAGCATCCACCTTCTGGGATCCTTAAGGACATTTTCACAACAGGAACCAGTAGCTACAACGTACTTTTGCAGAGCAAAGAGGAGAAAAAACACCACGCTCAAAAGCAACCATCCGCCCATCACAAGAAACACAGGAAAACCACCAAGTGCTCCTCCAGCTCGCGGGGCAGCGAGCACCGCCGACTGAAGGGGCCGCTGCCCTTGCTGGGCGGGTGGTGCTGCGGCCCAAGGCAGCCGCCCCTCCTCGGCGCCGACCCCACGGCCACCGGCATCAGGCTCTCCAGCAGCACCTCGGCTGCGGGGAGCGCCGCCGCGCTGTTACCGCGGCCCAGAAGCAGAACGAAAAAGCATTCTAGTTTCACAAAGCCAAAGCAGTCACAGCAGTCCTCAAAAAGCCATGGTAAGGATGGCGAGGTCGCTGGACAAAAGCTCTGTTTACTGACTGCAATCAAGCCGTCCAATGTGGAGAAAGAGAAGGTTAAATTTTTCGACTCCGATTTCACGTACAATCCTCAATTTGAATATGAAAACCCTGCTCTGCCAAACGTGTTAGCTAAGCACAGCCATGCATCTGATAGATTTCTTAAGCAGGTATAGTTATTTTTATTCCACTCAATTTCCAGTGATTATTTCTTCATACACCTACGTGGTATTTGCCTTTGTTTGTAGCAAATAATTTCTCCTTGTTCTCCCCTGCTGATTCAAAAATGCATCAAAGATGAGAATAGTAGCAGCACTAGTAGAAATGAAATAAAATATTTTTTCTTAAAAATATTAAAATCTTTCTAAAATGTACAGGATTTTAAAGGATAAGGGCACAGTTTCTTCTAAATGGGTTTATATGAAACATAATTTAAAGCAAGAAAGTTTTTTAGGCAATGAAGCAGGGTCCAGTATAGGAAAAATACAGTTCCTAAATAGGCAGAGGAATAAGGCAGCATAGAAATCCTGCCAGTCCTCTTGGTGACACAGGGATTGGGAGAGCATAGCAATAATTTGAGGTCATCATTGTCACATAAGCACATGTTGATGTTCCTTGTTTTAATCGACTTTGAAAGGGTATTTGAATATCCATTAGATTCAGTCAAGCAGCAGCCAAATTCCATTCCAGAGAGAGGTAAATTTTAAGAAGACAATTTTGGTTTTTCATAACATGCAGCCACACTGGTGACATAGCTACAGACATTCCCATTCTCTGTAACTGCCTTGGCTTCCTATCTGAGTTAGAAAAAACCTAAACAAAAGCCTTTCTTTCAGCCTTGACCTAAGTGACAAAACCTGGTGCTTATCTGTATGGTAGCAGAAGCAGTATTCTTCCCACTTTTGCTATTTTTAAATGGTTTAGAATTTTTTTTTTTTTAAATTTTAAAATGGTTTCTATCTTATTTAAGTCTGATAAGCTTTTCTAAACAGAGGCTCATGTTTTCAAGTTTCCTTTAATTTGGGAAGACATTCTGCCATTCCATGAGCTTCACTTCTTTGTGATATGAATATTTCAATTAAAACTAAAATTACTGATGGAAAAGATACATGAATTAAAAGGACTAGGTACTGTAGGAACTGATCCCTGACTTGTGAATCGGTGGATTTTTTTTTTCTTTTCCTAAACCCAAGAATGCACAAAAGTGCTATTGCCCATGACATCATTGTATTGATAATCTCCATTTTCATATTGAAAATATCTGTATATTTCAACAACTCAGTTTCTGGGTTTTCATTAAAAATTTGTTTTCTTTATAAGAAAAGGTTAACAGCTGTTGTATTAAATTCTTCTTCCATACTTCCAGACAATGAACTAAATCATAATGACACCAAATAAAACTGCTCCTTGACCAGAGCTTTTTAATAGGTTTTCCTTTGATTTTTTTTAATCAATATTAGCAACATAGATGACATCAAATCAACAACTACTGATTTGACAGACCAAAATTAATACAAATTCTCCCTTTTAGTGTGGGCTAGCAGAGCCTTAAAAGTCCTCTTATGCATGAGGATTTTCTGGTGCAAGCCTGTCTTTGGTTTACACTTCTTTTATTTAACCCCTAAGCCTAAATACTGAAAATTTTAACAGTGAATGGTTCCTCAATATTATTCTGATTTTTAACTCTACTTTTTTCCCTGTCCATAAAAAGTATGGGAAAATTAAGGTTCTGTAACAGCTTTATAAAAGAAAGTAAAGGATTTAATACGCAAGGAAGTATGATATTTCTGACAATTAACAAGGAAGATGTAAATTGTATCACAAGTCTTAGTTTGAGTCACTAGAAAAGCATGTATTCAAAGTTCAGCTCCTAAAAATACCAAACAAAAATACCTTGCACTTAAAAATGTCCAAACCAGCAGCTTTAACACAGCCTCAAGCCCAGCAGGTGTCACTCTCTTTTACCTACAACTAGCTTTAGAAATTGTCATCCCCATGCAAATTTGAATTTAATTTCATGCAAATTTACTATCCAGAAAAAGCAACATTAATCAAAATTTTAGTCAGCAAGTAGTGTAGGAGCACTTGCTTTTCCTCACTTCCTTCGGCACAGATTTTCCTTATCAGAAGAAATATGTAGGATTCTCAGAGGAGGTTAAGTTCAGAAAGGATGACTTCAGTTGCAAAAAATGTACTCACAGTATCAAGAGCTTGTCTGCAGTAAAAACCACAACTGTATGTAGTCATCCTTTTTGCTACAAGAAGGTTCAATTCAGTTTTGTTGGGGGTTTTTTGAAGTGTATTTGGCTTCTGTTCATTACTCCACTTATTTTAGAAAGCCTTGATAACTGTAAATAAAGTTATTGCTTTTTTTTCCTACAAAAGGTGCTCATGGCAAGTTACTCTTTCTTGCTCTTTTATGAGTAAAAAGCTATAAACCCAGCTCTTACTGACTGAACCCACCATTTTTATACAGGGCTTTTAGGATACTTAAGTGAAATGAGCTCAAAAACTGACATTTCAGAATTTTAGAGAATTTTTCAGTCATGTCAAAAATCCACAACTATGCATAGCCTGCTAGGACATTAAAACAGATTGTGTTTTCTTATTGTCCTTCCTGCATTTGTACATGTCTATGAAATTGGTTAATATAGCATTACTGAAATATGTCTGGAAGACAAATCACACTCTGCCCCATTTATTTATTTTTTTACAGATAAAGAACACTGAAGATTTACAAACCATTAACCTAGCAATGCTGCAGTGGGGAACACACAGGCTTGTGATCACCCACTTTACCCCACTTCTGTACTTAAACCAAAGCTTTTAAATCTTGGGCACACTTTTACTGATTGACTTTTCACAGACATAGAGAAAACATTTTTAAGTTATTAATTTGAAAAATACTATTTTTTTAGTGCCTTTCTTCTCATACTGTGTTCTGTTTGTTTCTCCCTACTTTATGACATTTTCTTCATAATAAAGTTTTTTCATGAGTTACACAATATCATGTCTTTAGGGAAGTAAACTGGAGAATAGAAAATACCATGCATATTTGCACTCTTCATATTGATTAACATATCTGATATTACAGAATTTAATTCTCTTACAACTGTATTTCAGGGTCAATGCAGCAGCTCTGTGCTCTAAAGGTTTTCTGGCTCAAACTACTTATCCCTCATTGTGAAGTTTCTTAGCACTCAAAGTGTTGGTTCTTTTTTGCTCAGATGCTATTATTTGCAGTGTTAGCAGAGCAGATGAACTCAACAGTTGCAATTTGCTGAACCAAAATCAGCAGGTTGCAATTTTAGGTAACCTGTTTCTTTGAATTGTACAAGGCAGTAAGAATTCTATCTCTATATACAGCAAAAATCTCCCAACCATTTATTTGAATGAGTGATCCCCCCAGGAAAGCGTTATACATCCTCTTCCCTTCTATTCATAAGAGTAAAGCAGTTTTGAGTTCATAAATAAACCAGTTATACCACATTGCAAGTTGTTCATGTGACACCTTTTAAGGCAATAATAAAAGTAGCCTACAATTAGCAAATTTATCAGATGTTGAGGAAAAATTTAGGTGGAGCTGGAAGACTAAACATGGCATTCAACACTGAGTAGTCCTTTGCTATATGCAAGTGATGTCACACCTTAGGCAGGTGGAAGTTTCAAGAACATGACACTGTCTGTAAAAAGCACTTAATTGTAAAACACTTCGTTCTCCAATAGAAATTTCCTTGTTAACTAAGATTTATAGATAAGGCGGGCTAATACCTAACACAAAGCATATCAGGCCATCCAAATGGCAAAGGTTCTCAGGGTCTGACACAAACATCCCTCTTCCCCTAGAAGAGACTAATTTATCACCTCTGGTGATGCCACAGTCGGAAGATAGCTTTACTTCAGAACAGTCTCATACAAAAACCCAGTGAGTACTAACTTCAAATGATTTAAAAAGTAATTCAAAAGTTTTCAATTAAATATATTTCTTCCAGCTCGAAATTACTTTAATGTGACCTTTGTACCACTAAGAACAAGCATGCAAAAGAAAAGCCCCTATAAATGCTGAATAAAACCCAAAATACTACAGCCTGGGTGGACTAGCCTCAAAAGCTACAATTGCCTTCTCTCCCTCCATTCCTCTTGGCCCAAACAGCCAGCATTTTATGGCTGTGGATTAGACTAACAAGCTCAGCCTGGTACTGAGTGTTACCTAATGATTCATCTTGGAAGCTTTTTTTCCCTCAGCAGATAAGTTATACAGGAAGAAGAGCAATGATGTGTGTCTACTTTGTCTGTCTTACAAATATTGGCAGAGACTGCAAACCCTTTGCAGCAGAGCTGCTTCTGAATGTAGGATGAGCCGACTCAACTGGGGGACTGACTCCTATATCACCGAACCCCTTCTCTGACTTGCTTGCCTCACACTGCTCATAAGAAGTCTTATCAGTCCATATTTCTACAATAACTCTCAACCACTGAGCTGTGTTGCTGAGCATGGGTGACTTGGGATTCAGAGACTTACTTGGCTGGAAATAATTTGTTTTAAAAGGTCAACACAGCCATAACCTAAACCACTCAATTAAACAGCCTTGCCTTGCTCGTTAGTGCTTCTGTATCATTGCTTTCTTGAGCATCAGCAGCGTTTGCTGTGCAAGGGGGCTTGTCTTGGGATTGCTACTTCTTTTGGCATGCTTTTTTAGTGATCAGAAGGATAAGCAGACATTTTAGGTAATACTGAAAAGAACAGGAATTACTCCTAGCCAGTAACCTGGTACAGCCACATAGTTCTTCATTTCTTCCGTTTTTTCACTTGTTGCTAAGGAGTTTATAGTTTGGCCTGAGGAACTGCAGCAGTACCAGTGTTCTGCTGGCCCAGAGGCTGGAAGATAAGCTCACAGTTGGATGCTGCAGTAGGCAGCAGCTGGCTTACTGGTCTGATTTTTCCCTTTCCCAGCAAGTTCTTGCAACACCTGACTGAGTCATCTCACCTTGGAGGCAGGTGCAGAATCCCAAATTAAGGGCTTGGTATTGTAGCCAGTGACTGGAAAGCAAACGCTTCCTAAACCTTTTCCCTTCAGGAAACACCACCAGTGGGAGTGGTTGTAGCAACAAGTGTCCAAACCAGGAACATCACTGGGGATGGGGCTCATCTCAGTGTCAGGCCATCTGCCACTCCCCAGAGATTTGTGTGCAGTGTGTCTGTGTGATAGCTTTCCCTGTTGTTTTGGTGCTTCCAGAGCCCCACCTGCCCACTTGGAAAGAATTTTCAGGACTTTTTTCTGTTTCACTTGAAGCAGAGTCAAAAGAGAAGGTGATAGGGGTAAGTACCCTTAGTAATTTCTGAATATCTGTTCAGTAATGAGAAGGCTTAAGCTTAATGACTTTCTCAGTATGCAGGAGGTCAAACTTGCAACACCTATCTGGCTGTGAATGGAATACTAGAATGTGGGTTACCTAGCCTGGCACATAAATAAGTTTGCCCTTGCACTCTATCAATCTCTATTGAGATTGAAGAAGTTGGACTGGGTCTGTGTTTGTTCAGGAGGCCCTGTATCTGAAAACCTGCTGTTTGTATTGTGCTGTTGATTCAAGTGCCTCACAGCATTTAGGAAAGTCTTCAACAGCCCAGGAAGGTGCCTGCAGACAGGCAGGCAAGCAAGCAGGAAAAGCTGGAACCTGGGTCTTCTGACTCCCAAAATTATTCCGCCTCCTGTAGCATGGAGGTCTGAGCTCCAGAAGTTTGCTGGTACAGACAGCCAAGCAGGAGGTTTGATGTGCTTGGTGCTCGTTTTCTCACTGTTTGTTATGATGAGGCATGTTTAGAAAATGCCTGCACTCCAGCTAAGGTCAGAGAGTCCTCTAGGATTTCATTTGAAATGAACTTAGATTCTAGAATTTCAAGTGGGTACTTAGTGTTTAGTCTTATATAGTTAATTGAAATTTAATATCAACAGGTTGTGAAGACAAATTTCATGCTAGAAGATTGAGTGCTTAGGTTGATTGAGAGATGACTTATTCCAGAGTGAATGAATAAAGTTAACTAATTGTTCATAGAAACCCTATATACCAAACAACTAGTAAGTGACATAAATATCTTAAGGACTTGGCACCTGGCAAAGGAGGCTGAGGAACTGTTATCGTGAATTGTTCAGGCTGCGGGCTGAGAATAAATTTCCTGGGAAAAGGGTGGGAATATTTAGGTTGCTTCTTTAACCAAGGATTTTGTATAAGATAGGCAAATGCCTCAGCATGAGCAGACACTGAAAAAAATTATAAAACAGACAATGTTCTTAGAAGTTAAAATTCATAGGTACTTTTTATAAAAACGAAAAATGGTTTGGAAAAATATATAAGACAAAGAAATACTGAACATTAGGTGCAATATTCCTTTGGTATTCAGGTAGGTGACACTTCCCTCATCAAAGAGCTATTAGACTTTAAGAATATGTCTAGTTGTTGTTTCTGGATTTCAGTAGCAGTTACTCAGGGTTGCTTAGTTTCAGCTTGAAAAACATTAGAGAAGGATTGTTAGTAGCTGTGAGATAAAAAATCCAACTTTTGTGGAAAATAAGTCAGAATTACATAGCTGGAGACAAACGCCTTCATGAAGGGATAAAAGTGTATAATGTAAAAAGAGATTCTGTCTGCTAGATTTTCACCTTTATTGGTTGTGGTATTTTCTTGGCAAGAGCACTAATTTTTAAAGGTAGTGCCAAGAGCTTCTGTTATCAATGACTATTCAAAAAGCTATTTCCTGTTGCTGGACTGTTGCTGAGAAAGAAGTTATTCCATACCACATTTTCTTTTAAGGGGTGTGAAATGACATGCTGAAACACAGACAACTGGTGATGAGCATTTCACACCCCACCAATAAAATCTTCAATATACATAGTTCAGATAATAGTTACGGGCATTATGCTAAGCTTTGCACCTACTAGGGACTTCTTTTAGCAGCAATTCACAGGAGAATTGTTGATACCACTCTATTTATCTCATGAAATAGGCCTTCATTTTGGGGAGTTATTAAAAAGTACTGTGGTTTAAATGAAAAGTTTAAATGAAAGTTCTATAAATAGAAGTTTCTGCTCTCTCTTCTCCTCTCTCACACAAACAACCATGGTACAAGGGATTTCATTGTAAGGAGACATTTTCATTGTAAGGAGACTTTTGGTAGAAGTACTGTTGTTAAAATTATAGTTACACATCTGCTTAATCATGGTTCAGTGTTCCTAAATTAGAAAATGCCCAGAAATGAAGCAAGATGACCATAACAGTTGCTCTTTATCAAATTCTTTGGAAAAACATAAAAAGAAACATGCTGTCAAACTGCAAATGTCCTGGAGACCTTTATGACAAGGCCTGTTTTACAAGGCAGTTGTACAACACTGCCAAAATTAAAGAGTAAATGGGTATTATTTAATAGACTGATAATCATCTAATCATCACCCTCATGTATCTGGGTTTGAGATGAGTTGATCAGAATCTTTTTTCAGTACTTTGGCATTAATGTACATCTGAAGATGGCATAAATTCATTGCAGAGCATGTCAGCATGTATTAAATATGTACAGCCTGTTAGTGACTGCTAGTGAGTTAGGAAAAGAAGGATTTTTAAACTAAGAAAAAAAGAGAGATTGAGAGGAAGAGAAAGAATACAAGTGTCAGTCTGACATGGGGATCTTACTGCACTGATATTTGCAATGCTTTTTCATTTTATAGTCAATTAATATTATGAAGCGGACATTGCAGAAATATGGAAGCTATGAAAAATTTGAACAGGCTGCTGGAGGCAGCTTGCTGACCAAAAGTCGCATCTGGAATCACGTCAGGAAATACATGGTGAAAGAGGGCTGTCTTGGTGAGGTAAGTCCTGCGCTGGATCAGGAAAGAAACGCTTATATAGGTCTTAGACATTAAATGTCTAAGGGACACAAGAGACCATCTGGGAGGCCTTTCCTCTATAATTACTAGAATATTCCTTACATCATACTTTTCTCATGTTTAAGCCCAGTCTAATATTTGAACAATTGAAATTACACAAATTCATTTTGAACTCTTCAGTCATCTCTCTTAGCCTGTTTCCTGATTCATATATGTGTGTTCTTAAATTATCGTCTTTTGGGAGTACCCAAGAACGACACCCTTCCTTCCCTCCTTTTTTCAGCTACTTGGAGACCAGCACATTTCCATTTATTCATCAGTTCTGCCATCTGTTCTGCATCAAATTATTTACGCCAAAGGAAAGACTTAAGAAAGGGCGAAGAAAAATATGCAGTGGCGCAAGAGAGTGATTTATGAGAAGCAACACAAATGAAAGTGACATAAGTGAATAAAAATGGTTGAAAGTGCTCGTTGAGTTGTTTTGAGTGCTGTTTTTTACCTGGCTTTAGCCATCTAATTTTTTAGAGCCCTGTGAAAAAAAATTTTTTTCTATATTCAGAATTTTAGAAGACCAGTTTGATGAAGTTACATGAAATTGCTTGAAAAAGTCAGATGAAACTTAATGTATAAAAAAGGAATTAATCCAAATGAAATCACCAGATGATAAAGTCAAAGACTTGGGTGAGATCACTGGCAGGGAGCAAGAGGAGTCATGAGACAAAAATTAATTCCCAGAAGCTAGGCTTAATTGGTAAACATAATATTATTACACATTTATTATTACATATTATTACATATTTATAATATTACATATGCATATTTATAATATTAATTATAATATTATAATGTGTGATAATATTATCACATATTTTTGTGAGACTATGATTTGACACTGATAACTAGACTTTACCTGTTTTTCTAAGAGTGGGATTAATAAACTACAATTTAAAGCAAAGAGAAAAAAATGTATGTTTTGTCTTTTCCTGTGCTTTTATCTCCCTCTTTATTTTTTACTTGGTTTGACTTCATGGCAGCTGGATCCTACATCCTCATTCAGCAACCCATGTTCTTCTTAATGAAATGCTTCACTTTTTCTGTGAAAATAGGGTTAATACATCATGCTTAGAATGGTCTAAAATATGAATATACTCTCTCCAGCTGAAGAGGTGTTAATAAAGTTAAGTGGCACCTGTCCTTTAAATCTAAATGCTTTAGTATTTACCAATTTTTCCTGCCTCTTAAATGCAAGTTTTATGGGACTGACCATCTGCTGTTGAACTTGAAGCTGAATGGTGAGTTTTGAGTACAGGGAAGTGTTAATATTCATGCCTTTGATCGCTGGGTCCTTTTCTTTGGATACTAAAAAAGTAATCTTTCTTTAAAGTAGTCTCCCTTGTACTATTCTGAGTGGTACTGTTTCTTTAGGATTTACATAAAGAGGGAAAGGTTTTTAGTCTTCAACAAAGAGTTTCACTTTTCCCTCTCAGTCACTTGTTTAAAAAAGCTTTTTGAAGTTAAATAATAAAATATATCAATATGAATTAGTTTTCTTCTCTGCCAGTTTTTGTTTTGATTACCAGTTTTCCAAGAGAAAACAGGAAAGCAAGAACTATTTTGCTGTATAGAACCAAACAATACCAGTATTTTAGTATTTCAAGTCTGCATCGTGTAACAGGAGAAAAAGTACACAGTACTACCCCCTCTCTTTCAAGTGGCTTTGGAATTGCTTTCAGACAGCTTATTATATAGATATCTAGTCAATTTACTAGATAAAGTGTTCTTACCTAGTACTTTTCATTCTTAGTAATACTAAGATAATTCAGCACAGTTCAGAAACAGGAATTTTCTCTAATTTATTATGCATGCAATTGCTCCATGCCCTCTGAATCTAGTCAGTGTTACTGTACTGTATTTTTCAGTCTCATGTTTATCTACACCCTCACTCACCCCATAAAGTTTGAGATTCTGTTAGTAGCTCAGGTGAGTAGGATAAACTCACTCAGAAGGCTCTCTCAGGTGATTGCTGATTGCAAGACAGAATTGTGGAGGGCAAGGGACCAACGAAAAATGAAATAATGGAAGAGCCAGAAGAAAAAGCAGGAACAGCAGTGAGAAGAGAGCTCTTTCAGTTCTACCTGAACTCTCTCCTCTTCAGATTGTGGTCCATCTCACAGAGGACCTGCTGTCCCGAGCCTCCATGACCGTGGTGAATGGCCGCCCCACTCTCACCATCAATGTCTCCACTGCGCGAGAGCACTGGCTGGAGGGGATGCTGAGACACGAAATTGGTATGAGCATGACGTGCCTTCTGCAGGCAAAGGGGAGTACTTGCATGCATTCTTACTTATGGCACAGGGATGGGCCAGGCACTGGACAGATACAGAAAGAGGGAGCATTGCTATCCAAAGAACCCATACTGGAGATGTGCTACAGGGAAGGAGAAATCTTTTTATTACTGCAGTGAAAGACTTCCTAGGGTTCATGGACATTAGCATTTTAGATCAGACCCAGAGCAAGCTTTTGAAGCAGGCCTACCAGCTAGTCCTACTTACAGCACTGAGGTTCCCATGTCAAAGGAATCTTTAAGCAGGCAAAGAGTGATCCTTTCAGATGGTGCTAGCCCAGAGGCTCTGCTGCAGGGCATACCTTCTGTGCTGTCACTGATCAGGGATGTTTTGCTCATGATAGCAATTTTTTATTTTAACTACTCTGGAGTTTAAAAAAAAATAGGTGAGGAAACAAAAATAATGTGACTGTTCAACCTCGACCCCAGCCATGTCACTTTACAAACCTGCTCCTGTCATGCTGCAAATGTATGCATGTTTTAGGTATGAAGAATTTACACAGTGATCCCTAAACTGGTGTAAAATTGCTGCCGTTTTGTATTACAACAAGGTTGGTGTAGCCTTGTGGAAAATGTCTACAATTTTTCAGTGCATCTTTTTCAACTAAGTGCATAAAAATGGATAAACTTGGCTAGTGCCTGAATAACAACTGAAGAATAAGGCTAGGAAATTGCCTAGAACCACTGCTTCTCACATTTTAAGGGACATAACATCTTCCGAGGCTGCAGTAGTGCTGTTTAATCACCTTCAGGAGGCAATATTTCTGCCCTTTTACTTTGATTTTCGTTTATGTTGATCCCTACAATGCCTAGCCTATGCCAGAGACAATACATCTTCTAAGACTTCTGAAAATTCATTTTCACAGATTTAGAAAGTCAAGTTCTCCTGATAGTTGCATTCCTTCAGGAATTTCACTTGCAGTGAGCAGGTGAATATTTGTGTGGTGTATATATCTATGACAAAATTCTCTGTTGTAGACAAGGCTAAATTCATCCCTTTTCCCAGTGCCCAGTCCTACCAGCTCAGAATTCTGGATTGGGTATCTCCTTATATATTTTATATTTTTTTGTTAATCATTAGATGCTACTGTTCTAAGTGCCAGGTTCCTTTTATTTTTTTTTTTCAGGAACTCATTACTTTCGGGGTTTTAACAACAACAGCCAACCTTGGTGCAACCGTAATGGACGTAGAAAACATGGGTTAAAACCAATCAACCCTACAGAAGAGGGGCTAGCAAGCATTCACAGCGTCCTGTTCCGCAAAGACCCTTTCCTTTGGAGAGCTGCCCTGCTCTATTACACAGTGTACCAGGCCAGCCAAATGTCCTTCAGTCAGCTTTTCCAGGACGTGGGGAAATTTGTCAAGGACCCCAGTACTAGGTGGGATTACTGCGTACGTGCCAAGAGAGGATGGACTGACACTTCACAGCCAGGTGAGTTCCCTATTTGTGTTCTCTTGTTTTGTACTTCAGGGAGGTTTTTAGAACATGCACAGAGCTCCTTAATGATGTCATACAGTAAAACCTTTGTAAAAGGGAGAAATCAGACTCCACATTTTCTTAAATAGCATCCCAGGAATTCTGCTATGGAAAAAAAGGCTGAGAATGCTCATGAGTGAGGTTTTCAAGATGAATCAGTAAAGGAATTTTTTTTTTTTTTTTTTTTTTTTTTTTTTTTTTTTTTGTAGAAGTGGAACGCAAATGCAAAACTTTGAAAAAAATTGTATTCAAAGTTTGACGTGCTTTCTACAGATGTAATGTTGCCTGTGGTTATTCACAGGCCCTATCTTCCATGTTTGATTTATTTTTCTGGCTAGTGGGTTTTGCTTTCTAGCTAGTTTTTGGAAAGATTTTCAAAGTCAGGGGTATAAATATCTAGTTTTTAAAAATAAAATTGTTCTGCTGGTAATGGCTTCTGAGAACATTCTTTGATGAAACACTGACAGAATGCAATGTATTTCCATTCCTTTCAGGCTGTTTCAATAAGGACCAGGTGTATTTGGATGGCATCCTCCGAATCTTGAGATACAGGGAGTCCATTGATTTTCATCTTTTGACAGCCCTTGGAAAGGTGACTGAACTCATTGTTCCCAAGGGTATAGTTTTATCATTTCAGCAAGCCTGCCTGTAAAAGCTATGAGTCATGGTGCTTTTACTTTGATCTAGAATTATCTGCTCTGTACAGCACCTTTAATTACACTGTGCAAGTTGCAAGTATTTTGAGGTCCTAAAAATTTCTACCAGCTTGTCCTCATTCTTCACTTATCGGATTAAGATTTTATGGCCATATTTCTCAGACTTTCCTCCCTTTATGGGGTACTACCTGACTTGCAGTACAACAGACTGCCCTGGCCAAACAAGACAGGTACTTGATAAGGCAGTGGTCCTAGCAGAAAACAAAACCATTTGACAATAATGCACCCTTCTTTCCACCACAAAGAGTATTTCATCTCAAAGCTCTCTCATTGATGGCAGGTGCTTTTCAAAAACTGAAGGGTTTTTTACCCCAAGATAATGGCATTTCTACATTTACAGAATGTGAATGAATTTTAGGTCCAATCTAACTGTCATGGCTTCTTTGTTCTCAAATCAACCTAGAATCATTAGGTTTGAAGAGACCTTCGCAATCATTGACTCCAACCCATGCCCTAACACCTCAACTAAACCATGGCACTGAGTGCCACATGCAGTCTTTTTTTAAATACATCCAGGAATGGTGACTCCACCACCTCCCCAGGCAGACAATTCCTTTACTTTATTATTCTTTCCATGAAAACTTTTTCTAATATCCAACCTATATTTCCCTTGGCACAGCTTAAGGCGGTGTTCTCTGGTTCTGTCAGTTGCTGCCTGGTGAAAGACACCAAACCCCACCTTTCAGGACGTTGTAGAGAGTGATAAAGCCACCTCTGAGTCTCATTTTCTCCAGGCTGAACAACCTCAGCTCCCTCAGTCATTCCTCATAGGGCTTGTGTTCAAGCCCCTCACCAGCCTTGTTGCCCTCCTGTGGATATGCTCAAGCTCCAGTCATCCTAAGAAATACAGAAATTTTGTCACACTTCTTGAACCAAATCCTTGGATTGCTGAGCTTTCACAGTTCATTAAGCAGGGTTCATACTCACATAAACAGGGAGTCAAATTGACTTGAGCTTGAACTTAGAGCTGCTATACCAACATTTCTGCCTACTTAGCAATCAATGGGTGATAAAGGGAAGGGGCATCTTAGGATAGAGGGTTTTGGTCCACATTTGAGTTTTCCCTTTACTGTCAAAAATATCCATATTGATAAGCAAGAGCAGTTTAGGTAACTAAACCAAGTTAGGAAGCTTTGAAAATAAAATCACGCTGTCATATAAGTCTGCAACTTTCTCTCTGAAGTTTCTTTTTGCTTTAAGCCTGCTAAATCACTGAACACACAGTTCCTTTACTGCTTCATGCCTCTTTTCAGAGAGACTGCAGGTTGTCAGGCCACTTGGAAAACACACTGAGTCATTCCACATAAAATTACAGATTCTACTATCATTCACATTGCATGACACCCACATTAAGGGTCTACAAGCAATTTATTTCTAGCAGTATGATAATTTATAAGTGCTTGACTTTACAACTTTTAAAATCAAGGGATCTTAAAATGTATTCTGAATGGTTTAGCTTCAGACATCTGCAGTAAAGCTAGAAATTTGTGTATCAGGGCAATGTCTGCTCTCAGTTTCACAGATTAGTTGAGGTCTGCTGAGATCTCACAACATCATCTGGTCCAACTTCCATGCTTAAGCAGCATCAACTAGAGCAGTTTGCCCTGGACCATGTCCAGTTGGGCTTTGAATATCACCCACTGATGGTGACTCCACAACCTGTCTGCATGGCCTGTGCCAGTGTTTTTCCATCTTCATTGTACAAAAGTGGTTTGGTTCATATGGAATTTTGTGCATTTTAACTGGTGACCACTGCCTCTTGCCCTGCCAATGTGTGCTGGTGGGAAGAGCCCTATTCCTGTGTTTATACACACTGACAATTCCCGTGAGCTTACTTTTCTCCAGGCTATACAGTTCCAGCTCTCTCAGCCTTTCCTCACAGGAGAGATGCTCCAGTGCCTTAATCATCTTAGTGACTCTTCACTGTGCCCACTCCAAAATCTCCATATCTTCTCATGAAAGAAAGAAATATAAAACTTGCACTGGGATCTAGCCTAGTGGTTTATCACCACTTCAAATGGGGGATTTATTTGGTTTTTTAGGGTGGAATGGGAGGATCAGGTTGTTCCAAAGGGGGTATTAAGTTTGGCTGGCACGTTTTCCAGGTCCTGCTTTCCTGTTGCTTCTGACATACAGTGTAGAGGAGTGTGGTATGGATACATGCAAGTTGTTCAACATACCTAGAAGTGACTAAGGAAAACACTTAAAACCTGAGAAAAGGTGCTTCTTAAAAGGAGAAGTTTTAAAACTTTGCAGGACAGAATCAAATGCAGGAAGCACTGCAAAATATTAATGTGGTAATTTCTTGCAAATATTGCTGAAGAGAAATAGAATGAAGATATTGGGTGCACTTGAGTATATCATAAATACTAGAGTCTGAAAAACATAAAAGCAGCAAAATATCACCTACTGTTATGTTTCCCAAGAAACACATAAGCACATTACAAAGAGCATAAGTAAGCCTGTTTTAACCTCAGTCTTTTTTATCTAGCACCCTGACTAATAATGTGGTAAGGAAGACAACTTGTTTCCACTGCAGGATGGGATTATGTTTTTGATCTCAGGATGTCAACTTTGGTAATTTTTTTAGCAATTACAAGGACTGGGGAAATACATCCCATTCAAATCATATCTCAGATTATAGGTACATGTTTCTTGTTTGCAGTAGTAACAGAAACCTCTGAACATAAATATGAGGGGGAGGGATGCTTTTTCTTTCTTTAGGCAGGAAAAGAGGTAGAATTTAATTGCATGTAGTGCTGCATCTCTACCCTGAGAGATGGTAGGGTTTTGTAGAGCTTCTCTGTATCCCCTTCTAAGTAAGTTAGTTAGGTGTAATGCCACACAATCTTCAGATAGTGGTACCTTAGTGACTTGAATAAGCCTGGGCATGGGTGTCTGTTCATTTTAATTGGGTGTATCTTGTCCTTGCAACTAGAAAAGCACACCTGTGTACTCAGATGCAAATTGATTCTCTTTGTGGACTTTGTTCCAATTACCATCACTGAGATATATACCTGTCTCTATGGATCAGGTTTAGCAATCTGGATGACACTGCCCTGTCTTTCCAGAAAGCCCTTCCTTGCACATTGGTGATTCCTTCATGATGAGTAGAAACTATCACCTGCCAAGAGGACAGGCTGCTTCCAGGGAGAGCAGACTGGGCAGGACTCAGCTCCTTAGAGGAAACATGGGGCAAAAAGGTTGGAAGGAGCAGGCTCCACTCAAGCCACCTGGCACAGCATGTGAAGAAATAGGACATGTCAGAAAGTAAGCGCAGCAAGGCTGGTGGGCTTTGCCAAGTGCATATGCTGCTGTCTGCAGGGTGCCAGAACACACAGCTTAGAGACAAAGCAACAACCACACAAATTTCATCACACTGGACAGCTGCCCAAGGAGTCCTGCTCTGTGTTTCCATGGCAGCTTGCACCCAGCTGAAGCATTCACACTTTCTGGACTATCATTCACAGCATTTTGAGCTACTGTGATTAGAAGTCCTAGCTTTTAAAATTGTAAGACTATGAAGATAGCTTTCTTTTTCCTAAGGAAAATGGATATTTCTATCACGTCTTGTAATAGCTGCAAAATGAGAGTTCATCACCTCTACCCAGAAGGTTCTGATGCCATGAGGCAAACCGAGTCACCACTCTGCTATTGAATGGCGAAAACAAAAAAAAACTAAGATTGGGACGCTTAGGTATTGTTCATGTTGTAGTTAGTTACTAGAGGTGCATTTTAATTTAGCTTTGCATAAGCACATTTACTGGTAAAAATGAAACAGTGGAGTTCAGATCAGCAGGCACCATGCATTTCCCTGTTTCCTGTGCCATGCCTGTCCTGCCCTCTCTTTCTAGTTCCTTAGTCTTTTGCAGTGTTTTATCCATTTCCATGTAAATCTTTCCACCTTGTTGAGCAGACATTCCAGGACACATATGTGCTCCATCCTTTCCCTTTCTATTCCTGCAGCTGCTGTAGATGATTCTCATTCACATTCCTGCAAGACTGTTTACTGATTGAATCAAAAGCAGAATCAGGAATTATGAAGGCATTTGCTTAATTTACACTTATTTTGCATCTTCCACTGAAGCCCACAGTTGCTCAAGTTTTCAAATAGTTCTCCAAGATTTTAAATTCTCCTGCTCTGAAATATTTTCTCATTTACAGGATAGAATTTATAGCAGCAGCAGAGAAGCTATGGGACTGTACTGCTAAATTGACCCATGTACTTCCTTACAGATCTCATATGAGGATGTGGATCGCCTGAAAGGATTAGCTGTGATTGAGAACATGAGGGTGCCACACTTTTTGCAAGACCACACCCGGTACATGGAACACTTGAAAAAGATAATGGAAGTCAATGAGCTGACTGATGAGGAGCTCCAGGATCTCATAAATTAACAGTATTAGATCTCCATTCACTTACTGTGTAAGGATGTAGAACTGGACTTCCCAGAGCTTGGAAAAAGGGACTTATGAGGGATGGGAGGGAAAGGGTGGCCAGAATATGTGGAATTCAGAAAAAGACTCTTTATGTCCTTTTGCACTGTGATTGTATTCTGATTATTTTTTAAAGGGATTGTGCATTTTTTTGTAAAATTTTGACTTAGAAATTCCTCTGCAGTGATCTGTCCAATCATTTACTCTCTTTTGTATGCTTGGTATAGTGCTTGGTGCTGTTTCTTGTAATATATTGCCTTTTCCCACCCAGGTTTAGAGGTGGAGGAAAGGAGACAGAGGAGAAATTTCCCCTTAGTTCACTTATCTTTGGCCGTAGCTGTCACAGTTCATAGCGATAGAACTGCTGTAGATTTTGCTGCATTTCTGTCTGCATAACTTTCCCATTTAGTCATCATTACTATGAAAACAGAAAGTTTAAAAACAGTGCACAGAAGCAGGTCTTTGTGCCACAGAATCAAAGTTCGTAACATTACAAAAAGTTCAAGTGTTTTTTTTTTTTTAATGAGAGGGTTAATGTTTTAAAAAAGGGAGAAATGGTAGATAGTGCTGTTTTAATGACTGTAGGTGAGTAGCAAAACTTTCCCTTTCATTCCCTCAAAAATTACACCATTCTACATATTTATGTGTACAGTACATGTTTCAGGAAGCTGAATTCTAGGAAGACCTCCCTCCTTTGAGGGAGCATAGCATGTCTAGGAAATTCTGCATGGCAGTGTTTTGGAAGGAGGATGGAACAAAACTGTGATTTCAAGACACATAGTTCTAAATAAATTCAGGAACATAGGGCCATGATCCAGCACAGCAGGCAACACTGACTTCTTCATTGGGTCACCTGAGCCTGCAGAGGATCAGGTCATATTTTTGAGCAGTACCCCCACATTACAGCAAGCTTGAGCTTGCAGAGCTCATTTCAGAAACAAGATGTGACTGGGGGAGTGAAGACAACTCTGAAGTGCCCAATTCCTATGTTCCAACAGAAGTGCTACACCACTCAGAAGCAACTTTACCTCTGTTTTAACTGCTGGTGCTATATCTAAGACCAAGAGAGAAAGCTCCTTACAGCTAAGAGCATTCTCTAGACACATGATGAATACCTTAGATGATGCAGGAGAACTTACTACATAAACTACATTTTATGATTGCGGATTATGGAATTGGTGAGGTGAAGTATATAAGTATTCTGACAGAAGGGTTTGTTTTAGTAGACAGAATTTTTAGTAGACAGATAAGGTGAGTAGATGGAACCAAGGTTTCCCCCATGCTGTATTTGCATGGACCTGAGCCACAGTATCCCTCTCCTCTTATCCTGTTCTTTAATGTAACAAATGCAATAACTCTCCCATCTTGTTTTACACCCAGGAAACTACCAGATATTACAGTAAAATCCTGGAAACACATTTTCTGATCCATAGGAAAATTTGTGAGGAAAAGGTGACAGTTGGCTAAGAGGGCTGAAGGTTTATGAATAATCCCATAAAAGCAGTTGCCTTTCAGATACTATTGCAGGTTGTTTGCAATGGCTGGCTGGCTGGCTGCTGCAAAAAAGAAAATGTGTTCAACAAGCATAAATGTATCAAATTTAGTTATTTTCAAGGCAAGGACAGAGAACTGCTTACAGTAGCCTTAATTTTGTGTTGTCAGTGTTGTTCAGGAGCTGAAAGCCATTCAACTTCTGGATGCTGTTTTCTCTCCTTTCCTCCTTCAGGCTGTCTGGTTTGGTCACTGGTGATATCGCCTGTTCAGCTTTATTTTAGAGCTGTGCAGAGCAGACATGGTGTTGCAACAGCCTGACAGAACCCATTTGCAGTCAGTTATGTACATCTGCTCCAGATTTTGTCTCCTTTGCCAGAAACAGCAACAAAGCTACATATGACTGAAGTCAAGCCAAGGATTATAGTCAAGAGCTATTTTAGGAGTAACCTGGGCAGAGATCATTTGAGCTATGCTGTGGAAAAATATGGCTCACTTTGCTGACCCTAGGGTATGCAAAAGGGACAATCCTTTAAGAAATTAACAAATTTTGAACTGATTTTATTCTGGCAGGAGAGATCCCTGCCTTTCTCCTGTGACCTCCTCATAAACAAAATGGTTTTCCTCTTCCCACAGTAGTAGCATCTTACAATCTAGGGGCATGTGCATGTGTCCTCAAAACCAGGAGGCTGTGCTAGTCACGCTTTTGCCACAAAATGCCATGCCTGCAGGCCTGACACTTTTACCACTCTGTAGTTGTAAACACTATTACAGGCTTTTTTGCTTTAATTGAACACCTGCATCACCTTTTTTTGCAAAGCAGTAGGTGCTATTAAACTGCCATTCTTCATTATTCTAGAAATAGATTTGCCTGGTGCAAAGTTTGGAGTCTAGAAATGTATTAGTATGTAGCAATAGGTGAAGCTGCCAGCTTCTGTTTTCCGCATCAGACCTGTCATTACTCCTTTGTAAAAATGTTTCAAATTTTGAAGTGTAGCTTTTGTAAAATTTCCAGAAGTTTTGTTATTCATTGTGAAGAGGCTGGTTACTGAGTTGTGATACTGAAGTTCTTTGATAGAGTGTGCGGACAGCAGTGAGCTTATGTCACTGCACAGTTTCATGGTGTCAGTGCTGTATTGGCAGCCTTTCCTGGCTACCTGGGTTGGTTTTTTTGCTTTGTATCTATGTCTTGCTATGTTATTCCTATAGAGAAACTTGGTTGGCATTGGAAAAGCCTCCTCATTTCACCAGATCAATTTGGAAAGGCATTTTATACAACTTTTACAAATAAAGACAAAATAATGACAGCAATGAGAGTACTGAAGTATTACATCATGTTGTGTGAGGGGGCTACTCTTCTCCAGTGGCCTTGGCTCTGCAACAACTTGGACATCCTATGAGGAAGAGGTGCCTTTCTGACTTTTTTTCAAAAACATCACTTAGGGTTGGAGTCATAAAGGGTCTGTTGAACTCTTACACTGCATATGGCTCTCCCTACTCAGTCAGAAGGCCTGGCTGCTCATGAGGAAATTATCCTTCTGTTTTCTAGGATATGGTCTGAGGCTGCATTGGAGCCTCTTTGCTGCAATGCAATTCTCAGCACCATCTATGTGGGAAGCAGTAACACCAAAATGTTGCACTCTAACGCTTTGATTCATCCCCAAAGCCCACCTCCCCTGCTGCTTGATTCCAGAGCTCCCCATCCCCTCTCACATTATAAAATGTCCTTACTCATCTCCAGGGAGTCCCATCATCTCCTTATGGGTCAGCAGGAGCAGGGGTAGAGAGCCCACAGATGAGGGAGCTCTCATGAGTGAGCAGTGTCAGGTTGCATAGACATAGTTTTAAAAAGAAAAAACTCCTGAAAAAAAAAAAAATCCTGAAAACGGTGGCAGGAGAAATGCAGGTGGTGGCACAGGAGGGGTTGGCATAAGGCCACAGTACTCCTGCCATCTCTCAGGGTCAGAGTGGGATGGATATCTCTCTGCAGGGACCTTCTCCACTGGATCTGTGCAATTCTACTGCACATCTACTCCAGTACAGCAGAGCTGGGCTCGTGTTCAGGCCCTGTCCCAGCAGTATCTTGAAAATGACACTCAGAGTGTCTCACATTTATACTTTAAGGCCCAGTTTCCATTCTGTGGCACATTCCGAGTAAGATACCTGTCAGGCTGTTTTCTCCAGCTTACTGGCTTATTTCTGTCTTGTTTGACTTTTGTCCTGTCTCTAACAATCTTCCTCAGACTGGGTTCTTTTTAATCCTGGTTCTTCATATTCCTTTTTATCTAAGGAATATATTCACTACCATATAATGCCTCTCTGAGCCTAAAAAGTAAATTCACTCCCACACCCCAAAAATCCACAGGTGATCTGTAAGTCAATCTCTTCTTCCTCTCCTCCTACTAAAGCTAAAGCTAAGCTCCCCTGTATTTTTGATCTTCTTATATAGTTTTCAGTCAAGAAGCTTTTCTAGGCATGGACAAGTTATATCTCCAGACACACAGGACCATGTGGAGAAGCCTCCAGTGGGAATTCACTCCTCCATCTGTTGTGTCATCTCTGTCCTTCCCTATTTCCCAGTCTCTCTAGCCCACACTCCTCCAACTCCTAACACTCTTGGTCAGTAAAAGGAACAATAGCTATAGAGTTGAAGGAATCAAGTTAAGGTTCCCCCAATTGAGGGTGTGCAAAGGTACCAAAGTGCCCAGCCAGGCATGTATGAGTGACTTTTGTGGGAGCCTACTGACAGCTTCAGGGAATAAGAATGGGGGGAGGTAAAGTGACCACTCAGCTGCAAGGCAACCTCTCTTGTCTATAGACAAGGGAGTAAGGCAATCTGAAGGAAGAGCTTCCCTGAAGGCCACTCCCTAAAGTCTGGTGGGGAAAGTGCTCTAAGACCCTGGTGCCCCTTGTATTTCCACATAAAATTTGAGTAATGTTGCAGCTCAGGTCTATAAACATTCCTTTCCCCTCCCTTTTTAAATGACACCTTTCACACAGCTGATAAAGAGAAATTTGGACATCCCTCAAGCTGGGGAACTTGTGCAGGGTTATGAGATAGCCAGAAGGATGGGTCATCAAAGAGTTAACCAGCAGCCTATTTCCTAAGTGTACACCTAATGTGTAGGATTTATTTTAGAGTAAATCCTTTGAGCTACTTTAATTTTACAAAGGAACATTTTTACCTACAGATATGGAGGTAAAAATTACTTAAGACTTAAAGGCTTGTCTGCAATTGTGGTCTTGTCTTGCTCTGTGGAATGTGGTATGCAACTCAGAACTGCTTAATAGTGACAGTGAGAATTGTGCAATCTGCTGGTATGGCCCTCCAGTCACCCCGAGAGCAGCCAGCTCACAGAAACCTGCTGTTGCATCTCTTCTGGGGATGAAAAAACTGCTGCAGGCTGTTTGCCACAAAAGCCCTGATTAACAATCAGTGTGACTCCTCACATGGGGAAGAACAAAGAACATAAGCCTCCTATAAAGTTTTTCTCATCTAGAAACCTTGTATGAAAGTATTAGAGTAAGTGGTTAGGAAATGCCTGCATGGAAATGCAAGGATATACCTTGCTTCTTGAAACAAGAAAAAGCTTATAACCTAAATACTGGATATTTCCACCTAATTTCTGAGTGCCTGAATTTGTGACCTGACATGCTCCTGGCAAATAACAGCTGCTGACCCAGGAGCTCTGCTTCTTACTGCATCTGCCTGTGGCCAGTATGCTCAGTTTAGAACCAAAAAATCAACTCGATGTCAGAAGGCAGCATTTAGATGTCTAGGAAAACCTTAAAGTCCTGGATTGATCATCTTCTGTCATTTTCTAGGAACACCAAGCACTGAATCTCCTTAGGGTTTGACTGCCAAGACCAAGGCTGATTAGCTTGTACAGTCAAGCCTCCACCCCTGTGTGCTGCATCAGATTTATCAACCTGGTGCTGCACAACCTGGTTCTTGGAAGTTCATCTCCAGGACAGTTATTTCCATGTGTTTGCTCCTCAGAGGTTTTCAGCAATGCTCCAAATCCTTCTATATTGTACCTCCTTTTTTAGATGGCTTGCAACACTGTAGTGCAACAACACTGCAAAGTGACCAAATGGACATTTGTCAAGTAAGTTCTTTTAAAAAGCCCAAAGGACAAAGTAGAAGCTTTCCAATGAAGCATATGGGTCAGAGCAAATAGGAAAGGAGAGTAATTTGGCTAAGAATAATTTCAAAGTTTTCATTGTGATGAGCAAAGAGGCCAAATACTAGACATGGTAGCCTTGGTGAGCTGGGTGCTGCTTTAAGCTTTTTCCAGAAGATGCTGAAAGATAGAAACTCAAATGTGTCCTTCCAAGAAGCTGCCTCTCCTGCCTGAAGGAGGAGAGAGCTCCCTGCAGAAGCCACCACTGTGTGGTCAGACCAACCACAGCCACGGAAGGGACCCTGGGCTGTGTATCAGCTGTCACCACATCCCCTGGCCAGGGGACGTCTGAGGCTAGCACATGTCAGCAGGAGACAGGAGGCATATGTTATAATGAAGTGGCCAAGGCTCCATGTGCAGTGAGCAGAGAGGAGTTTCACCAATCTTCACTGTGCACAGGTGAGATAAAGGACCTTACAAAAAAACAAACCTTGACCAAATCAGTGCGTAGTCATTGGCGACATTACTAATGAAGCACAACTGCCTCACAAAATCTGGGCTCCTGAGGGGGCCCCAAAACGTGTAAGGTGTATCCACTCTTCTGTAAGAAAGGCTCACTACTTTTGTACCCCCTCCTTAGTTGCTACCTTCTTTTAGGGCCTACCTGGGCACTAAAGCCACAACCAGCTGTACCAGCAGAGTTTCCACTAAGAGCATCTTGAAATAAAATTGCTATTCAGGTTTGCTCCCACAGGGAACACAGCCACCACATCAGCTTCTGAAGAACTATAGCACAACAGATGTTCTTGGAAACTCCAAAATCCATCAGACTCACAACCACCTCATCCTCCTCTAGGGTTGTCAGAAAAAAGTAAACAAAGTAAGATTTTTAAAACCAGTGAGACCACAGTCAGGCACTGCTGATTGCCAACATGAAGTAACCAGGCACATCCTCATACAGATACTCTACACAAGGCAAAATTCCACCTGTAGATACCCAGTTCCTCCATCTTCCTCCCATCTTATCCCAAGGCATCTTTTTATCCACCTTTCCAGAGCTCTCCACTGGGCTGAGTAACCTCCAGGCTACAGACCAGCCTGATCAATCTTCCCTACAGCTCACACATGAGTCATGAAAGGGGCTCAGCTCATTTCCCATACCAGCAGCCCCTGTTAACTCATGAGCCAAAGCAAGGGTCCCTGCAGCCCCTGTGAGCACTATCACCTACTCAGGAGGCTGCAGGTGCTTCCCTAGGCTTTAGTGCCTCTGAATTTATTTACATGCACAGCAGAATAAATGGAATCTGGCCTTTCCAAGTTTTATTTCTAGAGATATAAAATAATTCCAGCTTCCAAACATATTTATAGCAGGGAAACACTAGCTGGTGCAAGAGAGTGAGTGTGTTCTTGGGAATTTTACTGCCTCTCACCTCATATATTCATTTGACTAAAGCAACTCTATTGCATCTTCACATATATTTTGGATTTTCCAGTAAGTTTGTTGGAGAATCTGGTGCTGCTTAAAAGAGGCCAGCAAAATTGTGCCTGATTGAAAATGACAAAGCTGCAGCAAGGATCAGGAATGAAAGTTGGAGCCAAGGTCTTCAGCTAGTTTCTTTCATGACCAGAGGTTAGTGCCTACACCTTCCATTTTCAACAGGTAATGTTGAGCAACTAAAGGTACATTTTTGACCTGATGCTTTGAGTTCTTAGTCATTCACTTAACCTCTTGAAATATCCTTGAAATCTCCCTCAGTCTGAGATGCACCCCCAGGCTATGCCACCTTTCCTGGGTTTAGTTTTGCATGCAAACAAAAAAGCTGTTCAACTGTGTGTGTTTGCATGGGAATTTATTTAGTTGTTGAGAAATTAGTTATTGTTGTATCATTAGAAATGAGCTGGTATTTCAGAAACTTAAAGTAATAAAAATACTGCAAGAATATGATGTTTTGCTTTAAAACCCTCAGTTACAGCATCTCCTTTGGTCTGGCACTGCTGTCAAGAGTAGTGAGCCATGTCAGAGAACTTTCCTCTCAGCAGCAAAATGTGTGGTCATCTGCAGCCAGGAGCAGCAGGCATTGGGGAGTTAGTGGGCAGCTCAGTGCCTTTCACACTTAAACTATTTGTTTTGCAGATGCTGAAGTCCTGATATGTTTCCCTTCTAGGCCACTGGTTATTAATCAGTGCATGAAAAATCTCATGTAGGTGGCCAATTCAATGCTCCATTTCTGGTGCTGCCATGGCAGGGTGCTGACTGAAGTGATGCCACCCAGGACATGCACAGAACCCAAACCTGCTTGGAAGCAGCCCTCATCCCTGCCATATGCATGATGGCCTCATGCCATATTTGGATCTCCTGATGTGAACCAGGCTTATACAGCAGAGAGGCTCAGAAAAGGGATGCATTACTGCCTGGTCTGCCAGAAGGAGAAACTGAAACCCCCTAAAAAAGTCAATGGGTAGAGGTCAGTCTATCATGTGGGCCAGCCCCTGCACGGATTGCATAATTATGGGCTCATCTATAGACCTCCAGTATGCATGGCCTGTTTCTCCCCAGTGCAGAACACTGACTCCCAGACAAAAACCCATGGCTACCTCTCACTGATGCCAGCTGCAGGGCCCAAGGACAAATGCTGTTCCTGTAAGATCCAGGAGCAAGGCAAAGGGCAGTGGAGAAGCAGATCTGGTTATGCAGAGGGACAAGCTAGTGCTTTCCCAGCTTCTGAAAATTATTGTGCAGGAAGAAAACCCAATACTGAATGTTGCATCAAACAAAAAGACAAAGGCAAGCTCCAGGAAGCTATTCCGGGGCAAAATGACCCTGCCAGGAGCATAAGAAAGGAGGAAAGAAAGGATGAAGGGTGCCTGCACAGGGCTGCATAAGAACAGTGTCTCTCCTGGCTGGGGCAGAGGGACCACTTACGTCTCACTGGAGGTCACATGGGGACCAGCTCCAGCAGCTTTTGCAAGTGTTGAATGGCATTTGAGACTCACCAAGAATGTCCACCGTGTCTCTCTTTTTGGGTTCTCTCTTATTACCTCACTTTATAAAGGAAAATAACCACCACCTGCCCCTCCCCCTCCCAGAAAAACCCTGTTCAGCTGCATTTTAGCAAAGAACTTTTCCAGTATTAAAAGTACACTTTATTTTCTGTACAATTCTCATCCAAATCTCCAGGCATGGGAATGTCCACTGTGTCCCCAGAAAAAGTTGCAGATTGTTCTGTTGCCGTAAGACTCAGTCCAGAACTGTCCAGTAGGGGCACAAAGCCAGGACCACCAAAATCAAGTGCTGATACTTTCTAAGTGCAGGGAAGAGAGCAGGAAGGAGAGGGAGGGGAAAGCAATCCTGCCATGCCATGGAGTCATGAGTGACCAGAGCCTTCCCTGGGTGGCAGAAGAGGCACCCTCAAGTTCACGTCATCGTTCATGCTTAGTGTGGGAGTCGTTGTGTTCAGCTGTCACCCCATTCCCATTTCGCGTCACCTCCTTCCTGTTCCATTCCTTTTCCAGGTAAAATTCAGCAAGCACAGGGCAGTGCTCTGAAGCCACCCCACCCCAGGACCAATTATCAGGGATCCACGGGTTTGTAAGCCCTTCTCTCACGACAGCCCAGTGGCCTGCATCAAAGAGAATCACAGGGAAAACATTAAGTGATATTACCCAAACAGGACATGTGAGACTAACCAAGCTAAAGGTTACACGACTTCATCAAGCAACTCTACCTGTGAAAACCTTTTTCAAGCTTCGACTGATCCAGATGTTATCCAGTGACTTGGACCCTTGTGGGTTCTTTGTGCTGATGTTGGTGAAGGTGCTGGAAGGGACCAGATGGTGAAACTTCTCCTTCTTCAGGATGTCATGGTCACTGCTGTCTGGGGCCTGGTTAAAGTCTCCAAGGATTATTACATCCTTTTCTCCTAGAAAACAGGAAAAATATAAAAGAATGGGAGGAATGGACATCCATCACTCAAGTATAAGAGGATAAATGGAAAGAGTAAAAATACAAATACTGAATAAACAACATGACTGTAATCTGAGCTCCTGAAAGAAATGCTGTTTAAAGTCTTTTTCACTGACAATTTACTCATGGCCATTCTCTTCATGACAACAAAACCAGCCAGTACACGTTTTATGCTTGTTTTTAAATATCATCTCATTTATTATAGAGTCACAGAATCATAGAAAATGCTAAGTCGGAAGGGACTCATAAGGGTCATTGAGTCCAACTCCTAGTCCTGCACAGGACACCACAAGAGTCACACCATGTACTTGAGAGCATTGCCCAAACACTTCCTGAACTCAGGGAAGCTTTATGCTGTGATCACTTCTCTGTGGAGCTTGTCCCCAACCACTCTCTGGGTAAGGAACTTCTTCCTGACACCCAACCTAAACCTCCTCTGAACTCAGCTTCAGGCCATTCCCTCAGGTCATGTCACTGGGCACAAAAGCAAAGAGATCAGTACCTGCCCCTCCCCTTCTCCACTTGAGGATATTCAAGATATAGTGAGATCTCCCCTCAGTCACCTCTTCTCCAGGCTCAACAGACCAAGTGACCTCAGCTGCTCCTCATATAACTTCCTCTCAAGGCCCTTCACCATCCTCATGGCCCTTCTCTGGATACTTTGTAACAGCTGAATGTCTTTTTTATATTGTGTCACCCAAACTGCCCCTGGCACACAAAGTAAGGCCATCCCAGTGCACAGCAGAACAGGACAATCCCCTCCCTTGCCCAGCTGGTGATGCTGTCCCCTCAGGTTGGCCCTCCTGGCTGCCAGGGCTCTGCTGACTCATGTTCAACTTGCCATCAGCCAGGATTCCCAGGTCTTTCTTCCACAGGGCTGCTCTTCAGCCTCTCATTTCCCAGTCTGTGCACATAATCAGGGTTGCCCCATCCCAGGTGCAGAATCCAGACCTTGACCTTGTTAAACTTCATATGGTTAGAGATTTTTCATCTCTCTCATTTGTTGAGGTTTCTCTGCAGAACCTATCTTCCCCCAAGGGAGTTGACAGCTCCTCACAACTTAGTGTTGTCTTCAAACTTACTTAGTATTCCTTCAAGTCCCATGCCCAAGCCATTTATGAAGAGAACTCAGCCAAGGATGGAACCCTGCAGAACCCCAATAGTGACTGGATGCCAGCCTGATGTCACCCATTCACTGTAATTTTTCTGTGCCTGATCTATTTGCCACCTGACCTGGTTGCTCACCCATCATGTTACATGGTTATCCAGCTGTGTGCTGGGCATTTTGTCCAAAAGAAGGATACTGTGAGAAACAGTATCAATAGCTTTACTGTAGCCCAAATATTGATATTTTTTCCTTGCTACTCCCTGTTAGTGACAAACTCAAAGACAAGCTGTTTTAGTCTCAGAGATTTTTAGAAACCTTTTTAGAAGCCTTTGCATCTTCTGTTTCTGCAAGAAACACCTATTGGCTTTAATTTATACTGACTTTTTAAAAATAGATTTTCTGTAAAAGTCAAGGACACTTTTGTGAGCAACCCAGGAAGATGCAGCTTTATGCTGGTAGACACCACAGTCCCAAAAGTGCAGTGCTCATTCTAACCTCTGCATTTAAGAAATGCCAAGGAACAGGACTGAGGAGCTGTCTACAAGCCTGATGGCAGAAGATGAGTTGAGAAACCCCACGGACACTCCCTGACTACAGTAACTTTCATTTTCCTGGCTAAATGAAGAGATACTGCTCAACTTGGAATAGAAAATGACTTCAGTTACATTTTGTTTCCAACACTAATGAGTGAGAATAGAAACTCCAGACCCTAATCTCATGTCCATAATGTATGCTCTCCTAGACCCACAGATGAGGATGCAGACATCCCATCTGTGCCATTGGGTAAGAGGACAAAGCACAAGCCTCTGTACCCATCTCAAACCACTGCCAGAAATGTCTGAGAAGAGCTGACCAGAGATGCTGCCATGTCACTACTTGGAACTGGAGAAGGAGAATGATGGTGAAATGAGGCATAAATGCACCAAAAAAAAATTATCCCTGACTTCAGTGCTGACTTCAAAGCTAACTTCAGCGGTGAGATCTATGAAGAGCCTTATTATAAGCTTTTTCTTTCCTGGGATTGAAGTGGGAGAGGGAATGGGGTGGACAGGCTACCATACTTAGTGCTCTGGATAAGCGTCCTCATTTTTTGATGTTGCTGTAGAAATCACAATCCAGGAGAGGGAGCACAAGCCTAACAAAATCTATTCCACTCCTGCCTTGCAGTGCAGGGAAGATGAACTGGGAAAGGGCAAGAGAGCAAGTGGAGACTGAGGGCATATGACTTACAAATATTTTAAAACTTGGTGCTTGCCAAGATGCAGAGGGGCAATGAATAGTTAGTGAAATTATTTGTGGTTTCTCTACCATTTGTAAGTCACAAACCATACTGTAAACAACATGAAGTTTAAATATAATCCTATAAAGCATTCATGGTAGTAGTCTTCCCACCTTTGAAGGAAAAAACCCCACCTGAATCTGAACCTGAGTTATTTTAAGCTCCATCAGAACCCTCCAACACTTGTTTAATTAACATTTGTTTGATAGCTAAGGAAGCACTTGGCTTGTTACATGTTTTCATCACCACCCTATATGGGAAAAGGCCATTACAGAAACAACTGGAGCATATCTTTGCTGTGTAAAAATGACAGAGGCAAGGATCTTAACAGCAATACCTTGATTATGCACAAAATCTATTCTATTCAATCATAAACTACTCATGCTTCTTCTAGCAAATCCTCAAGCCTATTTCCCTGATAGGAAAAATCCATGAAAAAACCTGAAAATTTTAACCTTTCCATTCTGGAGAGGTTAGAAATAGCAGAGGATAAAAGACCCAGCAATTAGATGCATGTTTCGAAGGAGGTAAGAAGTCACCCCTGGAGCTGACTGCCTAGGGAGAGAATCACTATTTTCTTCACCCATTTAAAATTTGCATGCAGAATAACTAAGCATAAAATCATAACAGCATAAAGTTGGCAGACAGAATAGGCTGGAGCATGTTAAAGAAGCTGAAACCCCATTTGCCACTGGGGAGAGAAAGGAGAGCTTTTGGTTCTCCTCTGACAGAAGCTTCTGGGGCTCCTCAGACTGCAAAAGATTGGGGAATACATCGGGTAGTCCTGTGCAAGGAAGAGCAAGCAACCAGCTTTCTAGACAACCACCAACTTAATTTACCCTTTGTCCTGGCTCACTGTCAGCCCTGCTCCTACCTCTGCCAGCTCCTGCAACATCATGCACACCAGCACTGCAGTTTCATGTCTTCTTCCTCCCATGACCCTGACAGACATCCAGCCATGAGAGGGAAGAAGTGAACCCTCCTGGATCCTCCCGAGTGCATGACTCTGTTAAACTGGACACTCCTGGGTCTCTCAGCAGAGGAAGAGAGCAGAGCTGCCCATGGCAGCTGCAGCTCTCAAGAGACCTCATGGATAAGCCCCAATGGTCTCAGCAAAACTCAGCAAAAATTCTGGAAGAAATCATGCCCTGCTCATAATGAGGGATGATAACTGATCAAAAACTGCAATCATGATGCCCAGTTATAATCAGATGGAAAGAAAAACAGAAAATTAAGACAATGCTACTGGTGCCATGCTGTGATTTTCCTCTTTTGGAGGAAATGAGTTTAAGGTTGGTGGGGCTTGATTCTGTTCCTCAGGAGCCAGAGGCTCCTTGGCCAATGCAATCTGGTCCTCCTCCTCCAGCAGACAGAGCAGCAGGAGCTCTCTTAAGAACCAATCTTCTGCTGCAAAGGTCCCTGACACAGACTGTACTGTCCACAAGGACCCAGAGCCTCCATCTGTTGGAATGTGGTGGCATAAAGCCCACAGCAGCCAGGTTCGTGTTCTGTTCATGACCTCTCAGCAGTGCTCCCACATACCCTCACACCCTCTGGGCCCAAAGCAACCATGCCCTTCTCAATCAAGAACTCCTCAGGTGAAAAAATTAGTCTGGTCTGTTTGCAAATGCATCTTCAAATTCACTAAAGCACCAGTGAATTTGGCAGCCTGCAGGTGGCTCTTGGCCAACAAAGCAAAGCAGAACCTTAACTCAGCCCTCTGCTGCAGTGGCTGAGCTCTGGTGTGCCAAGGCAATCAGCTGAGGAACTGACAGTGCCTGCAGAAGGTCTGCAGTGTTGAAATACGCCTCTCTGCAGGAACTAGGAAACCCTGTTTTGCTTCATGGCTGATCAAGAGGACATCTGTAGGACACACTCCCTGATTTTACCATACCCTGGATGATTTCCCTCATGAATTAAACAGATCCTTAAATGCTCAAATCCTTTCTGGACAGAGTGACACATGATGAGAAGGATGTGATGTTACACTGCCTGCTAAGAAGTCTTCTCAGAAGTCTAGTAAGCTCAGTGCCTGATGCATGGATAACCCATGGAATATGGCCAAGACACGTGGGAGAAGGTATCACAGAATCACAGAATGGTTTGAGTTGAAAGGGACTTTTAAAGATCATCTAGTACAAAGCCCCTGCCATATGCAGGAGCATCTCCCACTGGACCAGGTCACTCAAAGCCCCATCTAACTGGCTTTGAATACTGCAAAGGACGAGCATCCACAGCTGCTCTGGGGAACTTGCACCAGTCTTCACTACCCTCAAAATATATAATTTCTTCCTAGTATCTAATCTAAACTTACCCTCTTTCAGTTTAAGAGGGTAATTCCCATTCTCCCTTGTTCGCAACATGTCATCATAAAAGGTCCCTCTTCAGATCTCTCACAGGCCCCTTTCAGGAAGACTGCTTTAAGATATGCTCAAAGTCTTCCCTTGTTTAGTCTGAACAACCCCAGATACCTCAGCCTTTCTTCACAGGAGAGGTGTTCTAGCCCTCTCATCATCTTCACAGCCCTTCTGTGGACTTGCTCCAACAGGTCTATGCCTTTCCTATGCTGAGGATCCCAGAGCTGGATGCAGGTCTCCAGGTGGGGTCACATGGGAACACATTAGAGAGACCAAATCCTCTCCTCCCTCATCCTGCTGTCTGCACTGCTTTTGATGGAGCCCTCAGCAGGATGAGGCTGACTTTCTGGGCTGCAAGTGCACATGGCTGGGTCATGTCCAGCTTCTCATGTAGCAGCAATCACAAGTTCTTCTCCTCAGGACTCTCTCAATCTACCCAGTACCTTGGTCCCTGGGTCCAGCCACTACCAGGACATCCATAATAGCATCTGTGTGCTGCCCATGGTCACCTCACTGAAGACAAACTGGTGGAGTTCTTGAGAGAAGACAGAAGAGCTGCTGCAAAGAGTTACCTATTAGCTATTATGCATCTTTCCAGTACTGATGAAAAGAAAAAAAGAGAGGCAAAAAGGAACCAGGACTCACTAATCTAATGGTAGAAATACGGGGATACTATACTCTGTGTTGAGGTTGTGGATAGTAAACAATGTGCCTCAAATGCTCACATGCCTCTTAGTAAGAATAAAAGATAATAGAACAGGCATTTGTTAGTAAAATGGAAATGGAAAATCAAATTTATTGCAGTACCCACAGACAAATCAGTAATTACTGCCAATATTTTGTGGACTAATTTAGAAGAAATTGAAGGCTGGTGATAATTTTAAGCATGATATTCATTTTGGCAGGGTAATTCAGTACTTCAAAGTCACATGTGTGCACTAACATTTCCTTAGGAGACCACACCTGCATCCCACAAGTTGGAAGGAATCTGAATTTCTTCTTTTGTGAAAGACTTAGCCAAAAACAAACATGCTCCTGTAACATGCTGGCCATATGAAAATTAAAACATGAAATACAGAGAATACTAACAGACTAAATTTAGATATTGTGGAAGTGCAGCTCAGTTGACTTCAGAAGACCTACACATTTATTCCATGTTTCAGAACAGCCTTTGGGGATTAAACAAATGATCCTTTTGTTTACCTTCATCCTTTCCAATTTTAAAGTACGTGGACAAATCAGTAGCACTTAAAATAGCTCTGACTGGCTTCTGAAGCTCAAAAGGAGCAACAACACAACATGCAGAAAAACTGCAAATATCTTTTGAGTTATACAAGAGGGATATTAATGCTTCCAAGTCACCAATGTGGGTGAGCTGGGCCAAGCTGAAAATCATCACATGAATAATCTTGCAATATTTTTACATCTTTCTTAAGCAGTAAACAAAGTGCTAGACTTTTTCTGTGCCTATAACAAGATCAGCAACATTTAGAATCTAAACTGCTATGTTCGGCTTCACAGGAAGTTAAACATAATTTGCAAACTTCAAAGTAAAAATCAAATTCACAGAAATGAAGTAAAGAAATCCAGCTGCCTATTTAATTGCTCAAGCTCTGGCCTGAATTCTGGTGTCATTTCATCCTGGTGTAAAGCCAGAGCAACTTCTTCGAAATCAACAAAATTATTCTACATATTACATCCAGGTATCAAAGCAGGACTTGGTCTCTTTTCTCATTAGCAGTCATCTGCAAATTTGCATTGGTTTTTCCAAAGAGCTTTCAATTATCCAAAAATTAAATATATAGAACCTATTTCTCTTGGAAGAAAAAAGTAATTTAGCTTTGCTCTGATACCAGGTAGGTGTCATTTCCACAAAGCACTTAAAATAGGGTCTCAACTCCAGTGACTTTCCTTTGGCACAACTTGCTGTTACAGTAGCATAAAACCAGAAGGAACTTAATTTGAAAAAAACGGTGTCAAAGTCAGTAGGATCTCCTATGCTGTTAATTAGGAAAGGCTGTAAGACAATGTGCAAGGGAAAAGCATATTTGTCATGCTATGCATCACACAAATATGGGTAAAGACAATTGTGAGGCTGGTAATGGTATTTTTGAAATGCTCACTGAGACAAATTTTACTGTTAAAAATTCCTTTGAATTAGGTAGTATGCACATTAGCTGCACAGATAGCTGGCAGTTAAAACCCTGCCTTACCTTTCAGAGTCTCCTGCAAACTCTGTGCACAAGCTGCCAGTTTGTGGCTGTCATGGTTCTTCTCAGAGTTCTCTCCCGCAGAGGGTGACACGGCCAGGTGAAGATTAACCACAGTCAGATCATTCATTCCAACCTGGGAAGGCAAGGAAGAGAAATCAATGCATGTGGGGAATGGAAGGTCACAATGCAGAACCACATGCCAGTTCCCAGTAATTTAATAGTAAATCTGGGGCAGTAGGACTCACACTGCTGTATATGTGGTGTGTCTTCGTGTGTCTCAGTGTGGGAAGGAAGAGGAGGGAGGCATTTGTATTTTGCAGCTTTGTTTGCAATAACCTCATACCCTCTCAGTTCTGGGGAAACTGGTTTGCATTAGCAAACAGCTTCCTTTCAGCACAATTGAATAAAGAAGTCAGCTGCTTATGAAAATCAGTTTATGCAAAACCAGTTGTTAATAAACTACAAATAATGTCATGATCATTAAAGGGGCTAATTACTACTGTCTTGTGAGCTTGCCACAGAGACTAACCAAGAAACTTAATGTACCTTGAAAAGAGCTGCTGGCTCCCTGCAATCTCCTGTTCACCTTCTGAGAATCACTTGGACCTATTTGTCTGATCAATTAATTACTAATATTTTATTTATTAATAATTATTTGATTAATGCTTCTCTCAAAGCCTTACCAGAGATGTCAAGTTGCCTAAACTGGACCCTTTTGTCACAGCCTGTGTGGAGATGGGCTCTCTCTGTTCCTATGTTTGCTCCAGCATATGCCAAACAACTGGTTCCAAAAGTGATGATGTTCTTTTAGACAGGTTTGGCCCCTGTGAAAAAGCTTTAAAATGGAAACTCTGAAGTGTGACAGCAACATAAGATAGGCCAGCCCAAGTATCACTGGAGCACTGTGCCTTATACTCACACATACTCATATATATGTAAAATCCATCTCCATTCTCCCTGCACTCATCCCGCCTTGTGGCACTGACAAGAATGCCAGTCCTGGCTGGTATTGAGGATCCACTGACCCTCAGGTTCTCAAATACTCCCCTGCAGTAGGGTTTGCTCCCACAGAAGCAAGGGAAAGGACTGACTGTGGTGAACTACCACATGTATTATGGTGCATTAAGCACCTGTCCATAATCAAGTCTTGGGACAGTAATGAGAAGGGTCAGAGGCTCATGCAAATTTTTATCCGTGAGAAGGCTGTGCCTGTTTTCATCTTAGCCAAATTTCTTTTTAGTAAAAGTTCTGCAAGGCACTCTGGCAGTTACCTTGAAATGTCCAAGATATGGATGAGGATATGAGTGCCTCCCATTCCCATTAGTCTGTGCACCCTCCCGAGATGAAGCATCTTTCAATTCAATGCCAGCTGTTGTATCCCAGAGGAAGCCAGAATATTCAACTCCCTAGAATAAAAAATAAAGAGAAATGCCAGTCACAAGATGGTAAAAACAAAACATTCTGCCCAAATGTAGTCTTATATCTATATCTGTATCTAATTTATATCATCTATATCCAGGAGTGGTGCCTGCTGAGAGCCAGAAGCTCAATTGGCTGTGCCTAAGCATAAAGGAGAAACAGCTTCCTGGGCTATCAGTGGAAGATACAGAGGACAAGTAGAAAAGGCTTCTTCAGTTCACCCCACCAAAACTCCCATCAGATGTTTGAGGAATGCTTCCTGGGAAGTTCCACTGACTTCACTGAAGGGTGAGTGTGCCAAGCTGAAATACACATCACTCTGCTTATTCACAGCCCCTCACACCTGCACACTGGCTATTGGACACCCAGTTAATTCCAGCACTGCTCCAGTAAAGCCAAGGATTTAATAATCTGTTTTATCTTCTACAGGCAGAGCATGTTCAGGACCATTGGAGGGGTGAAGGATGCTGCCTCATGTGTGTTTGAGCGGATGTGGTCCCCATTTCCTCCTCCAGGCAAGGCATTGGATACCTCTGAGCGTGATCAGTAATGAGGTAGTTTGTTAGGTTCATGATTAATTGTCTAACCATGAGTTTGCTGCCTTGAGGTCTCACTGGGTGACTGCTAGGGCTCGCAGTGGACGATGCTGTGCACATTTGTTCCTTCTCCCCAGGCTCGACACCATCTCACAGACTTTTTTCACCCACAAGCTAAAAATAACTGGGCCTCTTCAGTCTCTTGACTTGAAATCTGGTCTAGACCTCTCAGTCCAGTCAATTTCTCTGTCTCTTTTCCAGCTTGAATGTTTCATGCTCAGCTCTCTGCTCCTTTCAGCTCTGCTTCTATAATCCTGAATGTTTTGTCTTTTTTTATTACTTCAGGATGTGAAATTGGCATTTTCAGAAAGCTGTCACACCAGCAGCAGTATCTGATTCAAAGACTGTCAGCCTCTTCTATCACCCAGACACCACTTCCTTTGGCATCATTCAAACCCTTAGCAAATCACAGTTAAATCCATTGTAAGGAAGACTTTTCTCCATTTCAGCTGCAATAAAAAAGTGTTACCTGCTCCACTGACTTTCCAAGAGCCTTGAAGGGATCAAGGCCGGTTCAAATTCTTTAGTAGCTCCTTTGATAACTCACCTTTAAAATACTGACAAAATTATTCCACCAGTAAGAAGCCTAAGGTCTAAAAATTGATGCAGGAAAAGATGTGGAAGAATAGAACTGCTGTCAACAGCTTTTGGCTATTTCTAGACTCCAGACTTTGTATCAAAAAAGCTGTCAAAAGTAATTGCCTGGTTGAAATGCTCAGAATGTATGGAAGCACAAGCTGGAGGCACCATCCACCATTTTGTGTTTAGCCCTAGAGAGCATCCCAAAATCAGTTTGTGCCAAAGATGATATGTTCTTGGGGTTACACTGTATTACCTCACTGCATTTGTGTACACAGTGCTCAAACCTGACAGACTCGCTAACTAGCCCCAGGAAGACACTTTTTGGCTTAGTGGAGGGTTCTCCAGCTCAGCCAGATTCCTGTTAAAGCAGCTAAAAGGAAGAATCAAGTAGATACAATTTCTATTCTTAGTTTGGCTGCACATTTCTACCATAATTTTGGGAACCATTCATTCTTATATCCCTCTCCATAAAACAAGGTGGATGATCACTTTTATCTACTCATCCTGTATTCAAAGCTGCCATTCTTATCTTTGGAAGTACAGCTCAAGAAAAATCTGACTAAAGACTCCGAATTTAACATAGAAATTCTGAGACATTTATTAATAATTCTTGATTTAAAAAAAAGGTGGAGGGAACAACTTTGACAACTTTGCACAACTATTTATATTCAATGTTTTAATGATCTGGCCTAACAAGAAATTCCAAAGGAAAACTCCAGCCACAAATAAAAATGTCCTGAAGGGCACTTACACTCTGATCTTCAATTAAGTGTGATTTTCATTAAACTTCTGACACATTCAAACACTGTATCTTTCCAGACCCTCCTGACCTTGTATGTCCCTCTAGCAAGAGTAAAATCCTTGAGCTCTTCAGGTGGCGGGTTTTGGGTTGTTTGGGTTTATGTTTCCCTCCTTCTTGGGTTTTTCTCAGAAGGGCAATAAAAGGAGGTGCACATGCAAAAACAGGAATCCAAAACCAGTGAACGGTGCAATTCGATTTGGAAAAGCCAAAATAAAGAAATGTGCATTTTAAGCAACATGGCTATAGGACACAACTGCAGCCATTTAGTAACAACAGTGGTCAGAATAGATCATTCTGGATCAATAAGACTGTTGAAGACTGCCCCATGTACTGGCAGGCACTACTTGTTGCACGACAGGTCTCAGATCTTGCTTCCTACCTACAACAACATCCACACTGCAATAACTGCACCATGAGAACGACCCTGTTCAGCTACAACAGGCTCAAGCTCGAGGAGGACACTATTCTGAAAACTCATTAGCAACCTTAAGGGTGAAAAGGTGAGATTTCCCTTGGGCAAAACAGCTTTTGAGCACTGTTAGTGCCTAGTCCAGTGCAGCTACACCTTGAACATTGTCAAGGGTAGGCAGGTGCAGCTGTCACCATCTTAAAAAATCAGTACCTCCCTGCAGTAGAGAGTTATATACACACACACACAGACTCTGTATCTATAGCTACATATATATACACACACAGACATATATATGTTCCCAGAGCAGATGCTGCAGGGAAAAGCACAGTGCAGCACAGTGCAGATTTCAAATTGAGTCCTCAGCACTTTAAACACCTGTGCCAAGGACTCTGGGGAACACACAAGGTAAACTTTTCCATGTGAGGCTGGCAGGCTACAGGGCTCCTCTGCAGGCTCTTCACCTGCAGACTAGGAAAATGGGAAGCCCTTTCAAATGCCAGCCAGTACAGCATAAGGGAGCAGCTCAGGAGACCTGCACAAAAAATGTCATAAGTACTACAGCCTGCCAGGGGAAAAACTCAGGACTCTTACCTTGTCCAAATGTGTGGCTTTTCATCTATATATCTGTACTGCTTTTATCCACCTCCTCCAATTACATGCACAGCAAATATACATACACACATCTTTATCCTTACAAGTGTACCACAATTCTTTCAAAATATAAATTGTACAGTCAAATTAAAAGCTACAGGAACAATCAGCTTAAAAAACAAGAAATGCAAACCTTGCCAAAAATTATTTTCAAAGAAGAGCTTCTTTAAACATTCAAAATATGTCCTTGGTTAGATGAGGGGAAAAAAGCAAAGCCAAATTTTGGACTTAGGGATTAATGTACCTTGTGTAGCTGGCCTGAGGGTTTTTCGGAAACAACACCCTTCCAACATCCTCTAGGGCCCTTCCACTTGCGGATGTTTGGCAGTGTCGGCTGGTTCAGCTCCATGCAAAACTAGAGCGAGAGGAAAGGGGGGGAGAAAAAAAAACCATCAGCTTGGAGGGTTTTAAAGTAATTGCAAAATAAAGTGTGTAGTAAAGCTGGTAAGAGGCACAGAGGAGCACAGGCTGTGCTCTCTGCCTTCCCTGAAGGCTTGCAAAGGAGGTGGTCTGAGCCACATCCCAGGCTGACTCACCCCTGACTTAGAGATAATTATGAACTAAAATAACTCAGTGCAAAAGCTACAAGTAGAACATTTATCCCTCGGACCCTTTTATTTTCCTCCAGAGCTACTTGTTTCATTGGAAAGAGGTTTCCTCTGTAATGCCTTTGGAGATGCTGGCTGCATCATATCCCACCCCTTGCCTGGGGCTTCACAAACAGCTGCCGAATCCTCCTGGGGGCAGGAGGCCTCCATATCGTGGCTGGCCCCACTCCAACAACACAGCCACCAGCATGACATGAGAGGAAGGGTGTAGGCCAAGCTTAATAGCTGTAGTTTTGGAGTTAAGGCTTCTCTGACTTCACGCCAGGGACATGTTGATTTCCTCTGTGCACAAAGGAAGCAGCTACACGCTTGCATACAGTTCTAGCACATCCTTCTCATGCTTCTCAGAGGCACTCATCTTCCTGGTCACTGCTGAACAGCCACAGCATTTGGACACCATTACATGTTCAAGCACATGATCAGAGGTGGAGAGGCTACATCCTAATGCCCAGCAGATCAGAGATACCAGAACTCTGGACATTATGGAGAGCCCCCAAGTGTTCCTGTGTAAAATCCTGAGACTGAAATAAAAGCAAGTAAATAAATAAATAATAAAAGCCACCCTGGAAAATCTGGGATCTGAAAGTCTGTCATGCAGACAATATGGAATACTTTTTGTCAGGGGTTTCTAATCAGGCTCAACAGGAGCTAGAGTCCTTTGAGAGGCTGAAGTTGGCTCCAGGCAGGCTCTGGCTGGAAGCTGGCAGAATTTGGATGCCCTAGTTGGGGCAGAGGTTCTGGCTGAGGGGAGAGGGCTAGTAAAAAGTCAGTCCTGTGAAAGAGCAACAGGGACTTCCACCATGCACCATCTTGTTCTGATACTGGAGAAAGTGGGTTAAAATGCATAAGTTTTCACAGTGAAGAAGTATCCTCAGACAAAATCTTGGATCCAGAACACCCCTCCAGATCAAGCAGCAATTTAACAAAGGATTTTCAAGCCAAACAATAACTTCATGTGCACAGTGACTCTCTGCAGTGGGACATTCCTAACACAGTTTGAAGAGCTACAGAGCTGTATGGATATAAGTATTTCCTACATGGATACCAGTAAAATGATAGAATAGTTATTTTCATGTTTATCTTTTGATTCAGAAACTAAAATCAAATCCTGATCTTTCACTGACTCCCTTGTCTGCAAGTTCAGTATCCTGAAGCTGAAAGCAGCCTGATTCTCAAATACACACAACCCAGACACCCCTTTACTTGCCTCAGAAGACTGAGAGCTGTTTCGGTTGAACACCCGAAAGCAAAAACCCTTGGCGCAGCTTTTAAAACAGTTTTCTGACGTGCAGAGATTGGCTGGGGCTTCTCATTCAAGATGCCACATTAACATATGTTGTGGCCCATTATGTACCTTCAGGCAGTGCTGGGGCTGGGCTGATTTAGGGAACTCGGAGACAGGTAGGGTGTTTTCACAGCCTCGGAACACAGCTCTGCTCTCAGCTGATTGCGAGGTGCTACCCCAGCTAATACAATAAATCACAGCAGCAATAATTACTCAATCCTGAGGGCATTCTGATGTCTTCAGAGTGGATTTGGTCAGTGAGTTTTCTAATACTTAAATAACTTAAATCAGAAAAACAAAAATACTGTTGAAATTAGGAGTTCACTGTAACCTGACAAAAGACTTATCTCTAGGTTGCAGCTGCCTAGAAAGTCCAGCTAGCACAAAGCGTATGACAAGACTGAATAAATCCTACAGAAACCATCATTTTATTAAAAAGAGCATCTGCAGTCTACTAATTTGAATAGTTTGATTCCTTCAAACTGATTTCTTTTAAGGCTTTGATTTGACTTGGTGCAAGCAAAAAGACTACAAGATTATATAGTTTGTTGTGGAAAAAAAGCCTATTTTGGGTACTGCTGCAGTGATGGAGAATTTGTCCTACAGCAGCTGATTTTCTGTACTCATTTTCCAAGGCTTACAGGCACACATATTTTGACGCTGTGACAGCATACTTGCTGAGGGCATGTTTTTTTTGCTAAAGTGAGAACGGCATTTTTCAAATCATCTTGTTTTGCCCACAAAACCCAACATCAACTAACATTATGCTGCTCATGCAGCAAAAGTATACAGATAAGCTTCCAGTCCACACTAGGAATGAAAAAAAATGCCTTTCCTCTTTTGCAAAACTAAGAGCTATGCCAACCCTTTGAGATGCAATTCTTCAAGTGGTAAAGAAAAACTAAAATCTCAATCAAAACAATTATTTTTTTCCTTTCAAAAAAATCCTCCTAAGGAAAAAAATTCTAGCTTTGTTTTTCTCTAGAGCCTTTCAGCCTGCAAGTTTCCTGAAATTCAATCAGTTTGTTCATTATAACCTACACATACCAATACAAAGCTGATGCGCACGTGCACACACACACACACCCCCACACCTACCATGAGACCAACAGCACCACAACTTATTTACACAGATACCCTGTGGTCTCTCTTCCACCTGGGTGCTGGTTTTCATGGGATAGGGAGTGCTACTAGGGAGCAGGAACATGGCAGCACCAGGCCCCAAGGCATACTCTAAACAAAAGAGCAGCCTGTGCTTGTGAGTGGTCAACGTCCTTGTGTCAGGTGACAACCTGCCCGTTGGATATGAGTGCCCCCATCTGGCATGCAAGGCACCAATACGAGCCACTATCCCAGGAACTGGGACAAGCCCTGTTGAATCTGCTGATAAGTAACACACAATTTTCCCAAGAAGGAAGGATCCAAAGATGCAATTGCTCTTTGTCCACCCGGTAAAGTGCTGGCACCTGTCCCTCCCTGCCTGTCCAGAAGCAGAGACACGTACTTATGGCTGACTTTGGAAAAGAACACAAGGCAGTTGGAAGAAGCTGGAGAATTGGACATTTGAGGAGTGACTTCAGAAGTGAATGCAAGGGGTCTTGGACTAATTTGGAAGCAGGGAAAGAAACATCTGTTGGGCTGGCATATGCTGGAGACCATAAGGCAGTTACAGTCTTCCTAACACACCTACTTGTCTCCGCAGGGCACTCCAAGCACCGCAAGAACATCTAATTTGTGCATTGAGTTTGATCTGTTCCAGTGCAATAACTTTTCCCACTAGCAGAGCTGCCAGCAAGTGCTCTGCAATTCTGCACACAAGCAGCTCCCACCACCTCTTCTTCAGGACACCCTGGTTACTTTGTGTTTTATTTTGGGGTGCTATTTGTACATCAACCCCATTTGTGCAGCCGGGTCATCCTTCCCAGAGGATGACATCACTCCATACTGAACATCTTGGCCTGCTAAGTGTTATTCCTATAAAGCCAGCTCTGGGGACCACCCTGAACCAGCAACTTCCCCTGTGGTGAACATCTTTTGCTCAAAAAGAAGATGGGCTACTCCTAAACACTTAGGAAACAAAATGTGACAAGGAGAACAATGCCTTAGGGTTTAATAAATTACACATTTCTGATTAGCCAGGTTTGGAGGTTACCTTTATTTCAGACCTGGAGTCAGATCAGAGGCTGTGAGCAGGGCCAGGGGAGAAATAACAGTGAAAATGAGATAGGAGGGGGAGCCTGTTGTGGCATGGTATGTCTATCATCACCTGAACTTCAGAAAGGCACTCAAAGCAATTAAATGTCCATTTTACTTAACTACCACAGAAGCTGTCAGGCCAAAAGAGCACTGCAGTTGAGGTAAACAACTACTTGCTTCATCAAAGGAAAGACAATTTTGGTTCCTCTTAATGGAGAGGAGAAATGAGAATGGCAGAATAAAATTTCCCTTTCTAGATATCACATATGCAGTTACTTTTCTTATAATAAGCACTAGAGGGAGCAGCTTTAATAAGTACCAGAGATGAGTAAGAAGCTTCAATCAATCTCTTATCATCTCAGCTATGTGTAGGTATGATATTAGCAAAGATTTGTCTTTCCATGGGGAAAGACACTTGCAGTTTGAAGTAAGGGCTGTTTTGTGCTACAGAGCATCTCCAAGTATGACGGACTTGGTGCATCCAGGAAGGGTAAACAGAAGAACTCTAAGATATACTTTGTAAATTGAGCAGTGGCACTTGAGAAGGCCCACAACACACTCCAATAAAAATCCCATCCTGAAATATGTTCTAATAAATTTCTGATAGAAGATACAACAAAATTTACAGTGGCTTCATGAGACCATCTAGCAATGCTCATTTTTTATTCCATCCTTTAATATATATTTGAGTTCCCTGCTCTATCCCTATGTACCTATGTATGTATAAATTAAAAATTAAATGCACATTATCCTTTTTTTATTCATCCAACCAGACTGTACTTTTATTTCTAATTGACAAAGCAGACTCAAACACCCATAATCTAAATCAAATCTACCACAGGACACAGCTACAGTTGGCTCACTCTAATGAAGCATGACCCAAAAAGCCAGGAGCAGAAACATTACAAATATTTCCAAGAATCTGAAACCAACACCTTTGCTTTTCAAGCAAAACTTTCTAATTTGACTTCCAGAAGATGAGTGTTTTGTTAGATCAGGTCTGTGAGGAGGAAAAGCAGAGTTGGGGGTTGAAGAGACGTGTGTGCTGTAGTTTATTGTACTGGCTATTGAGGTAGAGGTAGGGAAAGGTCAGAGGCTTCAGGACTGCTGTCCTGGTGTGGGCACACGTGAAGTACAAGGCAAGTTAAGGGGAGAGCAAAGACACAGCAGGGCCAGGATGCTTAGCACACTTCTACAGCTGGGTAACACTGAATGCACCTTCCACAGGCTGGAACAACTCAGGAAGGGGACACAGAGGAGCATCAGGTCTTTCAGTGACATCTGGATTCTCCTATAACCAAATGTAACAGCATAGAAGGAAGCATTATTATGATTAAAGCCTGAAACTGACACTCATCACTGTATCCCATTTCCCGCTGACAAGAATGTTATCTCAGGTCTGCTTGTTTGCCTTTCTCTCAAGCATATCCCTTTCCTGTTTGCAACACAGTCGAAAAATACACACAAGAGAATGAGATGCATCCCCTGCCATGTGGGATGCACTCACCAGCTCTATTCCACATATGTAGCATGTGGGAAAACTGGGATGATCCTGTGTTAAGTTGTAACATTTTTCACATGTCCATTAAAATAGTCCCTTCCAGGAAGACTTCATTAAAGATAACATAATCTTTACTGCTTGTGTTGTTCATGTATTGATATTACACAAAGACAGATGGGGGTCTGATAGGCAGATAATAATGCATTTTTTCAAAGGAGAACAACCTCCCTTCAAGGAATCAGTTTCAGTCTTAACCATATGTAAATATTTGTGATGGAAAAAGTTTTCTCTTCCTCCATATTGTACAAAATTCTGCAATGACATTAGAGCTAAGGAAATAATAAAAAAAAATTTAAACGTTTGGGAGAAAAATTCTAGGACAAAGAGGAAAAGAAAAAAAAGGAATCAATCCATTGAACAGGCAAAAACTATAGATTCACACCTGGAAAACTTATCTGCCCCTTTGACCATATCAACGTGTCCTACTCATACTGGGTCATTGAGACCTTCCCATCCTTTCTGTACTGGTTTGGTCTTCCTAGAACTAAATAAAAAAGTCTAGATTAATGATCAAATAAATTCTTGCTACCCATCACATTCTTCACAAACATTACGTAATTCACACTTCAAAAAGCTCTGTACACTCATGGCGAGAGGTGAAATCAAGGCAGATCCCTTCAGCACAGCCAAATATTCATCCCTTGTCTTTGTTCAGAAATAATAAAGGACCCATAGGCACAGTCACCACCTCTACACACCTTTGTGTCTATGGACATACAAAGCTCATTTGTTGGGATAATGTGCAAATTTGAGTCCCAAAGCTTGATCCATCTGAAGGCACCTATGGCTTTTTCCTCAACTCAAGAAGGACTCATTTTTTTCCTGGAAAATGTGCTGCTTCTGCTTCTTAAAGAACACACCAGTAATTCAGAGGAAGGATTTATTTCCTCTGAAGACCAGATTCTCACTCAGCTCTGGAATGACAGCTCCAGGCACTATGTTATAGACCACAGAGCAAACACTCACCATACTGGAGCCTCATCCCCGTTAGCCTTGGTGACCTAAATTCCCAGCCTTGCTACAAAAGCTACTACTAAACTTCACACTTGTAAAAAAGGAAACCTTCAGGACTGAGCTTCTCAAAGGAGACAGGATGAGGAAGGATCATTTCTCAAGCCAAATTATACATAGACTAGAAACTAAGTGGCCCAGTCCTTCTGCCTGCTTCAGAAGTGGGTAATTCCATGTCTGCAGAGAGGCATTGCTCAGCAAAGCATCAGAGTAGACCATTATTTAAGGCAACCTGGGGTTAGGCAGCAGCTAAATGATGCTTGGCAGGGCTGGAAGGTTTTTCAAACTGAAGGCATTGTTTCCCACATCAGGTATCTGAGCCCCTTCATGAGCTTGACTCTTTTTTGAACCAGCCTATCGACAGCCCATGTCCAGCCCAGCTGGACACATGCCCCTCTCCTGCTGCTGCTGTGTTACTTGCCCATTGTACTTTGGGAATGTGCCGGAAATAATTATGCTGATAAATTTAACATAATCTCAGCTATCAAAAGTGTGTGAGGGTTTGTTTCCATATATGGAGTTGTTGAAATCAGATAACTTTTTTTTCCTAAATCAGGCTTTACAGGATCCATTGGGGAGGGGTAGGTGCCTAAGTTTGCACTCTCAAGTTACTTTTGAGTACTTACTTTGGAAAAACTTAGCAGTGAGTTTCTACACTGCCCTCCCAGATGAATTATATCACCACAGCCACTCAAATGCTCAATCTTCTGTAATATCTAAGAGGAAATTACTGTCAAAATCTTTGAATATATGATTAAAAAAACAGTTTGTTGCTCATAAACTCAGTTCTTTGCTCACCTTTAAACACTGTTCTCAGGACAACAATGCAGAGCATTCACTGGCCAGTTCTCCACCTTCATCCTAAACAATGGTGATTATTTATATAAAGAGTGTCTTTTCATAGATCTTCAGAAGGAAGACAACAAAGAACCTTTGGTGAAGAGCAACAAAACAACAACTGAAAGAGGCAATACAATAACTCCACTAACACATTTTTAGTGCTGGGAGCACTAGTGAAGAATTTTGGGATGTTCAGCTGCCTATTGTCAAAATTGAATACTTGCTATCTTTCATCCAGCATGCCATTTAATGGGAAGGTGTCTACACAGATGCTTGGCGGAAATCTATGCTGCCCTTTACCTGTGGAATACAACAGCCATATCTACCAGACCTACATGTAGAAGATTTGTGGTTTTTTAATTTTTCATGTATCCATTCACAGGTTGACCTTTTCCTTGTACTTGGTGGGACAGATTCATTTGGCAGAAGACATTTCCTGACTACTTCATTCATACTCCTAAAGACTTTTCTTAAACATAATTTATAAATTAAGGCTTAAGAGGTCATCAAGGATGGTCACAAATTTATTTTTAAGTCTTTTCAAGACAGTGTTTCATACTTCCTAAGTAGGCACCATAATCATTAGCAGATATAATGGCATGCCAAGGGGACTAACATGATATAAAAGGAATAAAAAGCCCTGGTGACTGTGAGGATGTCTTTTTTATCAAGCTGGTTTTACCAAAGCTGAGTGTTTGAGTTTGTACTTGCACAATGTTGTCATCAAATAGAACCCAGCTCAACTGAGTAGCTGTGCTAAAAACCACAGTATCATGAAAACCATGAACATCCATGAAGCAGTTGTCTGGAGACCAAAACTACATGTTCATTTGGACTGGATATCAGGTACAGGGCAACCAGGAGTCAAAGGCTTCCTGGGAACACCTTTCTATGGTTTTGGTCTTTGTTTTTTATGGGTTTAGGATGTTTGCTGGTTGTAGGGTTATTGTGGTGTTTTGTTGGGGGCTTTTTATTTGTTTGGGAGGTTTCTTTTGCTTTTGGTTAGGGGGTGCAAGTTTGATTTTTTATGCTAAATCCTGAGTCGATTATTTTCCCATGAAGCCCAGGAATCAATTTCTGTGGTGTGGTATAAAATGACACCACTATGAATACAACCTTACTCACCCAGGAACTACCGGGACTGCATGAGGTGACAATGAGTTTATCAGAACCCAGTCCTTAATATAGAAAGCAAATAGAAAATCATCCTATGAAACATGAGATACAAAAGTGATAATAAATCTTTTATTCACTGATTTAAAGCACCCCAAACAAACAGTAAGCCATATCAAACTGCCATCATCTGAATCTCCTCATCTGCATACCACCTTCAGCCAGAGGAAAAGAGGAGGGGGGGAAATGTGCTAATGAAAAATAACAAATAAAACTGAAAGGGAACAGGGAAATCACAATATTTAAATGTTATTAATCAAGGAAAGCTGCTTAAGCATGTAAGCTTAGGTCTCCCTCAATGCTCGCGATAAAACTTCACTAATATCTAGAGGTAATAGTGAGTTGGGTGTTTTGTGGCTCATTTGTTCCCTGCTGTTATTATTGCTGTTTTCCCCAACTGATTTACATCTCTGTTTAAAGCAAGCATTCTTTCCCATAGTAAGAACACAAAAACAAGCAAGAAAGAAACACCTAATATGACTCACAACCACTGCCAGTCTCAAATATTTATTCTTCCTTCAGGCATTGATTACACCACCCTACAGAACACTGTGCCACCTTCTGTAAAGTTATTTAAGTATGCCTCACCTCCTAATTCCTTTTTTAAATTTTTTTTCAATGTTTATTATCTGGAGGATCGATTCCAGGCTGCTAGCACTAGGTCATGTTATCTTAACTGAAAAAAAATTTAAAATTTCATACTCCTTTCCTTTTTGTTTTTACAGCTCTAGCCCTTAATTTAAAGGGCCAAATTTGATACTGATTACTCTCTGATACAGCTCATTCTTTATTTATAAGTTTCTGTGAGTAATAATACATGGTTTTCTGTTTGTCCTTACTAGCATGCCCTCCACAGAAACTACAGGACTGTCCTTCAACCCTGACCAAAGTTCTGCTCCAACAGATGCCATGGATTCTGGCTTCCCATAGAAATTACATGCATTACTATAAAAAATTATTTGGGATGACATTAAACCACCCTTGCTTCTATACCAATATATTAAAAAGGAAAAAAAAAAGAGGCAACAAAACCAAAAAAAAAGCACTCTTCCTCAAATTGCTGACTATTTAAAACTGTTCCTGTTTTTTGAACTTGCTTTGCCTCCTATGATCTAGAAAAAAATCAAGGAGAAATGACTGGGTAAGTCCCCTCTTTATTCTACCACCCACAACCAAATATGAACACTTGCCATCACTTATGAACACATATTTTCTGTTTCTCCCTGCCCTAGAAATGTAGAGAACGTCTTCACTATTGGGTGAGTTTGGCTTATGTTCAGGGATAAGATCTACAAAAAAATGTAAAGTTATTGGAATAAACAATCTCCATGCCACCACTTATCACAGAGGCAGAGTTGTGCTCTAAGGAAGAAGAGGCACCTAATAAGGGACAGCATTTCCAGAGAATCTGTGTTCTCTCTAGCTCCCTGTGTTGTGTATAGCAAGACTTCTAGTGTTTTGCTTATTGAAGTTCACTGATCATCAGAAACAAAACAGGCAATGCAACTACAGAGAAGAAAATCCAGCCAATATCAAAGACACCAGAAATCCTAGTAGATGAAAGCCTGCACTTCCAATGCTGCTGATGTTAACTTGCAGGTGAGGGGCCTGGAAAGACAGAGTAGTCATAGGTCCTCTTGCAAAGAGCGACTGAAATCATCACGGACCTGGCCAGAACTGTAAGGTCCACCAATATATGTCCTTAAACTTCCAGCCATTTAGATCCCTTCTAGAGGACAGAAAGGAAGAAAATATGAAAGGCCAGAAGCAAACACAGTATAGCTGCAGTGTTTCTAAGGTAATTTAGTAGATATGATAATGCCAAAAAAAGCCACCCATTTAGTAAAAAAAGCTACATCATTTGCAGCTCCTCTCAGACAAAAATTATTCCTTTCCAATTACAGCTATTCTTCCCTTCACTGTCAGATTTCATGACTCCATGGGGAGAAATCTAAAAAAAAATAGTACTTTGTATTCCTGAATATTACCTGCACTCAGGTAAACAAGCAAGACAAGGGAGAGAGGGGAAAATACAGGAGGGGTATAGGAAAACAAAAGGGTAAAGTAATAGAGAATAAGCTAAGAAAAAAGAAATAAAGCAAAATCAGCGAGATGATATGGAATAATCTTTTACTCTAAGTGGTCAATCATTGACTCCATTGTTGCTTTGAAGGAACAGGGCAGAAGGATTTAAATCTGCTGATGAACTCTGCAAAATCCACCTCGTAGCTCAGAGACCTGACTTCAGCTATCCTCTCTAGAAATGGGGAGCAGAAAAATGAGGCTATGACAGGGCTGGAAGAAACTGATCTAATGTCCTGATTGAGTCAGTGGCCAAGTCGACATCTCCTTTTCCTGATCTCTGAAAGCAAGACTGCTGTTTCCTTATCTTACTCTAGAGGACATCCAAATATACTTAATTTTCAAAAGGTGTCAACATCCTTTCTGGAAAGGATAGGTCTAAGAACAGGCAGTAAATATAACTCCTTTACAACTAATTCATTCACTGAAAATTGCCTTATGATCTTTTTAAACCAACAGCCCAAAGCAAGATTGCACAATAGGGCTCGCACTGTACAGAAGGATTATGGTAATTAAAAATATGCACACAAAGACTTAGTCCCAGACTAACTGCATTTCTGGACTACATTAAAAAAAAAAAAATACATCAAATGCATGCACAACCACATTTATATCCATGCAAGCAAGATGCAATGTGCCTATGCTTACCCCGCAAATGAAAAACAACACCTCTCTTTCAAACCTTAAAAAGCTCCTAGGAATAACCTTTCACAAATAAACAGCCTGCTCTGCTCAGAGAGGGATTTTATAAACAACAGAGATTACAATGGGCTTAATCATGATTAAACACTGATCTGGCTCAATCTACTCAAAAGCAGACAAAAGATAAATAAAAACCTCCAGTAGATGCATTTCATACTGGAAATTCTGGAACCTCAATTGACATAATAGTTTTTATGTTCTGATAATATCTGGAGGAAACAGTATAAAGGATCAAGAAAACAAAAGCAAATTTTTAGTTAAAATTCTCTATGTGCTGTGTAAAAAGAAGGCTACAGCAGGGAACACACAGGGCAGCTCAGCATTTTACAAACCTCTTTCTGTCTGCAGCTGAAAATGCACTAGCAGAGCAATGTCACTAAAAAGAAACAAGCACCACCCTTTTTGCCTCATCTCCTATATCTTACCCTGTAAAACTGTGCAATAGTAGTCACTGAATTTCCCTTCACACAAAAGCCACTTCGGATCAATGGCAGTCATGTTAAATCTCTTTTAGTAAAATAATGTCACCTCCTCAGTGTCACCCCAGTTGTGCTTCACTGATTCATCACGCACAGTGTGAAAATTCTGTGTGATGGGAAGGGGCTGAACTTAACAAATATTTCCCAGATATAGACCTCTGGTCTTTCCTATGGGTGAGGAAATCCAGGAAACTGATTCCACATCATGGAAGACAACTCCAGCCATTAGTACTGTTGGAGGAGGTGGGAAAAGTAAAAAAAAAAAGAACATAGGTAGCAGAGATTGCTTACAGAGCTAAGTTTTCTATTTAATGCAACAAGGTAAATATGGAGAAAGAGAAATCACTCTTTAGATGGGGTGGGGGGGAATCTATGTGGAGGAGAAGGCTAATCATATTTTTTCCATTCTATCATCTCCAGCAAAAATTCCCAATGGACGACCAAGTAAGGTTAGGCAAACAGACAGAAGAGCTCCCTTCCGGTATTGAGAAGGCACATGACTGTCTGTCTGCATGGCCAGAGAATGCATTCTGTGCTTCAGAGGTACAAGGTGAAAGACTTTCAACCTCTCTTGATTTGTGACCTCCAAAACTTCTCCAGTGAAAGCAAAAATCCCCATACAGACAGTGCAAGCTTACTGATAAATGTTTTGTTCTTTTCACTTTTTTTTCACTGACCTCTTGGACACAGCTTACACAAGTTTGCCATCATTGTTATAGACAGACCTTAATAGTGAAACTTACGTTACTTATGCTGGTTGTCAAGCTACAAGTTATTGTCAACTACAAGAACATCATCTCTAAACAAAATCAAAATTCTCACCTCAATTCCTATTGTCCTTCAGCCTACCTAGTGTGTGTCATAGAAGTCTAAGTAGATCTCATTAACTTAAGGCAGAACAATCATCATTTCGCAGATGAATTCCACATTTTACAAACTGCAGATCAGAATCATGTGATTTGCATTTCCTAGATGAGAAGCCAACAAACTTTTCTGTCTGTGGAGTCAAGTGCACAGTCCTTTGTCATCTCGACTAACAGCAGATGCATTTACATTTTAATACACAAATAGGAAAATAATGGGTTACTGTTGCTTGTCCACAAAGCAGGCTTATCTTTCAAAAAGCTGTCAGGGGATTAATAAATTTTACAAATTATTTAACTTTCCTCTATAACCCACCTCTGAAGGAGAAATGAGCTCAAGAACCCCTCAATACCTGAAAAATGCAGGAGGAAATGCTTAGAATGCAAAGAATATTTTTATTTTTCTGGTAAGACGGATGACTTTTGGTGCACAACTTGCTGGCATCAAGCACCAATGAAAACAATTGCTTTGGTGTACATGCTTGCCTATGGAAAAGGGCTATGAATTTAAATCCTAAAACAGTAACCAATGTGAAATGTCACCTGGCCATGCAGTTCAACCTAATTACTTACACAGATTTATTTTAAAATACAAAACCAGCATGTTCCTTGGGAGAATTATTTTTTCTCCTTTCCCAAATATTTACAATTAACATTTTCCAAGAAGAATTCTTCTGCAATTAAGGACTTGCCAAAATCAGACAAAGTAAAGTACTCAAAACAACACCGGAGCAAGAGTGTTACTGGGAGTGTCTCCCAGAGCTGTGCTTCTGGAAGAAGAGATGCTCCATACAGGACTCAGCACCAACAAGCCTGCATGCCTGTGATACTTCTTTCTAAAGCCTGAGTGGCCTTGCAGCCTTCTGGGGATGAGGCTGACACGACTGGAAGCCATCCCATTGCATCTTGCCACCTGTGTTCTTCCCGGCAAATGCCAGTCACACTTCTGAAGGGAAGGCGTGTAAGTAATGCAATCCCAGAGCAGCAGAGCAAGCTCAGCAAGGGGGCAAGGGGAAGCAAACACATTGATTTGAAGGTTCAAGGTAGGAAAAAAAACAGGTAAGCATAGGCTTGGTTTTTAGCTGCAAGACCATTCACATGGAGCCTGTGCTGGAATGGATCTGATGGGTTACAGAAAAAAAAAAACAACCCACAAACAAATCCATCTCTGACCCAGAATTTTCTCCAGGTAAAGATTCTTGTTCTTCTTATGTGACCTGGTTCACTGAAAAAAATTATTATTTTCCCATTCCTCCTAACAACAGTAAGCATGGTGCTGGGGCTCAACACCACAAGCAGCACCCTGTCTGTGGTGCTTACAGGTGCCTGTGGCACCCCAGAGAAACAAACCAGTTCATGAGCAGCATCCAAGGGTCAGTCAAGCTTGTCCCAATCCAGGACAGGCTGTAATTAAACCCTGCCAATCACTTCTCCTGTTTTGGCAGCGCCAGGCAAAATTGCCACCAAGTGTAGTAGAACTTGGGCTTAAAGGTCCATTTTGGCCCAACGTACCAAAATGTTGGAGTTTAGGAAATCAAACAAATGGACTCTTTACATGACACAAAGCTTCTCACAGTATATTCAGTTCATTTTCAATAGCCAAAGTGGGAGAAACGTTTAAAGACACTTAAGCACCCAAGATAGAATGGCACAAAATCCTTTTCCAGAAACCAAGACCCCAACAGTTCAAGCAAGTTCTCCCAGCTTGCTCCAACAGTCCACTGGATGTGCCTCACATCACAGTCTGCCTGTGTTATTCAGGGCCAGAATAATTTGATGACACTGTCTTGAGGCCCTGGCTCTCAAGAGACTAGCCGCATATGCACTAAAGTTCAACGTGGTTTGATTTCATAGGGCTAATCTGCAGCCCCTAAGTCTGGGAGGCACTGCTGTTCAGCGGGGGGCTTCTGCTCAATCTGGGACTCTGTGCAAGTGTCAAAAATATATAAGAACACTTTCAAAGCTGGGCAGCGAATTTTAGAAACAAGGAAGTTTCCAAAGTTCCAAACCATCCATGACAGACTGGAAAGTGTCCTACAGGAAAAGCAGTTTTAAGTTACCATTTTAGAATAAATATTAAAATATTATCATTTAATTATTATAAATAATATAAATATTATCATTCTGTATTCCAGCAGTATAATGCTGATAAATGACTTAAGAATACAAAACTCAGCATGGTATTCTCAAAACCTGACACTGCAAGCAGGCTGAACAAGGGATTCTGTTCTATTCTGTGGTTTCTTTCCCCTCCTGTACTTAAAAAATAAAGACAGCAAATTTCTTTGAACTTACATAATTCAAGCCCTTTTTTTTGCATATGGCTAAACCAGCCTTTTAAATTCTTTAGGCTTGGCATTGTATGAAAGCAGATATCAAATATTCAGAGAGTTCAATTTAGAAAGATCATTTTTCTGAGGCTGAGCCTTTCCAAAGAGCTTCCTGCAGCACTCCAGAAAATGTCTCAAACCGCCCCTCCCACCTGGCTGAGGTCACTTAACCTTTCCAGGCCATGTTACTGGAGGTAGGGTACCTCCAAAAGGAAGGTATGGGTGTGTTGGAAAGGTGGGAAGTGTACAGGGTGTGAAGGTGTCCAAAGAAACAATTAAAATTTGGAAACAAATAAAACTTGCTAATAACCTGTTTGGCACCAGTTGAGTGGTTGAGAACTGTGTCTTGTCCACATGTGAAAAACTACTATGTCTCCTGCGTAGTCCTCTGTCACTGCCTTTTATCAAAATCTACCTCTTCATGTCAAAATCACAGTTCACAAACACCAGGTAAAGAGATGTCCTGTGTGAGTTAACTGGGGTATATGGAGGACCCCCATGAAATGCATATCCAGTCAGTGGCAAAGTACAAGGCTGAAGTACCCACTGCTGCTGTATTTCATTTTATTCATTATTTCTAGAGTACCCAGCAAATGCAGCCTCAACACAGCAGTGTAGGTAGGACCTCCTTTTTCACACAGACAAGGATGCATTCAAGGCAGGAGAAGGGTTTCTCCTTCCTCCCCAAGCCTTGCCACACCACTTGAAGGTACAGAGGGGCTGCTTATGTCAGGACCAGCTCAATGCTGGCTCCAAGACAGCAGTTTTTCCATAAAGTGTCTCATGCTGTCTCATAGCTGGCTCCTTGCTCTTGCAGGTGAAGGAGTTAGTGTAGAAAGTGAAGGGAAGCTACTGATCCCAGTAGGGGCATTGGGAGTTCAGTCCTACATGCCAGGCCAGAAGAATCATAAAGCAGTAAGAAATGTAGTTCTTCATCCAGAAGAAGGGCATCATAGAACAGGTTGGAAGGGACCTTGAAAAATCATCTGGTTCCAACTCCCCTGCCATGGGCAGGGACACCTTTCACCAGACCAGGTGGCTCAGGGCCCCATCCAACCTGGCCTTGAACATTTTCAGAGATGAAGCATCCACAGCCCTGAGGAACCTGCTCAAGTGCCTTCTCACCCTTACAGTAAAGAATTTTTTCTGTGTATTTGACCTAAGCCTTCTGTGCTTGCAATACTCTTGGATGAAGAGCAACACTGGATTTTATTAGTTACTGCTTATTATTAAGCATTGCTTACCCCAAGCTTGCTGTAAAATCAGTAAACACCAAAAGCATACGGTCAGTTTAGACAAAACATTGACCCTCAGCCTTCATGCACTGTGGAGCTAGGAAGATGTCCTATTTTATGCAGCGTGGTATCCATGACATTAGGAAGCACAACTAGCACAGAGGGCTTCAAGAACTTAAATGTGTTACAATAGTTACATAAGATGTATTTTTTAATACCTTTTCCAGTGCTTCTCTGTCAGCCAGCTCCTGCACAGCCAAAAGCTTGATACTGTTAAGAAAGAAACAGAGAGAAAAAGAGAATTAATCACTCCACTGCAAGCATTACAGAAATCTAAGAAACAGCAGAACTGAAGATCTCTTTTTATCTTCTCTGTTGAAAATACAAAAAATGTTCATGATGAAACAAAATAAAGCAAGAGAGACAGTGTTACTTTGTTTTCCTTGAATTAGCCATCACAAGCATATTGTTTTGTTTCCAAATTACAATTGTATCTAAATTTGCCTTACAGAGAAACTGCCATCAGTCATTACTTTTGTAATATCCTAAATTAACAGCAAAGGATCTTCTGAATGACAAACACAGAAAAATATTCTAGATATTTCTATCAGTTGTAGGCAATTTTGTTCCTCAATGTTAACAGGTTTCCATGAGTCCCAAAAAGCCATTTTCAGGCATTTATAATATTATACATGAGGTGCAGTAATTAAGACAACCCAGCTCAAGCAATTTGAGGGAGAGATGAGGGAAATGTGCACCACCATTTAAATTCCATTTATTATTCTTGTAATGCCTTTTGCTAACCAATCCCAAATTTCTTCACCTACTTAAATCTTTTCTGAGTTTACCTCTAGGGGTTAAATCCTGCACACTGAATTTCATTCACTTCAGCAAGGTAATGAGAGTCATTCAAGCAGCATTCTACACCTATAGTGCAGCTTCACAGGCTCACTTTGCTTACCCAGTCGTAAAACCAGACACTCAATATATCATCCTTGGACTCCAGAGGACAATTTCCTTCACCCAGGGATACAAAAACATTTACATATCAATAGAATATCAAATGATGCATATAAATATTGTTTAAATTACTCTCACCTCCCTGCATACAGTCAAAAGCCAGTATAGTTAATAGCTCATATTCAAGAAGGTGTGAATAGCCAACATAGGGGTCGGCCAAAGGATATAATACAAAAAGTTTAATTAGCCTTTCAAAACCTCAGAGCAATATTGCATAATTCTTGTGCATCCACTGGCACCTTATAGACTAATTATATACATCCATCCTGCAACAGCAGCTGGCAAAGAATAGTTCTAGTCCTTTGGCTTTCCACTGCAGGTATTCACAGCCTAATCCCTAAACACCAATGTGCTTTCACTTTAATGGACTTCTAGCTTTCAGTGTCTTCAAGGTATCATAAAAAGCCTATAGTCAATGAATTATAAAACAGCCACAGACAATGCATTTCTAGTCTGCAGACACTATTACTACTAAGACAAAGAGAGTAGAGATGGTTCAGAAAACAATGGGATAATGAGGAAAATGAAAAAGGTATTCCATTGAAGTCCAATCACCATGGTAGTAGGAGATGTGTGTTTTGCTGTTAATGTTTGGTGAACACATTAGGCTTCACACACATATTCAGCTGAGCTGGAAGGCATTTAGTGAGAGTACAAAACCAATACAAGTTATCTTTAAACATAATTTTCCTTGTAATTCAGCCAGCATACAAAGTAAAGATGGGCTGGGCAGCAAGCAAAGAAGACAGCTCCATTAAAAAACACTGCAGTGCTGTGTCCAACTCAGAAGGAGCCTCAGCTGATGCACCTTGGAGAACAAAGTCCAATAACCCAGCCAGTAACAATGCAGCCACAGTCAAGACCTCTCTCTGAATTCAGGAGTCACCTGTTCATTTTGGATGAGTCACCTGTGTTGCAGTGCACTTGTTGGGGGTATGCAAATTACACTTGCCTATTTCTTTTTGAAGCTAGACTTTTTGTTTACTTAATCAAATCAGTCAAGGCTGGAGATGTTTCTACCAATTGAGTGATTTATTTCTAGAATGGTATTAGTGAGTTATCTGATGCTCAATAGCTGCAGAAGAAAGATGCAGACTGCCCCAAAAGCAAGTACCACTTTTATTAAAAATCATCATCTCACTGTAAAAACCTTTGATACCCGTAAAATCCCACAAGAACTTTTGCAACTGGTATGTGTTCATTTAAAACAAAGTATCCAGTCCCACAGAAGCAAGTAATGAAACAGGATTTTTTTTACTTTATTTCATTATAATATGGAGATGTTGTATCAGAGGTGAAGAAACCATACAAAGGGTTTACATCTTGCAGAGATACTGCATAGGTAGGTTCAGAATCAAATCTCAATTCTAAGTTGCTACATGATTTGCAGCAACATTGGCTTGATTCCTGAAGAGAAAAAGACTTTCTGTGCTGTTACAGATTTAGAGATCAATGTTTGCCCTGTGCTTTACTCTTTTCTCCTCAGATGATACCTCGGGTATTTTTCCATGGTCAAAAGGAATCTGTGAACACAAGTATCAGCCTTTATACAACATGCTGCAAGATCCTTCTTTCCTTAAAGCACCATCACAGCCACTGTCTCTGTCAATTGGATTACAGCCCACTATCTGGAAAATTGCTTTAGATAATCAGTTATTTACTGCTATTTCTTCCAGCAGTTCCAAGCAAAATTAGTATGCGCTACATAATGCAATGTCAGCTTGGAAATGCAGCTTCTTTCAAGGCTGTTGCTTTGGGCACTTGATGCTTCAAAAAGAAATCAGGCTGCTTATTTAGGCACTACATGAGCAATCTCACAACCACTGAGAGCAGCTTACAACTTCATTTGCTGTTTGTAGCTTTTTTGTTCACCAAGGACTCCAAAGTAGATGGGAATACAGTTAGTAACTGGGGGGAGAGAGGGGGAGGAAGTCACCAATTAAAAAAAAAAAAATCTCAAATGAAATGCAAATAGAGTTACCAAAAGCCAATGCTGAAGCCCAAGCTCTTGCAGTCTACAATATAACTTAAATACTCTGTTTATACATATATATATCCTTGGCATTATTTTTTTCATCCTCATCTTGTTGTGGAACCACTAACTCATTAATAAAGTCATAGAAAAACTGTATTTCCCAAAGAAACTTTATGACTCCTGAAGAACCTGCTCTAACCCACCAGCTTTAAAACATACTGATTAAGAAACCTGTAATATAAGAACCTATATTGAAAATGGCTCTACTTGAATCTGAACCTCTGTTAGAAATACCCACCGACTGAATTACTTACATGATCTATTTAAATAAAGCTATAGAAATTAATATCTCGACACTCCAGGCACACTCAAAATACTTAAAAACATGTAGTGATCAGGATGAAGGACTCTTCTCCAGCACTGAAAATATGCAAACATGATGTGCTGTCAAGGAAACACAACTCCCTTTTTTTTTTGGCCCTGGGTGATGGCATGGCATTCTCTTCTAAGGGAATTCCTTTTGGCTTCCAGAAGATTAGTCACAGTGCTGAACTACTGCCTATAGCTACAGCACATTTCTACACCTCAGGGTATCATAGCAATCCTTTCCTCAAAGTCTTCCTACTCAAAAACAAGTAGCATTGGGTTTCTCTTTTTAATCCTGCATACTCAGGAGTAATTTAAGTCTTTCTGGCAGTCTTTTGCAACGCTGCAAGCTTGCAGAAAAGTCCCTTGCTGACTGATGCATTCCTGTTCACTCTGAGGCATCATGACTGCATTTAATTTGCACTGAACTTCACTTCTCAGCTTGAATTCACATTGCCCACAAAATCTCATCTGCTCTTACAGGGGGGAATGTTGAGCTTTCCTAAGAACCACTGGAGGGTCATCTGCCTGCAAACCAGTGAATCTATAGATCTCCAGCAAGTCCGATGGGATAGACTGAGACTGCCACACAAGGCAGATCCCAGATCCATCCATTCAGAATGCACCTCAGGTCTTGACTCAGGAAGAGAAGTTGCTTCCTTCAAAACCAGCTTGAAAGGGTGCTTTAGGGGTTGAAAGGTTTTTAGAATTACAGTCAGTTTCTGGACCACCCCTGCACAGAACTGGAACTGCAGCCATTACGGACACAGGTACCTGGCTGCCACTATCAAGATAGAGGGTCCCTAGAGCAGGGCATAAATGGGCACAATGTCCTATGTCCTGAGCAGAGCACAGTGTGAAGCTGAACCTTCCATTCCATGTAGAACCTGGCAATTTTGAGGAAAAGAGGAGAAAGAGAGGAAGAGTTCAGCAGAGACTCAGTGAAGTGTTTAAACAAATACTTAGCCTCACAACAGTGCCCTACAAAAGCTTAATTACATATCTTTGCTCGAGGCCTGAGTTTTTCCAAAAGCCTCACGCTTTCTATCATCCAGTGCATAAGCCTAAAGTTAACAACATTGAGAAATGCTGTCTGAATTCTTACTTTTCTGTTGCCTTCTTCAGCACACAGCTGTACCAAATCTTGCTTCAGCTAGATTCATAAATACGGTAAATACTCCATGCAAAAAGCACTCATTCCCGAATCATTTCAAGCAACATTAAATAATTCCTTTATCTCTTCCTTTTAGTCTACAGACTCTTCCTCTTTGCTCTTGAGATAAGATCCCACAAACATATTATGGCTGATGATGAAGTTTTGAACACTTACATATCTAAGAGTAAAGCATGAATGCATGTAACAAGTGTTTTCTGACAGACATGCGAGTTACCTGACAAAAGGAACAGGACAAAACCATTTGGGCTACCAAATTTGTACACTAAAATTCTACATACAAAACCTACCCAAATTGGCCTCGCTCATAAATCTATTCTGTTCTAAGAAATGGGCATGAAATAAGAGAGTTGGACTAAAAAAAAAACCAACAAAAAAACATGCAGCTGATCTGTGCTAATGGTACCTGGGAGGGAGCACTCTTCATCAGCTGCCTGCTCTCCCCATCCCTCACCTTAGTCTTCACTTCTGCAGAAAGGGCACACTCATCATCATTCACACCACACCCTCTGTTTTTCCTTCAGCATTTGCCAAATGACAGGGATGGGTAAGTACCTACTCATGTATGTGTTCTCTGTGAGGGCTGGTTCCCGCTGCCCCAGCTGTCAACAGCCTGAGGTTACAGGCTGTGATTAACTGTTTCCTGATTATTTTAAGCATAGCCAGATGCTTAGAGAAATACATGCAGAACAGGGAAAGGTAACAGCCCAAAAGTGACAAATACAGAAAAAACCAGACCTTGTTGTGGCTTAAACAAATGTGGGGGGAGGTGGTGGGTTGGTGTGTATAGAGTGGGTGGGGGTTTTTTGCTGTTTGGCTGTTTGTTTTAAATATAGACCTGCTGCTGGACCTTGCTGTTAATGCCTAATGGGACCCAAGGCTTCCCTTCATGACTCTGTCTGCCTCTGTGATGACTACCTTGCACAAGGGTAGGCAAAAGAACAGCGGGATCCCACTAATACCATGGCAGACTAAGCTTAACACGGTGAGATGATGGGGGAACAAGTCTGAGCACCCTGGGGCTGCAAAGGGATCTGTGCCACTCCTTTTTTGGGGCTACCCACACTGACCAGGGCAATGGGTCACCTAAGTGGGATGCCTTTACAGTGAAGGAACAACCTTTAAGACTTTCATCAATGCATGCACTGTGAAAATACACTTTTACTGGCATCTCTCATTTACAAAGTTGTCTTCCCCCCACCCCCAAGACCCTGTTCACTCACACCCCCATAAAAAAAAAAAAGCAGGAGAAAAGTCATGTTCAATGACTTTCAGCCTTGCACAGTTCCTTCATCTACCCCTATGAAGCTGGGTAAGGAAAAAAAAATGCAGATTCTCCTTTTCCAATAAAAGCATCTATATCTTCTCAATCACTCTTTAAATGGAAGGAAAAACTGTGTCCACTGCTACACCTTAAACAGCTGCTGGAAGCCACTAGAAGTAAGCTGATGGGCTTGGATGGGAATGCCATGCCTTATTGTTTTAGTACCAACTGCCAGCTAATGACACAACAAAACATACTAGAAGATTCTCAGGAAAAAAATGTATCTACAGGAAGAAGAAATTATGATAAAATCAGGGAGTTACATTTCCTATGTATTAAATGTATTTTTATCTATCTATACTACAGATAGACATAAAACAGATCATAAGCATGCTATATATAATTTTCTAAACAGTCATATATATATGTATATATATTTTTTAATATATATATATACACCCAACTATATCTAGGTGAATATATTGAGAGCTGCTTTTTTTGCAACTTCCTCATTGGGATGAAAGCAGACATTCTTCAATGTCTAGTCATTACCGATTTGCCTGCAGCATGATCTGTAACCAAAATGCAGATCAAGGCACACAGCTGGAAATGGAACCAGGAGTAAACAGAAGGAGCGAAGAAGCTGAAATCCATCAAGCAAATTGGCAATGTAGTGAAGGCCACACGAACACTCTCATCCTGATGTCTGCATTCATGGATCCTCTTACATTATGAGAGTGATTGAAGTATTTCTCATGGGGAGAAAGGACACAGCAATGGAACTAGAAAAGGAAAAACATGAATTATGGATAGTTACTACTGAGAGTTGAAGGGGGAGAACAGCAGCATTACAAGGCAGAAAGCAATTGAAACAGTTAGTTTCTTCCCTTTCCTATTTCAGTGGTTCTCTGGATTCAGGGATGCTCTCTACTTGCTTGTCTCTGCCCTACACTTGCACCAAAGCCATCACTTTGCCAGACCTAAGAACTTTGCATTGAGTATCTGATCTATGTTCAGCTGATGCTGTGGTTTCAGTGCAGCTGTATCACTGCAGGAAGAGAATGATGATTCATAAACACTGAGAATTATGTATTCCCAATGCACAAAAGAAAAAGCCAAAAGGCTGCAAGAACAGCAAACTTCTTCCTAGAACTCTGGAAGGGAATAAAACATGCTCACAATGACACAAACCGCCACCAACAGAAAATATGTGAATGCCCATATATAATGAGACCTGGAAGCCTTCTTGACCATCTTCTTGGAAACACCCAACCAAAGCCATTTCCAAATGGGTGAAATCCATTCTGCTGTGCATACAGACTTTCACTATGTCAGTAAGCAGAGCTGGTAACAATCAGCAAAATTAAGAGGGGAGCTGCTCAAAACTCAGAGTATCTCTCTCTGTGAAGCTAAAGAAACATCACACTTATCTGTCTATCCAGAAAAGGTGTCTTCTGAGTTGTGAAGCAGTGATGCTTTTTCAGGACACTTCTGCAAATTCTGGAGGCTTCAATCATAGAGAGTGGGTTAGAAGCAACAGTGCAGAGTCCTATTTACCTCTTTCTCCACATAGAGGATCAGATCTTGGACCTAATTCTTTCTTTTTTTCAGGTAAGGGGGAAGGAGATGGGACAATTTCTATCTGTGTAGTCTCTCTAAAGATTCTCTCAAACTTTTACACTAGAGGAAGTCACAGAAGGGTCATACTTCGCGTGCATGCAATGCACATGTAAATACTGTCCTTTCTGTCATTATTAGCTTCATAAATCTGCATTTGAGGTACAGAGTACCGAAGACTCAAGCACTGTGCTAACCATACTTTTCAGAAACATTTGACTAAGTTAGAGGCCATCCTATGGCCTTTTCTCTTAATATCCTCCTATTACTCTTTCCTGTCTTTCTCCAATTCGGTCTCTGCAAACTGGTGCAATGCCAAGAGAGTGGCAGCAGTTAGACAGGTAAAAGTCAGGGAAGACTTCCAAGGTCCTCAGAAGAAATGGTGGTTATTAAGGGCTGGTAAACATTGTAATTGATTGAACAGAATCAAAGCTGATTCCTGAGACGCAAAGGTTAATTAGGCAAATGGCTCAAAAGGATCAATCTGTTCTAACCCATTATTTGTTGATTTTTTTTTTTTAAGTTAGAAAGACAGTTTAAAATAGACTAGGCAGCTGAAAGTAAGTCCCAAATTCCCAAAAGCATGAGACGAAACCACAAAAGGTCTGGAACTGCCAGGAACATGACTACACAATAGCAGCCTAATGAATAAAGAAACAGTAAATCAAATACCTATATTAAATTATACCAAACACAGCAATCTTGTTCATACATAAATACTAACAGGGACCAAGTATATGCAGTGACAATGCAGCCAAACTCCCCAAATAATTCAAAACTCAGGGTGACAGTTCAGTAGGCTTGTCACCACTTCCATCTTCATTGATTTCTCCTGTGACAAACACTTTGCTACATGATAATTCAGGCAACAGAAGAGAGTACTACTTCAAGTGGCACATATGTATATGTGTGTTATATTTATGCACAAAAAAAAATTGCACCGGTTGTACAGAGAGTTAGTCTGTCTGTAACTCACTTCAGACAGACAGCAAACCAGTATCAGTTGCCTGCATTAAAAAAGGGGATAGTTGGCTTTTAGAATAATTCAATGATAAAATACACTTTCCCTACTCAGTATTTAATTTCTTACTATATTTAGCTAAGAGCAATAATGTCTTCATCCAAACCACTTCACCTTATGCTCAGTTGTTTTGAAGTTCGGCAAAATCCTCTGTATAATGTCCACAGTCACAGGATTTAATTTTTTAATTTAAAAAAAAAAAAAAGCCTGTTTCTTTATAGCTCCACAGGAAGAGAAATACACACAGAGAATGTTGTGTCTGTGGCAACACTGATTTCTTCTGAGTCATTAAAACTGGACATGAACAGCTTATTTAACTTGCACTGAATTATTCAAATCTGTCCAACAAGGGAGGAGACCAACATTGAAAGCAAAAATTTAGAAGGTCACAAAAACCAAAGGTGACTTAGAGCTTCCAAATATAGGCGTTATGTTATAGTGTATGAAGTCTCTGGCATTTGGCTCTTTTTCTGGATTTTCTAAATCATTCCCTGCTAGGCTAGAGAGTCTGAGTTCCAGAAACAGCACCTTCTCCCACCCAATCCTGCTCTGCTGCAGCAGTGGAACAACTGAGTAGTCTCTAGTTAAACAGATGAATACGCTTGGGAAAGGGCACACCACCACACTACTGTTCTGCCATGAATTACAAAGCTTCCAGCAAAATTATGGGGCCTTGGGAGGCAAAGTGGTTAATAGGGACTTTACTTTAAGAATGTACCTCTGTGTCCCTGCAAAATAAAATGTGATTTGAAGTAGCCTGCTTCTCTTTCTCTGTTAGGTAGGTGAACCACATGCTATTAAGTTCTTATGAGAAAGCTCGTCATACCACTTCAGCCTCAGGAACATAAGGCAGTATTATTTTGCCATACGTGTACAGCCTCATCTCAGAGAAATGAGTTCACACAGTTAAAATCATATACAAAAGAATACAGTGAAAGTCAGTTTGTTTTGCAAAATACTTGCTCAAGAGCAATGCTGCAGCTTTATGGTAGTGCAACCATGATCAGCTGATGACATCTGAGAGTGGCACTAAGATCTAGCTTGGTTTTGTGCAAAGATTGTTGAAGCTTCCTGGCTGAAAACTCGGCAGTTTTTTACAGCACACTCTTAAGAAAGAGATTTACCCTCAAGAGCTGACTCCTACTTCAAAGAGGCTTGCAAAGAGCCACAGCCATTGTGCACTTCATATGCACATCTTTTTCAGAAGACATCATGCCAAACTGGAATTGTTTAAGTGGTGGAAGACACTAAACAGTGGGTATTAAAACAGAAAAATGTGCACAAGAAATGCTCTGAGAGACCCTGCAAAATTACTGAGAAGAGGCACTGCGACAGCAGTGCTTTGGTCAAGTGCACTTTTCTCCATGTCTCTTTCACAAGCAGCTTATGTTGTCTTACTAATTCAAGGACATTTTGACAAAAAGGCTAAAATGAAGTGCATCATTATAACAGGTAGGAAATGAAGCAGAAACTGTATAAGCAGACAGCCTGTATGTTTTAAGGACTTCCCACTGGGTGGCCAAAAAGTCAGCCCACCTGTATTTCTAGAGTGGAGCTTGGTAAGCTGTCAAGACCTTGACACCAGTGCTCTGCAAGGGCAAGGCGCAGACATCCAAAGACTTTGTCAAGGTAACTGAGACCTTGTTGCCCTGAGAGGGAGGAATGTGCGGTCTGAGCAAGATAACACTCATGCATTACTGTTGCGGCGGGGGCTTGGGTTTTGCCCCAGGCTGCCACAACAAGCCCAGATAAAACATGCCGTATGGTACAGATTTTTCTGGCTGCTTCAGGCAGACTTCAGCCACAAGGTCCTTGGATGCAAGCAATGCCTAAGCTTTAGGCTATAACTCTTTTGTGATTTCATCTTTGCTTGCAGGACCTTCTTAGTGAGCTAAGAGAAGAGATCTGAGAAAGCTGCACAGAGGTTCCACAGGCAACCTTATGTCTTTCCGCAAAGGGGTCTGGCAGCAGTCTGAGTACAAAGAGTATCAAAGGGATTCTTACAGGGTTGGGGTGCCTTAGGAAATGAACCAATAATACTAAAGATTGAAAACTATCCAACTACTAAAAGGTTTTATGTTGCATTTTATATACTGCTGTGTGTAGCATTGAAAATGGTATCTCCCTAACTTCCCCTGTACCCTGTCCTGTGGTTCAGTCCTTTCCCCTCCCCCCTGAGCTGATTGGCTGGGCTCTGGTTTTACTCCACCCCTGGCGGGAGGCTTAAAATCCAAGCTCCAGGCACTCCCACTTCCTCTTTCTCCCAGCACCACATCCGGAATAAAGCTGTGAACACCACCGGGAGAAGGAGCCTCTTTTGTTTCTTTTACCTCCTTCCTGCAGGGCTCTGGGCTTCTTTCTAGTAGCCGGAGGGAAGCTCCAGATCGTCCTAGCAGTTTTAGGTGAAAGTGACCAATTACTTAAAGGATAAAAGGACCAATTAGAGCACTAAACGATACCACGTGGTGGGGGGGGGGGGGGGGGGGCATCTAAAGAAGGGGTGAGATACTTCTAGCATGAGTCATTCTCAAGAAGCAATTTCTTATCTATGGGATGATTTTCCAGGGAGGCCCTGAAAGGGTATCTGCTTCATCCACACATTCCTACTCCAACAAAAGTCTTCAGCGAAGGCCTAGCCTAATACTACTGAGTCTGCATGTCAACAGAGTGGAGCGTCAGTCAGCCATCTGCTGCTCCACACATAGGAATGGCGTTAGGACCCACTGCCAACAACTGAGGTGCTCTCTTTACAGCATCTATCCCATATGGTGAAGGAAAGGTCACAACAGATGAGAATTCCTCAAGACTGTCACTCAGCTAGCCCACTCAAAGGTTAGAAACAACCCCAGCTTTGAATGAATATGAACATTCATCCTCCTAAAACAGAGGTCAGCTGCACAGTTCAAAATAAAAAGTCAAGAAATGGAAAACTGAAAAGTGGGCCAGAGGTAGCAAAGGCAGAAAACTCAAGTTCTGCCTACCAGTGAAGATGACACTTCTCCATCTTGCATGCACCCAAGCCTTTAAATGTCAGTAAAGCCACAGAAGAGACATCTCAGCCTTCTGTCAGTCTTCACTACTATTTACAAGCAGTGTTGATGCTAAGCCATAAAGAATTTTGTTTACCCTGATGCTACACCCTTAGGTTGCCAGAAATGCAAAGAATATTGTAGTCAGAAAACAACCGTCAGCCAATACTGAGGTTGCATCTGCAAGAGTCCACAGAGAGCACAAATTAAATAAGAAAACAACCTGTCAAATAAGGGTAAGACATGAAAAGCCTTCTTTCCAAGAGTTAATTACAAAAGTATCTTATCAGCTTCATCTACAACATCACATGATACTGCCTTAAAAAAAGGAATTTAGCATATGGGGCATTTGAAGTGACATTTATGTAACTTTAACCTCAATAACAGACCAGATGATCTTTCCATCAGTCCAGTTGTTTTGTACTTCAATAATGACTTTGAAGTGTCATGAGTGTTATGTGAAGCTTAAGCCTCCAGTTAGCCAAAAGCCATAACTGCATATAGCCTTTGCTCTGAGTATCGGAGTAACACAGAAAGGTTTTGATTTTAACCTCCAATGGATGCATCACATAGCTGTAACTCTAATCTGGGAGCAAATGTAATCTGTCCTCAATTCTCAAAGTCAGAAAAACTGGCTGAGTCAACACTCTCCCAGCCAACAGCTGTCCTCAAACCAGCCTCTGCTCAGTTTGCTGGCAGAAATACACCAAGCAGAAGGGACAGACCACTCAAAACAAAGTATAAGCAACGTTAACATCCAGCCAGGCAGACTACAGCCTACTTCCACAGGCTACTACCATTCACTTTTTCTACTGCATCTCAGAAAATTCCTTGAGACAGTGTGTGGCAAAGAGCACCTCTTCCAACTAAATCCTGTGCATCTGATTCTAGCAGTACTGCAGAACCACAAACACAGGAACATTGGTGAAAAGAGACCATTTGATGTAGCAGTCTCCTCAACATGGGGCCATCATGAAGTCTGCTGTAGTCTTGAAAACCCCTAAAACACTACAACCTTGAGACAACATCTTTCAGTGCTGCATCAGCTTCTGAGTGAGGAAGTTTCTTTTAATGTTTGTCCTGAAGATCCCAAGCCAACCAACTGCCCGCTTTGACCAAAGTGGGGAGTTATTTTACCTGCAGTGCTGGGCTATGGGCTTCCATCTGAGCTTCACAGACCTTCATTGATACAGCTGAGTTTCTTCAGAATCTTCTGGATTCAAGGGCTACTATCTGCCACAGAGGCCACTCCCTCAAATTATACTACTATAGACCATAATAACTTATTACTCATCATAAAGGACAATTATCCTGCATGGCAAATTTTTACTGCCACAAACAGTCTTTGTTGACAAAGGAAGAGGCTTATCTGACTAGATACAGGGATCAAGTAATGTTTTCTTTCCCCTGCCCCAAGAGCAGCTTGTCCAGATTCTTAAGAGACACATGGTAAGGAAGGCAAAGGGCACTTTCCCCACTGCTCTCATCTCATGTAACAGGATGCCACCACCATCTACATAAGCATCTCATCGGTGGTTTTCTGGCCTGCAGCCAGCTATCAAGATTGAAGCTGCCCTCCTTCGCAGATATGATGTTGTAAAATATACAGTCAAAAGATATACAAAAGGGATGTCTCATCAACAGTGAGACCATAGTCAAATCAGTTACACCTCAGGAATGAGACAGGTCGAGGGCAACTAATCCTTTATTTGAGCTCCTGCCTAAGTCCTAAACAGTGTGGCATTTTCTGGCATGGGTTTAATAATATTAAAAGTTTCCTTGAAGAAAGGACAGCAGAAGATTTTTTTTGTTCTATAATGTGCTTAGCAAATAGCACAGTTGAGTTACTTTACATTCACTTATCACAGCAGCCTCTTTGTTCTAGTATCTTATGACTTTGAGATCAGGACAAACTCCATCAGTTAAGGAGCCTCAATAAAGTGATCTATTTCTCCTAGAGAAGACAAAAAATCTTAAGTTTTTGTCACAGAAGTTATCATTGAGAGTTTTAAATTGTGGAATATTTTTATGTGAAATAGCAAGATTTAAATCAAGACTGTTATACGCTGCGATAATTAGCACTGTTAAAAAAGAAGATCTTATGGTCAATGTCTGCAGAAACATTGTTCACTGCACAGCGGTCTGCCTACTAAATGCTTCCTGCAGCAGAGGTCTGTGCACAGAAGCATGACAGCTCACAGTTTCTCCTCAATCCTAAGGAAAAGCCATGCGCTGTGGAAGCTCAAGAGGAATGCCATCAAAGTGGAGCCTCCTAAAACTCAAGGTGAAAAGGCAGAACAGCAATGAAGCCAGGACAACATGTCACTTCTAGAGCAAGTCCTGCAATTTCAAGATCATGAGTCCTGACTTTATGGCAAACAGACCCCCTATATTTGTCAGAGTGTTATTAAAAAAACAAAAAAGTAAAAGCAAACAAATGAAATTAGTGTCAGTCTTCAAGTGTCTGGATTTGATAAGGAATAGTACAGCACATCTGAAATAGCTGAACAAGGCCAGGTAGAGCAGCATCATGATGAAACACAACAGCACTGCCCAGGCATTCTGCTCCCAGTGCCAGCACTGTGCAGGCCACATCCACCCTCTTGGGGTGGCTGTATGGCAGGGCTCTGTCTCGCTCAGTGGTCAGCAGGACTGACCAAATTCCAGAGCTGACCACCTGGAAAACCTCTCCCCATGCCGTGTTGTCTCCACACAGCAGCTCTTCTGCCTGCATAATTTAAATTTAATGTCTTCATACACCTCATCCATATTCCCTGTTGACTTCCACATGCTTTACAGAGGCAGCAAGTGGTGATGCCCAAACAGCCAGGGTGTATTGTGGCTATCTCTTGCAACTGCAGAGAACATGGTCTGAGCAGTCACCACTGTTGCTCAGCAAGCTGTATTTAGCAGCTGTTTAAGTGAAGCCAATTTACTTGGCAGACAAGAAGCTCTCAGATTAATCTGGATCAGCTCTGGGCGCTGAGAAAGAGTAACAAGCAGCTAGCAGGAGATCCTCAGGGACACATGCTTCTTCCTTTTCTTCTTCAATGATCAGAATGCACTTGAAACCACAAAGAAGTGATGGCACTCATCCATCATCATGTCAGAGAGGGAGGTGGAACAGACCCAGAGTGGCTACAGTTCCCAGCTACAGTCTAGTCTACTCAGACCACCTCACATTTTAGTTCCTCATTTAGACATTTTACAGTGCACGAATGCATACACATTAGATAAGTGCTAATTATATAGTGTACAGGGCTCTTACTTCTGACTTAAGGACAGCATTAAGGCATTATTCATTACTTCAGCATTTACTCTTCACCATTTGGATAATTCCTCTGGTTTTTGTAGTAGCCCCCCCTTCCTTCTCCCTCCCCCCACTCCCATTTAGTCAAATAGCTCCTAACTATAATTTTGATTTCAAATTGCAAGCCCCGATTTTTAGATGATTAATTATGGAGGTGGAGGCAGAGGAAAAACCTGGTGGATAACTGGTAGTTTATAGAAGCTCAGGACAGTAACAGGAAGTGTCAGTCTCCTTCTCAGCAAGAATATGTTAAGCAACAGAAGTCCTAGGCTGTCTCCTTCTCAAAGGGCATCAAATAAATCCCCACAACTGAACAGCTGCAGCTTAATCTTAAATGGCCATATCCTATTTAAAAAATAAGCCAAAATAAACAAAAATTCAAACCAAAAGAAGAATATCTAAGAAATCACAAAGGCTGGGAGGATTGAAAGGGTCATTAATTTTATTTTAAAGCTCCTAATAAGCAGTGATGGCTGCAAACTGTCATAACTGTGGTGCACAGCCAGCATGCAGGTATGTAATCAGTTACTGTATAAAGTTGTAGAAATTACTATTACATAAATTGCAGAGGACTGCATCTATGGAGAAATTCTATTTAACCAGCCTGCTAGTATCCACAAAGAAAAAAAGGAAAAAGTTAAGGTCTAAAGAAAGGACAACTTGTCTTATCTGCTTTACCAGACGCATAATAGTGGACAATAAACATAATTCTGCTCTGTCAGCACTGTCACCAAAGGTCTCTTTTTAAAGAGGGTAAAGGTAAACTTAAAAGCAAAATTCCAAATCCTTCTAATTTTAAAAGACTGTGAGCTTGTTGGGGATTTAAAAAAAAAAAAATCTTTTTAAAGCTCTTCAAAGATCTATGGAAAGGAGATTTTGTTAAACACATGATTGTCAGCATATTCTTATTTGTGCTACACAGTGTGTGTTGGGCAAAGATTTAAGGCACTTTGCCTGTGAGTGGATGCAGCCTGCCATGAGCTGCAGCAGTGTGCATTCCCTGAACTGAAATAACCCTGCACAGGCAGGGATCCAGCCAGACATCTTAGAGGTTACTAGGATTCACACTGAAAGAGGAGAAATACTTACTCTCACGGTCTCTCACTGATAAAAATAAAAATTGCCCAAGGCAGATGTCTCCACATGCTGAAATTTAGCTGGATAGTATATGGTTGGGATTGCATTGCCACAAGATTGAATAAGAGGAAGTTCTCTTATCTCCCCTGGTTAAGCAAAAACATTATGTCTTTTTAGCTTTATAGAGAAAAGAGAAAAATAGCTCACACATACCACAAAGCCTCTGTACTACAGTAAGGGAAAGAAGTTCCTGATGTTATGCAATTCCTAGCAGTGTAAGAAAGGTTAATAGTATTTATTGAACTTTTAAGATGGCATAACTCTAGCATATCTGCACAGTATCAAAAAGGTGATTTAATTCCTTTTCCTATTTATTGCTCCATGACTAAAGGCTCAGAAAGGAGAAGGGTTTTGGAGGCAGAAGCCATTTACCAATTCTCCATTCCATTCACCTCAGCTAAGCATTCCAGTTTTTTGCAGATGTGCAGCACACACTAAGGGTACCGAAGCTTCCATTGATCACTTCAGTGGGATTGATTTTGGTTTGCAGTCCAGGTGGCCAGGATACCCAGAGAGACATGTTCTCCTGATGAAAGAGAGTCCATGGAACAGCAGCTTGGAAGGCGCAGTCCCCCATCAGGCTGGCTCCTCTCATGCACTATGCCAATCAGGCACCTGGGGCTCCCCGAATCATAATCTGCAGCTGAACTGCCTATGGTCCCTTAGAGGATCAACAGCTTCATTAGCTTAAGCAATAAAATACTAAGCAAATGATAACCCTGCAGTGGCATATACATATAAGCCAGTAAGGAAAATCACAACTGCTTCCCCAATGCCTGAAACCCCAATATTCAGGAAAAAAATTGGCCATGTCACAGATGATGAAAAGAAAGAGGTACAGCAGTATTCAGTAATTTCACTGAATAAAAAAACTGAGTTCAAGGTGGCATTTTGGCATCTCAGTAAGGTCACCATGAAGCAGTACCATCATTGGGGACAGAAGCATGAGGAAACAGAAAAGTGGCCCCTAATGGAGCAAAGAGGATTGGTCTCTGGATGACACCATAGGTCATAGCCAACCTTTCACCAAGTCCACAGGATGCTCAGCATGGCATTGATAATGAAATTGGGTGGTCCCACTCAGCCAGTGCTAGATGTAGAAATGATCATGTAGTGATACAAGAGGATGAAGAAAGAAGAGATATCCTTGGGGAAGAAAGGCTACAGAGGCTGCAGTCGTGCCTTCTTTTAGGAGAGCATCAGGAGGAGATGACAACATATAAGTTTATCTTATGACATAAGCACAGAGAAAAATGCTAAGGACAGCTCTCCCAGAAGAGCAGGGTAGAAGAAGGGAACAGAAAGGAGAATTTAAAATTGCCCTTCTCCTCTTCAGAGAAAAGCACAAATAGTTCAGGCAAAAAAAAATGGCACATTTTATAAGTCAGCATGGACAGAAAAAGAGGCTGAGCTAACACTGGAACAGATCTCCAGCAGTGATGCTCCTCCCTTCATTTAAAAGGATGGCAGGGTGCTCTTCCCAGAGCCCAGGTCACTGCAAAACCTCCCACTAGCTGAAGTTTGCTGGCCACAAGCAGGACGAAGGAGACATTCTGCTCTGATGAGCAAGCAGGAGCAACTTCTGCATGCGAAGATACAAAGACAGCATGCAAAGGGATTTTGGTTGCACCATGAGACAGAGTCAACACTTCACTGGGATCAGTCTGCCCCCCGCCTCCGGCAGGAAAACATGAATTAGTCAACATGGCCACAAACCACCTCACAACCAGCTCTGCACTGAAGATATCTCTCACGAGGCAAACCATATGATTTTCTAAGTCATCAAAACCAGCATGCTGGGCCTTTGATTTCCTCTCTGCCCTACCCCCTTCCCAAAGCACAATAATGCTTTAAAGCCCTCCTTCAAGAAGGGAAATATCCATCATGTATACAAGATGTGAGGTGAAAGGGAAGTGCGTTAGCTGGAGGAGGAGGAGCAATGTGTCTCTGACTGTTGTGTCTTTTACATCATACCAGGACATGACCCAAAGCTCACTGCAGCAACCCACAGAATCATAGAAATATTTAGCTTGGAACCTGCAAGATCACCAGCTCCAGCCATTAACCTGACACTACCAAATCCACCACTACACCCTGTCCCTAAGCACCACACCCACTTCTTTTAAATACCTCTAGAGTTGACAACTCAACCGCTTCCCTTGACAGTCTATTCCAACACTTGGCAACCCTTCCAGTGAAGAATTTTTTCCTAATGTCCAATCTAAGATCATAAATATCATTGTGAGATCTGACTGTCAAGCATCCTACCCACCTCCCACTTCAGCTGTCCTATCTCCCAGGAACACAACCTTTTCTACAGGACATGGCTCTGAGGGATTAAAGCAAAAAGTTGAGATTACAGATCACAACAGATCTGCAAAATTGTTAACGGTCACTCTAAATTAATCTTGCTGTTTTTTTTAGAAACTACCTCTGCATTTTTTAGTATTCCTAAGAGGAAAAACTTGAAAGTTAGAGCGTGACACTGCAAAGGAGGCTCTACCAACATCGGTACACCATTGATTTAGGGATCCCAGTCATGACGACTGGTGCTCATAGTTATAGATGTTTCTAGGTTCTCATCATTAGGAGAAACCAGCTTCCCTCTCCTTAAATATCTCCTTTAGCACTCCAAATACACACAGCTAATAACATCGGAAGGAACAGCAGAGCAAACAATAGCACAGTCAGATGTACCAGAAGTTCTAACTTCACCTGAGCTCCTGACCAGCTAGAAGGTAGGAAAAGATGATATAACATAGCCGTAATAAATTTCCTTTACTTCTCTTTATCTTTGGACCTGTGAATGCCTTGAGAGCTGTGAAAAGTCTTCTGGAGCAGCACCTTCAGGTATCAGGTGGGTTCACCTGAAGGCCACCACCTTATAAATTATACAGTCCAAACATCCAAGGTCAAATCTCTGCACTGAAAGATGTCTTTGTAAAGACATCTGAATGTATCCCTTGTTCTCTCTCTCTCTACTTGTATCTGGGTTTGGGAAAAAAAAGCCAGTTCAGTAGAAAGCACCCTCTACCCTGTCCCATTAACCCGCTTTCATGTCCCCAGGCTACCAGCACACAAAAAGAAACAGCAAATGAGATGTGAGTCATCCTCTGATCGGCTTCAAGAAGGGCGATGGGGGGGACAGCATTTCTTCCTGCTGAAACCCAGCCCCACCAGTGCTAAACATTTGCGCCTCTTGTTGGCAGGCTAGCAAGCAGATAAATGGAGCACAGTCACAAACCAGCCTGGCTAACCAGGCATCCTCACTAACACACCACAGAGCCAAAGGCCCATCCCACCATCACAGTCATAGCATGCAGTCGCCCTCCACCTTGGCTCATTGTTAATTCGGGGTCATATTATTCCCAGGAGCCACCATCTGTGCTCCCAAGTGGAAAGCCAACAACGGAACATGCTAGCCTTCAGAAAAAAACATACTCTGTGAGAAAGAGGGGATTAGGGGGGGATAGTATCAGAGTGTCTTCAGTGAGCTGCAAGCAATCCAAGCTTCTAGCTGCACAATGACATACAGGAAAGAGTTTGAATACTTCTCAGTCACAGAGGACCCTTGCGTGTCAGGCTTGGAGATGTCTGGACATAAGAAGGGCCTTTACAGCATAAGGATGCAAGAGGACTACAGAGCCCCCTACACAGACCAGCCCCAGCCAAGCAGGGAATAGTAGTTCAAGCTTAGCTTTTCCTTTCTTGGCATTGGGTGTTGATTGTGTAACTCAGATCGTTAATCTTATCTAGGTCAGGAGTGTCAGCACTAAATAGTCTTCAGACTTCTGCGAGAATGAGAAAGTCTGCTTTATGCAGACCCCGAGCTCTCCAAATTTTAGAGCGGAAGTGCAAATGTATCTTGGAAAGGAATGACAGAAGCAAATTGTGCTTGATAGGATGCACATACTGGTGCAAAATTATGTCTCATGCAGCTTTTTATATGATTTGCATGTTTTGTGACAATCTCCAAGGCAAATACTTAACCTCCAAGTCAAACAAGCTCTTAACAGACTACATGCGGGGCATGAAACAGGATTATGCGGATGCTTATTAAGATGCTCCTCATAGGTTCCCCCTGATGCCCTGGCCACCCACTGATCTTCTCAAGCTTAAACAGGTGGTAACACCTCAAAACCAGTGGAGAAATGGTGAAGCTGGCAGTGCAGATACCCCCAGGGAAAAGGAGTGAGAATATTGACTGCTGAGCCCTGGTGACAATGTTATTGGATTCAGTAATGGACATATAGAAACATAAAAAGAGCGCCAGTGATTCTTCTCAGTGGTGTTTACAACCTGCAGGTCTACAGCATCCATGGAGGAGAAACTATAAAGCTTTTACAATGCTGATCCCACTCCTGTTTCTTGATTATTCTGAGGAAGAAGTAATCATTGCTCCATGGAAAGCATTCCAGATTATTTCAAGACGTGTGTCTCACACAGACTTTGTTAGCATGACTGACTGCCTCCTAAAGTTGTGCTATAAAAACAATCAAAAGTCATTTAATACCTATGGCCAATAATATGGTACAAAAATATATCTTGCCATTCATTGCACCCATAAGGCAAAATGCCAGTATGGAAAACAAGACATAAAAATAGGGTGACAGGGAAACATGCAGAAGTGTTTGATTGGGTGAAGCATTAAGGAGGATGAAAAACAAGGGATAATCAAACTGTCCAAAATTTAATTTCCCATTTCAATGGGAAGAAACTTCTAGATTTGACAGTGTTTTCAAGAACATCCCAGTTTTGAGGAGTAGACCTAGGAGATGAAACATGAGTCAAGCACAGGGAACAATCTCTGAGCTTTTTTGGATGGTGGATTCATGCTGTTGCATGATCCTTGCTCCTTGATAACATGAAATTGGCCTGCAGCAGATAAATACACAAGGAAATCTCACCTCCAGAACAACTGATGGTCTAAAAACCATCATAGCTACATTCATACTGAAAAATACACCTAGGTACGAGTTAAGAGTATACACACTTCATGTTGGTCTGGTTGTAGACTCCAAAACAAATCCCTAAGCTCTCCAAAAATGTAGGAACAGGAAACCTTGCATGGGGAATTCAGGCTTTCTCCTACTAATACCAGGGATTAGCCAAATCAAGTTGGCACTGATGACAAATGACATCGCCATGACACAGCTGATACTCTTCCAGTACTTTCTATTTTTAAGAGATACTCTGAACAGCATGCTGTGCTGAAGAGCTGCTAGACAAAAACATTCTTCTGATATAAATTCATCAGTATCTCCTCACAGAGCTGACATCTCCAGACACTATCTTAGGAAGATAAGATGCATATGGACAAGGAAGCATAAACTGTCAATGCAGCATGCACCCACAGCATAATCAGATAGGAAAAAAATACTGAGCACTCACACTGCCAAGTGCCTAATGTACATACAAACTCCTTTAAAACAACTGTTCTAGGATGCTAAAAAAAAAATACCACATCCAACACATGAGGAAGTTAATAAGTTATTTTTCTGCAGAGCTTTTAGTACCTCTGAGGAACAGAAATAGAAAACATAAATACTTTTCTCCTTTAAAGCAATGGTACAAGAGCCTCCTCTAATTGCAAGAATTCCTAACACCCCCAGCATAAAATGCAAGGCTATGGTTTTCAGGCAGCTTTTGCCTGAAATGTGATACATCTTAAAAGGCACTGATTTTCAAGCTGCCTGGCAAGAAGCCTCAGCAGAGAAAGAAATGCTGCAGGACGTCTTGGAGCAAGAAGATGGCATTAGATTGATTTGGGGGAAGTATCACAGATGATCTAAGGAAACTGAAGTTCTCAGCCTTGTAGGTGAGAGATGACGCCATTCAACTTTCATGGTGTGAAAGCAAAGGCTTGATCAAGCAGCATTTGAGACAACTGGAAGTGCTCAAGGCATAGGAAGACAAAAACCCAAGTGAAACCAGTGAAAAGGTTTTAGATTCAGTAGGGGTGGAAAGAGGACATGGAAGTGGGCGGTCATGTTCAGGTTGCAAGAGTAAGCTTCAAAGATAAGGTCAAAAACAGATGCAAATTTATGAGGCAATTTCCCTTCAACTTATGGACAACCAATATATAGATATCTGCCCAGTTTCTTACTTCCTATTTCTTTTTGCCAAATTTCAGAGCTCAACTGGGCAATACAGGTCACCATCATCCTTTCACACAGCTCCTCAAAAAGTCTGCTGCACACACATACAAAAAAAAAAAAAAAAAAAAGGAAAAGAATGGATAGAAAAGCAAATCAAACCACAGCCAAGTCCAAGTGATCTCAATTTAAAATAGAAATGGGAAACACCACATGCTCGGAGGTGGCTTTTGCACAGGGTTTCTTGGTAACCAGTGTGTTATCTTCACCAAGAGATCCATCTGGGATATGTTGGAAGTACCTCTGTGCTATCTGTCAGCAGTACCAACCCCTTTGCCCTCACCCAGGTCACATGCTGCTTATTGCTCCATGCCATGTTTTTGGGAAAGCAGCCAGCACAGAGGGCAGTGGGCAGCACTGGTAATCTCCATTGATTGTGAATGGGGACTGTAAACACAGAGATAATGGAAAGAGCTGTACAAAGAACTAGCAGGAAGATATAGACAGATAGATAGCCATAAGTTGCACTGTCACTGCTGCCATAATCATAGGAAAACTTGGGCTGGTCAGAATAAAGGTTGCGAAGGGTAGTCAGTACAGTACAGTACCTGTACAGGTACTGTAGCATTTTCTTGACAATAACATTTATTCTGGCACTTAATTCACTGGCAGCTCTGGTGTTTTGTATATGCAGACAGAATCTCTTGCAGACATAGCACATTTCCTCTCCTATGTATTGCGGTGCTGGTATGTGCCTACCACTATCAGCCCCACACAAGAGGGGAACAACTCAAAGATTTCCCTAAGACAGTCCTTACAGAAAGGGACTCCATCATTGCATCAGGTGAAAGAGCAGTAATATCTGCCTATGTTATCTTAAAATGGGATTACCACTGGAAATTTTCTGCCCTATTAGAAAAGGGGATTGTTTTAAAACAAGTCATATGGGTTGTTCCCAGCTAAAACTATCCTTCCTGACAGAGGTCCACACTATTCCATATTCCTGCCTGCTTAGGAAGGAGAAACAAAAGAGTAATGTGGTCATTTAACATTCTACAGGCAGTAGGTTTGACAGCAAACCTGAAGAACTTGCCTTGCATGTATGAAAGGAAAATTTGCCCGACAGTTCATTTTTCAACACCCAATTAAGACCTGCTTTTGACACAACACCCTGCAATTCAGAAGCATTGAGATAAGACCACACTTGGTCTTATTTGTTTAAACAGAATAAATAAACTAAATATAAGGTTTCTAAGTGAATATCCAACAGCACACTGCTTCCATTTTGGCAGAAAGGTGACTAACCTTTGCTCCAGCCAAGCCAGCAAGAGAGGGTGGGCACTGACCTGCAATTACCTCATGCAAACCTGGAGCAAGCCCTAGGCAGCTGAGCACCTGTGCCTCTGCACCCACAGGGCTGTAAGCAACAGAGCGACACAGAAGCAGAGGGGAACAACGGAACTACAAATACCAAGGAGTCGAAGGATAAGTCTGAAAGCAAAGCAACAGCTTCCTTATTCTGCCTGTCTTCTGAAGCAGAAGGAATGGCAGTTCTGCAGGACTGGTGTGCAGCAAGCACAAGGGATTTAGGGCAGGAAGGCTGCCACTGCCTCATGCAGCCAAAGCAGAATCAATCAATTTGCTCAATTTGTTCAGTAACCCATTAAATACCCGCTCAGCTATGAATGGCTTGGACAGCTGTTGTAGCTACATTTTCACAGGAGTTTGAGCACATTACCTGAAACACCTATAAAAACAGGGAGAAAAATAGTCATGCAGAAGGAAAACGAATTTTTCTGGTTCCTACTCCTCATCTGTATCTGTAAGCCTGTGGTGAAAACTGCTCCCAGGTATAGCCTTGCCCATTGGGATGTCCACTACAAAGAGCAGAAGGGCATTACTGTGCCCTCCCCTCAACTCCACAATAGACAAAGGGACAGGACAGACAATCAGCCTGCATAGCCATGAGGTTCCAGATGGCCTCAGTCAGAGGGATTCCAACCCATTCTGTACAAGCAGGCTGCATTAATTCCACTGCACTCACAGCGCACATCCAGTATCCACAGTGTTCCCACCCATCCCTAGCACACAAGACAATATAACCCCAGATGTATTTTTTCATAGGAATTAATTATTTTTTTAAATTATATTTTTTTACACAGTTGAACTTCTGGAACATGCATGGACTTGGGGCATATGCAGGGTAAATTTATTTTTCTTACTCACTGGCCACTAATAATTTTACCACAGGCACTGAAAATAACAGCTTGGTATTGACAGCAGGTTCCTTCTTGCACAAACCCCCAGCAACAGGGATGGAAAGGAAGTCAGTGGCACTGAGCCTCCCCGATGGTGACCAAGCAGTTTAAAACACTCATGCCATTTGAGGACGCCACATAGTCTGATGAGGACATGGATATGCTGTATAGGCCAGGGGTGAGATGAAACAGTTTATTGACAAAAAATATCCTTTTTTTTTTTAACCATAGCAACATATTCCCTTCATATTTATCTACTACTTATATGATGCCCACCCTGCTCTTGGCACCTTACAAGGCATTTTGGAATTCATTGTGGAACACCCAGGCCTGAGATGAGGGAGAGGACCAACGTGAGAAAGGATGTCTTTGGTAGGCCTCCCTCTCTCCTCAGCAAAGCTATTATGCACTTTTACTCTCTGATAAACCAGTGGGGATCACCAGCTATTGCTAAAACAAAGTGCAGCATCTCTGTAAAACACTAGTGGGAAAAAAATATGAAAGTGAAGAAGCTACTGCATTCCTATTTTTAAGAACTGTTATTATTAATGTGCCACAGCTGTTGTCTCCATCACCACACCATATAACACAGTTGAGAAATTACTGCAGCATATTATAATTATTTCAGTAAGGACACTGTGCTTCTACCTGACAGCTTACACTTGTATTACAATGAATAACAATGTGACTTAAATTTTAAGTTACATGCACACTGTAATCCACCACTTCTTCTCTGCCCATCCAGCCAAATCTTGAAATTATGATTTGGGTGAGACTCCCAGAGAAACACTAATTAGAGACTAAAGAAGTAGGGTCCCCCTTAACAATGAAGCTTTAGGAAACACACTGAAGCTCAACTCCATCAAGAAGGATGCAGCTAAATTTGAAAAAATCTGATTGTGTCCTGAAAGTCCTTGTTTAATACCGCCGGAGACCCATGTTCACAGTGAGCTAGATCAGCACTTGATTGCAGAGATAGTTTTTCCCTCTAATTAACAGTGACTGACCAAGTTTCTGCTTGCACCTTGTCAGGAAACTAACAGTCCCTTGGTTCCTCTTTCCCAGTAAGAGATGGGAATGATCTTATTGCTCTTTTCAAAGATAAAAGTTAGAAAATCACTCTTTCTGCAGCTGCACTGCAAGTTCCCAAACCACAGAAAAATCACAAAGCATTAAATATTTCTGCTTAGAGGATGAAGCCCTGTTTGTAGGTACCAAGTCAAGCATGATGAGGTTAGTCTTGTGGCCTCTGCTTGTGATTCAGGAACAGGCAGTACAACATCACTTTTCACCAGTTTACTACCATAAATCAGCCAACCCATTCAATCTTTGCCACATGGAATAAAGCAAACCTTGCAGGATCTGCAGGAATCAGCTGGCAGCTCTGGTCTACCAAAATACCTGCAATGTGCAAAGTGAATCCAGTCACAAATCCCTAACATACAAAACAGACAAGCAAGCATGGATTGAAACTATGTGGCCACTCAGTGCTGCCAGATGTATAAATTAGACAGGTTTGGAGAAAAGAGTAATACATGAACCAACTTTTTCCCCTTTCTCTAATCTATTTCATGTTAGACAAGCTTTATGGCACAAGTAACAGTGGCAGGACATGGTTATAATTCTTTTAAAAGGAGAAAAATAATGTTTATTTTATATGGAAAAACCAGCCTTTAACTATATTATTTTTCCAGCCACATTCTCAACTTTAAAGCCGATAAAAATGACTGGTTGGATACAGCTCTTGAACGTTCAGGGATTACATTGAAACTGCACTTATGCAAAGTTAAAACAATGCCCAGTTCTCAATTTAAAACAGAAAACCCCTGGAAAGGCTACTCAGGGGTAACTTCCAAGGGCCTGTCCTACATTCCTATGTCATGACTGAGGAAGGGAAGCTGTGGGAGCAACAGAGAAACAGGATCAAACAGCTCGGAGCATTCACGTCTCAGATCTCCTGCAGAGCACGTGGCTCCAGATGCCTTCTCCAAGTGTCTGGACACAAGGATGGTGTATGCCCTTTATGGTCTTTCTGAAAGTCCACCTACTGCTTTTGATCTCTCCTGCAAAGAATCTCAAACAAGCAGCCCATCTCCTCAGAAGGAGCAGGTGATGCCCATATAGACGGGTTCGGTATTGCATCCATATGAAGCACAAGCTTGGAAATGGAATGCAATTAACACATTATTTAACTAATTTGAAACTGACATCACCTGTTCCCCCAGCAGTAGTCCTGAAAGGGGCTGAAACCCCTATCCAAGACAGAGGCAGTACCTCAGAGGACCCCTAACCCCCAGGAGAGGGCAGTACTCTTTAGCATTAAGCTTGGCACCCTTCATGTGATTTTACACAAGCAAAGGAATGGGCCAAATCCTGAAGAGGAGTAAATCAGTCGAGTTTCATTGCACTGGAAAACTAAATAACTCAGGGTCTGACCTGCTGCTTTCCCATGTCAGATGGTATGCAAAAGGCATTCAAGGTTCCCACTAGTCTCTAGTAAGTAAAATATCATTGGTCTCATGCAGGTGGAGGCCAAAAAAACCCAACAAAAAAGCCAGCCCACGAAACAACACCTCAGAGAACAAAAATTTGGGTTATGGAAAGTGCAAATTAATGGTGGCTTTACATGCATTATTTTTTCTAGTGCTCACTAAAATTCCCTTTGTGAAGTGCACATATCATCTAACAACTCCTTTGTTCTCAAGTTCTTTCTGAAGTTGCAGGAGGCAGGATTTCTTCACTATTACATAAGGAGAAGAGGGTATATCTGTTCTTTTGCCATTTTAAGACTTATTAGCATGGTCAGTTTACTCCAGCCAGGCCCTCTTTCCTGATCTTTTCTTACAGGAAAATTATTCTTGGCAAGGCTCTAGCCTTACCCAACAGAGGGAAAACCAAGTAGTTTTACAAAGAAAGAGATATAAAACAGATGTACCTCAGGGTTTTGACCGACCACTGAGAGCTTCAGCAACAGCACAGAAACAACAAATACAAGCTGATGATGAGCCTCTGAAGCATGTAAGTACAACCATCATTACTACCATGATAAATTACTACAACGTCTGTTCTGTGGGGCCGCAATCTTTTTCCATAATCTTGACAGAAAACACAATACAACCCTGGAGGCAAGGTACCACACCATACCCCTTTCCATGCAAATTAACGAGCCCCAGTAGCAAAGAACTGCCCCTTATAAAAGGCCACCCCTCAGCCCAGACTAAGAGACTGGAATGGAAAGTAAAAGCCCCACCCTGTTATTTTGTGTAAAAATGTTATTTTGTGGAAAAATTTGTTTTCCTGCCTCCAGCACCTAGTGCAGGGGTCTGAGCAAGATTAAGTTTTCCTCATGTCTCAATAGGAAAAGACTGCTTCAGAGGCTGGCCTAGAAACTTTTCTTTTTATTAGGTGGCAAGAGGATGTGCTTAAGGTCTCCTGGGGTAGGTAAGGCTATGAAGAGGAGCTTTCAAGCATGGTACCTACTGTTTCTCCAGCTGGAACACTGATTTAAGTCTCAGACACAAAAATTGAGATTACTTTCATGCCTTGAGAGATCTCTATGCTTCTGTCTACCCAAAATGAAAGCAGCTAACCAATTACAAACTTTGGGAAGAACTGACATGTTCCTGAGGTTTGCTATCCATGCCAAGAAAAAAAACAACACCAATGCTAAGTACAAATCTTATGCCGGTACTTGTTACTCTACAGGCATACAAGTAATAACTTTTTTTATAGTGCAAAGAGTCAATCACTGGAACAATCTCCTAGGGATGCAGAAGAACCACACTGCTAGAGGTTTTCCAACCTCTAGCCTGTGTGATTTAGACACAGTGATAGACAATTTCCTCCAGGCTCCCGTTCCCAGGAAAGACTGGGTCAGATGATATTCTAAGGTCAATTTCAGCTTCTTCTGTGGTTCTGCAGTTTTTGTAACAAGTGTTAAGGCTTTACTACTTACACTTTTTGGATGTAGAAGACCTAACCTCACTAAGAAACTGACCAAAGAAAGCAGCAGAAGGAAACAACAGCTTGACATCTGAAAGGAAACAGAATTGGGCTCTGTGGACCTTTGGACCCACCATCGTCTTGACACACAGTCCCCCTCCGTTAGCTAGAGTACAAGTTCTGGCTTTCAAACCCTCTATCAATTTTTATTCAGTCAGCTGCAAAGTGTGCTTATAAGAAAACTGTAAGTGTGCTTACAAGAAAAAAATTGTTAAGAGGTCTTCACAAAGTTGTTGCTCAGTATTATAAAGCATGAAAACCAGATGGAACACCTCTACTGAAAACCATGCTGGAGAAGGTGCACAACTGATCACAGCCCTTGTTTACTTGCAGACTTTGAAGCACACAGCCAAACTGGAGTTTGCACCTTTACGGTGCCCTGTCTGCTGGTGTTGCACATACCTGCCCCACACTTCTTCATGTATCCCCAGGCCAATTCTCAACTTTCTGCCAATAAATCACAGATTTTCTGAACAACACCTGCAAGAAACACCGCAGGTTTGAGCAAATTCATCCCAGACTTGATACTTCCATCCAATTATGTGTCATGCTTGCCTCCTTGTTCATCATGCTAAGCTCTTCTAAAATTACCCTCCAGTCCTCTATATGAAAACACCTCACTCCTTCACTTCAAACACTGTGATAAACATAGAAACCTTGTAATATGAGAAAAGAGTGAGGACCTTGTTGTATTTCATTATTTTTGCACTACTGCAATGAATTTCAAAATAGCTTAGCAGTAGTAGTCATGCTTACTGATTTAGTGTACATATCCTTCACTGTTCTTCAGAAATTTAGCACTTCTGGGAACAAGCGTGAAGATTTTGAAACAGGTTGCTTTCTTTTTCCTCTTCTCCCTTCAGCAGGTTACAATATGACATTTTCTTGCTTTTTGTTTGGTTTGAATGAAAGTCTGGCCCTCTTTCCTTCCTGCACAACTGTTCCTTCAATGCAAAGGGCTGGAATACAGAAGGAACTTAGCCTTCTAGCCTCACCTGGAAAGAAGCAATACTTTTCCCTGTTGTTAACACCTGAAAGAACAAGCCCAAGGGGTTTTAAACTTACTTGCTGTGACCAGGCCATTAAAAAAATAAAAAACCACAATCAACCAACCAAAAATTTTTTTAAAAAGCAAACCCCAAGGCAAGGCCCAAAGCAAGCCTTTTAACTGGCATAAAAGTCCCCACTATGTAAAATTAAGTTTCCTTGCTTCTCTTTTTACACAGTTTTAGTAATCTTCTTGATTTGCTCTGCTTTATTTCTGAACTTAAGAAATCAGGTGAGGCAGCTCTTCCAGCTGTAAGTACTGCAACAAGACAGTACTCCAGCTCCTGAGAGCATCCTGGACTACTCAAGACCACCCATGACTATAAGGGATCAGCATGAAGGAGCACATTTATTCACGTACACTAAAACAGAGCAAGAAGGTGCCCATTAGCACAGCTCAGGAGAGCATCTACAAACAGCCTTCAGATCCACCTCCAGCTTGGGTCATAGCTGGAGACTTGTGTAACTCATGTGGGACACCCACAGAGCACCTTGAAAACACACCCATGGATTTTGTGAGGCTGAAGTGCTGGTGAGCCCCATTAAGTGATATATTTTTGCCTGGAGAAGCAAGAGGTGAATTTCTCCAGCCGATTGTCAACTGAAGTTGATTTACCTAGGCAAATATTAATTTGCAAGGCATTCTGTCCATTTCCATGACCTGAGCTGGGAGGGAGACCACAGAGCTCAAAAGCAGAATGAGGGCAGTTTCTGGCCTCAGCTGAAGCTGTTTTATAGCTGCAAAGCTCCACTGACCCCAGCAATGCTCACACAAGTAAGAGGAAATTCCTCCCTGCGTTACTGAGTATGGCTTTTTCTAACATATTTTTTTCCTCTATAGTGTTGCTTTTTTCTGTTTCCATGTTTATTTTCCCAGGAACGTTTTGCAGGCTTTTCTGTGGATGCACATTGCTCCCATTTCTTTCCAGCTTCTTGCGTTATCACAAATTGGATCAAGTACAGAAAACAATTGCATTGTACTAACCCTGTGTGATTGATGACACAGATATGTGCAATAAAACAAAACAAAAACAAGTACTTCTATCAGGCTCCTTTGAAACTTCAAAGTTTCCAGGAGACATTTCACAGCATCCAGCACAACTAAGTGCCTTTTGGCTAAACTGGAACAGAAACTAAGCACCATGGAGTCTAAGGGCAAAAATAAAACAAACTTCTAGGGCCACAGTCTTCATATACAGTGGATAGCTTGGGTTAAGGCACCTTTATTTTACAAGCCACTACATCTCCCTGGTTTTTGTAATAGGTGGGCCATCTTGTTTGGAACCTTTTCCCCCAAAATGCTGAAGTTGCAGAAATGACAGTTAAAACTTTACCGGATGAGGGCCTTAAAAATCCCTTATAAATGTATGTACAAAAATATAAATAAATCACCGAAGTAACTTTTCTTCCAAAACTGGATTATTAGAATTAATCTGAGACTAGTGATAATATGAGGTTTTTTTCCCCCCAGCAGCTCGACTTCAGCCAACCAGATGCTTACAAAAAAAAAAAAAAAAACCAAAAAAAAAAAAACCCACAAAAAAACCCCACACAAAACCAAAAACCCAAACCAAACAAGAAAAAAACAAAAAAACAAACAAGCAAACAAAAAAAAAAATAGAGGAGACAAAGGGGGAAGCACAGGATATCTCAGGACACCTGAACTAGTGAAGCAGAATACTGACAGATGTTACACTGAAGCCATCAGTGTAACATCTAAATAACCCTGCTGGTTTACTATCTTCATTTTGGGCATCAAATAGTGGCAGCTGTGAAATGACAGATGTTTCCTATGTGGGAGCATCAGGCTCCCAAGCAGTGAACAGCAGAGGTATCCCTGGCCACAAACTGCAGCACAGGAGTTCATATCACTGTCACCATCCTGCTCACACACCTATCTCTGCCACTGCACCACCAAGAGCTGGTTTTCAGCCTATTACTGGAAAAGGACAGAGAAAAGTTCATTAGCACTTCCCCTCCCCACCATATCACTTTCACAGAAGCCCAAGAGTTCCCTGTCCCTATTCATTTCCTGCTGGAAGTCTGAATGGCAGCCAGAGAGAAAAGTTACTTTACCTCTATTGTAAACTAAGCCCCAGATCATCTGGGACAGATTTGACACATGAGAAGGGAAGGGCTAGAGTTATTTCAAAATGCGAATTGCAATCTACATTCTGTGTCCAGCAGAAAGTTTAGTAATACAGACATTCCCAGCACTCTTGCCCAATTACAGGCAAAAAACAAAACACAAACTCTCAGCTTTACATTAACAGCTAGAGTACCAGCCTGCTGGCCCCACCATTAAGTGACCTTGCTAAGTGCAGTCAGGGTATAAAGCCTGGCACAAAGACAGCACAACCTCCCCAGGCAGGTGCTCCACGTCCCACACCCCCGAGGATGAGCAGTCCCTCCTGCTCAGATGACCTATGACCACTTATTAACAAGCTGTGTCACCCTTGTGGGACGAGCTAGCATTCCATACCTGTTAAATAGCCCTTCCCCTGCTACTGTCCCCCAGCTTCCAGCAGTAAAGGACCTCTCCATGATATGTTCAAAAGGTTCTCAATGGAGAAATAAACCTTTACCATTAACAGCCCAGTGTACCCTGCACAGCTGTGTGTACACACATACACCTCCTCAGGAGCTCTAGTGCCTGGGTTGTAGCAGTTTTATCAAGGGACAGTCACTATAGTCCCAGCGTTACAACTCAAACAGAGTTTCATGCAAGAAGTGGGAAACATTCAGTAATCCTGGGAAGGAGTGAGTCCCACTAGGATCACAAGACGACTCTACAGTGCCCAAACCTCGAAGGCATGAGTTCACAATCCTTGTTGAGCTGGGCCTGCAGGTCAGGTACTGTCTCTTACCTGTTCTCCAGCAGCGTCATGCACACGACCTCCCGCACGCCTGGGTTGTTGGCCTTCTCGATGGAGCAGCTTTGCAGGTTCCACGTAGCCACCCTTAAGACGGGTCTGCCATCTCTCACGCCCCCAAACATCTCCACAGTGGGACGAGTAGATATGATCTGGGTTGGACCTCCGGGAGGAAAGTCCAAGTCCTCACTCTGGAGGCTCAGAGAGGTGGGGCTGGGGTGAGGCTTGGCCATGAAGTTGAGGCCACCGTTGGTGTTTGTTGAAGGGGGCCTGGAGCGCTCTACAAAAATCTGGTGCCTGATTTTGTCCAGAAAGGAGGAATTGATGCAATCCATCCTCACCAGGTCTTCGATACTTTTGAAGGGTCCATGCTCTTTACGATAGTCCACGATGCTGTTTGCGATCTTCTCTGTGATGCCACGGATGCTCATGAGCTGTGCTGGGGTGGCAGTATTGATGTTGATCTTAGTGGCGGACAGGTAGTGCTCAGAAGCCGGGTCCTTTCGGAGGGAGCTGGGCGAGTGCTGCGCCGAGCTGCCCTTGCTGCTCACGCAGATCTCGAACTTCACCTGCTCCAGCTTGGCCGCCCCCACCCCGCTCACCAGGGCTAGGTCCTCCACTTTCTTGAAGCCTCCGATGTACTCGCGGTACTCCACGATGTCTGGGCCACCACTCGGGTCACCCCGGGCAGGGTCATGAGCTCCTCCTCCGTAGCCGTTTGTTGATGTTGAGCCTCTCCTGGTTGACGAGGATGTTGCTGAAGTTGCACGCCGCGCTAAACTTGCGGCTGTGGCACAGGTCGGCTGGGTCGCGGGGGATGGAGCGGTGGCAGCCCAGGCTGCCCCCCATCTCACCACCGCCACGGGCCGCTGCCGGAGCCGCGGGAGCGGGGCGCTGACGGGGCTACCCGCCCGCGACTCATAGACCTCGCGGGAGGCCGGCAAAGATCCCGCGCCGCGACACACGCCCGGTTCCGGGAACCCCCCGCCTTTTTTTTTTTCCTCCTCCTTTTCCTTTTCCTCCTCCTCCTCCTCCTACTACTACTACTCCCTCCCCGGGCACCGCCGCTCCCCAGCACCGGAGGAGCCTGCGCAGCCGCTGCTCGACCAGCCTCGCTCGAACTCCCGGCGCTCGCCGCCGTCGTTTGCTCCCCGCTCTGCCGGCGGTAGTAGTAGCTCTGCGGGAGCCCCGCCCCTCGACTGGGTGAGGCGGGGCCACCGCCGCAGCCACCGCCCCCCGGGCGTCACCCGCGCCGTGCCCGCCCCCGCCTGGGCACCGAGAGGACTGGCCGGGCTGGGCGGCGAGCGGCAGAGTTGCAGCTGCTACCGAGGGGCTCCGTCCGTGGCCCCGGCCCCAGCGCCGGTGGGGGCGAAAAGGAGGAGGAGAAGGGTTGAGCTCCTCCTTCCCGCGTAGGCGCAGAGGGACTAAAAACGTCCCTAGTGCTGTCGCCTGGCCGCTGAAGGCAGGCCTTTTCTCTCCCCAGGCGAAAGGACACAAGTGTTTAGACGGTCCCTGCACCATTACTGTCCCAGAAGTTCTCTGGGCTCTCCTCTCTGCAGCTGGTGGGGCATAGGTGTGTTTTCAGACCTCATGAAAACCTCAACCGTTATCTCCACTGGTTTTGTGCTCCTGAGGTACTACGCTTTTATACATCGGGGTAAAGTCTGCATTTTTTCCTTTTTTTTTTTTTTTTAGTGTCTCAAGCAATTGCGATAGTACTAAACAACTGAACAAACTGAAATTCCCCACAGGATGATGCTTTTGAACATGTTAGGTCTGGATACTAAGTCTGCCTCAGCCGGGATGGTGGTCTACAGCATGCCTAACCCTTCTCTGAGAGTAACCTCATTCTGCACCTAAATCATGTATTGCCCATGTGCCTCAGCTGGCTTCAACATAATTTGTTCGAGCCCTGAGAGCCACAGCAACCCACCACAGCCCATATTGGTGAAGCCACTGAAATATTTATCCAGTTTCTACTGCATCCAGTCCCATGCTCCACTGTCTGTAATGCTATCTGTAGCCAAATTTGCTTATTTGAAGTTTACTTGACTGTGCCCACACAGGAGTCACTGCAATGTCAATGAATCGAAATACAATCAGTGGGTGTGATTAAAAGGAAGGGAGAACTGAAAGAAAGAGCAAACATATGATTGCAGATGCCAGATATGCACCCTGGTGCTGCCTTGTTCTGACAGTCTCTCTATATTTCTTTTAGCTATACATGATATGGTACATGTGTATTTTCAACATCAAGACTCTTGGTTAGCCTTCTAATGAAAATAAAACCACTTGCAGTGGCTCTGCTGTGCATCACACATTTCCCTTCTGTTCTCCTGAGCTGTGAAGTTAGCAAATTATCACTACAGAAATGGTACTGGCTGCATTAGGGCACTGGCTGCATTAGAGCATTGGCTCTTTGCTGGCTGCTGGAGCGGAGAAAGTGCTCACTTAGGTGATTAAATGCTTCCATGTCTGCTGGAGAGGGCTCTGTGTGCTGCAATAGCAGCGGCCAATGCAGCAGAAGTCATGCTGGGCCTATTCCTGCTGGGGCGATACCAGCACAGAACTAGAAACAATTAACCATTGAAATGAGTATTCTTTTTGAGGCAGTATTATTACAGTAATAGCTCCACAAGCTGTTATCTCAATGGAGAACACACTCTTTTGCTTTCTACAGCAAATTGTTTTGTGTTGATCCAGACTAATTTACTAGGTTTTGAAGATGAAAAGCCCCAAAATGCATCTGAGGCATCATCTAGGTTGCAGGCAGCACTAGGTTTTCTGTGTTTCAGAAAAAAGGCATCTTCAGAAAGAAAACAGATGCCCTTTTGTCCAGCACTTTCTGTTGACAGCAACTACTCAACATTTCTTGAATCTGCAGCACCCAAATAATCTGTGAGACTGGATGCAGCTGAGGAAGCAGAGCTCAGAGGGATGCAACAAGTGTCCCATCACCTAATCCTGAGTATGACCTCATGCTAATGTGACAATGGGAGGGGGGGACATGGAGAGGGAGAATGAGGGGATTATCATCCCATTAGCCCCTTTCCTGTATTTTTTGTTGTTGTTGACAGTTATAGAAAGCTTGCTGAGATCTGAGTCAGCCTGGCACATTTCAGAAAAGCAGCAAAAGATCTGAAAAGGTACGAGGTTCTTTAATATCTTGAAAAGTTAAACAGAAAACAAGCGAAAAAAATATTAATTAACTGGTCTGACATCAGTGTCAGGCAATCCATTAATTTTAGAAAGCTAAAAATGAGGTTCAGTCAGTAAATAATTGAAAAAACAATGACAAAATTATTGATAGCCAGTGTAGGCAACAGAAAATGTCATGAAACACAGTTAGATACTAGATTTTATCTTTGATCCAATCTTAAGTTCAGTGTATGTAAATTTATTCAAGAAGAGAATGGATTGATCATGGTCTCCTGGTGATCATTGACTGGCAGGTAGCCTCCCTGGTCTGCTTGGCACCTGTCCTGGCACAGGGCTGTGAATCCAGGATTCCTGAATCTCCCTCATCCCCAGTAGGGGTTTAGAGGGCTCTGAGACACTGTGGGTGGCTTATTCCTCACGATCTGCAGCTTGCTGCCTACTGAGCAGCTGGCTGCTGGCCAGGTGTTGGGGGGTTGAGTGTTTTTCTATTACTGTGTCAATTGAAAGATTTTTTCCCATTATCATGCCAATGGAGCTGGCCGGGTTACACCCAGGATCTCTGATGACTCTAGACAAAAGGGGTAGGTGGGAACGGCTCCCGGAGGGACCTCTCAGGCTTCTGGGGGCTGGGGCGACTCGTGTTTCCGGTGAGCTTGGAGGAGGGCGCCTGATCTTCAGCCCACGCGGCCGAGCACAGGAGAGCCAGACCCTCTGTGATCACCTGCCCTGCATCTGCCCCGTTCCAGCCTCCTGCCTCTGCGGACACAGCTGATCACCTGGACACACACGGTGAGCGAGGAGCCGCCTGCTCCAGCCCGTTCCCACCCGAGACCGGCGTGGCCGCTGCCGCCCCCTCCCGCTTACGGCCCCCAGCCTGCCCCTCGGCAGTTGCCGGACAGGGACTAAGCACAGAAACAGCGTGCTTGCATCTAAAGGGACTGACACCGAGTTATCTATTCTGTTCTGTTAGCAATTTTAACAACTGCTGTTGTTTTCTGCTTGTACAGTTAGATATATTAGTAAAAGAGCTGTTATTCCCACCCCCTTATCTCTGCCTCAGAGTCCTTGATTCAAACAATTATAATACTTGGGGGGGGGAGTGGAACCAAAGTCTCTGTTTCAAAGGGAAACTTCTGCCCTTACTGGCAGACACCTGTCCTTTCAAACCAGGACACCAGGGCTGGCTTAGAAACCTTCCAGTGACAGCAAAATTGAGTCTCAATGCTCTGAAAGGGGAGAATCTCACAGGGCCAGGCAGGGTCCAGCAGTGATAGGTGTAGGGGGACACCCTCCAAAGGCCTTGGGAGCAGCCATCCTACTTCATGTAGAGTCTTTTTGTGTTTCACTGGACAGTTTTACAATGCGGGGAGTTAGAGAACAATGGTTTTATCATTGCCCAGAGGCCATTTGTTGATCTTGGACTTGCTTTCCCACTGTCTACAGCCCTCCTCAACTGTACATCTCACATCCTGTCCCCCTGAAAGAGGTTTCTGGACAGCATGTGGCACCAGGGCAAGCAGCTGGCCACATGAGAAATGCAGGGGAAGGGTTGTGTCACCTGCTTGTCAGCTCTGGAGGTCTCTGACACCTCTTCCCTGCAGGAATTCTTCAAAGAGGAAAGAATAAAACCAAACCTCTTCCATCTGAAGGAGGTTCTGCAGTATTTCAGGCCTATAAATGCAATGTTTAAGCATGATCTGGAAGTGTTCAAACCCAATGGAGTGGGAGCAGGTACTGGTGAACAGTGTCTTTTGACATAGTTAATGCAAAAAATCAGCCTGCAAGCCAATAGATTTTAAAGGCTAACTTCTTAGTATTTTAAGATGGTCTTAATTTTTACAGTTTTTAACATCTCTCATCTACACTACAGAGGCTCTAAACAAATAAACTGGGTTTTATGATGAGGGATAGAAGGAGCTAGAAGATGTTACTCAACAGAAAAACACAGAGTTTGTAATCAGTCTTCAGGCAGCAACTGCAGTTCCTACCAGCCCACCATGTGATAGCAGTGCTTTTTCCAGCTCTCACACAGCCTCTGGAGGCTTTGCAATCACACTTTCAGAGCCTATTTTTCAGACCTGCTGCACTGGGCTCTTTACAGGCAAGGACTCAAAAAGTCAGCTGATTAATTGCAGTGCCTATATTCCTATTTAAGGGAGCTATTAAAATAATTGTTTTCTTTCTGCAAGGACATCTTCAGAAACACTTGCAACAGATGCCCGAGAGAGTAGTCAGGCAGTGTTTTTATGAAGACAAGTTAATAACAAGTAGGAGTTTGCAATTTCATGAGCAGTGGGACTTACAAAGTTTGATTCTTGGCAGCTCTTTTCTTTTTCAATTTTCTGGTCTTTATAATAAAAGTGAGTCTCCATTAGTCTCTCAGTGGGGTCACTAATCTGGATATCTTTGTTATACATGACCATCAATTCTTGTGGCTCTTTTAGAAACTTTGTATTTTTGTGACATTTAACCTTTATCAACTTTGTTTGAAAATAGCCCACTCTCTAATGAAACCCCTGGGGAAGGGATGAGGGACAGAGTAGCAGAGCACATAATCATATGAGTTTTTCCTCGGGAATCCAATGTCTGATGTGAGCTCTTTCTCCTGTAAGGCATTCTATACAGCTGCCAACTTTGTTGCAAAAGAATGATGTCACCAGTGCCATGTTGCCAGGTTACGGGTGTCACATCCTACAGAGAAATACAGTCAGAAGCGTGAGCAGAAGTGAGTCATCCTAATACCTTGATTAAGGCTTCACTTGGCTTGGGGTTGAGTCTGAAACCCAGACCTCTCCCTTCCAGGGGAGATCTCAACTAGTAGCTCACCCGTACACAGTAGGACAGCTCATGCTAGAGGGAAACTAGAAGAATCCAAGCTAGAGAAGACCTTTTCTAGCAGAACATGGGATACATTTTCCAGTTTTCATAGACAGCAGGGTCGGTTCTCATGCCCCACATCTGAGGTGACTCTTGGGTCACAAGGATAGAAAAAACCTAAAGAATCTAGTCCTTCCTTGACCCCAAGCAGACTCATCGAGAGAAGCTTGCCTACTCCAGGCCTCCAGTGGTGGCATCTCCTGAACTTCCCAGATGAGAAACACAGGATGTGGTGGAGCTGTGACCCAGCTAATGTTTTCTTTGAGGCCTAGTCCATCAAGCTTCCAGTATAAATGCCCACAGATTACTGCTGTGTGAATCTGGCATGGGGGAAGAGTCAGAATAGGTGACTTGTGAGCCAGCTGTCTAAGCTCTCACCCAGGGCAAGCTTTCTGTGATTCCACCAAAGGAGAGCACCAAGTGGATTTTTGAGGGAAAGATACAGGCAATGAGATTTTAGGTACCTTGACAACCAAGCAGGAAAAGAGGAAAAATAAACCAATATGTTGGAAAGAGTTGTTCAGTATAGCTTTCAGCACTTCACACAGCACTTTAGTCATCAGCAGTGGGACTGCCAGCCTCTCAACTGAATAAATTACTATTTTCCATAATCTGTAATTTTATCCTTCACTTGTAGTTACTAGGTTACCATAATTAATTTTCTTGTTAACAAATTTTAAAGAAATGTGTAAAAAATCAATTTCATATTTACCTTTTACTTTTCAAAGTTTCATGACTATTAGTTAACACATGCATACAGCTTTTTAACTCAGTGATTCTGAAGTTACTGTAGCAGCCACTGCAATTCTGCCCAGATTTATATATTACTTATAACTTCCACTGTTTGGGGGAGCTTGCTTTTGGGGTTTTTTTGGTGGGTTTTTTTTTTTTGTTTGTTTGGGTTTTTTTTGGTTTTTTTGTTGTTATTGTTGTTGTTATAAAAACGTAAGAGGTTAGTCTCTACTCCTTGAACAGTTGTGTTTCAGACCATAAAATTATTCTGATAGGCAAAACCTGGACTTTTAGTTCTCCTAATTTTCTCAGATAAAAGAAGGGGTCAGTCAGGTCTCTGTGTGGTTTACTTGTGTCATGTTTGTTTCCTGTCTTTTCCCAATCATGTATAAAATTCTGTTTGCTAAGAAGAAAAAATAAAACACAAAGTAGAGTCAACTTTCCCTTAGGTCCAAATTCTCACAGGAGATCTGCAGAGGATAGAGCCCCAGTATAAAACCAGAGCTCTGTTGAGGATCAGGTCATTGGCTTATGAAACTGAAAAAGTTTTGATTAAGACTTTTCACACAAAACATAACATATTTCATAAATTAGCATCTTTGCAATTCTCTCCTGAGAAAATCTGTCTCTCACATTTCAAGTCCTGCACCAACAATTAAAATGGTTTAATGGCTTCAACCACTCCCAGCAGACTTTGAACTTCTCTGAGGAGCCTCCCTGACAAGCAGCACAAGTTGCCTAGTTATTACAACACCTTCAGTGAAGGTTTGTTGCAATTCCCATGAAGAAAAAGGAAAATGCCCAGAATGATTCTAAAGGTTTCTCTGCTGACTTTGACCAGCAAGAGGACCTGCACTGTTGGTGGAATTGACTACTGTTATTCTCCATCTGAGAGCCAGGTTTATTGAAATGAAAGCATGAAGGAGGAAGAACAGCAGGATAGTATAGAGGTCTTCCTCTAGGAACAGGTCCTGTAGGATGGCTGCTTGCAGGAGATAGGTGAACTCAGGTCAGCACCATTTGAGGAATGGGCAGCAGTGCATCTGAGCAATACTGGGCCAAGCAAGCCCCTGAGCACTTGGAATTGAACAGCACTGAGCTAATTAAAACCAAACTGAAGGACCCATTAAACCTAGCTTTGATCCCTGGAAAGACCCTGGCACAAATTAGGATTTTAAGTTCTTGGAAGGTAATTAGCTGTTCAAAAAACACCACCAGCATGGCTGTACCAAACTCACTTTTTTCTTTGATGGGATGACTGAGTTGAAGGATAGGGCAGAAACAGCGGATTAATGACAGAGGGTGTGGAAGAGCATATACTTAAAAAGCTTGTAGGTGGAGTCAGAAATCCTGCAAAGGTCTTGTCTGGGTAAGATCAAGATTCAAAACAGGCTACACAGGTCAGAGAGACATTCCAAAACTGACAAGATGAATTTTGTAGAGACCTAGGGAGGAGAAATCAACATCATCCATTCAAAATGAGAATACCCGCGCCAGAGATGTGGCAGGAAAGGCTCAAAAACATAAAGAAGAGTCAGAAGGTGGCCCATTAAGTGGAGACCAAAGTCTGTTTCTAGCTTATTTCACGAATCCCAACACCATGATTAGGAAGATAGCTATGCATTGACACAGGTGCAGTCAAGAACACGGTGCTTAGAGTCACCATGCCAAAGTGTTGGTGAATTGCTGCCAGATATTATACACACTGCAAAAAAACAGAGTTCTCCCAAAACAAACCCCACGGCTCTGAAGTGGTTACTGTTTTAAGGCTAGATCCTAGTCCTTGCTTATGCCAAGTAATATGTACTCTAATAATTGGAACAGGAACTATGAAGTTCTGTCGGACAGGAATAAAGCTTGCATAGCCTGGGGTGAGGAGTTTGCTGCCTAAATGAGGACTTAATGTAAATAAGATGTTATTCTTTTTACTGTGTTTGAAGTTTTGGCTGAGGTCCCATTCACAGCTCCAAATCTTGTTCTAGCCAAATAACATGTATTTTGGAGAGACTTTTCAACAGTTTGGAGAGACAAGGAAAAATAGCTGTTTCACGTTACACAAGCTTTTGCATTATGTCAGTTCCCCACACTCTGCAGTCCATTCATTCCTTCTCACCTGGTATATTCTCACCACCAAGACTCAGCACAAAACCACCACAGCACATATTGGTTGGCTGTCATGTCTGTGCAAACACCATTTTGGATTTTGTGGGATGTCTGTTTTCCTTTGGTGGACTTTCAGACTTTGCTGTGGTAGAAGCATGGCTCCAGTACCTCCTGCTTAAAAAGTAGGTATCCTGAACACGGGTTTTAATCCTTCTCCCAGGTGTCCTGAAGCATGCACATATAGCACACCACATATAACCATGTCACACTCACACATATTCTTGACAGCCATAAACGAGCCACATTCTTCTTGTGTTAGTCATGGAGCATGTCTCCTTTAACCTGTGCCCTTGCAATTATGGGACATAGAGTGCTCCTCCCATGACTCAGGAGATGTTTTTGTCACCTGACACTGCAAGGTGCTTGGCATCCCTATCCTGATACCTACCAAGTGACACCAGGGAATGCTGGTAATCCTCCAGCATGACTCCTAAGACAGGACAGAAGGAAGACAGGGTGCTTAGTGGGGTCAAACTTGGAGAAATGGTTGGATGAATGACTCCAGATGACTAAGGCCCATCCCAAATGTGCCTGCTGATGACTCTGACTGTTTCTGACTGTGCATGCACACGTGCAAACTGTGGCAGTCAAACACCTTTGGGAAGACAGCTGCTGCTCCTCCAGTTTATGTACCATATTGCCATCACAAACTGGATGAGAACTCAGCCCACTCAGGATTGACACTTAGGGCTGACTGCATGGTGGTGCTTCATGGGCTAGTGTTTCGGGCTTCCAGGTGTCAGGTACCTCTTTGGACATGCCAATTCATTTGATCTGCCCCACATCCAGCATTGCCTTGGCAAAGTCACGAGGCTGCCCACACACAGTTCACATCTTAGACCATTAGATTTTCCAGGTATTAATTGTTCTAATCAAGCAAGCGTTGTTACATGCATTGTCACATCCATCCTGCACAAGAATGTGGAGACTGATTTTCACCAAACAAAGTCATTACTCTTACTATTTATTTTTTTCACCTGCAGCTTTTTACATTGCCTTTCACTGCTTGCCATTGTTATTCCTTCTAGCATAGGATAGTAAGATTTTCGAAGGGCGAGTTAAAAAAGAACCAGCAGTGGTCTCCATGTATTTTAGAGAACTTCAATACAGTAATTATCCATCATACCAATCACAGTTTGCAGGTTTCTAATGGTTGCTGGTGAAGCTCTGTGAAGTCTTTGTATCTGAGCCTGCCGTTTGTACACTATGCATGAGGATTTGCCATCTGTACTGCCAGTTTTGAGTCCAGCTCTCTCTAGTGTGATTATGACTAGTTGGAGAGTGGGGGTTGCCCACTGTGCAGAAGGGTATCAGCACATAGCCTTCACAGGGACTGTTTGAGACAGGCAGCCAAACTTGTTAAAGTTGGCAAGGACACTAAACTGCATTCACATCAATCAATCTTGACACTATCTGGTTCTGAAAGAGCTGATTCTTTCAAAGACAAACATTCGAGGCTTCTCGCCACCTTTGCAATAGATTAAAAAGAAGTGGGGAAGGAGTTTTGCTCAGTGTTCTCTTATTCTTGATATATACTTTTAGATAAGACGACACAAACTTGCGATTCCCTTTGGATTTAAGCTAGTCATTGTTTAAGGCACAATGATAACTCTATATCACAAGAACAAGTCATGAAAGAAACATCCTTCGAACCAGGAAGGCACTGTGTTTTGTCCTTCATTAAGCTCTGAATTTCATTTGGTTTTGCTGGGCAGGGACTGTGGCAGGAACAATATTGGGTGCACTGCCCAGCAAAAAACATTCCACCAACTCACTGTAGGATCATAAGTGGAAGTGGGTACCAGAGACAAATTCTCTGTAATGTTTGCAAGGCCCTCAGCAGTGGTAGGGACATTCTTCCCCTTGGAATTCAGGAAGGGTTAGAGATTCCCAGGAGATCAGGCCAGGTACATGAAAACAAAAAGGCAAGGAAATAATTGGTGTTAGCATAAACTAAATGGGAAAAAAACACAACCAGAAAAGCCCCCAAAACAACCAACCAACCAACCAACCAACCAACCAACCAAAACTCCCACCCAAAGAGAAAACAATAAAAAACATCTAGTTATATAAAGGTCAGGACAGGTCTCTTTCACATGATTCAGGAATTCCACAGTGCTTCCTCTAGCTCCCATTTTTAATTAAAATGTTCAAAAACATTCCATCAAGTAGTTTCAAATTCCAGAGCTGGAACATGCAATAATAAGTCAACTATAATCTTGGTTTTAAACATTAAATTAAGCTTTTTTTTTTTTTTTTTTTAAATAGAAAATTGGAATATCTCAACAAAAATTCCTTGGTTAGCATATTTGCTTTTGTTAAAAGTTTTGGACATTTGTGATGTCAAACAATTTGTCTAAGGACTTTTATTTCTTTTTTTTTTTTTTCAGAACAGCATGAAAAGCCTGTCTATATTTGTCTGAATTATGTTGTTGAAGAACCCAGCTGTAAGGGGCTTCACTCATTATAGTGCGTCACTTTGTATGGTCAGATATTTAATGTTTGCATATTTTAATTTCTGGACAAAACACAGAGGCTGCTCACAGGTAAGATATGCAACACTCTCCATAATGCCTTCTGAGTTGCCTGTGACTTCATTTTACAGCTCCTTGACTCATATGATGTCACCACAAGAGACTTATACTCAGGTCCATTTAATATTGAGGAGCAAATTATACAGGAGAAACCATTTGCTTTGCTTCCCATTTTCTGTGCCACCAACTCACCTTTCTCTTGGCATCCTCCCTTAATCCTTAGAGCTATTTATGACCTGGAGCTAGCAGTGGCAGAGGAGTAGCAGTAAAGCCTGAGCTGGATGAGGAAACATGGAATGGCACAAGGGTTTCTCTGGGTACCCTAGAATGCTCCCACTTTTATCTCCACAGCTCTGCTCATAAGGCTGTGCCAGCTCAATGCTGTAGCTTTTTTGCTCTCCCTGACAAACCAGAGACTCCTGCCTATGCCTCTGAATCACTAAAATTGTGTTAAGATTCAAATTCAGTGCTTGGATTGCTGAGATGGAGGAGAGTCCTTTATGCCTTAGTGCAAGAGGAGAAAACCCATTACTGCGAACCATGGCCTGGCTATTAAGAGTAATAGAACTAATTTTAATAGCATTAAACTCTTGAAATGGATTCAATTTCAGCAGAAAAATTTGAGTGATCTTTCCCCTGCAAATATGCCCATGGCAGTGGTGGACCTCCAAGGCTGGGCTCTGGAGAACCTGAGGAATCACCACCCTTGGAGGTATTTGAAACACAGCTCTATGTGGTCCCAATTAACTTTGACCAGCAGATCAGACTAGATGATCTCCCCTTCAACCTAAATTGTTCTGCAGCTTTGTAGAAAATGGTGGTCTTGGATTTGTTGCTGTGATTAATAGGTGCTGGAGGAGGATTTGGTAAGCTGCAGAGAGTACAGATATTGAGAGAAAAGGGAATAGAGGAGGGATTGTATGGCATTGGTAGTTTCATATTTGTTCTTTGTAGATCCATGGGGATAAACTTCCCATTTTAAACTATAAAGTAGCTTACAAGTGTATAATTTGGTTTGTTTTTGTTTTTGTTTTTGTTTTTGTTTGTTTGGGGTTTTTTGGGTTTTTTTTAAGAAAGTATGTTATTTAAGCTGGATAAAAAACATAAAAAAAAAAAGAAAAGAAAAAAAAGAATAAAAAGTGTCAGGCAAAAAATCCTCATCCATCTGCTCTCAAGTAATTAAAATTTGTGTCTGATTCTGCAGGAATGGATATGGTGGTTTGTTAATACCGTAAGAATAAAATTCACAGATTCTGAACCAAAGCTCTGTTGAAATGGTCCAGCAGAGAGACTCAAAGAGAGAAAAAAAAAAAAACTGCAGGACTTCCTTAGCCAAATAGAGAGAAGTTCGATTACTTTAGAACAATGGAAGCCAAGAGAACTCAAGGGAATTATTAATCTTGTAAATGGAATTTGATTTTCTAATACAAATTGCAGGCTTTAATTACAGCAAATTGAAACAATAGAACATTTCCTTACTAAAAAGTTGGAGGTCTTTTTGTTACTATGATTACTCTGTGAAGGGGATGTTTGTGACTAGAAGCCCAAGCAATTATAGGAAGATTTAACTTCAGCCAACTTCTTTATAAAAGTTACTATAATTGACAATGGGAATGTTTTCCCGTAACATACTTCTCTTAAGGGCCACGATGTGTCATGTACTACCCTGGGACAGAAATGGACAGATACCTCTTCATCAGGAAAGAAATGCTTTCTTTGTTGGAGGGCATGGCCCAGAAGAGAAGCGACACAAAAGTTCCTCCATCTGCCACAGCAAATGGGATTTCCCATCCCTCAGAAGAAGGATATCAAACACTTAAGTCATGTTATCCTTCTGTCTAGTACTGCATGAAACAGTCCATGCTCATGGTCATTGTATTTGTTAGCATCTAAAAAATTTGTTTTTATTATTTTATTGTGTTTATTATGACTAGTGGCATTACTAGGATAGTCCAGAGCTCAGTGGATATGATTGATATATGATGTGATATGATGATATGATATGATATGATATGATATGATATGATATGATATGATATGATATGATATGATATGATATAACACTCTGGTCAGGCTTTCAGGCTTAAAATGTTGATTTTTAAAGTTTATTCCATAGCCACTCTCCCATCATGTCCTGATGTCCCACATGAGCTGGTTCCTGGCATGGCTTTTGGAAACAGAGGTTCCAAAACTTGAGGAAACTGAAGGAAAAAAGGAAACTTCCATACTACTGTGAGACTTTTTGAATATGAAAAAAAATGCATGCTGTGTTTCTTAGAGGCTGCTTAGAGCACATAATTACATTAACATTTAATCCTTAAAAATGTCAGGAAAGGAGCAGGGGGAGGAAAAATAAATTAGAACTCAGAGACAGAGACAGATGAGATGCACACAAGTTTAAATGCTGGATTTGGATTCCCGATAAGGAACTGTTACCATTACTTTTGCCTCATGTTAAACTGTAAACAAAAACTTAGTGTGTTTAATCCTAAGATGCCCCCACCTCCAGCTTGCTAAGCCAGTTGAAGCTAATCAAATTGAACTACCACTTCAAAACAATTTTGTTCCCTGAAATGTTGTTTCATAATGAAAATTGTGATAGGGATAAGACAGATTATGCTCTTCTGAGATCTCACGCCTATCAGCCACGCTCCATTTAACCTTAGCAGTCATCTGAGCAGGAACTTCAATCCTTTTGCAGGGAGTAGATGCACTCAGTGCTGACTTGGCAACTGATACTGTGCCAGCATAACAAGGAGAAAGTCTAGAGAGCTGCTGCTTGTGCTCAGCACCTTGTTTCTTGAACCATGTAGCTCAGAATCTTGTGCCTTTGGGAGACTGGTGGCCTATCAGGCTGAGGGGAGACTAATCATACAGTCAGTGCATCCAGGTGAGAGAATACAGAAGCTATATACAGGGATAGTCCCTGCTAATGGAAGAAGTTCTATGCTGTCATCCTTTTAGTCATGAGATTTCTCCTATCAGCAGCTGTGCAGAAGACTGATCTTGATTATTTACTTCATAAAAGCCAGATGGAGTATTTTTTTAGGTCATATTGAGGAATAGCTTGGGATTTTTTATTTGTTGTTGTTTCAGTTTTTAATTATCATCCCCTCAAATATTAGTGAGGATTCTTACAAAGTATAAGATGTGCAGTCCTAGGAAGTCCAGTAAAAGCCTGTGCTTTTGTGTTATTTGCTGAATGATGCTCCAGTGGGATCACATTGCCAAGAACTTGGGATTTCATAGCAAAGTGAAATTACACATTAAAAGAGAATGCTCATAAAATATGTTCATTTTTAACGAAGACATTAAAAATCCACTCAGAGCTTTGTCTCCTCACTTCTGTGCCCAGCCTACTGCAACTATAATGATCCCAAGGCTAGGAACCTTGAAGAAGAGAGGTGCCTCAGTGTCTCTCTGTTAGTGAGATTTCAGGGTTTTGATCTCTTCATTTAAGAAATTATTTTAAAGTAATGCATAATAATGAAAGTAAAGTGCCTGAAAATTTTGAGCATAAATATTTTTGAGTGGGGCCAAGGACTGTGTGGCTCATGAGTCTACTCACCAACATAAAACCTTATGAAGGTTCTCTCTCAGACTGGGCAAGCAGAGCAGTGGCCAGAGGTCTGAGACAAATCAAGCAAAAGATCATGAATCTCTGAATACAGCCAGAGGGGTTCTAGAGCATCACATAGAGCATTTCATCTCTCCTCTCTTCTAAGAGCAAGGTTCAGACATAATATGTGGGGCTCCTGTATTTCCATGCAGGAAACTATCAGTGAAGCTATTGTCCTGGATATTTCTGATGATCCCAAGTCACGTTAACAAACTACTCAGAAGCACTTGCTCTGTGTGATCCAAAAGGAGCAGGTCTGAAAAAGGAAAAGCTAAGCATGTGGGATTGGAAATAATTTGCTGAGGTACTTTCCCCAATCTTTTTAATCTAAGTGCTTTAGGAATATCACTGAAATCTTTCCTCATAGCACCTTTATTACAATGGAAGTGCCGTTAAACTCCTTTTACAACTGAGAAACTAGCAAATAAAATAAAATGCCTGAAGTCTCAGAACCTGATCTGTCCCAGACTTTCCCCTTTCCCCTGGAACATATGTAACATACAGACAATCCTGTGAAGTCAATCTAGGCAGGATAAAAAATTGAAACAGCAATTTGTTTTGAGAAACACCATTCAGGCACTGAGTCAAAGCAAGTGTTTTCTTCCTTCAGTACCCTCTCCTGCCAGCTCATCAATTTTTCAAGACAAAATGCATAGAATTGTATTTCTGTATGCAGGTGAAAATCAAATGTCACTGTACAGTAATGGCTTGTGGCATTGACATATTTTGCATCTGAATCCTTGCTTATGATGGTTTTCTTTCTGGACTGTGAAATCTTGGCCACTTGACTGTTAGATTAATATATTAATAAGATAAAATTATATAGCATAAGGGTACTTAGATAAAAAGCTTAGCTATGCAAGGGCTTCTTATTATGCCTTTTATCCTTTGCTATGTCAGAATGAATTATAGCATTGAACTTCACCTAAACCCCCTATTCAATATAGATAGGATAACATTTATTTTATTTTGGAATTTAACTTTAGATGAGGTGACATGCAACAGAATGGAGCATAGACACTGCAAAACAATCTCCCACAGTGTGACAAATTACCGAGTACAAAGGAGCAATGCAGAGGAAATTAAAAATGGAATATACCACTGGAAGCTGGCATGCTGGAAACCCATGACTAAGTAGCCAAACTGAGTCTTCAGCAATGTTTGTGCTCACATCTAACCATACTGCAGGGCATGAGAGGAAGAAGTCCAAACAAGGAGAACTTTGGTTCTGTGGCAGTGGTTATTTTTCTGTAGAATAAAGGGGGTCATCCTATACACCACCCCTCCCTTCCTGTGCCATTGTTCATTAAGTCATTCAAAATCATCAGTAAAGCTGAGTAAACTGAAGATCTTGCCTGTGCTGAGACCTCCCTCTCCATGCAATAAAGTTTCCAAGCAGCTGCTCATCTTGCAGTAACCCCACTGGCTTCACTAGCTAATGGTCCTGCATGCCTGCTTGTGCTTCTTTGGCTGGAGAAAGGCCCCTTCATTTGCCTGGCTTCTAAGAGGCTGCTTGACCTGAGCAACATGATCTACAGACTTACAGGAGCTGGGATTGTCAGTAGTGTCCTTTAAGCCAAGCAATGCATTCAGCAGCAGTTGGCCCTGTCATCTGGAAAAGATGCTGTATGCTGCAGCTACAAAAGGCAGTGGGAGCAGGGGCACCAGTGAATTGAAATACATAAATTAAATCTTTAAAATGGACATGATAATAAAGAAGGAAAAATGTTATACCTACTCCTAGCTTAGACTGCAGAGTGGAAAAGACATTTGGCAAAGTCAATTTCAAAAACATGCTGAGGCAAAGAGTTAAGATGGGCCTAACTCGGAGTTTCATATCTGTTACCAAGGTGTTGTATAGTCTTAATTGTTACAGTAACTAAGTTATCACACCAAGGCACTGAAATTAGTCACACAACAGAACACTGTAATTCACACTAAGCTATTTTTATTTAGTTGGAACTGTTTTTACAGACTGACATAATTGGACAAGTATGATAAGCCTTTACTATGATCTTATCTTCACCAAGCCACAGATTTTGTTGTAGGAGAGGCTGAAACACAGGACGCTGACAAACAACCCAGCGTAGAGGAAGCCTACATTAGAGACAAACTACATGAGCAATAGGGAGGAGGAAAGAGGAGGAAAAAAAAAAAAAAAAAAAAAAAAAAAGAAGAAGAGAAAAAATCATACTGCATATTTTTTAGCTTTCTGCAATCTCTTGACTCAGGCAGCTGTCTTTTGTTTCCACATTCACCTTCAAACTCCACCTGCTGACCTGACCATACACAGCCAGATCTTCAGAGGATGTCATCAGCACAATAGGATTTGTTTATTCCTTTACATTACCACATGTATGAGGTTGTCCAGAGTAGTTCTGGATGCCCCAACCCTGGCATTGTTCAAGGCCAGGTTGGATGGGATTTTGAGCAACCTGGTGTAATAAAAATTGTTCCTGCCCTTACCAAGTGATAGGAATTAGATGATCTTTTAGGTCCTTTTGAATCCAAATAATTTTTTTAGTCTATGTTAGCCTACACAGCTCGTCTTTACTGACCCAAACAATACCTCAAAAGAGCAAGAATTTGTCTGTACTTTGTCATTATTAATGTGCTTAAACAGTAACTTTTTCACAGTGCTTCCCGCTTGCAGACAGGCTGACTTCTTGTATTAGCCTCATTATGGAAATTTTAAGGTTTAGTCTCATTTCACTCAATGAGCAATTAATTCTAGCAGGGAAAGTAATCAAGAGCTCTGCAGCCACACAAGGCTACAGACACTGCTGCTTGGCAAAATAGACTGTGCCTTAGTAAAGTAGCGCCTACGTGTGCATAAAGTCACCAAAATGAAATGAAATATTTACTTCCTCCTGATTTCAACCTGGTCTGAAAAAGCAGAAAAGGAAGACTTTGAAAACCATTCCCAGCTTTGCTCTGAAATACTCTTCTCAAAAGCAGCTGGCAGTTAAGGCTTAAAACCCACATTGATTAGAGCTGACCTGTGCTGAGTTAGAAAACCTGATGCTTAAAAGAGGCAGAAAGTAGCCGTGTCCTATGTCATTAGGAGATGTTTTGCCCATAGAGCTTTAATGAGTTGGCACAGCTTTGGCTCTCAGTAGGAGCTTCTCATCTTCCTGTGATTGCCTGACAAACTTCCCTAGGCATAGACTACTTCTTTGTCATCCTTCCTGCGGTGTTCAGCTCCGGCTAGGAATAGCACAGGCTGCTACAACATGAATAAGGAAGAAAAATCCCATTGTGCTGCCGACACCGACACCGGGAGAGCTCACTGCCTTGTGGTGAACAAGGAGATAATAATTCTACCAGTCCTGGTGGAGATAACCAAAATGTCAAGGCTGATAGCCGCCCTTTGCCTTCTGACATGATCATTAGCCCACCGGAAGGGAACAATTACTGAGCCGCTTAACACCTCTTTAGGAGTTAAAACTGTATATTCAGCATCTCCAAGTTAAATTTTAAAGCAGCTTGGGCATTTAACAGCCAGCTGTGAAGCTACTGCTGATAGTACACAGCACTGTTTCCTTAAGGGAAGCTTTAAATATCTCCAAATCCCAGGCAAATTTTTTTTCCATTCTCCCTGCTTAGCTGTACTGGTATGGGATGTATAGTCTGACTGTATTTATAAATAACCCACTTTGTTTACCAATTATTTTAAGTATTTTCAGGAAAGGGAAGGAAGAAAATGAGGAACATTGCAATTGCCTGTCTGCCCTCATTAACCCAGTAATTATTGGATTGTAATTCAATTATTTCTCGTACTCTGTTCCAGATAAGAAGACTACAAAGGCAATAATAGCTTAAGAAGTTTCCTCTTATCTTTTTATTCCTTTTTTTCTTTGTTGTCTAAAGCTGTTCTTCCCTACTTTTGCATCATTCTGCCCTCCTCATTATGATATACAGGGGGCTTGCTGCTGTGCATTGAATCAGAGCTAAAAATAACCTTCCTTTCTTTTTGTAGTTTTAGATTGTTTTTAAACCCAGATCGATAGGTATTTGCATGGTGCACACACTCTAAAAGCTAAATAAGTTTTATCTTATTTTATCCAAGTTAGTAAAATTTGCAAACATGTTGTGACCTATTACAGGAAATTATTATGCTTTATACCCAAATCTGTGATGACTCAAGACTGTGTCAAAGCAAATGCTTTGAACTATAAACCAGCTTTTGACGGTCTTTACTGTAGCAATGGAAGCAGAGGGCACAAATGCAGGTTCCATGTGGAACTCTTCCTACCAGAAGTATGAATGGTGCAAAATCATCATGTAAGGCTGAAGTTTCTAGACAGGACCAGATTCCTTCTACTGGGGCAATAATGAACTGTCAATCTTGGCTGCTCTGTAGAGGTGCTGAATATCACCTGTCATCTTCATGAGTCTGTTGTGACCAGAGATGCAACTACAGTGGCACCTCTGAGGACAAGGACATAGAGCTCTTTCTCACTGTGGTTTCACTGCAGTGTCTCATCTTCCATCTCATGTAATCCCAAGACTTCGGCCTGGTCATGAAAACACAGTTGTTATCTATCACAGGGTGGTTTTCTATCACCCACAGCATTCCCTGGCTTAAGAGGTTGTCATTTGTTCTCCATTCAGCTTCACATGCAAGTTGGATCATATCCAATGACTGTCACCCTGTTCATTTCCTAAGGGGGTCTTCTTTTGTTGACAGTTCCAAGAACAGATTTGAATTGAAGAAAAGCAACTCTATTCTACTACGAGAAAGGAGGGTGGGATGTGGTGTTTAAATATAGCTCCTCATTTTTAGAAAAGAAAGCTTCAGGCTTAACTTGGTTGATGGAATTTCTTCAGTCAGTGTATGTTGGACCAAACTGGTTTAGAATTGTATTTTGAGCCCAGCTGTAAAGCAAAAATGATTAATCCTTCCACTTCTTGACCTACAATTGCATTTCAGACCTTTAGAGCTTTCCTTACTCCACACCTTAGGAGTGTGGTCTATTCCTCCTCCTGACACACACACTACCACGTAGCTCATCAGAGCAACTGTGTGGAGCTGCTGTACCAGAATCCTGCTTTCCAAATCAAATGGCAGCCACCATCCTTCTACTTGGCAAGTCTGTGTCACTTAGGTTTGGCAAGCTCCAGTGACATCTGTGTATGCCTGATCCCACCACAAGTGATTGGACCTGAATTGGATGTGAAGGCCATGCACCAGAGCAGATGGAGCATCATGCTCCATTGATCAGCTCCAAAAAAAAATAAATCTGGTTTCACTCAGAGGAGCTGCATACAATGTCTATACATTTATCTTGTTCATAAGCATGGACTTTCTCAGGGAAGACAGAATGTTTTAGGACATGGATTAGAAGGGGGAACGTCCTACCTGATGTCACTGATGTCTCTTGGATGAGAACAACATGCATTTGGATGGCCTATCAAGGTTTTTTGATCAGCCAAATGTCTACTGCCTTACCTCTTGTGAACACTCCAGATCCAAATGGGTGGAGGAAGAAGAAAAAAGTGAAGAAAAGGATTTTAAAAATTGCCAAAAATAAGCCTGGGGGAACTCTCCAGCTCCCAAGTGTGATTAAGAACTGGTTTATAACAGCTGTTCTCAAAGCCAAGTCTTCCATTAGACTCCCACTGGCCAAAGGTTTTCTGGAGGATTATTTTTGGATCCCACTACAGTTACAAATGGATAACCCATGCCCTCACAAGCAGTGTTACCTGCCCCAGCAAGAGGCTATGGGGGAAGTATAACCCAAAAGAGGAAGAGAGGGTGGTGGATTCTGCTGAGCTTGGCTTGAGTCAGGCTGAGCCACCAGGAGGGATGACCAAAGTGGATGGAAATGCCTCCTCCAGAAAGTTTTTGGAAACTACCAGGGTCCTCTGAAACAGCCTAAGGCCTAACTCTGTGTCTGAATCCAACATCAAGGTCTGTTTCAGCCAGTGCACATCTTTGGGTATAATGTGAAGTTCTTCTTAGTGTCATGATTTTTCTTAAGGGTTGCATAGGACATGTTAGCATACTAATAAATGTCCTTTGATATCTTGTTGCCAGAAGGTTTTAACACCCAGCATCAGGAATGGGAATGGCTTATCTTGCAAAGGAACAGGGAGAGATGCCTGCTGTTGCCCTTGGGGTGGTGGGGTTGGGGGCGGGGAGTCTATTCAGCTCCTTGCCTTCAGTCTTGCGTTGGCAACAGTGCAGGAAATTATTATTCATGTTTTGAAACTGCAAGCATTGACTTACTTTGCAAATTTTCCTTCACACTTGGCAGAAAGAACCAAGGCCCAGCATGAAGAAAAGAAACTAGCTCCAGTGGCAGCAGTCTGAGCCTTTGAAGTGGTGAGAGCTCTTCCCTGAAAGTCACTGGTGACTTTGTAAATGACCTTGGCATGCAGTGGTGTGACAACTATTAAGACCCGGCTGACAGGCTTGCTATAGCAAGGTAATTTCCAGATTTACTGCAAGGAAATCAGAGAAATCCAACACCACATTCTTCCCAGAAAGGAAATGGCCAAACAGGACTCCTGCTGATTTTCCTGTGCATGGACTGTCTCCATTTAATACAACTCCAGCTGTCTTATCAGCCCTGCAAATGTGTCTGTAGCATTTGCACTACATCCAGCAATGCTGTAGAGCAGTACAGCAGCAGGATTATCCTCTAGAGATCAGTGGATTTCTCTGACCTCATTTCGGATCTCCTCAGGTATTATGGATTGGAAAGTTTATCTTAGATTTATGCATTTCTAGGGGTGGAATAAAAAAAAAAAAAAGGTAAAGCGGAAGAAAATAATGCAGAGAGGAAGGGCAGTCAGCCAATGAAGCCAACAGTATAAAAATTACTATGAAATTAGAAGCTGAGATGGTAAAGAAACAGTTTAGTAAGTCTCTAGCCTGTGCCTTGTAGAAAATATATTGGCTCTCAGAAGGAAGAGGGGAGATTACTTCATCCCTGGATCATTGTCTGTTCCCTAGCAAGAGCACACTTTCAATCTGGATTAATGGACCACCCTAGAAACCCTAATGTAACATTTTGAAAGGCAGGCATATTTGCAAACCTCTTCCAAAATCATACTGAGCAGTTTGTAAAGCTCTCTATTCCTCAATGTCTACTTTTGATACCAGAATTTTGGGAAACCACAGTAAATGACACCATGCTTTCACCATAGAAGATTCACTCCTTTTTTTCTTTTTATTAATGTTATTTTTTAGAATCCTTCTGAGACTATTCCTCACCAATATTTGCAGTCCTGGGCCAGCTTACTTCCTCAAGGTGTGCTGACCCATGGCAGTGCTGGCTGCCTATCTGCTCTAAAATCACAGGTACTTTTTGGGCAGTTCTTCACCCCGACCAGGGAATGCAAAACTCAGGCAGATAGGTTTTTCAGGTGGAAAACTGAGTTGTGGGGAAATAGAGCATATTGATTAAGGATATTCAGCTGGTCATGGACAGAAGTGAATGTCAAATCCCAGGCTTTTTAAGACCAGGTCAGTTTTCTGCTCCAAAATGGAACTTGCATCAGGAGAGCCAGCTGTACTCATCCTTCTGCTTAGGACCTTTCAGCAGCACAGCCTTCCCCATCTCACACCAATCTTAGGGTCACACAGGATGGAGAGGGACCTCAGACCTCCTTCTTTCTCCCCATCTCTTCTCCGGTGATTCCCTGTCACAGAGTCCTTTTCATCTACCAAAAAAGAAAAATGCTATTTTATGTTCCTGGATAGCAAGAAACGAACATGCTGCCAAAATCACTGATACAATACAGCACCATCCCAGGAGGCAACCAGATCCTATCGGGGAAGTGCTCTGCAAACACAGAGGGTTGTGCTATCCAGGATCACATTGCGGCTTTTGGCAAGGCTACAAATGATGGGCTTTCCAAAGTGATTTCTGAAAGCTCCTCCTCTGAGGAGTGAAATGAGAAAAAAACCTCTCATTCTGCTCAAAGACATCCATTAAATTCCCATTTTAAAATGTCTTTGGATGTAATTCAGCATTAACTGTAAACATGGGTTCCTGACTATGTGAATATTTTATTTCGATTTGTCATATATATTTTTAGAAACAGAACGCATAAAAGATTTGTCGTGGTTTGAAGGACAGGTGTCTGCCAATAAAGGCAGAAGCTCCTCTCTGAAACAGAGAATTGAATTCTTCTCCCTCCCGAATATTATAATTGTCTGAATCAGAAACTTCAAGGCAGAGATAAGGGTGTAGGAGTAACAGCTTTTTACTAAAATATCTAACCTACAAGCAGAAACAACAGCAGTTATTAAAATTAGCAACAAAACAGAACAAATAACTCAGTTCCAGTCCTTTTTTTAGCCGCGGAGACACTCGGCCCGTGTCTGTTCCCGGTGATGTAGCACGTGGCAGAGCCCGCACAGCTGCGGAGAGCAGGCGGGAGGGGAGGGGGCGGCAGCGGCCGCGCAGGGTCTCAGGGGGGAGCAGGCTGGAGAGGGCAGCTCCTTGCTCACCGTGTGCGTCCAGGTGATCAGCTGTGTCCTCAGAGGCAGGAGGCTGGAGCGGGGCAGATGCAGGGCAGTCCGATCGCAGAGGGTCTGGGTCCCCACGTTCTGGCCGCGTGGGCTGCAGACGGCAGTTCCTCCTCCGAGCTCGCCCGATGCACAAGCAGCTCCCCCCTCGCAAGCCACCTCCCACCTACCCCTTTGTCTATAGTCATCAAAACATCCGGGGCGTAGCCGGCAGGCTCTGTTAGCATGATAATGGGAAAATTATTTAAACTGAGACAGTAAAAGAACAAAAACCCAACCCCCAACACGACTGAAGTAACTTTGTTTCAGTTTTTCCATGCCAGAGATTTTTGTCTCCAAAACGTATTTTGTTAGAGTCTTGTGTTTCTGATGAAATAAATTGAAAAGAGAGCTGCACTCTTAACACTTGCCTGAAATAAGGATCTACCTGGGTAGATGGCACTGTGTAAAGTTTCATTTAGGCAGGTAGGAAATTCTCCTCTCCAAGTCTCTTCCCAGCCCTGACTGTGTTAAATTCCTTCTTTATCACACAGTTTATTACCCCAGGGCTTACCCCTTCCCAAATAAAGTTTTATTTTTAATTTTAAGCCACACAACATTTATGCTCGACTATATTTAAAGACCTACGTGCTTTTCTAATGGTTCACGGTGCTCTGATGGCTAAATTCTGCAGACATCCATACCCTTATGCATGCTCAAGGGCTCCTGATGCTCCTCCAGCCTCAAGAATCCTACTCAAATACAATTTATCATGTTATAACAGATTGTTATTTTCAGACAGTTATAAAATTTGGTACCTTTTTGCCATCGGTGATCTGCTCGGCGAGATTTTTTAATTCCTTTACCCCCCAGCCCCCCCCACCCCAGAGCTATTCCACTGTAACTAGGGTTTGGTAATGTATGGCTGTACATTTTCAGTACATCCTGCTAGTTTCCAGCTGCCCCCTGGGTTATAGATCAATTTCTGGAGCTGCTGTAATTCATACCATAACTGTTCAAAAGCACAGTGCCATCACAAGCAGGCTGGAACCCATTAGGCCAGGTTTGTTTCCCATACAATATTATTTCCCACAGCTGCTGGGGGAGCACATGGACTCTGACTTCTAAATATAGAGCTGGATATCTTCCACCTCACTCCCTTTTTTCCAGCTTGTTTTATATCTTCCAGATATGCATTCTTCTTTGAGCTTTACATGAGATTCTGAACCCAACTGAAAGAGCCAGGAGGTCAACGAATGGAAAGTCACTTCTTAAGCTCAGCACATGCAAGATAAAGGAAGACTAAACCACTATGCCAGTTACTCCCCTGCAGCACTCCTATGCTTTTTTGTTTGGCACTGGTAGTTCAGTGTCAGTGGCTGAAAGGGAAAATGTTTAGTATAGGGACAAAAGGAAAATACATCTTTGCAGGCGTTGCCCAGCTTGGCAGATTCCTTTTTAAAACTCTTTCCAGTTTACACTGTTTTAAAGAGAACCTGATCAACAAACTGTGGAATCAGAGACCTTTACCTCAGGGTGCAGCATGAGGGGATGAAAGACAGCCCAGAGATATGCATAAGCCAAGATTTCCAACCATGCATTTGTCCCTCCTGCAACTCCAAGGACCAGACTCAGAAATGAGCCCAAAGGTGAAAACCACTGCACTGCTGCTGTACTTACAGCCCTTTTTTCTATGAAGCCACATCAAGTGATCTCTCAAGGCAGGTATTGGTCCCTTTGTACTACTACCGCAGCCAGACAAGAAAGGGGGAAGTAATTTGGTCATTGATGTCAGTACTGTGTGTTATAGATTAAAACGAGATCAAGCCGAATTAAATATTATTAAAATAAGCCATATTTATTTTGCGACCGAAACACGGTCCTCAATAGCCATAATCAAAAAAAGGTACAGCGCCGAGCCTGGGGTCGGTACCGGGTGAACACACACTGATCTGATCTCTATTGCATCAGATCCCCAATGTTCACAAACCCACTTTAGTTAGTCCAGTTTTTATACAGTTTTTCCTTGCCCAGAGCAGTGGTCTTTGTCTTCTCTTGCCGTTCCGCATTTTCATGTAGTTTTCTTTCACTGTGTTGAGCCAGACAAAACCATGTCCTGGGAGATGATGAATTTTGATGAAGCAAGTTCAGGTTTACAGGAAGATGGAATTGAGATGTAACTTACAGATTTTGGTTTACTGGAAATTACGGAAATTCAGATGTATTTTTCTTGATGTGTTGATTATCTTTAATCAAGGTGCTTATCGGGTCCTCGTATCTTGGGTGCCTCCCTAGACAGGGTCATCTCTGCTGCAGCTAGGTCTATTAAGTTGTTAATTTGGGCTGTCCTGCTTTTTTTGGATATTATAATGATGTAATCGAGCAATCTGTATTCTTACTGTCCGTGGTCCGTTTTGAGCTTTATTATTTTGCTCCTACAAACATTGTTTATTCTACACTACTGTATAATTCTTACACGAATTACATTAAATTAATGTATTACATGTGGAACAGATACTGTGGGACCAGCCTCACAGCCCTGGGTGCCTATTTCAATACTCTCCCTGCTCTCCTATACACAGTTTTGTAGTCAAGAGATACAGGACAAGAAAGCTACTCTATTTTTTTTTTTTTTTAAATATCCTGAGTACTTCCCCACGCATCCATTAACTACATTTTACAAATTCCCTTGCATCTGAGAGAAACTACACAAAAAATATGCGTAATGAGATGCCTGAATCCTGCTTTGACATCAGAACTGAAAAGTACTAGTTGGCTTTGCTGCACTGAAATTTACTCCCCTAGCTGGTGTATAAATTCTAGGTTCAAGCGTTGAGGTTAGCTGGTCAAAGTCATGGAGTCACATCTTACAGCCTCTGTCACACCAAATGTCTGCCAAGAAAGGTCAGTTTGACAACATGCTTTCTCTATGTTGTCCTTATTTTCATCATAGTTTTGCTGGTGGCCCAAAACATGTAAACATGTGTGTCAGCTTTAAATTAAAAAGAAAACACACACACATAGACACACACACAACCCAAAAAAAAAAAAAAAAAAAAAAAAAAAAAAAAAAAAAAATCACACACACCAAAAAAACCCAAACTGAGGGGCAGCCTCATGGAAGGGTTCAGCTCTCTGAGGAAGTTTTGCCACTTCTAATAAATATGTTTAATTTTAATGATAAACATTTTACTTCTTTTATTGTGAAAGAACACTTATTCTATGTGTTTCAGAACAGTCCACAGTTTATGGACTATCCCATTTGAGCTGATGGAGTGATACTTCTCCCCAAACTTTTTACTCCTTGAAACACTCTTTCTAAATTACTGGAGACTAAGTTAAAGGACCAAGCTTGTGACATGGCAAACTGCTGCTGTTGTGAGGCTGAAAACTTAAAGCTATTTTCCACCAAATCTATTCATTGGAATATTTTGGTGTATGCTGGATGTGTCCCTCACCCAGAGCCCCCATGTACTGCATAGGATTCTATTTCCTACCTGGCATGAGGCTCAGAAGGGACTAGTAAGCCCTATAACATTTGGCCCAAAGTTGTATTTTCCAGATGGTCGTGATAGTCCTTTTTGTTCCTGTGGGACTGTCCTTATTCTTACCCTTGCTTTCAGTGTCTCAGCAAGCAATGGAAGCAAGAAGAATCTATCTAACAGAGGTGTAGCTGCTTTTTTGGTCCCACTAAAACCATTTGGAAGACCTTGGTCAAAATTCATTGCCTTGTCCTGCTTAAAAGCAGAAAGCATAAGGGAAAACACCTGTTCCCAATTCCTACATCTGCTCCATGACCTAAGCAAAGACATTTCACCTTTTACTGCCTCTGTGTCCACATCTGTGAAAATAAATTGTGAAGAAATACATGCCTTATGAACAGGGAGAGCTGTAGAAAACTGAAATATGCATTGAGGAAGCACTAGTGATATTAATCAGCAAATGAAGACTGAACAAGAACTGACTGTCTCTGCAGGACTGCTGTATTTTGCAATGCTGCTATGTTATTTTTCTCTTTTCCCTGCATTTTCCCTCCTAAGTGGTTCCACTTCTTACAAGGGAAGTTTACAGGCCTCCCCTCTCCTACCCTTCCCTAGAGACAAATTACGTCTCATGCAGCAGCCCAGAGCTGCAACAGACAGTATGCTCGTAATTTCATTCTGTGCCTCTGTGACCTTTAAAAATACAACCTGGCAGTGATAGGAAAGAGGTAAAGGAGGAATGTGCTCAGCCTGAAGCACGGGTTTTCATAGTAGTACAGCCTTGTGAGGCACACCTGGTGGTGGCCAAGCATGGAAGGGCTACCAAGGAAACTCATTGTTCTGATAAGAACAGCTGTGCTGTGTGCCCAGAGCAGGAGAGAGACTCTGGCACAGCCGCTGCTGATGCAGTGTGAAACACCCCTGTTGCATTCCCCACCATGCAGCTCGCTGGCCAGATCTGACGTGACTGACAGCCCCCTTATAAAAGAGGATCAGCAACAGGTGGAGTGGCGTTAGACAGAAATTACTGAGCAGGAAGAGGGAACATTCAATCATGTACTGAAATGGGGCCAGTTTGGGGACTGAGATTAATAGCTAATAACACCATGTACTATTAATCCCCTCGTTACAGTGGAGAGGCTTTAGCAGAGAAATCCACTATGTTGCAGGATTTTCATCCAATGGCTTCTCCTCTGTTTTCAGCAGCCGCGGATAAAAATAGGAAGGTGTAAGAGATAACTAACACTGTTAACTTCAGCTAAAATCAATTAGGATGAGCAATAACTGCTTCATTCACTTGAAACATAGTTTTTAGGAAGGGATCTTAAGTCAAAGACTGCCCAAGAAGGGAAAACAGAAGGATAAGCAGAACACAATGCTTCTTATGTCCTCCAAGCCACACTCAAAGAATTGGGATAAACAATCCCATGGCCGAGTGCACAATTCCAGAGGTATCATCTATTTCAGTAAAAGAAGTTATAATACTTTTGAGAATCCCAGCAGCCACTGGGGTTTTTTGGTAAGTGAAAGATCCTCAAACCTTTGAGAAGCTGTCCTATAATCACGGGCTTCTGGTTTTCTGTTGCTGCCATTGGGTACCACAGGAGTTAATTTTGGGAAGTATGTGCCTGGACAGTGCTCAAGCTGCAAAGAGCAGGGCAGTTGGATACAGACTAGCAATTTTATTCCAATGCATCAGAGGAGAAGGATTTTAAGAAAAATTAATTCCATTTTGCTCTGGCTCAGTATGTACCCATTTACACAGAAATGCTGGAGAAGTTTTATTTCAAGAAGAACAACATTTTCCACATAACACAAAAATCCAATTTCACACTACAAGTTTTCTTTTGAAGAAAGCTTAAAACAACTTGAGATTTTTCAGAAATTATTTTGAGGGTTTTGATTTGACAGGAGACATTTTTAAGAAGCAAGACTTTGCATGAAAAATTCAAATTGCCTGTAATTGAATCCAAGAGTGGACTGATATAAAACCCTGGAAAGAGCTTGCCAAATATGTGTATCCCATTATTTTTTTCCAGTTTATTGCTGTCACGGTCTGCCCAATTCAAGAGCGAGTCGTGACTGGTTCTTTTATGGATCTCAGAGTGCAAAAGACACAGCAGGGGACAAAACCAGTTTACTTCTACAGAAATGCACTTTATTTAGTGCCAACCAAAATGCGATTGTGGGAGAGAGAGAGAGAGAGAGAGAGAGAGAGAGAGAGAGAGAAAGGGGGGTCGGGAATATAGCTACCAAGACGGGCAGACGAATCCTCATGGAGCCAGCCAGTAAATGTCTGTTGCCGTCTGGGGAGATCTCAGGGGTCTTCTCTGAGAAAGTCACTTTCATAGTCCTTTCCCAAAGCGAGTGGCTTCTGGCCAAAAGGTGGGAAGATTTATGGACTGTTGTATGTGGAGCTCGTTACGCTGGGGAACAGGTGGAAACAGGACGCTTCAAGGCATATCAAACCATCTTTGTCGTCATGAACACACGCAGGGCAGCCCATACTGACCAGTCCATTGTTCTTTCATCTGTGGGAGCTTGTTGAGTAAACGCCCCGTGACTAGTTGTCATGAGAAACCAGTCCTGGTAGGCATCACCTGCGGAACAGTCACTTGGCGTTCCTCCCATCCCTGGCCAGCATAGGCCTCAGGCAAGGGTCGTTGGGCAGAAACAGACGAGAGGTTCGGACGGACTCTCACAATTGCTAGCACACTTTAGAAATGGAAAGCAAGGAATTACAATGATTGTATTTTACAAACAAGACTTGCAAGATGTAAATTAACAATGCCTGTGTCCTGGTTTGAAAGGACAGGTGTCTGCCAGTAAGGGCAGAAGTTTCCCTTGAATCAGAGACTTTGGTTCCACTCCCCCCAAGTATTATAATTGTTTGAATCAAGGACTCTGAGGCAGAGATAAGGGGGTGGGAATAACAGCTCTTTTACTAATATATCTAACTGTACAAGCAGAAAACAACAGCAGTTGTTAAAATTGCTAACAGAACAGAATAGATAAACTCGGTGTCAGTCCCTTTAGATGCAAGCACGCTGTTTCTGTGCTTAGTCCACAGCCCCGAGCTGCCTAGGGGCAGGCGGGAACGGAGGCAGGAGGGGGGCGGCAGCGGCCACGCCGGTCTCGGGCGGGAACGGGCTGGAGCAGGCGGCTCCTCGCTCATCGTTTGTGTCCGGGTGATCAGCTGTGTCCGCAGAGGCAGGAGGCTGGAACGAGGCAGATGCAGGGCAGGTGATCACAGAGGCTCTGGCTCTCCTGTGCTCCGGCCGCATGGGCTGAAGATCCGGGCGTCCTCCTCAGAGCTCGCCGGAAACACGAGTCCCCTCCCGGAAGCCTCAGAGGTCCCTCCGGGAGCCACTGCAATTGACACCTTTTGTCTAGAGTCATCAGAGATCCTGGGTGTAACCCGGCCAGCTCCATTGGCATAATAATGGGAAAAATTCTTTCAATTGACACAGTAATAGAAAAACACTCAACCCCCAACAGCCTGTTTCTGGGATTTGGCATCCTTTTTATGCCATTTTATAATGGAAGGGAAGTGCTGCTTGTGCAGTGCTGGCAATGAAATATTAAGATGCACTCAGTGGAAAATCGTCTTGTCTCACCTTTCAGCTTTGCCTCTGGATAAGACACTACCAGGAGAAGCTAATTTTCCTGACAGGGCCAGTCTGGAGAGCAAAACTTGGTCACTGACAGCAAAGAAAGCATTGCTTTGAAACCTGTTGAGCCACAGGACCCTTGCAGCCCCTTTGCTACCTTGTATTTTCTGGATATTCAGTGAAGGTGGAAGGCTTAAAATACAGATAAAGAAGCAGCCCTTCATGAAAAGCCTCATCTAGCTGTCTTTCATCATGGCACCGACCCCATCAGTTCACAAGGATTGCAAGGATTGCGAGATAGGCCTTAAGACAAAACACCTGAGAGCCAGGAAATACCCAGAAAACACCAGTGACTACCCCATTCGTATACTTGTTGACAGGCACTCACACCAGGGTAGGGTGGCACAAAAATGGGGACCATGCTCGTAGCCAGCCACTGATGTAGGCACAAGGAGAGCAAGGCAAGCTTATCCCTAAAATGAACACAGCAAGATGTAAAGAGTTAAGCACATGCTGAAAATAGTGTGCAGATCAGCTCTGAGCTTATCAGGGGAAAAGGGCTGCCAGGCAGCTATGACTCCAGGGTCTGTCTGGGCCATAGTAACACTGCCTGAAAAAACACTTGATTGAATTTTGCCTTGCTGACCTGATTACCTGGCTGCAGCCCAGCTTTTGACACCCTTCTTTCATGCCAGAAGGGAAATGCTGGCCCATGGCCAAAAAGCAAGAACAGGGCGACAGATTAAGTTGGACAGGCATTAAAAAAATTCTAAAAAAAAAATTAAAAGTCTTTAAAGTACAGGATTACAGAGAGTGAGGCCTTTCATATTTATTTGAAACTCTTGTATTTTTCTTGTGATAAACAGGCAGCTGCTGGGTCAGGTGTACCCTGTGATTTCCAGTCAAATTTCAATATTTTACTGCTGCCTTCAGCTGGTAAAGGCATCAGCCAAGCACTGGGTTCCTTCTCTGCTGAAGTGGGTATTGAATCTGAACTCAGGTTTGAAATAAAACAAAGCAAAACAAAACATCCTCAATCGGATTGTTTCTTTGAAAAGAAAGAAAGCTGACAAAGCAAAAACAATGAAATTTTTAGTGCAAACCCCACTGCAGATGATACCTCTGCCCCCATACTGGCTGCCCTCTCCGTAGAGGATCTTGATGTGGAGCATGCCCTGAACCCCAGTCCTTGCCTCAGGCACTGCTGTGAAACCGTTTGGCCAGAACCAAGAATCCACCAAGTCCCCAAGACACACAATTTCTATACTCCAGAAAGCAGTAGTTAAGGAAAACTTACAGAAAAATTTTCTATTTCCTATTGCATTTGCTCTGCACTCACTGGGATTAAACTTCTTGGGGGGTTCATAGGTCTCTGTGTTGTATATTGCATATACTAATATTTTTTTTATCCCCAGATAAGATCTTGATATAAGGTCTAAGCCATCTTTTTTTTTTTTTTTTTTGTGCTTGCTAAGGGCCCTGGCACAGTTCTGACACCCTACTGTGACACATGCAATAAATAGTAAACCTTTGAATTTTTAAGGAGTAATTTAGTACTGGCTTGGGAGTTTCCTCAGATCCTATAAAAAGGGCTCAAATCCTATTGAATTGGCAGTTGTTTGAATAGATGTCAGCTGCAGTGTAGCATGCCCATCCCATGAGGTCCACACCAATGTTTGGCCTCCTTGTTTCATCTTTTTCTAATATAACTCCTTGCCAACAAACACCAGAGAATATCTGAAAAGTGTGTTCAGCCTGGCTAGCGCTTCCCGCCTCAGTGATTTTAATTTCTCTATTTAAAGGGTACTAGGGATACTCAGGTGAACAAGGTGTGTTGCTAGAGAACAGACTTCAGAGGCGAAGACTAAAGTACCCAGCTAATGTCCCAACAGGTCCTTTCCTCACAAAGAGTTCATTGCCATTAGAAACCTCATTCTCAGAATGTCCAGAGATAAAAAGAGTTGCAAGTGTCAAGTTGCCTCCAGCACATGCCCTGGAGGACACCGTTTATCTCCCTCTCTATGCAATTCACTTCACTTACTGTACATTACATTTTGCCTCCTGATTGGTTCAGACCTTATGCAGACTCAAAATAAGAGTCTATTTAGAGAATAACAGATCTCTTCTGCTGGATTTACAGATCAGTACTGTTATGAACAGTGTAGAGTACCAAATTCAGAAGTTAATTGTTAGATGATGTACACACACAGAGCTACATTTTGCTCAAATTATTTATAAACTCTTAAGAGACATTTTTATGTGCGTGCATCTGCAGGTGTGTCTATATGTAGCTCTCTGCATGTATTTGTCTACTTGGCACTTCCATTAGCCTCACCTTAGAAGCATAATACGCAGCTCCAGCTTCCCTTTTTTGGTTTTTTTTGGGTTTTTTTTGTTTTTTTGGTTTTTTTTCCTCCTACCCACATCTCCTTCCCTTTCGCTTCACCTGCCTATCCTCATTCCTCAGTTTCCCTCATTCCTCTCCTCCCTGCCTAGGCACCTCTCATACCTCTCTGAATACAACTCTCAGGGGTTCTGTGTGTCCCAAAGCAGCTCTCTACACCTGTGGTGCAGGCAGCAGCCAAGGAAGAAGGGGGAAATAAAGATTCTGCCTCCTGCCAGCTTGCTGCAGCAGCTAACTCATTTCTCACTGCTAGGAACAAAACTGAGGCTCTTCCACCTGGTTCAGAGCCCTCAGGGAAAACTACATTTTGTTATTATTTTTTTCTCCCTATCTACAAACCATATACTCACAGAAAGGCCAACAAAAGCATATCAGGCAAGCATGAAATTTCTAAGCCAAAAATACAGTTGAGCCAAATAAACTCCCAAATATAACAACAACATAAGGAACAGTTTTGGTTTTTTTTCAATCATTATAAGTTTGAAGTGCCTTCCATAAATTTTAATTTAAAAAACAGATCAACCTGTGGGGGTGAAGTAAAGAACATGTCTATTATTGGCAGACAGCTTTGACTTCAACTATAAAAGATCTTGTTTCTTTTAATATCTCCCAAAACAGTCACCAAGAGTACAGAGAAAGGGGGAAGGGCAATGAAACAGCTCTGGATTTGCTTCCATATGACTCACTTGCTATCTTCCCTATCTGGCACCAGTGGTGGTGGAGATACATGGTCTCCCCTCCTGCCATTGCTTTCCTGTGATCCTCTGCAGACACTCCAATAGCCACAAGCTTGGAAGAAGCCTGGTGTGTAGACCACGCAGCTTCAGCCTTTGCTTCTAAAACTAAAACTTGGCAACTAAAACTCTAAATGTAACAGGCCCTTGCTGGCAGAGAGCAGGCAGAGCCAGCTGCGTGTGCTAGGGTGAAGTGCTGGCACTTGGTGGTAACAGATAGTGGTAAAACTTCCCTGCAGGTCACTGGGAGGCCGGTTTAGCTCTGCAGGGCAGGGAGAAAGGTCTGCCTCCTGGCTATAATTAGCAAGTCATTCAGCATGCTAGGAATGGACCAGTAAACCAAAGCAGTTGGTTCGCTTGCACTATAAGCAGTTCAACAGTTTCATTTCAGAGAAATAAATGGTCCCCCAACAGTGCCCCTGTCACAAGGAATTAGGATTGGTCTGGGCCACCCTGTTTGGAGCCAGACTAGTTTTGATGTGCACAGTAAGGCAGCTTCTGGTTTGGCCTCCTTCTCAGGCACCGGGGTCAAATAAAGCAAAGTACCCAGCAGGTGCATCCAGCCCTCACATCCCAACACACAACTGCTCCGGGTGGGCAGGAGGCGAGCAGGCACAGACTCAGACTCTCAGACTGGCAGCTCTGGGCTGGAGGAAAAGGAGGGTTGAGAACAAAGACAGCAGGCCTGACTCTGTACTATTGCTAATGTGCAGGCAGTCCTTGGGAAGATAATGGTTCCTGCAGGCTTGGATCTGCCCTCTTCAAGGAGCTGGTCCCTCAGCCCATCATCTCCCAGATGAGCAGGTCTTGTTGGGATGGTTCTGCACCTCCTTGCATGCCTAACTGGACTAACTGGTATCACTGTTACAGAGGTGGGGGTTGCTACAGACCATCACATCCTTTAAAGGGAAATGGGAGAAGGAAAAAGGAAAAAGCAAGCAAATTGCATACCATTCTACAAACTCAGGACTTGCTATTGACTTTTACCAGGGAAATGTCACAGCTCTGGATAGCCTCACACCTGAAGTGATAAATGGACACATTCATCACAGCTTGTGTCATTGCTTGACCTTTGGGGAAGGCTTCAAGGAATTTTCTTTACTCATTTTTTTCCTTCTTGCTTGGGAAACAAGCTATCTGCATGGGAGGTTTTAAATTAGCTCCAAAATGTCATTAAAAAATAAAGCAGGCCAAGTTTTTGAAGGGAATAAGTCTCACAAATTCAGCCATATTATACTCAAGGGGTCAATATTCTTCCTGCATATTTCATGACTGTGTTATGAAGTATTCAGAGCAACAAATAGGTGTTTTGACTGGGAATAGATTTCCCCAAAGACACATTTCCCTATTTTCACACCCACTTCACCTAGGGCTAAACCAACAGCAGTCATGGCTCCCTATCAGCTGTAGAACAAATTCTTGTAGCAGTTTGCATAGCTGAGGCCCCAGATGGCCACTGCCATCTGTGGGCTATTAATATGGACTGTTTTGCAACAAATTATCATTTCACAAGCAACCAGTCTACATATTATTATCATTATTGCCAGCTGCAAGGTGTTTCAACTTTGTCATGATTGCAGATGTGGCCTGACCAAGAGATGCAATGGTGCCAGTGTGAGTGACGAGCTGGCCTCTGTGTGCAGCTTTTGCACTTGGAAAGCTGATGGCACCTGTCTGCTTGCTTGGTTATTTACAGTAATGACCTGGAGCAGCCATTCTTTGCTGCTAGAAGCAAAAGAGACAGTCCTGTTCAAATTATCTAGGTTAGTCCCCTCAGGTATTGCTCCTTCCCTTCCCAGCACATACACTGCAAACAGAGCTTGATAACTCGGAGTGGCAGAACTGCTCCCATCTGAGTCAAGGCTCCAACTTACTCATTGCTTTTTAAAGATTGAACTTTTCAAAATAATGTATTCTGCATGTTGAAGAATAAAACCACATGAAACAATAAAAAAGGGAAAGCAGGAATGTATGATGAGGCAGCATCAGCCCTCAGGTAGTACCTCAAGGGGATCTCTGCTTGGAATCCATCTTGAAACTTTTCTTCTTTCAAATTCCTATCACATGAAAAGACAGCAGTGAATTGGGTGGGGTTTTTTTGCTATATGATTTTGGTTAAATGCCAGTGCTGTCTTTAAGTTCTATTCCTCATTAAGTGTCTTCTACAAAATGCTCTTTTGTCCCACCTGTCTCTCAATCCTCTTTACCAGCATTAGGAGGATAAAGGTAGGACAAAAAGGTTTTCTAGAACAAAGCCCAGTATTCAGACAGGTGTTTCTGCCATCGTGGCTCTGCACAGCAAGAGGTGTAACAAGGGACAGGTAAAACCACCCTTCATTGCAGTGACACAAGCTCTTTCCAAGCCAAGGTAGCCAACAGCAGCTGCTCCCCATCCAGTGGTGTCCTGGGGTGACGTTGCAGTGCCTTGTATCCCCAGTCGTGTGTGCTGTTCATGCCTGGAATTATGTTCGGTGCTTTCAGAACTGACTCTGACAGTGAAGGTTTGTTTTGCCTAGTTAGCCGGCGCCCCTCCCCCATCGGCTGTGGCTTAGCTGCTGCTTCTGCCACTTCGCTGCTGCTTGCTGCTAGCTGCTGCTTAGTTTTGGGTTTTTTTCCTTATTAGTTAGTTAGCTAGCTAGGAATACCATCCGAACCTGTTCCGGACCGGGACCTGAGAAAACATCGAGTAGCTCCCCGGAGTCTGCATTTCGTGACAAACGTTCAGCCCTCCCCAGCGCCAGAGACTTTCTGAGTTCGTTCATCCTCTCAGACTGGTGAAAGAGTTTCTTTTGTCATCTGTGGCTGGTTTTTTTCCCTTGTGTTGGGGAGTGGTTTTTTCGTGTTTGCTAAATAAACAGGGTTTTTTCCACTTTTCCTCTAAGGAAATTCTTCCCGAACCCGGTGGTGAGGGGAGGAGTCGTGGGGGTTTGCTTTTGGGGGCCTCCTTCTGGAGGTGTTTACCCTAATTTGTCCTAAACCAGGACAAGTGGACACCAGGAGAGTGCACACCACGGAATATGCTCCCAATAGCCAGGCTGCTCCAGACACCTCCCTTCAAAATTTGCTGGAGAAAGCAAAGTAACTCCCTTATATCTACCCTTTCATCCTAAAGCTTCCTGACTATGGATTTTGCATGCTTATATGAAGTTTATCACAGTTTGGGCGAGAAGCCAAAAAGGAGACTTATAATAGAAACTCAACTGAAGCTTTTGGCATAGCATAGCAGCTCTAATCCCATAATAAACTCAAAGCACATATGAGTCTGAAAAGCAGTGTGGTGAATTCTCTATTCCTGTCCTCAGTATTTTTAGCAACCGGGTGAATTTTAGCCTGTGCTTTTCTGTTGTTTTTTTTCTCGCTCTCTTTCAGTGTAAAGACGTCAAAATACAGGCACTGCTTACAGTGCAGTTGATTCAGACACGCCTGACATTTCAAAACACAAAATGCTCAGCAACCAAATTCCTGGCATGCTGTGAAATGCAAAAATGTGAAACTGTTACCTATGGCAAACATTTCTCAATTTAATGTATCACAGGACAGAGATGAGGAAATCAATGGAAGAAAAAAGTCAGAGTTTATGTTTTGCAGATAGCTTAAGGGAAAGGAAACTTAAATCTTGAGCAAATGTTTGGTTTTTCATTGTGTCAAAAAATGTTTCCTTAACGTGGGGTGATTACAATGCAATCTCCATTTTTGTTTAAAAATACTAAAAATACTTCTGTTGTCTGGGCTGCAGTGTAAACAGGATGCATGGGAATGTCAGTCCATCCATGGGCTCTGCTGCAGCAGATGCACGCAGAGATCCAACACACTCACACTCAGATATGACCTGCTTTCCCAAAAAAGAACTTCATCACCCTTACAGAGCCATCACTGTCTAATTACGGTTCCCCAGGCACAGGGGATCATGGGGATGGGTAACTCGATGGTTGTACTTAGTGTGGCCAAAGGGAAAGGCTGGGGGACACATCCATAGCCAAGCTGTGCAGGAAGGCATCCTCAGCAAGCACCCAAACCTCAATGTCCATGCTACCTCCTCTGATCATGCCATTGGAATAAATCCATCCTGGCTGACTACTAGCATATGCCCACCCCTGCAGGATTAGCTGACATGGGGCTGGATTTTTTTCTTGAACTGAGTTCCTTGAACTCCCCACAACAAATGTCAGGAAGAGATCAAGATGCTTGTCTTTGATGGTTTTTCACATTGGTACAAACTTAAGAAATAGAAACTGTATTGTTTGTAAATTTTTCTCCTTAAAAAAAGGACAGGAATCCTGCCAACCCCTCATGGTCAGGTCCTGTCTTTGCCTTTAGGCAAAGCAAAGTTAAAGCACTAATAAAAAATTTCCTAGAATAATGGACATTAAAATTCACACAGATAAATGCTGCTAGTGCTGGAACCAGCCTTTCTTTTCTGCTCTCCTCCATGGAAAGCTGCTCACATCTAAACTTCTTTAAAAGACAGATACATGAGATCAATAGGAAGCCTCAGCTAATAGACAATCAATATTCAACAGACTGACTGTGACAAGGCCAATACCCCTTACATGGCTCCAGTGCCTGGCCTGCATGAACTAACATCTTCCTTGTCATAATCATGATTTTTATGCAATGCATTTCTCAGTGAAAGCATCTTTTCCGCAACAGCTCCTGCAATGGTCTTCAGTAATAAAAATGTTCTTTCCTTCACGTTTTTCTGAGCCCTGATCCAAGACAACACTTCAGCACAAGGCATCCTTTAAGAATGCCTGTGATTGAAAGACTGGAAATCCAGAATCCATCACAGGGAAGCCACTTGCAGTCCTCTTGGTTACAAAGGCCCACAATCACTTTTCTTAGAAATAATATTTCTTGGAGCCTTAACACCAAACACAACCTTACATATTTTGACTAATAAAACTTGGATCTATGAGTATGCTCAAGTGCTTCAGTACTCCAAGACCTGATTCAGTGCAGGAGTTACACTCATGTTAAAAAAACTTTTTCCTATAATTCAAAGTTCTGCCAAGAACAACATTAGATAGTTCAGATGGGTGCAACCACATTAAACCAACTCTTTATCCCACAAGCTTATGTCTGCAGAGATTCTTAAAACCACAATGACAAAACTTCAGTCTCCAGCAGTGGTGTCCAACCAAGCTAAAGCTGGAAAAAGGGTTTGGGGAAGCTCATTTCACTCAACTGTCACCTCTTCTCAAAACAAAATTCCCAGAACACCAGCTGAGTTTTTACAGAAAAGTAATTTGCAGTTTCCTTGGCTGTGGAAAAATATTTGTCAGCACATCACAACTAGAAAGGGTAAGGATGAAACTAATTGCTTAGAAAATTATTTCCCAAAATTAAATAAGGACATTTGTTTCAACTCCGTGAGCATAAACTGCCTCTTGAATGAGCCATCTTCTGTCTTCTTCTTTCTGGTTAATGACTGACCAAATAGGCTTGTTTTTCAGCATGTAGTCAACAACTGTAATCATCATGGTCCCTTGAACGAAGTCTTTGCTCTATATTTCATCCCAGAAATCCATGACAAATGAATGGCTATCACTGAATTTCTTAGAAGTGGTTGAAAATCCTTTGAAAGAGATTTATCACTGAGATAATTTTGGTCTGTTTCCAAAGCTGCCTGAGACTCTGGTGATATTCTTAACAGATCTGTTTTATTGTGTGCTGCTTGGTTCCATACACAAAAGTGGTTTGTAAGATGCAAATGCGTCTGTTAAAATACAGCACACATCGAAGGAGGTGAAAAGATCCACATAGAAACAGTTATAGCATCAAAAAAGTTTTATGTGCAAGTGGGACACATTCCATTTGAGGGTTGAGAACCCTCTTGGCTTGTCTGTGCTGGCAGGGAGTGGGAAGGGGTGATGATAAGCACTGTTAACAGCCCTGCACTGGGGTCACAGATTTGACCATTCACATCTCTTCCAAATGGGGAGTGCTGCAATGCTAGACTGTTTCTGGAATATAATGATGACTGGGGACGTGGCTGGAGACAAATTACACATCCCTCTGTGATCCATGTGACAAAAAGCCTCTGTTTTGTTCTGAACCCTCCTTAAATACAGGGTCCACCTAGGGGCCTGTTTATCGAACCAGGCTAACCAAACTGAGTCTCTTTTCTATGGCCAAGTTAATTGCCTAGCTACAAGACAGCTTGTGCTGTGACAATTTCCCATTTCTTTTTATTAAAAAACATGCAACTTGTTCTCTGTCATCTTACCTGCAAGGGCCCTTTGCAGGCAAGATGACACAGACAGCATGAGGTTAATTTGAATGATGCTTTTACCTAATTTAATAAACTTACCTCTCCCAGTTGGCAATGTGCTCCATGTATCACTGAAGCTGCAGCACTTATGCTCAGGAGCTGTCAGGCAAAACCTCTACCCTTTGGTTTAGCATGTCACAATTTAACTGCTTAAAGTTATAAATTACAATTTAACTCTGCAAACAAGAAAATATTTAATCCCTTAAACTGAAATTATAACAACTCTGTATATAGAAACATTCAACTTTAGAATTGTGAGAAAACCCAGCTCAACAGAAATGAACAATTTGTAAACAGGAAAAACTAACTTTTAAACAAATTAATTTTAAAGTTATCTGTTATTTTTAAAGTCCTCTAATTCTATGAAGGAAATGAAGAAGTTGTTTCCATCATTGCTCTACATACGACTCTACCACATCCATCAGGAGGATGCTGTTTGCTGTTCTGGGCAGAACAGACACATCTGACAGGTGCCCAATGCGTATCTGTGTCCTTGGAAACATTCATATTCTCGACTCCAGGTGATAATACTCCACAGACCTCCCCACTTATTGGTGGTAAGGTCTGGCACCATCACCTTGGGTTTAGGTGACTGATAGGAAGTGATAGGAAGTGATTTCAAATGACTGGGTTCTGGGACTTTTCTATTATTCTCAAATGATTTAGTGCATAGATAGCTTTAGCTATCCTGCTCTGTGGGGGTCTCACCACACATTCCTCCTTTTTGTTTTTCAAGTTTACGTTTTAAAGTGCCATGTGCTCTTTCCATGATGACTTGTCCTGTTGCTAATTTAGGAATACCAGTGCACTGTGACACACCCCAGAACTGTAGGAAATGTCTTGTTTTCTGTGAAATGTATGTGGGACCATATATATCACATATCATAGATAGCTTTGCCCTCTGTGATGAAACCTGGTGAATTTGTATGACTCCTGAAGTGTAGTATATAATAAGGGCAAGTTCTGGCTTGGATAGAAAGGCATGAGTTTTTAGTAAGTTAAATAGCTGTGTATTATCAATTTTGTTTAATAGTGCTTGGTCTAATCTCTGTGTGATATCAGCTACATATGCAGAATCAGTTATAACATTTAGAGGAATGTGGGGAAAATGTTGGAAAGCCATAGCTACAGCTCATAGTTCCACTCTCATATCCCTCCAACGCTTGCCGCCCACCTTCCTCTTTCCATGTTACAATGGCTTTTCCTGGTTTTCCAGAGCCATCAGAAAACACTGTAATGTCTTTCAAGGGTGTGTAGCTATTCAGAGGTTTTAGAGACAGTACAGTTTCCCCACTTAACTTCAGCAATCTATGGCTTGGTAGATAAGTGATTTGACCTGAAAAATCTTGCAAGGCACTTTTCAAGGTTGTGAAATTAGCAAAACACCATTTGAACTGTCACAAAAATAATGATTTTTGAAGGATCAACACCTGTGATGACATTTGATAATTAATTGGGCAATTAGTTCAAAGACAGTGGGCACTGTCTTTTTAGGCATCCATTCTAGTATGTGCAAAGGATCAGGCCAGTGTGAATTCTACTGCCCAATAATGCCAGTAGGATGAAAATTAACAATGAGAATAAATACAGTGATACACACCTCTGGGCATATCTGGTGGACTTGTCTGTTTGTTATGGCTTGCTCTACTGTTTCAAGAGCAGCTTTTGCCTCTGGATTTAATTTTCTGGGAAAAGTTAACTCAGAATTACCTTTTAAGAGGTCAAATAGAGGTGCTGATTGTAACTTAACCCTAGATATTGCCTGACCCAGTTGATAATAACCAAAATTTTCTGTGTATCATTTAGAGTTTGAATCTTAGTTGAAAACTGATTATCTTGTGGCTGTATAGTCTGATTCATTATTTTGAGTCCCAAATATTTCCAGAGTGCTTGCTGCTGCACCTTCTCTGGTACTATGTGCAGCCCAAATGTTTTTAATGCTTGCAACAGGCTTGGCTGAATCTGTGAAAGTTCTTTTTTTCGTTTGTGTTGCTACCAAGATATCATCCATATAATGATAACAGTATGCCCCTGGAAACTGTTTTCTCATGGATGAGAGTGCTTGTTCCACATACCATTGATGGATCATTGGACATTTTTCAAGCCTTGTGGAAGAACATGTCATTGATAACACTGCGCTGGTACAGCATTATTAATGGAAGGCACTGTAAAAGCAAACTTTGGGGTATCATCTGTGTGTAGAGGAATAGTGAAAAAACAATCTTTCAAGTCCACAATCAGAATATCCCAGGAGGCAGGTATCATTATAGGGGACAGCATACCAGGTTGCAAAGCGCCCATGTTTTCAACTAAGGAACTAATATTTCTCAGGTCATGGAGTAACCTGCACTTACTGGGTTTCTTTTTTATGACAAATACCGAGGGTTTCAAGGGCTCATAGTGGGTTCTATATGTCCTTGAACCAGTTGTTCCTGTACCAGGGTTTTGAGGGCCCCTCTCTTTCTTGAGGAGCCACTATGGTACCCACACTGGCTGAGTTGCAAGCCATTTTAGAGTGAATGTGGGATGCTTTTCATCCTTTAATACAATGGGCCCTGTCAAAAATCCAACCTCACCCAGACTCCCCATGCTGACAAAACACCCCTCACCCATAAGTTCAGATATTCTGTATTAATGTAAGGCCAAATTGTAGCTGTTTGGTCTTTATGATTTTTGATCAACACACGATTGTCACTCAAGTAGCTCTGTGTGATCCCTCCAATGCCAGTAACAGCAGATTCTGCAAGTGCAGTAGGCCACAATGAAGACCATTTGTGGGCAGAAATGATAGTGACATCTGATCCTGTGTCAATCATCCCCTTGACCTCTATCTTCAAAGGCTTGGCCTTAGGCATTGTAACAGTACACTCTATAATAGGTTTTTCATCACCTATGACATGAGTCCAGTACACCTTGGTCTCCTTGCTCCCTAGAATTTGCTTTGGGGACACAAGACTTGAAAGGGATAAGTTGAGAAATTCTTATTTTTCCAGGGATACTCACAGGTGGAGTAGGGGTTGACACCATGGCTTGTATTTGTCCTGTAAAATCTGCATCTATAACATTGGGACACACAAAGATACCTTGCAGGGTGGCACTGGATCTCCCCATAAGGAGGGCACTCAGTTCTTCCCCTATGGGCCGCTGGGACTCCAGAGGGACTTTATGTACCAGTGATGAGTTTTAGGTTATTGGGATTGAGGTGTAAACATCCATGCTGGCTGGTCCTCTTGCCCTTGCTGTGAGCTGGCCACACAGGCTTGTACTGGAGGGTGGGACAAAATTTATGTTGTCACGTGTTTCTCCTTCATGTTCAGCTTCTTGTTTCCCTGGTTCTTAAGAAGTTGACCATTAATATGACATTTTGATTTGCATATCTTGGTTACATGTCTGGTCCTTCAACATCAGTTGCAGCTTGAATTTACACCACTCTTCCTTGAACTGTCCTTTGTGGGATGGATGGCCTTCACATGGCCTTGTTGTCCACATCTGTAGCAATGGGATATCCATTTTATTGCAGCTGCAATAATATTAGCTAACATATCCATGTTATATGATCCAGTTCCAACATTAGCACATGCATTAGTATTTTTTCTAGGGATGGATTCTCTTTGGATAATGCATTTATAACCTTTCTACAGTCCTTGTTTGCATTATCTCATGCTGGTTGCAGCATTAACTGATTCCTTGCTTCACTGTTTGCAATTGTTTTTCCATAGCACCTGCAAATGTTCTATGAACTGCATATGTAATTTGTTGGATTTTCTCTTATGTTTGAATGTCTTTGGGCTGGCACAGACAGGTTTGTGATCTTATTTAGGGCTCACATGCCGAATTATTTTATTTGGGCTAGTATTGAAGAGTTCAAACAAGCTTGGGTTTGTGGATCTTCCATGGGGGGGGGGGGGGGCAATCCCATGAGTTGTGAGAATCCTGTCCCACAGCATGGGTTCTGCTGTGAAATTCTTAAATTTTTCAGTTCCTGATCCTCTGCATATGACCTCCAGAGTGATTCAAACATCATATATTGCACTGAAGTAGAGAGTAAATTTTGCAATTTTTTTGAAATCATAGGGTGTCAGTTCAGTAAGAATTATAAATCAAAGCGTATTTGCAATTACAAGGGACCCCAACCTGTGTTTAGCAGCCAGCTGGCATAATTCTGAGAGATTTGCCAATTAAATAGTATATATTTATTTGGGTTAGTTCCATTACCTCGTATCACTGGGAACGCCATAATTGTCCCTCCTGCTTTTAGCCGGTCCTCCTGTAATGATAAAGAAATAGGCACAGAAATTAGTTCAGCTCCCTCTACATCCCCATTTTCTATCACCTTTTGTTTTGACCTCCATCCAGAAGATAACCACGTTGCAAGTAGACATGATATCTAATTGAAACATTGAAGAGGCTGGAGCTGATGCTGGCATCACTTCTTCCTCTCGGAGGCTGGCAGCAGGGTGGAGACTTTCCCAGGTGTCTTGTGTGTCCATCAGTGGTGTGGTTCCTGGGGTTGTTCCAGGTTGCAGATGCGATGAGGCTGTAGGCACTGTGCAACAGCAGGAGCAGGGCCGAAGTCAGGAGTAAGAATGGAGTCCGGTTCCCTGGTGTTGGTGTTTCATGGTTCTAGTGCATTGCAGGGGTGATGTAGGCTGGGCATCCAGGCACCTGCAGTGACATCTCATGTGGCCTGTCCCCGTGCTGCAGCAGCAGGCAGGTGTGGACATCAGAGGCAGGGCTGTAGGCTTGGCAGCCAAGCCAATCAACTTTGAGTAGGGGTGGTCTGTGCATTTCCATGGGGACTTGGGGCAGGGTCATGCTCCTGGAGGGGGGACGGGGAGTGAAAGTGAGCCCCACAGAAGAGGCACAGCTGCTTTTTCCCCACTGAAGGTCATGCAGTCACCATGGTGGGTGACCGCCAACCGACACACACGGCGATTGCCATCTTGGGGTTTTTCTGCAGGCCTTAGTGCATTACCAGGTGCTTCCATGGCAGCTCAGGATCAAGCAGGGCACTCTGACCCCATGCAGCAAATTGGAGTAGCTGCTTCTCTGGTGGCCATGGGCTGGCTGCCTGCCGAAGTCACTACACATGGAGGAATTACACAATCCACCATGCCACTGCCCACCAGGGACTGGCTGAGCTCCCTGGCCCCACTGCCCCCCTGTGTCTGGGTACCACCCTCCATTCCACTTCTTAATCAGATTTTATCTGTTTTAGCAATTTCAAGATGCACCTCCAAGGTGTTAAAACCTTCATTGCAATTTGATTGCCTTTTCAAGCGGCATCTATTATTTGTTTCCCGGTCCACATCCAATTGTTTATGTCTATTGCAGTCTCTTTAGTTGGTTCCAATCCCTGGGTTTTTGTGCATGATATTAAGTCTAAAAGAGTTTCTTCCTCATAATCTATATCCCATTCCTTTAGAAATTTATACCATACCTGAAAGGCTGGGTGCTGTTCTATGGAGATAAATCCACCCAGATCTCTGGTTGATTTTTCTTCTGATTTTCAGCTTTTTTGCTGTTTCAGTGGTTCTCCTCGCTCACTCTAAATATGTGCAGCTTGTCGCTGCTTTCAGTGGCTCTCCTCACTCGCTCTAACGTTTTCATTTTTTTTTCTGTTTGAGCAGCTCTTCAAGCAGGCTCTGTCTCCCACATTCTACACACAAAATGGTTAAGTCGGATCACCAGATACAACATTGACTGGACATGTGGCTGGAGGCAAACGACACGTCCCTCTGTGGGCCATGTGATGAAAAGCCTCTTCTGTTCTGAACCCTCCTTAAATACAGGGTTTGGATTTCCCAAGCATACACATGTGATTGGTTGGGAGCTCAGATTGCTCAGCTCTCTGACCAATGGGTGTCTGCAGTTTAGGATGGAACGTCATGGGGTGAAATCCCTGTTTGGGTTTGAATATATCCTATCATTGTTCAACTAGAGGTCTGTCTATGGAACCAGGCTAATCAAGCTGAATCTCTTATCTATGGCCAAATTAATTGCCTAGCTACAAGCCAGCCTGTGCTGTGACACTGGAATTACCAAGAAATCCCCAGTGGCCAATACAGCTTTAGGGGTTTTTCCTAATAATTTTAAGGTGTGCACAGATGACCCATATAGACATAGACACCTTGTCATCAACAGAAAAAGACTTATCTGATCTGGTAAGTACTGTGTGAAAGTCAAGGAAAGCCAGCTGGGATGGCTAGCATGTTTTGGGTCAGCCGGCAAGTCAGGAAGTACTCTCGGGCTTCTGCTGACAGATTTTGGCTGAGCTGACAGGTGTTAGCAACACAAGGTGAGGAGGTGGCAGCAGTGATCAAGCAGTGTTTGCTGCTTAGAAATAAAATACAATAAGGTAGGTAAGCGCAAACACATGAAAACCCCAATCCTCTTCTCTTTAACTTTCATTGAGAACAAAGATAAATTTTAATAAAAAAACTAAACCCACAACCCTGTCACAATTTGTGTTGGTGTTACTAACACAGAAGTGAGGCCACATTTCTCCAACTCAATCCCTGCTTGGAGTACGTCAATACATGACAGGTATTTTACCATGCCAGTGGGTTGGGGTTATCCAAACCCAAAACATCTATACAAAGTGTGTGGGATCTGGACACTGATGGAACACAAACTCCCTGGAATTTCTGCTGCCTCCATAGCTGACAGGCAGCATCCCAGCAGTGGGAGCTCAGTCCGCATGACCACTGTGGGAGGGCATCAGCTCTCACTCATCACCCCTGTGCTTCTGGCACTCCTGCTTTCAGAGAAGTGCTTCAAAACATGCCCTTACCCCCCCACCCAAAAAGAGCCAGGCACTTAGTATGGCTTTCTTGCTGAGGAGATTAGGATGTTTTTATGGTGTAACAACAACTCATAGTTTCAGGCAAATGATGGGCTGCCTCATGACTTTGAACTCCGGAAGCTGACAGGGTGGTGAGGGTGAAGAAGCTGGCTGCTAACTCTGAAAAATCAGGCTTCCTTTTCCCCTCCTCTTCTCCCACTCATTTGTGTACCAGATGTTAACTGCTACATGCTGAAATGCCTACCATCCTCCCAACTCCCTGCCTGCTGGCTTATGGCACCACCTTACCAGCTTCCCAGCACTGCCTGCCAGCAGGTCTTCTCTGGAGACAGCACTCAGTGCATGCTGAAAAGGCATCTGTGCTTATTCCTTTCCATTCTCCTCCTCCACCTGCCTGTTATACAATGCAGAGGTGACTTTCAGATGTGATAGCAGGTATGTAAAGAGTGCATTAAAAACATGCTAAATGAAAATCCTGACAGGGAGGAAGAGCCCCAGAGGAGCTATAGCAGCACAGGAATATTAATAATTTCCAATTAAATAAAGTCCAGCAAAAGTCTCTTGCAAAACAACAGGTTTTCCCCTTTTCTCCTTCCTACTTTAAAGATTACACAGTTGGGTTGCTTTCCTACCAACAGAAGTGCCGTGTTCAAGGACGTCTTCAAACTATAACTAAACCCCAGCCCACCATGAAGGTGGGCGTGTTCAACAACTTTATCAAGCAACCCATGACAGGCTGATGTTAATTGAAACTATTTCAGGCAAACGGTGAGCCTTCCGTGATCTTTTGGACACAGAGAGCCCCAGCAGCAGTTTTGTGAAGAGCCCATTCAGCCCCACCAGCCTTGCAGCATCCAGGATTGAGTTCTTGCCATGCTTCATGGAGAGGAGCACATAACCTATGAGCTTGAAGCCCATGATCATGGGGAGCACAGGTTATTCACTGCCCTTAGACTCGGAAGGCTTGAAGGATTTTCTCTGATGAATAGAGATGCCCCCACAACTGAGACAGTTTTAAAGGAGTGGGGTTTTTCAAAACTGCTGGGCACTAGCCTAACACCGCCTCCAGAAAGGCAGAATTATGCTCGACTCTGGTGGAACCAGCCTACAATTTATGCTTTCCAAACTCTTTCCTTGAGGTTAGAAACATGCTGTCCTCCTGCCTTTACAGCCCAAATGTGGGGAACTCTGCACAGCATGGCTCTCAGAGGATGGGATATTGTCTCACTCCAAGGCAGGGAGAAGTCAAACTGTTGAATTCCTTTGGGACCAAAGCCTAGATTGAAACTTTGACTTGTGAACCAGCCCAAACACAGTATTAGAAATATCAGCAAGGGAAAAGCTGAGTTTGACAGACATTGTACATGGTTTGTAGCTGAGGAACTTTAGCTCCTTTGTCCTTTCGTCTTAAGTGAACAAGCTAGACTTAGTGCACAGTTCTGAAGGGACAAGGAAAGAAAGCAACCTGAGCATGCCTTGTAACAGTGCTCTGCACACAGGGAGTGCAAAAAAAAAAAAAAAGCAGACTAGGGGGAAAGTTCTTCTCTGGGCTTACCTGAGATGCGGGTTATGCTAAGGTACCTCTCAGCATTTTGTCTAGGTTTTCTACTTGCTCTCAACCAAGTTGGAAGTCCAAGCCTGGATAGCAACACAGAATAAAGAAATAGCTTCCCCACCAGCTGTCAGAGGGCAACAGAATTGCAGATAAGAGTACAGCACTTTCTCTCCAGCTGTCATCACCGGTGCCTGAAAGCAAAACTTCCCTTCATTCTACAGTTGTCAAAGTTTACTGCCATACAATCTGCATACCTACCTCTAGCTTCTTCAGCCTTTCTTGCCATGCAGTTTTATTTGCACAGCAGTATCTCTGCCACCCCATACCAAAGGTGCCAAGTGCTCCACTGTATGCCACAGTCTCTGCTGCAATGACCTCCCACCAGCACATCACCAGGATGGAATTACTAAGGGGCACCTCCTGAATATATGGGGGCTGAATTTAGTCAATGAGACCAAGGCAGTGATTTAATCATTCTTGTTAAAGATTGGTTTTAATAATTGTATTTAAAAAAGATCATAATTTTGAAGAGAAAATAGACCAGAATGTGATTTCGAGCAGGAATCATGTTCAGTAGAAATATTTCTCGATCAGCTACTGAGGTCACCTCAGTAAGCCCTGTACCTGAAGGCAGCCTGAGACGAAAACATTTGTCTGGTAAATGCTTGCACAGAATGAAGAACAGCTCAATTCACCACACATCTAAGGGGTCAAGATCTGCCAGCCACAAAATGCCATCACACTGAAGGAATACCATCTATACTGTTTGTTATCTAAAAGCAAGGGAAAAATAACAGAGGGAGGGAGAAAACTTCTCTGTGTTTTTCCATTCTGTCCAGAAAGAGGTAGCACAGCTTTTCTGGGGTTGCTTTTCCCCACAAGCAGCAGCTTAAGGTCTTTGCAACTCGTGCCTGGCAAAAGCCCAGTTCCAGCCATGCTGGACAGGGTGCAGGAGTGTAGGACCAGGACATGGTGCATGGATGAAAGGTCCTGCACTGCACAGCTCTTCCTTTTGCCAGGAGCAAGTTGTCACATCAGAGACTCACTCTGAGCAAGGAGAAAACATTAAATGGATCACATCCAATTCTGCCTGCCTCCACTCTACCCTGCAGCAGCTGGTGGAGAAGAGCAAGGTGACAGTGGGAGAAGCAGAGGGGCTGTGGAGGGGAGGCTGGTACTGGTTACTGTGCCTGCTGTCTCTGGCAACCACTGCAGCTTGACCTCCATGTTACAAAGAGAGTTGTGATTTAAGATGATGCAATTTTGGGGGATGCCCAGCATAAACATCACAAAAAGATCAAAGTTTCAGGTAGTTCTTAATGTTTTGAGAAAGCCTCCAGATGGCTGCCCAAATGAGAAACTGCAGTGTTTTCTTACTTCATCTTCATTCCTGCTACCCAGCAAGATCATGCAAGGAACAGATGCACAGAAAAATGAGAAACAGTTGGGAAAATAGATATAAAAATAGCAGCAGTGTCCATTTTGCAATGCAGAGAGCACTGCTATGTGAGGAATACATTTTGATGCCAGCAAAGAAACTCGGACAATCCTGTTAATTAAGAAGGACCAATACCCAGCCCCACTCTCTTTCTCCCTTGACAGGCAATAGTTGATTCTGGTTCTAGAGCAGCAGGCAGCAGAGAAGCCCATCCCAAAGGAGTAGAGAGACATAGGAGAGATGAGTTTAGTGGCCCTTGAACACCAGCACTCCTGCCTTCTTCAGCTTTCCCATTTCCAGTAATTCTGGAGGATCACCATATTAGCAGTGACAGTACAGGTAGGCCTGGTGAGCTCCTACCTTATTGCTCAGTGTTATGGGTTATGTTTTGACTAGCTCCTCTCCCTACCCCCCACCATGGAGCTGCCGGCCCCTCCCCCGGGCTGTTTTATCTAGCCGGGTGTTTTTCAGCTTTTGGGGCTTTTTGCTGCTTTTTGCTGCTGCTCGCTTCATTATCGCTAGGGCAGACGCATACTCAGGTGGCCCAAGCCGCACGAGTTTTCTCCACATCACCGGTGTGCATGGTACCAGGTCTGGATTTCTAGTTGTTACATCATCCGAAAAAATAATTTCTGCTACTGCCATTTCCCTGAGGCGTTGGACCCCCTGCTCTATGGTTTTCCATCGGGTCTGCTGCACATATAAGTCATCTGCACACAGATATCTTTGTGCCACGCTATCCAGGACCCATGCCCAGAGGCTTTGAGGGTTAGCTCCCCTCATCACACCTTGGTCGATAACAGGATCATGAGACAGAGACCCCAAATGTCTCGCCTCAGAGCCATCCAAAACTGTGGCCTCACCTGCTGCATCCCAGAGACGAACTAGCCAGCTAATAATAGATTCATCAGGTCTCCGGGTGTAATCTTTTCTTAAACCACGAAGATCCTTTAGGGAAAGGGATTCATTATTAGTCTCTGCTCTTCCATTAGTTGTTTTAACTCCTGATTTTACATCAGGAGGTGTTGAGGGTCCCTCTCCAGCATCATCATCATCATCATCTTCCACTAGCCTATCAGTCTTCTTGGTGCATTTTCCACTTTTCGTACTAGTAGCCACAGCCATTGGTTGGGGCTTGTTCTCCAGTTTAGTTGCTGGGTTTTGGCCTAGGGGGTTGGCTGCAACTTGAGTCACTGGGATAGGGGATAATTTATCTCCCTGTTCCCTCTCCTCTGTCTCCTGCTCTATTGTGCCTAGCAGGGTGTGATATGCATGTGCCAGGGCCCAGCTCACTGCAATAATCCTTTTCTCTTTAGAACCATCCTGACACTTCCCCTTTAAGTACCTTGCAACCTCAATCGGATTTTGAATCTGTTCTGATGGGAATTCCCAAATTATGGGGTCAGAAAACTCCTTTAAAATCTGGCCCATTTTCTCCCATTTGCCATTCCACTCAAGATTTCTCCTGCCCAGCTTGACTCCCAAATCAGGAGTCCTCCCAGCCCCTTTAGAAATCTCGGCCTTAATTTTGTATAAACTGCAAATGGTGCAACAGAGACTTAGCAAATTAACTGCCAAAAAGATAATGTCCTTAATATTCAGGGAGATCTGAATATTTTCTAATACAGATGTAACTAATTCAGAGGAGAGGAAAGGAAATAAAGGCAGAAAATCCTCTTTTCCTGCTTCTCCTCTAAGAAATAGCACAAGCCATGATTTATATATTCCTGAAGCCGATTCTAACATTCTTATAAATCTCCTATATGCCATTATCACCAAGCCTAGCCCGATGAGTATTTTTGTTAATACCCCTTTAATACAAAAACTTCGTATTAAAGAGAGCACCGGAGCTATCTCCGGGTAAGTAAACAAGCCCAACGACCACAACGGTATTAACACTTCAAAGAAACTTAATGACCACCCATACAGGCAGGCTCCCACAACAAAAGACATTCTGGATTCAATAGACATACCAATACCAGCAGTTGAAAACAAAATATTATTAGAATAAAGTTTTTTCCACTTTTTCTGGTTTCCCCGTACGGGCCACCAAAATAATTTGTCCAAGTTTGGGACAAATTTTAGGAAAAAGACCTCCAAAGGGCCCCCTCCCCCCTTACAATTCCTTCCTTCACCAAGCTCGGAAAGAATTTTCTTCAGGGGAAAGTGGAAAAAACTTTTTATTAACAAAATACAAAAGAAACACTTCCCAGCACAGACCCAGATGAGATGAACTCGGCAGATCTTCGCCGGGAAGGGCAGCAGAGCTTCTTTGGCAGACTTCCAGAGGTGGTCTCCGAAGTTCAGATCCGTTTCCTCTGGAGCCGGTGCAAATCTTAGGGATGGGGGGGGGGGGAAAGGGAGAGGGGCAGTTTAGGCAGCCGGGGGGGGGAAAAGCAGCTGAAGCAGCAGAGGGGAGGGAGATAAAACAGCCCGGGGGAGGGGCCGGCAGCTCCATGGTGGGGGGGGTAGGGAGAGGAGCTAGTCAAAACATAACCCATAACACTCAGATAGCATACATTTTTTGAAATAAAGACTTCTGAAACACAATCTTACTAAACCTTGCCACAGACATCTGGCTTCTGTCTTAGCTTTAAGTCAGCTTAGAAGGGCTTTTGGTTCTCCACATCATTTTTGCAAACCCAGTATCTCACTGCTTCTGATCCAGTCTGTTGGAAGCACAAGCTGTCCAAGCTCTGCCAGCTGTGCTCAGGAAGAAAACTCCTACAGGCGAAGCCAGCAGCTCTGCCTTTTGGGTTTGACAGTCTCTGCACTTTTGGTTATGCCAGTCATGCACCACCTTGTGCAAGGCTGAGCTTTCTTTACATAAATGGTAAATGATGCTCTGGTCAGTCACCAAAGGGCACATTTATCTCCCTAACAGCTCATTCATCAGCTGCAGCTGAACACTGGCTCTGCTCCAGACCAAGGACAACAACCTTCCTGTAAGAGTTACTGCAAGAGCACCAGTTCTCTGTTTACTGCATGGTACCTCAATCATGGGTATGCAGGAGGTAGAAAGCACATCCCTGGCAAACCCCAGGGTGCTAATGATGGCCCGAGCAACCACCTCCTGCTCCCTGGCTCAGTCATTGATGGGGAACAAGGCCCAACACCTGGAGTCCTTGGGCCTGGCGAGAGGGGACAGTATATGTTGGCTCTTGCTGCTGTCTCTGTAGGAACCAGACTCCTCAGATGAATCATTGCCCTTCACTTTTTTATTCTTTTTTTAAAAGCTAGTATTTCCTCTCTGAAGCAGCATTTAGGGATGTTGTTCCCTTTCCTACTTGCAGAAGTAGTAAACCACACCATGGTGTTGGCCGGGCATGAGCAGCTCTGCTCATGAAGAGGGGCTGCAATATTCCCTTGGGAAATGCCTCATTCCTCTTCCCAAATCATGTCATAGCTTGAGTTTGCCTTATACTCAGGAAAATTTGAAGGATGAAATGACAATTTATTTCACCACCACGGCCACAGAGGAGGTGGCAAGGGAGGCAGGTGGAAGCAAAAAAAGCAAATTTTCCTCAGCACATCAAGCTTGGTGATGGTTGATACTAAACCCCACATAATCAAACAGTCTTGCAGACAGCCCTGACAGTGCATTGCCCCATGCAATTCCCCACACTCCCTGCCAGGACTGCCTGGGGGTGTGTGCGTGTCCCTGCATGGGACTGGAGGTGGACAGGTGCACTCCAGCTCCCTCTCTCTTTTCCTAGAAAGGTTTTTAGAAGTCCCCAAATTTGGTTTTGTCTGAAATTATTGAGGACATGATGTGAGTCAATGAGAGTGAAACAAGTAAATTCCATTTGTCAAGGAAAAGAAAAGCCAGGAAGACAGAAACTAAGAGCTTAGAGGAAATGAAGAGAAAACCTCAGACCAGTCAATAAATTGGTAAATGAGACACAAAGGACAGGGGAGAACAACAACTAGTCTGTTGCTGCTAATCCAGTCATAGTTTTCAAAGCACTATCATGAGTCAGCAGCCCCATCAAAGCTGGAACAGAAACCCAGCTTACCACATGCAAAAGCAGAACATTCTTTCTTTGGCAAAGCCAAGGGCTCCTGTTTGTGGCATGTGGGAGGCTGAAGGTCTGGAGTCAAGTGCTGCAGGTATATACACATGCTGTGGAGACAGCAGGAAAGCTGGCTGGACTCACTTGCCAAACCCTCACTGCATAGAGGGATGCTCTGGCAGACAGCAGCTTCCCTGCCTGTTCAGCACTGAGCAGTGTGGCAGGTTGGGGATGTGCTATGCATGCTAGGGTTTCAGTCTTCCTAGAAAAAAATCAGGGACTTTTCCTGGGGTTTTCAATGAGGTCAGTGTTCATTCTTGCCCCAGCAACACTCAGCACAGCCTGAGCTCCCACCCAGCCAGTGGTTTGAACCCCTTCCACAGATCCAAGTCATGATGGGGGCTCTGATCGTGCCATTGGTGGCATGGGGAGATCTGTGCACACCCCAGCTCTGTCAAGGCCATCCGACAGGAGCCAGCAACATCTCCCAAATTCTTCTTTATCCATCACAGGTATCTTACAGGCACTTCAAGGGAGCAAAGGGGTCTGTACAGCTTCTGCCCTCTTTTGACCCATCCTTAAGGAATTTTTGCCCCTGCACTTTGTGGAAAACCTAAAAAGACATAGGCCATATCACTGCAGATGGTAAAAAGAGGTGCCTGCAAAGATGCTGCCATTCCACTGTTTCATGAACACAAAAGAAAGCTGTGTGCAAAGAGTGTTGGTCAGCCAGGAGGGTTTTACAGGCTTTGGGCTTGTTTCTCCCCTGCTGTGCACTGCAGGTTTTGGGTTCCTGAGCAGGACAGGGGAGAAGTGCTACCTGGCACAATGCAAAGCAGAAATTTTGGCTTGCTCCAACAAAAGCCAGAGGTCTGGATCCAGGCCTCAAGAGCCCAGGCTGATGGGGTGCTTGCTGTTGCAGCAGATGTGTTCATATGCATGGGGATGCATAGGCATCTGAGCAAGCAGCCTGGCAATGGTCAGGGCAGATAGTCTTTCACTTTTCAGCCACAGACCGTAACTCCCAATCTGGGCTCTGTACAGGTGCTGCCAATCTAGCAAACACCTCTTTCCAGCGAGCATGTTGTACTGCACCATCAAAGCTGTGGGGATGGCTGCCCAGCAGAGTCTGCTAGTTTCAGGTAGATCCCTCTTTTTTTAAACCCAGATATCATCATCAGGGCTTTGCTAGCTATAAACTGGAAGCAAACAGAAGTCTTCACTGTGTGCTCTGAGAGATGTCATTGTGCTTTTTTGGGGGTGAAACAGCAGGACACCTCACCAGTCCTAAAGCTGCCTGACCTCTAGGAAGTAGTAAGAGTGCTCAGCAACATTATACATCTATAAAGAGGGAGCACACACCTGTGGTAGTTGGTATATCTCCATTGTATGGATAAAGATGTTTCATTTGGTTTCTCACCCTATGTCTCAGAAGTGTCCCTATTCCCTTGGCAGAGGTTTTATTTCTGTCCTGGATGATGGGATAGTACTTCCTTCAAATTTTAAGGGCTGCTGGGTGAGACAAGGAGAACCACAAGACCCAGATGGAATTAGTCTTGGCTGGGGAACAAGGAGAGAGATCCTCCAGTTGTGGTTCTGGCACCAGCTCTCCTGCCTGCAAGTGTCTAATGGCGCAGTTTGTCACCATCTCTAAAGCAGCTTTATTTAGGATAAAAACACCAACTGTTACAGAACCTCTGGAGATAGGCCTCCACCACAAAACCTTGCTCTTCACTGGCACCCCAGGGCCAAACTCTCTGTCCTGTTACTGCAGGGCAGGCATGGAGGCACAGCTCCTGCTGCCTGGGGAATGGACAGGCCAGGGACACCAGCTTTGTTTTTAGAAGTCACCCCGTATGTCAGGAGAGATTGACTTATCAAACAGGGAGAAGCTAAGCTCATCTTGCATCACCCACAGCTGGCCAATATCTGGTAGAGGCAAGAGTGAGGTGGCTGATGTTTATTCTCCAACCCCACAGCTATTCAGCTTTGAACAAATGACCTCTCTGAGCGACTCAGCAGTAAATTGCTTAAATAAATGCGAAGTTCAGATAGCTGCAAAGAACTTGTTTCAGTCACCAAAAAAATTACAAAATACCAGTGTTTTCTGAAAAGTAAGGCTGTGCAGCTTGCTCATGGGAGAAACAAGATGCCAGGAACCAGTGAGTCAGGTAGATATGGAAGGGCTCTGGTTCTTGCCCAGACAAGACCTTTTGGAGTGGGGGCTGGTTTTGCTGTTATTGCTCTTTAGAATAGATGCAAAGTTCCCCTGACCCTGGCACATGTTTTTATGGAGGAGGGCAGCAGAAGTCCCATGGGCACAGCAGGTGCGGCAATGTTTGATCAGAGTCTCCCTGAACAAATTTGAGGCAGCTCATTTAATTACCCTCTCAGTCAGGGACTCACCTCAGCATGGGGTCTTTCCAAGTCCCTTGTCCTCAAATCAGTAACAACTTCCCACACAATGATCCCAAACCACTTGAAGGAAAGGACCAGTAACCTGGCCAGCATCTCCAAGCTGTATGAAACAACCTTTATGTGTCCTTGTTCCCCAGTGGGCAGGCATACAAGCATTGCCTATCGCAACACCAAGCTTTGCCATTGCAATGCTTTAAGACAAACTTCTGCTCCCTTTTCTTTCTATGAAGACTGGGAAAGAAGCATTCTTTTTTTCTCCCCTTTGCACAACACCTCAAGCAACTGGTAGCTGTTTCTGCTCCAAAAGCAGCTTAAAACCATGACCCCAAGCCAGAGTCTAGGAGCTGTGCACAAGCCTAGTAAGCAAAAACCTTGACAGTCAGAGTCACAGCAATCAACTCTACCACAAATGCTTGTGCTCAAAGGCTCAAACCAGTAAGAGAACTTCACCTCAAAATCTCACCCACCCTTCACCATTTAAACTACTATGCTGGAAGCTGTTCTTTTACTGATTTAATGTGAGGAGAGAAATAAAGAAAGGAATAATGAAGCAGCCAGGAGGCTGCTAAGAGCTTGCACAGCTGCATGAATCAGCTGGGCCAGATTCAGGTGAAGCAGTGGCTTCCTGAGTTCAACTGCACAGTATTAAGCATCCAGGCACATATCTCTTGCACAGTCCTTTCTCAGGAGTGCTGCCAAACCCTCTTCAAGTCATCCTCCAGTCAAACTGCATTCCTAGGATTCCATACATCTCCCAAGGCTGTTTTCTGAAAAATTGTTTTCAGCCCCTTTTGCATGCAGAAAATTGTCACCCTTTACATCTTTCTGAAATGGTTTCCAGGTGGCCACAAAGCATCTCACCACACCATCCCTCCTTCCCAATATCTTCCCAGACAAACCCTTCTAGCTTCATGCCAGCTAAGCCATGGTGGAGTGGATTTAAAATCTTAACCCTCACTGCTTCATTTTACCACCAGACTTCATAATCTTCTTCTTTTTGTGGTTTTCTGTCTAAGTTTAGGACAAATTTGGGGAAAAAGACCTCCAAAGGGCCTCCACCACCACCCCCCCCCCTTACAATTCTTTCCTTCACCGAGCTTGGAAAGAATTTTCTTTAGGGGAAAGTGGAAAAAACTTTTTTATTAACAAAAATACAAAAGAAACACTTCTTAGCACAGATTCAGATGAGACAAACTTGGCTGATATTTGCCAGGAAGGGTGGCAGAGCTTTTTGGGCAGACTTCCAGAGGTGGTTTTTGAAGTTTAAATTTGTGTCCTCTGGAGCCGGTGTGAATCTTAGGGATGGGGAGAAATGAGAGAGAGAGAGGGGCAGCTGGGAGCAAGCCAAAGCGAGCCCAGGGCAAGCTAAAGCAGTGGGGGGAGGGGGGGGGCAGCTAAAGCAGCGGGGGGCAGCTAAAGCAGCCGGAGGGCAGCTAAAGCAGCGGGGCGCAGCTAAAGCGGCAGCAGCAGCAAGCAGCAGCAAAAGCAGCAGCAGCAGCAGCAGGCCAGCAGAAAACACCAGCCTAGATAAAACAGCCCAGGAAAAGGGCCGGCAGCTCCATGGTAAGAAAGCAGGAAAAGAAGCTAGTTAAAACATCAACCCATAACATTTCACTACAGGGATAACAACACACAGGCATATTTAGAAGGTAAAGCATGCTGTGAAAGGAGCTTTAACACAACAGCTTACAGCATAAATCTTTCAGAAAGAAGCACTTACAGTAAGAATGTGAGTACCTAAAATTTTAGAGCTTAATCTATAGGAAATAAAAATGGGTATTCTTTGTTTAAAACCTTACTTTTCTTTCCTCTCTGGAGCATGACTTACCTGCCATGCCTGCTCTCTGGTGCTGAAATGTCTTCTGAGGTCCCTGATACACCAACATGTGGAACACACCAGAAACATACCCACAGCAACAAAACAACCTCAAACTCCATACCTAGGAAAAGGCCTTCAGGTGCCTATATAACTTGGCCCCACAACTGGCAGCTACTGGAGATTAAACCCCAGCTGATGGAAATCAGCAGTAACTCACTATTACCCCTCCAGAAAGGTGCTGGGATCTCTGCGCCAGGAGAGGATGAATGCACTGAACCAGAAAGCAGCAGGACACTCTGGCCCCACCAGGATGGAATGGGGTTGGGTTTCTCTGTGCCCTAAGTCTGCCTATTCCTCTGTAGCCCCTAGAGCAAAGTCCATCAGGAGACAAGGTCAGCCTGTGTTACCTGATCAGTAAAACCAGTTAGATGGTAAAATCTCAAATCATGACCAGTGTCATGATACTCTAAAAAATCTGTGTGCTAGGCTGGGAGCTTAGCTGCCCTACTGCTGCCCTCACAGGTTGAGGAGGTATTTGAATGTCCTGTTGAACCAGGGATGGATATATATGAGTTTTTTAAGCCCTCCCAAAAGGGAGAGGGGAAGCAGAAAGGGTTGGTAGAGGGGGAAGGTAAGGATTGCTATTGCCTGCCAGTGTAGGGAAAGCAGGAACATCATCCTGCTACCTGGTGTGCTCCCTGCCAGCTCTTGGGTCTAAAGGCCTTGTGGAGGCCAGAAAAGGTGATGTACAAGGCTTGTGAATGCTATCCCTTTCCCACTGCTGAGCAGGTTGGCTAATTAAATAGGCTGTGCTGCTAAATGGTGCTGTAGTTGCATGATCTGGATCAGCATGGCAGATGCCCAGCAGGACCCAACACATAAAAAAATTGCGATTGTTTTTCCACTTCTGCCTGGAGAGAGCATTTTCATGGAGCATCCCTGCAGTCACCAGTGACCAAGGACCAGCACATGAGCAGCTCCTGCCACCAGCAATGCTTTGGCTCACGCTCTCATAAAGGTAGGTAGGGATGGAGATTTGGGAACATTTACAGTTTCAGAGGAATGATTTGAGCTCTTACCAAAGTCTGACTTGAGGAAAGCATCACTGAGGATTAAGTCATTAAAGCTAAACATAGCACACAAAAGATGGAAGAATCCCACACCAGTAACCATGCCAGAACACCTCATCCCATGTTGTTAGATGCTGCTGGGAACCAGGGAAAAGCAGCCTTGAAGCCTTGCCTTCCTCAGCCTTCACAAGGATAAGAAGTTATAACAATGATTATGTACCTGCAGGGTACATGAGAGCTGTGTGTCTCATGATATTTCACAGAACGTATGCTTTCAGAGAGGTGTTGCCTTCTTGGACCAATGAGTCTTTTCTATTTTGTTTCTCATGTACTACCCTATATATATGTGTAGTGTTTCTTTAAGTAAAGCTCTCTCTCTCTTTTGTTTCTCCATTGCATGAGGAACTATGCTGCATTATCCTTTTTGCTGCTCACCTATAGTCTAAAATGCAACATTCCCATATCTCCCCACAGCCAGGCAAGGGCTTGTTGATTACTTTGCATCTGCTTGTAGGTCATGCTGACTAAAGCTGTAACATCATAGAGAAGGAAGTCAACGGGAACACACAGGAAGAGGTGGAAATTCCCATAAACACCACTGGATACTGCTGCTAAAAATAAATGGGAAGGGTGCTGGTTCCTGATTTACTATTCCTTCCGGCGACTTCCCATCCACCAGGTTCATTCCTTCACAGTGAGAGCTGGGATGGACAACTTTCTGCAGCAACTGTTCCAAGACAGAAGCCAGCTGACATTGCACAGCATGTAGATGGATATTTTTAAAGTTATTTGGCTTCCCCTGTCTATGCTAGTTAAGATAACCAGGTGAGCACTGCCAAGAAACCTCACATCTAAACACAGATCAAGGCTGTGGTGCTCTCATCCATTATGGGTATTTCAGCTATCTCTGCTGGACAAAGAGATCTTTTCCCTGCATGAAGAGCAGGAAGCTGGGCTCTCCAATGGAGAGCAGCAGCACTGCTGGGAGCTGAAGATCCCACAGGAGTGCCAAGTATGCTCCCAGTTCATTGGAAGGGGAGCTGTGCACCTGCTGGGTGAGGGTGAGCAGAGGAGAGCACTCTGGTACTCAGTCCAAAGGCAAGTGATTCAAGCTACATCTTGCTTCACCTGATATTTACCTAGCAACTGTTTTTCAAAGATGTTTTTCATAGGCTGTTTCCTCCCTGAGGGAGCAACTCAAGATCCAGAGTTGCCAAGAATACAGCATTCACCACAATATTCCTTTGGCTGCAGCCCTGCTGGCTAGGGAGAAGGACACACTCCTCCTCCAGGAGTTGATGAGAAGCTGCCTGCTAATGGCTCAGCCTTCCAATACTTCTCACTGCTCTGTGCTCCCTGTCAATCCTGGGAAGTGACTGCAGCAGGGGTTCAACAGCCATCACTGTTGGTGTGGGGCAGTACTGTCAAGAGGCACCTCTTGTCCATGTCCCTGACACTGTGAGGTCTTAGAACAGCCCAGCTTCTTCAGGGCTTATTTGGCTGCACACCTACCAAATCTGCTTGCATTAATATTGTGGGGCAGCCCAGCTGCAGGGCTCTGAGCAACCACAGGCAGGGGGGCAGCTTTTTCCCCATTATATTATGTCCTTGACAATTTCCCTTTGCTACGTGCATGGGGCAAATCTGTTTAACCCATGTCTGACCATTACAATGCCTTTTCTTGTATGATACTCACTGATTTTCTAAACCGGTATGGAATGGTCCAGCCCTGCCTCTCCTCTGTTCCAGCCAGCCTCATGATTTCAGGGCATCATTTTTTGGCCATGAAGATCTTTTGTCAGGATGTATGAAGGCAGAAAGAAATTTTGGAAAAGGCTGCTCCACCCATGCATCCTCCAGCACGCAACCCCAGGGCAGCGCTGCTTTCTCCCAGCCATAATCCCCCACATCTCCATTCTGGTGCAAAGCCAGGAGGAAGACTAATTGCTGATAGCATTGCCAAGAAACCCAGCATGAAAACCACTGTGCTGTTTTTAGCATCTTCCATCCAGGAATCTTGCAAGCATGTGACCGAGGAGGTATTTTTACCTTCCTCCCACAGCATTCCAGGTGGGACAGCTGGTGCCTCTGCTGTGTGAGCCAGTCACTAGTGGCTGCTGTGAGCCAGGGCCAGAAGCTGGGCCTGCTGCCAGGATTGCAGACTTCCAGCTCCAGGCTGGACTCCACGGTTGAACCAACCACCCCATTTCCCCATCGGCTTTAGTCTTCAGGGTCAGAGCCATGGCAGTGTGCTTCAAATCCTCCCCCAGTGCTTCTGTAAAGAGCATCAGAGAAGATCTGGAGGAACAGCAAATGTGAATTAAGGATAAAAATAGTGCAAAATCGTGTGGGTTTTTTTCAGATAATATATGAAGGCTGACCACTGCTTTCCTGCTGTGCAGAGCCCTTTCCCATACAGGCCTGAGCTCCTATACTCAGAGCTGGGCTCTTATGGATTCATCCAGATTCAGAGCTGGCCAATAAAACATGAGAGGCAGGAGGTCTGACTTCAGCACTCAGTGCTCCAAATCCTCCAATTCCAGCCTTCCTGGCCCTGTGCGGCTGCCCTTGGTGTGACAGAGAAAACCATGCATTGTGAGGGTCCTTGAAATGCTAATTCCTTACAGAAAAATCAGACTAGTGAGGCCAGCAGGACCAGGGCAGTGATCACCACCTGTACCTGGCACTGGTGAGGCCACACCTTGAGTGGAATGTTCATTTCTAGTCCTCGCACTTTAAAAAGGACACTGGGGTGCTGGAGCATGTCCAGTGAAGAACAAGGCTCTGAAAGGTTTAGAAAACATGTCTGTGAGGAATAGCTGAGGGAGCTGGGCTTCTTTAGTCTCAAGAAGGCTCAGGAGGCACCTCATTGCTCTCTACAAGTGCCTGAAGGGAGGCTGTGGACAAGTGGGGGCCATTGTCTTCTACTGAGCCTGGAGTGACTCTCACTCCAAGAGGGAATGGCCTTAAGATGAGACAGGGGAGATTCAGATTAAAAAAAAAAATCACTGTTAGAGTGTTCAGTCATTGAAATAGGCTACCCAGCGAGATGGTGGAGTCACCTTCCCTGGGTTGTTCACAGTGCACCTGGATCTGGCTGTGGGTGATGTGTTTTAGGTGTTACAGTGGCAGTGCTGGGTGGACGCCTGGACTGGATGATCTTAAAGGTCTTTTCCAGCCTTGATGATGATTCTGTGATTCTGCGAGAGTCTCTCTGCATACCTATTCCTTGGTAGATACTACCCAGCCAACGTTGGATGCTAGTTCATTCAGACTGATGTGGGGGGAACAGAGGGTTGTAACTCATTGGCTTTTTTGATAGGCATCAAAATAAAGCCAGGGACTGTGAAAACCCCTGGGGTTTCAATCAACCCAAACCCCTCTTTGATAAAGCAATGATCCTGAGGAAAAGGATGCAGCTTCCTGACTATCGTCCAGACAAAGCTAAATGCCAGCAAGGCTGTGGCAGGAACAATGATGCTTGATACAAGGATGACTACATATTTTGTTGGAGAACAAGAACCTTTTCTGTCTTTGGGATATATTAAGGATATCACTATTTTTAAGACATCAGTGAAAGCCAGTCAAAGCACTCAGCTTGAACCAGCAGGGAGTTAATATCTCTGACAGAAATCCCCCCTCTGGGAAATCAGCCCTCAATGAAAACCCAGCACGCCATCCTTTCCCGGAGTGCAGCATATCGGCTCAGGGCGCTGAAAACCATGCGCGTCCTCCATGCTCATCTGGGGCTGGGGCACAGCTGACACCGCAGCTGGGATGCTGCCAGCAGCATGTTCAAGGGCACAGCAGAGGTACCCTGGGACAATGTGCTCTGCACAGCTCTGAACCTGCGATGATTGTTTCTGCCCTGGCAGCTGCTGCTTTGGAAACGCTGGGAGATGTGGCAGGAAGGGCAGACACCAGCCCGCAGATCCTGAATTAGGTCAGTAGAGTTGTAACATCTGGCCCCAAAGCTGCCTTTCTGAGAGGATTAGGCACAGGCGCCACTCAGGCACTGAGACATAAACACACCGAGATGCAGCTTGGACATCTCTCCCTGTGGCCCAGGGGCTTGGGGGCTGCTCTGCACAGGAGGGAGATTGCATTCGCTGGTCCCATGAGCCTGTCCCAGTCATGGCTGCTTGGAGGGCACTGCGTTCCCCTGGGCCAGTGGCTGGGTCAGTCACCTGTGAGCTCTTGCAGCACCATAGGAAGAGTTCCAAACATGAGCAGACATTCTTGGGAAACTGGAAGAAACTGCCAAAAAGGAGGCATTATCCAAAAAAGCTACACAGGAACTCAGGAAACCCGGCTTAGTCATGGGACAAGGCCACAGACAGGGTGGACACCAGCTGCTGAGGGACATTCCCATTCACCCTGCAAAACCAGGGCCAACTTTCTTCATCCTATATATAAACACAGCGTCTCTATATAAATATGTCTCTCATAAAAAAAGACATACAGGATGTTGCTCTTGATCAGCATTTTATGCAGCATCAAATTTCCTTGTTTCTCAGTCATAAGAAGGCAATTAGGTTTTCTGCATGGTTTTTTTTTTTTTGCTTTGTTTTGTTTTGTTGGTTTTTTTTTTTCTTTCACTACAGAGCAGCAGGAATCAACACTGTCAGGTGGTCCCCTTCTTGATATTTTGCAACGCTCTTGCCAGCTTGGGCTGCTCTGTGTGGCTGCAGATTTCAGGCCAGTTTAGTTCAGGGTTTTGTCTTTGCCACTTCCATTGGAGCAACCTGAGGGGCACAGAGTAAGACACATGGAAGGATCATGATGGATTTGATTTCAACCCCCTGCTCAAAGCTCAGAACAGGGTATTCAGGACGCTCTATTCAGCTGGGCTGTAAAACCTCCAGGGATAGTGCCCTCTCAGCCTCCTGGGCACAGGCACAGCCACCATGGGGCCTCCCTGAACACACTGCACTTCATTGACATCCATCACATATCTGTAGGAATGTGGCATCCAATGAGGTCTAACAAGTGCCAAGTATGGGCCATACTTCTGCACACAGGTGTGGGAGGTGCTGCTCTCCATCGCTGCCAGGGCACACTGGGAGCTCACACTCAGCTCTTGTCCCACCCCTAGCACTTTCCACAGTCCTGCTCCCTGGCCAGTCCCTCTCCAGGTTTGCTCTCAGGAGTTAGTCCTTCCCCCTTGCAGCAAGTAGGAAGGAGCAGGTTTAACACCTTCTCCCACATTTTCTGAATGTGAAAATTAAATTTCTTAAGTATACAAGACCATTTCTTTGCATGCTTTCTCCATGCAACTGCATTTCTCTAGCTTCATGAGGCTAGGGATTGTCCCTACAAATGAAAAGACAGGAAGACATATAAATCTGGAATTAAGGAAGAATAATGGTTAGAGGAGATTTCAAAAAGGAAAAGTTTAAGGCAAATGGAGAAGAGCAGTATGATTCACACACCAGAAATACAACCACAACAAGAGCAGAAGGTGAAATAGAAAGTGAAAGGAGGTCTATTGCCAATGCCCATAGCAAGCCTCACTGCTTATAATAATTTTGTGACTTCATAAATTGGCCTCCTCACCCAGATCAAAATAAATCCCCCGAGGTTCCAGGCATCTATTGCTGATCATCTGTCTTTACAGACAGAAATATTTTAGTATCTTAAATCATGTGTGTTTCTTCCACAATTTCCAGGAATTTCTGGGCTGCCTTTACTGTCTGCACAGTTACAGACAATAATTTTGTTGCATCATCATACTGTGATCTGACATAATTTTCTGGCTGCTTCTTTCTCCATAATAGACTCACTTCATTTGTTAGCTCCTCTGTGTTTAAAGCAAAATACAATCTTATCTCTGGCCCTTGAGATTATCTGTCAATAAGAAGAGTTTGAGAGTAAAGACCAAATATGCTTCACAAGAACACAGATGTAAGATGAAGACAGCACACAGATGTTTTTTTGGGAGGTTCTCTTTGATTCATTAGAAATCATACAATTAAACCACTTTGTCTGGACTCTGAGCCTTCCTATGCCAGAAATATCTTAATTCTAGGCTTCTTCAGGCAGCTTTCATTTAAGAACTAGCTTCAGCCTTCCCCATTTAGAGATAAATCCCAAACGTTTTTCCCCATCCCACCAGACTGAGACTGAACAAGGTGGTGAATGAAGTACACAGAAACAAACAGTGAATTGGGTTAGTAGGTCTACAGAAGCCTTTTCGAGAAACTGAGGTTCCAAAATGCCTAATTTAGGCTGTGGACTATTTATGAGTTTGTAGTCCCAAGGACAGTGATAAAGCCACCATATCTCAGGCCTAACCACTGTGATATCAGAGTGGCGCCAGGATATTTCCAATTAGGGCTTGAATTCATATTTACAAGTGTTTTGTTTGTGGCCCACTAAGGCCTCCACAAGACTTCAGGAGCATACTGAGATTTAGCAGTGGGAGCAGAAAGAGCAGCAGCAGCAACACCTTTTAAACAAGAGACTTGATGCTTCATTAAAGGCAGTATGAACAAGACACATTTAAAATGTCATCCAATACGGGTGTCCAGCTTGCAATCAGATACATCCCAAACACTTGGGACTACAGCTCTGCTACCTCCTATCTCAGCTTCAGGACACCTCTCCCTGCAGGTCAGACCCAGCCTTGGGACAGCTGAGCAGTCCCTGTGCCCAACAACTGGAAAAAGAATGTGGAGAGCTGGAGCACATGAGGAGCCAATAACAGGAGCACATTAGGGCTGAGTGCTACTTGCCCAGTGCAGCAGTCCATTCCTGAGAAGCTTTCCCTCATTATCCCCTTGCTCACTGGAACAACAGAACCTTCAGTACAAGGAGCTGTTGCAGGCACAGTGAGGAGAGGAAAGATGAGGCAGCGGCAGGAGAGGACAGTGGGGAGGTGGAGGAGATGAGCAGGATGGGTGGGGAGGAGGCAGCTCTGTGGGTTTTTTTTCCACAGACACATCAGTGAATGGAGGAGAAGAAGAAGAGGCCAGGGCAGGAGGATCAGGGCATGACCACAGGGAAGGCAAGCAGGGGGCTGGGGAAACAACGGCAGTATGAGGAAAGTCCTGGAGGTCACAAAGTTGCTCTGCAGGTAAATGCTGGGAATAGGAAAGTGATGTTTCTCTCAATTGCTGATTTGAGAAACCATTAAAACACACCTGCACATGTTCTTGTATTTAGGGAAATATTTTTTTCTGCATCTTTCCCAAACCTACTAAAGCCACCATGTAGGGAAAGCATTTGGAGGCACTCCTATGTGCCCTTGCACATACCACTGATTGACTTCAGGTTACGCTCAGTGAATGCCATTCAACCCACAGGGGAAGAAACACCTCTAAACAGGAGCTATAGCACAAAAGTCAAGACATTTTCCTACTGTGCTTCTGCACACTTTCCTTTGGAGACACTGGCAAGGTGCTCCCAAGAAAGGAAAAGACTGCAAACAGAGTCTGAGGTTTCTCTTGTTCCAAAAAAAGAAAAATAAACCCTGCATAGAAACCTAAGATGAATTTCATCAGGCAGAGGATGTTGCCACCTGCTGCTTAAATAAGGGCAGACATCAGTTCCCTATGGTTTGGATCATTCCTGGGATTTGAATTTTTGTGTACGTTCCAGGGATTAACAGATTAATTTTTTCTGCTCATAATTGAGGTACCAGCAACTCCTCTTCCACTGTACTGCTGGCAAACTTAACAGACTACAAAACTCCTTTCTCTGCACCCTTCACTGTAATCAGGTTGGCACATCAGGTGGGCTACCACAGCAAGCAAATATCACTTGAAAATCCTTCAGATGAACCCAGCTCATTTTAGCTGCCACTTTTTGCCTGGTGCCACCTAGCATGTGGTGCAAACCTTTGGAGAGAGCCAAATCTTGAGCACCCAAAAGCGAATTAAAGACAGAAAGAATTAAAAAAATTATTTTCAAAGAACTGTTAAAAAGTCTATGGCCTAACACACTAGGAACAGGAGTGAAACCACAACACTTATTTGCATTTCAAATAATTAGGCTGTAATGTTGAGAATTAGAGCATACATTCTTTGTGCAGGATTAAATAAAAATGCTGATGTTTCTGTAAGACAGTAGCTTGGCAAACAATGAGAAATTAAATACAATGAGCCTGGGTTGCTCTGAAGTCAGAGCTGATGAAACTGCAGCATTGGATTGCTATTCCCCCTGGTAAAATGCCTCTGGGAAAAAATCTATTAATCACAACTATCTGGAGGGGAGCCTCAGCTGCAGATATAGTTGGGGTACTGGGTACAGGGCTGAGCAGCCAGACCAGTGGCTGTGGCCAGGAAGGAACAGCAGGGACTATGCTACACCATCTGTGGGGACAGGGGAGGAACCCCACCAGTATCCGGTGCACAGGAACAGAGATGCAAAGCCTTAGGAATCACACTGATTTAATCTGAATTTTGTTTCTGTAAGCTTTCCAGACATGATGAAATTACTCTGCGACTGGTTAGTTTTCTGGGGGCTCAACCAGTTCCGTGCAGGGTCTAAAATCACCAATGCAGCAGCAGAAAGTAAAGGGAACTCATGACATGCCAGGTGTCAGGGCACTCAGTCCTTCATCTACTTTGCCAAGACCCATTGCCCTGCCTTCATCTCCTGCAAGTATAGAAAAGTTTGCTTCTGCAGGGAGGCACAAATCTCCGTTTCCAGAGGGAAAACTAAGGAAATTTACAATTTTAGGTGACTTTTCAAAGTTCTCAGAGGACTTTACTTGTCATGTGAAGGCCTGAATGCTGTTAACACAGTTCTCAGGCATGGCACATACAAAGTAAGCTTTCCTCTTCACCAGGAACCATAGAATGGGTTGGGTTGGAAGGAAACTTAAAAATCTATCTAGCTCCACCCCCGTGCCACAAGAGAGGCCACCTTCCACTAGGCCAGGTTGCTCACAGCCCCATCCAGCCTGGCCCTGAACACTTCCAGAGATGGGGTCCCCGCTACTTCTCTGGGCAACCTGTTCCAGTGCCTCACCACCCTCACAGCAAAGAATTTGTTCCTAATACCTAATCTAAACTTACTGTCTGTCAGTTTAAAACTATTATTCCCATTGTACTATCACTCCATGCTGTTGTTAAAAGTCCCTCTCCAGCTCTCTTGCAGGGCCCCTATGGGTACTGGAAGGTTCTCTAAGGTCTCCCTGGAACTTTCTCTTTGTCAGGCTGAACATCCCCAACTCCCTCAGCCTGTCTTCACAGGAGAGGTGCTTCATCACTCTGATCATCTTTGTGGCATCCTCTGGACTTCCTCCAAAACGTCCATTTCCTTCCTGTGCTGGATTCCCACAGCTGGATGCAGCACTGCAGGTGAAGTCTCACCAGAGCAAAGGGTCAGAATCCTCTCTCTCTCCCTGCTAGCCATTCTGCTTTGCATGCAGCCCAGGATACATTTGTTTTCTAGGTTGTAAAGGCACACTCCTGGATCATACCCAGCTTCTACCCATTAGCACTCCCAAATCCTTCTCCTGAGGCTTCTCCTCTGCCCAGCCTCTATTTTGCTTGTGACTGCTCCAACTCATGCAGAATCTCAGATGAGTCAAATCTGGGGAGAAGTGATTAAGCAGCTTCCAAAGGAGAGAACATTTTTAAGGTTACCAAATGGGAAGGTCTTGAGAGCATAAAAGGGATTCCTCTTGCCTCTCTGTAATCTTGCTTCACTACAAAAATCTAGTCACTGTAACATGACTGCTTTTTCCATTTCCTTTCATTGTGAAGATTATTGCTCACAGACTGAGGCAGGGGGTGTCTGAGAAGCCAGAGGAATTATACTCTCTTAGTAAAGTGAAAGTGCAAGTTTTATCTTGACCTATGAGTCTAATTGTCCCAAGGCAAGCTGAAATATGATTGCCTTCATTAAAAAACTGCCCTGTCTGTATAAAGCAAGCATCTTGGTTGCCTCAAAAAAACCTTTCCAGGTGACAGTGCAGAAGTGACGTATTACAGAACCAGAACAGCTTTTTCAACCAGAAAGGGAATGGATAAAAATTTTGACTTGTTTTTCTGTCCTTCAGTTTCTTATGACACTGCTCAAAAATCTGTTCCCTTTTAATAGTGCAAGGCAAGAGAACAGGGTGCAGCATGCAGGAATTATTTACAGCTGCAGCCACCACAGCAGCACTGCTTGGCACCCCAGGTCACTTGCAGGTCCCCCAATGCTGCTGCTGGGTCCCCCCCTGTAGTCTCAGATGCCCTTCTGCATCCCTCTCCTGTTCATGCAGAAACACCCCAGGTAGTAGATACCCAATGAATGGATCAAACTCTCCAGGCTTACAGCTATATATTCCTGGGACCACAGCAAGGGACGGCCGTCTGTTCATTAGGCTTCCTCTCTCTTGCCCAGAGCCAAAGACAGCCAATAACCTCCATCAAGCCAAGAGGATGGGAACAATGCTTTTTTCCACCACCAGCAGGTGTTTAGATCTAGGTGTGGGGGAGGAATCCCACTGGCATCCCCTGGTGACCTGTGTAATTTTTACCAGGATATAACACACACTTCTAACACAAAACACTTGTGACTAGTTAGAAGCAAGAGAAGCTGTCAAGAAGAACAAGCTGAGTAGCTTCTGGGAGAAGTAACCAAGAGGCAACAGGAAGGCAGGAGTGGGCAAAGCCACAGCATGCAGCAAAGGTCAAGATGTGCTCCAATCCTGAAGGTGCTGGCAGGCACATCCCATTTTCAGGAAGAGTAGCACAGTAGGACCTGGTGTGAGGAGCAAGCTATCCTGATGGCTGGCCATCAAACCTACCAGGCACTTGGCAGAACAGGATATTCACCAGAATATGGGATGAGGTGGATATGGGCTGTGAAGAGGAGAGCAACTGCCTTTGCTGAGCCTTAAACAGTGTAAGGTCAAGAAACAGAGATGTTGGCAATGGAGAAACATCAACTGCATTGAGAGAGGCTTGTAAACACTAAGGGCTGGAAACCCAAGAACTGTGTGCAATAATAACCTCATCATGCAATCCACAGGGAAAAGTACATCTTTTCTTTGGGCACTAACATAGCTTGCCCTCACTATCCACAGACAGATCAGCCTGACAATGCTGCACAACTAGGAAAATGAACCCTTCAGGTATTGGTTTACTCCACAACTTCAGCTACAGTTCCTGCTTATTGTCAAGGCATAAACCAGTGATCTAACCTAATTCTTGACTTCCATATTGATACCTTTAAAAGCATTCTTTTAAACCAATTCTGATTGAGGGGTTTTCTTGAATCAATGAAGACAAAAGCAATCCTCAACAACAAAGAATCTCTTATACTTACTGTGAAAATCATGAAGGGGAAATGTAGATTTGCATTCCCCAAGTGCCCAACTGAGGAATGGTTTTTGGCAGCCTGACCACAAGAGTACTCTGGTGACAGTGTCACCTGAACCAAACAGGTCCAACATGTAGCCTTTCAAGGAGTCAGCATCAGCAGCTCACTGCCTATCAAATAGTAAAATTACAGTGAAAGCCAAAAGAACTACATCACTCCCTCAAAACTTTGTATTTCTTGCTGGAAGCAGCACTTTCAGCATCCTGATACTGAGGAAGCTGAACCTTCATTGTGGCCAGCCAGATAAGCCAACCCAATGTGGGAATGCATTTTATATCAGAAGAAAAAGTTTGCAGTGTTTACTCACTTCTTCAAATATAAAAATACAGATGCATTTTTATACCTATCTCTATCTAAAATGAAATAAATCTACCCCCCATATTTAACTGTAATTGCACATTCAACAGCTGTTTCCAGTGCCATGCTTGGCAGGAGCAGGATTATTTTCTGGCCCTCACTACCTCTTTCAGAACATACACTAAGCTGAATGGAGGTCTTCAGTCTCATACAAAAGCAGCAAAATTTCCCTGCACACTTGAAACAGGAGACAAGTCAGTAGTATCCAGTGACACCTGGATGAAACAGGTTTCTGGCTAATCAGCATACACACCACAAAACCTCTGCTGCATATGCTTGGAGTTGTGACACTAATTCAGGGAAATTTTAGTACCCAAATATTAGCAAGTAAAATGAATTCTGGCTTTGCCGAAATAACACCTTTAAATTATGTTTTATTCAGCAAAAGAAAAATAATACAAGCCTGGGCTTGTATTAGCTCATAGTGCTTCATCAGCTGACATATTTTGTACTGGCTACACAGCTACTGTATTGCAGTGGCTCACACATCATTCTCAATTTATTTTTTTCTCATACAAAACCAGCCTAAACTCACCATGAAAAGCCAAAGCATTTAAAAAAACAAGCTGAGGTGATAAAAGTCTTCCCCAAAAGGGAAATGCTCTATTTCAGAAGAGAACTCCAAACACATGCTCTGCATTTTCATTGAAATATAAATGCTGTGTAATAGAGAAGCTGTGGATGTTCCATCCCTGCCAGTGTTCAAGTCCAGGCTGGATGGGGCTTTGAGCAACCTGGTCTGGTGGAAGCTGTCCCTATCCATGATGTGGGGGCTGGAACTAAACTTAAAGAACCCTTCCAACCCAAACCATTCCATGATTCTACGATAATACAAAAGATCTAAGGAGCTTATACAAATTTCTGATTATCCTGAGTGTGTGTGAGAAACTACAGAATAACACTGGGGAGAATGAAGAAAAGCATAGTGAAATCGAGTTTCCTGATAAATGACATCTCTATTTCAGAGCAAATGGGGATGCTAAAGCACCAGCATATACCCACAGAGTGCATCCTCAGTTTTGTGGAGTCCAAAAAACAGTTCAGAATTCTGTCCTAGATGTAACTGTTACCTGGTTATTAAATAAATCAATTTATTGAATTAAACTGAAACTTGAGAGGTAGATGCAGGCAGTGTACACCCTGTGAAATGTATCACAGACCAGATTCTGCAATTCTGTTTACTTGCAAGTGAAAGTGATGTCCACTTACTGATATTCAGTGTCTTCTTTGAAAAAGAGATAGGCAGAATATTTGAAATTCGTTACAAGGAGGCCTTTGTGCAGACTACTGAAAATGCAATTTCTTTGAGAAACTAGCTCAATAAATTATATTTCTGCAATCATAACCCACGTAAAATAAAAATGAGCAGAAACAGAGTGATAGCAGGGCTAATACGGAGAACAGCTGCAAAAAATTATATGTTTTTCATTATTCCATAGGCAAATATAGACATAAGAAATCCCCATAATTTTTTAACAACTTACAAATGTGTTGTTTCCCACTCATCCACCAGAGCCTCCTAAAAGCTTGCAGAAGGCAGTAAGAATAGTGGGAAAAGCAGGACTGCGGGAAAAGGAGCTGATGGGACACAGCAGAGTGTGCAGACACTTGGTGCCCTCTCCTGGGCAAGACAGAAAGATCCTTGTTTAGCCAATTCAGAGTATGGCAATGGAAATGGGGTCTTCTACACTCTAAACTGATTTCTCAGATGAATCAAAGACACAGGTCAATCAGAGAGAAAGTTCACACATTTCCAGAGAAGTACTCAGCTGTTCAACTCCAAGTCCTGACACAGCAGGGTGTTACATCACAACATTGTTTATTATGTAACTTTTTACAATACAAACAAAAATACAGAAATGCAGTATATGAATACAGCTAAATGCAAAATGGTGATGTTTTTTCTCGAGGCCATATTCCCATTCCTAGTAAAATAAAGACTGCACACAGGTAGAAACAGGTTGGTAGTTAACTCCACAATTTTGCCTAGAAATGACCTATAAATGCATTTTCCTGCTACTTACCATAAAATGTAAAAAGGGAGTTAAAGGAAAGTTTTACTTACTGGTTCCTACCATATGAAAGAAGCTATATTCTATTTAGGAGGGCCAATATATGGAAAAATATCTATATTAAATGTTATTACAAAAAATGAAGCAGTAATGAGATCCTTCTGGCTAAAGAAGTTACTAAATGAGAATAGCATATATTTAAAGAATTCAAAACATAAAAGGGTTGTTATAAAAAGCTTAGGTGCACTGTAAGCTTACAACTTCTGTTTTTCCATGTGTCCTTTCAAACAATGGAAGTGTCAAAAATAGGGTCAACTGTGTTAGACTAAATTACATTATTGTATATGCTGCACTGAATGGAATTCTTGTATTACAATAATAGAGAAGCATTGTTTGCATCATATTATGGCAATTTAACCTCATTAAAACTGTCTAGAGTCCTGCATTTTTGATGTCCTGTAAACCGTCAAACCACCAGTACATGATTGAACAACAGTAAAAGGTTTTCTTTTGCATGAAAATGACACCTGTTTAAAAAAAAAAAAAAATTAAAAAAAGGTACTTGGACGTGTTATTTTTCCAAGCACACAACACCCTAGACAATTCAAGGAATCTCACTCTCCATCAAAATTAATAAAAATTTGTCATGCTGTTAAATCCATTACTGTGGGTAAGACTGGTGCAAAATTGGTCAAACGGATCCAACAAACACTGATGTCCAGGCTGGCATATTGGCAACTAATACATAACTGGTGGCCAAATTGATGCATTTAAAATATCTTCCCTTTCTTCTTATTCTTTTCCAAGGTTCTAAAGTGACATTAAAAAAAAAAAGGTTTGTTAAATAATGCATATATATTCTGATTTTTAAAAGAAATTATATACACCTTTTAAAACAGCCATTTTAATAGGGCTTTACTGGTTTCACCACAACGGATAAAACTTACTATGGACACAGCACTTGCACTGTGTGAATCAAGCAATGCAGTTATCACCACATTTCCCCTCCAAAGGACTAGGGGAATTAAACATTTTCATTCTCAAAGCTTTAATTCTTCATCTCCCAGGTATCTGATGCAATCTAGCAATATAAACACTTATTTTTTACACAGATATGTTTATGTGTAGGTACCATGTTTTTGCCGGATAAAATCTGCTTTAGAAGCTAATAATCTTCCCACTATTCCTGAAATATGGTCATTTGTAGCCAAAAGCAGTTCAAGATTTTTCTTGGCTTTTAAGTGACACCTCCATAGTGGTCAATGACCTTGATGGACCATTACTGTCTCAGAAATTGTCTTTGAGCAGAAAGCTACAGAACTTTTACCATGAACTGCAGGACAAGACTTCAATTTACCTGGAAGAATTCTGTTGTTCCAAAATACGTTGTTGAGCCTCCCAGTTGGCTTTCTCATCCTCAAACTGACGACGCTTTTCCTCCAATTCTTTGTGCTGTGCCTCCAAATTCTTTTTCATTTGCTCATGGCGTCGCTGCAGCTGTAGAAGATTACAGAGTCAGTAGGTGCAGAAAACACAGCAGCTTTTGGAACTGCACTAACAAACACCAGCAACTAAAGATAACTAATGCAACAAAACTATGTATTCTATTTTTCTTCAGAGAAAGTAGCTCAGACTAAAAACTCTAATGAAATAGATACTGCCAATAACAGAAACCAAAAGGTTATTAATCCCACAGCTTCATTTTACAGTTAACAGAAAAAAGCCCAAATGCTGCCCCAGTTCACAAACAGGATTTTTAAGCAGCTGTGTTTGGCAAATGAAAGAAAATTTAAAAATACTTTGGTATTTGACACAAACATTAAGCAGCAAATTGCAGAGCATTTGGGTATCATGAATAAAAGAGCAGTATCTTTGACTTTCTGTGGGGGGGAAAAAACCAAAATATTGATTTAATCCTATAGCATTAACTATATTGTGGATCTATTTAGAAAAAGAAATTAAGTGGATTAATTTATTCACTAATAAAATTAATTAGTATTATTGAGGAAGCAAATAGCATACATTCCAAAACAGAGTAAGAATCCTCTCCTGCAAGTTGATGAGACAGACTGACATTCACAATGTGCTGTCTGTGAGGATGAAAACACTTGCCAGAAGTGATTCCTTTTGGTGTAATGTTTTTGTTTTTTTTTTTTTAATTGAGTGAAATCATAGAACAATTTGGGTTAAAAGGGACCTTAAAGATCATTTAATTCCAACCTTCCTGACAAGAGCAGGGACCCAGATGCTGAAACTCCAATTGAAAAGCAATTCCAATTCTCTCAGCCTTTACTCATATGGGGTCCTCCATCCCTCTAATTGTCTTGGTGGGCCTCCTCTGGACTCGCTCCTACACATCGAAATCCTTCCTGTGCTGGAATCCAGAGCTGGATGCACAGCACTCCAGGGAAGGGTCACATCATGGTGGAGTAGAGGGGCAGAATCCCCTCTTTTGACCTGATGTCCACACTTCAGAAAAAGTGATGTATGACCTCCTCTTTCCTTACTCTCTTGCAAGACCCTGTTTTACACAAATCCTTGAAAAATGTATTTCCTTTTACACATTTTCATGTGGCACAGTCTGTTATCTACTTTTCTATATTTAGATAAATACAAAGCCATGAATGGGGAAGAAGAAAGAAGAATGAATACATAAATACATAAATACATAAAAACTGGTATCAGAGAATACACTCAGTCAAAAAGTCACCAGGTAGTACATAAAAACCAGAATTTTTTTTTCCACATAACAAGGAGAATGTGGAGGCCAGAAGTATGAAAGGGTTCAAAAAGGTTCAAGACAGAAATCAATGAAAGAATAAGTCAAGTGACTACAAAAACCATGACCCAGATAAAACACATATATGTAAAATCCTCAAATTGCTGACTGGTGTATTTTACTATTCATATCCCTATCTATTCAGTTCTCAAAAAGAAAAAAAATCTAATTGATTTTTTTTTCCTCATCCAGTATGCCTTGGCACCTTACAGTGCCTAGGCTGCCAAGCATTCCAACTACCCTTTCAAGTTTCCTCATTTTTCCTCAAATTTGGAGAGAAACTTTCTTTAAGAACTTGGACAGTTCTCTATTAGGCTTCTTGTGAGAAACTGCTTACCCAAAACTTAAAAAAACTACTTAATTTTTAAGTTTTACTTAAACTTTTAATTATAATAGTCCCTTAAAAAGATCATTTTCAGAGACCCTTGAAGCCTGTAAAAAAACTGGTTTCACTGTGAGACTTTACATGGAGATGACAGAAACTGGAGTTAAGTACCCATAAAATTTGTTCAAATGATATCAGAACATTGACAAAAACAAATCCCTGACTCTTCTATAGCCTAGTAATTCTCATTTAGGTGATGTCCTATAGGCATTGCGTCCAATTCCTGAAATACTTTTTCAATACACACAACAAATTATCATTATTGCATTAGCATATGTAAGGCATAAAAGTCTCAAGAAGAATAAGCACAAAATATTCTGAAGAAAAGGGAGAAGAAGAGGGTAAGGAAGTTCAGGAGTATTTTAACATACTATGACTGAAAATAAAAATAGAATGCATGTGAATATTAAAATTACATTTTAAGTTTAGGCTTATACCATTTCAGCAAAGGCAACAAGCTGAGAAAGAAGAATGGTATTGTCTTTACACATATAAACCAATGTGGAATCAATTATGTTGCAAAGTCTTGGCAAAAAATCCCATCTCTACACTTGTTCAGCCTCAAGTTATATTGGTGTTTAAAACATTTTGATTACCTCAGCTTCAGAGTCCTTCAGTTTCTGAACTTTTTCTTTGACTTTCATCTCAAACACCTGTTCCATTTCCATTTCCATTTTTTTCATTTTGGCTACATGCTCCCTCCTTTCCTCCTCCATCTGTGCCAATGGGCTCCTGCCATAGATCCAGAAGAAACAGTTAGCTAATAAGAACTTTTTTCCTGTTTGTTAGATTAGGGTATCTGGAAAAAGCGAGATAAAAATGCTGATGCAGTAAGAGAAACACAATGCTGTAGGCACTGATAGCTTAAATTCAATTTGCATTACTATATTAACTGTTTAGATGAGGTTTATTCAAAATGATATTTCATACTATGTCTTTTCTTCCCACACAATTGATTTACACTACATTTAGGTTAACAGAAACTCTTGACTTTCTATCTGTAGAACCATCTGGTCATAGGAAGAGAGGAAATCAATGTTATAACAGAAAAAGAAAATCACCATCTTCCAAGTGATCTTCATCCATCTTTTTCTTTCCCATAATTCAAATATATAAAAAAATTAATGGATATAATAAGAAAATTAGGAGCTCTGCAGGCTAAAGTCCTATTTTCTCTCCAGATCTTCACTCTTTACAAGTGAGCCCAAGAGACATTTAACATTACAACTGTGTTGAATGCTCTGGTCATAGTTTTGAAGAGAGATCAGCTTAAAAGTTTGGGCAACTGAACATCAGTACTTCAAATTGTTAGTTGGAAGGTCTTCCTTCAGAAAGCTATTAATAAATGTAATGTATAAAAATATTGTACATTAATTTTTCCATATACTTTATGGTATACTTTCCTGGATTGACACTTACTGGATTTTTAAAGCTGTATAAGCCTGCTATCCATGTTACAGTGATTTGGGTTTTAAACAGTAAGTTTCACTGCAAATATCTAATAAAAAACCATGATGATTGAGATCTACTGATGATTTCTACAGAGTTTTTTTAAGACTCTGCTGCTCCACAAAGAGCAATCAAAACCAATCACTGACCACTTGTTTCAGTTTTGAGTATCTATGGCTTAAAAGGACAGAGTTTTAACTATTGTGTTGGCAAAAACGAAGAACTGATTATATTTGGAATTGTTACAATCAATCAGCAGAGGATGCCTAATGTATGCATTAAACTGAATCTGAATTAATAATTGCAATGCTTGGACTTGTGAGTAAGATGCTGTATAATATGCAAAAATGAAATAGATCTTCAGTTCAATTTTTTCTTCAGTCCTTCAAAAGGCCAACTACTGGCAATCTTTTACAGGGAAAAAATTTATGGTTAAACATAGGTGAGGTACAATAATGCACAAAAATACTAAGGAAATGAAAGAAGAGATGAGTAGCAACATTTGTGGAAGTTAAGCATCTGTCAAAACAAGACTATTTTCTTCTAGAGATGTAAAGTTCTCAAATGCATCTGCTCTTCAAAAATTAATCTACAAAGTAGAATAAATATTGAGGAATCACTGCTGCAGTTTTAACTTGAAAGGGGTGCAGAACTGTTCTTTGATTGCAAACTTAGTAATCCAATGGGGATGTCATGCAATCTGTATTTAAGAAAGTGGTAGAAGTAAGTCTGCACAGAAAATTGGATTAAGCTGACAAGGAAGCATTTACAGCTGAGAGCTTTACAACATAGGTTACAACTGGTTTTGTTAGGTCCTAAGCATATGACACAGGTAAGAGCACATCAGCCTGTATTTTTCAGGACAAAATTATACAAGGGATTTAAACAACAACAACAACCAAACAAACAAACAAAAAACATACACAAAAAAAAAGAGCTGAAGGAAAAAAAAAACAAACACATACCACTAAACAAAGATATAAAATGTAAAACATATAACTGATTTCAGAGGATATGTGTTCTAATAACAGTCCTTGACATTATTCTGCAAAAATTAAAAATTGTTCTAGATATGTGCAAAGTAGAACCTCTGCAGGCAGGTAGTAAGATAAAATCATGGTCAGAAATTATTAAAGTTACTAAATCCCCAATTCAATGAGGAACTGCAAATTTACAGCTAAGGATAAAAATTCCACTAATTCTTTATAAGCATCTATATAAAGATGACTGAGCTATGGACAGAAAGCAGGGGTATTCCATAATTTATGTACTTCCAGCAATTCTTGAAATTTGACCAAATTTGACTTGCATCTTAGCCAAAAGTTTTCTACAGAGGATGGGTTTTTACAGAGGTATTTGTCACTGTAAGCATTTATAAATTCTTAAAATTTACAGTAGCACAGCTTTAGGGAGAAAAAACCAAACCAACTGCTAGTGGAAAAAACAATGCCAGGAGCAAGGTATCAGGAAACTGTTTTAAATTTGAAACACCAAACCGTGAAATCCTCTTTGTGTTTATAGAATTTTTGTCTTTAAGTTTTTTGGAAAAATTTAAATGACCACTTACATGCCTTCAACTGTGTCAAATCTAAAAAACAAAAAATACAGAGGCTTAGCTTAGCATGCTTAAATAAAACCACAAAACTAAAAAGCAGTAATTAAAAAAGTAAATTCAATATTATTAGATTTCTAAAGCTAATTATGTGCTCCCCCAAAAGCAGATTTTTCATACTAAAAGGAAAAACTGTTAGTTAAAGCTAGCTATATTTATTTCAAATGCAGTTAGTTGATCACTATATCATGTCAATATTAACACAGATTTGATGTGCTGATGCTTTCAGGAATAGTTTTCCTACAACACCTATGCTTTAAAAAAGATTTTAAATGTTTTAGTGACATGAACAACCACTTGCTCTAAAGTTTTTGGAAACCAGTGTCACCTAGAGGCTTATCTCCTCGTTTAGAACCTGTCAGCTAGCAGAGCCAGGGTATTGAACGCCCGGGAATGTTCAGACGCTGCAGGAAGAGCACTGGGCTCCACGGCCAGCAGAGGTCTCAGCGGCGGTTCGGCTGCAGCGCCACCACCCCACCGGGACGCTGCACTCAGCGTGCCTGGGCTCGGCGAAAAACGGGCTGCAAACAAGCTCCCATCTCACCAGCCTCTCACATGGGCTTTATGGCACTGGAGCCGCTTCATAGAATGCGCCAAGAATACAGGCAAAAGGACAGCTGGAAGTGGTCCAGGTTTAGCAGTCAGAGAGACTAGAACATTGTGCATTTTGTTACCTTGGATCGACAATAGATAAGACCCATCTTTACGATGTATAATATGACTTTCAATAAAAATAAGATTTTACATTTAAATTCACTAAAGATGGCAACTTCATACAGCAAACAAAAAAGATTTCTCAAATTACAACATCTGAATTTCAGAGCAATTGCCAATTTTCTCACATGCCACATAGTATACAAGTGAAATTACAATTACCACACAATTTAAAGAGACAAGTTATCTACATATGTGAAGACTATTGCGACATTTTATTTTTTTTAATGACTAGGATGATATTGAAATTTTGAAAAATCAGACTAAACCTAAAATACAAAAAAAAAAATCTCCATAACCATGGAAGATACATGCTTTGCATTGTCCCTAAGTAAACAAGGTTCACCAAATCAAAGGAAGCAAATCAGAGTTAAAATTATTAACTGGACAAAAAAATTCATCTGTACAGTATTATTAAAATTTGTAGCATATACTTCTATTTGTTTTTACATCAGCATTTTTGACCAAAGAAATATGTCAACAGCTGCATGAAAAACTGAGATCTGTTAGGATCATAAAAATACAGCTGTTTAAATGTATAAAAGGTCAATCCAGCCTCCAACAGCCGCCAGCAGGAGATACTTTTGGAAAAGTACAAGCACCACTGCATGTCTCCTAGTATGTCTGCCCACCCAATCTCTCAAAAACCAGCAGTTCAGGAGTTTTCAGAGCCAGAGGGTGTATCTGTGTTTAACCAAATGCTTGTAATACCACCAGACAGCATCAGAGCATGTCTCTATTCTCACACAAAGATACAGGATTGATCTCCCATGCAACAATCAATACTGCCCTAATTTGAGACAAAAAGACACTTCTTTCAAACGGCCAGCAGGCAAGCACAAAATTCCTAAGGGGAGGCACAGATAAACTGTTAATATCTGTTCCTGCCCCTCAGTTTCCAGGAGGCACATGATTATTAGGAAGATGCTTTCTATGCTGTTTCAACTATACTAGATTAATAAACCCAAAAGTTACAAAATATACTGAAGTCAAAAAAGCATGTTAAAGCTTAAAAAAAACAAAAACCAAAAAAACAAAAAAAAACCCCAAAAAACAAAACAAACAACCAAAAAAAACCCTGCAAAAAACAAACAAAAAAAAAAACAAAAAAAACCAAAAAAAAACCCAAAAAACAAAAAAAAAAAAACCCCACAAACCTCCCCCCCGCTCGAAAAAAGCTGCAACTCAATGTATGGTTCAGGTAAAAACAGAAAAATAGCATCAGCTGCTTCATAACCAGCACAGGCATTCAAGAATTTCATGTCACCCTATGTTCTGGGAGACAAACTCACAAAATGTTCAAAATAGTCTTTGTGAGTTTGGAATACACTTCGCCATCTTTCAGATAGCTGAACCAAACTGCAATTATTTACTCATTCTCTTGAACAAAAAAAACCAAACCAAACAAAACCCTGACAGCAAAGAGCACCAATTGTATTTATTCATCGCTGAACTGCAGTACTGCAGTGGTCCAAGCAACAGATTTCTAATGGAGAAAATAGTTCCAGAAGGCACATTCACCTGGAAATATTCAGGACAGAACAGTAATCTGAAGTGACAGGAGATGCAAAGTGAGCATGCTTCAGAAAGCAAAGTAATTCCAGATCCTTATAGTGGTAGGTTCTGGCTCAAAAAGAAGTATCAGGAGTGCTATCAGAGTGGGGTGGAGGGGGGAATGAAGGTCACAGAGTTTTGAAACCTACTCAAAGATGTATTTTTGTATAAAATAGCAACTCATTGTGCCTATAAGATGGGAATTAAAAAAAAAAAATTCAAATAGTCACTCTCTTGTTATTTTTAAGAATGCAGAATAACCAGTCCTTACATGGATGAGATAACACATTGAGCTTGTAGCTGCTAACACAAATCTAAGCAGGCACAAAAATGGTCAAAGTGTTGTCCCTAAAATTCAGATTTGCCAAAACCTAAGAAAAATATACAAGATTTTCAAAGGTATGTAAGAAACCCCAGTGTTCAACAACACACTCACAGAAAAATGTAAACAACTTCCTCTGATATCCCAAATAACAACATAGGAAAAAGTTTCACTTCCCAGTACAATAATAGCAAATAATAGTACAGTAAAAAGTACAGTAATAGCAAGTTAGAAGTCCTAGAGAAAATGCAGAATTTTCTCTTCTGCACTCCTATTACTACATTTTCACCTGATATACTTGCTACATGCACTCATACGAGTCAGGGATAACATGATGGCAAGAAATACGACAGTGAGAAAAGTAATCATAATGTTATGGACACATGTATTTGAAAACTAGTATTTTTAAGACTTGACCTCATTAGAAACTCTACTTAAATGCAAGTAAACTTCTGAAGAGTTGCTATAACAGACACAAACTATTAAATTTTTTGTCAGTGCTGAGCAGCGAAGTCTCATGTAGACTCACAATAAATGAAACTAAATCACATCCACTTAAATCATTCCCTCAACATCTAAAGCATTAAAAGAGTGTAGAATAGACATTTCTTTAGTGAAAAGTGGCATTGTAGCTGTCATATGGATGCAAATAGCAGGCATTTCCAACTAATTTCAGGGATCTTTTTCAGGAAGAACATCTGTAACTGTGTATACCATTAGCTGAAAAGAATAGTACCCTATGTTTTGATTGAGAAATTCATACTTAAAAATAGTACAAAAGAGCACCATTAATTATAAATTAATCACTAATTACTGTTGATGCAGTTACTACATGCAGAGCAGGATATTTGAGTGTAGCTATTCTCAAATAGCATTATACAATTCAGATTATAGTAGAGCCTATTTAAAAGTAGAGCCTACTTTTAAATCTTTCAATAACTTCATCAGGTAGGCAAAAAACTTCTTGTCAGAGGTAATAAACATGACATATCAGAGTTGGAAAAAACAGCTACAAAAGCCCCCAAACACTGCATTGCAACTCCCTTCTCACAAAAGATAATGATGTTACAGTAATTCTCCTAGCATGATATGCAGCCAGCCATATGAGTAGCCAGAGCAGCATTTCAAAGATGACACTAGCAGGTTTGCTTTTTTTGAGTTTCTAAGCAAATATTAACCCATTCTTCTCAAAAACATCCCTGACACAGAGTATTGACCACTCATGCAGAAGAACCAATAATTCCACAAGGAACATACAAACCAAAATAGAAACTAATGCATAAAAACTTTGCAGTACCAGTGAAAATACATCTGAGAGTAAATGTAATAATTCTCTTCAAAACTGAATCCGTTATTTCACATGTTCAGTGAAACTAGTGTAAACCTTCTTGAAATAGGAAAAAACCCAAATTACAAGTAAACAAGAGGCATACAGTTTCAGACACAGCAGAGAGGCAATGACTGAAGGTTATATACATACAAACCCACCAGCACTTCTCAAAAAACCCCAAACCAAAAATACCACCACACATTCACAAAACAAGTCAACAAAAAAAAAAGGAGTAAAAACATTAAAGTGCAATACAGCCTTAACAGGAACTTACTTTGTTAGCTGCCCTTTATTTTTGTTGTTGTCAACACCGTTGTATGTAACAGCTGCCAGTTTTCTGCTTCTGTAGTTCTCATAATGTACATTGTTAGTGACATCCTTCAGGTCCTGCATATGAGTTCTGTCAATAAGAGTAATTTATCAGCTTAGTGCACAAATACAAAATACTATCTGAAAAATCAGTCCCTCTTCATTCTGCAGGTTGTCTTGAATTAAATTATATTCCTCCAATAATGTCCCATTCCCCACAATGTTGTTAACTCTGCCATTTAAATTGGAGCTGTCAAGACAGCAAAGGCACAGAAATATCAGATTATTTTTCACCAAAAGGTTGCAATATTCCAAACACTAACTTAGAGGACCAGTCTTTGGAAAGTTTGAGTTCTATGGATAAACTTGAAGGTATTTGATAGGTAGATAAGAAAACTGCACATTACCACTGTTGTAGGTGAGAAAAAGAATGGCAAGACACAACAAACCAGAACTTCCTAGCTTCTATCTTTTAATTCTACAAAAGCTAAAAGTTAGGTTCAAGACTAACCTAAAAGCATTCACTTCTTTTCACAATTTTCCATTGTCAGCCTGGAGAAAAGCAAAGCCTAAGAATCAAACTAACAGTTTTTACAGCAGATGTCACCTAGTGGACTGGTGGGAGCACAGGAGTCAGCACCTAATACAACAAAGCACAGGCAGTCTTGCTTTAGGTACATTTTCAGTGCTAAAGTTTTTAGAAAATGCCTACAACTAAGTACATATCAGCACTACAGCAAGCAGTTATCATAAATAACAAATTTAAAATAACTGTTTACAAGTAAAAATAAGGGAATTCATATGAACTCACTATCTCAAGTTCTTTTTTTTCCAGTATGGCTTCCCAATCTCTCAGGCATACCACTAAACTGATGTTACCTGTCAGTTATTTACCTTATCAACATGTTCCTCAGAATTGTGAAGTCACAGTGTTCACCATTTTCAACTGCAAGAAGAAGCAAGCTTTTGTTAAGATGTCAACAAAAATCTGTACATTACACAGAAGATGTCACCCATCTACATTCATCGCAAAGACAAATTACTCCCATAGTCCTTCCTTACTCAAACAACAGAAGGAATGCATTAACGTAACTATATTAATGTGTCTTACTAGCAGAGTTTCTACATCCCCTAAGCCATACTGGCAAACTATACTCCCAGTCAGTGCAGCAGAATGAACTACCACAATATAAGCACAGTTTTGCCCGTTTAAAACTGTTTGATCCTTTGGCTGTCTGCTAGCACAGTTGTACAGGGATCAAGACACTCAGCCTATTTGTCCCTGCCCAATAAATTGCAGAAGTCTTAATTTTAATTTTAGTATGGATTTAGTTCTTCATTAATGAAGCAAAGGAAGGTTGTGTACTGAATTTCATGCACTCATCTACAGATCAAGAGAGAGCTGGCAGCTGTCATTAGAAGCCACCTATTCCACCATGCCTATCATCCCACTGAAGCAGAAAAGGCTGATGCTGTGAAAGCATTTCCCTGAGAGATCATGAAATGACACTGGAGAAAAATGCACACTCCAGAACTCCCTGATGTGCAGACAGAGAAAGCAACACACAAAGCTCTTAGCACACACAAAAGCAAGGCACAGGGCAGGTTCCAATGTGCCTCTGAAGTAGAGACAGACATTTTCATGGCAAGGAGGGGAAAAAAACAGGATGAAGAAATTAAAATAGCCCAAGTAAATTCAGTGAATTCTACAGAAAAATGCAAAACACTGCCACTTTGTGTGTTCATTCTTTCATCTGCACTCCTGCAGTATTTTATTCCATGGTTTTACACAGACTGGTAAATTCCGCTCAGATGGTACGTGAAGTTGTACTTTCAAAAAAGCATCATCTCTGTCATTACCTGATAGACTGAAAGTCACTCCAAGAGGTTCCTTTTAGTTAGGCTAGCTCTTCCCTTCCAAAAGTCATATAATTGCAAACATGAAACCTTCCAGAAGTTTGTTTTAAAATAAATGACACCATTTTGCACATCTCCAAATGCCAATAGAAGAGCCTGAAATAAAGCTTGATCTTTTCTGATGCAGCTGGTTTTTACTTTCTGACAAATCTCATTTCCTGCCAGACATGCACTTCAGAGTGTTACAGCATTCCTTTTTAAAACACTGGTCCATACACTCCTTGTTGATTAGTTTTTTTTGGTCTGTTTTACACTGCATCCAATTTGGATCCAATTGGAAGGCAGAAGTAGTGAGGAAAAAAATAGTCTATTCAATACATACACACCAAAGAAAAAAACTCAATGATCATGGAAAAAAGGTCCAATAGTGATCGCTTTACTACAGAGCATGGTGCAAGTCATGCCATGTGGCATTTGAACTAAATGAATGGCATTACAGCACAAGAAATGGCTGCCAGAAGAACATGCAGTTATCTTCAAGTCTCAATAGCAATAGAAAGTAAGTTTTAAACAAATTTTAAAAAGTAAAAATAAAATTAAAGGGACTATTTATTACCAGGTACCTTTCTGTTGCTACACCCTTTAAGCATCTGAGCACTTAAGACTCAGGTATTTTGGGAAAAATTGTATTTATGACAATTTAACTGATCAAATTAATATTTATAACGTGAATGCTCTAGAACGAAGAATTTAATTAGTTTTAGATTAAGATAATTAAGGTTAAAAGGCTAGAAAACAACAGTAATTTAACAGTTTAACAACTGTAATTTAAATCATTACCAGCAATAAATTACTACAGGTTTTACAATTTCTCATTGAAGCTTTTATCACTAGAAATCTGCTTGCTAAGTTAGATATTGCTAGAACCTTCACCTTGTTCCAATATTGTCAAAATAACAAAATGATATATTCAATTAATTTCCAGATGAAAGACCATTCAGATTAAGCATTTCAAACACAGAGTCATGTCTAGTAAGTTTTAAATGGATTAAAAAAATCACAAGAAAGCCTTACCTTCTGCAACACCCCATGGGTACTGCCTTCCTCTAACTCTCTTGCCATTGACTTCAATGATCGTATTACTACCTACCACAGCAAGAGGTAAACGGTCCTACAAGATAAAGTATGACTTTAAAAAACAAAATCTGCTGCCAAAACATACTGAAAGCATGCCCATGTATCAACCTGATGTAAGCTAGGTCACTGCAGTGTAACACTGCAATGCAGCTAACCCAAAAGTGAAAGAATAGTGATGTTTATTGACCTCTGCCCAGTTTAATGACGACATATATACACACACCCCCTCTGAATTCCTTATGCTGCTGGATTCTGTAAATCTAGTTAAGGAACAGAAATTACTGTTACTTGGTAAGCTAAGCAAGAGGCAGACCATTTCCTGTTTACCCAACTGCACAATATTTACAAAATCACACACCCATTGGCTACAAGGGCTGTTGCTTTGACTGGATCTTGTACCCAGTTTTTAAAGATTTGGCAAAGAAGTACTTCAAGTTCTTGTTTTCAGCTGAACTGAAAATGCCTCCAGTGTAACAAGCAACAAAGGAGCAAAGAACAGCTTCAAGGGGCAGAAAGGGACAGAGTACAAAGCTCAGTATCCTGTACTTTTGTCTTTGCTTTTATTCTGCTCTTCTCTAGGCTTAGTCCCAGAATATCTTCCATTTTTTGTCCTATTTGTATTTATCTCTCCTAGGAGATTTACCCAGTAAAGAAAAAATTTAAAAGCTCTTACAAGCTGTTATAGCTACTGAACAAACAAAGCAAGGCTCAAGAAACATACACAACATGGACTCCAACATCAAAGAACAAACGAAAACATGAATAAACTAAGATTAAGCCTTTTAACAGTCTGACAGTCCTTTTGATTTTCTCTAGTAATTTATCTCCATTAAGGTTTCAGTGTATCAATCAGCCAGAGAGCTATTAGCTGTAATAACTGTGTAGCACACACTTCATGCCACTGTACACCTCTGTCTGAAAGGTGTCTTGCCTCCCTCAAAGCTCAGAATCAAAAAAAGAAAAAAAAGTGGTAGTCTGTGGAGGGTGGATAGAAGTCAAGTAAGGATGAATTTTAAAAAGTGATCCCTAAGAGTTCACTAATGAACATGTGATCCACTGTTCTCATTCTGAATTTTAGCCATTGAAGGACTTAGATGACTTAAAAATGTCATTCATTGCTTCTCATAAGGAACACTGAGCCTTAGAACAGCTTTACACCTGATTTCTATTTTCTAAACAATTTGGTGGGCTCTTTATTGTGGACTGAAAACTTTTCGAACTCAACCCCCTCTTGCCCCTCCATAAGCACTTTTACAAAAGAAAATTAGTTTACCTTTATCTTTTTAACAATCTTATTTTCTTCTTCATCATCTGTTTCTGGAAATTCATATATTTTAATTTTGTGTTCTTGGATTTCTTTCATTATCTGGAAACAAAATTATTATTTGTTTGAGGATTTCATACTTTATAACAGCTTGATTTTTTTTGCTGCAGTCTGATTCTCCTCCTCTTGTTAAATAAGTATAACCTTTAAGATTAAGGCAACTTAAATTACAACATAAAACTTGCATATGTTTAACACCTTCAGGCGACCCCTAATAGGAATTCTACCTGCATAGAATTAGGTGCAAAACCTAAAATAACAGACAGGTCTTGCAATTGGGTCCCTTAAAAAAACCCAGATACCTGAATAGATAATTGCAGGCACATTTATCCCTTTGACTTCCCATAATGGCTACTGCTGCCACTCATATTCTTTTCTGTTTCTAACATATCTGAGCATCAGTTGCTTGAAGCAGGACCACCTGCCTATTTTAATAGAGCTTGTCACTGATGGACTAACTCTAAGAGTTCGCAGTCTTGAAAAACATCTGCAAGCAATAATAAAAATTTAAGAATAACTGAGAGCATCATCAATAAAATGATTGTGCTGTTTTGATGCTCTATTTGTCTGAATGATATTTTTAAAAACAAGCTGATTAGTTTTGCAGAATTTTAAGACAGAAAAATATTAGACCATTTAGCTGACAGCTGCACTGCAAAGCCAAGGGGAATATTTCTGGCTCATGGGTTTGCAGTCTTAAGAGAAGTTAAGTTTCCAAATCATGCAAGGACTTGTTTTTAAAGTTTGATTAGGGAAAGTCCCCCCTATTTAACATCCACTCATTGATAAAGCTGCTTATATATTTAGAAATATTCTGTGTACTACCACTTTTCCTTTCATATTGTCATCTAATTTTTAATCTTATCTAATTAAATCAAGAGTTTTACACAGACCACCTCTTAATGCCACCTTATTTTCAGAACTCTGTGTTCTTCTAAACTAGGACTAGAACTAGAGTTCGACAAAACAAACTTTGTCGTGTCTTGTTCTGGGTCCTCCTTGTCCTCTTCATATAATACTACAAAGCTGAACTGTTCTACCTTGACCATATTGCTGAATATAAAACAAACCATCTGTAGACCCTCACAGCAAATATATTCTACAAATACAAAGACATTATATCAGTTGTATCAATGTTAGAATCATCTCAACATCTTTAAAATTTATTACCATGCCCAAGAGTGAACAGGTCTACTGATACCTGAGGTATCTTTAATAATTACAGTGCATCAACATGGAAGTGAATACCACAATTCAATCAGTAATACTGTGACACTGCTGAATACCTTCTGTTTTTTAACACACTTCTGTTAGGCACCTAAATCTTGAAAGCTTCTTTCTTCCCATACTGATTTTTATCTCAGCAGTGAATTATTTCATTTGCCAAGAAACATACTATGCTTGAAACCTCTTCCCCTGAGGACAAAAACAAGATTATTTCACCCAGAACTATAATTATATCTGGAGACATAAATTACTTAGCTTAGCTGTCTCAAGTTATTGCTTCAGGGTTTAAACTTTGTATGTAAGTTAAATCTCAGCATTTCCATAGGGATCAACTTCCTAAATTATCCTATGTTGCAAATACTAATTTTTCAACTCACCTGTTTTTTAAATTGTTGGCATTCCTCGGGTGTAAGTGTGTCTGCTTTGGCAATAAGTGGAATGATATTCACTTTTTCATGCAGGCGCTTCATAAATTCTATATCCAAAGGCTTAAGTCTGAAATACAGCATTAGAGCTTTGCAATTAATATTAATTAAACAAGATTGTACAAATGATGAAGTTTGTCCTGACAACTACTCTTAGTACACTGATTTATGAGTGACAGACGACTGAAAATGAAAAGGCTACCTGCAATTATCACAGGAAATCTTCTAAATTGTATAATACAAGAGGAATAAGTGGCAAGTTAATATTACTAACAGTCATGATTCTTCTACTAGCTGAAAGTACACTCATTTAAGCAAGAGATAAGAACTCTCCTATGAAGGTAAAGTTTGTGTCATTAGCTGGAAGGTAATCCCACTTAAAGCATGACTGATAAGAGCTCACAGTTGTGAATTGTACTCTGTTCACACATCCAGTTGCAGGTTCTGAAAGCCATGTTTCAGTATACTTCTTGAAAGTGGGCTAGGAGACTTTTCTTTTTAAGACCTTAAGATTCCTGAAAATGGTTACCTCTGTGGCCTATGTACAAATGAATTAGAAAAATCTCATCTCTAAATTGGTATGTAAAACAAAAAGACAATTACGAAATTGGTATGTAAAACAAAAAGACAGTTATGAAAGTGGATGACAATGGTAGTGGCTGCATGGTAGTATATTCACCATCTAAGTGGATCAAAGTGGTCAGTATTTCCTGTTTCCTGAAGTAAAACTTGAGAGAGGTTTTGATGCATTAATGATAGCAAGTTAATCAGGCTTAAAGGATTCACTTAGAGGATTTAACAAGATTATTCTTCATCTAAAACAAATTAGTATTAGGAACATTTAAACCAGATTCATTTGATATTGAAATTTCTGAAAACCATACATATAAGAATGAAGAAAATGTTCAAGAACACATATTAAACTTCATTTTAACATTTTCTACCTGTCACTGATTTCACCAGTTCTCAACATGTGTCCATTAAATAGCTAACATTAAGCACATCTATATTATAAGCACTTTTTTGGTTATCCATTCACCTTAATATGTGCTTTCCCTCCGCTTCCTTAAAAAAGCTACATAGGGCAACAACACTTAGTTGAAGGGCAGCTGCCAAAGCAGTTTTTCATAAGGTCCACTTACCTAAGGACTTGAGAGTTTACAGTGGAGACTGAAGCAGGAAAGCTTTACATAAAAAAACCAAAATTGCAGAAAGACTTTGCCATCATCACCCCAATTCACTTACTTGGAAGGCTCTTTCTGCCCCACAATTCTCTCCCCCCAGCTTCCACAGAAACCAATTCAATCATTTCACATGTTTATGGCAACACTAGCTAAAAATGGTGGGTTGCATTACATGGAAGGACCTTAAATGGTTAATTTTTTTTTTTTTTATTTATAAAGCAGGCTTTTACAAATGTATTAAAAGCACAAGTAGAAGTTCATCTGCAAATGCTTTAATTCAGTGTAAACATAATTATGCATTAAGAGTGAAAAGGACACTACTTGTTGGGTTAGATGTGTTGCTGTCTGCAGAGGAAACAGGAGCAAAGACTGTATCACCACAAAAACCAGGTAGGAAGTGAGCTCTGTCCTTTCAGAGAGGGCAGCATCTTAAAAGAGGAAATGAATGCTAAAAACAGCACCAATTTTCTTCATTAACTTCCTTATTGAGATGACAATTTTAAACATTTATTCCAGGAATTGAAAAACAGTATACAAACCTAGCAAAATTTTACACCTTTTTCTCCCCTAAAAATAACATTAAATACCTGCACAAGGAATATATTTTTGCAGTTTTTAGCCTCACAAATTTAGTGACCAAATCTTAATCCATCAGAAACATTACTCTTCTTTTTCCTTATGAACAATTTTTATCTCCCACTAATTTAGGAAATTCTGAGAGATACAGAGGTGTGGAGGGAAGATATGTTTTTTGAAGAATCAGAAAATTAGCTCAGAAATGACTAACACAAGGAATCATCTTACTTTTGTTTTAATTATATTTTAGATTTTGCACACTAGTAAAATGGTAGTCAAGAATTCAAATGTTTGCATTTAAAACTGACATGCATGTTGAGCAAAACTGGCACAACAAATGTGCCTGTTGAACAACAGCAAAATACTTAATAAAGGCAAGTCTACATAAGAAAAACTCCACCCTCTGACATTTCTTTCCCTATTTGGAAGTATATGTACAGTTCAAAATTATTAGACTCATTCCAATGCTAGCTACAGAAGCCAAGTATAACAGCTGGCATTTTTTACTGCCTGAGGAATACTCTTTAAATTCCTTCAGCACTACATTCAACAAGTTTTACTGGTTTTGACCTACACAATAGAATAGACTTATCTTCATCTCCTGGTTTTGAAGGTGTAACTCAAACATCTTTGACAAATTTAATCGTGATACCATGATAAAAAGATACAGTTTCAGATAGTTAATCCGTACCTAATACAATGCAGTTCTCGCTGTCTACCACTAGATAGAAGTCTGGTCAAGTGAAAACTAAGCAGGATGGAAGATAACATAATGACTGAAAAAAATCTACAATGCCTATAGCAGAATTGCCACTAGACAAAATACTACGCACCAAGTGAATTATGGCATGCTTATAAGGAAGCATGAAACTTCCCATCTTCAATTTACATTAATGGGAGGAAGAATGGAACAGAAAAATCCTATTGTTTGATATGTGAACCAGTTTCTTCTAACGTGATCCAAAGACATACAGATCACAAACAGACCTGGCACTTGTGAATGCCTTTGTATTTTTCATTGCTAAAATTCTATTTCTCTTCTTATGCAATTAATGTGCACTCATATTTTCTGGTGTTTGGCTTGCTAATGTTTGACAAGCCAAAGTAAACTCATTTCGAAATAAAGCATTATCTGCAGGCCATTAAGAAAATCCGATTTGAAACTCAGATTGACAAATTTGGATAATTATCTGAGATAAGAGAGAATGAAAATATAAAATACACTAATACAAACCCATGTCCCGAAGGAGCAATGAAGTATAAACAACACTGCACTCTATTATCAGGCATCTGGCGTCTGTTCACTCGAGATTCTGCATTCAGGTAGTCCTCAAATTTACTGTCAATGTAGTCAATAACTGGCTGCCAGCTGCAGAGATTACATGAAAAAAAACCTGTAAGTTACATTATTTACATGAAGAAACATTGTTTTGCTAAGAAATAGATGTTCACAATTTCCCCACAGCTTGGGGTATTCTGTTTTGCTTATCATTTACTTTTTTTAAATTAAGATACTTCTACACTGCAATTAACCAACTCCTCAATCTAAAATTGAGTTACACGGTTCTGAAGATACAGTATGTGAGTCCACTGAAAAAAACCTTTCAAACACAACCACCTTCATTGTAAAATCACTAAACAGATTACTTAGGAAGAGTAGCTAAAGGAATATGCTTCACTGATCACATCTTGTGACAGCACAGAAGACAGGTCTGCACCCTGCCTATGTGGATAAAGAGCCAAATGCACCATTCAGTTTAAGGGCTGACTTCAAACAAGTCATAAAAGTTATATAGATCATATAAAGTTATAAGGGACTTGGAATTACAGTAGTTAGAAGTTTTCAGTTAAATGAAAAGTTTAAAAGTGTTAGTATTTTAACTGAATATTGAAACCTGCATTTTAAAATGTGTCAAGGTATTATATCTCATACACACAAGAAATGCAATGCAGAATTATCATGAGATAACATACAAAGAATGTCTTACCAATTACTATTATCCACAGCATCTCCAAATCCTGGTGTATCAACTATTGTAAGTAGTAACTGAACACCACCCTCTTTGATTAAAACTTTTGACTGCTCAACCTGTAAAATGAATACAGTAAGATCAAATTGTTAGCAGTTTACTCATCTATCTTAAACACTGGGAAAAGCATTCAATGAATAAGAAGTCTGACAAAGAATTGCTAACTTTCCTGCTTCAGAGGTAAACTTTGTCTGTGTTTTGCTTATAAAATCTCAATAATTTTAAAATAAAAAATATTTTTAAAGACAAAGGTCATTATTTAAATAAAGTCAATGATAGAAGAACCTTATAAGTATATGGGATATCTTAATATTTAAATTCCTGATTAAACAGGCATTTAATTTGATAGAGTTGCACACTTTGGTCACTTCAAAGAAAATGACACTTTTTAAAACTAACCCTCCCGGCACGCACCTTAGACATTTCTAGTCCTCTTAATGTATTTTTAAGAATACATTTACTTTTCAGCTAGCATAATGGCTGGGAATGGAATCACAAAGTGATTGTTTCCTATTACAAACAAAATTACATGGCAAAGTAATACAATCTGGCTGCAATCTGCTGAGCTAGACCTCATGTGACTGCAATGACTGGGTTCCTGTTAGCTCAAGTCGCTGATGGAAACCTGCCTCAGGAGGCAACTACATCAGCACAAGGAATGATGTAAGATCTGGGTGTGACTTCATGCCTTCAGTTGTGACCACCCATCTGCAACATAGTTCAGGCAGCTTGCAGTGAACCTGTCATCAAAAAGATTAAGCATGTCATGACAGACAAGATCTAGGCTAAGCACCACATGGACTGCTACTCCCCTCTTCCTACTAATATTTCAGTAATTACTGATATTGCCAATGTCAGGTCCATCTGCCCTGAGAAGGTGCTGTACACCACTGTCCTATCAAGTGAGATGCACAGCAGTATGAAATAATGAACTCAATGTTGGCTTCTTTCCAATTGCTCAGACATTTAATGATCCTTTTTTTCCCTGATATTAAAACAATTCCTATTAAAGCACTAGTGACACTGTTTTCTAGATATGGATTCAAGAAAACAGCCATGTAAGCCATTTATCCAGAACCACAAGAGAGCTGAATGACTCTAGGTAATGCCACCTTGCTACTCATTGCTTAATGTTTCTTAAGCCTCACAAACCCTAACTGTGGAAGGAAAACAAAGTTCTATTTATAATAAACCATATCTGGATGGTCTCTTGACCAGCTCAAGATTTGAGAGATATCATATTAACGCTTCTTAAGTTCTTTCACGTTCCTAATTGTTATGTAAGTAAAGCAGACTCCCACAACCACACCTGAACCTTGTTGCAAACACTGCAATCACCACTTATGTGATGAAATGTAAATCCACAAGATAAACTAACACTGCAGAAAGTCAGACTAAATCTCTCTTGCACAAGCAAAACACTGATTCCAATTCAGAAGAGAATATGTAGAATCACAGAAAACAGTAACTACCTACAAAGAAAGCTTCATATTTTACCTCAGTGCATGAAGGATGTTGTTTTTATTTACTCATCAGTAGAGATCCTATCTAAGCTGGATCAGTCTCTTTTGCTGCTAGTTCTCAAAGAGTTAATTGCTATCAGAATATTAGTCACAGAAGTATCCAGGTTGGGCTGGAGTTCAAGACCACCCAATTCAAACTCCAACATGAAGAGACCTTACTGCACGGTTAGGGTGCTATAAAAAACCAGGAATTAAAACCAACCAAACAAAACTGTACACAAACCAGCATAAGTCACCACCAAGTTACTCTTTCACAAACTATACCACTCTCACCCTTCCAAATGTGTGCAGCTGAAAGACATGAGAACCTAGAAATACACGCACAGCGTTAGAAACATATGTTGTAATTATGGCAAATATACTTCCCCCCCCATCCTCAAGAGTTCTATGAAGGAATTTTATTGTACACAATTGATACCAGAACTCAAGACAGTAATCCCCAGCCATAGTAAACTCAGCCAAGAGCTTACTACTCACAAGCTTTAGCACACAAGAGATTAACTTCTGATTCCTTGCATTCTTTTGGCTATCTTGCATATTGTAACCACACAGTCCTCCTATTACCAAGTTCTCTGCAAGTATAAGAAACGACAATACCTGCAAAATACTAGAGATGATAACGTTAAGAGATGTACTCTTGCCAAGAGCTACGAGGTATCAACTTTATTCTCCAGCACAAAAATTCCCAGCAAGAACCATTAAGTTATTATGGGCTCACGGTGGAATGCTTTTACAAAAGAAGTAATTAATAATACATTATTTTGAACATATGTTTATAACAAAGGAAAAGAATGGTCAAGAGATCTCAAATGTCAAGCCAAGTATTTTCACTGATCCCGCATGCTTGTAAAATTTACAGAACAAGAAACATTAGCTAATGAATTAAATGTCCTATGCTCATGCAGTGGACAACTAGACCACATTCAGGATATATTGTAAGCAGTAGATTATACTGGTAGGAAACAGTAAATTAAGATTCTGCTACAAAGCTTCTGCAAAGTTGCATTTTCCTAACCTAAATGGATGTGTCCATACATGGTCAAAGGCACAAAATACAACATCTGGAAAAGATCCAGAAAATCATTGTAAACTAGTGTCATTCACAGTTAAGCATTCAACTGCATCCCATCATCTGATTTACAAGTATTCCCAAGGGATTCATGGAAAACATTAGTTCAAGTCTTGGAATTCAAGACTTTTTAAGAAAAGTATCCTCCAAACAGCCATTTTCCCATGAACTCCAGTCAGCTGGGTCACACCGGTCTCCTCAGCAGTTACTATGCAGCGTTCATCACTTGGTGCTTATTACAGCTCGACTGCTTTTTATTGGATGAAAGATGTCTTTGCCATCCTGCATTTAAGGCAGTCAGATAATGATCAGAGGAAACACATTTAATAGCTTCTCATTTCTGAGTATGTTTCCTTTGAATTCATCTGGCACCAAATCACTTACTCTTAACCATTTTTCTGCATTTTCTATAAGATTAATGCAAAGGACCTGCCTCACAAAACAACTCCAAACTGCAATGGTTTTCAAACCCAAGCCACAGTTTGTGTTCAACTATGCAAGAGGTTCTTACACAATTCCTGATCAGTAAGTTGTTCCCACCATACAAGAACATGTGATTATTACAACCTAGATTTGAGGATGCTTAAGTGAGGTGGTTTCTCTCATCCCTACCCTACAAAACTCTTTCATCAATCCTCAACTTGAAAAGGTTTTCACTGGTGTAATGGGTTGCAACACAGAATGTGACCAGAAATGTGTATTCTATCACCATCTGTTGAAGCCAGGTGGGGCAGTGAACCTTATCTCCGTTGCACATATTATCTGCTAATGGGCCATCTTTAAAACCAGGTGGAACAGTCATCTTTATTTTTTCCACAACTCATCCTCCCTCCAGAAGATATCATCTGCTGATAGGCCATTAAGTCCCACTGCATGACTAATAAAATTACATCATCCCATTAGGAGATGCTCCAGCCAGGGGGAGAAACCAAGCCTTTCCTACCTAGAATAAAACAGATTTTGAACAACCAAGTCCCTTCTTTCCACTGGGTTCCAGAGGAAAGCCAGACCTTTCAACATTATCACTGGACCTTTAGAGAAAAACTGCACTCTTCTACAGGACCACTGCTTCAACTGAACTACATCTGTCAATCCAGGAGGACTGTAACCACCATTTAATGGGACTGTTAGCAACACTCTGACTGATGGGATATAAGGCTGTATTCTGATTCTCTCAATGTTTTGGGGTTTGTTCATTTTAATATTGCATTTCTATTTTTAATTTTCCTAGTAAATAACTGTTATTCCTAATTCTCCTATCTTTGCCTGAGAGCCCCTTAATTTCAAAACTTAAATAATTTGGAGGGAGGGGTTTACAGTCTCGATTTCAAAGAGAAGCTTCTGTCTTTATTGGCAGACACCTGTCCTCCAAACCAGGACAACTGGCAAAGAGTACAATTCAGTGTATCCAAACTGCAACTCCCACTGCTTATTTTTTAATATTTGAAAGGAAACACCTCCACATCATACAAATTGCTACCACACACGATTATCATGTTTGTAGGGGGAAAAATTTTATGCTCACTTACACTGACAATGAAACAAGAACTTCCGTTTCTTTCTTAAAATGCTACACTGAAATTTCATTAATTCCAAGAAACTGAGAGCGAAGTTACATTGCAAGAATAGCCAAAAACCCCCAAAAACTTTATCTAATAAGTCAAAATTAGTTTCTAGAGGGGAAGATGGCCTTTAAATCTACTGCATTCCCACCATATTATTTTCTAAGTCATGTCAGACCCCAATTCACTACTGAAAACAGTTGGCCTCAATATTTATCCCATGCAGTGAAAGTAGGAAGAAAATGCAATGGCTCTTCAGCCTGAGCTCTGTTCAAGCCCTTTTCTTCCCCTCTCCAGCTTTACACAGGAAAAAAAGAAAGCTTTAAGTGAGGCATTCTGAAAAGTATGTCTTCTTAAACCAGTAAACTAATACAAATCAATCCACCCCTGATGGTCAGAATGAACAACAGATCATCCAATCTTGCCACGTAACAGATCAAAGTATTAAACTCAAATTCCACTTTTTCTTATACTGGTGCATCTTTAATTAGAGTGACAACAAGTTATTTTTGAAATATGTCTTGGTTTGGGCTTTTTTCTTGTTAGTTTGTGTACAAATTCTTCCAAAGATTTTTCCCAATTGAAAAAACCAAAAGTCTTCCAATGACAGGGAATCCAACCCACAATTATTTAAATTAAAATTAAATTAACATAACCTGAATTTGTTTAGCTTCTGCTAAACTAAAATGTAATCGTCAGTAATGAGATGCTACATCTCTCTTCCAATAAAAGAAGTCACCCATCTATTTGGTTTTCCAACACTGATTGACTCAGTATTAAGTACATTATATGAGAGTTTAACTCTTTACATCTCTACCAATCCTACTTAACATGTCTTTCAGGTAAACTCAATCCTTATTCAGATATGGAAAGTCTGACGCCCCTCTTAACAAGCTTTCAAGTCCATTATGTCAGTCACTACGATTTTACATTAAACTGATAAAAGAGCCTAACAGATATGAACAAAGCTTAGAAACTATTAATATATTGTTAATCAAATTCTGGATCTTCAAAAGCTTTCCTCCAAATGAGAAAAAATTGACATTCTGCAATGAATTTATTTTGTAATAGAATTAAAGCTTTAACATTGAATTAACTGATAAGCAATGCAATTTAAACTTCTCAATAGGAACATAATAACTAACTTTTTCCTTCTACTGTGTCAATTATTTTGATATTGGATTAAGAAATGTCTTACCCAAAACCCCAAACAAAAAAAGACACCTGAGTCCCACAGAGCAGTAAGGACAGTAGTTCATGGCATTGGAGCTTAATTACTTGATTCCAAAGAGTAAAAAAGTACTCTATTTTATAACTTCTGTTTAGCACCTTGCATACCCTCCTAACTCAACACAGGGCTTAATCACTTAATGACAAATCCATAATTGCCCCATCACTTCAGCCACAGTTGAATTTTACAGCAGGAGGAACTCTGTTGGACAGCAGCAGCAATGGTGGGCACCCTTGGCTCTCACCTGTATAAAGGAAGATTATCACAACCTATCTTCACCGAAGTCTTAAGCTAGTGCACAACAAGAGAGGTAAGCAGAGCTCATGCATCCTTATTCAGCTGCTCAGCTGTGGAGGCAGAAAGTACCTCACAAACATAATGATTTCCTAAATTACCCATAGCATTATTTCTTAGCATTAGCTAATTTATTTTTAATAACCTTTTTATAACACAGAAAACATGGTCCTTTTCTTGAGAGAAAATATAATTGATCAGTAGCAAGTTATTACACAAAATAAATGGATCAACTTCAGTTTTTCAGTCTTTGACTAAATACTTCAGTTGCATCATGCACTTGCAGGAACATCATCTTTGCCATTATCTTTATATAACTCTAGTTCTTAAAGCCAGACAGCTTCAGCCTAGTTCCTAATGTTTCAGAATAACAACTTGTAACAGGTAAACAAGGTACCACTAAGGATACAGTCTGCAGAAGACTCACAGATACTTTTATACCCAGGACTCTGCATTTCTATCAAATCCTTTCATATTTGATCTCTAAAAACCTGCCTTATATAGACAGGTTTTACTGAACATTTATATATTTCTCCAGATTTGCTCTTTATTTTAATTGATAATAAATATTACATTTTCAAAAAGTTCTGCACATACATATATATGCCTTTTGATCTACAGGCAAACCACAAAACACATCAGGGCTCCCACGTTTCTACAGACTACAGTTTTGAGAACCTGAAAGTTCTTTTGTTCAGATACACTGAAAGACACACTGAAAATTTCTTTGTGGTTCACATAATGACTGAATGTATCTTGAAACTCAGGTGCTTATGTGTCAACTGTACATCACCTTACATTACTAAATTGCAAGTTACAACATTCAGGCTGCTCCTTTTTCTCCCCAGACATACCTGTACGGTCTTTTTAATTCTGTGTGAAGGACCTGGATACTCTGGGGAATACAATTCTGTTAAGAATAATGAGTTGATTAATGTTGATTTTCCCAGTCCAGATTCACCTAGAAGAAAACACAACAGTTTCAGTAAAACCAGGAGTATCACATCAAATATAAACATTTAAATTTACATTTCAAATGCTCTTTAAACCTAGTACCTGAAAATCTGCACTGCACTCTAAGACTTTGAGAATCCATCATCTGTTCCAATTTCAAGGAAAACCTTTCAAATCCAACTGTCACTGTTGGGCTCTATAGACATTAATTTTTCTGATTGTATTAAGCACTTTTGTCCATTGCTCCCATTACAACACACAAAGATGATATTATATTAAATTTTATACATAAGTTATCTTTCTGGTATAACTCATCATAATGCCAAAGCAGATACTTAATACAACTTATATCTCCTTTATTTTAAGTATTATTTATTTCAGAGTCTTTATCAACAGGAAGGGAAAAAAGAAGAGGGGGAGGGAGTGGGGGGAGTGGGAAAGACTGAGATTAATTTGCTATAATTAATAAAGCCACAAGAGATAAAATGAAGTTGCAAACTACGTGGCTTGCCTGGGAAACATTGTTGTTGCTGGGGCACAGAAGGGGACTGTAGTTTATTTGGGGTTTTTTGGCAATTTGTTTCATGAGCAACAGTATGTCAGCCTGGCTGAAGCACCTGGAAACACTACTGCCATGACAATCCAAGCAAATACAGCTAAACAGCCCATAGCAAAGATTACCCTCCATCTACAGCTCTATAGAAACAAAGGCAAGAATTTCAAATCAACTATTTATTACTTCAAAACAGAAGTCTTTTACCTAGGTTTGTTTTGTTTTTTTTTTTGTTAAGAAACTACTTCAACACAATTCACAGAAGCATACTACAGAAGAGAACTACAGAAAAAAAGCATTAAAAAAATGCTACTTTCTTTCTGTTTAAATTTCATATGCAGTCTGTCAGTACAGTGACCTAAACAGAAATAGACACAAGAGAAATTTGCTTTCACACTAACAAATTTGAGGGCAAACTATGTACTTTCACTGAGGGAGGAAAATGAGCTGAACTGGGCCCATAATTGAAAGGTAAACCTTAACCAAAGCACTAATCACTGCAACCTCAACAAATATTGTGTCGATTTAGAGGCTGAACTGAGAAAACTTCTAACCCTGTCTTGAGATAAATGTCCTGGGTTAATGCAAGAGAGTTTCATAACAGAATGTAGTTAGGAACTGTCTCCCCTGTAATAGGTATGTTTCCTATTACACAAGCTGTCTCATACACAGCAGCCATCTCGATTACAGTGGTGTAGCACCAAGCAGTGTCTGCAGCACTAAGCAGAGCAATCTCATTAGCTACACTATGGACTAGCAGCGATAAAACACCGCAACCAGAGCTCCTGGTGACTGTCTGCACTCTCAGTAGTGCTTGTTCTTCAAACCCCACCCTCTTGGACAGATGAGCTAACCTGTGGTGTGAGAAGCAAGCAGCAGCTGCCCACAGCCAGGCTCATGGGCTGCAGCAGCCAAGGAAAAGGGAGATACTCAAGATATGGTGTCAAGACAGCAGTGAACACTCAGCCCACCAGGACAGGTTTACACAAGCCAGCAGGGATATGCTTGCTGACAAGACTTCATCACAGATTTTGCCTTTTTCTGCAGTCAGATGCATGAGACACTTAGGAACTATGCAGTAAACACAGTACCTCCAAGTCTGGTTTAAAGGACACAGATTTTCTACTATGCATTTCCGAGACTTTAAGGACAGGGTCAGCTGCAGCTGAGAGGCCTCCCCACCAACTCTGCAACAGAAATAAGCTTCTGAAAGCAACTTTCCAATCGCATAGATGCATCCTGGTTAAAGTTTAACCTCCATCTCACAACCTTGCTCAAGAGATAAATACCATTCCAATTAAAGGGAAGGTTTTAATCCACCCAACGGAAGCCCTCAAGAGGGTGGCTCTGGTTTTGAAATGCGCAATTCATACCCTTTCAGTGACTTTCACTTTTTAACTTGAACATAATTTTGCAAAAGGCACCCTACTACAGTACTGAAGAAAGATTTTAGAATCAGATTCTACTTCAGTATATAAAAAGCGTTGCCTCTTCTCCTTTCTATTAGGGTTACTACTGGTCTTAATACACTAAAAAAATCCAGGTGAAAAACATAGAACAACCACTTCTCCTGAAAATGAGTGCCTGTAAAGTTGTCACTAATTCAACATATGGAAATAAGATTTTCAGCTTCAAAAGAATGTGATGGAAAACCAGCAGTTTGCCCTAGATGGCTTGGGCAGCTGTGGCACTCCATATAAAGCAGTCCTTGAATTGCTGAAGCATTAAATAATCTTGACAGATCTGAGGTTTGTTCCCCTCCTCACCTTTAATCCCCCTCACAGCTGCAAGAATGTGAAGACAACATTGAGCTGAAATTAGTGAAAAGAAAGTATGCTAAGAATATTTATGCTCAATCTTGTTCCCAAAGGTGCCCCGCATCCTAGATACCCTTACCCACCATTCTAACTTTAACCAGCCAGTGCAGGCTACAACAGCTTTAACTGCTAACAATAATTGAAGTATTACTTGTAAGAGTCTGCATCAATGCAACAATCCGGGATGCAGCTGTGCCTTAGACCACATAAGGGTCAACATCTGCAACAGCAGTAAGAAGGGAGAAAGTCAAATAAATCAACTGCACTGAAACTACAGGTAAAAACTCCAACTGGAACATTTAATATTGTACTATCAGAAGTCATGCTGCTTCCACTTTAACAAAAGAAAAGTTTCTCTGATGACTATAGTGAAAGCAGAATTAGAGTTGTCAACTGTAATTGAACATTCTAGCAGCCTTTCTGGACATACTGAAATATTCTAATCTTCATAAGAAATATAATAAGAAAAATATATATATATAAATTCCAACCAAAACAACCCCCCCAAATCCCCAAACAAACACACAAAACCCCTTAAATCCACAGCCAAACAAAACCCTCTATACTTCCCAAAATTACATTAAAGGATTGCCTACTGGAAAGGCTGCGAAATCAGCTCCTGTGGATGCAACAGGCTATGAATACAACTAAAAACCACAAGGGAGAAAACAAGTGAAATTTAATTTGCCTTTACAGAAACAAAAAGATACATCCCAAATAAAATGCATTTTCCAACTTTCAGTAAGCAATTCTGATGAGATCCTGCCCTTTGACCACTGCATAAACTGGCAAAAGGCTGTAATGTAATAGAAGCTTTTCAATAGCAGTAAGTTCCAATCACTTAATGAATTATGATGCTGTTAGACCTAGGTGCCTAATTTAGAGAGAGATGTTTTTTAGAAATTTGTTTTAAAACAAGAAAAAAGGGAAAACATTTATTTTGCAGGGCAATCCTGAATCCAAAAAGTTAATTATTTTTGGTATCCAGGTACTGCTTTTACCTCATCCTCATTCTCTTGCTAAATATTTCACATAGGCTTCAAGTCCTTCTAAATATTGTTATTTTTCTTCATTATTTTGTGTCTCACATTTATCAGCAAATTAGTGTTTCCAAATGTTAACATTTTATCAAGCTGTTTTTGTAATAACATTCAAACACATGGAGCTGGCCACTCTTAATAGAAACAAGCAAGTACTTTTACTAACATACTCATGTGAAGGAAGACCTTTTGTGAGCCCTTATAGAGCTAATGAAAGTCCACAAATTTCTAAATGGCTGTACAAAGACTGGAACTATTCTTATACACTTGGGTTAACAATCACCTCTTGACTATTAGCATCTTTATAAAGATGGTCCATAGCACATCACTTTAAATTAACCTTGGACAGCAAAATTTTTTCTTCTGTCAATGAAACACAGATCAAGTGTTTCCTTTTTTTCCTACCCATATAAGACTACCTGTTAACAAGAGAAGGGAAACCAAGAAAAAAACCCAAAAACCAACACATTCAGTCTCCTCTTTTACATCTCAAGCATATACATCTCAAACTTCTGGGGGTCAGAGGAGACCACTGGTCAGAGGAGACCAGAATGGTTTGCAAACCATGTCAGTAGTCTCCAGAACAATATTAAAGCATGTAAATAAAGGAAATGAACAATTAAAACACTGGAACAATGGTGTGCAATCCATGTGAATGGAGTAAAGCAGTGCTCAGGTAAAAAAATAAGTTAACTAGCTTGACTGAGCTACATAAATATTCCACCTTCATTTCCAAATCCCTCCCCATAAATGAACCAGAAATCCTAATCTGTGAAAATCCAGTAGAAAAATCTACTCACACTAACTTGTTTCCATCAGTTCTTACCACCATTCATTGCTGTGGCACATTGAGAATGTGGCATATTTCCAATCTCCTCCAAATTTCCAGCCTCTGCCATTCATACTCAAATACCAACGAGAAAAATGGACAAGAAGTCCAGTCCAACCTAGCTTTCTTCCAGCTTTATTGCAACTTCCAGTGGAGACTGCAGTTTTCTCAGTCATATGCCACCCCTTTCAATAATGCATCACACTATATCTTCTAGATACCACATCATTCTGAGAATCCAGGATTGGATTTCTTCTCTATTTTTAGGATCTTGTTTTCTAAAATTCAAGCCCTGAAAAAAGCATGACTTGCATTCTTAGATTTATGACCTCAAGTGAAAACTCATTAAACATAGCAAGTGATCAAAGTGAGCAACCAGTCTTGAACATTCCCAGTGTGCTCTCTGCATGACTTCCTACCTCTTCATTATAGGTTACTCTTGCAGAAGTAACCAGAAGTTTTCTACTCTTCACTAACAATTACTTAGCTATCTACCAGCAAAAAAGTATTTCACACTTAATGCCCTCTGACAATCAATTGCACCACTGGGAACATGAACACAAGAGTACTTAGGAATTTCAAGGTGCTTTCCCAAGCTCCAGGTGGGACTACAAGACTGTCAAGGAATCACCTACCAGCATGAAAAATGCTTTGCAGTCTGGAAATCAAGAGTTCAGTTTAATTGCTCGAAGTGATTTGCTCCATGTATCATCACCAAGAAGATGGCTCAGTCTCTCTGTCACTGTCTCTATTAATGTGACACAGCAAGAACTGCAGAGTCAAAAGGTGCATTAGCTGCTAGTTGTGATTGCTGAGAGAAGGTAACTCATCCCAGCAAGGACTTGCACTTCATTACAAACGAGCCACAGTAAGTCCCACGGTAACCAGGTTTCCACAAATTGCACAGGGTTTTTGGAAGCTTCCACTGCATTTTAAGTAGACATTTGTATTTAGAGTTTTTTGATCCAGTCAAGCATAAGCTGCAGTTGCTTCCCTGCTTTCTCAGAGTGAAGATAACCAAAAGTACTGTTCTCCTGTGAAAAAGTGCATTTGACAGCACATTGGATATCAACAGAGCTATTACAAGGGGATCAAATTCAACAGAAAAATGCTGTACTTCTCCACAGCCTACTTATATAGAATGTTTACATCAAACCATTTTATTTTTAGCTGGTGAGCAAGTTTTTTCATGGAATTTTTCCATTTTATAAATTCTAATTATCGTGACACTGTTTGCTTAAAATATAATCCCATTAGTTTGATGCTGATGACTTAAATAAGGGTAAAAAGCTAGTCAGAAGGCATACAAAATAATGTATTTCATCTTCTTTCATCCTTTTACAATTCACAGTTTATGTGCATGACAGCATTGGCAGCTTTATGCAAATGTGCAATGACTTGGATGGCACTATAACATGCAGGTTTTTACATTTATACAGAAGGGAAGCTATGTAAATAATCAGAGAGCCTAAACTATGGTAAGTGGTACGATGGAACCATCCCCTTGCCGAGGGGGAATGATACTCTGCCATGTCATTATAGACAATCACAAAAATGGAGACTACAAGATGCTTTTAATTTTAAGTCTGATTTTAGATGCTTTCATAAAGGCTAGTTCCTGTTTTCAGTGCTCTACAAAATATAAATGAACATTCCAGCAAACATTTCAGAACATCCAGATGAAATCAGTCAGGAGGAGGATGGGAGCAGGACCATGCTGCTGCCACTTATCTACTTTTCCATGTAGGATGGTGCAATGTGAAATTTGCAAATGATCAATTTTGTCTTTTACAGACATTTGCAAGCAGAAGAAAGCCAAAGCTCCACCATTTCACAACTTGAATGTGAAGCATAAATTATGGAAGCAACATATGTTAGAGCCACAAAGATGCTCCTAGCAAAACAGAGGAAGAGAATAAATAGCAATAAATAGCAACAATAAATTAATTTCAGCCTGTTAACAACTGTATCAGCAGCAACATAATTTCAGCATTCAGGATATAGCAAGACAATTTAATCAATTTTCCTAAAGCACAACTTAAAGTGCAATAACTGAGGGTGGACTCTTAGCATATTGTTCTTGCCACAAATGACATTTCAATAATTCAGAAAAGCCATTAGCCAAAGCCATTAGGGATGGGAAATACCTCAGAAGAATATTGCAACAGATTCTACACAGCATTTTCCAAGTACTATTGTTTCCCCTCAAAGCAGAAGAAGCTTTCTACAACAGACAGATTAAAACTGCCATGAAACTTTGGTTTAACTTCACAGGTGAAACTTTGGCTATTGCCAAGAGAAATGGTCCCCTACTCCCAATCCAACTCTTTCACTAGAATTCACAATGCAGCATGTGAGGCAGGGAAGGATCCAGCAAACCAGGGTGCATAGGTCTTCAGGATAGGAAAATGAGGGGGAAATGACACCAGACACATGAGCTAAGTCAAATACTCTCCTCTCTTTTTAGAAACAAGGCTAAGTGTAAAAATCTGCATTTAAAAAACTGGATCTCTTCCCTGTCACAAAAGAATCACCAACAATTAATAACTTAAAGAATTTGTGGCACTCCTTCAAAAAAGTAGTATTTCCTCTAATTGCATATACAGGCTTTGCTCCTGATAAACAGCATGTCTGCAAGGCAGCCATTTAAAATAGGACACATTACCTAATCTAACATGACGCATGGGAAACAATCTTTCAGCATTATGGAGAAAAAACTGGCAGTCCAATAAAACCAAGGAATCAAACCCACAAGCTTCTCTTCACTTTTAGTTCTTCAACATTACTGCCGATGACAAAAACATCCATGGCATTGGCCCACTCATATCTAGTACTGAGAACAGCTGAAATGCAAAAATCTGAGCTTCAGCATGACAAGCCTACCATTAGCAGCTGCAGTTCAGGCTTGCCAAACCTTACCTTGCTTTGTTTTCTGTGTTAGGTGAAATAAAACTCCTGTGTATCTGATTAAGCTGTAGTCATACTATAATGCAGCTTTAGAGACATTACAAGCAGTACAAATTACTCACCACAATTGGGTAGGTCAATCAATAAGGCAATTTATTAGTTTGTTGAATGAAACAGGCAACGCAGCGCTGGGGATGTGGGGAGTCCATGCTCCACCAATACGTCTGTCCCACCTTTGGTCACTGCCTCTTTTACAGGCAGTTTCTGGGTGGGCTGTGACACGCCCTGTGCTGGGGTGCAAGTCCAAGCAAGCCCGACCATGTTGGCTAGCACTCCAGCAGAAGTGGCTACAAGCCTCTACAAGGCTAAAACATGTTGTCAGGTTACACTCTTAGCAAGCAGGTAACAGCAGGGACAAGCCTGCTCTCGTCCAAACAAGCTCGCATTTTCCTTATACATAAAAGTGGATACAATTCATTATTATAGTGGCAAAATAATAAAAATACATTAAAAAAAAAACAAAACCAACCCCCCTCCAAAACCAAAAAACCAACCCCCCCCCCAAAAAAAAACCCCAAAACCCAACAATTTACAAGAAAGATATTTAAATATAATTAAATCATTAGATTTTTCCTGTGTCTCATATCATGCTCTACTTTGGATCCAGTATTTTTGTTTATATTGATCCCATGGCATATTTTCATAATGACATGAATCACTATATAACATCTCACACAAGCAACAGGAAGTTATCAAAACTGACCTACATGGAAACCTGAATGCACAAGCTCTCTGTGAAGTAACTGGGTTAAAGAATTCAACTGGAAATTATAGAAGCTGCAGAGTTCTGGGACAAATCCTCTATGGTGAAACCTCATAACCAGCATATATCTTCAATTTTCACAGGCTTCTACAAAGCCAAAATAAAAAGCCTTCATAAGAGAAAAAAAAAAAACAAACCTTATTGCTTCAAAAATCAAAACAAGAGAAACATAAATTGTTGTGAAAAATGATAAAGCAGGATGTTCTGTTTAAGGCAGGAGAACAAATATCTGAGACCACCACTGCTTGGTGTGAAAGAATTATACATCTAGAGAAAGCTGCAGAACTGGACTTACTCTCTGGAGGCAAATACAGGGATAAACAGAATTAAATTTCCTAATTATAAAAAAAAAAAAAAAAAAAGGGAAAGATTATAGGAACATGAAATTTGTCATCTCTACATTACTGCTAACAAGCATTAGTACAGCATTTCCAGTAAATAACTGCTAACATTTGCTAACTAAAGAATGAAAGATATATTTATGAACAGAGATCACAGATTAGTCACAGTAGGCTCTTTCATTACTTGGACAGAAACAAAACTGACACAGCTATCAAAATGCTAATGAAAAAATAAAGAGTGATGGGATTTACTTAATCTTTAAGATTAAAATACTAGGTGCAGACAGACACAGGGTCAGCATCTCAGAGAGCGTGGCATGCAAGCAGCTCAAGAGAAGAAGCTCTGCACATCAACTTGAGCAAAAGGAGAGAAAGGTGAAGCACTTCCTCATCTTCCTCAAAATGCCACCCAGCTGATACATCTAAGGCATGAGTATCACAGAAAATTTCAGATGGACAAAAATCAAAATTATTTTTACATGGAACTTAATGAGTCTCTACAGAAGAGTACAAAGAGCACTTAGATTGAGTTACTCAACACTTCATCAGCTCTTAGACTAGAACAAAATAAAAGCTACTGGAAGTATATTGAGTGTTCTCAAAATAACCCAGATGGGACACTCTGCTATTAAACAAATCCACAAAACTCTGTCAGAGGACTTAAATTATATTTCTTGTGGTAGTAAAAATTTCTTTGAATACCTTATACCTTCCCTCTTGATGCCTTCTCTATTTACTATCCTTGGAAGCACTTTTTATAGCTGGAAACTATGTTATGACAAACCCCTTAACTGGTACAAGTGGCAAGAGAAAGCTATAGACAGCTAGACAATTCTGAAAATTCACCCCAGTAGTAAGATTTTTTGGCAATAAGGAACAAGAAATAAGGGAAATGTTGTTTGCAAATAAGGATAATTTTGCTGTGTGATCTGGTGTTAGCCAACCAAGGAACAAGAGGATCACAGAGATCTGCACTCCTGGATACTAAGCAACCTTGGAAAAACATACTTTTGTTTCCGTAAGACAGCCTCCACTAGAATTGTAAAAATAGGTATTTTAGCTCTAAAAAAGGGTGAAGAAGGCTGGAATAAACTTGTGTTGACAAGACTATGCCTTTTTTTATATGGCAACAACTGTTTTGCTGAAGTGCTAAGCCATTGTTTCCAAATTGCTGCCACCACTCTTCAGTTTTCTAATAATGACTTAGAAGAAAACTGAGCTGCTTTTGTAGCCGACAACAGAACTACCTGTTTACAAAGTGAAAAGAAAATGGACAGGTCTGATAAGGGGATATCCTAAGACCTGTCTAGAGTGCTTGCTATGTTTTGCAGCAGATAAGCCTGAAGGACAGACACAGGAGGTGGACCACAACTCCTTCTGGAGTTCCTGCCAGCTACAGAAGACACAGCCCAGAGCCAAGGACACTGAATCTGGTAAGCCATAGGCTTATCCTTTACAGAAGGTGAGAATGACACACAATGATTTAAGTCAAAAGAGATGCAAAATATAATTCTTAAAAAGTTTTCAACATAAATTCTTAAACTATTCAATAAAATACAATGCAAAAAAAAAAAAACAACAACTCTAACATGTAAATAAGTGAAACTCTGACATGCTGTTTTCTGTCTCAATGCCTGCTGAGCTGCAGCTGTTTTCTGCTCTTCCTGACACTGATGTAGCAGAAAAGCCGTGAACAAATACTTGTCAATAATCAATTTCCTTTAAGTTAGTAACTTCATATATATTCCACACTTTTACCAGTAGTCTATGTCTCCAAGACCTAAAAAATGAAGAAATCTTGCAATTTCTTTTTCACTACAATGTAATGGTATCCCTCTAAATTAACCTTTTTAATACAAAACATTAGTTTCACCTCATCCTTTATTTCAATATTTATGTTATGCTAAAGCTGAGTTGCATTGGGGATTTCAAAGTTATTTACCTCTATAGGGATAGAAGGACATGGAACAGTCTAATAATTTCTATATTCCTTAAATGAGAATATAAGGATACCACTTTTGCAGTACTATGCATTTTTGTTTTATCCAAACTTCAAAATCTGAGTTGAAGAAGTCTAATGTTGCTCTCCCAAAGCAAAAATCTTTCCATACCTCACATACCATCTTTAAAAATTCATTTGAGCAATTATCATATTCCTATTCAAGTTCGATGTTCCAAAATGATAGATCAGATACATATTTCTCCTGAAATAGCAATTTTAGTAATGAAACATTTAAAAAAAAAAAAAAAAAAGGAAGTTAAACTTCAGTGAGCCATGGAAGTGAGATATACCTGATTAACATGTAGGTATTTATTTACAGTTTATATGTGAAAGCTCTCCATTTGGGGAGCCATCTGAAAATGCATACTACTAAGATTTCCATACTCCACAAATGTTTCATTTTGGAAACATACATCCTGATTCCGAACACATAACTATGTTAAAGCTAAGACTGCGCTATGCCAGAGGATGTCACTTACGAACATTTAAGTAGTACTTTTAAAACCAAGAACAAATATTTGTGTTCGTTCTACACCACACCAGGCAGCAGCTGGGACAACCAGCGCTTAAAAGAAGAGTCAACTCCAAAGCATGTTGCCAAAGTTATGTACATCCACCAGTATCAGCTGATCTGATGCATGAGTGAAGCTGAGAAGTACTACAGGTTGCACTCTTCTCCTGAGTTCTCAAAAATTTCAGAAGCATACAGAATTCACTAAATACAGTTTTTAAACATTCATCTAGGAATATTTTTCAATTCCACCCAGCATGACTGACTTATGCATAACTTCATAGGATAAGCTGCTCATCCAATTAGAGACGTCAAAATTCTCCAAGGAAAAACATCTCTCAGACATAAACATAGATCATTTGTGCAACCAAAAATTATGTAAAACTCAAGATTTTTAGTCAAAACATTACTTCAATGCAACCAAGGCTCAGTTTGACAACTTTCTGAAACAAATGCCTCACAACTGTCACATCAACCCTATTAACTGCCAACAGAAAACAAAAAAAAAAAAAAAACAAACAAAAAAAACCAAAAACAAAACAAAAAAATTAATCCCAGTCTCCAAGCCATTCCTCTATGCTGACACAAGATTCTCCTTTGCTGGGCTGCAAGCAGATCAAAGACTGACCTTCCCTGCAGCTCCCAGAAAATACTCCAGCTGGATTTGCACACTAATCCAATTTAGGCCAAGTGCTATTAGTTCTTTCAGCAACAGCACAGACTTAGGCAAGGTTAAAACCTGAACTTCAGCCTAGAGGAACAGCTGGTATTGCAGGATCACAGTTTTTCTAATTAAACTAGAAGGACACTTTATAAATGTCACTGAGGATATGATGATTTTTCAAGCACCTAAAAATTATGAAGAATCATTTCCATGCCCTTATTCATGCCACTGATACCCTCTACATCAACTAAATTTTCCCATCCAAGCATCTTTAAAGGGCTGTCCACTACATTAATAATGAGCATGAAAACAGAATTCCAACAACTGTAAAATCATCAGGGACTTAGGAAAAAAAAAAAAGATCTACAGAAAAACTAGTCAAAAGAAGGCTGACCACATATGGAATGCAGAGTATAATTTTTTCCTCCTTCACTTTTTCATTCTGTTCTGTTTTTTATTAAACAAGCAAACCTTTTATATTTTGGGGTGGGGTTTTTTTTTTTGTGGGTTTGTTTGGTTTTGGCTTTTGCGTGTTGATATTTTTTTGTGTTTGTGTTTGGCTTTTGTAGGTTTTTTTTTTGGCAATGGAAAGTACTGAAGTCCCATTTTCCTAAAAGCCACCATAACCTGGTCTAGGAAAAGTAGCTGACAAGTGCATGATACTTAAATGAAGTATAAGATACTTAAATGCATCCAGGTTTTATAGTTTTTAAAGATGCACAATTATTCAAAAGCTAGAAGAAAATGAGAACACTTGAAATAAGTCTAATAGTGAGCCCAGAGCCACAATAAAAAAGCAGTTTTATTCCTGAACAGTGTTTTATCCATTAATATCTGTGATGCTCATCATCCTTGCCATGTTCTGATGGGAAAACTCTCAAAGGACCCAGCAGTCTTTGAGACACCAGCTCTGCTTATTTTCCAATGGTAACTTTATGCTGTTCACACATTAAAGTTGTAGTTGTAGTAAAGGAAGCCTAGAAAAAGACAGTTTGCCACCATTGATTGGGGGAAAAAATAGTCCTGTCAAAGAAATCCACAGGTACTCATTTTTTTTGTAAAAGCAGCCAGATGATGTATAGAACTCCAAAACAGAGTTGTATCTAAGGCACTGACTGACAAGGATTTTCCACTTGAGAGCAATGTCGGATTTGTCTTTACAAATGAGCTGTGGATCTGATGACAGATAAGCCTAGCACCTGAGAGATAAAAGAAACAATGAGATGGATTCCACTGACTGATGAATGGAAAAAGATATTTGTCTTTACAAACAAGCTGTAGGTTTGCTGATAAATGAAACTGGATGTTGAAAGATGAAAGAAGTAATGGGAGAAAACTATTAGTTCTAAAAGAATTAAAAATTAAAAGGAAGGGTTATACATTAGAGGGGAATCTTAGGTATCAGGTGTTCCAGGAAGTCCGTGCCTCTCAAGTACCTCAGCCAATGGGGAAAGAGAGAGGAAAATACGGCCGGGAAAATAGGATAAAAAGGAGGCTCTCGAAATAAAAATTTCGAGAGATTCCAGGGAAATGCCTCATGGCCTCTCCCTTTATTCGAATAAAGCAAAAAGGACTCCTCTGTCTCCTACTGGGACATAAACCTCTGGTGTTTGTGGATTAATTTTCCTTTCCTCACACGCTAATTTGAATACTTTTGAAAAGGAAGATCCAAGTCTGGGTTTTTCCAAGCCATTTTTCCAAATGCTATCACTACTAGTAAAATAGCTTTATAAAAAGAGTGGAGAATAGGGCAGCTTTTACCATTTCAGTAACATCAGCTATTTTTGGAACTTATTATAATGAAAAAACAGGGTGTTTGTTTAATACTTGAATACCTATAATGTTATTGGGAACCCCATTCTCAAAAGTACATGTAAAACAACAGCCAAATCACCATCACAAATATGAAGATGTAACTAAACAGTCTAAAGGATAGGGAATTAAAAGGATGAAGACAGCAGATTTGTTGACTATGCTGCACTGTAAGGTACCTCAAACATCAATACCCATCCAGAGGTAAATCAGCATGCAGGCAAACACCAGAATCAACAGAAAACCTAGGGCTGGAATGAGGAGAACTGAGAGAAGATCAAGTTGGTAAGTGCTCAAAAAGCACAAGACAGTTTGAATACAGTTTCAACTGTATCTGAAATCAGTAGTTAAACAAAGGCAGCCTAAATCTATGCTGCTTCTAAAGAAGACTTCCCAACAGTGAAGCACCTAAGTCATGCACAGTGGACAGAGAAAAAACAAGGTCATAGTTCCAAATCGTGTATAATACCAGGAGATCAACGCCAGTCACCCCAGCTGCAGCAAAACAGTTCATCAGAAAAATCAATTGGAAAGCTGTGGAAAATAGTTTTAGGCAGGATTCAAGCTTCAGCAAAAATATGCTGTGCTGAACTGTGTTACAGTATACATCAATAAGTCCTCTGCTCCATTAGCATTCTTTCCAGAAATAAGCTCACCATAAACAACCAGAACAAACTTCCCCTTTCTAGAAAGCATTTCAGGTTAACTACCTTTTACAGTTTGATCTTGTGAAATGTTACATTGTGATTTGTATCATTATAATCAATATAAACAAGAATACTAAATCCAAAGTAAAGCATAGACATGAGACACAAAATCTAATTTCATTATATTTGCTTAAATCATTTTGTTGGAAATTATTGATTTTTTTGTTTTTATGTATTTTTATTATTTTGTCACTATAATACGAATAGTATCCACTCTTATGTATAAGGAAAACAAGGGCTTGTTTGAACATGAGCGGGCTTGCCCCTGCTTGCTAAGAGTGTAACCTGACAACATGTTTGAGCCTTGTCCAGGCCTTGTAGAGGCTTGTAGCCACTGCTGCTGGAGTGCTAGCCAACATGGTCGGGCTTGCTTGGACTTGCACCCCAGCACAGGGCGTGTCACAGCCCACCCAGAAACTGCCTGTAAAAGAGGCAGTGACCAAAGGTGGGACAGACGTGTCGGTGGAGCATGGACTCCCCACATCCCCAGCGCTGCGTTGCCTGTTTCATTCAACAAACTAATAAATTGCCTTATTGATTGACCTACCCAATTGTGGTGAGTAATTTATAATAATCTTAATTTTTATATTCTGTAAAATAAAAACTATAAACCTGCAAAACATCATATCTTCTTCCAGATTTCCCTTAGGATTTAATTTTTTCTCCCCACTCCTCTGTAAAATTGCTTCATTTGAATTATAGGCCTAAATTGCTCCAGAAGTAACTCAGGTACTGAAGTGACCAACAGAATTTTTTTGTAATTGGACTCAACTTGCTATTTATACACCAGAGTAACATTTCACAACATGTTCTACCCCCTCAGTTGGAGATGCAGGGCTGTAATCACTATCAGGATGCAGTACTGTTTCTTTCAACCATACCTGTAAAATCAAAAAGAAATAAAAATTATCATTTTCTGTTAGCTGACCGCCCAATTACTGGAAAAGGAGTATCCAGAGGGTCCCTAGCCCCTTGCAAAAATAATATGAGATGTGTATTCCTGTCCTCCCCATCATGGCAAGCTGTGTCTTTTCTGCTGCTTGAAACAATCCTAAGAGACAGGACGCAAAGCAAGCATATTTGAGTCAAAATTTTTCCTAACACTTACCCAGCTTTGATTCTGAAAGAAGCCATTTAAAAGATAAACAATGAAGATTTAAATGGAAATGTTTATTGAAAAATAAACTACCACTCCTGAAGTCCTTGTACCAAGTGTATTAAAGGTACTTCAACATTATACATATTCCCAGCTTGGGTATTTTGGGTTTATTTTTTCTTGGTGGGAGGGGCCCACAGTGTTTTTTAACTTGAAAAACTTCATTTCAATGATTAAAAGATATAATTAGCATGACTGGGGGAAACAGCAAAGTGACCTGGATGGCATCTTTCAGTCCTAAAGCGTGTATTTTGTAAATTTCTTATTTATATATAAATAATCCACAAAGAGCTACATTAAGATCCCTAATGTGATAAAGAACTGTGATGTCTGCAGCACAGAAGAAAAGCCATTTTCTGCTATAGTGACTGTGATACATGATACTCTTTTAGCATTAAATTTGTTATTTCAAATCAAGTCAGATCTGCTCCAAGCTACAAAAACATTGTTACATTTTTAATACCAACTAGATTTTTAAGAGTTTTCACTGTCTTTTTTTTTTTTTTTTTTTGCTGTCAGAACCAATTTCCTTACCTGAAAGATCATTATGACTGTAGGCCTTCACTTAACAAATATTTGTAAGGTCCCCAAGTCTGCTACAGACACACCACACCTATGTTCCTGCATCTGTCTTCATGCTTACTCAACAATCTTGAAATGTCACAAATGGGAACAAACAGGGGTCGGAGGAATCATTAAAATCCCACCCATCCATCAAAAAGGAAACAGAACTATCTGCTAATTTCTTCACTAGGAAGAACGAATGCAGCACACCCATAGCAAAACTTGAAGTGTTAACTGCTTATGCTAAGCACCTTGACATTTACTCAAGCAAGACAAACGAGCTGTCAGAACTGCTTTGGCTAATTCAATCTAACTTAAAGTGTTCTAGTTATATCTTACACTCCCCATGTTAAACATATCATGTGCTTTTAAGGTTTCTCAGTTTTTACACATAAAATCCCCCAGACTTCTAAAGCTTGTATTAGACACCTTGCTTCCTTTCATCCTTTCAAAGAAATCAGCTTCACCTAACAGAAAGTATGAACTACTTCCTACATACAAGAAAAGCAAAGTTGTACTACAGGAACTAAGAGTTTACTACTATACCTAAGGCCACACTTAGACTTTTAATGGCAACAGCAATACTCAGAAAAATTGCCCTCGTTTGTAAAGTTATTACGGGCTTAATTGTAAGTATAGACTAATAAAAAGTTTTATAAATTCTATTACTGCACAAGTTCCAAAACTGGGAAAACCAAGTTTTGTTTTCTGAGACACCAGTGGCCACCCCTTCCTACCAGGCACAGGTTCTTCTTTTAGCCCTCTTGACCCTTTCTCTTCCTGGATGAAAGCCTCAAGGCAGATGGACTGAATGCTTATCAGCAAATAGACCCTATTACCTGTAATCCTTGACAAGACCTTCTGATTCAATATTTTTTCTGAAAGAAATCAAATTCACATGCTGCCAGACTACCCCATGACATAACTGAAAGCCCAGTAAATGGGAACAACTGGGAGATCTACTTAAAAAATAAATTAAAATCATACCTAAAACTGGATTGCACATGCAACCATCTAGCACATCAGTGAGACTTGCTAGCCAGTAATACTTGTCCTAACTAATTGTCCAACTAACACCAAATGTAGCATAGGAAAAGCTTATATATATATTCTCTCCCAGGGAAACACAATTCTACAAAAAGTGTGCAGTAACAGTGTCTATATAATTACCTGACATTTCTAGTCTTCAGCACCTTTTAAAATACTCTTAAGAGTCATCGAGAGGTGGTAGAATAGAAGGGATCTGAGAACTGGCAGCTTGATCACTGTGACTTCGATCCACAAGGAATAACGTATTCTGGTACCAGACAAAAGGTGTAGGGAGAAAATAGCTCCAATGCTTCATACAAACATCTACAATCCTGAATTAGGCTATCAAAACAGTAATTTTACAACCCGAATGCAGAATACTTCCTCAGTCTCAAGGAGCTGTTTTGCATTATCACTGTTGCTGGCCTTAGTTATCACAAAGTTTTTTCATATATGAAGTATCTAATTATAGGGGAATCATTTATATTCAATCCAGGAAGGAAACAAACATCTCTTCTCTCCTTTTCCTCAAAACTTTAGCATCTGTCTTCCCACACCCAGAATTGGGAGTGAGGAAGTAAGTTTTATTCAACCAAACAGGAACACACCCAAAACAGTTTTTTCCTTATATTCTATTTCATATACATCTGTATTAATGCTTTTGAGTCCAGCTTCCTTAAATGGAGCCTTGCTGTTGCTGTTTACTTCTTTTCCCTTCAGGTGCAGAAACATAGTTTCATCTACAGCAGAACAGCACTTTTTAGTCCTCAAACCCTGAGACAGCCTGAAGTAGCCACAAGTGAGTCAGGAGATACTTCACTGACGCCATCAAAACACAGTGCTGGTCTGCCCACCGAAGCATCAGCATTCACACAAAATAGCAGAGATGCTCCCCCTTCCAGAGCCAAAGGTGAGAACTATAACGTTAGTGCCTTGGAATGTAATTACAGGTTGCAACTCATTGACTCTGCTATTAGGGAGGGACGAGAAATTAGTTCTAATTTGATTATATTAATGAATTCCACTCAAGAAAATAAACCTGAGAGAGTCTACATAAAATAATAAAATTTTTGCAACTGCTCTTCTATCCTCAGAGATTTCACAGCCCACTGAATACATTTCACTTACAATTCTAACATTGGTCCATTGACCCAGGCAACAATATGCTGCAGAATATGGTTATGGTTATTTTGAGTAACATTTTGGAAAGTATACATGAATGTCTTAAAAGAAACTGAATTTAATATCTCTGGATTTTAAAGTTCTGAAAATGAAGGATGACAATATATAGCAAACATACTCCTACATGAAATGTGTCATTATATAACAGATCTCAGACTTCATAAAAAACAATATATTTGAGCACCCTTTTGCATACAAGTTTTCTAGAAAAGTAAATATATCAGTACTACTGAAAAAATTAAAACATCCCACATTGCAGTTTTAAGTGATCTTTCTCTTCTTCACTTGCTTCTTTCCATAATCACTGCTGGACCTAGAGCATAGGAGAAATGCTGCTTTTTCAATTCATCCTGTTCAAAGCATACACAGTAGTGCTTAGTTTTGATTTATGGTCAACAATGACTAATAATTACTAGGATTAGAACTGAGATATTAAGAAGCCTGTTCTGAAAAGCAAGCTAGAGTAGTTCTGACAAGCTTGAGTGGATAAATTACCACAGTAGAAGTCATTGTCATTATGCGTAAACTCAAATATGTCCAAGAGCAAACAGACATGCTGAAAAAAATCCTAAAAACCACCCAAAAACCTTTCAAAAACAGCATTACACAACAACTTACATAAGCAAATAAAAAAGGGAAGGTTTTACTGCATTTTAGCAAAACATATACTTTATATTATATAGGCTATCAACAAAGTATTCAAAATTTTATTTGCTATTTTGTAAGACTTAAAAAACAGCCAAAACATAGAACCATAATCTTTATATCCAGATTCTGTTTATTAAAAAAATACAAAATCCAGGTCCTGCTCTCAAGGTCTCTATAGCTAAATGACATTGGGATTACATATCTTAAAAGAGCTACTAAATGCAAAGAGCTTCAGAATAGCTTCCATATACTCTTTTGCATTCTTTTCAGCCATCTGCAGTTTTAGACAGACTTCAGCTTCAAGAACCCTTTGAAAGCAGTAAACTGAACCAACTTCTTGGCAAGTTACAAGGCAAAAAGTGAGAAAACCCTTCAGAACAGCAGTGATCAACACATCCATAGAATGACCATGAACCAGTGGATCACTACATCTGTGCAAGAAACAAGTCTGCACTTAATCTTTTACATTGCCTGCCTGTCTTTGTAACACATGAATCACATGAGTCAGATGAAGAATTAGCCCAAGGATTATTACATGGATTTAGTGGTACTTGATGACAGAAAGTGCAGGACCAAAACACATCCAAGGCTTCAGTAGCAAACATCCACTGGCTTGCCTATATCAAAGGCAGCAAAAAAGCTCCTGATGAAAGGGGTAGAGAGAATTCATGCTTTCAAAAATTCCCCGTGATATAATACTCAGAGCATTTCCAAAAAGCTTCAGTAAAATATAGGGAATTGCATTAATTTTGAACAATGTCTATGCACCATGCCCCAGGCACACCTGATTCAAGACAGGACATGAGCCTGCCCCTAACAAATCTGATTTGTAACAAACTTTAAAGCAGCAGCTCATTTGTCCTAATCTTTTAGGGAAACACGGAGCATACCACCTCTACTTCACACAGTTCCACCATTCCAAAGTGATCTCATCTCAAAGTTTGATGAAAAAATGCTGTGGTATTCAGCAGATGCAAGATAACAGAAATCCTTGTGGGATGTGGGGTACTGATAGTCTCTTTTGGCATATTGCAAGAGGCTGAACAGAAATTCACCTGTTAGTAGATCCAACCAAGGAAGAAGGTTCTCAGTGAGCCACAGCTCTGTGCTGCTCCTGCCCACCTTATCACTAGCCAGTCACATGGTTACCGGTTCTTCAGCAGCACCCAGTGCATCTTAATCATGGGATTCAAACCAAGAGGGCAGCACACAACAGGTATATCTCTCTGTCACATTTTTCCACATTTTTACCCATGGAAATTCAATTACTAATTATTTTTGCAAATCAAAATTTACATCTCAACTCTAAGAACAATACAAGAAGCTTCCTTTGTCTCCTGTTTTCACTTTCCCCTTCGGCACTTTCCAACTCTCACACCCAGCATATTAAATCCTCACTCTCTCCAAGAATAGCTCAAAGAACTACAGCTTTTGCTTGCTGCTAGAAGCAGATAACTCTGAAGCTATACATATGTTTTGACATACGCAGTCACTTTGTCAGAATATGTGGAAAGAGCTAAAAATGGTTTTTGAACAGTAAATAATAAAATGCCTTCCAGAAAATGTCCAGAGTGCATTAACAAAAAAGCTGCAGCCAGAGACATCAGAAACAAGAGCACTACAATTTACTGGGCATGAAAGAATGCTAAATACACTCAACAGTACTATTATGACACAACAGCTTGAATTAAACAGGTAAAAAACCCTTGATCTTCCATTCTCAGAAGCATAAACATATTCAAAACACAATTTAACCAAAAAGTCACATGTGGACATCTACAGAAACAAAAACTTTCTAGTTATCTCAGTCTTAGCTGGAAAATAAAAGTTCCTTGTTTGTTTTTTTTCTTTAGGTTTATTTTTAATAATTATTTTAATGACACTTGATTTAAAAGCTTCTCACTGTACCAAGAAAACCCAGTTAAGTTTATATCTTTTTGCATCTCCATGTAAAATACAAAGGCTTTATGCAAAAAAACAAAAAAAGGGGATGAGCAAATTGAGGCTGCAGATTATTACAAGCAAGAGAAACTGCACATTTATGCTTCTCTGTAATAAGCAAGCAACATTAACTGAGTTGTCCGTGTCACTTAGATAATACTATTTGTATATGCGACAGCAGTATCCAATACAAAAAAACCCACGTGTTTTAACAGAATAGATACTTTATTGGGAAATATATGGCAATTACTGCCAATCCAAATTGGGCATATATACCCATCTTTCTAAAAGACACTGCAATCTGCAATATTTCTGTGTCAAAGTTGATCTTCTAGCTTCCTGTTGACTTAAAAGTGCTACAAGGCTCTCCCTTCTTATCCAAGAAGAGCAAGCCTCAAGCTTCATCTGGTTTGTTAGAACAGTATGTTTGGGTTTTTTGCATAAACAAAAACAAGCACCTTCAGATGTCACACTTCTCTAGGATGTGACTCTTCTACCTTACTTGCAAAAGTGTAGATCTCAGCTGTTGGAGAATTAGGAAAGAGTATCCTGCTCCATATTAAAAATCTAAAAATAACAACATGAAAAAGCAAAAAAATTCCCACTACTTTAATAATGTTTGGATATGGGCAACTTCTCAAGAAGGAGCACAACCTGTAAAGTGTTCCATAAAGTACAAATCAAGTTGAGGATATCTTGACCTTGAATGATTCATCTACATTAAACCACTTAGAAATATACAAACAAGTAAAAAACACAACATGTTTAGTGAACCAGAGAAGCATGGTTACTGGACTTTTCCTCATATTATTATTATTTAATTGTAATAATTTACTTATTTAAATATTAATCACATTCAACATGCATTAAATTGATTTTTTTTTTTTCAAGCTGACAGCAGGAGTTTTAACGAAATTGGTAAGTACACAAATTGACAAACACAGCTTTACTGGAGCAAGGAGAAAAAGTTCTCTGTATCTGCCAGCAATTCATCTTGCTAGTAACAGGGCAAGATGAACTTTGTCTCCCTGCTTTCCAGCAACACAGAAAAAAAAAAAAAAAATCGAAAAAAAGATGCAATAAAATGTCAGATTTAAGACGCTAGAAGAATAAGATAATCGACTATGGATTCACTCACTAATTTCATTTTTTTTTTGTAGCAGTTTATTAAAAAGACAAACACCAAAAAAGGTCTTCACAATCTTCATATTCAAATTAGTGTAATTCAAATAAGAACTGTAATTTTAGGCCATTTAATCAAATGCTAGTTTCTATTCATTTTCATCTATTTCGAGGTAACTCGATTTCATCTTTGGCTAAAAAAAAATAATTCAGATTAGCAACTTCAAAGCATGTCAGGATACAAATTTAACCACAGACAGATTCTAAAAGGTGTTAGATTCACAAAGATTTCAGATTTTTATCAAACTATCCACATCTTCCATCTTCCTGAGCCCTACATCTGGTTGAAATGGTATAAAAGCATTTCTGCAGTTCAGCCTTTTCTGAGTCAAAAGAAACCATCTCAATGGTTGACAAAACCAAATATGAAGATACCTTTGCAGTGTCTCATCCATATGATCAATCTCTACATGACAATGCTATCTCTGGAAAGGCTTGGACTACTGAGTCCTTAAGTTGATTTGACAGAAACATTTGTCAAGTAATTTTAATAATCAGACTGGAGAGTGTATGTTTCACCACAGGATGCAACTGACAGCAGACCACTGTCATCAACTGTGACTCCAAAATGGGACCTTCCTTATTTTATCTAACTCAGTATCTTCCTCCTGAGAGAGGATAAAAGCAGATATTTAAGAGAAACCACATTAAAGTTCTTTGAACAGGGGCTGGACCAGATGACTTCTGAGAGATTCTATCCAAACAAACTATTTCATGATTTTGTAAAAAGGCATGCAAGCAAACAGTGATGTTTCCTTGAAATACCACTTACCTCCCAAAGTTTATGCTGCCAGTTGACAGTAATCTTTATTTTTACCTCTTTACAATATGTGTTTTTGAAAAGTTTTAAATAGTAAACAAGAAACTATCAACAGCCAGGCCCACACACTATTAAAGTCAAAATTTATTTCTCAAAAACCAAAAGCACAGACTAGAGTGAGGCACAAACTTCAAGCAAGAAATGGCTGTTTTAACATTTTTTTACAGGAGGGCTATTTTGAATCCTTTTAAAGGAGCTCTAGAGATAAAGAGTTAAGAAACTGCAGAAGCCACATAACTGGAGACCTCCTCATTCATCATTACAGAAATCTGTTTGCTCCAAATTAGTACCATGTCAGTCATGATTTCAGCTACTGTCATCGTGACAATTCTCCCTCTGATTTCCTACTTATCCTGCTGTCTATATCTTTGCCTGGTCTTAGTCAGCTACTCAACACCATTTAATAGGCACTAGAAATACAATTAGAATGCTCTACACTGTGCTCTAAAAGCAAATTACTTCTTATAAATGAAGTTTATTTATAGAAAAAAAACCAAATAGAAAACTTCAGGTGAGTGCCAAAAGAGGGGAAAAGAATGAATACATTTATATGTGTATATATATATATACACACACACTAGAAGTTTGTCTGTTGATCACATAGCACAGCTGCTACCTTGAATGGCAGGTCTTAATGCCTTTTCAATTAGGCAGGTATATAAAAATGTTATGCAACTATTTGCAGAATAAATGCATTTACTGTTACTTAAAACAGAAGCTGTTTTTTAGTAGAGCCTCCAACAGTCCAATTATCTGCAAAGCTCATAAAATACTTCCTCTGAGTCAGTTTTATTTTATTCTGCTATCTGAATACTTGCCATTTGACATAAAATAACTAAAGCTAATAAATTCACAGTCAAATAAAAATTTAGACACTGTCCTCAGTTCAAACCACAGCCAAACAGTGTATAAACCCCACATCCTTTTACTTATTGTGGATTGAAATAGCTGTAATAACTTAAGCCAAACTGTTTCAATATGACGAAAATTTAAAGCTAAAATCTGGCCCAATCACCCAGGTCTCAATTTCCCTGCACTTCGTTACTAAAAAGTATCTGATCATAGAATATTACTTCACTATTTAACAACAGTGGCTAAAAGGATCAAATTGCACAGAGCAAGAACAGTATTTCAGAAACCCAGCACATTTTTCTTCTTAAGAACATGGATTCAGGTTTTCAGCCACTAGACAGTGTTAGTCATTAAGTGGATTAGTAAGCACCATGCATTATTGGATTAAGGTCTACCTGCATTATAGGAGAAGTGGGTATTGCAAAAATCATTGAAAGAAGACACTGCCCAGTGGTGGTAATTTGTTTAGCTTTTTAGTTTCAGTTACTCAGGAAGAAATAAGAGATAATATATACTCTTGAAATAATAATTAAAATAAAAATTTTACATAATGTAAATTATTGATACGGTAACCAACATATAGGAGGAGTTTTGACAGAGGAACTAAGATCAAACTCTTCAGGGTTTGACTTGGCTGGAGTTTCACTCAAGTTAATCAATGTGCCACAAATAGTGTTGCCATGGAACCTAGGTGGGGTGTGGGACAGCCAGTTTCTTTTGTCCGGCTCAAACCAACCTCTACACCACAGTTCCACCACATGCTTCAGAGTACATGGAAACAAGGTAGCTGTGCTTTTGTTTAAAGCTACTTTTTCCTGCATCAGAAGATTTGTAGTAACAAGGTCATCTCTGGCTTTTTTAGAGTTGGGAGTGTCATACAGTGGACCTATACAAAGAGATAATATTATCTCTCTTCATACCTACCATTGCTGAGAACACTGAAGAATGGCTAGTCACAAACCTGTGCAAAACATCAAAAAAGTTTCTACAATCCCCAAGTCTTTGGTCAGAAGTCTGGAATGTTCAGAAGGGACATCCCCTTAAAAATAATCACAATAAACTTAAATGTTACTTTATGTTGATAACCTATCAAGCAAAGCACCAGCAGACTTCATTCAAAGGGCAAGAAAACTCCTCTTCATGTCCTTAAAAATCCCCTTGTGTTATTTTTGTACTCAGTCCTATGTGAAGAGAGGGTATTTTTACTGCAGGTATCTTTATAGCCATATGAATTGCTCAAAGACCTCTTTGACAGACTGTGCCAATGTCATGTCAACCATTCTCTGGGATGACAGAAAACAAATCAAATCATCCTCATCAATGTCAGATGAAAACAGCTAATAAGGAAAACAGCAGGACAAAAAAAAAGCCTGGAAACTGACAATAAACTGCGTAATCCATCAAACCAAGGAAAAATAGATGGTAAAAGAGAATTTTGCTGACTTTTGAGACAAAGAAATCTACTCTCAGAAAACCTACAGCTCCCTTTAAAATCTGCAGTGTGGGACAGAAAACTTCAACAATATCATGCCATCAGAAAAATCATGTAGATGTGAAGGCAAATTAATGCATCACAGTTTAACACAGAGTAAAAGTAAACATTTTACAGATTTACATCATAGGGCTCAAGGGGATAGTTATAGATGAAATATCAACCAGCTTTTTACCGGATTATTAAGTCATGGGTGAACCACTCATATCTTTCATGAGCCAAACTTGGAATATTCCTGAGACTTCTCCCTATCATGCTTGTGAATAAAACACATAGTATTTCTATCTTGAAAGATAGAAGACAGAGGCAATGTGTAGGAAGGCAAGAAGAACCAAAGGATGTGTACAGTGAATGTCCTCTCCATGCCATTAGATCTTATCAAGCATCAGCAACCACTCATCTGATAATTACATCAGATAAGCAGTTTGTTTCACACTTGTTCAGTTTAACACAATGCTTTTGAACCTGTACTGAAAAGTGTTCCACACACATCCAACAACTTCTTTCTACTTCAGACCACTGAATTAATATTTTTTTCACTATCTGAGCAACAGAAAGAGGACCACAATTCTGGATTATTAGTCTATAAATTCAAATTCAACATATAATGACCTCAGACTGCTATTCTCAGGTTGCTATTTCAAAAGGCACTGCTGTTCGCAGTTTGAAATGTTACCTGGGAACATTCCAGATTCTTTTCAAAACCACAAGCTGTCACCTTATACAGAAAGCAACACCACTTCATATATCCTAAGCAGTAAAACAGCATAGCCAGATGGTGTTAGAACTGACATTTATGTTTTTATTCAGCCCACATTTATGTGTGCCCTTCTACTGCACTGGTTCTCACTTCACAGAAGGCTTAGTTTAATTCCCTCGAATCACAGACCATTTTTGCCCTTCTGAGGAAGCCTCTGCCCCATGAAACACATTTGTTCAGTCTTCACAGGCAGTTTCATGAGCAGAAGGACCAGAATGATGCATTTTGCATTAACTCTGACAGACACGGGGTTCCAGTCACAAGGTATCAGTGCAATTCTGACTTAAGGTTCTGTCTATGATCAAAATCAGAGTTTTGCACATAAACATCTAGAAGTGACGGTGAAATTAAGAAACCAGGACCCTTGAAAAAAATATTCATTTCAAGTTTACAGAGGGAAGAAACTACACCTAATGGCATTATTACAAGCTTAACATAGCTTAAATCAACACTGACAGAAATTTAGTACTATTCCAAGATAGAGTGTAAGAGTTTTCAAATTTGTGCTTTTGGTAAACTACCAACAGAGAAAAATCAGGATGAAAGTAAAGAAGTAAAGGATGACAAGAACACAAACAGAAAAAAAGAAATTTGATGAAACAATCAGCCTTTGCAGCCTTTCTCCCCTCCAACCACTAATAAATCTAAATTGTCTGCTTTAAGTATTGTATTATGGTAAAAATTACTGGAAAATACTATCAGATACACCATAAGAAGTGAGAAAAAATATTATTAGAAGATGCTTATTCTCTTTAATAAGAGAAATTCAAGACAAGAGTAAGGTATAAACTCTAATTTATTAGTAAATGTGTGCAGAACCTCAACAGAAAAATACCCAAAACCCAAAATGAAACAGTTGCCATACCACATAAAGAAAAATACTGAAAAAGGAAAAAAAACCAAAACCGTTTCAAATGGATTGACAAGGAAGACCTCAATTGACTGTTGTAAAATCAGCCAGAGGGAAAACAATCATATTGAATCACATTTAATGGGTCATATTACAACAACTGGATATTTAGACCACAAATACTCCATCCAAGACTATCACCTTGGCTACAATATGAACCTATTCCTTAAAAAACTTGTCAGCATTTCTTAATACAGCAGGCAAGACTAAAATTTTCAGCCAACAAGAAATGACAAGCAGCTTATAACTCATACTATAAACTCATCTTTTTTTATAACTATAACTCATATTTATTTTTACAAAAACTGGCTCCTACTTTGAATCTCACTCTGGATTTGTAGCAATGATGGTTTCAAAAACCAGTGCTGCAGTATTGTGATACCTGATTATCCCATGCTAAGGAACTGGAAACAGTATTAATGTGACTTCTAACAAGTCACTGCTTACAAGAGGCACAACATTAAGTTCACATACTGCTCATGCACATGACAGCTCAAGAAAATCTATTGAGTAGCATCAAAACAAGTGTTGGCCACCTGATAATAAATTTAAGAAATAAAACATCCATTAGTTTGGTACCTTCTCTAAGATGAGTTCAAGTTCACACATTACTAACTATCCTTATTCTAATATCAAAATTCCAGACGCATTCATTTCAGCTAAAGTGTGACCTACAAACCCATCAAAGGGAATAAGGATCAGGTTTAAATGCTAATCTCGCCATAATGAAGCTTACTACAAAAAATTAAGTAACAACAGAGTAACTGCATGTGCATATGTGCACATATTTGGATGTGTAAAATTAGCAAGCCTATTTTTATTTAAAAAAAAATTTTAGAAAACGGTAAGGTAGAAGAAGAAAAATCTGGAGTAAAATACTTACGTATTAGGAACTGCAAAGATGGCCTGAAGACAGCTAGTACTGTGACAAGATTGATTATATGTATGGAACCACCAATAAAAACTTGCAAAGCTTCAAAAGTGAAGATGACACCTATACAATGCAGTGTTTTTTATTAGATGTTTTTTATGAAATTTGATGAATTCATCTATTGGAGACCCAGTAAAATAATTCACAGCATTTGTTATAAGACTGACAAGAAAACAATATATGGAATAGAAAAAAAAAAATTGTTTACAACAGAATAATCACTTTAAAAAAAAATAAAAGCCCTTTAGATTACAGGCAGATTTTTGACAAATTATGGGTTCACATCCACACACTTGGAAATATAACTCTCTTCTCAAAAACCTTTGCCAGTAAATAAAGAATTTTAATACATAAATTAGGATCTGACCAAAATACTGCAACATACGAAACAGATCAGTTATGTTTACTGTCCCCAAAGCTTTACGAAAATATTTTCTTTATTTTTTCAAGCAATATTTTAATAGTTGTCAGAACTTGAGCCATGTAATAGCAAGCATCCAACAAGAAGTACCTTACTATAGTTGGCCTTCATATAATCTACTCAAAAAGCTTTGCATCCAAACATCTACAAAAACAAAAATCCAGAGGCTCTTTAGAAATTATTCAGTAAGCACTACAATTCCAATTCATACTGTAATTTGAAACAATTTAAAAAAATATATTGAAGATCAATCCCATTAAATGCCAATGTTAGTTCTGTTCATTAGAACCTTTAAGCTACTGCATAGAGAGGAAAATGTTTAAAATTAGCTTAACAAAAATGAGGATTAATTTTTTTCCCTGTTGAGTGACTAAAAGCCACTATGCTATACTAAGTTGCTAGTTTAAAGCAACTCATGGAAGTATTTGAAAAGCTATGGTTTCTAGATAAGGTCAAAAAGGTATATTAACTGAATTTTCCTGACAATAAGTTTCAACAACAACCCACTGTAAAAAGTTTCTCTTTTTCATCAGGTTGTAGACTTTGTGCAGCTTTCTTTCCCCGGCAACAGAAAAAAGGAACAGCAAAATACTATAAAAGTGGGAAGAGAAGCAAGTATGCTGCCAGCTGTAGCTCACTGTGTTACAAAAGAAAGAAGAGGGGGGAAAAAATAAGAAAAAATCCATCCATAAAACAAAAAAACAAGTATGAGAGAAGATTTTCTAACTGAAGCCAAGTACTCACATGAATATATATTTCAAGCTCCCATCTGAATGTAGATCAGTAAAAATAATGCAGGCCAGTAAACTCACTGTTAAGTTACTGATCTTTCCCATCTTGGAGAGACACTTATTTTTTCATTAAAGATTTTCAGAATTCATCTATTCTGCCTGCTGAACAATATTTTATCAACTTCTCCACAAAAAGGAGTGACAGGCCATTGATGAGGCATTACTCCAAAAGAGAGATTACTCCAGAGAAGCATGTAATCTCTGGGTATACACTGGCTCCATTCTGAGTTCCACCAGTTTCCAATTTCCTTTGGTTTTACTTCTGCCAATTCTCCTGCATTCAACCTATTTTGCTTTGGCAGCCCCATCAGGTACATGCTAAAGTAATCAGTCATCAATTTTTATACTTTGTGGGCATCATCAGTGAAATAAATTACTTCTTTAAAGAATTCTGGAACCTTAAAAAAAAACACCTTTTCTACATCTATACTTCATGGAAACTTCATAATTCTGTAAACACAATCCCAGAAATTTAATTTTATTTTTTTATCTAGCTCTCTGAAGGAGCTATTCCGCTATACCACAACAGTAGAAAACATACCCTGAGAACTGCAGGAGTGCTGTCTAACCCAAACCCAGCAGTACCAGATACACAGTCACCATGCAAGTATCACAAAATGGGCTGCAGCCAAAGATGTACAGTATACAAAGATGTACAAGATAGTTTTCAGAGGATGAGAGAATTAGAGGAATTCAGGTATTCTGAAGAAGTGAACTTACAGGGTGAATGGAGGCAGGACACCTGAAAAAAATATCTTGCTAGGTGTTTTACTGCCACATACTTTTTCTTTATAAAAACAAGAGAACTTCAATCATGTACACCAGACTGTACTCCCCTGACTGTACGCACAAGGCACTGCACACTCAGCAACAGCAGTGCAGAACCCCAAGCAGCCAGAGGTCACACCAAAGGCCAAATACTTATTCAGGTACTGTGGTAGTAGAGACACGACTGAAATCTTTACTATAAGCATCTCAAATGACAGCAGATCAGGAACTAGCAACATTCCAAAACTGGTCCTACTCAGTTATACAGCACACCCACAGATTACTTTTTATTTAATTATTCTTCCTATCTTGTGATAAATTATTTTGTTCCCAGCATTAAAACTGATGCAAGTCAAGAATAAGTATCTGTGAGCAGCTGAGCGCCTTGGTACCACTGGTTGGCTTGATAAATAAATTGTTTCGGAAAGGGAACAAGTCAAGGGGTAATTCTAATCAGAACACGATCCATCACCAGAATATACAAGTATTAAACAAGCCCAAGCTTTCTCCAGTGAACAATAAAAGCATTTTAAAATTAGGATGAGCTGCTTCTTTAACGTAACTTCAAGTCTTGCAAAATACAGTCCTTTTCTTTGCATCCATGCCAAAAAAACCCATGTTTAAACCAAATCATTTGAATGTGCATATAATTACAAATGAAGCATACCAACAATATTGCATGGCATTTTCCTTTCAGTTGTAATCTACAGGTGATCTACAGGGCTTGGAAACAATTTGGAAATAAAACAGGCAATTTGCTAAAGGAGAGGTTTCAAAACAACTTTCAAAGTCAAAGCTAGCAGTTGCTCAAGAACTAGGAACTTCATAGAAAGGTCCTCTGGAAAGCTACTCAACAGTAAGTGTTCTGTACTTTGGAAATCAGATGACTTAAAAAACCCCCAAACTTAGAAGTCCAACTCCTAAGGCGACTCATGAAGCCTGAACACTTTGAAATATACAGCTCTAGGAAAAGTCACCACAAATACATATCTTAAGTGCGTAAGGTCTATAGAAGAAAATGAATTTTTAAGAATTATGACTGCATCTATTTGAGTGTTGGTTCAAATCCAATTACCACCATCATTTCAATACAAGAACAAAAGAGGGATTTCCTGACTCAGTGTTTGAAGGCAAGACACACTGAAAAATAACTATTTGTTCCACACCTCATACACACTAAAGCAAAACCACACACCCACTACTTAAGCAAGTGTAATTATATTAAAAAACAGACAGAACTACAATTCTACAATTAAGACTTTTTTCAGTTGTGAGTTACTAACCACACTGGTGTTACTTCTGGAAGTTTTCTTTTCTTAAACATCTAACTTAAACATGTACTTTCCTCCAAATAACCTATACAGCACAGAAATACAGAGAATATGCTTTGGATTTCAGACAGACTAAATATTTATGTCGGGTTCTCAAGTGTTTCAACAACTATCTTATACTTGAAGAGATTACACAAGATTATGAACGCAGCAGGCTACCAAGGCAAACTTGATATTTTTTCCTTTGTTGAGCTTTAATGCTTCAGATGTAGAATTAGTTGCTTTAAATGACTACTTACATGTCTTATTTTGAAAGTATCAAGAATGGAGCTCAGTTAAAAGTATATTTCTGCTCACTTTATGTCATATCCTCAGAGGAGGTGCTTGTGAGTTTTTATTCTGCAAAACCAACTTGTTGCAAAAGCATTATTATAAAAACTACTGCTTAGCCTTTAAGAATATAACTAATATGAAATTGTCTCGTGAATATTCAAGACAAATCAATGAAACCTGATTAATAAGGAAAACAAATGGCTATCTCAGTCTTCAGTTTCTCAAGAAAAGTATAGTTTTTTGTCAGTAAACACTAACAGAAGAATCAATATAATTTAGAGAAAATAAAATTTGAGATAGAAATGTCAAAATGTTTATTATGGCTAAATATTATACAGTAACACCAGTTTCTAATTAAGGTTTACTTTTTAAGGATTCCTAAAACATTTGATATAAAAAAGGCATTTTGACATCTTTTTATACTCCTATGTGTGTAATTCATAATCATTTCTCCCCTTAGTTATACTTAATGTAAACACCAGAACACCTGCAAATGAGCAACTACACTTACAGAAAAGAGCTCACTAACATTACAAGCCTCAAATACATCAATCCTACCAAGTCCTGACTCAAAAGAACAAGTTACGGGAGAGAACACCGTCCACATGGGTCCAAAGCAATGCCCCCAATCAACTTAGGTCAGAATGAGAAAACCTGCTCCAGAAGCCATTCTCTAGGTTGTTCAGCAACTACTCAGCCTTATGCATGCCCATGTTTAAAAGCCCACTCTCCACTGCCATGAAGAAGAGCAGGAAGCCACCACACACTGCTATAGGCAGCTCTGTCACTCTGGGGCAATGACAATAACTGGGGAAATATGCATTTTATGGAGTACATTCACACTTCAGGCAAAGGAAATGCTCTGCAACACTAAACTACTTCCCTGCAAAAATTCTTACTGGAAACACCAGATCTGTTTGATGCTGTACTTACTACTTGCTCAGCCACCAAGGTATTATTACACTGTTAAAATAAAAACTAATTGTTTCTACAGCAGTAGAAACACACACAATAGTACAACCAAACTGGCATCTGAATGCTGCTCTGGTGAATTTTAATACCACACATTCCAAAGACAAAAAAGCTAGATATAACACTGTGCTGGACAAAAAGCTAGGTCTCTATTAAGTTTAACTAATCATTCCAGACTGAACCTGCAACAGGAAAACAGTTTCTATACAACTGCATTAGTTGCATTGTCAAGCCTCACGGAGGTGCCTGAAGAGAGCTGGACACAGAGATCACAGATCCCAAATATGATTTATTTTATTCATTGTAACTGTTTAGCAACCAGAAACATTGTTTTTCTCTTTTTTCCTTTCAGAACAAATGGGTAACACTAACTCGGAGTACCTCCAAATAAAGCAGGGCCAGCAGATCAGTAGCTGTGCTGTCTGCAGTAAAAGGTAGGCATGGACACATGACTTTTACTAGTAGAAAGCACAACAGAATATTTTAGATAATCTCCAAGAGATAATACATCTAGTACTGTTATTTTTCCAGCACTGACCATACACAGATAAACACTACATTCTAACTTTTAAACTTTGCCAAATAGATTATAGATACTTCCATTTACTGTCGACCTCAAAGTCAGTACACTACCTCACAGGATTAATACAGCAACAAATAATTACAATCCTAACAATCTTCTTGCAGATTACATTACAGTGTTTACCAACACAAGTGATCAGTAATACACAAACCATTTAATCTTCATATTTAAAAACAAACACATTTTTTCAAGGCATACTATTACCATGCAATTAACTTTGAAACAAAGTAATTTCTCTACCCCACCCTTCCCCAATGTCTCCAGAGTACCAAAAGATCCACCACTGTTTTGTTTAAACGCTCACTTTCAAATATGATTTCTACACTTGGGGGTCAAAGGAAGAGAATTAGAGGCATTTTTAATTTAGGAAAATACTGTCACCTCTCCTAGTAAGCTTCCAGACAGTGGCACAAATTTCCATGTAAACAAATCAAGTCTTAATAGTAAGCACAAAAAAACCAGAACTAGTCAACATCTCATTTTCAATCAAATTTTGGACCAATTTTTCTTCTTGATGGTCAGAATCTTCTACAGCTTTCCTAAATATAATTGCTTTAAACTATACTACAGGGAAATAAGAGAACATAGAGGTAATTTTGTAGACTTTCTCCAATTCTAACACATCCCTACATCTACCACTTATGAGGACAGCTTCATCCCTTCCTCCTTTTTATTACCTGCACATAGCAGGTATATTTATTATTCTGCACATAGCAGAAAACCAAATTTTACTTTAGACTTAACAGCTTTGTATCAAATAATAAATCATGTACTTGGATGCTAGACTATAAAGGAACCTGTCATCAGGTTCCAAGAGAAAAAAGCAACCATCAACTTTTAAAATTATAGCTCACTTTTGTAATCAAAATAAAAATATACATGATCTATACAATGAGTTCGCACCAATTTGCCCTTGATTTCTAGCTCTGTCAATGTCTATTATGTTACATGCTACACGCACATAAAGCCCGTGATATCCAGAGTGGCAATGACAAAACAAAGCCAGCCAAACTACAAAAGACAAAGCTAGATAAAGTGACATATGGCTATTATTAAAAACTTCCTAAACTATTATTATTTTGCTGATTAGCATGCCAAAACAGGGTCACATATCCAGTAGCATCAGTTACACACAATGTACCCAACTTTACTAGCTGTCTATTATCCTAAAAGCACCAAAAGAGAAACAAAAATAAATGAGACTGTCTAAAAGGAAAGATGACAAATTTGGGTCATCAGTGAAGTCTAAACGAACTGTTCTGAATGGTGTTATTCATTCAAACTAACAATAATTTCCCATTTTCTGTAGTCCATAGGGAATAAATTGTTTACATTTGGTTTTCTTTGCAACCATAGAAACTTGAAAGGTTTGTTTAAATTAAACCTTTGATTTTGTAGCATACTTTTGTGGCCACAGAAGTGCAGGATTGACAGGATCCTATTGCCTGGTTATGTACAAAGTTTGCTGTCTTGCACTCAACAATAAAAACAGTTATTTTTTTTTTATTCAAATGAAAATCAAGTTCAAATTACTTCTGTCATACTTGCAAGTAGCATTTTAGACCAGATCCACACCAAACTGTTTTACTAAAGACTGTATGATCTATACTGTTCTATCATTTATTCATCTCCTCATCAACTTGCACCAGACAAGTTCTTTTTAACCAACATAGATTTATCAGTCTAGCAGGGGAAGATCCATGTTTTCTCTTGAGATAATGTAAAACATACTTACATAATCACCACAGATTTTAAGAACTACGTAAAAATACTTCTATCAGCACTGAAAACAAAGAAAGAAACTTACCTACTACCATGAGAGTGAACTCAAATCCTCTCTTCACAGACTTCCGGTAAACTTGATTTGGAAGATTTGCAAACCCCACGTATCCTTCAAGGTTCTTCTGTTGCTAAAACAAGAGATATTTAGGAAAAAAAAAGTTAAAAGGAAGGCATGTAACTTCTTAGCTGGTTTGCATTCTTAGCTATTGAAATGTTCACTTATTTTCACATTTGTAGAAAAGTGCTATCTACCAAACCTCTCAACAATCCAAGCTGTCTACATTCAAGAAAGTATAATAAATTGCAGCAAAAAAAGCAATTTATTTTTTTACTGGACGGCCAAAATACCAGCACAGAAACTCAGGTACGCTAAGAATATTTTCAGCAAATGGAATTGCCATATGACTGTTTGTATAAGTACAAGAGTGAGCATGTGCAAACAAATTAAAACAATCAATTTGGTACCAATGCTCATTTGAAACACATGCCAGCAGCATGAATGCATCTTTCCTATACATCCAAGTCATGATGGTACTGCCTCAACTTGATGGGAACCAGCTTGACACCTCTGCTTATGTGTCACTCAACTGGAGGCCTTCACATTAAATCCAGACTTACATTAATGCAGCACATCTTGAAACAAATTCTCCATACAGGTATAACTTCAGTTGCCTTGTACTCTGAAAAACTTACCCAAAATAGTGCCTAGTGTGAAACAAGAGAAGAATTCTGCATGCTAGCCATTACTTCTTCTCACCACATTATTGAAAATGCTGGAGGTACTTAAAATGGTACAGTATGGTTAAATGAAGTTTGGTATGTGGTTGACTTATTTATTTTGAATTTTTTTTTTTTTCTAAAAGTGAGAGAATAAGTTCAATGCAGTAAAAAAAAATCATAGAACTTTTAAATTTAAAATATTTCTTTAATTAAAGCAAGGATATAAAACCACTGTCACCTTTAAAGTATTGAATGCAAGAACTAACCTCTCAGCAGTCCAACAGCACTAGTCAATAAAAAACTCTGCTTTAGGTCTCCCATCTGATTTCTCCATTTGGCAAATAAACTATTCATCTCAAACAAAGCTACGCCATTGCAAAGACTAAGTTAGTGGTTCAAGTTTAAATACTCATAATGCAACAAATGTTATTACTTCCCTAAATGTAGGAATCTTTGCAAAGTGTTATAAAGGAACTTTTTTAAAGAAGCTTTTTGTTTCAATAGAGCCTTAGGTGCTATAATCTCACCTGAAAGGCTTTAAAATATTTTTTAAATCAGCCAGGAATTTAAAATCCAAATATTTGTTTTAATTTTCCAGTCTATTACTACACATAAGGAATGGAATTTATCACAATCTAAAACCCTGAGCAGGAGCTCAGAGATAATACATGACACGCAGCTTAGTGCTTTTTAAGATATTAAAGAGCTCCTGAACAGTGCAGGTCCTTAATAACCATTAAGGATGTGGAACTTCCTATTCATCCTACCAAATATGAAATATCTAATCACAGTCAAATACTCCTAATAATTCTCCTTGTCAACCACCTGCATTTTTTAGTATCTACATACCTTTTAATGTGTGCCATGTTTACCAGAAACAGCTCACCCCTCTTTAGCTAATTCTTTTGCTTAAAATAATGGGTTTTCATATAACTCTTGTTTTGAACAAATGTTATTTCTCTTCCCTTCCCCATTACAGATACCTCCACACTTAGGATAGTTCTAACCCTAAGAACTTTTAGATCACTGAGTATGAAATCCTAAAAAAGAACAGACAGCAATTTTGGGGTTGTTTGCTCTATTTAGTGCGGCTACATTAATTACATCCATGATTTTAGATAATGAAATATAAATGGTAGTTACCAGAATGATAAAGATGTATGAAATGTTACACTGGCCATTAATGTTGTGTTTAATGCAAGCATTTGCTGTCAATAGGAAAGAGCCTTTCAAAAAACTGCAGCTGGATGCCAGATTCAGATTTCGGCTATATTAACTAAAACTGAAGATTTCAACATATTTTTTTTTTAAATGGTTGCCTTTGTTCATAACCTGCTACTTCTAAAGAGACCAAAACATTAGGAATTGAGTTTAATTCCTGCAATAGCTTTTAAAAGAATTTAGTACTTTTTTTTGTAGAAGAATTGACTTCCACTATTTAAACATGGTGCCAAATGACATCTCATGTTTTTAATACATACAATATCTTCCCCTTTTATCCCTTCCCAATTTTCAACCAACTGCTAGCTAAGCTCAATTTTAGTTCATCTACTAAAAACTGAATGCTGCTTCTATTCCTACATTAGTCGTAAAACATCTGCATTAAAATAATACTTACAGCTACTTTGTAAACAACACATTTTCATCATTTTCAGGATTGAAGATATCAAGAGAATACATCAGAAGTAGTCCAGTAAAATGATGATTTGAACCATTGCAGCAATGAGTCCGTACAGGTGCAGCCACAATCCAGAGAGAGCAAAAGGGGCAGTATGAGGAAGAAAAGAAGAAAAAGTTACTTACATTTGATCAAAGCAAACCACAGTATTTTTCATCTAATATGCTCAGTATGCAGCATTTAAAGCAGAATCACAAACGGTTTGGGATGGAAGGGATCTTGAGGAACGTCTAATTCAAAACCCCCTGTCATGGGCATGGACGTCTTCCACTAGGTCAGTTTGCTCTAAGCCCCATTGAACCTGACCTTCAACACTTCCAGGGATGGGACATCCATAACTTTTCTGGACAACTGATTTCAGTGCCTCATCACCCTCACAATAAAGAATTTCTTCCTAATAGCTAATCTGAACCTATCTTCTGTCAGTTTAAGGTCATTTCCGCTTGTCCTCTCACTTCATACCCTTGTTAAAATTCCCTCTTCAGCTTTCTTGCAGGCCTTATTTATTTACTTTGTTAGTAACCTTAAGTTTGGATTATACATAAAACAACCTAATTTAATGGCAATATACCAGATGAACTCTAGCCATTTAATGATAAATACAGGTAGTTATACAATAGCTCTTTTTACTTCATTTATTCAGCGTGTTTTTATTTGTCATATAGTACCTGAACCTGTAATGGGTTTAGGGGTGCTTCTTCTTCTGAGGTGTTCACTAGAATATACAATCTCATTTCACCACACTATTGCATAGTATCTTATAGTGTGGAAAAGGTAGGAAGATCAAAGCCATCATCATAGCGATTGTTTCCCACGGTTCTGTATTTCTAAGTCACTTTATACAATCAGTGAACACTGTCAATTCACTTCATTTGCAACATTCAGCATGAGAGCATTGCTGCAACCTCAAGCAAACTGTTACAGTTCAGCAGTCAGAATATAAAGAACAAAGTAGGGAGCACAAGTTAAGTGTTTGTTTAACAATATCTAATTCTGTGCATGAAAAGAGGTCCACAACAGTTCTCCAACACGCCATTTACAATACCTTAACTACAAAACTGTATCACAAAGATCCTTTAAGTTTCTGTTTGTCACTGAACATCTTCCCATGCTTGAGTAGTTCAAGACATTGATACCAAAAAATTAGTGAAAAAAAATCTTAACAGCAAATTCTAGGCCAACAGTTAAGATGTTTCTGCACCTTAATATCTAATTTTTAATCAATCCCATAGTTCCAGAGTCTGAATCCATTTTTAGAAACTTCACACTGTGATGGAAACTGCAGTTGAAAGTAGCACTGAAGACCCCTTCTGGTTTTTCTACCTAATGCAATATAAGCTTTCTGTTTTTACAGCCCCCTTCATGTTCTATCAGCATCCAGAGTCATAACAGCTCAGCACATTGGGTACACTGCTGCTGTACTCTTCTGGCAGAACAAAAGTGCAAAGCACTGCTGATCAATGCCAGTCTTTCTCCATGCCTTGCAGAAAGGTGGCACAAAATGCTCTGGGAGGAAGCTCCGTTTGCTTTGGAAGGAAGACAGATGCATATGCAGCAAAAATGGAGGAAGCTGTACAGACCAGAATACAATACTGCAGATCCTGCAACAGTCCCAGTACTAGCAGTCCCAGACTAAAATCAAAGATTTTCATATAGTACCTTAAGTACTATATTACTATCAGGTATCGTGTTACATACCACTACTTTCAACTACGAAATAAGGTAACATCAACAAGCAGTAGTTCACCAAGTGCACACAAGGGCCTCCTTCACTGGACAAAAGCAGTACTATTTCAAAACCTATAATCCAGCAAGAATAGCCACATGGGTCACCAAAGTTCCTGCCTCCAACAGTGGCCAGAAACATCTAAGGTAGCCCATAAAACAGAATAAACAGAGCAATGTTTTTCTTAATGCCTCCATAGTCAAAGATCTACATCACAAGCATTTAGGATGGGGGTATTTCTTCACTTAAACAGCATTTGCCCAATTTCACTTTCACACACATTCTTCTTATAATCACAAAAATAGCATCCACAGAAGTCCCTGTAGCAAGGATTCCCTCTGTACATTTTTAAAAGGGGGACTTTATCATTTCAAAATTACCTCCACTTAGCTTAATGGCTATGCAGTAGTATCTTCATTGGAAAACAGTCCTAATCATCTAACATACTGCATTCAGAAGAAGCCATTTCATGTCTCTGATCACTCCTGCAGCTCTTACATAACTCTAGCTCTGTATTCTTCTGAAGAGGCCACGGCAAGAGTTACACACACTATCCAAGAAGCAAAAACATAGATGCAATGTCTGATCATGTGCTCTCTCTTACTCTCTGATCCTTTTATCGATTCCCAACATGTAACTTATTTGACTCCTTCCAAGCACTGAGCTGATGACACTGTGAACTGTACACAAGACCTCACTCTTGTGCTTTAAAAAATGTTCACAGCTTGTCACTGAGCACACAGCACAGCAGTCCACATATATCACTTTACATTCACCCATGATGCATTCCAGCTATCATTTTATATCATCTCCTAATATTTTCATGTTCTTGTAGCTGTCAGCCATCTCCAATCTAACTTACCACAAATGAAGGCAAGCCATACAATTACAAATTTGGCCTTAGATGACTTTCAGTGTATATACTCTGTGTACTCAATGTTGTTTTAATGTAGTTCTCCCTCAAGCAAAATGTCACAGCCCACATAAACCAGCTGCAGAGCTGGTGTTTTTGGATCCATCATCTGAATCAATGAATTCATAGCCAGCAGCAAACTGCTCTAACTATGCAAATGAGTGAAAAGAGAAACAAGGCATGAGTGGTTTCCCAAGCAAGGGAGTTCTAAGGGAGAGCACTAATTAAAAAAAAACCAAAAACAAACAGACAACCTTTTTAAAAAAAAAAAAAATAAGTCTATCATCTTTGTTATTGCCCAGACACTGTAATTTACATTTCTCCTTTATTCTGGGATGACCGTGTTCCGGAAAGATAAGTTTAAAGTCATTCTTCAGGTACTACCATCTAGGCCAAAAGGAGTCTCTGACTAAAGGTATAGTGCCTGACAAAAGAGCATACCTTATTCCTCTGGTCAAAAGGAGATGGAAGTCCAAGGTGAGCTAAAGCCATTTTTTAGCTCTATGATGTGCAACCTGAGAGTTCAGATCACACTCAATATAAGTAAGTACAGCTGCTGTGCACTGGTAGCAACCAACAGCCTGTAATATGATGTTATGAAAACCATTCAAGGATTTATGACATAGCCAAACTACCAGCAAATATTAATGAAGACAGCTGGAGAAAAAATAGGAGACCAAACAGGAAAACAGCATGACATCAGGGAGTCACTGTCCTTTCCAATCAAAGCTGGTTTTAGCGCTTCTCAAACTTACTCCAAGAGAAAGAAATACTTATTGTTTCCTCTAGTAGCCTCCTAGGAAATGTTTTTAAAAATATCCAGAAATATCACAGAAAACCCAAAAACTATTGAAATCTGACCTCGACACAGTGATATTAGAAAGGGCAGATACCCTCTGCATTTGGCATACGATAGCAATGTTTGTTGTCAACAACAATAAAAAGAAAAGCTGATCATTCTTCACACAGCTGAAACCAGGAACACGCTCTGAACACAGTATTTTTTCCTACAATTTACATTTGCTATGGTGCCAATATATTTCGGTAAGGTAACTAGAAATAGGGCAAGCTTTCTTTACAAGCAATTTACTTTGAAAAAATGTCAGTGCTGCTAAAACACAAGAATTTGCACCTGGTCTAACAATGGTTTCCATAATTAGAAAAGTATTTTAAAGCTTTTAGTTGAATTTCCACACACTTTTTAGCCACAGTATTTCTATGCAATAGCCTACCACCATGCTGTGAGTATGACCAGTTTGACAGCTTCTGGTTCTATGCATAAAGACTGGTCTATAAACACTGTTTCCTTCTATTTCCTCCATGGTAACTTTTTTTTCTTCTTTCTAACATTGCCAGTTACTTGAAGTCTTCATGTTAATACAGAGAAGCCTCCAAAACTTGCAAGAAGGCCTCATCAACATCTTTAAAACCACTTTAAATTTTCTAGTTTATCAAACTTTGCATTTTTTCAACCTGTCAATATGGAGGCAATACATAAAGAAAATAAGTACAACATCTCCCCATCTTGTCCTCTCTCATTTCAGAGACAGACAGTAACTGCACATCTAGCAATTTACAGTTTTTGTTACTGCATTCTTAAAATAGGGGCTTCACGTAGCAGCATTCAGTGTAATAATGCTTCTACAATCCATGAGCACTTTTTAAGATAATATGTAGTACCTCCACATTTACTTTTTTATGTAAAACTCCTTAAGATAAAAATAATCCATACAAAAAAAAATCCAACAGAAAAAAATCCAAACAACAAAAGAACAAAGTATATAATAATATAAAAGGGAAACTCATCAGATCTATTTGCAAAGTTAAACTTAAGCTGAACATCTATGAAAATGTTTGCCCTTTTACTATTCAAAGTAAAGTAAAAGTATTTGCTGGATCAGCATGGCAGAAGACTAGCACTGATGGAAAGGAAATGAGCACTTCTATTCCCTCAAATAGTCTTCAGCTGCAGCCTTTCTTTGCAAGACAACTTGATTTCCAAGTGTGAAACGAGGGTATTGCCTACATTAGAAAAAAAAAATATTTTCATAAAGAATAGAAAAAAAGATCCTTTCAATGCATCACCACAATTAAGAAATGAGGATCTCTTTCAGTCTCCTGTGGCGAGCCAAGTAAATAAGTAACAGTATCAAGCAGTGATCCACTGAATGCCCTAATTCAACTGTTTCTCAAAAATCTCACTAGGCATAGTGAGTGAGCATAGCTGAAGTATGAGCTTTAGGCTTCTCTCTTTTTTTCCCATACTAGACACTATCATCTAGCTTATTAAAAATAGTGCTGAAAAACATGTGATGTCTAAGAGCAAAAGGACTCTGCACAATAAACATCAGAAAGAACAGCATAATTTGTCTGTTAAGCTAGAGGCAGTATATCCAGGAGGAAAGCAGAAAACTAGAAGAAAAGAAGAACAAACAGGATATAGTAGGCACATTACTAAATCTTAAATGATCTAGCAAAAAGAAATCTGAGATACTTCAGAGCCAGCGTAGAATAAACATGCACAGCAGCTCTAGCTTATACAGTCAGTGCTGCACTTCTTTGAGCAGCCAAAGTGCAAGAAAGCAGACAGCTACAAGAAAATGAAGCCAGTTAAGTATTTAGAAATTGTAGATAAATGGGGGGAGTGAAGGGACAGAGAGGGAGTGAAGGCTGTCAAACTATAAAAGCAGGCCTGTATAACTAAAACGTACAATTTTAAAAAGTTCTACTTATCATGACTACAGAATAATTCAGGCAGCCACAAAGGTTAACCAATATTTTGTAATAGTTCAACCTCCACTAGAATTAGCTAGGCAATTAATTCCTTGAAAATAAAAACTTTCTTGCATTTTAGATGAAATTTTAAAGTATAAGAATACTATTTTAAAGCTCCTTGAGTGCTTTTGCATTTCTGCCTTCATTCTGGCTTTTAAAAACCCCTTAGTTTGCCTGCAGAGAGCAGTGCACAAACCACCATCACACAGCAACTTGCATCCAACTGAAATGACCAACTCAAAATCACATTTGACAGTGAAATGACCGATTATCTTCCACTCTATAAAGTTGGGGTCGAAATGGAATGGCAGCTGGGGACCTCACATCAAGAACAGCATCAGATCATGCAGCATCAATCACACGTCACTTGGTGTGCCGAACACCACTGCTAATCTCCCTAACTCCTCCTCCTCCTCAGTTTTGCTGTCCTTGAATGTTTATTCCAATAGAAACACTGAACCAAAGACAGAAGATGAAAGATATAAAAAAGAAAAAATAATTATTAAAAAATACCCCCTCTATCCCCACAAAAAAAACATCCTATGGAAGATCCCTGGATACAAAGCCTCCAAGGGAAAAACAAAAAAACAAACCACACTAAACACAAACAACTCCAACAACAACGAAAACAAACTGTTATTACACTTCATATTTAACATGCCTCATTTCTATTTAGCCTGTGGATATTTCCCAAAACACATGCAAATAGAAGTTTTTAAAATAATTTTTAAACCCCCCAAAAAACCCCTACCAACCAGTACCAAAATGGTAGCATCTTTCAGATAGTTTTATCTCACACTATTTTCATCTCCTATGATATCAACTAAACCAGGGTTTTGAAAACAGTCATTCTTAAGGAAATGGAAATTCTCCCCAAAGTAGGTCAGTGCCGGTAGATGGAGACCATTTCCAGAGCCTCACTTAGCACTGGAAATATAGGAGGAAAAAAAGCAAAAAAGCCCAGTAAGTATGAAGAAACAAACTAACATGTAATGCAATGTATTAATTTAGTTCCTATGTCATATCCTTTTTCAGTTCCTTCAAGCTCACCCTAACATGGCATTTTCCTTTAAAATTTGCATAGATTGATCAGTTAACTGAAAGATTCAGCAGGTGATGATCAAAAAACAAAACAAAACAAAAAAAACAACCCAAGAACAAACCCAAATCAACTGATTCCCATGCCAAATCTCCGGGTGAAGCAGCAGCAACAGCACAGGCTTCTCATATAAGCCCAAGCACAGAAGGGAATCTCCTCAGTAAGAGTAGATTGCTGCAATCCAACCGGCAGTATTTCAACGAAGGGACTCTGAAAAAGGCATTTACAGGTGGGCACTTTACACTTCCTTCTGTTTGATGCTTGCAATCCCTACAGAAGTGAACTCCCCAGCAGCACATCCCATTCTCCCTCATCATCAAGTAAGGATGGCAGGACAAGAAACAGCATTACAGTTCTACCCCAAAGTGTTACTACCAGATCTAGTACATGTTCTTGAACACGTAGGTGCAGAAATGTTAATGAAAGGTGAATCATTCATACAAAAATACTCAAGTACATTCAACAAGAAAGAAATTACAGTATTTCATCCTGATTCTTCCATTACAGGGACAATTCCCATTTGAGAAATCACTAGGGTAAAGGGCCTTTACCGCATTTCTGTATGGTGGATGCAACTCATTCCAATATGGAAGTCATCTGGTTTTCTGTATATTCATATTTTCCTATACTGGTTTCTATGCTGAACTCCTTACTCTCTGCCATACAGAAGCTTTCAAAAATCCTGCTGGTCTCACCATGACAGACATTTTGAGCCAAAATTTTAAGGCATGTGTCCCTGTTCACCCTATAAAAGCATATTTTAATGATACCAAAACACAGAATTTAGGCTTTTTAATTACAATTTTTATGCTATGCTGAAATCATATTTTTGTGTTTCAATACTTCCTTTACAAGGTTCATCAAATCTTGAGAGAGGTCTGTAGAGATATTATTATATTACTAATATTTAGAGAATTTTACCTTTTAACTATTTCCACACCGAGTTCTCTATTTAGAACATAAAGAATTCTAAAGAGACCAAGAGATTTTAAAAAGACACAGGTGTTATTTCAAAGATTTACGCCAAGTCAAGTACTCAAAACCACTCCATTTGTTAAACTTAGATGTTACGAAACACAGTTGACTGGCTGCATTTTTTTAAATTATCTTTATTTATTTTAAGCTAGAGAGATACCACAGAAAGATAGCTCCCATTATAATTACTGTGTAGGGAAGAGAATAAGTAGAAGTTAAGATTGTATGAATTGCAATGTCAACTGACACAAAGAATCATCCACATCTACAGTAAAATTTACCATTCAGGTTTAATATTAAGACTATTGCAATAGAGAGTTGGTAAAACTACCATTCATCTGTAAAATAGTTTGACATTTAGAAATTGTAAAGTTTTATTTCATTTACTCTATGTTAAAGATTTAATTTTTAACTTGCTGTTTACTGCACATGTTTTTTCAAAGAGGAAGGCAGCACATCTGAGAGCAACCAAATCACCAGCAGTCAAACTGCTTTGGATGACAAATCTAAAGACTGTAAGGAGTGAAGCCACAGCTGGATTGCAAACCAACCCAGTGATTAACAGCACCAAAGCTGTTGCTTTCTCAACTTCCCAAATCTTTTTGTTTTTTGCTTTAGTGAGGAAGTTGGCTGTGAAAAGTATTCATTAGATGGTCCAACACATATACTAGCTGAGCAGCTATCCTGCAGGATTACCTCTGCCAAATTTTCAAGTGGGAATTAAATCCTCTCCACACCTTGCTGCCACACCAGAGTACAACCAGAAACACAATTCAAAGCAACAGGAAACCCAGGATCAGTCTTGATGTCCACAATGACAAAGAATTAACATACCAACAAACAGTCAGGTTTTTCTAGGGGACCACTGTATGCCTTGCAAGCAGATCAAGGCCAAGGGCAAGTGAAAATCATTCAGCTACCAGGTTAGAGGCCATCCATTAACAGTTCTTTGCAGAAAGCTGTGTCTTAATAACTAAGTCTTCTACAAATCAATTCTTGTGTGTGCTTGGACAAACAACACAACAGTGACCCTTCATTACTAACATACTGACATTGCAATAACTTGGTCTGCATAAAATACTGAGTATTAATATAATTTTGAACTCCCCAGCTGAAAATTTCAACTATTCAAGAATTCTGAACACAACAAACCTCAAAAGACCTTCTACAGAGTTCTGTTATTAAAGACATGAAAAGAAACACCACCACCCAGCTCAAAAATTAACTTGCTAGATTTGTTAGTGCTGGTAAGGAAAAACTCCCTGCTGAAATTCCCAACTTTCCTTGCTAAACTTTTATGGGATGGAGGCTCATTACCCCTACCTTCTCCTCCCTTCAAGCATCTAGTCTTCAGCATTGCTTTGAACTTATAACATTTAGTCTTTTCTTAACCTGAAAAGGAGATTCCTTTTATTCACAATTCTCAACTGTACAACTAACAACCACATACTATGTTTTTTGTTCCAGTCTTTTTAAGGTCGTCTTCTTCATTGTTTCAGTCCTTCACACAGAAACTATAAGTTCTTTCCACTGCTCTGAGAACTTACCGGCTTGCTTGCAGATGCCCACAGAATTGCAAGTAAGAGCACAGAAGGTCAATATTTGGCACAGCTGAACAGTAGGAAGTGACTGCGAATTTCAGTACCATACTGCAGCAGTTTGCAGTCTATTCTCCTCTAAGTTCTCTTTCAACAAATTACTACAAAAATAAAGAACACAGAAGGCAACAGAATGGCTTCTCTTTACCCATCCTCAAGGGATTACTCAGACTTTGATTTCACACCATCTGGCAAAGCCTCCCAAGAAGAAACTCAGATAATCTTGAATCTCCTGGTTAGTTAATACACCTTTACTAACTACAATTAGAACTTGATTGCTCCCAGAAGCAAAGGATGGGGAGAAGTAAGAGGATGGGTTTCTTGACATCAGTCTACTTTGGAAATTTCCACTGCCCCAAATGGGAAAGCATGAAATTACATTTAAGCCAGCATCTGGAATTTTACTGCAGTGCATATTGGTGTCAGAAAGCTTCCAGAGAATTAAATTTCTCCAGCAATAGGTTTTAATGCCTCAAAATGTCCCCTCCTCCCCTTTTTTTTTTTTTTAATAACAGGAAGTCAGCTAAAACTGGTATCTCAAGATACTACCACAGCCAGGATCAGATCCTACAAGATCCTCTGCACTGTTAGATTTCTGCAGCCATCATTAATGAGGGCCTTAGTTTTGCAAACCACTCTAGAAAAGTCCTAATGCTAATATAGTATTACCATAAACATCATAGGCGAAGATTCAACAGCCTATAATAAAAGACGTCACCTCACCCATGCAGTGATCAAGGAATAAGCAACAGTAGCTGAAACAAAAGTCATTAAACTTCGCCCACTTGTGTTTATCCTCAAATAAGTCACCAGGTCTCACCAAAGGAAGAGTACTACATTCTCAACCACTAGCACTAATTCCTCCAACAGGATACAGTCTTCCTTCTTCCCTATCTCAACCACTGACAGAGTGGAGATAAACAAGTTGTACAACTAGATCAACTACCGAGTGTCTCTGCTTCCACGAGCACACTAACACAGCAACTGCCAGCCTACGTTAAGATTCAGCATTTGGGTGGGAACAGAAAACCAAGCTCTCTTCTCTTTGCACAGTGCCATGTTACAGCTACAGTCTAAAGCACACACTAAACCAGGGTTGCATGTATCTCTCTACCACCCAAGTGGTCAGCTCCAGTTCCATCTCTTGCCTTGAGCCCACTTGCATTTCTTTTCCCATGCCAACACCTATGTGATCACATAGTATGAAAGGTTCAGGGGGCTCAACTAATAGAAAGAAAAATCATTTTGAGGAAGAAATTACAGGCAGACTCTGTGAGCTGAGCTCCATGAACTGACTCACTATTGGGTTGAAGAGGCATCAGGGTGGGCAGGGCAGCAGAATTGTCTCCTTTCAAGCAGCTGGACAATAGGTTCACCCAGGAACTGCACCACCAGGGCGAGCTCAGGCTGCCCTCCTATCAGTTCTGATAACAACACATTGACCGAGTGAGATTAGCTCACACGCCCAGATGAAAACTATTCTACTGTAAGGTTAACTTTCCATTACATCAGCAAGCTCATTTAATCACACCACTATTTGAACACTGGAAGATGTTCTACATTGTGCATAGAAAAAACACCCAATCAAGACAGGATTTTTCAGACTGCAGTCTAGTTACATATCAGTCTAAGCTACAAAATCACATGGTAAGGTTCTTACAAACAAAATGGAAAGCAGAGAACACTGCTGGGCACACTAGAATTTCCTGCACATTGTGACAGAATTACACATAAATGAAATCAAAACATTGCAACTAGCCAAGACCAGAAAAGGTTTGATTTAAGCTTTATGTTAATGTTAACTTGAGTATTCTTGGCAATTTTGAAGACCTCACAAGGTCAAGTTTTATTTTATTTAAAGTTCAATATGAATCATTACATGAATGGTCTTTTAAATGCACAAACAGGCAATATTTAATGCATTATGCTTCTAAGAATCTACCTGCCCATAATTCAGTGACAATCAGTGGCAGCAGTACCAACCTTCATGCCATCTTACATTTTTCTCAGCATCAACTCCGATGACCTACAATGCTTTTTCAGACAAATGTCACTCCAGAAATTCTGCCATTAAGGACTTCAGCTGCCTTTCTGAAAGGTTTCTTTGTAATGACATCACTGTATGATAGACTTTTTTGTATATATTGAGAGTGTTTTGATAGGAATTTGATAAATTCCTACATCATAGCTCAACATTCACCAACAATGCTGAAGAGCACACCTCATATACCTAGTTTGTATTTCTATTTTTCTGGTCATTCTCCTGTCATGCTTTACCCCACAGCACTGGAAAGAAGCCTCATATGGGGTATTCTCTGCTTTAAGAGCACACTTCTGAAGACCACTGTCATCCTTTGATCTTTTTTGTCAAATAAAAGAGCAGTTTAAAGTATTTTTTCTTTTCTTCAGGTCTCACATCTCTTGTGAATATGATGCAATCTTTCCATTTTAAAAGCTCTATTTTGTAATTGTGAGACCAAAACTATGTGCTATATCTTCACATTGATCCCTTAGAGCTACAATAGGTCATGGGAAGCAATCTAATGTTTTAATCAATCCTCCCCCTGGTTGAAATTCAAGACCTTAAGTATTCAGATTAAAAAATGAAAAATAAGAAGCACACAACTATTAATGAAGTAATAAGAGTAGTAATAGCAATAAGCAAAGAAAGGCAATTAAGAAAAGCTGCATCTGGAGGCGTTATTTTCAATATTGACCAAAAAAAAATTCTAAATCTTCTGTACCACTACGAAATCATTCAGTTCTATTTTAGTTTAAGTGTTTCTGAATGTAACACTCAGAGTGATATTGTTCAGCAATACTGCTTCCAAAATTATTTTCAAATGCATACTGAGCTATCACTGCATTAAATGACAGAAATGTGTCATGAAAACAGCCATACAAAGAGCCATTTGAAAACAAGATACAGAAGTATTCTGTTTCCTGTGAGTGGCTTTGAGAAGGGCTGCCAGGCAGTGACCCTGAGCAGCAGCCCTGCCAGCCTGTGCAACCCGTAGGGTCCTATCTGAAGCATGGAATAGCACCGATGCACAAAAAGCAGAAGATTACATGGCTTTTGGGGAAAGGAAGTGCAGGACATACATCAGAAGAAGGTTTAGTCAGGTATGTGTTTTACATTGCTCTAACTCAAATTCTGTCTAAAGGAAAGTGGATACATATTGGCTTCTGAAGTGCTTATGAAGCTACTGGCTACTTTTGGATTTTTAATGTGAAGTAAGGATGCCATAGCTTACAGGAGTTTCACAGCCATGTCCCTGCAATGAAGCCAATACCTGGTTTTACAGGGCTGTCGTATTAAACTAGTCATGAAAGTAAATACTGACTTGATTCTTTCCTATTTAAAAACCACACAGAAAAAAAAAAAAAAAGAGCTACCTGATGATATTACAGAGTTGCCAGTATGCAGCCATTAAATCAGGGCTGGAAAAAAATTGACTCATCCCTGACACACATGAAACTCACTCTGGCAAAGTGAAGAGGAAATCACTGGTTTCTGTGAAGTGAATTCCTGGCTCTTGCAGTTGAGGAATGCCTTTACCTTGCTTGTGCACCATCCCTACCTCTGCAAGACATGTAGTCTACAAATATCAGCCCAAGACGTTGAAACCCTCCTAGGGAATAATTTGTGACTGCCTACAGTTTAACACTACCCCAAATTTGAATTAGTAATTTAAATGAGGCTTAACTAAACTACTTAAATGGTGACTAAATGCCATTCTAATTACAGAGCATGTATTTGCAATGAACTAGTTCTTTTCAGAAGCTGGAACACCAACTTATAGAAAACAGAACGTTGCTCATACATACATATATTTGGTCTAGACAGGTTAAGTGAATAGTTTGGCAACAAACTGAAGCTAAAAATGTGTGTCATACTACAGTCCTCTCTCCTTACACCTTTTCTGAGGCAAATTTTCCTTCATTGACTGTATGTTTAAAATGAGTTTTTAATCTGCAGCCATTGTATTTTGCAACTATTTGTTGTCTTAGTAGGTATTTTTAGGTACTATTAAAAACACCACTGCAGCAGCACTGAGACACTAGAACTGAAGACAATAAAGCACATGAAGTACGAGCTTGCCCCATGGAAGTGACTAAATACCACTCAGTTGACAGCCGGTTAAAGAAAAAAAAATTCTGCCATGCACATTCAGACATTTCTATGCGTGAAAAAAAGCAAAACCTCTTGCATTTACAGCTTCCAAAGTAGATAAATATGACTCTTCATTTCTGCACAAGATAAACAATCAAGTTTGTATTCATGTACACAGAAACACACATGCATTAAGTATGTATCTGAAGTTCTGTTTTAACTGAAACCAGTTAATTGTCTTTATGGGTTAATAGAAGGAAATGATGTGAGTTGTTATCAGTGCATGGATGATATGCACAGTTTTTGCTACATCTCTTTCAATTTCAAAATGACTTAACAACCCTTTCTTCCATAAGCACACACAAAACAGGTGATATTCTTGGATTCCTATTCAGGATTTAACATAGACAAGGTAGTAACTAACCTTTAAAGCAATGGCTTCTTGAAACCCACTCTCCTAAAGTAAAAGAATTCTATTTATTGGTTTTTGTTATTCACAAGTCAGCTTAAAAGAGAAATGCAGTTATACAAAGTCGGATTGAATTACTGCCCTTATGTTAACAAATCAACAGCTAAAGATTCTAGTAATCCCACAAACTAAGCAGGTATCAAGTGAAAGATGCTAAACACTACACAAAAATACATCTTCCCTTATTTCCCAGCATTTCAGAGGGTAAAAATTTATCTATATATAGAATTATAAAGAAGAAATAATATTAGTTTGGTATCTCAGTGAAAGTTCTAGTCATAAATTATCATTTAGCATTGAGAAGCTATTACTACAAAAATCCTCACTTCCATAAGAAGGTGTGGTCTACCTTTTAAACCCAGATACACAGCAGTGGCCCTTTTTAACTTTCATGGGAACTAAACCTGCATATTTTTCACAAACTGACATTTTTTGGTCATGCCATAGGTATTTCTGCATATAGAAGCATTTCTTTAACTGAGCACAACCTGAAGCCACTGTCAGTCAAAATGGCCAGGAAAAAACATTGAGTGAATGGGTAGTTCTGACAGTCTTCAGTGATATTTGCAGGAGGCGGCGCACAAACTGCACGAAGAATATTACTGAATGCTGTCTTTTCTTGGAATTACACTTGCACATAACTGGTTCAGCGCGAAGCCAACGACTTCACGCTAAAATAAGCTTAGTTGCTTTTCCTTAAGTCACCCATTGAAAAAAATATTCGTGCATTATCGTCCCTTTTTCCAGCCACCCCCAGAAACACTAAGCACTCCTCCAATTTATTCTGCAAGACTGATTCGCTAAGCCAGCAGATCAAACAGAAACTGCTCAAAAAGGCGTTTCATATAGACTCCCAAAACAACTGTTCAAAAACTGTAATTTCTACTTTCTCCTTTTTACAAATGACCGGCCGAGGCTGCATGGACATGAGCTGGGCCGGGGGGGGCGCCCGTGCAGGGCCAAAAAAAGCCAGGCTAAAGTGAGATATAGCCCTAGAGGGAAGGGGAAAATTAAAAAAAAAAAAAAAAAAAAAAAAAAAAAAAAAAAAAAAAAAAAAAAAAAAAGCAGGAGAAGGCAGCAAGAGAGGCAAGGAGCAGGCGGCTGGCGGGCTCCCGCTGCCACACACGCTCCCATCCGCGCACGGGCGCCCCCTTCCTTTCTTCTCCCTCCTCCCGCGATTCCAGCTCCCACCCGCTCTTCTCCCGCATATTTGAAAGGCTGCTTTAATTCCTGCAGGAGCAAATTCCTCCCTCCCAAATTTGGGCGCAAAAGGAGAAAAAAGGGAGGAGGGACCGGGATGGAGGAGGAAGGGGAGAAAAGGGAGAAGAAATATCTCCGGCATTCTCGCCGCCCGGCTCCCCGAGCCCCGCGCAGGCATTATACAATTTCGGCGAAGCAGGAAGTGACAGGGGGGTGCGGGGGAGAGGCGGCAGTGAGGGGGGCTGGAGCTGCATCTGAGGAGGACGAAGAAGGCGGGGGGTGGCCAAAGGGACGGGGGGCCCCGCGGCGGGGCCGCCAGGACAGGAGCCTCGGCGGTGCCCGCTGTATCCCCCCACCTCCCACGACACCTCTCAACCCACCCGTGGCCGACACCCCCGGGCTACAGGCTCGAACTGTCACGGCCACCCCCCGCCGCGCCTCGGCTCCGGGCTGGAGACTCACCCATGGCGCTGGCCGGCGGCGGTGCGGCTGCGGCTGCTGACGCTGGGCTCCGGCTGGCTGGTCGTCCTCCCGCCCTGCCTCCCTCAGCCGCGGCGGCACCGAGCAGGCCGCCCCCTCCTCCACGAGCGCCTCCTGCCAGCCAACCCGGCGGCGATTCTCTAACGCCCCCCTACGCCAATTCCGCCGAGGGGCCGCGGCCCTTCCGCACACAGCACCTACGCGCTCCCACGGCCGGACGGATTTAGCGGCTCCGCTCCCGCCTCCGCCTGCTCCTCCTCCTTCTCCCTCGCCGCCTCCGCCCAGCACCTCACCCGCTCCACGCCCGCCTCTCCGAGCACGCAGCAACTTCCGGCTCAGCCCCTCCGCCCGGCTCCCCCCCGCCTCTCCCAGCCCCGGGTCAGTCTAGCTATTATTTCCTCCGGCGCCACGCCAGAAAACAGAGCAACCGCTCGGAGGCCATTTTGGAATCTGGCGTGTGCAGCGGGAGCGCGAAGGCCGTGCGGGAGGCGGGCTGGGCTCTGCCCTTAACAAAGATGTCCGCTTGGGCTGAATGCGCAGCGTGAGGCGGTCGCGCCGCGTCCGCCTTGTTCCGGGGCCATGCTCGAAGCGGCGCTGCTCCGTGCGCGCCTGGCCGGGCCCGGGGCCTCTGTGCCGCCTGCGGCTTCCCGCCCACGCCGGCGGGAGAGCAGCAGCGGGATGGCCACAGCGAGCGAGGAGGGCCTCAGCCGCCCTTACCCTCGGGGGGCCTCGGGCTGCGGCACTGCGGCGCTCGGCTCGCTCCCTGCACATAGTCGCTCTTGGGTGCCGAAATGCCCCGTAATGAATGAGGACTCGGTGAAAAAAAAAAACAACCGAAACGCAACCAAACCATTTGAAGGCAGCTTTTGGCAGGCACTAGGTAAAATCCTTTTAGGGGGCTGAAGGGATGCTTGGGTGCCCTGAGATTCCCACTTCCAAGCCCGAGCGCCTGGGCTAGTCTAGTACGTCCCTGAAACCCTGAAGTGGCTCTTCGGAAAAGCTGCTGCCAGCCGAGATAAACGCCTACTGCAGTACAGAAGTGACGTGGGAAAACAAGGATTCCAAGGGAGGCAGAAACACGCCTTTTGCCTTTCCTATTGCGATAGAGCTCTCGATGTTGTATTTCCATTTTGCATTTTGGGCAGATATCTGTCCAAAGGCTCCAAGAGCCTTTTAAAATCTGGGATATTTTATGCCCAAACTGGAATACTGAAGACTTGCATTTATGAAGTGCGATTTGAAACTTAGCATACTTCCATGTCAGGGATTTTAAAGTATGGTTCTTTCCTGGCCTTTCACATGAGGGACAGTGTGCTTCTCTAATAGGAAAAGGTGGTTAGCAAAATGGTAAAAATACTTTAATTAACTGTTTATTATATAATTTGTTGCTGCCATTATTAAAAGTACATCTTAACATCATGCCCTGGTACTGGGAGAATGAAAATAGCAACTTTCAGCAACAAAAGGAAATTTTTCAATAATGCAGTATTTCTGTAGGCAGTCATAGTCAGGCAGGTAGGAGCAGCAATGAAGACACTAAGTTTGCCTTTGTTTCTCACGAAGTTCCGTCCAAGTCTTTCCTAATGTGCTTTTTTTTAACTTTTCTTTTTCTTTGTGCATTTGATAAACAAATACGTTTTATGACAACAAGGAAAATGTATAACCTTTTCAGAAAGGTATGCAGCGTTTCACACTGTGGTTCAGGACTCTTTTAAGAACTGGAAATGTTACAATATACTGTGGTTCTTGGGTGCCCAAGGGAAAGAGATTTTTATTATCGTTGGTCACAGGATACCAAATGTTATCTCGTAAATCTTTTACAATGGATGAGGTAAGAAATAACCTTTCTTTCTTCTGGTTGGTTTAGGTGGTAATGTCCATGGCGGTCAGATAGAGCTACATTGCTTTTGTGGTTATTTGAATACCAAAGAAAGACATTTTACATCATAGAAGTTGTTCACTGAATGTAAAATATGGTCCCCACAGCTCTCCCATAAAAAAATCATTGTGGGAAAACAAACAATACAAATAATACTTGTTTTCTCTCTTGTACTATGGGCTTCACATTTCTTAAAAATACTGATCTTGATTTTCAGATATGTAATGCTGAGAAAACAGCATATGACTGGATATCTTCAAGTAGGAAATCATGATTTTGGGGAATTCCCTTTTAAGTAAAACATTTCTTTGTGGATTGATTGTTGGAAAAACAAAACTGAGCTTGCACCTTTGAAACCTACTGCAAAACTGGCACAGACTTAATGAGGAAGCAAGATGCAAGCCAATAGGTTTTATATGAGGTTAATGTCCCCTTTTTCTGGGCTGTGAACAGCAGTGTGGGGGAGTGTCTCTTTCATACAGCTATTCACAGGCTTCCGGAGATTCTGCAAAATTGTTTTCATTTTGAGAAATAAAGCAAATGCAAATGGGTCCCTGAGGTTTGAAAAATACTGTTTTCTGTGTACAATATAATAAATCCAAACATTTTTCATTCCTGTAGTGATTTGCTGCTCCTCTTCAAAAGCAAAGGCTTCATTAAATGTCATTGAACTTTAAAAAACTGAACTTGACAAATAAATTTCAGCATTCTGTAGATTCTATTTCTTTTATTTGAACGTGGAAGATGCAATTCTGCAGCTGCTTTTTGTGAAATTAATAAAAAGCTCTGCAAACTTAAATGTAGGGTGCTACCTACCATAACTTAACCTCCATCTCTGTCCCTCTTGTCTTCAGATACAGAAACAAAAACCACTCACCTTATTTAGAAAATCTGGTAACTAGGGTTGCCTCCAGGTTGGTTCCCAACCAGCCCAGCCAGTTTCAGTCTCTCCTTGCCAGTGAGACATAGGAAGACTATTTTGTTTTTGTATTTCTTTTAATACAAGCAGATGTGACTCACTAGGAGAATTTGCACATAGCATTAGCTCCAGCATGAAATGTGATGGAATTACTGCACTTGTAGTCTGCTGACTTGCTCCTGCATGGCAACTCCAATCCCTTCTGGATTTGTAGGGCACATGGTGCATCTCCAGACTGAATCATGCTTGTTCAATCAGTGCAAGGTATGTAGCATCCTTTGGAGCTGCTGTGCAAGTGTGACAGATCTTTGTGTATCAAGCAATGTCTTGCCAAAACAACCAGGTTTTTTACACCAACTGGGTGAAATCCTAAATTTCTGCTCCTGTCTACAGTCCAACTCTTGCAAGATAGGAGGCTGAGGGTGCTCAATGGGGAATAATGAGCACAGCATCCTCCTTCAGACCCATCCTTACATTTCAGATTTGTAATAATGCCTACTAGCATCTTGACCCCTGCTTGTCATATTGACCAGAAGTGTCTCTTGTCTTTGTAGTGAGTTGCCTCTTACATTGGATGATGATCTCTTTGCAAATGCTGCCATTTTGCTTTGTTTTCTAGCACAAGAAGCAGCAGTAATACAAATGCTAACAGTAATGTGAGTCATCAGGTGTCACATCTGTATTGTCTGTCGACCCTGTCCTTTAAAGACATACCAAGTCAGTACAGTCATTTTCCTGAATAAATGCTTTCAGAGCCAGGCCTGTATTTATGAAATTTTTCTGTTCTCAGAGGAGGAGGGCTGTCATGAAACAACCCTTGCAAACTCACAAGCAGCACAGTAACTAGCTAGAGGGATGGAGCATCTCTCCTGCGAGGAAAGGCTGAGAGAATTGGGTTTTTTCAGACTGAAAAGGGTGACCTGATTGCAGCCTTCAGTACCTGAAAGGAGCCTAAAAGAAACAAGATAGACTTTTCACTGGGGCATGTAGTGACAGGACGGGGAATGGCTGCAAACAGAAAGTAGGTTTAGTTTGGATATATGGAAATATATCTATATATGAGGGTGGTGAGGTACTGAAGCAGGCTGCCCAGGGAAATTGTGGCTGCCCCATCCCTGAAAGTGTTCAAAACTAGATTGGATGGGGTTCTGAGCAACCCAGTCTAGTGGAAGTTGTCCCTACTCATGGCAGGCAATTTAGAATTAGATGATCTTTAAAAGCCTCTTCTAACCCAGGCCATTCTATTATTCTGTCCTAACTATCATTACTACTGCATCATGCCTGTTGTCTTTGGCTGCCACCTACAAGATTATTCTACGGATATGTAAATGAAGCAAGATAAAATGTTCACCACTTGCCCTCCTTTTAAGTTTTGCCATTTGCTTTTTTAAAAAGTGCTCTGCAGCAATAAGAAAGAGCCACATTCACCAGCATGTGCTTATAAAATGCTGTAAAAGTTATGAACACAGGCTTCCATTGAACAATTGCTACAGGAAAAATACAGCATCTCTTGTTTTGTAGTGTGTTTACTGTATCATCCTGGTATACATCCATTATTTCAATTATCTAAAGAAAGAGGCTTTGATAGATTATGACCCAATGATGTGATCCTTGTGAGAGGCACACACATTCACTTATTGTTTAAGGTAGAAAATGGTTGCTTTGTGCAGTTATAGTGGTGTAGCAGGGAATATAGCTCAGTAGAAGTAGGAAGGCAGCCTAACCCTTAGCCCCACTCGCATCAACAATGATTACTTCCTTAAATGAGGTGGGATACAACCTTCATGGCAGTTTCCTTCATCCATGTGAGAGATTTGCGTCTTGGGAGATGTAGGAGGTTTCCAGTAATGGTAAGCTATTTGAAAAATGCACCATCTAATGTGTTGTTTGTACAAGAGTAACTGATGCAAGCTGGTGAGCTGACAGCTTGAAAAACACATTTCCTACACCAGGGAATCTGAGCCTTGGGCAAAGGCCCTCTCGCCCTTCCACCCCTCTGCTTGCAAGCAATTGCAGCAATTGCTGGTATGACCAGGAGCAAGGCGATTGTGTGTGCCACATGTCCTGTAATTCCAGTTCTCCGTTTGATTATTTGTTAATAAGTAAACCCCACTGGGGTTGGGCAGGCTTCAGTAGATCCTTATGAGGCTTTCCCTATAGCCAGGTGTGTAATTGTCAATGAGCAGTGCTGCCGCTGAGCGCGTGCTGATGGGTTGTGTCTGAGCAGGGCACAAAGTGGCTGCTCAGGCTGCCACTCCTGCGAGAAGGAGGCCTTTGGGCAGCTGGGCTTGCTGCCTATTTACATTAGCAAGTGCTTCCTAGCCTATAATAAGGTACTGCTGTCATATTTTGCGTATTAGATTAGGGGAAAAAATACTTTGACATGTGATGCAGTGTGACATTTTATTGCCTTATTTTTTTTTTTTAATTTCAGGAAAGGAGTTATGCTTTCCCAAAGAAAAGTGTTTTTTTCTTAATGTGAATTAATGAGCTAAAAATTCATTTCCTGCAAAAGTGCAAGAGAGTGTTCTAGTCTTTTTTTAATTCCAGAAGAAAAATACTAGATAATAAATCAAATATTACAGATTGGATTCTGTATGTACAGTAGTCAATCTTTGTTACTCATATCAGGATGTTGTTTCTATAAAAAGTAAAGTGAATGACAGGTTCTGATGGGTACTGTGTACCCTGTGCCACAGTGGCCCCAGCAGTTTGGCTTTGCATTTTGCAGTTGGCCCCTTTTCATTAAAGGACATCTGCATCAGCCTAAGAGCATTGAACGGGGCTTTGCCTTTGCACATACCAAAGGAGCAGTACGTTAGTACTTCCCATTAGACTTGAGGTAGCAAATTCTGAACAATTGAAGCAAGTGTTGCAGATTGTGCCACTTACTGGCATTTTAATCACTTTGTCACTTTGTTCTGTTTCCTTTACCTGTAAAAAGTGACTGTAGCTTCTGTTACAGATACTGGCATGCCTACAATCAGAAATCCTCTCCAAATTCATTCCAAATTGATGAGTCACTCCCTTTGTGCTCAAGTTGGACCAGCCTGGACTCTGATCCCTCTGGGTAAGCAGGTCCTGAGTCTACCAGTGCACTTATCCTTGTGCCGCTGTGCTTACTCACCACATGACTTAGCTTCTAGATCTGCCCTTTCAGGCTGCCCCTGGCACTTAAATGGATTGATTAACCAAAATTAATTGCTTGGCATGACCTTCAGGAACAAAGGATTTCACACAGAGAAGGACTTGTACCACTACTCCCGTCTAATCTACCATGCAAACACATGTGGTTTGTCCACAGTAGTCAGACTATCTTTCCTGGCTTTTCTGAGTAGCTGGTCTGTAGGAAGAAAATTATCAGTGTTTCAGCACCAGACCATAAACCTTCTGAACCTACAAAACCTCCTGAAAGTCTCTTTTCAGACACTCAGTTGCAAATTTCAGTTTCAGGTACTCCTTATGCATTTCATCTCTAGGTTCCAGCATAAACCCAGCCGTTGACCTTCTGGGCTAGAATCAATGAATAGAAGCTTTTCTAGTTCAATGCTTGGTTTTGTCTCCTGCTTTTGTCAGAGGATGACTTGTTTGTCCCTGTCTTTTGGGCTTCGCTGATAGTTTATCTAGTGGCAGTCATTAAGCTGAACACACCTATGTATATATCTCCAGTTAATCCAGTAGAGCTACTCACTTGTCTTTTGTAACAAAAGGTGATATGAAATACTTTTCAGTAAGTAAAAGACAAATTGTTTTTTATTTTTTACTTAAGCCATGTGTGACAGTTGGTGTCTGATTACAAATAGGTCTGACTGAATGCTACTGCCATTGGTGATAGTGGGAAGATGCAATTTAAGGGTTATACAATCTTGAACAGTCAAAGCTTTCCATTAAGAGAAAAAATATTCTCAAAACTTGTAAGAAAACTGTAAATCACTAAAATATGAATATACAATGTTGAGTATAGAAATACTCAAAATACATTATGGTTCAATCTACTTAGTTAAATTATTGGAATTTGGAAAATTAATGGAATAAAACTCTAGAAACATAAAGCAAGGAAAATGCTGAAGCTTAATTCAGATTCCTTTGTATATATATTCTGAATTGCTGCATTCCAAACTTCTATTTTACATAAGAAGAAAAGTACTTAGTGATTTTGCTATGATGACTCTGCAATACTAGAAATAGAGCACAGTTCTGAAAGAATCAGTTATATAGACATTTAGGATTCATAATGGGAGATAATGGTCTTTTTGATTATGAGTCCACTATATTAGCCAAGAATATTTCAAGATCTTGTTTCAAAGTAGATTCATTAGCATAACCCAAAACTTAGTCTTCCAAATAAGGAAAGTTGTTGTGTTGTTTTAATAACAGAAAGTTAGAACATGATAGAATTTTGGAAGATATTATGTGCTTGTTACAGAGCCAGACTTCAGACACACTTCTTACAGTGTGTAAATTTTAATGCAAAACTCATAATCTGCATGGAAGTGTGGAAAATTAAGGGTTGGGGTTATTTGCATTATATCATAAATTTATTTTTGAATCATGAGCTCATTAACTGTCCTTCTTGGATTAACTAGCAGCAGGGACTCTTCCTAGACAGGATGTTTCTAAACTCCTTGCTAATACCTTTTTTCCCCCCCTAACAGTCCAGTGTAATGCCCAAAGTCCTGTAAAAACCATGGTAAAAAAACTGTGGTCAAATATGTGGGAAGAATGTACTGTTTGGTTTTAGATTGATAGCACTATTTGTGAGTAATCTTGTGCTCATGGAGTGCATGGGAACACCCCTGTAGTATAATGTACTAAATAGAAGATAGATAGATAGATAGATAGATAGATAGATAGATAGATAGATAGATAGATAGATAGATGGACCGATAGATAGACCCAAAATGCTTAGATGTATGACTTCATGTTTTATGAATTTACTAGTATTTGTAATGGCTGTGCCTGTCTTCAGATACTACTCATCGTCACCAAAGATACTGTGATAGAAATAGTCTATTGGACATGACATTTACATGCCAGCTCCTGTGTGTTCTTTATTTCCTTGATATACCTAATTGGAAAATGAAATGTTATCAGGAGAGGGTTCTGTTACATAGGAAGCAAGTACTTGTCCACATTACCTTTCTTTTAAAAGTGTTTTGGCTACCTTATTGCAGAAAGAATTTAGTATTGTTCTCCCTGTAGTGTATTATTAAGCAACTTGTGCAGTTACTGTTGTGTTGGCTAGCTGGTTCAAAAATGCAGTGTATTTAATTCCATTTCATGAGCCAGTGATCTCCTATTTTATATCAATTTATTTTTGGTGGTTTTTCTAGTTTATTATATTTATGTCAACTATTTAAAATGTCTGCAAATGTCCCCATGGCAATGGAATTTACTTGGCAGCACTATATATTATATGAATTATTACAAGACACTAAATAAATGATTTAAGGCATAACTAAATACCAAATGGAAGTTAATAGGTTTGGTAACCACAGAAGGGATTTATTGTGAAGATACCTCAACACCATTAATATTTTTTCCTGGAAACCCGTACTTCCTGAAAAAGTTGGACTGACTTGAAAGTTTAGTCCTGATGTTTTGGGGGATGTCCCCCAAAAGAAAACCTTCCCTGCAGATGTGTGGATCACCCTATTACTCTGTTGTGCCTGAGTCCGGACAGCAAAGGTGGCTGTTGGAACCTGTATGAAAGAATGGGGATCACTTAATTTTGGGGTCATGCATCTATTAGTGCTATGGTCTGTCCATAGAGAACAAAAGGAGTAGTATTGCTTCAGAAAGGTTCTTAGCTTGAGCCTGTGCCTTTGACAGAAAGCAGACTAAAGCAGTATTTATGGACTGTCAAAAGATGTACTGTATGTGCACAAACTTCCAATGAATAAACAAGTTTTTTGTAATGGCATGTAATGGAATAAGATGGCTGAATACTTGCAGAGCATTTTTTGCAAGAGAACAGTATTCAATTTTATTGGGCTACAACTGGCAAAGCAACCTTTTTCAGAGTTTTCATAATTACCACAGCTATGAAAAAATTGTCCATTCAACTCAATGTCTTAGATGGAGCCATTAGCTACTGTTGTCTTCTTGCATAAATGCAGTTGCAAAAGTGACAGGATGTCTTAATCCATTGTGATAGCTACATGGCTTCTTTGAATATAAAGGAAGACTGTGCAATCAAGTGTATTTTAATTCCATACCTAAAGTTCAGCAAATGGAAGAAAGAGCTTTGAAAGCTTTAAATAAACCACAATGTGATAAATCATAACAATGTATATAATGAAAACATTACGTTTATTTAGAGAGAGTTCTCAAAGAATGCAATACATTGGTATCGAACCAAAGCATACATTTATGTAGACCGTTGTTAATTCACAGTTTATTTATAAAATGATTCAATTTTTGATAACATCTGTATATGGCAAGGTGCCTAACCTCTGGGGCACAATGGGAAGTTAGCATCCTCTTTCCTCTTGATCTACAAGCAAAGAAGCTGGAAGGAATCACAGTGTTACTCTGCTGACTGAACTCAGGGCAGCAGCATCTGCTGAGTCTTACTAACTTGTACTCATCAGAGAAAAGACAGAACTGCTCTAAAATGGAGGCAACAGGAAATCCTGGTAGGAGGCTCTCAGAACAGCCAACCAAGGCAAAGTAGATACAAGGTTTTAGGCCTGTTGTGATAGAGTCAAGACTGATTTCAGTCATGGTGCAAACTAGACAAAATCACACAAAGTAACAAAAATAAATCAGAAATTACCTAACTCTAGCTGTTTACACAAAACACAAAACTCATGGCTATTATAATTCTGCTTTTCTCTCTGGTAACTTGACTGGGAAGCTACTAAAGCATAATCTCTATTTGAGAGGATTTTTGAAAGAACAGTGAGTACTTTTGAATAATGCACCTATTAGGTAAAGTACTGATCCGGATGGAAACAAAGCTCCTAAAACACATACTTGTGTACAGAAATTCCTCTTGCTGTACATAACTGAAAAGTTTTATATGGCAGAAAAAATAAATCTGATTTGCCCTAAAATGTTTTTTTTTTTTTTTTTTCTGTAATAGTTATGACCTAAAACATATTTTGAATGTTGGAAAAAATAACATACTATCCATTTTGTCTTATGGATTTTACCACTTCCTGTCTGATTATTGAGGAATTCAGAATGTGTTCTGGCTAACAAGAAGTGTGTCCACACTAGGGAATTTCTTGCTCTCTTTTCAGGAAACACAGCTACATTATTGTTATTAATGCAGGCTTTATCACCACCATTTATCTGATGCTATCTGGCCTCTGTCATTTTTCTAGGTCCCTCTTATCTGTTCTGCAGAGGGCCTCTATCCTGCAATTAATTCTGCTTGGTACAGAGGTGGGCAGTGTTTGCTGTGGGGTCCCAGCCATTACAAAGACCTACAGTAAACACAGAGGAGATTGCAGTACTTCTGCAGGCAAATACCAAGCCAGCAACTTTCTCACATTTGTCTGGAGATCAGACTGAACTCCTTCAGACACAGTTACATGAAATGTCCATTCACCCCTCAGCATGCAGGGGACCATATGCTTCCAGGGCAATGGAGACCCTGTCCTTGGTAGGGCAATTAATTAGAAACAAGAAGATGAGACCTAGTTGGCCTTCTTTCCATTGCCTGCTCCTCTCTTCTCTGAGCTTGAAATCTCCACCCTCACTTTCTTGTTTCTTCTTTTTTTAAATTTTAAAACATACTAAAACAAAAAATATTTAATAAGAAAAATACATTAGCAAATGGAAGGGTGTTTTTAAGAATTTTCTCCTCAGCAAACTGGCTTTCACTGAGCACTACACGCATCTCTGGTAAATAAATTAGAAGATAAATAGCATTAAACTCATAAAACAATTGCTGTATTCTGCTGATGGTTGGCATCTCTGCAGTACAGCTGCTTCTCTCAGGTTCCTGGAAGCAAAAAAAGGGACAATAGTGAGCTATGCAGTGTCACTGACATCTCTTCCACAACACCAGTCGAAAGGCACATACACATATTTACCAAAACTCACCATCAGATTAGATCAGAGTAATTTCTATAGGTTTGGTAGCATCCTGAAAGGCTTTCTGTCACCCAAACAGGAGCCAGCAGATGTTCAATGCAGGAGGTCATGCAGGATGATCTTAACAAAATCTTTTGCCCATGCAATCCGTCAAGGGTCAGACAATGCCTTTGTATTTCTCAGAACACATCTGTCTTCTTAGCATTTATTCTAGCAGGTACAGCTCTGCGTGTCAGCCAGCCCAAACAGCCAGTTGTGCTTGCAGTGAAATATTACAGTCTACAGCCAGCAGAGGAGAGGAGTTGTCGCTGAAGGCTGTAAATAAAAGGGGAAGAATGTAGTGGCTTTGGGATTTCTGCCCAAACAGATAAACCTTGACTACTGCTGTGCCTTTGCTTTCTTAAGAAGCCCCAAGTGCTATTTCTGATCAGAGAAGAAATAAGTCCTCTGCCATGACCCTCATCAGGGCCAGCTGTTCCAAGCTGTAGTTCACACTCTTCAGTGTTGCCAGGACTTTGTTGCTCAACTCCAAGTGCAATTCCTCATGCTGTATTCCACATGGGTCCACTAATTCCTCTAGAGGGTCCTACATGTTTCCACCTCCTTTGCTGGTTTATGAAAGTTTTTCATTAGTTCCCTATTCCCCAGTTCCTGTGTCCAATGAAGAGTCCTCTGCATTAAAGTAGGTGTTGAAAATACAGGGAGGAACAGGAGCGTTTTAAGTGGGTAACGGGTAATTCTGTTAGTCTTCCAGGGGCTAAGAGATAAGAAGACTTACTCGAAGGAGAAGTCACTCCTCAGGAAATCCTTATGGATCATTGTTCCTGTTGAGCAGGAAACAAACCTTTCACAATAGAAAATATCTTCCTATCAGCAGCATTAGAAAATGATAGAGCAACCAAGCTCTGGTAGAGTGAGTCATCACTCAGCAATTTTTCTTCAGTGCTTTCAAACTGATTGCTAGCAAAGGTCATGGGTTGCTAAGCCAGAGTCTGGAGGCTGTAAGATGGGAAGGACCATCAGGAAGCTCTGATGCTGACCAAGATGTTTACTTACAAATTTCAGTCAAGCTCAGAATTAGAGTATTGAAGAAAGATCCATCTTCTTTTATCTAAATTCAAGGTTTGCATTCTAGCAAGTCTGACAGAAGTGTTGTGGTTGCTATGGATAAGATATATGTAGAGTCCAAAACTCAGAATTCATTCTTTTAGTAGACAGAGAGCAAAGAAGACAGGAGAAATTAAAAAGAGTGTAGTGCTGTCACATCCCCTGCTGAGACATCCAGTTCAGGATTAGCTCCAGATTATGACACACATAGAAGGTTTGACTGCAGTGTTCCCCTGCCTGTTGTGATAAAAGTCACTGTAAAAGGTATTCAAGCAATCATTCAGCTCCTTCTCCATTCCTTGTTTGTATTGCCCAAGTAATTAATTTACCACCTGTAAATTGTGATAGGAGGAGGAATTACATTCAGAAAAGGAAAATCATTGCTTTCTGATTCATTTATCTTAAAACTAACTTCATAACAAGGTGTCACATTCCTTTCTTTCCTGCACATGTACGTTTGTTTAAAATAGCTGCCCTCCCCTAACATTAAATTATCTCTGGTGTAGAACCATTGCCTGTAGCAACACCAAAAACAGTTAAGATAATACATCAGTGTTTTATCACTGTTTGGTCTAACCTTAATGAAAGTCTGGATGATAGAATAATAATAAAAATACCAACACCTTAAAGGACCTCTCCTGCCCTAAAGCTATTGTTTCTATCAACAATCCAGCCACAAGAGAAATCTCAACAATGGAAGACATAGGAAGGACCCAGGTTTTATGGTTACACTGGGGCAGCAGGTATAAGGAGAGGTAAAAAACTGGAGCCAGATTTCATGTCCACTGTATTCTCATGTTTGTACAATATCACTGTGAAGAATGAGAGAAAGTGCTTCAGTTATGTTAATCAACCATTAGTGACCTTCTGAGCTCTACAAAATTTATGACTTTCCTGGAGGTCCCTGGCTCTTTTTTTCAAGATTGCAGAGAGAGTAATTTTTGCATTTCATGGCTGTTTGGTTCCCTATGATTTCCCCATGTGAGGGTAAAGCAGTGGACTCCTTGGGTAGAGCTTCTGTCCTGAGAATGTCCAGATGTGCCCTGTTCCCCTAATGAGACTATATTTACTCTATCTTAAGGGTATTTTAGGTCTTCACAGAAATAAGGTTTTAGCTGCATACCTTACAGGCATATATATATATGTATAAAGACTGATATTGACTGCATATAGTACTGCTCAAAGTATGTCAGGAATATGTAATATATGATAGATAAACAGGAAGATGTGCTTGGGGTTCAATCATCTTTCTTCCAAGTGAGGTATTTCAGCACTTCAGCAAAATGCACGTCTTACATTAGAGAAGCTTAGCAGGCTCAGAATATGTATATCCCCATTTCCCTTCAGCCTGTGAAGCTACCTGACTACCAAAGCTGAGTAGAGTACCTTTATTGAGTCAGTGTAAACAGCTCCTATTCAGCTCTCAGGCATGCAATCACATACTGACTGATTTTTTATTAGTTTTTTTTTTTTCTCTGCAATATTTTTTTTTTAAGTAAGAATTTTCTCATGCCTGTTGATTTCTTCATAAAGGAATTTAATTCAGCAGTCACCTTAAAAGGCCATTCATTTAGATTTAGGGAGGAACACATTTGCTTCCTTTGCAAAATGTGATGTAAAGGCTTAAATTTTTTCCCCTTCAATTAATCTTAAAATAGGAAATGCAGAAAGAGGAGGGTCCACAGTAGAACACAGCACACATTTATATGCTCACCTAAATGAACAGAGCTAAAAAACTCATAAGCAATTTCACTTTCACTGGAAGTGAGTACAGTGGTTGTTCTTTCTTGGGATCACAAGTATGGAAAAAAGGCACAACCTATTTTGGCAGGGTGCTGATTCAAGTTTCTTAATTAGCCAACTAAGAGATCAAAGAGCAGAAAGAAGTCAGATGAAAGCCAGGTGCTGGTGTGGCTGCAATTCCTTTCCTAACTATCTGTTTCTCAGATTACAATGATGTCAGGTTGTATCTCTCACAATTAACATGGGGAGGAGGAGGATAAAACAAGAGTTTGTTTACTGTAGGCTGTACCAAAACAGTTTTTGTATAGATTTCTCCAAATGAAATCAGTTATTGTGAGTCTGGTGGCTCCAGGTATTGTTAAAATTTTCTGCACACTCACAAAGCCCTGTTTACAGCCAGTTATGATTTCTTCTGAATTCAGCTCCTAGAACTGAGCTGTTCAGAGCCGTCTTGACTCTGCTAGATACACCTACGTGTGCGTGGCTGTAATTTTCAGATACAGCCTAAAAGGCTTGTTCAGGTCAAAGGCATTTGGAGTGGAGATTTGGCCTTTGCAGTCAGGAGGTGTAGGGGGAGGAGAAGACCTTTTCTTTCACACTCCTTCTGCAAACGCAGCCACAGTTAGCTCGGTCAGAGGGAGGCCCTTGAAGGTTTGTCACTCATAAATGTTCAACAGAAACCTTCATAGTTTTAGCAGCTAACCTCATTGCTGACTTGTCTTCCCTGAGCACACTCAAATCCAAATTCAAGATAAGTTTTCCCACAGTATGCTTGTATCAAGGCTGGCTCTGTGGCAGATCACACCTAATGAGATCTGAACTGAGAGAGGGGCACAGTCTGGTTTTCAGCCAACTTCCCCTGACTAGCACTGTGGAGGAAAGGGGAAGCTGCTGCACAACAGAAGCGTCAGAAGAGTGGAAAATTATCCTGGAGGTGGCAGGAGGAAGGATGAAAGTTTTGAACCAGAATCAAAGATGTGGAAGAACACTGCTGATGAAGTAAAGTGCAAAGCGGAAGCTAGAAGACACCATCGGAGCTTGGCAATACTCACAAAGAGCTTGTGGTTGAAACCTGGCTGAGTTGACACAGGAGAAAGGGAGAAAGGCAATGGGAACACTGATGCTGAGACAAGGAGAGGGGGACCTGCTGGTCCAAGAAACAAGCTGTACATGGGGCTGATGTCTGTGGTCATTCATCTTGGATTTACTAAGGCCTAGGTTTTGCTGTGCAAGAAGATTAGGACTGGGTGGTAAGTTTGCAGAGTAGACATAAGAACTGGATCAATCAGAAGTACAGGACTTAAAGATGAGGGGAAGCAGAAGATATGGTATGGATAAATGGACCCTGGGGTTTTAATGCTGCCTTGTCCCACTCTGTCCCACTGCTCCAGAACTCCTTGCATTCCAGGCCAATTTTGTGTATGTTTACCTGGAAGCTCCTAATTTCCCTAGTGGTCAATGTGACTCTTGATATGAGAAAGTTCTGTGTTCAGAGTTATAACTGAAGACAATGGGGGCTATGTTTTTTATATATGGAAAAAAAATCCCAAACATTAAGTGTCTAAAAGGATCAGGTTTTAATATCTCACATTGGTTGCTAAGACTATTTTATTTCCCCCATTTTTAATCCACTCACCTCACAGATTTCCTTAAAAAAATATTCGTGAAATACTCAGATTTTATACTGTTAAATGCCATTAAACAAGCATCTTGGGGAACAAAAAAATGCTTCCTTCATTACAAAAGAGTAAAGTCTGTAGCCCCGTTAAACAACCAGTAGAACACAAGTCATTAAATAGTTGCTAATTACATAACCAGGTCTTGTTCTCTGTACTGGCTGAAGCAAAGATACTCTGAAAATATAGTTGTGTACCATGCTAGTAGGAGCTGAGTCATCCCTGGGAATACTAATTGGAAAAATATCATCCATTTCTTCTGATGCAACAGTGATAGTATAAATGCAAAGATTTAAAGCTTTCTTCACCTGTAGACCCCTCTAAACTTCAATGGAGAGAGGCAGATCCTTGAATAGTGACTTGTTCTTTAGTCATTTCTGCTGCAGCCCTTGGAAGTAATATGTGGAATCCTGGGAGTCTGCAGACCACATATTTTAGACTGCTGTCTATGACCATATAGTTTATAAAGGCAAAAAAAAGTGCTAAACCAAGAATCGCTTTTCCAGTCTATCCAGTAACATGCTCTGTGTCATAAGAAAGTATATGAAACATTCAAAGCCTTTGCTGCTAGCAGTCATCTTAAAAGAAGGGAACAAGTTTGTTCTGATTATGCTATATCAGATGTTCTGCCTAAGACTTGTCTGCTGGTTTTCTTTTTTTCTCCCTCTCCAGTGCCACTGACAAATCTTGCATTTCTCTAGTTGATCATTGTTATTGTATTCAAGCCTGAGTTAAGATCCCAGCATACTAACTCACCTCTGCAGTACAGCTCCTAACATGCATCATCTAGTTTTAAGACTCCCATACTTGAATGTTTCCATTCCACTGCAAACTGAGAATGATATTTGATTTTGCAATAATACATTATGAAGGTGTTTCCCCCTGGAGTTTGGGAACTTCCGTCACTGATGTGTAAGAATCTGTAATTACAACAGTGTTCCCTTCCATCCACCACAACTGTCTCTGGCAATGTTCCCCCTCATTAGGAAACTGTCCTATAATTTAAGATTAGAGTTCAAGCATAAGGCAGTAATTGCCCCTTTCTGTTTGAGTCCTTACAGAATTTACATTGTCAAGCTGAGGTGTCTGTGGTGCTTAGACCTTTCCACCTTTCAGAAACAGGTCTTTACTTCAGCTTCATTTTGCTTTGCCTGGTTTGCACCAACAGTTCCCCCAGTGCAAATGCTGTGAGAGCTGGTTGCAGATAGCCCTGGCTTCAGGAAAGCCAAGCCTTCAATTGTCTTGATAGTGTTGAAATCACTGAGGATTTTTTTCTCACCATCTAACATTCAACTTTTTGGTGACTTGTTCCACTTTTCCATTAAGTTATTCTGGCTGTGAAAATTATGGTAGAAGAATTGAAAGTGATGTGAAATTATAGGTTTATTCAGTTCCCAATTCTGAATAGCTGCTCGTTTCTGGAGTATAGAACAAGGCACATTTATTTATTCATTACCATTTAAAATGACATATTTAAAAATTGTTAGTTCCATCTATGTGAAAAATGAGATCTTCCTGAGCTCATAATTTGTCACTGCTGCCTTTGTATGACTTAGTAATCTTAGTAATGGATGCTGGGCTCGTGGCAAAGAATGTAGCTCCTTGCTCCCTTTTTTCTGCTTTTTGATCTTTTAAGCCATGAGCCCTGGATGTTCTCCTTTGAAAAACCTGATGTTTGATTGTTGAATTTTCATAACACACAGATAAAATAAATTTGCCAGCAAGTTCCTTTTAGCTACTTATTTATTTTTTATTCAATTTACAAAACATAAAAATAATTAATTCTGAGCCGCAATCACATTTAACAAAGGATTATAAAAGCACACCAACCCATAATAGCTTTAGCAAACCACTAGCTTTTTCCCACATGCCATAGCTCTTTGTCACATTTTTCAAGACTAGCAAAGTGAACAAAAAGGGCTTGGTGTGGGTGGACTTGGGACACAGGTCTAACACGACTCAGAGTACTTAAGCTTTCTGTTTCAATTTTCTGCTTCAGTCTTTCTGCCTCTTGCCTCAGTGTCTGCATGGTGAAGGTGTGTGTGTGTGTGTATACACACATGTGAGTACATGTACACATCTTGCTCCAGGTGCATGTGTAACATCCATATATTGTAAATTATGCTGTGAGTAGCTACTCGCTGCCTTCACTTTTCCTGATGTTTCCTGTTCCAGCTTTTTTCCTGAACCACCAGCATTAAATTACTTTTGCTTTACTGCCAGAACATGACACAATGCAAGAGATGAATTTCAAAGTTCCACAGATAATTTATAATGATTCCTTTCCAATTACCCCGTTAAAGTGAATAAACATTTCCACAGAAGACAAAACCCTAAACCACATTCTGGTATTTGCACTGACTTTTTGGAGGGACTGACTTTTACAAAGCAATATGCTACTTCATGGGAAGAAGAAAATTCCATTTCTGAAAATCAAGCCTTTGTTTTCAGAGAAACCCATACAGTTTGCATTTGCTGATTCTCTTCATTTGTTGCCAATGAGTGGGGATGGCCTGAGCCTGACTTTTCCTTCCTCACTATATGTGGTGTGTGTTTGCTTCTTTAATGGGCTGTGTTTTCAGTGTGTTTGCTCAGTTTCTCACTGTCTGCCATACTGACTTCTTTATTCTTTCACTTCTGAGCTTGCTGCATATTTTATTTCTGTCTTGCATCTGCACTCTGTTTGCTTTGCACAGCTGGATTTAGCATCCTGATTGTATGAGGATTTACCTTTTTTTGTCATTTTAACCTCTTCTGCCTTTAAGCTCTGTTGGAGAGACTGCAGAGGGCAAGTAAAAATAATTAAAAACCTAAAATAAAGTCCTACTTTATTTTAGTCCAAAGAAGAAAATTTAAAAGACAAAAACCAGTCTTTGCAAGGTTATAATTATCAGAACAGAAACATAGTTTTAAAAGATGTGTAATTTCTTCCTGCATACATGATCCAGATGTTACTCAATGAAAGAATCACACTTAAATATAAAAGAATCTGTTTATTGTGATCATTGTATTTTTTAAGTTCAAGAAAAATATGAAAAAAACAGGTTCAGAAATTCACAGCTTTCACAAGGATACAAACCTTTCTTAGCATGGTTTATGGCCATCGCGGAATTTGATCCTCTTATCTCTGGTAAAAGTCTGCAAAGTTTATCATCAAGTCAACAAAAATGAGTTGCAGATCTGGCTGCTTTTCTACAGAAGCTATCTGAGATCAATAGAGCCATGCTATATCTGCACTCCCTGCAGAAATATCTGAAAGAATCATATTGGTTGTCTTCTTGCTTCACATCCCCTCGTAGAAAACTGGTTGTCAATATTTGTGTCAATGAGATGTTACTTGATGAGATACCTCAGATTTCTAAAGTGAACAGTTGTATCTCATAATCTGTAACTGAACATAATAATCATCTGGCTGTAGCCAAGCCTGGGAATAGAATGTCAGGAGGAGAAAATAAGCTATCTCAAAATAAGTTTGAAGAAAAGATGAGTAGAGCTGACAGATGGTACAGCACTTCAAGGAAATCACGACTTTCCCCTTCTCCCATCAGTTGCTAAGGAGAAATTATATATAATAAACTATCAAGGATATCAGCACCCAGGCAATTCTGGTAAGTGTTTGAACACCCATGAAGCCATTTTACACACTTTCCATCTTAATCTAATCTGCTTCTTGTGGCTGGGGCATCTATCCCTGTATCTATTTCTAAAATGGAAAATAGGAATGTTCTATCTTTTGAAATGTCCAGAAAGCTGTTCAGAAGCACTAACCAGTCCACTGTACAGCTATGCATCTCTTGAGATGCAAAGGCAAATACATACAGCTCAGAACATATCTCCCTTTAGTGATTCCCCATTCAGTTGCTGCTTTAAACCAGAACAATGACCTTTTTCTTTTTGGCTTTCTGCCGGATAGGGTTTAACTCTATTAGTGACTGTATTTCCCTCCTTGCCACTTCAGGGATACTTGGCTCAAAGGGGATGATGTAATTGTCTGAAATGTCTTGACTGAAATGAAACTCAGATCAACTGAGGAGACACAGTGTGAAGAATACACATTTGCTGCAGAAATTCATCTGGCAAAGGAAAAAAAATGCAGATCATTGCCTGCTTTTAAAAAAAGATAGCAAGGTCCATATTGTTTTTTCAAGCTTTGACTGAAGGGTAGAACTGGAAGTATAGGGAATGAGGCTACGTCTGCATAGAGATCAGCCACCAGCAGTACCCGTCAGGGTTTAATCCTGGGGACAGTTCTGTTCAATATATTTATCAATTATTTGGGTGCAGGAGTTGAATGCACTATTACCAAGTTTGCTGATGATACTGAACTGGAAAGAGTTGTTGACTGTTTTGAAGGACAAGTGGCTTGAAGAGGGACATGGATAGACAGGAACATTGGGTTATGATTAATGGGATGAAATTTAGCCACCTGTCTTGGGTTCCAATACAGGATGTCACTAGAAATGTGTATTCTATCACCATCTGCTGAAGCTGGGTGGGGCAGTGATCCTTATCTCCGTTGCACATATTATCTGCTAATGGGCCATCTTTAAAACCAGGTGGAACAGTAATCTTTTTCTTTTCCACAACCCATCCTCCCTCCAGAAAGATAGCATCTGCTGATAGGCCGTTAAGTCCCACTGCATGACTAATAAAATGACATCATACCATAGGGGAGGAGCCAAGTTTTTCCTACCTAGAATAAAACTGAGATTTTGAACAATCAAGTTCCTTTTTTCCACTGGAAAACCGGACCTTTCCACATTATCACTGGAATTTTGGAGGAAAACTGCACCCTTCTACAGAACCACTGTTTCAACTGAATCACATCTGTCACTCCAGGAGGACTGCAGCCATCATTTAATGGGACTGCTACCAACACCCTGACTGACAGGGTGTCAGGTTTTTATTCTGACTCTTGTCAGTGTTTTGGGTTTGTTCTTTGTAGTACTGTATTTCTCTTTTAATTTTCCTAGTAAATAACTGTTATTCCTAATTCCCATATCTTTGCCTGAGACCCCCTTAATTTCAAAATTATAATGATTTAGAGGGAGGGGTTTACATTCTCAATTTCAAAGAGAAGCTTCTGCCTTTATTGCCTGTCCTTCAAACTAGGACACCACCTGAAACACCAGATTCTGCACCTGGGAGAATACTGCTGGGTATAAACTAGGAGAGGAGTGGCTGGAGAGCAGCCCCACAGAAAAGGGCCTGGGGGTGCCAATTGACAGGAGGCTCAAAAGGAGTCAGCATTGTGTGCCCTGGCAACCAGGAGGGCAAACCTCATCCTGGGATGCATCAAACACAGCACAACTGGCCAGCCAAGAGGGATAATTATCCCACTGTTTTGATCTGGTGCAACTTAATTTTGAGTATATTGTGTGATTCTAGGCTCCAAAACTTAGAAAGGATGTTAAGATCCTTGGATGTGTCCAAAGGACACGAAAGATGGTGAAAGGGCAGGAAGGCATTTCCTTTGAGTTGCTGATCTCTTCTCCTTGGGATCCTGTGGTAGGACACATGGGAATGGTTCGAAGTTGCACCAGAGAAGGTTTAGTCTGGACATTGGGAAGCAGTTTTTTACCAAGAAGGTGATCAAACACTGTAACAGGCTTTCTAGAGGGATGTTTGATGTATCATTGTTGCCAGTGTTTGTGAGGCACTTATTTGAACAAAGCCCTTAATACCATGCTTTAACTTGGTTAGCCCTGAAGTGACCAAGTTGGACAAGATTATCATTTTAGGTCTCATCCAGCTGAACTATTCTATTCTATTCTATTCTATTCTATTCTATTCTATTCTATTCTATTCTATTCTATTCTATTCTATTCTATTCATATTCTATATTCAATATTCTATATTCTGTTCTAAACCTTCCTTCAACAGAAGCAGGGATATATTTCCTGCTAAATTATCTCCCTTGTCTCTTCTTTTAACTACCTTTTATCTGCTAATTTCTCAAATTACAATAGCTATTGGAGAGACATTCCAGCTGAGGATGAAGCAACATAATTCTTGGATGTAAGAGAAACCATGTTTACAACATCTTCCTCTTAAAACAACATGCTGAACCCTAAAAAATGTCCTGCTTGTTTTAGTAAAGCAGAGTACTTTATGTGGTGACCATACACAATCATGACAATTATGATAGAATTCATACAAGTTAATGAGGATCACTCTTACTTGAGAACCAACACCCACCAATGGAACAGGATATGCAGGTGTACAGGATGGAGTCACTCACTGTCTCAGAGAAAAAAAACTTGTATTTAATGAAGGGCCTTTAGGGAAAGGAAAATAACCAGGCTTCTACATTTATGAAATGAAAAGCACCAAAGAGAATCCAAAGCACCCTTAAGTGCTAGAGGGAGAATCCCTTGGGCTGTAGTGTGGGTCAGGTTTAAATGACTGGCAGCAAAATGTGCTGCAGATTAAGTGCACATGATGGCAATATCCAGAGTGAGAGGCAGAGAAAAAACAAGGGACTGGTGAAGCTAATAAGGGGACAGAGCCAGTGGTGGGATCTGTAGGATATTAATATACTTTATGGCTAGAAAGAAAAATGATGAGAAGCAAAGGCTGCAAAATTTCCCAGTATGATTTAAAGCCAGTAGGAGAGGAACGAAACAGTCACTGGAAACAAGTTTTTTCAGTCAAAGTAGAGCGGTGGGGGTGAGGATATACAAATATCAGTCAGGCTTGTTTCCAAGACTTTCCTCAGGTGCATCTCTTACTCACATAACAAAGACTTAAGAACTTCCTTAAGACTCCTCTTTTTTGGCTGGACTTTGACTTGACTTGAATGAACTAGGTTCCATAGTGGTGCTGTTCAGGATTTGTCTTTCCTTTGTTTTTCGCTGTGTGGTCTTTAACTATCTTAGTCAGATTGCAGGCTCCATAGTAAATCATTATAGTGCTAAACTATAAATCACAGAGAAATACATCACCTGTACAGTATCAAAATTACACCTATGGTATTCTATAAATGATAACTACCCAGGAGTAAAAATTATGAAAGGGTAAGATGCAGAACTTGAACCAGTTGTGGTTAAAAATTAAGATGTGGTCAAGAATTTTAAATGTTATACTACATATTTTAACTAAAGCATTTGGTAGCTGTGACATATTTCTAACCCAAGAAATATCACAGAGTTGTCACCAGTGAAAATCAAGTTGGACTCAAGTGAAAGAAAGGGTAAAAAAATTACAATAGGAAGCCATTATAGGACACTGGGGGAGGATCAGAAAGCAGAACAGGAAATGTTTTTGTAAAATAGCTACAAGAAGAAGCATAGGACTTTCAGTTGTCCTGTCACTGAAGGGAATCGTATTTAGGAGATATCAAATAAGTGTGAAAAGCCAAAGACTAACATAGCTCTGAATTGTCTTTAGAAAGTTTGTCAACATGCTCTACATATAGAATAAAAAGCCTCAGAAAGCTTTATCTCCAAATCCAAAATAGTGCAGATCTGAAGGAATCAGTTCATTGACCTTCTGGGTTATACTACTAGCTCTATTTTCTCAGGCCTTCTGCAGATGTTTGGGGGCTGGTAAATTCACAGAGGATGTGGTTCATTTAACTTCTGGGGATTGACTCTTGTCATGTTTGTGGAGGGCGTGAGCTATAAATTGTTGGAAAGACAACTTTGCAAGCTATGAGATGGTAAAGTGTCTATATGTTTTTACTACCTGGGTTATTTTTAATTAAAGTTGGTATAAAAGATAAGCAATTTCTGGAAATCTAGTAATTTCTGGAAACACACTAAATACACTAAAAAAACCCCATTTAGTTCAATTTGTATTTTAAAAAAATCATGTGCAAAATTCATTCTTCTGCCAGCAGTACCATATTGGGTTCTGTGAGGTTTAAATTCTCTTCTGCAAAAGTACAGTTACAAATGGGAGGCATTGGCAAAGCTTCTTTGTGTTTGAAAGAACAGTCATAAGAAAGAGCAGTTAAGTGAAAATTACCTGATATTTCTCAGGTGATGGTAAAGCAACTGGTAGCATTTGTCTTCTGTCCATCCCAAGCCTTTTTGCTTACCTTCTACACAGGTTCTTTGTGTCTGCTGCTAGCTTTCCTTTGCCCAGGGTTTCCAGCTGGTACTTTCAGTTGACATTCAAATGCCCTTGATGCTTGCCTCATCCAAAACCAGTTCTTTTGGCCATGGGGCCAGCATAAAACAGGTGGCAGTCCCCTCTGATACTGGACTTCAAGAGACTCAAGGAACATCATCTCATACTAACAGGACTACACTCAAGAAATAAGAAGAGTTGTAAGAGTAACCACCAAATATTTATGAGAAGTAATTCAAAGCATGTCCTTCTGAGAAGCTGAAGCTCTGAAATATGTTGCACTAGACACAATTTTTGCAAAGATTCATCTGAACAAGCATATGGTATGTTCCAATTCATAGCACATATGTCTGCCATTGTATCATTCTGCACAACAATAATCACTTTAGTATTTAGCTCTGACTAAATTCAGTACTGCTACTATAAAATGGAATTTTCCTTGACATCTTCAAAAAAAAGGATAACATAATTTCACAGTGTTTTATCTTTACTAGCCTTTATTTGCTCTGGTGAAAGATCTAGTTTAGTATTTCTCAAAACATAACTGTTGTGTCTGGAGTCATCCTTGTTTGTGTAACATGGATAGCACTTGTGAGACTTACAGGGCATTAAAATGAGCATTTATTTTATAATGTGATTATAACATGATTCACTAAAGTTTTGATGAAACTGTAGGAGATAGTGCATAGTTGATTCTACTTCTCTGTATCTTCATGTGCATTCTGGCCTCCAAAAGTGGCACAGAGAGTTTTTGAAGAGCTAACTCTAATCAAACTTTTTCATAGGAAATTTTTGCTAGCAGCCTGCATAAATGCCTGCTTTATTTTAATGAGCGCTTTCAGTAGTATCACACAACTGTTTTTGTAATCTCAAAACTCTTATTTAAAAAGAGTTGTGACAATCAAGCAAATTATGCTCCTATAGACTGATTTTTAGTTATCTTTGGTCAGCTTCCACTAAAAACATATTTGTGTCCCATTGTTGTCAGCTGAAATATTTTTTTGGAAATCAGTATTAATCTCACTAATTACCCATTAACTTGCTTTTGCTTATTTTTACAAATGTTCTTTTTTCCCTCTACTAGATTATTTGTTTTTTTTAAGGCTTACTTCTTACTGTTTCTGCTGACCTTTGGATGCCTGAGCCTATGAGCCTCTGGGATATTTTTTCCTATTTAAAATATGAAAAGGGACATTTTAGTTTCCTTTTCTTTTCTTCTTTACCCCAAACATTTTCTGCCAGCAATTCCCTTTCATATGACTGCTTGATTTAGTTTCCCCAACTCATAGAAATTCACATTAAAACAGGAGTAGAAGAGATTCTTTTGGCAGCCTGCCTGCTGAACTCTAGGAAATGCCACTTCACATAGTGCATGCTTTGGATGGTTGAGTGAGCTCCAGAGAACAGAGCTGGGAAGAAAAACCTGTGGACTGAAGCCTGTTAATCTGAGGAGAGGGGAAGGTATCCTGTAAAGTGCTTAATCCTGATCATCACATTTTATTCTGAATGCTTCACGTTGGCAAAGTGATTATTCTCTTCACTGCTTCATTAGTTGGTCACTGTGAGAACTCAGCCAGCAGGCACTGGTGGTGCCCATGAATTTTGTGACACTGACACCCATTTATTAATAAGCACATTATGATATGGCACAGAGACAACAATATAGTTATTAGATAGAAATGACATTAGATCTGTGCTTACCTAAGCATCCTTTTGGACAAGAATCTGGTGGGTGTCCTGGTTTAGGGCAAATGTAGGGAGAAAACCTCTGAATTGGGTCCCTTTAGAAAACAGATTCAAGCAGTCCCTCCCCCAACTGGTTCAGGGAAATATTTACTCAGAGAGAAGTGGAAAAAACCCTGCTTATTTAACAGGCAAAGCACTTCCCAGCACAAAACTGAACAATACTAAAGAGCAAAACATCTTGCCACTCTGAAGAGATGACAGATTCAGAGGAGTTCCTTCTGTGGGTTGCAGCCTGGCTCAGTCTGGTATCAGTCCCTCCAGTGCTGGGAAATGCCAGGGCCCAGGCCAGGCCTGGTGGGCCACAGGTGTGAGCTCCAGGTGCTCTTCTGGGTTTTCAGTCCAGAGCAGGTTTGGACAATTCCAAGAAAAAGGAAAAAAAAGCACAGTCAAGGGAGCTTCTCTGCCTCAGATAGCCAGAAACTAACCAAGAGCAAAGGAGAGCTCTCTCCTGCTGTCCACTGCCAACAACACAGTCTGTGTGAAGGATGCAGGGGAGCAAGTGCAGTCTCTGATAACAAACTCTGCACCTCTTCTCTCCCTCATCACTCCTGAAACCAGTCTTAAAGCTGAAGAACTCAATATTCAACACCATCAGAACAGGCGGCTGGGGATACAAGCATCATAAAGTCACCCCAAAAGACAGGGAAAGGAGGGCTCTGTTGTCACTTCATGGTCATTTCCCAACAAGACAGTCCTAATTATATAGCTGGGAAGTCCTAAAAACATTTTGGTCCTTCATAAGTGAAATTAAACTGCCAGTTTATACTTCATCTTTGCATGGAAAATATTAAAATTCACAGCAGATTTCCAGACGTCTGCTTCTCTTTTTAAAAATCTAGGTCATTATATATAGGTGGCATCAGATAAGTCTCCGTGGAAGTCTCAGAACATTTTAAACAGCAAAATGGGTCAGCCTTCTTTTAAGCTTGCAACCATCTAACACAATTTTTTGTATGTGTACAGTCCAAGAAATAATTAAATGTCTCCCTTGACCCCTCACTGAATATGCATTTTTAACTTTCCATGTTCTCATAGCTCTGTAAGGCAGCATTTTTTAGATAAATTCCTCTGTTTCAATCTGTGTGATGTTTTTTGCCATCCAGTATGAAATCTATGGCAATATAAATCCAATCTTGTTCCAGACCTTGGTCATTCATTTCCACATGCAGTGCAGTCATTCCTTGACTGCAGGCATTTTCCACAAGTTGAAAATTTGTTTCTTTAATTTTGTGATTATTATTGCCGTCATTATATTGCCCCATACTGGGACTGCAACAGCTATTCCAAAGGGTGCCATACTCCCTATGTGGAATTTTACACGTGCTTGCAAAAAATTCTCAGACTGGCAGGCAACACACATTAGTCTAAGCCATGCAGAACAGAAGTGTGCAGTGCTGGAGAGGGCTACAGATGGATGCTGCTGGGAAGTAGCAAGGGGACTGATGGGAAGAGATGGTCAGAAGGCTGACAGTACCATCAGAAGGGAAGCTCGGAGAACATCAGACCCATGTGGTTTCAGTGCAGAAGGATGATGAATGAGTAATGGCTGGGTGAGAAAAGCAGTCAACGCCCTGACTTCAGCTTTCCAGAGGTAGAAGCTACTCTACCCGTGGAGCAAAGTGTTGGGGATCCTGCCATCACTGACAATAGATGTGTCAGCTTGGGAGCCTTTATCCTGGTACCCTTGTCCTGGATCAGGTCCACTGCTTAGGGCCAAACTCCAGTTACAGACAGTTCATGATTACACAGAAGTAGAGCCATGGGGGTCCCTAACAGTCCAAAGACAGAACTACAAGCCAAAAGCCTGACACATTGTCCCACTGCCAGCCTGAGTGCCTGAGAAACCAGCTGAAAGCCAGGCCAGTGAGAAAGTTCCCACTAGCCTGAGTAAAACGCACAACATTTGGCAGCTCAACAGGCTATTGAAACCCACAAAAACATTTGCAGTGCTTCCAGAGGACTGCAAGTCCTGCCTACAGGACCTGCTTTCCTTGCTCTCAGGAAATATTACCACCTTCTGACATTAATCCACCTGCATCTGAAAGTGTTTCCTACTTTTTTTCTGAACTTTTTACATATGCTGCTAGTTTTGATGTATCTTCCCACTACTACAAAGAATAAACTTCTTTTTCTTCTTTAAAACTTATTTTTAAATTTCTTTTTCATTGTAGCCAATACAATCTCCTTGTGCCCATTGCAAATTCTGCCACCACTGAGCTCTTCTGGCATCATGATGGCTTGTGTTTTTAGGACTGAGGTGAAAAGGGTTTTGTGTGGTCATTTAATGCACGAGAAAACTCATTAACAGATTTTCTGGGTAACTGAAATGTTGTTTTTATCTGCAGAATAGAAGGAGCCTAACGCTGCAAGCTTCCTCCTGATTCCCTGGCATTCTCCTGCAATTCCAATTTGGTGTGACTGTTTCTTTGGAAGGGAAGAGCAGCTTGAACTCTCTACTTATTCATTCTCTCTGCTGGGGCTAATCAATGAAGCAATGTAATTTTTTGGTGATGAGAGTGTTGCCATGTTGCTATGTTTTAAGGTGACAAGAAGCCCACTTACACACTTGCTCACCTGCACAATTGCTGGGCCACAAGGTGAGAATGGGAAGGAACCATTCAGTGACTATGAATACACAACTGAAGAAACCCACAGTGCACTTTTAAACAGTTGAAATAACCAGTTCCTTCACAGTAGGGCATTTGTAACCTGTTGCTGTGAAATTAAGGTGATGTCAAGAGCATATAATTACTTAAGCTAACCTGTATGAAATAGCAATGCATAGACTGCTCCACCAGAGAGTTACAAGGATTTTGTGCAACTAACAAACACTTAAAAAATAGATGAATACAGTGTGCAAATTGAACTATTTGGAAACAATGAAGTAAAAAGGTCTGTGTGCACTGTCAGTGGCTCCTTGTATTGCTGGGGAAGGGCACTCTCCTTCCTGGCCTTGGCAACACATGCAGTGTTGTTCCCTGAAGGTGGCTAGAAGCAATAGAGCCATCTACTGACTTACAAGGTTAGCCACAGCATCTTTGTGTGCTTCTCATTTAACTTGCCATTTCCATCCTAAAATTGTGGCCTGTGGAGAACTGGTTTTCAGCAGAAGCTAGTTACTGAAGCATACAATTAATAAGTGATTAGCAACTTGCTGAGTCTCCCTATTGCTCATGGCTTTGACATCTAGTTAGGTACTGTATGAATAAGCATTCCTAAGCATGTGCCCTATATTTTCCCAAGCATGAGATGGCATCACATCTTGTGGTTGAGAAGCAAGGCCGGTGTTTGCTGAACACTGATTACTTTGTAGAAGGCACAAAAACACTCTGGACATCAACACAATTCGGAGCAGCCTGGCAAAATAAGAGGATGGGAATCTTTGCCTTAGGAATTATTGAGGATCTTTAATTGTGTTTAGGAGCTGTTTGTAGGTTGTTTGCTGATGCAGGTGTCTGAAAATGGAGCCTGACATGCAACACCCTGTGTGCTATGTGACCTGAGGGCTCGCATGTCCTAGGACCAAGGAGTCTTGCAGGAAGTCCATGTATTGCCACAGACTCATTAAAGCAAACACACAAAGAACCTTTCAAGTTCATGCAACTTGTAATGACAGATGTGAAAATGGAGTGAAAGTGCATGAAATACTGATTTTAAAGACCATTTGTGTTATGGTAACACCTAGATCCTGTATAGGTGTCAAGTCCCCTCTTACCAACTTTCTGTTGGTTAATAATCATGTAAGATTTAGCAGGAACAATGTCTGTGGCAGCCAACTGAGAAAATACCTGGCATACTTGCTGCACAAGTAGCTGGCTGCACAGTCCAAAAGGCACTCAGGCAAACACAGTCAAAAGCAGACTATCAATATAAGAAGTCTGGCATACAGTTATGAAATGACTGCAGGGATCAAGACTGGCCAGAGCAAATGACTGAGCCCAGGAAGCCTCATGGCAGCTTGTAGAACCTGGTCTTCACAAATGGTGCATGGAGTCCCACAATCTCCCTTGGGTTTAGGAGGAGGCATGCAAACCACAGGGCTGTTGAGGAAGCTTTAAGTGCTCTGTTAGGCAGAAGACTGATTACATACACACATGGGATTTCTTGCTAGAACTGGATCATCCAGATTTATATGGCTAAGACTTCTCTTTGAAGTGTCACTATGAGGAAATGGTTTCTCTCTTCCTCTTTCAACCACTTCAGAATGTCTTGAATTAAATTATAAATAGGTTTAACCCCTATTGCTAACACAATCCATAGGCTGAATTCACCACTTTGCAATTTTTAGAAAAAACTAAAGCCAAGGCATCAAGAACTGCAGGCAAAATACCCCTCCTAGGTTATTTCATTGTATTTTGCTATTATAAACGAGATGCGACTATAGATTCTCAGAACACAGTATAAAGCTCCACAAACATGAGTAACAAGCTTTTGAGACTTTAAACTGAGACTCAAGATTCTTCTTATGAACTTGTAAAATCTTTCTTTAAATAAGAGTGTGATGTTTAGAGGACAGAGATAAATCTTATTATAAAATCTTTTAGTTGCAAGAATAGCATTTCAGACTGAGAAGGTTATATTTTTCAGAGTACAGATATCAGGATGACACCTAAAACGACAAACAAGAATAGGAAAGCATTTGGAAACAAAGTATTTGGAAGCAAAATCTAAACCAGCATGTTTCCATTCAAAAATATATGACAGCGTCATCACAACAGACATGAGATGATAGCTCAGACATAACAAATTATAAATTTACAAAATATATGGATTTCCTGGATCTTGATTCCGTAAATACCTATGCACTGAAATGGATGCATGAAGTTTCCTGGGACTGCTCATGAGTAAAGTTATAGTTAGAGTCTGTAAGTCTTCAGTCATGTGCAGTGACATCTGCAAACCTATAAGACTGGAGCTTCAAAAATGATAAATTGTTCTGAGGAATGATGGTTTCTTTTTTATGGACTAGATAAAACTTAGCAAGCATTTGATCATTTTTGTTATAAATAATAATAAGGCCTATAAAGACAAGAATGAGGGAAAATAGATATTTTATGATCATCAGACTGGCAGTTTTTAAAGGTTTTCCTCTGCCCCTTCACAAAGGCACTATCCTCAGCATTTCACGCTCTCCTGCCAATTAATGAATTACTTGTGTGGTTATTTTCACCTGTGTAGTGCTTACACACAGCCTGTATGGTGCAGGGGGAGAGAGAAATCCCAAGGGCATTACTGCAAGGGATACTGCCAGGAGGTAATGGCTATGCCAGAGTTGCAAGCAGGGAGAACTTGCCTTGCTAACTCCAAGCATTTTCATCACTGAGCCTGCTGTGTCTTGTTCTCATCCAGACAACTCTGCCATAACCACACTCCTAATTCTATTCCTTGTCCTACAGGTGCCACTGAAAGAAGATGCTGGGCCATGCCATGCACAGAGCATGGTGAAGAAGACTTGGAACTGGCAGTGCTACATTGTTCTTCCCTTGTAATTCTCTTGTTCTATGCTCTGGGAGCTGGGGAGGTGCTCAGCAACAAACAGCACCTGTAGTGGTTAGTGGAGGAGAAATCCCTCCTTTCATGAAAAGCTGGGTATTCACTTACATATTTTAACTCTTTCCATGCATGTCCTTTCTTGCCCTCACTCCCTAAATTTTGTTGACCAAGAAAACGAGGAATTTGGTCTTATATCTGGGATTTCTACATAGCTAGCAACCTGAGTGGATGTGCAGTAGTGCAGATCAAATGATGTCCATCTTGATAACTGGCCAGCACGCATATAAAGCTAACTGTACTTGAAGTGAATAAATATCCAAGGTATCTGGAGCATGTCACACTTACTCTGCAGGTGTCAGTTACCTGAGCATTTGCCAGGAGATGCCTGCATCCCTTTTTCTGACTGTGTTGTCCTGAGCTGAAATTAGAGATGCTGACACGAACTTTACACAAGAAAAGATAAAGCAATTAAAAAATATCTGACAGAGCCCTGGTAATGTAAATCATGAACCTATCAGGTTTCAGAGGAACTCCTTCGAGCATGAAAAATTCTGGCTACCATCAAGTGTCTTGGCTTTTCTCCTTAGGTTTTTAGCCCTGAATGCATTCAAAGAAAAAAAATAAAACTGTAGGAGGGAATGATCTTTTCAGTGACAGTAAATTTTACATTGCTGTTGACTCAGATGAGTCCATTACTGTTTATTGGCTTAATGCTTCAACATAGCTTGTATGCTATGGAGAATGAAACAGACACCTTTTCAGTCTGTACATGGTCTACTCTTAGCTGGGGGACAAGTTACTTCTTTCCTACCATGAACTATGCCCTTCCCAATCAAATGCTTCCTGACACTGCCCTCAAAATTAGGGCTTCGGAATATCTTTTTGAAAACATGTTCCACAGACTGTTGTAAAAGTTTCACATACACTGTTGTAAAAAGAACTATGAAAAAAGGGTCACACTTTGTTTCTTTTTATTTAAATTATGTACCACTTTGTTCTCAAATTATGAGAGATCTTTTTGGGTTTACTGCTTCTATGGTTATGGACCCAGAACTGTGGGGCAGCATGGGCTGTACCATGATGCAGGAAGAAACCCCAGTTCCTGCAGACAGTTATGCACCTCCCATGTTTCATACATGTCTGTAAAGCACAACCAGCTCATTGCTTGGTCTACAGCCAAGCACTGTGGAGAATAGTCTCTGCTACAAAGGGCTTAAAAACCTCAAAAGGATGTCAAGCAAGTAGCAGAAAACAAGGAAACATTTAGAGTGACAAATACTTTTTCAGATCTCTGTGCCATTTTATCATATACTACCCTATCAGTGTCTTTGTAGGAGCTTACTGCAATTTCTTTCATGTGGGCAGACTGATAAGTCTCTTCATTTTAATGGTGCATCACATGAGCAGACAATGCTACTGATGGAAGCAGAAGCTGGATCACAGCACTGATCTTATCATTATCCTCTTCCCTCTTAGGGCAGTAAGGTCGGAGGCTTTTTGAAAACTAAAAATCAATTGTATCAGTAGGCCTTCCTGTATTTACTGCTTTGCAAGGGATCTTTCTTTGCAGAAATGCCGATTTGTCTCCAATTTTTCTTCATAGTGCCTTAGAATTATTTGAAATTTTAAGACAAGCAATTTGCTAAATGGAAATAGTATTTTTACAAAAACAAATGCACTTCTAAAATAACCCCATGATAATAGCCAGTTTTGATAGATTCCCCATGGCCACTTTAGTAATGTTTTAAATTAAGTATTTGAAATAATTTTTTCTTTGGCATTCTACAGTGAAACTATTTGTTGACATTTTAAAAATGGTTTTGATAATGATGATGTTTAAAATGGATGACAAGTTATTGAGAATATAGGCCTAATCTGAACCCTTGCTTAGGAATAATTAATAGCACACAAATATAAAAAAAAAAAATCAAATAAAACCTAATGCTAAATGTGCAAGTAAAAAGCCATTCCATACAACCTTAGTCCAGCTGAAATCAAATCGGATCTCTGATCTGACACCATGTAACACAGAGGTCTAACTCTTTTATATTGCAGTTTACAGGATAAAGAATGGTCCATTCAAGTCTTGTTCCAGAAAGCTAGTGCCCACCTAAAACTTTTCTATCCATATAGCTGTGTAAATGGCATATTTATTATTAGATTTTCCTTGAAAACAATAAATTTCTAGGACATTCTTTTACCTGTCTGTCTCTTTTGAAGTACCTGACATGTAAGAAGGAAAATGCATAGGTTACTACTCTTCAGTCATGGAGATGCCACCAGGACAAAAATGTTTGCAGATGAATCAAATTTTCATTTAACCAATTCAAGAAGTTATGCCTCAGATATGTCTCCAACTGGATCACCATTGCTAGTAGCACTACACACTAAAAAGTGTGTTCAGGAATTGACAATAAAACCAGCTTCACACTCCTGTTAGAAACCAGATCTTGGTCTGTCTTGGCTTGCAAAGCAGGATGTTACTAAAAGCATATATTCTATCACCATCTGTTTGAAACCAGGTGGGGCAGGGTTCCTTATCTCTTCCACATTCCATTCTCTGTCCAGGGAGATATTTTCTGTTAATGGACCATTAAGTCACACTGCATGACTGATAAAATTACATAATCCCATTGGGAGATGCTCCACCCAGGAGGAGGAGCCAAGCATTTCCTACCTAGATAAAATCTGATGTTTGGAACCTCAGGGCAGCTTTTTTCCACTGATTCCAGAGGAAAACCAGACCTTTCCATATCATCCCTGGATTTTCAGAGGAAGACTGCACCCTTCTACAGGACCACTGCTTCAACTGAATCACATCTGTCACTGCAGGAGGACTGCAGCCAGCATTTAATGGGACTGCTACCAACACCCTGACTGACGGGGTGTCAGGTTGTATTCTGACTCTTGTCAGTGGTTTTTGTTTGTTTGTTTGTTTGTTGTTTGTTTTTTTTCTTTTATCACTGTATTTCTATGTTAATTTTTTCCAATAAAGAAATGCTATTCCTATTCCCATATCTTTGCCTGAGGACCCCTTAATTTCAAAATTATAATAATTTGGAGGGACCAGGTTTATATTTTCCATTTCAAGAGAGGCTTCTGCCTTTCTTAGCAGAACCTGTCTTTCAAACCAAGACATGGTGTCCTGGTTTGAAAGGACAGGTGTTTGCCATAAGGGCAGAAGTTTCCCTTTGAATCAGAGACTTTGGTTCCACTCCCCCCAAGTATTATAATTGTTTGAATCAAGGACTCTGAGGCAGAGATAAGGGGGTGGGAATAACAGCTCTTTTACTAATATATCTAACTGTACAAGCAGAAAACAACAGCAGTTGTTAAAATTGCTAACAGAACAGAATAGATAACTTGGTGTCAGTCCCTTTAGATGCAAGCACGTTGTCTCTGTGCTTAGTCCCAGTCCGGATCTGCCGAGGGCAGGCGGGGGGGCGCGGGGGGGGGGGGGGCGGCAGCGGCCACGTCGGTCTCGGGTGGGAACGGGCTGGAGCAGGCGGCTCCTCGCTCACCGTGTGTGTCCGGGGGATCAGCTGTGTCCGCAGAGGCAGGAGGCTGGAACGGTGCAGATGCAGGGCAGGTGATCGCAGAGGGTCTGGCTCTCCTGTGCTTCGGCCGCGTGGCTGAAGATCCGGGCGTCCTCCTCCGAGCTCCCCGGAAAACACGAGTCCCCTCCCGGAAGCCTCAGAGGCCCCTCCGGGAGCCGTTCCCACCTACCCCTTTTGTCTGGACTCATCAGAAACCCTGGGTGTAACCCGGCCAGCTCCATTGGCATGATAATGGGAAAAATTCTTTAAATTGACACAGTAATAGAAAAACACTCAAACCCCAACACATGGTCTTATAGGACTTCCTTCCAGAAGTCAGTGTTGAAATTGCATAGCCCAGCTAAATGCATTAGAAGCCCATTTCTATATTGCTAAATGTTCACCAGCCACTCCTTGCAGACTTTTGGGGCCTTAAACTGTCTCCTTGTTTACATGATTTGCAAGTGAAAACAAGTAATTCCATATTTCTCTCTCAGTCTGCTCCATTTGAATTCTCTGATGTCTAGAAAGGAGAAAGATAATTAGCTTTCTTATCAGTGAATATGTTTGTAAAGTCTCTCTCGCGCTCTCTCTCTCTCTTAATAGCCCTGTAGTTCTTGCAGCCTTCAAGTTAGACTGCTACCCCTTGTGATGTTTGATGGAAATTTGCCACCGAGTTGAAAGTTTAGAGGGAGGATCAACTGGTACATGTAGAAAACATATGCATATAAGTCCTGACAAAAAACCTGAGAAGCCCATTATTATTGTATTTAAAAACATACGCATTTCAGCTTGTTTGCTTACAGAAATACCGGAAATATCACTGACAAATTGCATACTTCTTGTCAAAAAACATGTAGTCAAACCTGTTTGTCAGTGTTAATATGGCAACAAAAAGGCTTACAGAGACATTTTTCCTGATGAAAATCCATTATGGAAATCCCTATAGTACTGTTGGGAATTGCAATATTTCTAGTAATGAGGAGATGATACACACTTTCAGAGTGAGAAAACCCATGAGAACATGATCTTTCTCTTAGTTTTTTTAAGGAATAAACTACTCTGGTTGCATGTATTCAACTGAAGAGAGCACAAACAGCACAAACCCACTTTTTCTTCTCCATAAATCAAATTTTCCAAATCATTGACTGAAATGCAATTTGTGTGATTTATAAGAAAAAATCTTGGCAAGAACTGAAATACTGATTTTCTCAAAGTTATTTGTTCTAGAGAAGGAATGTGGGAATCCTTGTGATTGCTTCATGGTAAGGCAAAGTTTTTTAAAAGTCTTGGAGAAAACCGATGTGTCTGAGCATAGAGATTCTCAAGTGCTTTCTGGTTGTCATCCCACATACAGGTCAGACATTTCCCATGACCCCTACTATTAGTATAAATAACAGAAGAGGATGAATTTGTTAGTTGCAACTCAGCTTGTAACTCAAGCTTTCAACTGCTGTGATTTTACTTCATGTTACAGTGCCTAAGCTGTGCCCTGCTGGCTACTGCAGAGGAATTAAAGAAATTATCCAAGTTTTTAGACTGTATAATACTTTATCAGGAGATAAATAAATTGATAAGAATAATCAAGAAATAGAGATTGTATTTTACTACCAATAACTTGAGACTTGGATCTATTCCAGCATGATAAATGGACATAAACATGGACTAAATTCACAGAATCACAGAATATCCAGAATTGGAAGGGACTCACTATGATCATCAGTCCAACTCCTGCCCCTGCACAGGACTCCCCAAGAGTCACACTATGTGCCTGAGAGCATTTTCCAAATGCTTCTTGAACTTGGTCTGGTGCTGTGGTACTCCCTGGGGAGCCTGTTCCAGTGCCCAACCACCCTCTGGTGGTTGCCTAAACTAAACCTCCCCTGGCACAGCTTCATGCTGCTCCTTCAGGCCCTGTCATTGGTCACCACAGGGAAGAGACCAATGCCTGCCCCTCTGCTACTCCTTGTGAGGAAGCTGCTGGCTGCAATGAGGGCTCCCCTCAGTTTCCTCCAGGCTGAACAAGCCAAGTCTCTGTATGAATTCCCCCTCTGGCCCGGTCACCATCTTCATGGTCCCCTTTGGATATTCTCTAATAATTTAATAATTTGTGTATCTTCTGTGCCTTAGTTAAGAGACTGGAGATGCAGGATCTCATAGGCCATGAATTTTCTGCAGATAGGCTAGTGGCTGTATAAGAATACCCAACTCTCAAATCAGGTACCTGTTTCAGACATTTCAAGAATCAGAAGATGATCCTTCAGTCTTTTATAACATTTTAATATATGAATTCCTGTACAAAAAAGAAAAGTTTTGGCATTCCTAAAGATTTGCCACAATTTTTCTACTGAACTACAGAGATGTAACAGACAATACAAATCTGCAAAAAGATTACTGTGGATGTGTCAAGGTATGTCAAGCCAAACAAGTATTGAGAATAACTAGAATAACTACATAATTTCTTGCATGTTAAATTATCAAATGGACTATTGGTGTGATATAATACCTCACAATGTATATTCCTAAGACATTCATGCACCCATGGCAGGGGTTTGGAATGAACTTTAAGATTCCTTCCAACCCAAATAATTTTATAATTCTATGAGTCTGATTTTCTGGAACACAAATTAATGCTGAAACATTTTTGCAAGGTTTTAAGTTTTAGTCCTAAAATGAGATTGTTTCAAGTGTCATGCTGCCCCCCAAGGGCCTGTGCACAGTGCAGGGATCTGCTTACAGAGCTGGCACACCATGCAGCTTCTAAAATGCCATTGCAGAAGAGATCTTACTGTTCTTAAGTTCTAACTCAGGAGATTTCTCAGTCATCCCAAGTGTGAAATTTTACATAGTAGCTAAAATGTGTACTGTAGAAATATTGTATGTATTTATAGACTACCAGATTGTCAAGCAATAAAATTGCAACCACCCTTAATGAAAAATTCTATTAACTATTTGCCTTGATTTTTGTGTATTAATCCTTCCAAGTGCTCATTATCAGCTAGCTGATCCATTTTGGTGCACTGCCTTATCTACAAGTATTTGCCAAGTGTTTGGAAATTCTAGTTTATTCTTAGAAATTCCCAGGAATTCCAAGTAACATACTCTGTAGTGACAACATATTCAGAATTTCAAGAGCAAGCAGTTGTTCCTATATAACAAGGGAGGGAACTGGGAAGCTGGTATGAGCATGTCAAGCATTGTAGCTGAAGGTGTTGTCAAGTACCAGTTGTCCACATTTACAATTTGATAAGCTGTCTCAAAGACAACAAGTGCTGTAAGGAGCACACCTGAGGTCTCATGCTTCATCTCAAACATGAGGTTTGCAAAGGCGTGGCTGTAAAGAAAGGTAATTAGAAGTCAATAAACATAAAAATAAGGACTGCTTCCTCTGCTTTTGTAAATTCTAACATTAGTTGTCTGCATCTGTGTTTTATCTAAACAGGAGAATTAGGTCCTGAGGGCTAATGATATTCCTTCAGGCTTTTCTTTTTATCTTTCCCTTCAGAAGCTGGAGCTCCTTATGGTCTTCTATTCATTAGCAAACTTCTTCATGCCTCACTCCAGCTTAATTAAAGGTCTGATTCTTTGGCATTAAATAGACACTATCTACTGGAAAAAATCAAACCTGTTTGAAACTCTTGAGCTTTCTGTAGTTACATAAAGTGTTTGATGGCAGAAGGGAATAGAAGGAAATATTGTTTGTTTTTTCAAGAGGCAATTTGAGTTTTTATAAGCATTTTAAAATTTTTGTCAAGTTAATGAGGCCAACTTTTATTGTAGAGATTTAGAAGAAATATGAACTGTTCACTTATTCATTGTCATTTTATCCATCCACCTTGATGATTATCTTTTAAAGTATTTTCTTCACAGCAACTGAAAAACCACGTGGATGATTAAAAGTTTGCAGTGTTAACCTGGTGTGGGAAGATAGTTTGTAAGGATATTGCAGAAGGCAATTTTCCTCAATGAACAGCTGTACTGATTGTCCAGAAGAGGAGACAGCTTTGCCTGTCCAATCAGGAAGGGTGTTATAAAAGAGTGGGTTAGCTGGACAAAAGTCAGATGGAGTTTGAATCTGTTGGCTGTGCTGTGAGGAGGTAAGGGACATGCAGACTAACAAGTTAAGATGTTGTTCTGAGGGATGGACAGGGGACAGCCTGGGGTTTAGCCAGTTGTGAAGAAAGAAACTTGCAGGAGTCAGTAATGTGTGGAGTTGTCTGAGAGAAGGCACAAAAAGCTTTTAATAAGGGACTGATGATGGTGCCAGTTGTGTCCATCTCAACAACTGCAATAACGTGGAAATTTAGAAACTTATTTTATGATTTTAAACAGAATTCTTGAGCAATATAAGGGGCCCATATTGAGATAAATGCTATTTAATATCTCCATTAATGATACAAACAAAGGGACTGAGTGCACTCTGAGCAGACGTGTGGATGACACCAAGCTGAGTGTTGCTGGGATGCCATCCGGAGGGGACCTGGCTAAGCTCAAGAAGTGGGCCCATGGGAATATAGTGATATTTAATAAAATCAAGTGCAAGGTGCTACACCTGGGTTTGGGGGAGCCCTCAGTATCAACACAGGCCAGGGGATGATCAAGAACTGATCAAGAACAGCCTGGGGGAGAAGAAAATGTGGAGTGCTCATGGATGACAGGCTGGACTTAACCCAGCCATGTGCACTTGCTGCCAGAAAGCCAAATGTCTTGGGCTGCATCCAAAGCAGAGTGGCCAGCAGGGTGAGGGAGGGGATTCTGCCCCTCTGCTTTAGTAAGACCCCACCTGGAATGCAGCTCTGGGATCCTAGCACAGGAAGGACAGGGAACTGAAGTGAATCCAGAGTTGGAGTGAATCCAGAGAAGGCTGAAGGATCACTGAATTGTAGCCTTCCAGTACCCAAAGAGAGCCTACAAGAAAGATGGAGAGGGACTATTTACAAGGGCATGCAGGGACAGGACAAAGGGACTGGGTTTAGATCAAACACAAGAAGAAGGAAGTCTTTACTGTGAAGGTGGCAAGGTACTGGACAGCTGTGGATGCCACATCCTGAACACTGCTCAAGGCCAGGCTGGATGGGGTTCTAAGCAACCTGGTCCTACTGCAATATATCCCTGCCCTTGGCAAGTGATTTGGAACAGATGATCTTTTAAGGTCCCTTCCAAACCTAACTACTCTGTGATTTTCCGATTCAGTACCCTCCAACCTGGTTATAAAATAACATTTCCTCACCTCACAAGGATATTTGGGATAACTACGCAGCGGCATTCCCACGCTGACGGGAGGCAAGACACAAAAGCAGCAAAGCTTTAATTCCTATTCTGGGAAGCATTTAAGCTTTTTAGTCGTCGAGACCTTCTTGTGAATGAGCACAGCGACCAAAGCAGCCGCCGAACACCCACACCTCGTACGGCGGCCCACGGTCACTACCACAGCGGCACTGACCCCGCCCGCCATTGCGTCCCGCGAGCGCCCCCCGGTGCCGCTCGGCGGGAGCGGCGGGGGGGCGGGGGCAGCGGCGGCGCCGCTTCCGGCCTCCATTTTACGCAGCGGCTGGAGGCCGCGGTGGTGTTACTGGTGGAAGGGTTCGGCCTGTGCAGGCGTCTTCCGGGTGCCGTGCTGTTTCTTCTCCCTCCGGTCCCGCGGGCGTGGTGGACGAGGGTGTGATTTCCCTGTGGTTGCGGTTCCCGGAGCGCCAGCACGGGGATGGGCTCCCCTAGCTTCCCCGGGAATTTCGCCCCCGGCCGCTGAATCCGCCCGGAGCCCCCCCAAACGTTCGAGCGGCGTCGTGCTCCCGGGGAGGAGGAGAGCGGGGCAGAGCCGGCCGGCCCCGCGTGCAGCATGGACCAGAGTGTGGTGAAGCATCCGGTGACCCTCATCATCAAGGCCCCCAATCAGAAATACACCGACCAGACCATCAGCTGCTTTCTGGAGTGGACTGTGGGGAAGCTGAAGTCCCACCTTTCTAAGGTGTACCCCAGTAAGCCGGTGAGTTGTTGGCCAGCCCTGTTCCCTCCCCTTGTCCGTAAGGCTGGCACTGCGGCGACTTGGGGACAGGCGGTCAAGACTTCCTTTAAACCTTGTTAAATAAACAAAACAAGAGCCCTGCTGCCGAAGAGTGACCTGTGTGAAGGCGATGGCCGTCCTGCTTTCAGGGAAGTTGGCAGCGTAACAAATACGAAGCTGCTCTTTTACATCGCGTGAGAAGATCGCAGTGTAGCATTCTGAAAGGCGATATCACTAAAGGTGTTCACTTTTTTTTTTTTTTTTTTTTTTTTTTTTTTTTTTGGGGGGGGGGAGCTAGGGAACTGAGATTTAGGTATCTCCGTTAACTGTATTTGAGGCTAATTTTTGTACATCTAGGAGCACTGGCTAAGGATTCTCTGTCCTAAAGTATAAGTGATATGCTTAAGGTTAACACAGTCTGGGGAATTCACTGAAGTGTGGAGTGGATAGATGCTTATTCATAATATTATTTGAAACAATATAGTTGGAAAACCTCCGAAATTATTTCCTCTTTAAAAAGGCCATTTTTCTTGAGATCGTGCTGAAGATTTTGCTGTTAGGTTTCATACAAACTTGTATGACAGCTGTGACTTTATTTTGAAAATTAATACCTATAGCGGTTTTTGTTTCTGAGGGAAATAGCTTATTTCTAAATGTGGCAATTATAAGGGGCTTTAAAAAAAGCATAGGCAATAGATAATACTGTATATGTGTAGAATGGCAGTCATGCAGAACGGTATATTTAAAAGTTTATTCCAGACAACTGTATGAGAGCTGCATCAGCATGTGGGGCCTACAGCCAGGCTTTAGAAAACACCAGCAAAAGGTGGCATTTATATTTTAAATTATTTTTCATCTAGTTCAATAGTAGAATTACTGTCATTATTGAATTTTTTTTGACAAGAGGAAAGTAAAATACTTGCTTTGTCTCAAAAAGGCTTTCAAAGATGAAAAATGGTCAACGATTTGGGCTGTGCCACTGGTACATTGACATCTGTTCAACAGTTGTGAGAGTTTGTGAATATAGTTATTGCTGTAATTCTCTGCTGAAAAAGCCTATCTTCTGTGAAAAACAGAAATATCACTCCAGCTGATTGCTGCTTCATCCTCCTCACTAGAATTTCCTCTAGTGATGTGTTTGTGTTTAAACACTAGTTTTACTCATCCTATGAACGATCCTGCTAAATTGAGCTCCTGAAAGGAAAGAATCTTAATGAATAAGAGTTTTGCATGTTGCACTTTGTAGATTTGAAAGAGTAGTATAGTGTTAAATTTCAGTTTTCTGAAGCATATTTCTTCTGTTGAAAAGAGAGTCCTCAAAGTGCCTCTCAGTATTAAATGGCTAGTTCAGCATACCCAAACTCATTCTGAGTCAAATAATAGGGAGTTTCTTTAATGAAAATTATCTCAGTAATTTAAATTTAATTTGGATTTACTGCACTTGCAGTTAAACTGATAACTGAACACAGTATTTTTATTTCCTAGGACCTTTCAAGTTAAAGTAATAACATGGGAGAGGAGAAAAGTGTTTAATAGAATGGCTTGTATTAACTATTATGGTAAAATCAAATGATGTATCTTTGATGTTGAGTGTTACTGCTTTTTTCAAATGTGTGTGAGTCCTTTTGCTTTTAGGAGCTCCCTTCCCCCCTTTTTTATTTTAAACTAGTTCAGTGTTAAAGGCCTGATTTCTCTGTTCCCTCAATATGATAGGTCCTGGAAATAATTTCTATTACAATGCTGTTTTTACGTGGTGGGAATACGCAAGAACAGAGACTATAGAGGCCTTGCAGTGTTCTTGAAGTTAAGGGTGTAAATAGAAATCAGTTGCTGTCACTGCTGTACATAGTATTTCAAGTTTTCTGTATGGCTTGAACCTCGTTCTTGTATGTGCATCTGTAAATTACTAAACTGATGAAAACTGTAAGTGTCCTAATTAAATTTACAATTTATTAAGGGTATGTTTTCAGAAAATGAGGTAGTTAGAATAGGCAAATTAGAAGTTAGTTCTTGAGGCAGTGTTGTTTGGGATATTTCCAGATTAATTTGTTTTTTAATTGATTAAATTACTTGCCTAAATACATACAAATTTCAAGTACAGGCAGTTTTAAATTGATTTAGTTGTTATTAAAGTTGATGGACTTTGCAGAGTAAGTAATTGAATAAACTAAATAGGTTCAGAAGGGTATTAGAGTCTTAAGATCCTAATATTCTAATAAGTCTAAGATTCACATTTGTCAATACTTTTGCTCCCTAACTGAACCAGTTTTCACTGGTAGAGTAGTTACAATGCAGTTACAATATCCCTAAATGAAATACTTATGTAGAATAACACAAGGCTGTTGTAAAATCAGCCTTTGTCTCATTCAGGCAGATCTTTCCTTCAGTGCACTCCTGCACTGATTACACCCATAAACAGTAATTTAAAACTGCTATTTCTCATTTCTCACAGTGCCTGTCATCTAGCATTGACCTTCAGTTCTAACTAAACGTGGTTGTCTGGATTTTTATTTCCTAGTGAAGAACGGGAGAGAAGCTTATCGAACTAAAATAGTACTGTCTGGTAACTGCAACTGTGTAGCTCAGTATTCCTATAGCCTGTATTCCTACAGGACATTTCTGCACTGTCTTAGGTTTGGTGTTTGGTAATGTGCAGGGCATAGCTAGTTTGGAGTGAGCATTGCAAAAGAAATCTTGCATGAAAAATGGAGTAAAAACTTCCAAACCAGTAGCTCTGGAGTTCTTAGTTTTGAATACATACCTTTTGGTCTCCCATCTCACTCTAGGTTCTAGAATAATTTTTTCTGATGCTGTGTGCTTTCTTCTGAAAATAGGGCTACTCTGATTTTGTGGTTTGAGGTGTTATTTCCATCACAGTTCAGTGTTTCAGGTAGCAGGGAGCATGCTGCTCCTTGAAGCAGGAGGTGTGGTAGTAAAATTTCCTCTGGCAGAGGATAAGTTGAATGCCTTTTCCATTTACTTTGCCATATATGTGAAGTACTGTGTTTCCACATTTATGACCTGTTCTTCCATTTGCATTTAAGAAAAAAAGCCCATTTCAGCATTGCAGGCTTTTAACCTGAGAATTGGAAGTGACAATGCTTTAGTTCTCAGGTAGGTGTTTAATTTATGGAGGGAGTAGTATGGGGTTTAAGGCCTCATCTTCCTCATTAAAGTCTCTGGCTTAATGTGATTGCCTGTACTCATCATATGTTTAACCTTTTCTTTTGTGGTTTTGTAGGGGAGTTGAAACACATTTCTGAAGGCTGTGTAGTCAGCTTTGAGGGGTTGTTTTAATCTTGCCAGTTTCACCTCTAAAATATTCATATTTAAAAGTTATTTGTATCTTGTTAGAGAAGATACTTTAATTAGAGGGGATGGAAGAGGGATTGTTTCATAAGGTACTGAAGAGAACACTTGCAAGTGACCATGTACAGAACTCCAATAGGAGTTAAACAGGCAAAACAATACTCTAGTGCTATGCTGGATGCTGATTTAAAGATTTGGGGTTTGACGGGTTTTCACTGTTAGGCTTTCCTTGTTTTGAGTGCTTATCTGTTCTTATGAATCTCCAGATAATCTGTTTCAGGACCCAGAAACAAGGATTCTTAAGACTTTTCTTCTGACTGCTGTGGTCAATCTAAAGCAACAAGCTTCCAATTTACAGGAAATTAAAGTTTTTGTTGGTCTTGATGCTTAAATTCTTAATTTTTTTACTTTTTCCCAAGCACTTAGGTTCTGCTGGTAGCCTGTTTCTGCTTGGAGGGAGCAACAAAATAGTATCACTCAAAAGTTACTCACATGAGTCAGACTTTTTTTTTGTTTTTGTTTTAAATGTTAATAGTAATAATACAGCATTGTTGTTGAATGTGTTGCAGTATTTTATCAATTTGAGCTGCAAGGAGCTAGTTCTCCTTGTTGTGAGACATAAAAATACTGTCTGATGTCACTAATTGAAAATACAGAAAAGTGGAGAAGTGTAGAGCAAATTTATTTTGAATAAAAGTGATAAACAGTTCTGCACAGTATGTGTCAGGTTTTTGGGGTTCAAGCATTTATTTAATAATGAATGGTTAGTATGGCTATGGGGAAAAAAGTTAAAGCCTCAGATTTACTGAGTACTTTAGTAGTATTATTTGCTTTGAATATCTCTGTTTTGTTCTAATGATATTATGTTTTTTTCCAGCTTTAAAAAAACCTCAAACAGTTTTGTAACATTTCTATATTCTTCTAAATTATTTGTATTATTTGATCTGTAGAAGGCTACTGCAAGAGAAAAAGTCAAAACTTCTGTAAAAGCTTTTCCTAATCACAGCGATCTGGGGCTCAGTTTTTGTCTTAGTGTGATCAAGACTGCAGAGTGGGCAGCTGAAGGCTGGGATAGGAAGAGAAGAGCTGTACGACTCAGTGTTTGCATGATAGGGGAATTCTTCAAATAGTTCATGCTGATAATGTATGTCTGTTCCAATGATGTTAGGCTAAATTTCTTCATTTAGCATTTGTTTGTTTTTCTTTGACAAGTAAGCTCCTTGTTTTAACATATTGGACATCTTAACTGTGGATAGGTACCTCGAATAGTTACCTTTAAAATAATTTTGCTGTTAATTCTATTGTGTGGAATAATCCAAAGTTACTATAATATGAAAAGCATATTATTTCTTTAGAAAATAAATAAAATTTTTGTTTATAATACTAGATTATTTAAACTGTGAAACTGTGTAATAAGAGAAAAAAAGCTTACCCAGGTTAGAAGGCTACCTTAAGAAATGCTTTTGCTGTTTCTTGCTTTTTAATGCTTTCCTTGTTGTTTTTTTTTTTTTTTTTGTTGTTGGTTTTGGTGGGGTTTTTTTTTTTTTTGTTTTTTTTTTTTTGGTTTTTTTTTTTTGTTTTTTTTTTTTTTTTTTTTTTTTTTTTTTTTTTTTTTTTTTTCTAATTAGTTGTTCTGTTTAGTTTTTTTCTACAGGAGGTTTGAAGGTGGGGACAATATAACAGAAAAGTCCTTGTTGAAAAAGACTGAAATTTGTGCTCTTCTGTGTATTTTAATTGGCATTCCATTGTTCTGCTTTCATTGCCCCAGCCACTTCTCCATCTCTGTTTTCAGAAGTTGCCTGGCATCAGGAGCAGGGTAAAGAAGAAATCACTAAAAGATAGGAATTTTTGAGTGTACTTGAAAGTTTTCTTGACAAGCATTTACCCTAAGTGTTGTTAATTGTTATGGCATTCCTGCTGAGTGCTTAATAGCATAATTCTTTTTCAGAAGTAATTTGTGAGTTGGACTTTCAAAGCCTCTGATATGTTTTTAAGTCTGTCTGTTGGTATTGGTCATTTGCAGATGAGAAAATTCCTTTTATCTCCATCTATATAACTGTACAGCAGGAAAAAAAGCTAAATTTCTTTCTTTGTCCCCATCTCCTAGTCTACAAAGGATCAGAGACTGGTGTATTCTGGCAGACTGCTTCCTGATCATGTGCAGCTGAAAGATGTTCTCAGAAAAGTAAGCTTTATATCAACACCATACAATATTTTTTTCAAAGCCCATTTTTGGAAAATAGGAATTTAGATTTGTGTTGTTTAACCTCAAATTTTTATTGTTGTATTGAGAGATGTAACCATATAATGTTAACTTCTGGAAAATGTATTTTCAAGTATGCCCTGTGTATAGGATTATGATACTTGTGGATTGAGGCATGTTTCCAGTTGGTGGGAGAGCAAGTAGGCTATTGCATCCCGAGCAAGTGGTATGTTGTGTATCATAGAATCATGGAATGATTTGTGTTGAAAGGGACCTTTATAGATCTTCTAGTTACACCCTTCCTGTTTTGGGCAGGGGCACCTAGACCAGGTTGCTTAGAGCTCCAACCTGGCCTTGACTTTTTTGGACAGTTACCACTGTCCTGTAAATGGAATAATGCAACATATTTGTGTTGATTTGGGACATCATTTAAATTCTCATAGAGGCTTAAATCCAGAATTTATATCAAAAATGATACTTGTGTAAGCACATAAAGAGTAATATATTAGTTGTGCAGAACCAGAATTCTCAATTTCCAAATAATTTCCTGGGAAGGCTGTTTGTCTTGGTTTTGATTTGTCAGCTGTTAACCATTCCTGATTATATTTGAAACTTTGTTGATTCTTGTTCATTTCATACTTTTTAAAAATTCTGTTGGTTCCTATTGGAACAAATAATTCTATTAGTCTAATTTTGAATTCTTCAGTCAACATTTAGATCCTAATTCTAAAAATGCGTGACATGCAGGAAATCTTGGAATGCATGCACTTGGTTTTCAAACTGGCTCAAATAGCTTGGATTGGTGATACCAAGTGCTTTATTAAGTTAGGAAAGTTCTTACGTGTAGAACAATATATTAAGGGTGGGTTGTAAAGAACTTTTGTTTCAGTTTTGATGGTGACCGGAAACATGATGCATTATATTGAGTCTTAATTCTTTGTAAACAGCTCAGGATGCATCAATAGCTGTTATTGGGGAAATACCTTAGGTCCTTGCACAGTTTTTAATCCTATGAAATAGATGAACTCTATAGTACAGTACGTGGCTGTTGGTGAGGATACTGTTATGTGATGTATTCAGGTAAAAATCAATCTACAGGCTGCAGGAGTGGATGGGTTGGTCACATTTTAAAACTTCCTGTGGAGGAGAGTCTTCAAACACGGATGGTGCTTTAGTGAAAGTTCAGTATTAAGATGGAGAAACAGATGCAGAGGAGTCTTTGAGTATTGCTTCAGCAGACTAAAACTCCTGTTCCTTTGTAATCTTTATTCTGAAACAGTAATTATTAAATGGGGTTAAACTTTTTACCAAAGAAAATATTTGCAGTTTACTATGTATAGCTGTACTAGAAAACTGGAGCTGGACTGTTGCAAACCAGTGTATGCCCTGTACTGCTTAAACATTTGAGGAAATGCTGACAGAACTTACCTCAAAACTTAGTTTTGCTTGCTAAGAACAAAATGAAATCCAAATTCCTTAAATTCACTTGGCCTACTTGCAGCATGCTGGTTTTGGAAACAAGATTTCAAACTTTGTGTAGTTAAAGAAATTTATGAATTTGAAAACACACCAGTCTTAGGCACAAAGTTAGAAATTTGTTTTGGAAGAGGAGTTTTTGTGTTAAAGCTTTTGAGAACTTTTGGAAAAAAAGTATGATTATACTTAAATTCAGTCTCATTCTGTGCCAAGATCTTCCTACTGGGCTATTTATAAATTACTAATATTACATGAGAATTTACTAAATTGCTCCTTGGTACTAACCAGTGTTGTTTCACTGATACAAAATGTCTTGAGGCTGGAAGTTACAACATTCTTCTAGCCCAATGATGTCCAACACATTACTTATGAATAGAAATATATTGCAATAAACTATCATGTTTAATAAAGCTGTAGGTTTACCAGTGGTATGTCTAGCTTCCCTTGCCTTTCCCAGGGGCATAATTTTTTTTCTAGGAAGAAGGTGATTAGTTAAGTTAAAGGCTTTTGACGTGGTCAAAGTTCTGATCAGCTGTGTTCAGTGCTTTCTGATCCTTGGTATCCCTCAGTGGTAAGAACTTAGACTTAATGGAGCAGTGAGGCTGTGCTTGGGATTAGGATCCAGGATATGGAGAAGTTTAAATGACTGAGTGTGCATTGGATATGCTAGCAGCAATGCACAGTGGTGTATAAAAGTATTTATGTAGTTTTTTTCCATTCTTGAAGATCAAAACAATAAAAATGGATAAATGTCTGTTATAGCACATTTATATATAGTTTAAAAAACTCTCTCCAAACACAAATTTTCTGTATGTCATCTCATTAAAAATGGCAGCTTGCCTGCACCATGCGGATTTCAGAAGAGGATAGAGTTTTTTGTTGCTTCTCTTGTTTAAAGTTTAGTTACTGAGGAAGCTGCAGTATGCAATTTGAATATGTATCCAGAGCAGTTGCTATGGCTGTGTAAGGGAGTGTTTTGATTTGGTACAGTGAAATAGCTTCAGATTGAAGTTGTGGCCTCCAGATTGGGGGTGAGCATGTTCCTGCAGAATTGGTATGGTCTTGCTCCATGGCTTCAAGTGACGGCATGCATTGGCTTCCTCACTTTAAAATATTTGGGAATATTTAAGCCTCACCTAGGACGTTGAATAGCATTCCCTGAGCATGAAGTATCTGCAAGGCTCCTTCAGTTGCGTGTCTGCAGGTTAGGCTTGAGCCAGGAGCTTAAGCTTAAACAGGAGCAGGGTGCATTGCAATGGCTGGCACATTGTTCTTATCTTGGTCTGCCTGTGGAATTTCAGTGCCTGCATTTTTCATGTACCCTGATGACTCTAGTCAATAACACTCTTCATAGATCTTAGTGCAAATGTAAGCATTCTCAACTTCAGGTAAACTGAAGTTTACCTGTAAAAGGTGTGAGATCTTTCCAAATTAAGTTACAACTTGTGATAAACTTTCTCATGCTTTTCCTGGGGTTCTTTGATTGGTTCTACTGTACTGCAGTTCTAGGGAAAACTGGGGTAAAGTCAGTGTTCATGTAATATTGTGGACAGCTTCTAAGAAGACATTCATTGTGAAACGGTAGGATTCTCTTGCTAGTCTCGAGTGTTGTTTTATTGTCTGTTTTGCATAATTTTGTTTTAGTGTTTACAGCTTTGACTGTTTTTTACTTATAATTTTCTCCAGTATTGTTGCTTTAGCTCTTCAATTTCTTTAATTTTTAGCAAGATGAATATCATATGGTTCACCTGGTGTGTACATCTCGGACACCCCCAAGTTCTCCAAAACCCAGCACCAGTAGAGGTCACGGAGAGTCAACCTCCAGCAGTGGCTCAGTGAGTCTTTTCATACACAGGACATGAATTCCTTCTGTGCTAAGGAATCTTGGCATTTATTTATTTTTTAACATTTTATTTGTCTGTAAAATGATATGTTGAAAGTAGAGCATGCCATATGAATTTGTACAATTAGACTTGATTATTTAAGGATGTAATTTTATTTAAATAAAAGATCACCTTTTTTCAAATTATAATAGTTATGTTTATTAGATGATAAAGCACTACTTTTTCTAAACTATTCTTTCTTTTTAACAGTGTATTGAGAAGTACTCTTTCCTTTCTTTCCATATCCGTGTATCTTTGGCAGAAATTGCACAGTGTATTCAGAATTCTAGAAAAACTAAGTTGAGATTTGTTTTGTGGAAATTTAAGGGACCAGTCAAAATATTGCTGTTGTCATGAGATACAGGTGTTACTTGGCCAGGTTTTTCTTTCTGTTTGAGATGAATTGGCCAGTATTTATGTATGAACTTCGAGCTAGTCATAGCATGTGTAAGACCAGTCAAAAGTAGAAAATGTTCTTGAACAGTATAACTAATAAAAGTATTACAGAACATGTTTATGGTATTTTGAGCCTTCCTCTCCTCACACCCTCTGAAAATGATGATTGTCTTTGGTTGTATTATGCTTTAAAAGTGGTTTTGATTTCTGTTAAGAACTTGGTGGTTCTTGGCTTTTTCCAGAAGTGACAGTATCACTAAGCAACTCTTGAAGGTTAGTCAGAAAGGGATATATAAAATACCACTGCAGATATGTTTCATCGGAGGTGTGTATATTGTCAGCATATGGGAAATACCCTTTCAGGCTGTATGTCTTCATTCTGCTGTTGATAGGGCTTTCGTCAGGCTGCTGTGTGACAGTCAAAAACATGAGCAGTTTAAGTAATGGTAGAGAAGGGATTGTGGCTGCAACATCTTTTCAAAGGCTAAATTTGTATTTCTGTTTACAGGCAGGACACAGATGGCCTCCTTGGCAAGCATTTTATTGCTGTGTACATCAGTTGTAAATGTTGTATTTGAATGACAGGCAGTATGCAAAGTGCTAAGTCCATAATACTTTGGAGGAAGCAGCCTAAACCCAAAATTTGAATGGCCTTTGTCCTTCTATTAGTTTTTTATTTTTACTCCTTCCCACCCCTACTGTCTAGTGGCAAATATTTGTTTTCTTTGTAGGGGCAAATGTGATATGGATGTCTTAAGTAATTGCACCTCCTCACTTACTGATTTGTCAAAGAGTATTTTCTACTGAGTAAATATTACAGTAATTCTTAGCACCAGGATTTGAGGACTTATTAAAACTGAAATAATGCGTCTTTATAGCCCCTTAATAATCTTATGGTTAGAGGTAGTTTAGAAGCTGGGTATTATAGGTCTGGCACTAGTTCCAGGTGTGTTCTGTAGAGCCTAAGTAGCTCCTAGCTCTTTCCCTATTCCCATTAATAGCCCCCTTCCAGCGGTGAGCACAGCAATTTGAGCTAGGCAGCTGGTACAGTGAAGAGGATGAAGAGTAGAAGGGTTAACTAAAGATAAGGATAGGGAAAGATATTTTAAGCCACTGTCTCTGAAGACAGTTAAATCCTGAAGCTGTAATTACTTATTTTCACAGCAGCTACTAAAATTTTAATTTCTGCTAAATACTCTTTCAGTTAAGTTTGTTTGCTTCAGCTTTTTGAAACTATGATTCCCAGTGACTTGTGGTTTTCTCTGGAAACTATCAAGTGTTGAGTCTTTTTGAAAAAAATGCTTCCCCCTTGCACCTGAGTGCAATTTTAAATTTGTTACTACGGCTTGCCAGAGCTGACAAAACCACAGAAGACCTATCTAGTGTTTACATTCTTAATAAAACTTGTGGCAAAACATTAAAGCAAGTAGTTTTCTTTAATACACAGTAGTAAATCTTGTAACTGTGGCAAGAGATCCACAACCTCCGATTTATTTATTTTTAAGAATTTAGAGCGTTCTGGATCAACTGCTGCCTCACCCACAAACCAAGAAGCTTCTTCTACGTCTTTGAACACTAGTGCAGATGGAGTGAGGCATCGTAATCTTCCACAAGCACACAGCAATCCCATGCCAAGCCACCAGTTCCCTTACTTAATGCAAGGGTAAGTGAGACTGAAGCAATCCTCACTCTTTGATACTTTATACAGTGCTTAATATATTCAGTTGCAATTATGTTTCTTTCACAGTCTGGAGGACCATTTGGCTAGTTCACCTTGAAGTATAAGTCATAGAGAAGTTTTCACATGAAAAATTAGTGGTTTTAGCCAGGAGTCAGTCAAAGAAGAATTGCTTTTGGTGTTCCCCTTCAGGATTCTTTATACTTCCTGCCCTCAGTTTTCTTGGACAAGTGCAGCTTTAATATGTTTAGTGGATGTAGTTAGTAATGTAGCTGATGGAATTAATATTTCTGGTTGTCTTTTCTGTCCTTTAACAGTCAACACTATAGTCTTAGCAGAATATGGTGGTTTCTACTTTTTGATACATAAGAGATCTAATTCTTCATTTCTCCATATTAGATTCAACTGTAGAAATGATATGCAGTTGTTTTAAGTATATGTAGTGCTTGTGTATCTACAACAGGATTTTTTAGGATTTTCATGCATACCAGTTAAAGATAACCAGATCTAGATCAGGTCTGTTATTACATAATGTCCTGGTTTTAAGGACAGGTATCTGCCAATAAAGGCAGAAGCTTCTCTTTGAAATTGAGAATGTAAACCCACTCCCTCCAAATTATTTTAGTTTTGAAATTAAGGGGCTCTCAGGCAAAGATATGGGAAATAGGAATAACAGTTCTTTACTGGGAAAATTAGAATAGAAATACAATATTATGAAAAACAATACCAACCCTGACAGAATCAGAATACAACCTGACATCCCATCAGTCAGGGTGTTGGTAACAGTCCGATCAAATGGTGGCTGCAGTCCTTCTGCAGTGGCCAGTGTGGTTCAGCTGAAGCAGTGCTCCTGTAAAAGGGTGCAGCTTTCCTCCAAAAGTCCAGGGATGATGTAGAAAGGTCCGGCTTCTCCTCTGGAATCCTGCGGAAAGAAGGTAACTTGCTGTCCAAAAGCTGCGTTTTTATCTAGGTAGGAAAGGCTTGATTCCTCCCCCTGGCTGGAGCATCTTCCAATGGGATGATGTAATTTTATCAGTCAGGACTTAATGGCCTATCAACAGGTGATATCCTCCTGGAGGGAGGATGGGTTGTGGAAAAGATAAAGATGATTGCCCCATCTTGTCTTAAAAATGGACCATTAGTAGATGGTGTGTGCACGGAGATAAGGATCACTGCCCCATCCGGCTTCAACAGATGCACATTTCTGGCTACATTGACCCAACACAAATAACTATTAAAATTCTGTCTCTTTTTTCGTGTAAAAATAGCTTTAGGAATTCTAATTCATATGACCTTTACAGCTACTTCAAGATGTTTTTGTCGTTAGTAGCAGTAGTAGCTTCTTCCAAGAGGAAAATGGGAAGATGGTGTGTTCTGAGATGATAGCTGTCATTTCCTCAGGAAGCACTTTCAAGTTTCCTTTCTGACAAGGTGTTATCTCAGTACTGTATAGGTTTTAGAAACCTATTTTGGAAAATGTTGAAACAAAAATTATGAACATGCTAACAGTAACATTGCTTCTGTTTCTGGAAAGAAAACAGATGCCAAGAGCTGTTGAAATCTTACTAAGTTTCATTTTAATTTACATGCTCTCATTAGTGTTAACTCAGACTTTACTGTTCTTGCTAGTTTTCATCTTGTATTTGTTAAATTTTTTTTTGCCTGAAATGTACTGTCTGCTGCGAAGAGATTGCCTTTGTAGTGGGTGGAGACTTAATGTTACTCTGACCAAAATGCATCTTCACAGAAGTGGTCATACTTGCCATTTTGACAAAACTAGGTGACACCAGGTTGAATGTCAAGACTGCTGAAGGTGTAATGTAAATTAATTCCAGAAGTAATTTATTATGTGTTGTGTAAATGACTAATCTATAAGAAGTTTTAATATTTTTCTAATTAGCTTTTCACATAGATATTCTGAGTTTTTGTCAAGTGTGGTGAGCTAAATAGGCTGCAGACTTCCAAAAGGCAAGAGAACCATTATTTAGTCTTTGGACTGAATTAATTTGTGTAAGTTTGGGAGACATTGCTGTCTTGGAAAGACAGAATAACTTAAATTGAAAATACTAAGTCTGTGACTTGCTATGTCTAACATGTAATAATGGGTTAAGAAGAGTGGATTTTGTAGACTGAGAAGTGCTGAGAACCTGACATCACTGTATGTGTTTCAGGGATTTCAGTCCTACTTTGACTATTTCTAGCTTTGTTACCTGGAATAGGGTTCTTGCTTGTGGCTGTGGTACATTAGCAGTGCACCCAAATCACGTATTTCAATTTTGTGTAATCAAAAGACTCCAGATGGTGATCCAGGAGCATTCTGTGATGCAAACAGAACTGTAGTGAGAGCAAGTGACTGGAGATTTCCAGGAGTGCATTCCTAGTCTGAATAGAAGTGCCAAAATAAATGAACCCTAAATAATCCTAGGCTTTTGGGGTTTTTTTGAAAGTATTTTAATAAAATGCTATCAGAACTTGAATTAGATCTTTCTTGACTGCTGAGTATTGTCTCTGCTCACCTCCACATAATCTGTGCCCAGTGCCTACTGGAGTCTGCTTGCTTCTTTAAAAACCCTTTTCAATGCATCAGTAATCTTTTCAGATGCATCTGCTTTTGCTTTTAGGCACTGCTGCTTGTATTCCAGCAGTATGAAATGCCCTCTGATTTTTATCTTTTAAATTTTTTTTAAATTTATTTTTTATTTTATTTTTTTTTAGCTCTCTCTTAAACATCATTTGGGGCAATGGGATCTAGCTTTGATATAATTTATATTCAGATCAAGGTTTGCTAGGAACATGAAGATCCATGACTGAAACTGGTATTACTTTGTTGTTTTGTTTTTTTTAATTGCCAAACAATTTTTATTCTAGCTGCCTGATGAACTGTAGGCACTACTGATGGGGAAAGATCTCCAGGTGTTTGAAAATTTATGTAAGGGTCAGTTTCCATGGGTGTTTTGCAGTACTTGATTGATTTATAGAAATAAGTAGTGTGAATATTAGATGATCAAATTGTGGTTTCAGTTTATTTTCTAGCTCTTGACTTAAAGCTGCAGTGTGAGAGTTGAAATACTTTGGGAAAACTTTGGGCATTTCATTTAGATTATTAAAGTATTATGGGGAAAAACAAGTCTGTTGCTTTTAAGCTTTTGCAAATGGTGTTTTTAAAAAAATCTAAACTTGAGGTGGGATGGGGCAAGGAGTGTATGTATGTACCAAGTTAGTCTTTAGCAGTGGGGAGCAAGCACAACATTTTCCACTCCTGTTGTTTTTGTTGGGGATCCGGGCCTGTGCTGTGCTGCGTGTATACAAACAGAACGCGTGGGTTCAGCCCTGGCAGCGTTTGCATTTCCAACTGGAGAGCCCTTGGAAGCAGTAAACAGACAAGAGACATCAAGGCAGTGAAATAATTTGTCAAATGTGGGTGGCCTGTCTAGTGAAATGTTTTTGTATTGTGCACACCAGTAGTGTTTGAAAGTAAATGACAATTGCATACTGACGGCGCCCAGTATATTCTAGCACATAAATAACCTTGCTTCATTAGTCACCTTTATTTGCTGTATTTTCTTCTAAGTAGCAAAAGTAACATAGCGGAGGATACTGAAAGATCACCTGAAGTTGATATCCCAAGCTTTTAAGTCTAAATAAAAAGTCTTGATATTTCACTGGCGGTGAGCAGTGTCTTTGTGATAACCTTACCTTCAAATTTAGTGCTGGTTAGTTAATTTGAGTGTCTTCTGTAGATCAAAAAAGTAGTTTTAAGCTTTTTAGCCATCCTCAGGAGCACTGTGTCTTTTCAGAATATTCTAAAGGTACCTCTACCATTTGACCTATTTTGTGCTTATCCAACTGTTCTTTTGTCTGCTCTGCGTTATTCTCCAGTCTTGGAATGCCTGTAGAGATCATGTTTGTGTCCTTCTTCTTACACTGTTGCTGTCATTCTTTTGAAATAGCCTGCTTCCTACCTCTTTCTCCTCCTTTTGGAAAAAGATAAGGAGAAAGTATTGTGCTACTTTACTTTTTCATTGAACAGCAAGCTGCCTTGCTTTGCTGAGAAGGTCCTCTTCCTTTGGGGAGGTTCTTCTCACTGTAATACATTGTTGCAGTGTAAAGAGTTGTTTCTGACTTTCATAACCTAATTTAATACCACGGCAACTATAATAGCAGTGTAATTGACATATCTGCTTCATTTTGAGTTTTGATGAGCAAACAAAATACTGCTGTACTAGTTGGTATTCTAAGCCAGAAGCCAGTTGTAAGCCAGTCTATTTTTGCTTAATTAATGGAACGAGATCTTGAAAAAATTAAGTTTTGCTTCTGAAAAAGTCACATCTTCTAGAAAAGCTATTGCGGGGAGGAAAAAACATAATGATATTTGACTGTAAAAGAATACAGCATAAATGAACTTCTGTGGTTTGTCTTGTTTGACTGGCTACTTAATCTACTATTAAGACATCAAGAAAGCAGCTTTAGAAGAGTTTGAAAGGAAGATGGGGCTCAAATCCAGTAATATTTCTAAAAGATGTATTCATGAGGGCAAGCTGGTAGCCTAAGGCTGCTCCACTTTTTTTGAGGTCAACATAGCAGTGTCAAGGAAGAACCCTAAAATCTGTATCGGATGAGAAAAGGAAGCGGCGAATTCCTTCAGAACTTACTTGGGCAAGTTGAGTAGCACTGCTTTTTGGGGAGTCATTCTGCCTATTCAGAACCCCATCTGATACTCTGTTTAAAATTGAGACACTGATCTGTGGTTTGTCTCAGCAGAGTACTTAATGACACTCATGTAGAATATTTAAATCATCTTTACATTTTGAGGTCGAATATTTTGTGAATTTTGGAGGTGTCTTTCCTCTACAAGTGTTTGCCAGTTTCAGGGATAGAAAAACATTCTTATAGCCTGCAGCTATAAATTGTGATTAATGTTTTTTCAACAGTAGCTTCATGGCATTGCTGATTCAACATGTTAATTATGCATAAATAAATAGCATTAGCAGGACTGCTTAATTAATCCTTTCAATTTTAAAAATAAACCTTAATTAATGCCTGTGACTATCTCAGTTTGTGTTTGGTATCAGGAAAGTACTTTTGCTTTCTTCCCCCCTCGCTTCCCCCAAACTGTTGTCAAAGCCGGTTATGGCTAAATGCGATTTTAGAAGAGGTCATGGAGTTGCATGGCATGTTCTTGTCCAGAATTACAGTGAAATATCTATTCATATATAACATGGAAAAAAGGTTCTAATGTCTTCCTCCTATCTTTCTTTCTGGGCATATAGTGTGTATCTGAATGCCTGGTAGACTAATGAAATCTCTTGGTGATATCTTTGCAGGGAGTGCCTTACTTAGGGAACAGGTCTAGTCTGCAGTACAATTACAGCAGTCTCAGCTTTTGCTACCTGCAGTCTGAATAAACTTTTCTTCATGCTTTATACTCTCATGCTGTCCTGAAAGATGTCCTGGTTTACTACAGTTCACTACATCAAAATCTTTTGCGAAAGAGTTGGAAATCTTGCCAAAACATGCTATATGCTCTAGGAGGTAAGAGAGGATAAGAAGTCTAATAGCAGACAAAACCAAACATAAAACTTATATATAGTTTTCTCTCTCTTGCATGTGAATCAGTTAAAAGCTCATAGAGAGGAGAATCACACATGCTCAGAATATTGAAGGGGGGGAATGAAATCCTTTACAGTGTTCCTAGTTGCAATCTTCAGAAGCTGTATCTGAAAGATTAGTTTGTCTTTGCTTATGTTATTTCTTCACATCTCTGATCACAGTGATATTTTGGGTATTGTTTCTAAAAGAAAGAGAAGATATTAAATTTTCCCATTATACCTCATGTAGATCTTTAAGGATGACCTCTGAACTTAAAAGGAATTCTACGGAAGCATTTCTGCAGTTAGCACTGTTTTGAAAAATTACCAGCATTGTTTGTCCCAGAGATGCAGCTAGTGACATACTAAGTACAAAACCAAATATTCTTTCTATGGAAGTAACTTTGCTTATTAATGTCTTTTATGAAAATGTAGTGGTTTTTTGGAATGGGTTGGATGATCTCACTGTATGTTATTTCAGTGCATTTTAAGGGAACAAATGAGAGGAGAAATGCTACTTTAATTGTTTTTTAATTCTAGCATGCTTTTAAAATGTCACAACTCAGAGCTGAATTTTTTTCTTTAAATTGTTTTCTAGCAATATAGGCAACCAGTCTCCTGGCCAAGGTATTCCTGCTGGGTTTTCTATGTATCCTGCATTCAGTCCCTTACAGATGATATGGTGGCAACAGATGTATGTACGTCAGTACTACATGCAATAGTAAGTCTGTGTTATCTTAGTACTGAGCTACACTAGTGAAAAGAATATAAAAAATGTTTTTTTCAGGATCTAAATGTCTGTTTATCTTGTCTGGCTCTGTTTTATACTTAGTTTTTTTCCAGCAAATTATGAAATGCAGTCTTGGATTAGAATTACATTGATGTCTTAGTAAATAAAAATTTAAGGGCAAATGCAGTTTTGGACATGTATTACATCTGGAACTCTAGCAGAGAAGACAGACAAAGCAATTATGGTGCATGTTTTTTGACAAATCAAGTTTATGTTTAAATTTTTAGCCAAGCTGCTGTTTCAGCCCAAGTGACTTCCAGCACTGAGCCAGCGAGATCTGCAGTTGCCCAGGCTGGAAATTCAGAACATGCTCCTGCAAATGAACCTGCAGCAGTGCCAAATGTAGCTGTCCGGGAGAATAGGCCTGTAAACCAAAATGTTCAGATGAATGCACAGGGTGGCCCAGTAGTGAATGAAGAGGACTTCAACCGGGACTGGCTGGACTGGATGTACACATTCTCTAGAGCAGCAATTCTTCTGAGCATTGTATACTTCTATTCTTCTTTCAGTCGGTTTGTCATGGTAATGGGAGCCATGCTGCTGGTTTATTTGTGAGTACAACAGTTGAGTGTAACTGCAGATTTGGGATGTGGTGTATGGTGCTAATGCTTATTCAATTTACAATTAAGAATTATCCACATGCAAAAATTTACACACTGCTCTTTTATAGTAGGGTGTGTCTTAAAAGAATTAAACAACTAGAGAAACTGAATGTAAAAGAAGTAATTCTCAAAATGTTTTTATAGTGAGTTGAATACCTCTTATACCTGAAACACAGTGTTCTTACATATTGGTGATATTAATAGATCAGTACTTTTGAAATGTAACATTTTGGGATCAAAATTTAGAAAGTGGGTGTGAGGGGAGGGAGGCTCATATAGGTCAAGCATATACTTGCATAAACTTAAACTTATTACTTGGATATGAAATTGCAGTGCAAAGCTCATGTATATTTCCAATGTAACTTACTGGATGTATGCATTACATTATGTTAGGCAGAGTTAAGGTAGTGCTACTACTGTGGTGTGGTACTAGATCTCATAGAATTGCAGAGATGTAAAATTTTAACAATGCATTATATAGATTTAAGCACCTTCTGTGTTTCATTGAGAAATACCAGTACTGTTGTCACCACTTCCTTTTGCATATGAAGATACTTTAATGATGTAAGTAGAAGTGGAAAACAGAAGTAATGCTTGACATTCTGGACTGATGTAATTCACTGAGTACTTACACTATAGTCTCAGTCCTATATAGGACTGTTCTTTCATAAAGGTAGGGTAATTGAAATCAGAATATAGATGCTTGGAAGTCTAGGAGAGGGTTATTTTATTTACAGTGGTAATGTGGTTCAAGCATTAGCTGAACTCTAAATTTTTTTTTTCCATGAAAAATTAAATTTAAGAAAATTAAGGCTGGCTTTGAAAACTTATTTAACTTCAGTGACTAAAAAATGGGGAGAAGACCCGTAAAAAGTATTCTACTTATTTAATTACCTAATCATGTTATGTTACTTGTCTTCTGGAACTGAGGGCTGTGAACAGTAAGACCTTAGTGCAGACACTGAAGAATAGCCATTCACTCTAGAATGATACATTACAGAAAAATAGATGTAACCTCATTCATTTGAAAATACAGAATCTGCTGCAGTAGTTAGCTGTAGAAGAAAAATTTTTTTGTTCTTTTCAGAAGAGAGGTTTTCAACTGTTCCGCTTTCTTACATAGACACCAAGCTGGATGGTTTCCTTTTAGACAAGAGGGAGGCCAGCAACAGGCAGCCAATAATGCAGAGGTGAACCGTGATGGGCAACATGCAAATAATCCTGATCTTGAAGAGATGGTGAGTAAGGACAGACATGTCTTTTGAGACTCCTGTGTATTGTAAAGTATGCTGTAGTGCTTGGACAGAAAGCCACCTTTTGTGGAATGGAGCTGGTTTAACCAGAAAGCTTTCAGCATTGTCATCAGGTTTTGCCTGCTGCTTAAATTCTGTATTTCTCCAGTCTAACAGTTACTGACTGTCTGTACTTCAGTCACAGATTATTTTTTTTTTTCCATGCTTGTTACTTCAGGAGGTTGTTCTGAGAGAGGTCACTTAATGTAGGAAGATACTGCTGGTTACCTTATGTCAGAATTCTGGAAAGAAGCAGTTGAATTGCTTCAATTTCTGTTTTTAAAGGAGCGACTTATGGATGATGGGATTGATGAAGACCTTGGAGAAGATGCAGGCGAAGATGGCAATACGGAACAGCAGCCTGGATTCATGGCTTCTGCTTGGTCCTTTATCACAACCTTCTTCACATCACTGATTCCTGAAGGGCCTCCACAGGTTGGCAATTAAAGTGGAAAAGGAACTGTCAGGCAGTCTCAGTAGCCATATGTCCAAGTGGAACAGATTCTAGAGAGTGTTCTAAATACAGTGCAATTTCTGAAAATTTATAATGTTATCTTTCTGATCATGGTGTACAAAAATGTGTATTTTTTTCTTTTGGCTTTCTCACGCATTGAATATTTTAAGCACAAGTGGACTACTAAATGCTTTCTTTAAGATTCTTCTTTTTCTGAAGAATAAAATATAAAGATACTGGTCTTCCGTGTTTCGTTTTAATTTCAAATGTGTGTTACACTGAGGCAAAGATCTTGTATGTAATTTGCACCATTACCTCTTTAAAGAGGCTGTAAAAATATGAATGTTGACAAACCTTTCCATATGCTCTTTATTTGAATAATATATCTTCTGTTTGATGCAGGGTATGAATTCTCATATGGGATTTGGAATTTACTTAATTCCTAAGGGAATGCAGTTAACACAAGGGTTACTTGTTAAGGCATCTTGTCTTCATGTCAGAAAATAGTAAGCTTCTTAATTTAAAAATTTTTTTCTTGAGACTGTACTGACATTCATTAAAGTTGAAGATAGTTGACAGCTCTTCAAAGACAATTGGCAGTGATGGGACAAACCTTAAATGTTTGATACATACAGTACTTTTTTAGAAGAATGTATCTGTGCTGGGGCAAAACATGTACAATAGGGTATTTTAATAAAAACTGTTATGGTAACTCTTTTGGATGGTTATATACCTGTTTGAAAGCAAATGGCTAAATTGTGCCTCCTGAAGAATATGATTGAGAGTGTAATAAAGTTATTGTGGTGGCATTACTGACATTGACCAAAGTAATGTGTTTGTAGCAGTGTCTATACAGTTAAGAGTGTGATCTCAGCAGCAGACTTATGTGTATTCTTTAACTTCATTAACCTAATTAAAACTAAGAAAAAGAAAATGGTACATGAAAGAGTAGCAGAGTGCTATGTCAGATTTTTGGTTGCTTTGTCTAATCATAGTCAAGAAGGTACATTTGGTTTTGTTCCTAATTCTGAAGTTACAGTATGCTCTCTAACTTAAAAATGTTTGCAGAGATTGTTACACTACTACCAAAGGAAAGCCTGTTTGAATTCCAAGTACAGGAAAAAGCTCTTGAATATTCTGAATGAGTGATAAATAAGGATTTATTTTTTTGCTTGCTTATGTTAAGCTACTACGCAGCAACATTTTAAACCCAAAGAAAACCTAAGTTTTTAAGAGGAGAAATAGAAATGCAAGTCTTAAAAGCATCAAATATGTTATTTGCTGTATAGATAGCAATGATGAATAAGTTTTTAATTAGGATGTTTTTTGTCCTTTACTATGGAACCTGCTCTCAGTTTAGGTTCTTCACTGCACATACATAAAATGCGTAGACCTTGTCCATGAAACATTACCTTTTTAGTTTGGCATATGGATCTAACTTGATTAGTATTTAAGAGCTGCTATAAAACCTGACATTTTTAAAGGAGTGTTGTGTCAGTCTTGGATGTATAGGGCTAATTTCTGGAAGACATTGAAGAAATTTTATCTGTTTGACCTGTGTGTTCTCCCTTTCACTTTTAACAAAGTTTTACTATTTTTCTTTTTGTCCTTGTGTTACCTGTAAGCTGTGCAGTTGTGACCTGCCAGTATCCAGCTATCAACAGCCATTTGTTGCTTCTTACCAGTGTTATTCAGGTTAGCTTGTTTTCCGTGCTGTGGGAAGCAGTTGGTGGCAGCTCTGTTGTTAGCAGACTAGATTAAGAAAGCTGCTTTTATGCCATTAGACCTGGTTTGGTTAAAAGGTGTAGAATTGTTGCTGCTGATTTGTATTTAGACAAGGATAAACTTGACAGGTTTCGTAAGGTTGAAATAGTGAAATGGGAAATTCTGGTAGTTGGTTGGATGTTGAGGAAAGCTACTGGCAGAAGCAAAAATAACATAAGCTTGTGATCATGAGTAAATACAAAGTAAGTGTTGAAAAGAAGACTGAGGTAAGAAATGTGCACTTTTTAGAAAAGGAAGGAACTTGCTGAAAATTAGTCAGATGAGGTCTTTGCATGTGTTTGAGTGATTTGAGTAAAGAATTGAACAGCATATGAAGTATAACAGGTGATGATGGGAGACAAATCAAAGCCCTAGGAAAATAGTCACTTTTTCTTAGTGTATCCTAAGCATAAACCAAAACAGTTATGTATTACCTGGTTCTAGGCAAAACCAGATGCAGAACTGTAGAAAATCTGTGGCATGAAATGTAACAAAAGGCATGAGGATTAAAGCACCATAGGATGTGCCCAAATTGACCTGTACACCACTCACTTTTACAACGTTGAATGTAGAAAAAGTGATTAGAAATTATTCTTTCCTTTACCTTTCATGAAGACCTGAAATGACAGATGCATTTCTTAATGTAGGTTAACATCAAGTCTATGGTAGCATGTGCAATACCTTCATGATGTGCATGTGCTAATGTAAGAGAGACTCATATCAGAAACAGACACAAGTGAAGCTTATTCCATCCCTGATAATTAGGCTGATAAGACAGATTAGAACAGCAGTGCTGATGGACGTGTATGAAAAGAGCAACACACAGCTACTCTAGCTTGATTTCTTGAGTTTTGAAAAGCACTTTGCAATTGCTGTGTATCCATAGAAATACATGTGCATTGACTTCTAAAGCCCAGCTTACACTGAGTTTAGCAGTTTCACTGTTAGCTTAACAAATTATTCTGGATTTACCCCAGCTGGCAACTATGTACCATGCATCTGCTTCTTCCTCCTTTCTCACCCCTCCAGAATGGAGAGAATCAGGAAAAATGTAGAACTTACGGGGTGAAATAAGAACAGTTGAATAATTGAGGTAAATTGAAATACAATGGTAATGCTATTAATTGCAGTAAAAAGAGAAAACCCCCAAAAATGAGGCACAGTACAGTTACTGGCCAGCTGCTGCTGAATGACCAGCCCATCTCTGAGCTGCACCTGACACTATTTGGGATAGTTTCCCCTGGTTTATATCCTGGACATAGCTCTATGCTTGGAATATGCATTTGGCCAGTTTAGGTCAGCTGTCTTGGCCATGTTCCCTCACAGCCTCTTGTGTGCCTGCTCCTGGCAGAACATGGGAAACTGAAGAGACCTTGATTTGGGGTAAGCACTGCTTAGCAACAAAAACATCAGTGTGTTATCAGCATTGTTCTCACATTCATTCCAGAACACAGTACTTCATGGTACTTGCTACTAAAAAGAAAATTAATTCTCTCCTAGCTGAAACTAGGGCACAAGTGTAACATAAAGTCAAGCTGGAGCCTTCTTGGGTACAAAATAGTTGACACAGGGATTTTTTTTTTATCCTTTTGTGAGCTTGCCATCTCTTGCTCACGCTACTATTTGGTTGGGAGACCTTGAGAGGCAGAATTGGTTTTCCAGTTGTTCCATGTTGCCCTTAAATTTAGGTGATTCATTGAGAAGTTGCCACCTGATCTTCCAGGCAAAGTTTACTTCAGTCTAAGAAAACACTACCTTCTTACTATTGCTGCGCAGAAGGAAAAAATCCAAACAATTGTTGGTAAGGTTTGTAATCTTAATAGCTGATGCAAAATGACTGATGCTCCCATCAGATGGTATGATTAGTCATACTCCTTGATTAGTCTACTCCTTGTTTCCTGTACATACTGAAAGTTTTCTAGTGTACTTCATATTTAGCAGTCTTTGCTGTTGACAGGAAGCAGTTCAGAATTTATCCCAGTGATTATGAACTCTGAACCTATTTTTGGATATGTTTGGGTGGACGGTTGCAGACCGAGCTGTGAGCACCCTTGTTAGTAAGGTTGGGGGCCTGCCTTTACTCTGATGCCAGCTAGTTGCCAAAGCCTCCATGCAAAGTCTTTGATGCTGCTGGCATTCAGGTTATAAGGAGATTAATGCCAATGTGAGTGTTTCTGTGGTGAGGTGCTCTTCTTCAGTGTTAGTATAGGTAGGATGATGCAAACTGGGAATGACTTACTTCATCACTCATAGCCTTTGTTTGTTTCAAATCTGCTACTTGTCCAATGAATAAGGTAGTAGAAGGTTTCATCATCATTTCCACCCTCCAAAAAAAAAAAAAAAAAAAATCATTTGGCCATTCTGCATGGTGGTGGCACTGCAGGAATGCTAGATCTGGAGTACCTGTTCAGCTGCAGCTTCTTTCTCTTCGCTGGAATTACTCACTTGCAGTTGTCTATGCAAGCTCTTGCTTTTGAAGGATGTGGGGTGACTAATGTGAATGCTTACCAGTTTAGACTTATGTAAAGGACAAATCAGCCCAGTAGCAGTGATTGGAGAGGAGGGAATGGACCTAATGGAACACTCCATAAAGAGGCTAGAACTGCCAAATTCTTTTGCATTTGCAGAGGCAAGAACAGTGTCCAGTGGGAGAACTGCCATGGAGCACCATATCCACTTCTTCACTGAGACAGTTTTTCTTCTCTTGATCAGGATTAGTTTGTACTTGTTTTAGAGTTTCTTTAAACAACATGAGAAAATGTTGCTGTATAATGATAATTATTTATATTTTTTTCCTTTAATGTGTGTTAGTGATATTGGTGGATGATTCTTGCATAGTTTTAGCTGTCCCAGGAATAAACTGCAAAATTACTGGTAATTTTTGGAGTAGGGAGCTTATACCTAGGCTTAGACTGCTGCAACTGGAGCTTGCTCACACAGTGTGATTATGTAGCAGAAAACATAAAGAAAGACTGTTGACACTTTTTCTCTAGTTTTGCAGAAATCTAGAGAGGGAGAAGCTAAGTGTGAGGAGCTCATGAGACATGTAAATTGGGTTGTGGATATGTTCAGTTTTAAAAGATGAGGGGCTTTTTTGTGAGTAGGCACACGTTTTCTTCATAGCTTTAAAAAGACTGCTGACCTTAACTGCTGGTTAGAAAGGAAAGCCAAACCTAGTCTTTGTGTTAAAGTTACTGTATTTGGATGGCTTTCTTGGTGTTTTGTTTAGCAACTTGGTGCAAAGTCAAACCAGCCATAAAATAACAGCAGCAATGTGAAAATACGCCGCTGTAAAAATAAATGAGCCGCTTGTCTAGCCGGTGAGTCACTTGACGCTCTAATTTGTTAGCCAGAGATAATTAAGGAAATGAGTAATCGACAAAATAAGAGCATGTCATTGGTGATGGGGTAATGGGGGTTGCGGAGGGCAAGGGGCGGCGGCGGCGCTGCTGCAACAAGCCGCTAGATGGCGCCGCCGCCTAGCGCCGCCACCCGGCGAGGGGTGCGGGCGGTGGGAGCTCGGGCGGCCGCGGCTCGGCTGCGGGCCTGCCTCGCAGGCGTGGGGCTGCAAGCGCCCCTGCAGCCGCGGGCCGGCGCTCCTGAGTTCGCTTTGTGTGCAAGGAAATCCCATTGTGTGCTGGTCCCGCGGCAGTAGGTGACTGTGGTTAGTGGAGCAGAGGGTCTGTTTTTAAAAAAGTGTTTGTTTTCACTGTCACTGAAACTCCTTGCTAGTAGGAGTGTGACGTTCATCTTCAGGAGACAGCTGATGCTGCCAGGGACGGCTGGGTAGCTTCCTCTTCAGAAAAGCATCCCCAACCCAAAGCGTCCCTAAGGCAAGCCCTCCTGCGGTACCCTCAGCAGAGATAAGTTCCTGCAGCAAGCATTGCTCACTCCACGAGTCCTGCTTGAGATAAGTGGATGAAGTATTGCGAGGGAGCTGCTAAATTGCTCCCATTGTTGTAGCTTTTTTCTGGCTCGAGGGCTTCATAGTTCAAACATGCCTCCAGACAACTGTGTCTGTAGCTTGCCTGTTCCCGAGCCGCTAGATTCTCCCATTCAGATGCTCGTGGTAATGCTGCTGCTTGGTGAAGCAGCGCTGTAACAAGCTAAGCACCCTGATGTCTTCATCTGGTTGAAAAAACCCAGCCTCCAGATTAGGTGACACAGAATAGGTTCTGGGAAATGTGGAATCATCAGTTTATTGAGTTGTATGCTAGTTTTCTGATGCTGTTGATTTAAAAGAATTTGTTTTTGCCCTGGCCAGATGGATGTAGTGCAATACGTATGGTACAGCATGAATACTGTTAATTATAAAGACTATACATGACTTGGCTTTGATATGACTTAAATTAATTTTCCCACTAGTTAGATGTAATGCAAAGGATATAATGAGTCTTCCTAGCAAATAAGCTATGACGTATGGATCCATTTCCACTTTAGAACAAGTATTTTTTTTTAATTGCTGAAGCAAACGTTTGTCTTAATTCATCTGAATCATTCCCAGGCACTGCTCTGGAGGACAATTGATACGTACTTATTGCTGCTTTGCCAATTGCATTTCTCTAGTGAGGACTGGAGTTACTATGGCCTTGGCCTGAGGGCTTTTGAGGCCCTTTACTAAGTCAGGTGACAGGAGCTGCAGAAATCCAGTACTGTAATACTGGTGACATTACCCAGTCACACTGGGTACTGAAGCACAGCACAGGCAGTGGCAGAAGCTTATAGAAGTAGTCATGCTTAAGGGATTTCAGAGGCTGCATCATTTCTGGTCTCATTCCCAGCACGGCCACATGAGAAGCTCAGCTGGTGCAATGGAAGGGGGCAGCATGATGTGTCATGAGAACGCTATTCAGCAGCAATATCTTAAGGGAATATTGCTGTCAAGGATTCTGTCTCATGGGGCCACGATTATTGTTCCTAAGTCCTGTTCAGGAACTGGGCATGCACATTTTTAACTGGCCTGGACAGCATGTTGGGTTCAAATTTCTAGGGAAATATGTAAGAGTAAAATGTAAGAAGAACCTAAAAACAGTTCTCCCTCTTCTTCATCTGGACATCATATGAAGCCAGTTAATAAGCTGGGTAGATTTGGGCCTGTTTACACTGTACAAAGAACTGACCCCAAAGTTATCTGAGCTACTACAGACATGCATAATTTTACTTGTACATGAAATATATAATATCATATAGCCTTCAGTTTCTCTCTTCCTTGGCTTGTGTGTCTACAGTGGTCCAAATTTCCTTTCATTTTTCTCTCTACTGACTTCACTTCCCTTTTTGTGACTGCACTTTATGGAGCTTCCATGTGTAAAATGTGAGGGATATATTAGTTCGATAACTATACAGTTAAAGTTTGCTTTTCTTGTTTTGGCATTTCTCTATTTCTGAGGGAGTAGTGTAGCATGAAGATGGGCAGTGGAGAAAAACAGATGGTGAAGCTCAGGGAACATGTTGTGAGGAAAAACTGTTGGGAAGGTCTCTTCCTCTTTTCTGTGTTTGTAAACATTCTGAAATGCCTTATGTCTGTTAAAGAAGGAGATAGAATTTTAATATTTGTAGAAGGAAAATAATACCAGATATTTTTGGCAGCTAAGCTAACTTTCATTTCAAGTGGTATATTTTTCCATCACTGAGGATCTGCAGTGTACAAGCAATAGTAAGATCACAAAGACAAGTGAGTTTTCAAATCAGACATTTGAGAGCACAATTAGCATCATTGAAAGAGATATCAGAGGGCCTGGTTGATGCCATGAGATTTTACTTTGTCCTTTAGCTGAGAGAGAGCCTGTTGCCTTGGTATTCCCAATGCAGATGATACCACTTCATATTCTCTACCCCTTGTGATGCCGAAAGATAAAGATTAGGTCAAAGAACAGCAAGGGTGAATTATCCTGATTTTCTAAGTTTTCTATAGAGTTTATTGCACTGCCTTTCTGCCTGTGTAGAATTTTCCATTAAGAGGAAAAATTGGAATTGCATACATGGATAATGATAATCTCAAATATCAATTTGATTTTGATTCTAATAGCTGCACTAATGTTTTTGTGCATTGTAGTTTAATAGGTATAGTGATCTTCCTTGTAGTATAACAGATTGACTCACTCTGTACATTCACATAGAAATGCAAGCACTCACCTTCAGTCACATGTATATCCAAGGAGTTACTGCTCAGTTTAGTACACCCTGTTCACATACACCAGCAGAATCTGCTGCAAGATGGTTTATGTGTAGAAAAGGAATTATCAGCTCCTAGGCCATCAGATTTTCCACCAGGGCATATGCATATGCAGTGTAATGTATAAATATACAAACCTTTCAGTTTTTTTAAAAAGACGACTGTCATGTCAAAGCAAGCAGGTTATTAACACAAATGTGTAATAAACATTGCAATAAACTCACATGAACTGTCTTCCTATGGGTTTTTCCAGTGGTAGGTTTATGTCGTGGTCACATCTGTGACCAGGCTCTGAAGTGAAATTTGGTACTGACATGAAGTTATGAGGCACCAGCAATATTAAGAGGATGGTGATAACAAGAATTACTTTTACAAACTGAAAACATAGCACTTGGAAACAGTAAAGGAAGAGTATGTAGGATATGATGCATGATCAGATGTTTACAGGGAGTCGTAGGTAACCAGGAAAAAAGTATCTACAATCCTGATGTCTTAAGGTACCTCAAATGAGGAATTGGCAGAAGGGTAGGAATTGCTAACTCCACTGTTCAAGGGGTTAATGTACATTGCTGTGTGTAGTTCCACTCTCTCATTTTCACCACAGATAATCTCCACAGTGGAGTGGTGTTGACACTGGATGGTCAGGAGAATTTAAATCATATAAGGTGAAAACTGAGAAATGATGAATATTGCCTGGGAACACATCAAGGAGATAATCTCTCTCAGGAAGAGCAGCTCTTTGACATGAAGGGCAAAACTGGCTTAAAGAGGAATGTTTTCAAGAGTAAATTTGGGCCAGAATATAATTCCTAACCATGGAATTACTTTTCTCAAGAAGAGTGATGGGGGCGAAGACCACAGGTAAGGTGTAAGGTAGTGCTCAAGGAATCCTGTTACTGAGGAGTTCCCTTTTAGTTCTCTGATCCAGCCCCCTGTTAGCAGCATGTTCATTCAGGGTTTGCAATTTGTGAAGAAGCATCCAAAGTAGCAGGACAATAAGGTATTGATGCAACAATGCCATGCAAGACTAGCAGGTCCAGAGATGTGATACTTCCCCTCTACTCTGATCTTGTGAGACCCCCACCCGGAGTACTGACTCCAGCTCTGGGGTCCTCAGCACAGGAATGTCATGGAACTTTTGGAGCAGGTCCAGAGGAGGGCTACAGAGATGATTCGAGGGCTGGAACACCTCTCCTATGATGACAGGCTGAGAGAGCTGTGGTTGTTCAGCCTGGAGAAAACTCTGGGAAGCCTTGAAGCAGCATCCAGTACCTAAAAGGGGCCAAAAATAGTACTGGAGGGGGAGTTTTTACAGGGTTTGCTGGTTGCACATGAAACGGAGGAGGGTGGAGCTGCCTGAGGGAAAGCACCATGCAGCGGAGGAGTGGGAGGGCTGTCCCGTCTCTGAGGGCTTTCCCTGTGGGCTGCTGGGACCAATCAGAGAGCTGGTTTGTGGTGGACAGCTCGGGAAACCAATTAAAAGTAATTTCGCTTTCATAAATCACGTTACTAGGGCTCATTTTTCCTATTTGGCCTTCTGGCCGCCGGGCCGATAGCAGCCCCCAGGGGCCCCGGCTCTGTGCCTTCTGGCCCCTAGCTCCAGGCTCGGTTCGGCTCTCCACGTGGCAGAAGAGGCCTCCAGCTGCCCGTGTGGCTTCTTCATGATCTGGATAAAATTTTAACTTCTTAATGCCTGGATACAATTCTTGATCTCCAGAGCTCCCCTGAAGGAGAAGAAATACAGCATGGAGTCTACAGAAGTCAGCAGAATGAAGATAAAGTTCCTGATGGGAAGAGATTGGAAAAATGCAACTGATAAGCAGCTGAAAACCTTTTTTTGTAGGGCTGTAAGGGGATTGTGACTTCACTAAAATTCCTTTAAACTGTGAAATATGCTCGGGGAGGTTTGGTTGCTTGAAAAGAAGACTTTTTGCCTTGTGGAAATGGAGCTCTCTGTTTTGGGACTGGAATATGAACAGAGACGTTTGATAGAGAAGGAGATGAAGGGACTGTGGGAATGAGAGGAAAATTCATTTTTCTGTAGGTCCGGGTGGATGCAAATTGTGAAGGTGAAGACATCCCCCCCAAGCCTAAACCAGAAAAAGGAACTTTTTTCTTTAAAGTGAACTGAAATGATTATTGAAGTAGATAACTGACTGAAGTGTTCTCTGTATGTGGTTGTTAAGGAATGTGGAATGAAGGAAAGGGGAGGAGGGAACAATCTAGGAATCTAATTCTGAATTCTTTTTTTGTGTTATTAATAATTTTCTGCTTATACCCTTTTAAGTTTCAAGCCTGCCTTGTCTCTACTCCTAAGTCCTATCTTTAAAAGAAATTAAATATGTCAAAACTGGCAAACCCAAGTCACACCGTGACACAGGGACATGCAGCAATGGCACAAGGGGGAATGGCTTTCATCAGATAATAGTTTTGATTCCATATAAGAAAGAAATTCTTTGCTGTGAGGCACTGGAACAGGTTGTCCAGAGAAGTTGTAGATGAATGGATGCCCCATCCCTGACTGTATTCAAGGTCAGGTTGGATGCAGCTTTGACCAACATAGTCTAGTGGAACCCCCCCATGGCAGGGGGTTGGAACTAGATGATTTTTGAGGTCTCTGTTTTATGATTCTAAATCCCACTGAACTCTCAGGGAACATGTAAGAGATGAAGTGTAGTTACCAGATTTGGAATCTGTTCTCAGCACTGAAAGTAATGCTTGCCTCTGTGCAAAATGGAATCAGATTCCTGAAGACTCTTGGTGATCTAGCCATTATTTTTATGCCTCTTAAAAAAAAAAAAAAATATAGTTGCTTTGAAGACTTCAGGGAGCTCTCATTCCTTTTACTACCATCACTTTCAAAAGAAGAAAATTCCACTGGATGAGTCTGGACTCTCAGAGGCTTAAGAAAAAACATGTATTGGATGCCAGCAGTCTGATCATAAGATTTATTCCTTGTGGCGCAGGCTATTGCTAAGGATACTGTGAATTACTCCTATTATACTTTAAAATAGTTTCCTTGGTCTTTGAATAAGTGTAGCTCTCAATGTCTTGGAAGTTTTGCCTACCAAAATGTTTGTAGACAAATCACTTCTTATGTACAGTGCTTATCCTTAATAAGGATAGTGCTCCTTAATAAAGATAGATTAAAAAGGACAGTGCTCTGTCCTTAATTCACCTGTTATCCTTAATAATCTGAATAGAAAGCTGAGTAGAAAGAGAGAGATGCCTGGTTATTAATATCAGAATCTCAATGCTCTTTAACCTCCTGTGTCTTAAACCACTGCGAATACCTTTAACTTATCTTGAACCAAACTACTTAAACTGTTCAAGATTAGTGCTTTTAGCAGAGAAGACTAAACCTTTCAAATAGAGTCCTTGGATTCTGGAAGCAGGAGTGTCCAGTGAACTCCCCACCCCACTGGGCTGCTCAAAAGTTGCAGATAGTGCTCTCAAACTCCTGCCACCATATGCCTGGTTGCATAGGAGCTCTTTGTTGCTTTGGAGGCTACTGAAGTGATGGAGTCCTGTGTCTCAGACACAAATAAGAAAAGACATGGATAAGGAAAGACAAAGAAACATAAGAGACAAGAAGGATGTAAAAATGCCATCATGAACTCATGTGTCTTGAGAAAACCTCTAATCTAATGAGAATGGATTTTGTTTGAGAGATTGTACTGGTACAATTAATTATTCATGGCAGCAACATCATTAGGATTTCATTTTATTTAAAGGCCTTTAAGTGACTTAGAAAATTGGCTTAAGCTGAAGAGGAGCTTGGGGAGAGAGATGGGGATAGTTTTCCTTTTATTGTCTTTGTCTAATATTTTGTACACAGGTATTAGAAGTGCAAACACAAATTACACTCAGTCTCTAACATTCCTGAATTAAATGTGGGCATAAGTTTGAACCACATAAATATATCTGGGCCAAACGGGAACCTAGATACCTTTTTGTGGGACAAGTTAGATACCATTGAAGTGACCTACTGTTACTTGTTGGAGATTTACTCTGTTTCAGCACTATACATTAACACCAGCCTGTGATTGGTGGCTGCAGTCTTGGGTTCCTGTTGGAGAGAGGGTCTATGTGGACTTCTGTTTGTCCTGCAGCAGCTTAAGTGTGGACACAAACAGGTTCATGGGGCCATTGTGCTAAATCTGGAATGGCTTTGGCTGAGGTACATACATATAAAAGACAGAAGTCTTTCCCTTGGGTGCAGCAGAAAGCAGAGGCAGAAGTGGGCCCCAAAAAAAGTAGCAGCCAGAGCTCTCCTTCATCTAGAGTTGCTAAAGCTCTTTATACTTGACCACACCACCAGGTGTATTGCCCCTGCTGATGGACAAAAGCACTTTTCAGGGTCGTTTCTCACCTCTCTGGAGAGGACAACCTTTACACCAGCCCCTACAGACAGCCCTGTTGTATGACTTGAGACCATGTGCCCTGCAAGGCACAGGCCATGGGAGCAAGTCAGGGATTATGCTTCTCCTCTCTCCCTCCCCTCAACCCTGCAAATCCATACCTGATTTCCAGAGAGGTTACACAGGCTTGGAGCTGCTAGAGCTTGTGCACTGTTGAGAAGATTCGGGTTTTTTTCTTTAACACATGGATCCTTAGCCTGGGAACTATGCAGGCATCTGTGTTTAAAAAGTCTGGTTTTCTTTTTCTTTTTATAATGTTTATTTGTTCCTTCCCTTGTAATTTTCCCTGCTAACTCATGGACATCATTCAAAGACAGATTTAAATTGAAGCAGACAGACTCCAGTTCTGCTCTGTCCCTGAAACAGTGGAGATTTGTTTAAAAGAGCTATCAGGAGCACACTTGGTATGACTGGAATGCTCAAGGCTTTATTTTTCATTTCTTGTCACATGCAAAGTAACACAGCTATAGCTTGAGATGTTCACATGGTCCTGGTGGTACCATCTCAGCCTTGGTTGGCTGAGGGTTGTGCAAATTATTTACAGCAGCTTTACTGAGGATGCTCACAAACAATGGAGTGGCCGCTGGGAGGAATGTGAGGGCCATTGGGCAACGGCTGTTAAAGATGAAAATGTCTGCAAGTACTGGTCTGGATCCAGTTTCAGGCCTGTTCTGAAACCCAGAAGCAATCACTCTTGCTTTGATGTCTGGAAGGGTTTGTTTCACAACATTTTTTCCCTCCTGACACTAGGAAGGAAAACTCCTATTGAAATTTTTTAATTAAGAAGGAATTTCAGTAAGAAAATGCCATTTGTTCTACAATCCCTAAGTGTCATCTTACACAAAAATCCACAACAGCTCCAAACTCCTAAGCTGTAATTCACCTGAAACCTAAGCTGAGTCACAGCAAGGTTTTGGCTGGCATGAGTGCTACCACCTGGGTCAGTCTTGAGTCACAAGAAAATGGGGCAGTTGTTGGTGCTTTGCCAAAGCTGTGACTTGCCAGCAGCATCTGCCAGGTGATGATCTTGGAGCTGCAGCAGCCAGGCTGGGAAGTCACAGCCCTGCAGTCCTCCCAGTTCTCTTGTACTTCTCTATTGGTGATCACTGCTCCTCTGAAGCTGGGTGTGCAAACACTTCCAGGAAGGCTTAGAGACTAGTGCTTCTGCATTTTGGAGTGCCTTTAATTGTTGCTGTAATATATAGAGAGGGAGAGTGAGATCTACACCTCGCAGATGGAGTCTTTGCAGAACCCTATGGCTGCCTAAAGCATGTGTAGGCGAACATTTTGTACTGGTGGTTAATTGATTTCCAGTGAGGAGCTTGAGATGCCTCAGCTTTAGGACTTCAGGTGGTGTTCTCTTGGACAATATTATCTTGTGTTCTGTGGTCTATACCACGTAGGAGGTTTCTGCTCCTTTTGTCAGTGTACTACTTGCTTTCCTCTGGCTACATATGGAGAGCATTGAAAATGGCTTCCCACAAGTGTCTCACCCTAATTACTCTGAATGGGTGATTATTTTGGGCTGTGAAGCCTCTCCCTCAATTCCTCAGGACTCTACTCTCACTGCTTACCAAGAGAAAAGTTTTTTTCTCTTTTAACACAGGAGCCTGCAATCTCCCCAGACTTCTAACAGATGAAATATGGCTGCAGCCCAAGTGTTTATTTAGACTTCGGGAAGAAAGAACCACAGAAGGAAAAAAATCTATTCAAATAATAAGACCTTTTCTCCTGATGGCTTTTTGATGACATTATTTTGGTGGCTAGACACTTGATTTTACAGTATATAAATATTAATTTGCCTTCCCATATGAGATGAAAATTCAAGTCAAATAAATTCAAATCAATTTGGTACTCTCATTTCTCTCCTTTTAAAAAGTTCTTTATTATTTTTGCAACTAAGTAATATGTGTTTGACTAACCATTAATTTTTCCCACAAGTAACCTTGGATAAATAAAATAATTTTTAAAACAGAGGTGAAAAGTAACTTCTCAATACACAAAGAATTTCTTCTATCAGTCATTATCTATCATGGCAAATGTAAATTTCATCCTATACATGAAAACTGACTGGTCAATCCTCAACTCATGAAAATAATTTTCCTTTGGTACTGGTTGACACAAACTTGAATTGCTCTCCCTGGGACTTTAGTGGCACTATTCAAACTGTTGAAATGCTGCAATGTTTTTCTAATCATCTATTATTAAATCCCAGTCATCCAGATCCTTGCTAAGCAAAACTTCTTACAATGTCCTTTAACTGTGGCCCAATTTTTATCCAAGCAAATTTCAAATCCCTCTTCAGTTTATTAGGGCACTGAGTTGGGAGCTGCTTAACAGACTTGTGTGGCCAGGCAGTGCTCAGGGCAGTGTAACTATGTGCTGCTTTATAAACTTAGATCCAAACGCTGCCACCAGGCTTTCAAGGGTTTGTGTTTTTGGGCTCGTTTATCCTGTTTGTCGGAGAAACTTGCACACTTAGATCCTGCCCGCTTTAGTGAGAAATGCCTGCCTTGGTGTGGATTTAACTGTTTTCTTCATTTGGGATGGATTTTGATATATCCTTACCTCTGAGTAGTTGTTTAAGAAGACAACCCTTTCTTTTGGGAAAAAGAGAGGATTTGGGATTTTTTGTCTTAGTGCTTTGTAACGAAAGACAATAGTTCCCTCCACATGGTGTTCCCAGTAAAGCAGAACACCATGTCATCCTAGGATAGGAGCTGGTGACTGCTTTGGTTCCCTTTTAAGGTCCCCATACTGCAGTATTTTTAGTCTTTTTTATTTTTTTTTTTTTCCCTGGCAAATCAGGGAAAAGCCCTTTTAAGGCTGACACTGTGTATTTTTCCTCTGAAGAAGAAACATATTCATCAGAAAAACAACTGTCATCTACTAAGCTCTGTTATCTCAGTATGACCTGACTTAAAGCAGCACATCAGCTGGGAGAAACCTGGTTCCAAGCTACAGCTGCTGTGAATTAGCACAAGCCCAGCAGGAGCCCAGGGAAGGGCTATGAGCCTTGGAGAGCTGGTGGGAGAAGGTTTAGCATTCTTAAGTTTGCAGTGGGTCAGTTTGGTCTGAGTTAGTCTAAGTGTGAACAGTGAGTAACTAGGAAGATCCTTGTCCCTAAGGACTGTATTGACAGATACAAATTTTGTGTTTGTTGAAGTTCCCTGGACCAGTAGAAAAACACAGGAGTGCTGTGTAAGAAAGGATAGGTGGAAATAGGTAGATGCATCTTTTAATGGATGCTGTTCCTATGTTTTGGATGGACTGGTATGACTACCAAGGCAAGTAATCTGTAGCTAAAAGGTAAATGAAAAACTGATTTGCCTTCAGGGATGGTGATAGGAGAGAGGGGAGTGTAAGTTTCAGTGAAAAGATAGAGGCAAAGATTGGGTGCAGCAAAACACCTTTGAAGCTGAGAAAGTAGAAAAGATATGTCAGCATTGCTAAGCCAGAAGCTGAGACTTCTTGAAGGCATCTGGATATATGCCTCTCATCACATCTTGATGCTTTGAGTAGCCAGCACAAACTTCATACTTGGGAAAGAACAGCTTACAAAGCTGTGCTGGGGACCATTCACTTTGGTTCAGTAGAGCTGGCTGCTAAAATATGTCTTTAGTGAGCTCTGTTTGGGCCACCACCTCTCCTAGGAGTTGTGTTGCCTGTGCTGCACTGGTTGACTCCTTCCTTTCTCTTGACTTTTGCAAGCTTGGACCTTCCCACAGAGCTGGCTGGTGTTCATTTGACATCACACCCCTGCCAGTGATAAGCATGTATCTGGTTTTTTTTATAACTGGAGGTTGTTTAAATACATCAGTGAAGCACTCTGTACTGTGGAACAGGAATAATCAACTTCTGAAAGTTCCAGACTCCTGCCTGGTGCCAGGAGAATAAGTGATGAAGATTTTGGCCTGCAAATCCCAGCATAAACAGGGCCTCTTGTTTTGGTCCAGTAAGTGTCTGTATGTGGGTGTTGGGTACAGTAGCATAATTTTAGAGGTGTGAATTGATTTGTCCCATTTTTCCCACAGCATGTCCCAGGATACTGGGAGAGGAAATTTAAGCTATTTGAAGGAGAGTGGGAAGAAAAAAATTCAGTAGGTAGATTTAATGAACACACAAGCTCCATTACTTCTTCTCCATCCTTAATTATTTTTTCTATTTGTTCAACTCAACACAGGGGAAGGACTGTGCAGTTTGGTGCCTGACTCTCAAAAACTTTGTGCGTAGGCTTCCTCAGTAGATGTTCTAAAGCTTTACTGTACAGATGGGCAGCCTATGTTGCTTCCTGATGTTGGGTGTTGTTCTCCTAGCTCAGCACATAGATCTGCGTAGATAACTGTAGATTTTGTAGTTGTAGCAGATAAATATTTTGTCCTCAGAAATAATCCTTCTTCTCAAAACCAATTCTTTTCCCAGTTGGGTCACAAAGCTGGACTTCGAAGCTTCATAGAAATTGGGTATGCTATTGGGTATTTATGCTATTCTTAGACTGTAACAGCTGCTGCATGTGAAGTAGATGGCAGCTGTCATTGACTATAAGCTTCCTATCCAGGAACCAGCAGAGTTTAGGTCAGAGCTCAGAAAAGTCCAAATGCTGAAATTCTGTTACTCAGATGAATTTTATGGTGAAGTACCTCTGCACTGAGCTATGGTTACAGTGGTGACTGCAGTGTAAGTGTAAGTAACACAGTCAGATATTCTTGAGTATCCCATTAGGCCCCTAATACCATCCAGATTTTGGGTTTTTATAGTTGGGACACTTTTTGTGTCTGAGCCATGGTGCTTTGAAGTTCCCATAAAGCCTCACAAAGTTAATGTAAATTTTTAAACTCATTGTATGTTTTGCTTCTAAGGTAAAAAGGCTGGGGAATGGAGAATTGAATGTTTTGGCACAGGTTTTTGTTGTTGTTTGTTTGTTTTTTTTCTCACCAGTAAGAGGGTTGTGCAAAAATAATCAGTATGATGCTCTAGCTTTGTGTGAGTGATCATGCAGTGAGGGAGGGGATCTGGCTGTCCATAGCTGTGTGGCCCTAAGGATCAGTGTATCTTTGCATAGTAATGCTGTGGAATTTCACACGTGTGGAACCACATGTTCTTTTTAGGTGATCTTATCTGGACACTGAAGAATAGGGACCTAGCTTTGGTTTTGAAGTAATAGCATTAAATTGGATCTCTTTGAATATAGCTCATATCTGGCCAAAATTTGGTGACTGTTTCATAAAGTCAGTGTGAATTTGTGTGTGTATATGTGCACTACAGTTTGTTGTTCCACAGCAGAACTGCTGCCCAGATGGATTTGAGTTATGTACCAAGACAAAGGTAAATAAGTGCATATACACTTAATCAGATCCAAATGACTCTGTTAAAATATGAGTTGCCTCTTTTTAGAATACTATTAATTGCTGCTTCTCTTCTAACTTAGTTAAGAAAACCATTACATTATACAGAGAGAAACTGTGTTACTCCCACAGTTGATTTCTGGCTAAATTTCTTTGCTTGGTTTGTACTCTAAACAGCTAAATAGTTAGTCCTCAAAAACAATCCTTCCTCTTGGAGGCAAATGCTTTCCTTTCAACACTGTTTTGTTCATTAACAGGGCAAGGGTGGGATTCTCAGCCTCGGGCTGATCTGCAGCTCTAGACTGAAACTAAATACAATGCCCTAGGACCAAGTACCATCATCTGCAGAAGCTAGGCAAGAGGAAATGTTTCTTGTGTTAGCTCAGCTTGTGGCTCACTGGGAGAATTTGTTTTCACACCAAACAGTTGACTGACTTCTCTGTTGGGGGGAAAGGAGAATCAAGGATTTATCTCTGAGAGTAAAGATTTTGCCTTAGCAAGAGTCCTTTCCGGGCACAAGCTGTTATTTTTCACTGGGTGTGCATATACAGTTGCCTCCCTGAAACACAAGCATAAATGTTTTGCTGGTGGTGCACTTCTGTGTACAACATCAGGGTTCAGGAGAGCTGCTTGTATGTGCTGCTTGCGGTCTTTAAATCATTCCACAAGTAGAGCGGTGCTTGCCTAGCTCTTATTTCCAGAAGATCAAATTTGATGGTTTTGGTGACAGTGTTTGGGTAACTTATGAATCCTAGCCTGTTTACAGAGTGTTGCTCAGCATGTACTTTTGTTTCAGGTTGACTTCCAAGTTCAAAGAATAACATTTAAAATGGTGGTTTGAAAACACCATGCACCCACTTGATGTTTATTCTTTCGAACCTATTTCCCCTGTGTAGTTCAGTGCTTTCTTGCCAGGAACACCCTCTATTTGGTTCAGGTTTTGACCTCCCATTGTGAAGGAAACTGAAAGTCTTCATGGAATCTTGGAGCTCAGCCTGGCACAAGCCTAAACATGGGGCCTGTCTCTGTGTGAGGTAACAAGGCTGTCACTTTGGGCTTGTAAATCACCATCCATCAGGAGCAGAAGGTGAACGCTCTTCTTGTTGTCTTAGCAAATATTTTGAATGAGTTTTCACACATCCCTCTTGAGTGATGAGAGCACACGTTAGAGATTCTTGGTTTGCTTCTGTGTATATGGGGATTTTGGATGCCTGCAGGTTTGCTAAGCTTTGATTTTTCTAAATGATGTTCCATCTATGCCAGATAGAAAGCAGTAATTTATCTATCATCAATTGGAGTACCAATAATTCCTGGTTATTTGTGTTACAGACAAAGCCTTTGGGGATGGAAATGTATCTTCTTCAGGTGAACAAGATACTTTGTAATAACTGGCTCCATATGAAAAAAAGCAATAGGATGACTGGAAATTGTATCACAATATTTTTATTACAATGCATAATGCCTTCCTGAAACTCCAGCAGTGGCTTTCACTGGTTTTGTTAAAAAGCATTGCTGTTACAACTTATCTGTTGGGTTAGAAGAGAAAGCTGTAGTCCGTAAAGATTTCCAATTTTTAAGACTATATCAGAATTATTGCTGTCTTGTTAGAATGTAGATCACTGAGGATTTGCTGGGTCTAATAATGGCAAATAATTTCCGGTAGCTACTTTCTACTTTTTGATAATAAATTTAGACTATCTTGTTGAACAACAACATAACCACTTCCTAACTGTAGATGGTACCTTTAAAGAAGAAAATAATCTTGCACAGCCTTTTAAAAGCTACTCTAACTTGAACATGATTCTTGAGGTCTGGAATACTGAGCCACAGCTCAATGCCAAAGTCCTGGCATTTGACACAATGAGTTATAAGAAAAAGATCCTTAGTTAAGGGTGAACAGGAGATGCATATATGGAAGGTGGCAAATGTCTACTGCCATTCTACTTCTTGCTGGTGTGAGTGAAAGTGCCTGTGAACGGTAAAGCATTGAATACATGTTGAATATAGGTTCTGCAGTCACATCCAGTTTCTGTTTTTTTACCCTTTTAGGTGCGTGCTATTTTTTTGCTAGTTGGTATGTATTAGATTTCTTCTATTTCTCTTCTAAAGTCTGCTTAAGACCACAAACTACTTCTGGAAGAAGACTGAGTCAGTTGTTAACATTAATTGCCTGCTGTTTGATATCCTTAAGCTTATTGCCTAATGGCATGTATGTGGGTTTTAGAAGATGAAGGATTGTGAGGGGAATAAAATGGAGACCTCCATGGTAATAAGATTTAGCTTAGCATTCTGGCTGAAGAGAGAAGTGCTCATGTTAAAACATTAAAACATGTTAAATCTCTGTCTTGTTCTATTATGTGTACCAGTTTCTTTCCTTGCAATGATAGCACCTGAAACAAGCATTTTCTGAATAAATCTATGTAATGCCAATAGTAGAATAAAGCAGACCCCAGTGTGATGCTGTTTCTTTGGCCACACAGGTGGTTAAGCACCACCTGTAAGTTGTCTGTGCTCCACTGAGTTCAGTGGTGGGGATTGACTGTGAGGTGCTCTTCATCACCACCTGTGGGGTGGCATCATTAGGGCTTCTAGAATGTTTTTCAGTCTAACCATACAGCTTGTTTAGGATTTTGGAGAACTGGCCCTTCTTGAGGCCAAATTCTTCTAAGGTGACAAGATACTCATGCGCAGCTACAATCAAGACATCTGTAATGGAAATAGCACTCCCTTGCAAATTTATCTGGGAAAAGCACTGAAGTAAAAAGCAAAGTATCACTTTAGTAAATCTGTGCCAGGTGATTTCACTAGGCTTTTACCAGCAGTGGATTTTGTTAGGGTTTTGCTGTAGTGCTCTCAGACAGAATAACAAATTAGGAAACCATTGCAAGTATGCAGGTGTTTTCATTACCTCATCTGGGGAGTTTTGATTGTCTTGGGGGAAGTAAATGTGTTGATTGCCCCAAGCAGTGCATATTTGCATGTTAAAATACAAGCTTGTTTGTTACTGGGCAAATGGTTCTCCATATTAGGAGAAGGAACCTGGTGGGACAGGCAGCCCTCCAGGGAACCGTGATAGGACAAATGTGGAAACAGACAGGTTTTTGGACCTATGGGTTCCTGCCTGGGCTGTGCAGGCTATTGGTCAGAGAGCTGGGCAGCCTGAACTTTGAACCAATCACAAGTGCTTGCCAAGGAACATTAAGGAGGTTATTTAAGGAGCAGTTCTGAACAATAAAGGGCTTTTTTTCACATGAAGGAGGGAGTGCTTGTGTCTGTCTCAGACCTGGCACTGATCATGTAACATTTGCAGAGCAGTTATCAGCCCCCTGCAGTTAAAGCAGAACAGGTTGCTGAGATGCTTGGTTATTGTCACATGGTCTGTACCACCTACACCTGGTGCTTTGAGATGGGAAGTGTGGTGTTTCAGAACAGAATAAGAATAGTCTAATTCTGGTATGAACTCTGTCTCTCACCTTTTTCTGTATAAGAGGAAGTGATATTTGGAAAAGTTAGAGCAAGTATCTTTGTCTCCAGTGCATTCTGTCAAGCTCATGCAGGCAGGATAACTTGTTCTGCTTTCCTGGGAGCAGAGCTGAAGGCTGGTACCATGATAGACAATAAATTGTCCTAGGCAATGGCTTGCTGATGCCCCTTCTCATGATTTGGGCACAGCCTTGCCAAGATGGACCTCCTTCCATATGAAGAAGTAGGTGTGTATTTAATCCATGGGGAAATAAATTGTTAGCTCCTCTTGCTTTGAGATTCAAGCCATAACCAATCCATAAAGTCAAAGAATGAATTAGCTTTGAAGAACCTCTAGTGAATACAACACTTAAAGGCACACTCAGCTGAAGAAACTCACACTTAACCCAAGTCTTCATTCTGAACATAATAATCTAGGAGCTGCAGATGGTTCTGATATGCAATTATAAATGAGCAGGTGGACACATGTTTGAAAATGAAGTTTGGGTTAATCTGAACTTAAGATTTTATAGAGATCAGTGAAATGGAATCACATTTTACATCTTGCTTTGGTTTCTACAAATAAGTTGAATATTTAGTGTAGCCAAGCAGCTGAAGCACCAGCCATTACATATAACTTCTTCTAACTTGTTGTTAATTTAAGTAAGCACAATTCTTTCAATTGCTTTCCTGTTCTGCTAGTAGTTAGCAGTGAAAAGGATCACATGTGATAGATGTTAAATAGTTCAGTGTCAAGAATCAGAAGTATTAGAAACCTAGACTTGGGCTGTCTGATGAATTTCGTGATGCTCTTCTACAGGAGTTAATGCACTCTTCTGCCAAGTGTAGTTTGGGCACGTTTTAGGTTTAAAGTTCACAGGAGCAACACTTTAGCAGTTCTCCGAGAGCTCCTGCTTTTGTAAAAACACAGCAATCCTTTAGGGATATGTGGGAAGAGTCTATGTTTAAGATAGCACTTAACACTGGAGTAGCCCCCCTTTGGGTTTTCAATGCATTTAGGGACCTACTCTTCCTGTAGGCTCAATAGCTTTGAAACCTAGTCTAGAGTGTCTTGAACTCTACCCTAGGTAGGAAAGCAAAAGGTGGCACTGAAATGTTCATTTTCTGTATATTTCTAAACTTAACAAAATAAACTTCAGCCTAGATAGATAATTTGTTCTGTGGCTTGCAGCAAAATGTAATAAAATGAGTAAACATAGGCTTTAATATCATCTCACACAATTGTATTACTGCCCAATTACTTTTTTGACCTCTTTGGAAACATGTTTCTTTTAAAACACATTCAGTCTGCAGTTGTCCTCTCTGTGTCTTTTGTGTCAAGCAAATTGATAACACTAGTATTACATCATGCCCTGGCTCCAGTTTATAGGAGCACAGCAAAGTGAAAGGTGTCATGTATCTTGGACAAAGTTTATCTGCTCAGTTTTTCGGAGCTGAGAGGAATCAAGACAGCTATTTATTTTTCTGAAATTATTAAACAAATATGACAATTCTCTTCTGTCGGTGGTCAAGTTTTCAAAGTCAATAGGCTATTCTTGTGATAAATTAAGTCTACTGAGCTAATTCTGCCACCTCCTTCAGTAAGTAGCTATCCAATCAATAGTGCTAACAGACATCACTGTCTTTAAACAAGTATTATGAGATACTCTCTGGCTTCAGTTTAGGAAGTAATTCCATCATTTTCCTGGTTGTTTTCAGTCATGTGGACCCATATTATGTGTGGCTGCACAAGGGGCCACAAAGCAGAATTGCAGGATATTTATATGGATTAAATGATGTCTTACTGTATCATCCCAGGGTTAAAGTCTCAAACAATCTGAAAGGTCTGCAGGATCAGATTTAAGTGGTGAACACTGGATGATGGAAGCAGAAGGGAAAAGTACATCTTGGCACTCACTTGATCAGACCTGGAAAAACCCAACCCATAACTGTATTAAGAGGTAGAAACTACATATTGAAGTCTTGAAAAGAGAAATTTACCCATTCAATCTTAGAGCAGTTGTATCACACAGGCGGTGTTTTAAAAGAAAACTTCTTTCCAAATGCCAAGTCTGATAACATTTTAGGCATTTCTAAAAATAATGAAGGGAGAGCTCTGTTAAGAAAGAAGTATATATTTTGTGCAATACATCATTGGATTATTGTCATGGTGTGACTTGAGTTTGCCAGTTTTAATCCATTTAGTTTCCTTCAGAGACAGGATTCAGGAGCAGAGGCAAAGCAGGCTTAAAACTTAAAAGGGTATAAGAAGAAATTTATTAATAATACAAAAATAATTCAGAATAAGACTTCTAGATTATTCCCTCCTTCCCCTTTCCTTCATTCCACATTTCTTAACAGCATCATCCAGAAAACACTTCAGTCAGTTATCTACTTCAATAATTATTTCAGTTCACTCTAGAGAGAAAAGTCTCTCTTTTGGCTTAGGCTTAGGGGATGTTTCCACTCTCACAATTTGCATCTGCCTGGACCTACAGAACAATGAATTTCCCTCTCATTCCCACAGTCCTTCCAGAGCCATGTTATGGGTTATGATGCACACATGGGGTACTACTTTTAAAGGCAGGCTACTGAAAAAAAAAAATTCTCTTCATCTCCTTCTCTATTAAATGTCTCTATTCATATTCCAGTCCCAAAACAGAGAGCTCCATTTCCCCGAGGCAAAAAGTCTTCTTCTCAAGCAACCAAACCTCTCCAAGTATATTTCACAATTTAAAGGAATTTTAGTGTAGTCACAATCCCCTTAAAGCTCCACAAAAAAGGTTTTCAGCTACTTATCAGTTGCATCTTTTCAATCTCTTCCCATCAGGAACTTTATCTTCATTCTGCTGACTTCTGTAGACTCCATGCTGTATTTCTTCTCCTTCAGGGGAGCTCAGGAGATCGAGAATCTTATCCAGGCATTGAAAGAGTTAAAATTGCATCCAGAATGTGAAGAAGCCCTGTGGTCAGCTGGAGGCCTCTTCTCTCAGAATGGGGTGGGGGGGAAAGGAAGAACCTTTGGTGGCTCCCTGATCCCCCTGCTCGGCCATGCCATGTGCAGAGGGGAGCAGAGCTGAGCACAAAACTGCGCATGGCTGGGGCCACGTGGAGCTGGAGGCGACCAGGGCCGAGCCTGGAGCTGGGGAGCCGAGCCACGGCCTGGCCGGGGGCTCCTGCCAGGGCTGGGGTGCCGGGGCCATGCGGCCACCTTACCTCCAGAGAGGCCGGAAGCCAAAAGAGAATGACCCACTCCCCACCAATGAGATTTATGAAAACAAAACAACACTCTCATTGGCCACCTGGGATGTCAACCACCAAATCAGCCTCTGACTGGTCCCCACATCCAACAGGGGAAGCTCCCAGAGAGGGGACAACCCCTCCATTCCCTCTGGCAGCTCCACCCCTCCCCCCTTCCACGTGCAACCAGCACAATTATATAATGCATTTTATGGTATGTGTAATATTCCTTTTCTGCTTTTAGTAAAGAGCTTGAGTCTTTGACGTCCTCCATTAAGTCTCATTACTGTCTCTGAAGCTGTCCAGCTAAGAACCAATCACCATAACCAGAAAGTCTTTTCAATGTTGATAGCCAGAGGTGCCCGTCTACTGGACATCCAAACTCTCTGGCAGGTTTCAGATTCACAGTTTTATGTGTGTCTCAATTCAGTCCAGTCTTTTATGTTCCTTCAAAATACAGTCCTATCAGACACCTCCTAATGGAAAGAGCCCACCCTGGAGGTGGCAAGACCACTGTTAATGAATGCCTGCCTCTTCTCAGTAGCCTCAGATATATTAGAGATAAAGAATGTAGGCTTAATAGGGAGCACTGGTGTCTTACTGGACAAATACTTTCTAGTTAATTTAACTGCTTAAATAAAATGTTTCAGGACCCTCTAGTTAATAGAGATACTATTACCTTTGCAGTTAGTATTTTTCTTTTAATAATCTCTCATTTACAGATAGAAGGTATAAACTGGAATATAAGCATTCTGTGAGTTTTCCCCCCTAGACATAAAAAGAGAGGCTAAAAAGGGGGAATAGAGATGAACATGGACTTATAGATTAATGTTGTTTGTAACTGAGATTTTTGAGGGCAGCTGTAAGGCATTGAGGACTGGGAATATATCTTCCAGCTTTAGCACTTTTGCCTCAATGAATAATAGAAAGGGCAAGATTTGGTGTGTGTAGATAGTTCAGGTTTCTTAAGACAGCATGTCTCAAAACTTGTTTGCTCTTTCCCAGCTGTGAGAATTGATCTCCTACATTACAGTGAAGAAAGGAAAAAATAATAAAAAGAAAGCAGCAGGGGTGATTGCAGTGAAAGAGAAATATTAAATATAGTTTAGAGCTGGGGGCAACCTTTGTTTTGCAGATTATTTTCTGGCATTCAGCCTGATCCAGGAAACCACTTCTATCAAGAGAATGAAAGATTAAAGTCAGAATTTAATTGCTTAAGAATAAAGATTTACTACTCATGAGTTTCACTGGCATCCAAAATAAGGTCTGTTCTGTAGTGTACACTATATCTCAACCACAGAGAAAACTGTTACAGAGAAATAGAAATCCTTGCAGCTCCGAGAACAGGCTTCTAGTTCCACCACAAGAAAGTGATTTCTCAATACCACTGGAATGTGGTTTCTAGTACAGAATTTCTGCTTACAATATTCTTCTGTCATCTGGTGAATTTAAAGAATGAAATTATAAAGGAGGAAATATTTTGTTATTATAGATCAAATAAATTAAGGCCCTGTTAGATGAATAGCTTGTTGAGTTATCCATAAGACACTATTTTTATTCATGTCTCATTCATATAAAGTAGTATAAATGTTGCTCTTCTGGCTATTAGCATGTGATGCAACACATACTATGTCTTTGGGCTGTCTAGGCCAGTGCCAAGAAGATAGCTCTAGTAGTGCAAAATGGGGCACCCAAGAGGCTAATTCAGTATTTTCTGATCTGTGCTCTTATTGCAGTGATTATTATGAGAAAGAAAAATAATAGTGTGGTTTCAGCCTTTTGAAAAAAAAAAAAGTCCTGCAAAAAAATCTCCACCACCCAAAATCCCCAAACTCATGCATGTGTTAGCACTTTGTATTCATAGTTACCTTGCTGTGGATTACCTGCCTGGTGGGATAAGGGCTTTCCTTCCTAAAAGGACTGTAAGAGAGGCAACGGAATAAAAATCCTTTTCTGTGTTTTACTCTTTTTTTTTGTTGTTGTTTGGTTTTTTGGTTTGATTTTTTAAACTTGGAATGGTTTTTTTTTTTGTTTTTTTGGTTTTTGTTTTGTTTTGGTTTGGTTTTTTTTTTTTTTTTGTTTTGGATTACCAGAGCCTACAGAGTCTCTAGCAGGAGCTGTGATCCCTCAAGGAGTAGAGGGCTCATATGAAAGGAGGGAAGGAAAACTGGGATAGAGCAGTAATTTGAGTATCTTGGGTGTTCAGTACCTATAAGATCAATTTAACACTGAAAAGGGAGGTTCTGGACTCCCAGTCCAAAAGCATACACACTCAGCCATACAATGTCTGTCTTCCTCCATGCACTGGGAGGGAAGACAGGGACTGGACTCTGGAGGGGAGTGCTCCAGCATGCTTCCATCAGGAAGGATTGTGCTGGAGTGGAGCCTCTTGAAAGATGAAAGAAAAAGGGGATACTGTGCTCTGCTCCTGTAGCCATGGTTCAATCATGGCAGAAATGGATCCAAAGCAGCACTGAGGTGAACCTACAGCTTCAGTCAGTGGAAAACATTCTTCTAAAGAAGTTTCTGTGTTTTGGAATGTAGTTTACTTCTCTTGTGCTTGTCACAGTAAGATCACCAACACCCTTTTGGTAACAACCTTTACTAGGAATGGGCACCTTGGGGAAAAACCTGAACTTGGGGCCAAGCCAAGGCATTTGGTTTACTTCCATGTGTTTAAACACCAGTACTACCTCTAAAGCTATCTGCAGACACGTATCATACAAAAATGTGCCAAATTATATACATTGGAAAGTGGTTGCCAAGAAATAATGAGATTAATTATTTTCACTGGCTTTTTATTTTTTTTGGCTTGTCCACATCTTTGAGCCCAGAAATAAGTCAAACCCGGACAATGTGTTGGAATATAAATTTCAGATCAACCACCTTGTCTGCATCCCTCTGGCAACACATTTGCCCCAATGGCTGATAGATATTGTGGTTCCTCTGTGGACTGCACCAGTTGGGAACTACAGCCGAACTTACCTCACCAGAAATAACTTGGGAACAGGATTTTCCTGGATGGGAGGATAGAAGACTGCAATCCAATTTAAAAGTCAAGCACAGAGGAAAAATTATTGTCAAATACTTCTACCTTCTGAATCTTCTCTTTCAGAATTCTTTAGCATGAGTGGTTTCTCCCCACTTTTCCCAGCTCAGCCAGACAAGCCTATCTGCTTTGAAATTAACAGGCTGGTGTCTGGTGCCTGAAAAACACTACCCATCTCACTGGCTTAGTGTTTTAGAAAGGTTTAAATTTGGAAAAAGCATAAACATTTGAGTTGCATTCCTTAAGTATCCTCACATATCCTAAGCTGAGAAGAGCAGAATGGTACGTTGGACAAGCTCGCTTCTCAAGGTTTAAAAACTTCTGGTTAGTGCTCTGTGAGATATAACTTGACATTTTGTGGTACTTCTCACTTCTGGACTGTATTTTCCTTACTTCCTTTGAAGATTGTTTTCTGGTTTTCAATGTTATTGTGATTTAATGAGAAAACTGGTCTTGTTTTTGAATGTACTTACTGCTTTGGTTTTATTCCTACAAGTAAGTACCAGGCATTTAAGATGAAGGATCAAGAATTGCTGAGATGTTTTCCTGCAGCCTGTTAACTCATTCATTGAGAATTCAGTGGTATCTGAAGCAGCTTTTTTCTTTCTAAAGCTGGAATAAGAACCAGTATATTTACAAGGCTTTATCCCCTGTGCCTTTTAAATAGCTTTGCTTTTTCTATGGCAAAGTTGTAGCAGGGTCCCTTGCTCTGTATGGCACATGCATGAAGATGCTGTTTTCAACAGGATTCACAGTAAAATGTCAAGAGCTTGTGAGGCTCATGATACTTTAAACAACAGACAGGAGTGTTCCAAAATGCCTCTACATCCAAGGCAGATAGAAAACTCTCTGGAATATCCGAAGGGTGATTTTAGCCTAGAACAAGAGTCAGAGTCTGGTTTACTTATTGGACCACATAAATCCTTGCTGTTTTGTAGCCTGCCTGTGCTGGAACACGTGACTTGGTGGCACATGCAAGAATAGTGTTTTCCCAATCCCTTCTCCTTGCCCCAAACTATTTGTACCCCAGAACTTAGGTAAGCATAACCTTGATCTCTGTTGTTTGAAGCAAAATTGTTCCTGTGTGAGTTCTTGGTTCTTGGAAGCAGCTCGTGTCCTCCAGCAACATCCCACTGGATTTGTAAACACTGTGTAGTCAGTATTTTGAGCATGAAATAATAGACCTTTCCTGGCATAGAGTGGGTTGTGGGTCAGGACAAAGGTTGAGCCAAGTCTATGGATGTTTACTCCTGTAATGTGAATGCTGTTACTGATGACAGAGGTGCAAGGATAGACAGCCAAGATCAATGACAGGCTAAGGATGAAGCTCCTCTGTTGTATGCTGCTCTGCTATAGGATTCTTTTAAATCACCTCTATCTGTCAAACAAAAGATGAGATAAGTGTATAGAGCTGCTCTGGAAACACTTCATCTATGTTTCCAGTACTTGCTCAGCATAATCTTTTTACAATGAAAAAATACTTTCCAGTTAGTCAGCTAAAAGATCCTTATTTGTTTATTCTGTTTAACTGAACCATGGAAATCTAGGGGGAAAGTTCAGTGCTATGTTTGGGAAACAGTATGTGTGGTACTTGGTCTATCTGTCCTGCCACTGGTGTCAAAAATAAGATTTAAATTGACCCCAAAATGTATAATGAAGTGGCCTGCTGGAAAAAATCTCATAATTTAAGAATTAGAATAGTATGTGGCTGATAGCTTCAATTTAGCCCTCATGCACTGAACCAGTTTGACATTGGCGGAATTCCCCCTCCCCCAACATATCTTTAACAGTCATCATCCAATTTACTACTGACAAGAGAGTTACTATCTGCTTGTTAGCACCAGTGAGATACAAAGCCTGACAGAAAGACCCTGAGAAGTGGTTGCTATGCTGCAGGTGCAGCCCTGTGGAACAAAAAAAAGTTGTTGAGGCACAAGGGGAGAAATACACACATGCCTTTTGAATCCTTTCACATGTCCATGAGGACTGAACCAGCAATTCAGCCTGTGTCTTCCAAAGAAGAAAGTTTCTTCTCCTCGACAAGGAGCTTTGAGATCCTATTTTCTATTACTCTAGGAAGTTGAGTCCTTGGGTATCGTTTCTGTGTAGAAGCAGAGACATCTCATGGCAGCCCTTGCCTTCTGTGGTCCTGAATCAGCAGGATATGAAAACCTCTCTGCTCTGCTCTTGAAACCTCTCTGGGATGTCAGAAAGCCGTCGGCCACTCCACCCTTTGGGCTGGACAATTTGCTATGTTGGAAGTCCTATGGATTCTCTAGATTGAAAAACTGCTCTTCAAGACCTCTGTTCCCACTAGGGGATGGGGTGGCATGCTTGTGGGGTGCCTGCTCTGAGACAGGGACTGCTATGGATCCCCTGTGGCTTTGAGGGGTTGCATGTGAGCAGCTGGGGTATTGCAGGATTTCCTGAGGTGTTTAGGAACTCCAGGAGTTATGGTAGGGTACTGCATTATGAGGAAATAGAATTAAAATATTTCTCATGTGAAAAGCAGTCTCTTCCTTTGGCATAGTATATCAAAGTAATTATTTTCACCTGGGAGGAAGAAAACACCCTCAGCATGTAAGTGTTTGCAAAGAACAGAAATGTTGAGTGATCTGTAGCATCTCTTGTTTTAGGACAATGATGCCACAAAGGCATCAGCCTGCTTTGTGCTTGCACTTTCCTTTGGAAACAATATTGCTTTCTTAAAATTTCTCAGACTAAAGTTTTCAAGGCTTTCTCAGGGACTGCAGACCTCCCTGTAGGTGGGTTCTTATCAAAGATGTTCCTTGAGGCTGAAGGATACAAAGAGGGCCATCATATTTCCTGGTCATCTTGAAAAGGTCTTGCAGCCTCATCAACAATCCCCTCTGAAAATGTTTGGAACAGTAATGACGGATGTTGTGAAATATGCCTGTGGTGACTGTCCAACTGTTGTTAGCACCTGGAAGGTTCATAGATAGGAGCTACTAGAGAAAGGGTTTGAAGAATTTGAGGCATGATGAAAAGATATCCTAAGAGCAGATATAATTGACGGGCTTGACTTCAAAGACCCACGTATTTTCACTTATACCTATGTGGTGTACCTGTGTAAAATACATAAAAATTTCTTTTGTAAACATTGAATTGATTAAACAATAGTCAAGGCAAGAAGAAAATGAGCTTGGTACATGAACTAGAGCAATGTAAAGGAAACTTCTTTTAGGTCCATTATTTATGATTTCTAACCACAGAATCATGAGATTGAATATAATGGATACCTTATTCATGAGTAGTGCGCATCTGGTACCTGTGATGAGGCTTCAGTGTAACCCATTGGGTGCATTTATTTGCAACTTATGGTTCTTTTAGTGAGGGTCAAGGGTCATAGGATAGAAAAAACAAGTATTCTCCCCACTCTTTAGGTATGTGTTACCTGGTATTCAATGACAAACTCAAAATGGATGTTTTCCAAACTTCCAGCACTGATGGGTGGCAGCAGAGATGTTCTTACAAATCTGAGCGCAATAGTGGAAACTGGAGCAGCCTCTGCTATGCAGAGAAGCATTTTTTGTTCACAAAAAGCATTGCTGACTCAGAGTGAACTAGAAAAAGCTGTCCTCTGGACTGTGATGTGATAAACACGTGCAGTCCAAGGCTCTCTGGTAGTCTCTAGCTGATGTTGCCCACAAAAGCCCCATTGAGTTCTAGTGAAGCACTCAAGAGACAGATGGATCGTGAGGGATCCTTCCTGTGCAAAACTCTGGATGCCAGTGTCTTGCAGATGCTATGTACAGGGCCGTAAATAGAAAAGCAAGGAGATCATGATATAAATATCGCTGGAGGGGAAAGTCTTACCTATAAAGAAATAAAAAAATGTGCAGTCAGCTTTGCACTAGACAGCTCTTGCAGCACAGGAGAGCTGTGAAATGAACACCTGGCTGGAAGAAAACTTCTTGGATATGATGGCCATTGACCAATCTCCAGGTTTGAAATGAAGACTCTAAATCAGAAAACTTTCTCACTGGTACTGGTGGCTGTGCAGGGTCTCAGAAGCTGCATCACCCTGTTTGTGCAGGCATTGCTTATTGCAGTGTAGGTGGTCTGAGACTCTCAATGTTCCTCTAATTTCAGTTGCCTTCCTCCTGACAAGCAATTTATGGATTTATGCTGGGTGAAAAGTCCAAGAAATGCTGCTAAACCAGCATGGGAAGCTTTCCTCAAGGCATGATCTTCAGAGCAGCACAACAGAGGCTGGGTGGTGAAAAGACTGGGCTGCAGCTTGGGAAGCAGCTGTCCCTTTTTCTCAGCTCATGCCCAGCATGTGCTGGGTCCTTCCTCATCCTGTCTCATCTCTGTGGCAATATGTGATAGACCTGATCTCTTATGGAATATCATTTAGAAGGAAGTATTTTTACCTATGCTGATTGCAGAATAGGTTTATACAAGGTTGACCATACTTTTGTTTTGGATAATCACTGTGGGTTTTTCCTTATGAAGTAAATAAATTACCAACTTTGATACAGCAGCAGTATTTTGTGTTTTAGAGATGGTACCTGAAATAAAGAAGAAACAAAGTGCAAACCAGCAGCTCTAATCCACTGATCAAAGACAATCAAATTTATATAGAGGGAACAGCTAAGAGAATTCTTCCATTCCTCCTGAATCTTATGGAAATTTTGCTGGATTCAGTCAGACCAAATGGTCAAAATTGTTTTTATAGTGAATGCTTTCTATCTGTAGTATGTAATTTAAACTTTGCCTAAAATGTTGTCATGCCTCTTTCATTTCTTGTTTTAAAAGAAATATTTTGAAATGTATAGATAGCCTTTCTATGACTTACTGTCTGTCTATAAGATACCTTGTGCAATTTATAATTTAAATTTTCATTGTCACCTTGACTACTAACGTGTCGTTAAAATGCACAGTTTCCAACCATTTTATACAAAAATAAAACAAAAAAAGAAACCTTGGTGATTAATTCACAAACAGGATAAGAGAAATCTGTGTTATTTCCATGCATTGGTCAGCTAAAATACTCCTGGGTAATCCTACCCCTTTATCACACTGATCCTCCAAGTCTGGAAGGAAAATGCAAAAGTGTTTTTCAAATGGGAAAGCACCCTCAGCCCCTCTCTGTTAACAACTTGCTTATCAGCCTCATGCTGTTTTGGGGCATTATTTGACTTAACACTGAGTTCCCATTAGAATATGCAGAACATAAAATTCAATTTTCTATCTCTAGGGCCTTTGCTGACAACTATTCCCCTAACACAAAACAAATGGTTTGGTTTGTGTGTGTGAGCAAGATGCTTCCTACCACTGCACCTTCTCTCAGAGAATTGCTCTGTTGATCTTTGTTTTGGATTTTTGAATATGGGGAATCAAACCACCAAGGCAACACATTGTCTTGGAGAAGTCTTGGGCTGAACCTTGGAAACACATGCTCTTCTGCTAGAGATGTTAGCAGTGTAAATTCTATTATTGATTGCTTTGTTAGTTGCATGTAGTCACTATTCTTGCTAAAAAAATTCATAAGATTCAAAATCATGGCTATTTTTTTCCAGCAAAAAATATTGTGATGGTTTTACCTTAGGACACAAAACTCTTCTGTGTCTTCACCTGGCAAAATCCTGCACTGCAGCCCAGTGCTTTGTGCATCAAGCCCTGTCTCTGTTTCACAGGAGCGGGGAAGCAGCTGAGAGGAGTGAGTGCCAGGACAGAGTCTCCTTCAAGCAAAATTCAGCCTGGGATCCCTGAGGACCATAAGGAAAGAGAAGCAAGATCTGGTGCACTGGAAGGGGGCTTGCAGAATGTTAGTTATCAGTCAACAGCTGTAAGCCCAGACTGTTTGCAGCTGATAACAGATCTGCTCATTCAGCCTGACAACTCATGCATGGAAAATCGAAGAAGACTGAAATCTGTTCAGAGCAGAGGGAGGGGAATTACCTACCCAGTCTTCAGTAAATGCCAGACTACTACAAAACTGTTGTCAAGACACCATGTATAGCAGGGGGAAGATTCACTTTAAAAGCACTACTGCTTTTAAAGATGCCTCAACTGGCCTCTTCATTATTTATTTATATTTTATTGATCTGGGACATAGGCAGTCCACTCACCTCTTCTAGCAGGAAATCAGGAATATCTGTATTTGGGGATTTATGGTTTGAATTCTTGGTCAGTAGCAGCTAATAAAAATATTGATGTTTCTCAGAGTATAGTTATTTACAAGCCCATGTTGCCTTCAAAAAAACTAGGGATGGATGACATTCCAACCTACTTTTAACTGGCAAACAACATTTCCAATTTCTTAATCTATTAGACTCTAAGGAGCTCCCTTATCTATAAGGCTGCATGCAGCAATACAACTGAGCACAGAATAGTGGTTATAGAGTTTTTAAAAACCCATGTTTCTGCATTCATGTCTAAATTATTATAAAACATTTTCTTCTTTCTTGCAGTCTTTAGACTGCTACGTGCTTCCATGATTGGAGGTACAGAGTGGATACAACCACTTGCGTAGAGCAAGGATCCCCTCTTCTCTCTGTTTTTTTAATAGTAATGAAACCTAGGTACATCCCAGAAGTCAGAGCTGCTGCATCCTCTGAAAAATTCTAGCTCTGGATGATGAAGGGAACCAGGAGCCTGAAGAAATAGTGGCATGTTGTAATGAGGTAAAGGGAATGAGTCAGCATACCTCTGTCCATCTCTTCTGGTTGGTCCCTGGTTCCCTGTCCTTCTTCCTGTCCTATGACCTTCCCCTGTGACCTTGTAGCCCACCTAGAGTTCCAGTATTCTGAACCTAGACCCCCCTGTGTCCTTACCCCATTGGCTGCTGGCCAAAGCCACTCCCATTCCCCTCTCCTGAATTCCCCTTTCCTGGAGAGAAATCTCCCTCTTTCCAGCCACACCATTGCCATGGAATAAACCTGAGACCTGAAAGAGCCTCTTTTGTATCCGTTCTAATCCATGCAGATACTTTGTCTGATCTTAAGTAATTAGGAAAAAGACACAAAGTATTTTTGCAGGTGGCGCCTTTATGAGGGGCTTGCTTTTAAGACCCTACCTTGCCTAGAGGCCCAGTTGTTTGGACTTTAAAAGGCTGTTTGGGCTGTTCAACTACCTCTGTGGCTGTGGAGCTGCTTTTACCAGCCCTGAGCACAAGAGGACAGGACAGAGAACTCCTCTGGGAAATTAGGGGAGCCGTTTCTGGGTTAGAACTTTTGCTGAGTTACTGCGGAACCGCACTTCATCTGAGAGAGGTACATGAACCCCAATTTAGCCCTGAGGTGGGGGGGGGGGGGGGGTAAACGGGGTAGCTCCAGGCCCGTGGGGGGAGGTGTACCCCGCGGGGTGGTAGCAGCGGCGGCAGTTGCGGTGCAGAGCAGGGAGCACGTGGGCAGTGTTGCGCAACCCGCCTGGCATTACACGTGCTCAGCCAAGCTCTGCCTGGCGTGTGCTACATTATTGCTGTAAGCATAGACGCGGGGAATTCCCTGAGGAGGATTTCCCCAGGACCGGCTGTGTGGCCATAAGGGCAGTCAAGTGTTGTAGCAAAGCCCAGCACCCCCACACAGAAACACCACCTGGGTTTGCGACTAACTGCTATTGTGTAACTTTTCTGCGAAAGTAAGGGACTTGTGCATTTTATTTTTATAACATCGGAATGGGGGGAATTTCTCTGCACAACAAAAGAGTATTATTTCTCAGCTTAAAGAAATGTTAGATGCACAGGATGTTGTCATTTCTAAGAAACAGATTGGAAATTATGTTAGCTGGTTGTCTCGAGAAGTTATGGAATTTGAAAAGCATAATATCAATTCGGTTTTATTTTGGGACAGTGTTGGAAATTTATTAACTTCTAAAATACAGAAAGGTGATACCACTGCTGCTTTATTTTTGCCTATATTTTTAAATATTCACAAACAATTATCACAATTAGAAAACAAAGATCAACCACAGGAAAATTCTTTAAAGCCCTCTTTACCTAATTCGGAACCTTCTCTCCCTAAATTAAAAGAGAAATTAGAAATACCTCAAGAAACTACTAATTCTAAGGATCCCCCGAAATATACAGACTTAGAAACTTCTGAGAAACTTCTGAACAGCCTGCTATAAACTTGCCACTGTATCTATCTCTGTCAGCCTTGCCTTCTGAGCATACTAATTTAGAAAATCACTCTTCTCTAGTGCAGGCAGAGAAACCTGTAGTACCTTCTAAGAGTATGCCTTTTTCTCCAAATAATCCGTTCCTGCATCCAACACCTATTCCTGCTCAGTATTTTTCTGGCTGTTTTAACCCATTTTTTCAACCTTGTAACCCTACCGTCTCCTAATCCTTCTATTCACACCGGGAGGGAGGAGCCACACCCCGAAGGAGCAGGAGCAGGGGGAGGGGGAGGGAAAGCATGTGTCTCAGTTACACAGCCACAGACTGCAGAGGCGCAGAACCAATTAACCCCTAACTTACTGGTTAACCCTGAACCTGACCGTATTTTGGATTCAGCCCCGGTTCATTATGTAGGTAAAAATAATGGTAAAAGAAGCTACCAACCATTATCATACAATTTGCAAATTACAACGCGAGTTTGGAAGGCAAAGTGAAATATTTAAGGGCATTATGAGAGCAACTTTTGCATCAAATGAACTAGTTCCGCATGATTTAAAGGACTTTTTCAGGTGTTTGCTAACCCCAGCTGAATATGAATTATGGTCTAATATTTGGAAACGTTCCTTAAGCAGTCTTTTAATAGAGCTTCACCAAAATCCTGAACATTCCAAAGATTCTGATAATAATGAAATTACATTAAATCATTTATGTGGGGAGGGGGAAATATACTGCCCTGAAAAGCAAACTTGATTATTGTCTAAATTTACTTTGGATAAGGTTTGTGATGTAGCTGAAAAGGCCTTTATCAAATTGCCAACGGTTGAAGTAACTAGTAGTTATGTTAATATTAAACAATATTCTTCTGAGACTTTTTTAAGCTTTGTAGATCGCTTGAAGGCACAGGTGGAATGACAGGTGCATAATCCAGCCATGCAGGCAGAACTGATTAGAGAATTAGCAGAGAAAAACACCAATCAAGCTTGTTGGAGAATTATCCTGAGTCTGCCACTATACCCAGAACCAACCCTGGCACAGATGATCGAAGCCTGCACCCACAGACCGGAGATGTTCAGTACTCCAGAGAGGACCCTGAGTCTAGCACCACCTGAGCCTTCAGCACCTGAACCACCTCAGATAAAGAAGCCGCAGATGTCATCAGAGCAGCTGAAAAACATCACCTGTTTCCAGTGTCAGCAGTAAGGACATATTGCTAGAGACTGTCCTCAGGACAGGGAACAGAAGAAATTCAACAAACAAAAAAACTAGAATTGAGTCGCGGGCCTGCTATAAACACCATAATGTGCCAGGATATAAATTCTGCAGGCTATACTCTAGCAAAAGACTCTCCCTTAAAAATAAAGGAGGAGGAGGGGATAGACAATGTGGATATAACAGATAATGTAAATGTTAAATGTTCTCTTGACCAAGTCAGGCAGTCTTGTGGCCGTGTTAGGCTCCAGACTACCAAAAGTTTTCATTTCAGATCTGCTGAGTGGACTATCATCCTAGTGGACGTTTCGAGCTCCCTAATTGATATGATGGTTTGCCACACAGAGCGTGAGTATTTTGTTGTGGGAGACACAGCACACACACCTTTTGAACTTGAGATAGCTCCTATGATTATAAAGGGGAAAATATCTGGTGTTATCATATTAGCACGATGCTCTCAACCACCTTTCTATTTGCGTGAGGGGCAAGTTCTGGCCCAAGCCTTTCCTATTCCAGCAGATATCACAGCAGATGATAAGTCACCAGAGGTTTACTGGGCAGAGATGGTACATGAAGAAAAGCCTTCCCTAGCATGCAACCCGACACATGGATCAGACCATGTACATGTGCAGGGTGTTCTGGACACAGGCTCAGATGTAACCATTATACCTGAAAGGATGTGGCCTTCACACTGGGAATTGCAGCCTGTGGCTGGGCAAATTCAGGGTATAGGAGGAGTTAAATTGGCTAAAATAGCAAAAAGCATTGTACAAATTGAGGGACCGGACGGCAAATTGGTCAGTGTTCATCTGTTTATTATTGATTACAAGTGTCCCTTGTGGGGACGAGATGCCATGTCACAATGGGGAATTAAAATGATAATTCCAAAAACTCCTCAGGATTTTTAGAAGCGGCCACTGTGCAGTGCCGGGTCCAGAAGCTAACATGGCTAAATGGTACAACTATCTGGACAACACAGTGGCCATTAAGAAAAGAAAAGTTACAGGCACTGGAAAAACTTGTAGAGGAGCAATTAGCAAAAAATCACATAGAAGAAACAACAAGCCCCTGGAATCCTCCAATCTTTGTAATAAAAAAACCAGGGAAAGACAAATGGAGATTATTACATGACGTTAGAGAAATAAATAAAGTAATTCAAGACATGGGATCTCCCCAACCTGGGATGCCTTCTCCAACTGTGTTACCTAGAGATTGGCAATTGGCAGTATTAGACACCAAAGATTTTTTCCAAATCCCATTACACCCTGAAGATGCTCCCAGGTTTGCATTCTCAGTACCATCATTGAACAGAGAGGCTCCAATGAAGAGATACCACTGGAAAGTGCTTCCACAGGGCATGAAGTGCAGTCCTGCTATTTGCCAGTGGTATGTAGCTTCATTGTTGTCTCCTGTGCGCGCACAGAGAAAAGAAGCGATAGTATTACATTATATGGATGATGTGCTCCTGATAACTTCATACTCCAAAACACACTTGACCTAGTAGTTAAAGTTTTAACCTCTGCTGGATTTCAATTACAGGACTACAAGGTTCAAAGGATGTCGCCTTGGAAGTATCTGGGCCTAGAGATCACTGCCAGGACCATTGTTCCACAAAAATTAGAAATTAATTGTAATCCCCAAACTCTAGCAGATCTCCACTCTTTGTGTGGTTCGTTGAACTGGGTAAGACCTTGGTTAGGCCTCACTACTAAGGACTTACAACCCCTTTTTAATTTATTGAAAGGGAGAGAGAGCTGGTTTCTCCCAGGGAACTGACACCTGAGGCAAAAGCTGCAATTGAAAAGGTACAGAAAGCTCTGTCTGAGAGGCAGGCTCACTGCAATCAGCCTGAACTGCCTTTCAAATTCATTGTTTTGGGGAAACTGCCACACTTACATGGTTTAATATTTCAGTGGATTGAGGGGCAGAGGGACTCACTCTTAATCATAGAATGGGTCTTCCTCTCCTACCAAAGATCCAAAACTATTACACAACCACAGGAGCTTATGGCTCAGTTGATTCAAAAAGCAAGAATGAGGCTGCGTGATCTGTCCGGTTGTGATTTCACATGCATACACCTGCCAGTTAAACTTTCTGGGGAGGGAAAGAATTCTCCTGAAAGGCTGACAAAAGAGATGTTTGAACATCTGCTACAAAGCAATGCCAGCCTCCAGATATCTCTGGATAGCTACAGTGGACAGATATCAGTCCACAGCCCAGCTCATAAGTTGTTTAATGAGGAATTCCACCTCATTCCTCGTGAGAAGAGGAGCAGGAGACCACTCGAGGCACTCACAGTGTTCACAGATGCATCGGGGGCCTCTCATAAGTCGGTGATGACTTGGAGAAACCCACAGACTCAGCATTGGGAAGCTGATGTTGAATTTGTGAAGGGGTCACCCCAAATTGCAGAACTGGCTGCAGCTGTGAGAGCCTTTGAGAAGTTCTCAGAGCCTCTTAACCTGGTAACAGATTCAGCTTATGTTGCTGGGGTAATATCCAGGGTGGAGCAGGCAGTGCTTAAAGACATCGATAATGAGCAGCTCTTTAGGCTGCTGTCAAAACTAATCTATCTGGTTTCACACAGAGAGCATCCCTTCTATGTGATGCATGTGAGGTCACACACGGATTTGCCAGGTGAGATCACAGAAGGGAACCGTGTGGCAGATACTCTTGCAGCTCCAGCTGAAAAGGCATGTCTTCCTGACATCTTCCAACAGGCAAAGCTGAGCCACCAGCAATACCACCAGAATGTACCAGGTTTTGTTCGTCAGTTCCAGCTAACACGGAGTCAGACTAGAACCATTGTGACCACCTGTCCCAGCTGCCAGCTCCAGGCCATGCCATCACTGGGTACAGGGGTTAACCCTCGGGGCCTTGGCAGCTGTGAGGTGTGGCAAACAGACATCACACACATTCCTAGTTTTGGACGCCTCAAATATGTTCATGTGAGTATTGACACATATTCAGGTGTAGTTTATGCCTCAGCTCATGCAGGAGAAAAGGCAGCACTTGCAAAACAACACCTAGTACAAGCCTTCTCAGTTTTGGGGGTCCCTAGAGAAATAAAAACAGATAATGGCCCAGCATACACATCCAAGAAGTTCCTGGAATTCACCCAGCAGTGAGGAGTAAATAATAAGACAGGCATCCCATACTCCCCTACAGGCCAAGCTGTGATCGAGTGCACATACCAGACACTCAAACAAGTTCTAGCTAGGCAAAGCAGTTCAACTGTGTGGATGTCTCCCCGGCAAAAGCTCTGTAAAGCTCTGTTCACAATCAATTTCTTGAATTGTTCATTTGAAAATATGAGTCCTCCTGTGGTCTGTCATTTTAACAGCAGTAAACAGTTTAAATTGTCTCAGCATCCACTGGTGTTGATTAGGGATCCAGAAACATGGAAAGCCAAGGGTCCCTATGAGCTAGTAACCTGGGGAAGGGGTTATGCATGTGTATCCACTCCCTCAGGCCCTCGGTGGATTCCCCAAAAGTGGGTTAAACCTTTTGTTCCCAAAACTCCAGCTACAGCAGAAAGGGATGAGAAGCAAGTAACTGTTGCTTCGAAAAGAAGATGCTGCAGAGGAAAAGAAAACAAAAACTTCATAAAGGAATACCCTCCAACAGAAAGAGACTTATAACATGTTTTAAAATGTTTGTTTTTCCTTTTAGAAAAAAGCTATTCTCCAGTTAAGCCTGTGAAGAACCTCATCCAAGTTGTCTTCTTGTTAACACTGAACAGTTCAGCAGCTGCATGGATTGTCCCTTAGCCACGTCAAAACATCTGGGTGACCCTGGTGCAGACACTCAAACAGGAAAACATATGCCTGTCCACTGCAGCAGCAACAGACCCTATGTCCACCTGCCTGGTAGGAGTCCCACTAAAAGTTAGTGAGTATTCAGGCAGCTTGGACATACACATGCCTAATAAAACACCTGAATTATTCACTATATCACCTAAGCAGTCAGCACAGATCAAAGGTAATCCTTTAAAGGAGCTGCTGCCAAAATTGCCCAAAGCAGCCCAGGAACCCCAAGAGTTAGAGCTGCTTGGTTCCTACCCAGCAACATACTGCATTCATTTTAGCAATTATCCAACACTCACTGACACTGAAGGTTTTCATCTCATCCAACAATTTTGTAAGGAATTTATGGCCACCAAGTGGTGTACTAGTTTAAGCCATATTCTGGCTAAAGATCCAGTTCACTCAAGTCCCAAAATTCTACCTAAGGGATTGTTTTAAATTTGTGGGGACCGGGCATGGGCAGGGATTCCTTCTAATCTCCTAGGGGGACCATGTTCTATAGGGCAGTTGTCCTTGTTAGCACCCAACAAAACCTCAATTAGTGATTGGACACACAAAAGTAAATCAGGTAATAAAATACAAAAGAGAAGTGTTGAAAATCTGGACCCAAATTGTGATGCAGAAATTTTCCATTGGGCTAAATCAAAAAGAATAGCTGTGTCTGTATTCCTTCCATGGGTTGCAGCAGCTAAGGCTCTGGGTGAATTAGGTCACCCGGAGTGTTGGGTTGTTAAACAGGCAAATTTAACCTCAACTGCCATTAGCTCCCTCCTAGAAGATGAAGAAGTAACCAGGCAGGCAACACTCCAAAATTGTGCTGCTAAAGATTTCCTCCTTTTACTACATGGACATGAATACCAGGAATTTGAAAGACTCTGCTGCATGAACCTAATGTCCACGCTGCACTTCGAGATATGAACCACCTGATTGGACAAGTGAAGCAGGAATCAGAAGATTGGTTTAATGAACTGTTCAAGGGCTGGGGGTTTTCTGGGTGGTGGACTTCTATAGTCAAAACCATTATGTTATTCATTATTATTATTTTCCTTGTAGTAATGACATTTGGAATCTTATGTCATTTAATTTTTAAGGCCATTAATGGTATCATTCTTTCTACCTCAGTAGACAATCGTATAGAGATGACAAATATAAAACAATCTAACCCTCCCGCTTATTACAAATGGTGGGCAAAAATTAATTCGGATTAGAATTAGTTTAATATCATCCCCCTACTTAAAAAAACAAAAAACAGGGAGATGTTGTAATAAGGTAAAGGGAATGAGTCAGCATACCTCTGTCCATCTCTTCCAGTTGGTCCCTGGTTCCCTGTCCTTCTTCCTGTCTTGTGACCTTCCCCTGTGACCTTGTAGCCCACCTAGAGTTCCAGTATTCTGAACCTAGACCCCCCGTGTCCTTACCCCATTGGCTGCCGGCCAAAGCTACTCCCATTCCCCTCTCCTAAATTCCCCTTTCCTGGAGAGAATCTCCCTCTTTCCAGCCACACCATTGCCATGGAATAAACCTGAGACCTGAAAGAGCCTCTTTTGTATCCATTCTAATCTATGCAGATACTTTGTCTGATCTTAAGTAATTAGGAAAAAGACACAAAGTATTTTTGCAGTGGCACATCCCAGTGAGAGTGCAGCCCTTGAGCCTATGATTGCCCTGGAGCAGGGGCACAGTGGAGAGGTCTCTGTGGTACCTCCCATGAATGTGTAGGTGGAAACAATGTGCAAGAACAACCTTCTGAGTGAAAAAAATAAATCTCTGTTCACCTGGGCTGGGCCAGTGTCACAGAGGCAGTAGCAAAGTTGTGCATCCAGGACAATGACTAGAACCTGGAAAATGGGCCTGTTTATGATGAGGATGCTTCACAGGAGTCCAAAGGAATAGGGCTTTTGGAAAGAAGATTTGTTGCTATGTCTGAAAGATAGATCTTACAGAACCTACCCAATTAATGCAGTGAAGAGCTTTCAAAAGCTGCTGGTTCTCATCATCCTTCTGCAACAGCTTGTCACCTCCAGGGCTTGTAGTTTATGAAGTCCAGAAAGCGCTATCTGGCTGAAATGTACTAACTATGCAAATGCAATGTGAGTTATTATCTTTATGGTCCTTTCATGTTCTTACTCAAATCACTGATTCACCTTCTGTGTCCAGCTGACCAAGCAGTATTTCTTGCATTATAGGATACTGATTCCACTTCCATTATTTATGTTCATTACTTTCTTAGAGAGCTACAATTTCATTATTAATACATCAGTGTAGAAGAGCACAGACTACATACATGCATTTCTGAGCATTAGCTAAATATTAGTTTTAAGAACAAAATATGCTTCTTATGGCAACAATATGTTCCTTCTTATGCAAATACTCTATGGCTACAATTTCAAAAGTACTTGGAAGAGGCATTTATTGTCTTAAAAAGAATATAGCAAAATAAACATTTCCTTATCCTTTCCTTCTTCTAAGGAAAATCAGGACTTTGAGTTTGAAAGGTGGTTACTGTGAATGTTTGAATCTGTTCAATTATAGTATCAGTAAATTTTAAACCTCTTGTCTCTGAGAATCAAAGGGTAAGTTGCTCATGTCTGAGCTGTTGGAGCTGAAGAGAATCCCACAGCTGAGCAATGGGATGATGGCAGGGTGATGATCATACTCTAATGTCACAAATTTTGGAGCTGAAGCTGGTCAAAAAGCTGATTTAGCTGCAAACAGATATTTGGAACATGAATGTGATGTGTCCAAAGTATTTCTTTGTTGTGGTCAAACCTGGGCTGTAGCTCTCTGTGGTACTAGGGAGACTCATAGGGTTTGGTTGACCCTATTACAAAAGCAACTGAATGCATGGAGTATCTCTATGTGTTGACTGTCTTGGGAGAACTGGGGCTAAACTGTAACACCTATCTCCTGCTCCTGGGCAGAAGCAGGTGCCTCATAACATGCCTGGGGGGATGTCTCCCCCCTGCTAGCCTTGCACAGACAGGCATTGTGGCCACAGCTGGTTGCACCAGGAATCTTCTGACCTGCATGGATTCCTGGTATTGTTTTGGTCCATTATTATGAGACAATCTTCACTTCAGGTCTTATTTCTTGAAATATAACAAAAGGACTGGGCTGCTTTATAAGAAAATTCTCGTGCTTTAATATTCCCCTCTCACCTCATGCTTTCATGTTTTAGCCCTAAAACTAAACTTGGGAATTATTTCAAGGTCCTGTGAGCAGGACTTTTCTCATTCTGTTAAGGGAAGCCTCAGTGCTTCCTTTACCTAGATTCCTTTACACTGCTGAACTCACCACTTTTAGCACATCATTTTGAGGCATCTTTAAAATGCAAGCTAGTTGTGTTATGTCCTTTAGAGATATTCACAGGACTGATGCTCTAGTGGATTAAGTTCTTTTATGCATTGTAAACAATAGGCTGATGGAGCTGAAGTGCTGAGGTCCTTTTTTAATCAGAGGCACCAGATTAACTTGCTTTTAGTCTTTCATAAACTCACTTATTCTTAATGAGTTTGCTATGATATAGGTCCACAAATTTCCTGTCTGGCTTCTTTTGGCACTCTAAGATAAAAATGCCATCTGGAAAGAAGATTTATTGGTTTTGAGATGATGTCTCTTCCTTATCACTTTGTTTTGCCAGCCCTGAGCTCATCCAAGATAGCAGTACTTACCTAGACAGCATCAGTTTGTCAGACACAAATTGTGGAAAAATTAATTTAAAATACCTTGACCTTTCTACCCCACTAAGATAGAATTTCTTTTTTTTCCATAGTAAAACCTCTTGCTAATGTAAACTGCTTACATATATATGTATATGAATACATGTATGCATACAAATAAATAAAAGCTTTACCCTTTTTCTAGTATTCTGCTCTGGTTCCACTGCAAACTCTGCTTCAGTTTTGTCATGTAAGGAATTCTATTTGTGTTTATATTTATTTTGCAGAAGTGAGTTTGGAGCTTCAAATGGCATCTGTTGTAGTGGGCTAAGATGCAAATGCCAGTCAGGGGGAGTTTCGTGGCACAGGTTTATTTAAAGACCATTCAACTCAACACAAAAAAAAATTTCACTGTTTAACTCCATGTGTATGGCTGCCCTAGATAGAGGGATAGGTATAGCCACTGGGCGAAGCTTGGCTGAAGCACCACATATACTTTCCCCACTATCCAGGTGATAAGGATTCCCGCACTCTCTGTATCTGGGGCTTCAGAAAGAAAGCTATAAAACATAATTCAATCAAGATGGCACCAGAAAAATGAGCACAAATACTCACTGCTGCAAGTGTCCAGGGCTCTTCCTCATAGCCAAAAACCAAGGAAAGAAAAAACTTAGAAAAAATTGTTACCAGCTATAGAAGTTGCCAGGGTGTGTGATGTGTGCATGCTCACATGTATTGTGGTACGGTAATTTGGAGGACAAAGTTCTTGTTAGCACTTTTCACTTGAGCTCTAGCAATAGCATTTAAAATTTGTTCCAAAAAATCCTGATTCTTTTTGTAAACTTTCTATAGAAGATGCCTTACCCAGAAGTTACATAGAAAAGAGAAATAGAAAATTGTTTCTAGTTCTGTGTGAGCTGTAGGAAGGTTATTCCTTTATACTCAGCCTTCAGCATTGAGAGATGAGTGCATCCTTTTTTGTTTGCCTGAATTGCATTCCTGCACAGATCCTGGCTGCTACTACTGAGGTGCTCCTTCTCCAGCGATTAAAGAAGCATTGTAGAAAAATGGGTTTGTGTTTTCAGAAATATGTGGAGAAAGGCTTATGCATGAATTGGAGGAGGGCATAGAAATTTGCAGTGATATACATAGCATCATTTATTAATTACAATAACAACAAATTATGATAAATTCTCTATAGTTTGGATGAATTTGCTCCATTGTTCATGGATGACTAAACATGAAGGAACTCCTTCTTAAAAAGCAAACTCTGCTGGAATTATTTAAATTAACCTAAGCATTTAAAAGGCTGTGCACTTTTAACTGGTAAAATTTATCTTGTGGCAATGCAGCCATTAATTGATTCAAGGGATGACTTTACAGTGATTTTTCTTTCCTGTGAATCTTTATAGCTAGGGAGAAGGAAACTAACACATAAGCAAAATTAATTTTTGCTTCTTCCTCTTTGTAAAATTTATGCCTAATGACCTTGCCTCTTCCTTAGTGCCGTGTTTTTTTACTACATTGCCCTAATCCAAGCTCTGATCTCATTTTCACTTAGAGTCTGAGCTCTGATGAGCTGTCAGCACTTGATGCTGTCCCTTTCACTCCTCAGTCTCTCATTTAAGAGTGGAGTATTTGACTCTCTTGGTGGCTCTAGACATCACAGCTAAATTTTTACAGGGTGCTCTTAAAGGAATATTTTGTATTTGTTGCCCTGCTAATGGAAGATGTGAGAGCCACATTTGCTTTTTCCCAACATACACAAGGAATATTATCATAATGTCAAATTACAGCTGCTGACTCCTGGCAGACAATCCCCTGCCTTTTCTATCTACATTTTTAATGCCACACTCATCATCATCTAAGTGCCTTAAAAGTTTTCCATTGCTTCAGAGGAAGGATGTATTATGTATATGGGTGTATTAGTTCTGGTGGTTCTGGCTATTTGGTCGATCTGTGTGAGAACAAGGATGATAAAGGTTCAAGTGAATTAACACTGAAAAAGTGACCTTTCAGTGCAACCAGTGCAACAATCTTTGACTTGACAAACCTAATCCTTGTTGATATGTTGTCCAAAATACATTGTGTGGTTTTTACTTCTGGTTATGTTTGGGGATTAGCTGAATTCTGCGATGCTTCTGGCACTGATGGTGGAGTGAGGGATCAAGAACAGACACAAGCTCTTGCTCTGTTCCAGTTCATGCCCTTACAGTGATCTTGGGTCTGGTTTGAAGTATTTGAGCCTTTTTGGTTGCCAAGTAGGTGGCACATCCATTGGAAATAAACCAACTTGTCTTCTGCATTTGAGTTTTATTTTGTACTTCATGCTATAAGAAAACCTGGTGCAAAGGTTGCTGGATGTTAAATAAAATAACTTATATTAGGAGTTGCTGAAATGGCAAGAAGCCCACAAGGGATTTCTTCTTCATTAATCACATTTCTGAGCAAAACCATCATTTATATCTCATAAATGTTCTGGGGTGTCAGTTTGTATACAGCTGCTGTTGATTTTCCAGCCTATACTGAAGACCATAAGAATTTAATATAAGGTTGAAACCTAAATGTGTATATAGGCATGTGCTTCTGCATGTGTGAGTGCTGCTGGCACCCTTCACAGGGCAAATCTGTCTCTGTAGCTCATTTACTGTCCTCCACTGATTCCAGCTCTGCAGTCTCCAGAGGTCTGGTCTCAAAGCAGCCACCTGGCTGATGCTAGACATCAAAGTGTGACTTGCCAAGTACTGCCTTTGTCTCTGAGCCATGCCACAGCCCTTCAGGCTCCTTGTATGGTGCCTGGGATATCAGGTTTTGCCTGTGCACTGACTGTGGTTGCTACTGTGCCTTTCCTAGAGGTTTGTGTTTTTGCCATGTGCTGTACATTGCTGCTGCCCAGCCCAGTGCCAGGCAGCAGCCTGTGAGCTCTTTCATCCTGTTTCATCTGACAGCTCTCCATGTTTTCACCCCTTGACCTAGATCAGTGTTGGAAAGATTAGCAGGCCAGAAGCAAGCTCATATTATTTTATTATTTGCAGCCAATCTACCATAGAATGTGACTGTGATGTTATTTCCAGGGTTCCTCTATCAGCTGGGGGGGGGGTGATGCTTGTACTCTTTGGTGATACTTTAGATTGGGGGAGCAGGCCAAGGGTTGATAGATTTCAAAAAGATTTTACTATTCTTTCCTACTGATGTAGAGATTTCAAGGCAAACAATAGAAGTAAATGCAGATTCTCAATTCAAAAGGAGCAGCTGTCTGGCACTTAGTTCTTCCATCCTGCTAAATTGTGGAGAAGGGGAATATAAAGGTGTGTCTTGGTGCCAATGAAAACATTTTAACTTGCTTAACATCTCACTTAGCTGTACTGCAGGTTGTTTTCTTTTTTCTGTATTTTAACATAACAGCAGCTTGTAAACAATGCCAGAGTTTCATCTGCAAGTCTCTGCACTGTCAGAGATCAACTTGTTCTGCTGACATACTGAAAAAGAAAAAATTCCAAAGAAACACAAGAAGTAGAGAGCGGAATTTGGCCTGCAGACTGTACTTCATCCCACTCAAACAAGGTCAGTGTAAAGCAAATAAACTGCAGCCATGTGGGTTCTACTGTGGGAGCTGTTGTGCTGCCTTTGATCTTGGAGAAAGTATGAAACTCCTGGATCTGACTCATCAAAGCTCTCCTTCATGCATCTAATAAAAAGCATACAAGCCATCCTGTTTAAATCTGTAGGATGACCTACCCATATGCCTAAATTTGAGCTTCCACCCTAAGGTAGGGAGATTTCCATCTCTCTTGGACAATGTTGCTTGGACTTCCACTAAGTTGTTCTACAAGAAGAGCAGAAGTTCAGACGACATAGAGGGAAGAGAAAGATTTGATCCACGCACTCCTTCAGCAGATTTTTTTGCTACTTAAGGTAGGGTTGCTAAAGTCTGCGTGATTGGTTTTGCTGTGTGCTGAAAGATTGCTTCCTCCAAGCTTGTGCTCTAATTTCCTGCCTTGTAATTAGCTCTTCCACATGGTTACCCCAATGTGCACAGCATGCAGTCATATGATGAGCTTATGGCACTGGACATCCTCAGCTGGCTGAATCACAAGGCAATGCATTAAATCCTGCCTGCCAGATCTGCCTGACAGTAATACAGACTGAGAGGCAGAGAGGCTGACTGTGGAGAAGTGACCCCTGAGGGCAGGGACTTCGCTGCATTTGGGCAGCAAAGGATAACTGCAGTGTTTTGAGAAGCACAGTGCCTTGTCTGTGCAGGGTGTGTCACAGCAGATGCACCAGCCTCCTGTGCAGGTCTCACTTGGAGGTGCCTGCTGTCCTGGCACCCATAGTGTGAGGGCTTCTGTAGCAGGCTGGGCTGAGATGCCTTTTCTCTCTAATATCAAAGCGGGGATACAGTGCTTAGGAACAATGTCTGAGCATCTTACACTGGGAAATTGGATTTGGGAAATTGGATTTTAGCCATGATGGTTTGTTCTTTGAAGACATGTAGCCAATGATGCTCCATCTTTACAGGCAGCTTCAGCCTTGGGCAGACACCACTACCACCAGGCATGCCCCTGGCTTCTTACTGCTTATTCTCCCTGATCGTGTGGCTGACCCTGGGGTTTGGGGGCAGCCGCAGCTCCCCCCCACCTCGTGAAAGTTGCTGGGCAGCACTGACTTTTGTTTTCTACTCCATTATGCCTCAAAGGCCAAGCTTTCATATGGAGCAAATTTGCACCTCTCTGCTGACTGCAGCGAAAGGCTCTTGAGAAGCCTAGTAGAAAAAATAGGGGGAAATGCTGTGATTTTGTCAAATCTGGCTCGGGCTGAGTTACACTGCTTTCTCTGCACAGAATGAAACTAGACCAAAATAGACAGAGTTTGACTTCAGGTTTCACAATGAAGATTTACCCTTTCTTTGTGTACCTGCAGTTCCCAATTAAAATCTTAGCTTGAAGAGGTATATATAATTTCATTGGATCTGACTCTTCAAATCCTTTTGTGCACTTTTCTGATTTATAAGGTTTTATTTTAAAGCCTCTGTTTTCTAAAGTGGTGTTTGGTGTCATGTTGCTTTTGTGTCAAAATGACTGGGAGCAATGTAACCTGAACTCCTTCCCAGAGCCATGGCAACAGAGAAGCTCATAAACACAGACAAGGTCAATCCCAAACTTTTGAGTTATGTCAGATAAGTCTCTCAATGACAAAAACGAAGAAGATAGAAGAATTTACTTGAAAACACCAAATTAGATATAATAAGCACCTCATTGTGTTAGTTTAATGTATTTTGAATGGTTCCAGTATGTTTTACAAAAGATTGCTTGAGGGTTAGGTACTTGTGGAAAGATGAATTTTAACTATAAGAGTTTTTCAGTGGCAGCAGATATGCACCACAATAGGCAGCTGTTCTGCCTGTTCAGGGGAACACATGGTGTGTTCAAGTCATGATTAATTAAGCGACATCCATGATCAAATCTGATACATCCTTTCAATACCTTATTGTAGCCCTGTTCATTGTTGAAGGACTAAGCTGTTAGTTGTGTCCATCTGCCTCATGCTATGTGTTGTGGAGCCACCAGGAGCTGCTTAAGGCATCTGATGTCCTGAGGACCAGCCATGAACCACTAACTCCTGGAAACATCACACAATGCTGCACACCCTGGTGGAGTGAGGATGTCTGACAGGGCTGGGCTTGCAGCTCCCCTGGCTGGGAATGGCTTTGTGAGCCTCATGGCTGCTGAGGCCAGAGGCTTGAATGAACATTCCTTGAGACTGTGGGTGACTCAGTGACTCACTGTAGTTCAGGCCCACTAATTTCTTTGTCTTGTGAGTATGGTCATCCTTGTCTTTTCCTGAGCATGCCATGTGCCTTTGGGTATCTAATGGGTCATTTTAAGTACCAGTTAATGTGTTTTAGAGCCATATCATGTTACAGAATAAGTGTGACTCCTTGCCAGTAAACAGCAACAGTCTTTCTTTTGCCTTGCCTCAGTCACAGGAGCTGCAACCAGAGTGTGAGGACAACTTCCCTATGTTTCCAGCCCTGGTCACCTTGTTCTGTGCATATCTCACCCATTCAAGTACAACACTTCTCTGACAACAACCCCCATGGAGGAAACAGGCCCCCACCCTTTGCTGCCCTTTTTGTGTTGCCTGCACTGGGTGTTTGTTTGCAGAGAGCTTGCATCAACACTCCTTACTGCCTTAGACTAAGCAGCCTAATAGACTCTTTCAACACCTCCGTAGAGCTGCCTGCTGTTGTAATGATTCAGCGGTCATGGTTCTCTGCAAACAGCAGCACTGAACTTACCATTCAATTACCAGTTTATTATTCTAAGATGTCTGGGGAGAGGAGTAGTGATAGCCACATGCCAATATGGCTGTGGGCTCCTTGTGAAGTTCCTCGTGGGATATGGAGAGCCAAGCCAGGGGTTTGAGCAGTTCTCTTAGGCTGGTGACTGACAGCATCTGACATAGGCTTAAAATAACTCACCCCAAAAAAGAAAACATGTCCGTCTCTAAATGAATTTCTAGTATGTGAAAACAGCTCAGAGGTGAGTGCTTGTGTTTGGGAGTCAAGGCTGTGTTGACCTGCCTTGTTGATCTACTTTGTCAAGGTGTGCTGACCTGCCAGGACTTTAGTGGTGCTGGTTCAGCAAGTTTGCAGGCAAGTCCTTCCAGTACTGAAGAACCTGGTTTCTTTGGGTTTTGCTGAAGCCACCATGGAATAACCCATTTTTTGCTGAAATTCACAAATGAAGCCAGAACTGATCCTCACTTCAGGCTGATGAAAACCAAGTCTTTCCTGGTGCTGACACAATGGCCTCTGGCTAGAGAGGGGTCTCATGTTGTAACACTTGTTCTGGGCTGGTTCCTGCAGTGATCCTTGGAGGAAAGCTGGGGCATTACGACTGAAATAACAAGAACCAATCATCATGAAAAGACATCTGCTGGGTTCAGAGTGTGTAGGTTTTATGAGATATGGCTGCTATTAGAAAGCTCAAACTCTTCTATGGCGCTAGGAAACTGAGCTTCCTTGAAATATTCAGTTATGCCAAGAAAAAATAAAGACATAGTAGATTTCTCTGTGGCTCCAGAAATCTGAGGAAGTATCCCAAAACTTAATAACCACTCCTGAAGTGTCCATATAAAACAATTTATCTTCTATGACTGGCTTGTCAAAAAAGAATAGCTTCTAAAATTCTTATATTCACTAACTTCCTCAACTATGTTTTATTTTTTTTTCCTTTTATCTCCACTCCCTGATCTCTCTCTCTGAAATTCAGTATATTTTAAATGCATGCTGAGACTGTCTATGCCAGCTTAAGAAGAGAAAAGATTTGTTGGATGTTGCCTTCTGAGGTGCTAGAATTCAAAGCAAAACATTGCTATTTCGATTTGCCAAGATTCATTCCTCCTCTTAGCAGGAAGGCATCCAAGAGATAAGAAGAGATAAGCAAATTAAATCAGATGAGCATGTATAATTTAACATGTCTAAAATCATGCTTGTGCTGTTATGCCTCATTCCTTGTTACTGCTGACTTGTGAAAAAGATAAATCTACCAACAGAAAAATCCTTCGTGTAGCTTGCTTTTTCCAAATATCTCTCTTGTGCTGCAGCTTAAGAATTAGAAGCAATTTTCTCATGAGACAGCTTATTTTGTGTGATGAGGATTGGTACTGGTCCCTGTGGGCAGCAAGCTGGTTGGTAAAGTGTCTATGTTTATCTGTCAACAACTAGAATGCTAGTGGAAAACAAAGACAAGTAGGCATTGCAGAATCTGACTAGGGAAATGCCACTTCATCCTTTCATATTCCAAAAACATCTAATGTCGTGATTTTGGTTTGGGAGCAGGGTTGACTCTGTAACAGCACAGTACTACAGAGCCACTCTTCAGGGTGGAGGTGGAAGAGTGAGTGTTAGCAGGAGGAGAGAACTGTTGAGGAATGACTGCTCTGATGGGAGATTAAGGATAATGCAGGTTCCGTTGATTGCAATAGTCCAGTAATTTAGGGATTTCATCAAGAAGATGAAGGAAAGAAGGTAAAATAAAAGCCTAGGGAGAGATTTTGTCTAATAAAAAGGAAAAAACTCCAAAACCCCACAAAACCACAGAGAGAGCCAGAATAGATAAAGATGCAAATGAGTAGGAGAAAATACTTACATACATACCTATATAGTTTTGTTGTTTGTAGAGTCCAAGTTTATTTGGTGCTTTCTGACCCTGGTTCTTTCCCAGCCATCCTGGAAGATACTGAGGATTCAGCTGGAGTTGTCACAGCTCTGTTGCCCACTGGTGGATAGGGTAAGATCCCATCTCCCAGGGAGTGGGGGGGCCAGTAGACTTACCTGACATGATTTTTTGGTCATGAGTGTCTAGGTATAAACAAAGCAACGTGATACCAATTTACTGATTTCCCATCTAAACTAAAGCATTGCTGGATTCAGAGTTTTAGTAGCATGGCTCTGTAAGAATGAAGATCATTCTGTACCTCAGATGTTCCTGCACATGTATTTTAGAAGTTTCCATGAGAAAAAAACTAAGGATACTTAGGAAATTTAAAACCCCCAAGCTTTGATGTAAAAAAGAGCTTCCAAAAGATACGATGTGATTAACCATCCTGTTTTTGTTAAGCTTCAGTGTAACCTTGCTTTCTGAGTAGGTTTGGAGATGTTAGGCAGATGAAGTGAGCAAGTAGCATATTCTATATTAAAAAATGGAATAAATGCTAATAGAATGAATGTTTCACATTATATCTTACTTATTCAGTCTTAATTCAGAACTTAATTCAGTCTTCCTTGCTGTGCAATGAGACTGAATTAATGGATGTGAAAATATACATTAGTATTTTTAATAAATGTATGATTATGCACCTGTATCTGTTTATGTGCCCTAATGTAAGCAAGAGGACACACAAAAACACAGGAACGGTGTGATGTTAATGCACAAACATACTTCTAGAGACCTCAGAAAGAGGAACTGCAGTGCTAATATCATTTTTTACTCCATGAGCAGAGATGTTAACTGAAAAGAGCTTGCCTGGCATGGCTCGCTTTGCACAGCCTGGGTGCAACTCCCTCTTCTGAACTGTGAATGTCACCAAAGTGCAGGGGCTGCTTTTATTCAGCTGTACCATCTAATAGCACAGTGTTCTTTAAGGAACGTGTCTTCCCTTCAGGGTTCTGGCAGGGAATTGGTACTTCGTGCACTGCACATCTGATTCCCGATGTTACTATTTTACATGGAAACAGGGCGGGAGTCCCAAGTTACTCATGGCATGGCAATGAAGTCAAGCACTTGCACAAAGGCAGAAGTTCGGGCCATATTCAGAAGGTTCAGGAGGCAACAGCTGATGTTATCTCCTTCATTTGTATTTCACTGTGATGTGGGTGGTTGAAAGCGACAAGTTTCCTGCACACATAACCCTGGCTTGGTTGCAGAATATTTTAATTGCTTTTTCACCTTGTGTCATTTGAGGAAGCTGCAGATTGCATCCCTGAAACCAGATGTGAGCATCTAACTTCCACCTACTCTTTCTCCTACCTGTTTAGCCATTCCTGTTTACAAGGAGGTAGCCATCAAAGCACATATGTGTGTGCAAATCTCACCTCTTTGGTGGTATTACACTAGGGATGAATTTGGCTCATTGCAGTTGCTTGGACTACCCAAAGGGTAGCTCCTATTACATCTCATGGCAACCACCTTTGGCCAATATTAATCATGATTCCTGCACAGTCAGCAAATTCTTCAGGAGGAAAGAATCTGCCCTTAGTCCCCATGCACACTACAAAGGGTGTTTTCAGCAGCATGCAACTATAATCAGTGCAGCTCAGCTTGGCAATTTTAATCCCCTGCTGTCTAGTTTGGAGCTGCTTGTTATGCAGCCAGCATTCACTCAACATAATGGTTGCTACCTGCCAATGTGCTTTGAGGGATATTGTTAGCATTAAATTTGCCATTTATATTTTCATGTTTGACATAATTGAGGAATGAATGCTCTTATAAAAATTAAACTTGTGGTCCTCCTGGACTACTCTAACCCTGTTAAAATGTAATGCGATTCTTGATGCGTCTTCTTTAGGTTTTTATTAAATAGAATATCTGTATGACTAATTCCCCTGGCCTAAATGTAGGTTGGAAGGAACATTATTGATAGGGCTGAGCACAAATGGCTCTCTATACTCAGCCTCTAATGGCCTAATAATGCATTATACTTGAATCAGAAATACTTTGAGTTGTAGTGCTTATTGTCATTATTGAAAACACCTGGATGCTCCATTCATCAAGGTTACATCAAAATGGGCCCATTTGTTTATTAGTCTGTCAGTAAACATCTTTATTTAGTTTCATGTTCCTCTCCTCTCAGTAACATCAGAAAGGACAGGACTACGTAGTGTATCTTTCTGTGGTTTGCCATTATTAGTTTTCCCTGAAAAAGAAGGATAATTAAAAGTTTGGATGGCTTCATGAAATAAACATTTTTCTTGGGGATTGTTCTTTTTTTCATTTCCCTTTTAGAAAAGGAGGTTAAAGAAAAGCCATTGGGTATGTAGTCAGGATGACCAAATTGCAAAACAAGCAGATTTGCCAGACTAAGATTTTAATGCATGTTTTATGGCAGGCAGCCTCAGGAATATTTTTTGTCCCACTGCTACAGCTCTGCTTTGCCTGGAGGAGTTTGCTGTGCTGGGAGGATGCTAAGGGAAAGACAGGTACAGATGCTGGGCATCACTGGTGTTCACAGCCAGGCATCTTGCATAAGGGAACCTGTGCCTAGGCAGGTGTTTTAGGTTTGGAGCCACGACGTATCTCTAGTTCTATCAACAGACACCCCAATTCATGTTCCTTCAGAGCTTTTGCTCCTCTTCTTTCCCCCACTAGCAAAAGGAAGAATTAATTTAGGTTTACTTTTAGTCTGGCTAGGGCTGAGGAAGGAGGCCCCATTTTCCATCCAAAGAGGAAAGGGTGTTGAAATATTTTGGCTCTGTAAAAGCCCATCTCTCTCAGGCTAGCTGAAATATTTTTTCTTTGTCAGAAAATGTTAGCTTTGACTATTTATACAGGTTTTCTTCTGAAAAGAGAAACTTTAAATATGACATTTTTGACTTCCATTTCAAAACAGAGAAAAGATCAACACTTGAAAGTCAAAAGTTTCTTTCTCTTCATTTTTTTTAAACAATGTTTTGCTTTGACATTTCCCAATCAAAATTATCCAGATTCTGCAATTCTGAGGAGACTGTAGCTGCAAATCTGATGCAGATCATACAGCTCCAGCATCACTTTGGATGTCAACTGGGCTCCAGCTGAACCAGAGCTTTCCGTAGTTCACGCTGGAGAGAAGATATGATTCTTGAGAGTACTGCATTATCCATGAAGCACTTGTACCTTGGCAGTAAAGACAGGCACTCTCATGAGTGTGTTTGGCTTTTATGCTTATGAATTTAATTATACTTCCTCAGCCCTGCTCCTTGTTGCTTAAGTAATCTCTGTTTTGTGCTCTATCCCATGAAACCTAGTCTATTCCCAGATCTGTGGTTGTGCTTTCACTCCTGCTACCCTACTGCAGTGCTCATGAACACACCCACAAGACAAAACTTCTGGGGGAGGGGGCATGAAAAAGCTACACTGTGTGTGTCAGTCAGTGGATTATATGAAACATTAGAAGAGAGCTCCTGTCAGCTTATCAGGTCCATTTTCCTAGCAACCTGAAGAATATGACTGACCCAAATGACAGTCACACTATGGACTGGCTAGAAAACACCTGAGTTTTAATTTCTGAATTTGTTGTCCTTGCCATCCTAGACAGACAGCAGTGAAAAGAGTTAATATTTCTGTGGTCCACTTCTGGAGGGTTTGTTACTATTGTAGCTCAGTGTGTGATTTCACTGATTTCAGATCATATTCCTGCTGCTGGTAGTAATGAATTGCTATAGTTGGTGTTTATACCAGGGCAGGTCAATGGCTGCTTTTGATGTTTTCAAACATCAAAACCCATTCTTTTAAAACATCAGTTTTGTGCTGTCAAGGAAAACATTCCTGCCTGTTTCACCTGTGGACTCTTCAGACACAGACAACAGGCAGCACTAAACCTGAATCTCAGCTTCAGATTGTTGCTTGTCATTAGTGAGAGAACAGGAATCAGAATTGCAGGGGCACAATAGCTGCAGTTTAAAGGATTGGCACAAAAATGTGCAATATTGTGGTCCTGTCTTGGCTTGCAAAGCAGGATGTATCCAAAATTATATATTCTTTAACAGGCCATATGTTGAAACGAGGTGGGGCAGTGCTCTTTATTTTTTTCACAGCCCATCCTTCCTCCAGGAAGATATCTTCTGTTAATGGGCCATTAAGTTCCACTGCATGATAAAATTATATCATCCTGTTGTGAGATGTTCCACCCAGGGGGAGGAGCCAAGCATTTCTTACCTAGATAAAAATCTGAGATTTGGAACATCAGGGCAGCCTTTTTCCACTAGATTCCAGAGGAAAACCGGACTTATCCATATCATCACTGGACTCTCAGAGGAAAACTGTATCCTTCTACAGGACCACTACTTCAACTGAACCACATCTGTCACTGCAGTACTGCAGCCACCATTTAATGGGACTGCTACCAACACCCTGACTGACAGGGTATCAGGTTGTATTCTGACTCTGTCACTGTTTTGGGTTTGTGTTTTTTGCTTTAATACTCTATTTCTATTTAAATTTTTCCTAGTAATTAACTGTTATTCCTATTCCCATATCTTTGCCTAAGAGCTCCTTAATTTCAAAATTATAATAATTTGGAGGGAGGGTGTTTGCATTGTCCATTTCAAGAAAGGCTTCTGTCTCTCCTAACAAACACCTGTCTTTCAAACCAAGTCACATCCACTGATAGCTTGGGTCACGGCTGGAATAGGATACTGTCAGTTAGCAAAACTATTTGGCAATTGTGACAAAATTTCCTTGAATTTATTCCTTTCCTGGATTCAAAACAAACAAACAAACAAGAATAATAGCATTTTCTTCCCTCATCAGGGAAATACTAGTGTGCTCATAACAGCAACTAAAGGGAATGCTGAGCAGGCAAAGGACAGTGCTGAGTTTCATATAGGGTTTGGAATTCCATGTGAGCTAAGGCCTGGATGCACACTTCAGGTCAAGAAATAAACATGGGGTTAGTATATGGGCAGAAGCTTAGATCTGGAGCCATGGAATCCAGATTATGTCATATGAGTGATTTCAGACTGGGGGAAATGGGAAATACTTGCAACTTGGAAGGTGTTTGCTAATGCTTCCGAAATTAATAGTTGCTCCTTCTTACACTCTCTTGATCTTGCTACACAGAGCTTCTGGAGGACTGCTGCAGACCTAATTCTTCTCTTCAGACTCATGCTTCATATGCATCCAACTTGAATACTGACAAGCCACATTTCTCGGATGATCTTACTCTTTTGTTGCAGTATGCTTTATTTTTCTCTAAGTATAGGAGGACACAGCACAGAGCAGCCAGAGCAGCCAGATAGCTTATACAGTATGGAATAATTCTGACAATCTACAACAGATATGAGTACATTTGGGCTATTATTATTATTTTTTTTTTTTTTTTGCAATGTTGTCCTGGTTTGAAAGGACAGGTGTCTGTCAGTAAAGGCAGAAGTTTCCCTTTGAAATAGAGACTTTAGTTCCACCCCCCCCCCCCCAGTATTATAATTGTTTGAATCAAGGACTCTGAGGCAGAGATAAGGGGGTGGGAATAACAGCTCTTTTACCAATATATCTAACCGTACAAGCAGAAAACAACAGCAGTTGTTAAAATTGCTAACAGAATAGAATAGATAACTCGGTGTCAGTCCCTTTAGATGCAAGCATGCTGTCTCTGTGCTTAGTCCCAGTCCTACTGCTGGAAAAAAAACCTGGAGCTGCAGAGGACAGGTGGGGGGCGCAGGAGGGAGGGGGCGGCAGCGGCCACGTCGGTCTCGGGTGGGAACGGGCTGGAGTAGGCGGCTCCTCGCTCACCGTGTGTGTCCGGGTGATCAGCTGTGTCCGCAGAGGCAGGAGGCTGGAACGGGGCAGATGCAGGGCAGTTGATCACAGAGGGTCTGGCTCTCCTGTGCTTGGCTGCGTGGACTGAAGATCCGGGCGTCCTTCTCCGAGCTCGCTGGAAACACGAGTCCCCTCCCGGAAGCCTGAGAGGCCCCTCCGGGAGCCGCTGCTACCAACCTCTTTTGTCTGGACTCATCAGAGATCCTGAGTGTAATCCTGCCAGTTCCATTGGCATGATAATGGGAAAAATTCTTTCAATTGACACAGTAATATAAAAACACTCAACCCCCAACAAATATGTGTAATTTTGTTCAGAGCATGCTAAGAGAATTAGAAATTGAAACACTAAAATCTTTAAAATTTATTGAAAGAAAAACCTTGCTCTGAACCCTAAAAAAAAAATTATATTAATATTGGCTTCCTCAATGCTGACATCTTGAGTATCTCATTTCATATTGAGTCTCTTCGATTATTAAGAGACGTGGTGAATACTTGCAAATGAATCCATCTCTAAATCAATCTTCTTATACAGTCATTCAGGATCAGTGAGCATAAGTTCATGATGTTCAAAGAGAGATGATATGGCAAGATATGAGGCAAGTGGTGCCACAGAGCAGTAAACACATCTGAAACACCTGCTATCAATTACTGCTATTTTTGCCGTGATCAGTTTCATGGGAAGGATTTGGAGACAGGAACAAGGGAGATTAGAAGTCTTCAACCACAAGTGGAAGAATAGAGAGTAAATTAGCATTTTCATTTAAAGAGAGACAGGCTGGGTATGAACAAAAAAGTGGCACATGGATCTTTAGATTTAGAGCAAGCCTTGCAAAAATTGTATGAACAAGTGAGCCAGAATTCTCATGTCCTACTGTTTGTTTGATTTTTACAACAAGGCTCTTCTTAATCACCGAGGCAAGAAAAAGGAGTTGAATCTCTCCATATGCTGTCATCTGTCAATCTGTCATCTTCTCCTCTAATTTGAAGGTATTGGAAATCTGTAAGAGCCTCAGTTGTTAATCCAGAAGTCCACCAATATTTAGAAATTGTTTCTAGTCTGCTCCATCAGTCTGAGAGGTAGAAGCAACCTAAACCTGAAAAGATCCTGTAGATTGTTTCACCCTCATAGGCACACATAAACTAGGTAAGCTGCTGATGGCTAAACTGTTCTTTCAAGATGTAAACACCAGAGAATCTGGTCTCTTTCTTGCTTGTATTTAAGCTGATAGTAAAAGTATTTACCCAGAAAATAGGAGGTCAGAGCTTCCTGGCCCAGGTTGCAGGGAGGTCTGCTTTCCAGCTGGATTCTCAGCGTGGTGCTGCCTCCTGAGTCAGCACCCATGAGTTGGGTGTGGTACTTTCTTCCAGCCTTGCTGGATGCTCTGGGAGGCAATGAAGTTGCAGCCTACTGGAGTGCCTCCTGAGCAGCAGAGCCCTGAGCCTCACTCACCTTCCCTGCCCAATTCACATCCATGTGGCAGGAGAGGGTCAGGACATGCAGATTACAAGGTTTCTAAGGGCAGTCATGCTCTGCTTTTGGTCTGTGGAGGAGTACAGTGCACCCACTCATCAGGAGGGAAAGCAGGACCATGGCCTGGTGCTCAGAGACTTAATCCTGGCCTGTGCTGACTATGAAGGCCTCCTTAGATTAAACAAGCCCTGGATGAAAATCAGACAGTGTGCTATCACTTCCCTGCTGGTTGCATGGTTCAAGAAAGCAGTGGGTTGGGCTGTTTCTTCCCAAAGCCTCACCTGGGAGACCTGAGCTGGGGAAAAACTTGGAAGGCATCCTTGTGTTTTACTGTGACTGAGGATGAAGAAACAAATCCCTTTTCCCAGCAGGTTTTGTGTAGAAGAGAGTTACAGTATGTCCTGATGCTTTAAGTCCAAGAGGAACATGAGGCAAGCGTGCTGACTTTAGTCTTGGCCATGGAAGTTAAAGCTGATGGGTGTTTTATCTGTCATTTGTGATGGGCTCTGAAGCCACCTCAGGGCAGGCAGGGTGAGATGATGATGGAAAGACTCTCTGGGGAGCTCAGGTTCGGCTTGGATATGCCTGTTTTGATGGCATCCAGGTTCTGCAGAGCCCTGGGGAGTTAGATAGCTGATGCCAGGAGGCTGTAGAGGAGTGATGGGTCGGCAGTTCCCACCATCAGCACTAGGTGGCAATACACCCCCGGTGGAGGCTGGTCCCCGAGAGCCAAAGTGGGGATCCAGAATGTGGGATGCAGAATACTCCCTCCACCAGGCTGCGGGGATGTGGCTGTCGGGACGGCCCACATCTTCTAGGAGAAAAAAAAAACAAAACCAGAAAACCCAACCCACTGTGTCACTACTCTCAACCAGATCAAACTTCAGTAAGTGAGGGGTTTAAAAATTGCTTTTCCTTGGGCTAGAAGGCATCTGGGTTGGCACAGGCGACTGTAGTGAATACAATTAAAATTGACTGAGTGCAAATGTTTTAATTGTATGATGTTTTGTCATCGATAATCTCAATCAGCTAATTTAGCTAAGGGAAATGGAAACATGTTTGGGAACATTTAGGACTCATTCAGTCATAATGGGTTCAAAATGTCTCAGCAGAACCAAATCACAGGGGTTCATTGAAAATGCTTCCCCTGTGTCTGGGGTGACCATAAGCCATACTGTGCTAACTGCTGGGTTCATCCCACAGGAAAAGGGCTCACCAATTCATGTGGCAATTACTGTGTGTGGGGATACCTACACATATCTGTACTTCAGGGCAGCAGCCTCTCTTTCAGTTCCCTCGAAAATTCATTGAGATTCAGCTGGGTTCCTCCTCTTACCATTTCACTTATAGCCCCCCATCATTGTTGGCCCCACCAAGTCCTGAGACTTTTTGTGTGAACTTCTTCTGGCTGTCCATAGCACAGGGGAAGAGCCAGGTGGGGGCTGTTCTGGCAATCATGGGACTTCTTTCTGTGCTCTTATCTAAATGTGATCTTAGTGTGAAATCTTTCACATTTCTTCACATGCTCTCTCAGCTTTTATTTTCAGCTCATATTTTTTCAGGGAATTTTTTTGTTTTGGTTTGATTTTGGTTTGCTTTATTTAATTTTGAAATTGGCTTATGTATCTGTGTATTTAATCATCCTCAGTGGAGCTTTTTTCCCCAGTACACACAAGGATTAAATCATTATATCGCAATAATTTTCAGGACAAGTATTTACAGAATTCAATGTGAGAAACCTATGATGGGTTCAACCCTCTTCAAGACTGACTGAAGGTGGGCAAAGAAAAGGAAGGGATTACAATACTGAGTCCGCTCTCTAGGGATTTTACTGGAGATATTATTCTGGATCCTAGTAGCAAAATTTTGCATAACAAAGACCCTTTCTGGCCCCACACTGGCTGTAGTCCTGGACTTTCTGTTAGTTCAAACCTAAATCCTAGGCTAACTCACAAGCCAGGTCACTAATCCACTGAAATAAATGAGACTGCCACTATGAGCTCTTAATTATTTTTTGATATACTTTTGCAGGCATGTCTTGGCTTGCAAAGCAGGATGTAACCAAAAGTATGTATTCTATCACCATCTGTTGAAACCAGGTGGGGCAGTGCTCTTTGTTTTTTCCACAACCCATCTTTCCTCCAGGAAGATATTTTCTGTTAATGGGCCATTAAGTTCCACTGCATGACTGCATGACTGATAAAATTACATCATCCTGTTGTGAAATGCTCCACCCAGGGGGAGGAGCCAAGCATTTCTTACCTAGATAAAATCTGAGATTTGGAACATCAGGGCAGCCTTTTTCCACTGATTCCAGAGGAAAACCGGACCTTTCCACATCATCACTGGACTCTCAGAGGAAAACTGCACCCTTCTACAGGACCACTACTTCAACTGCTTCACATCTGCCACTACAGGAGGACTGTAGCAACCATTTAATGGGACTGCTACCAACACCCTGACTGACAGGGTATCAGGTTGTATTCTGACTCTGTCACTGTTTTTGGTTTGGTTTTTTTTCTTTAATACTGTATTTCTATTTAAATTTTTCCTAGTAATGAACTGTTATTCCTATTCCCATATCTTTGCCTGAGAGCTTCTTAATTTCAAAATTATAATAATTTGGAGGGAGGGTGTTTGCACTGTCCATTTCAAGAAAGGCTTCTGTCTCTCCTAACAAATACCTGTCTTTCAAACTGAGACAAGGCACTTCAGCACTGTTGCTGTAGTTTATTCGCTGGGAACCCTAATCCTTAACTTCAGTTCTCTGTAGGCCAGTTTCCCCCATTTCATCCCAAGCTCTCCCTATGTCTCAGATAAAGATCTTAACTTCAGCCCTTCCTTTCTTTTGTGCTCTCTTAAATGCCATCTCTTCCCAGGCTGCAGCTGCAGGTTTTATCATTCTAACATTAGCCCATCCTATGTCAGTCTATTTTGAAATATCCAATGAAAATCTCTTCAAATATGCTGGAGCTTTTTTGTCCTAGGAAAGAGAAATGAAAGTTTAATGACTATGCAGTTTGGAGACAGCTTGCTAAGCAGTGCCTTGCTAAGTAATGTTTTGGTGAAGACCCTGCCTTTTCTCAAGCAGATCATTTATTCAGATGTACTGCATTTTACGTAGAATTAAGTTAAAATTTCATTGGAGTGGGGAGGAAGTGAATTACCTAGCTAGTAAATATGAGAGGAATAATCCAAGCTTTCCCACACAAGGATCAAAAGGTCCAGTATAGCTTTTGGTGTGGCCTGAATTGTTCAGGGAGATGTGTGTGACCCAGTGTCAGTCAGCAGCAGGTGGCCTCTAGCGGAGCAATTCAGCAGTTTGGTTTCATCTCCTTCAGGTCAGCTATAAATCTCAGTGACATGTGATGAGGAAAATAGATAGAAGTGCACCACATTAGCAGCCGAGGACAGAAAATCAATATAAAGTCTTAGTATACTGGTAAACAAGTAACTGTCTTGAAATACAGTTGGTGCTCTCTGAAAATGTTGGTGTTTCAATAAACTCTGAGAGTAAACTATGAAAAAAATGGGGGAGAGAAGCTCTGGCCTGAAATCGTAACAGACACAAGTGATCCTGTGATTTGAATGTATCAATTGTGATTTGAATTAATTTCGTTATGTAGTCTGATCTAAATATGATTTACATATCTAATCAACAAATAGCATGACTTTCTGTATAAATTAAGCCTATACTCACTGGAGGTGAACACATAAAGCCTGAGTTGCCTTCAGGGAACTCCTCAAACTTGTATGTTTTCCTTAGAGAACAATATGATTAATTGAATGAGATCTAGTGTTTAAGAATTACATGCGTCCTTAGACTGTCAAAGTCCATGATTTGCACTGGATTTCTATTTTTCTTTTTATTTTTCTTTTGTACCCTGAATAGGAACCCCTAAGTATTGGAACAAAAAATGTGACTTCTTGATAGGTCTTACCAAAGTACATTAGGACAAAGAGTTGATCTCTACTCATGACACCAAAAAAAATTCAGTAAGTTTCTTTGATCAGGAAGACAGACCAGTCAAAATAGATCAAGAATTGTTGCTTGCACACACAGGCATTGGTGTTATTTCATTTTACTCTTAGGAATTGCTGTAACTTAGTCACAGAAGTGGCATTTAGGGGTCCCATGCAGACCCATTTGACACCAATAGGTGACTAATTATCCTATTTTTGCTGAAGTGAGTATTTGAATCAAGACACCAGAGGAACACAAAGAAAACCCTAAAGGGAATGTTGTGCTATTATGAATCAAACACTGAACTAAATGTGAAATTTCTATCTTGGCTAGAAGGTACTACTTGATTGTGAAATAAGTGCTAGACTGCTGCTGCTTGCCCAGCTGCTCTGTGGGACAAGATGGTAGAGTAGTGCATCTGCCCATTCCAAAGCCTGTCTGAGCTGTAGCACCAAAATTATAAAGTGCTGTGTCCAGACAGACTCATGTACTTCGTGAAAGCTATACTCATTCATCCCAGCTGCGTTTCTGTCCTTTTCAGTATGCTTAACAACCAGTGTTTTTTGCTATGGTACTTGGCTTTGTGGATGTCCATTGGGCACAGTGACTGGTATGGTAAGGAAAGTGCTTTGTAGGCAAACATTGCATGTTTAGATCCTTATTCTCCTGCTTTGCATTATCATACTCAGAAGAGGGGAATCCAGTTGAGAGAACTCTTGGAGAAACCTCCTCTCATGCCTTTATGACTTCTCTTCCTCTCTTTCCCCCACAGAGGGCCAGTGAAGATCTGTGTCAGTCCTGCCCAGCTTGCAGCAAATTTGAGGTGTGTGGAGCCAGACATGAGCTCAGGCTGCAATGTCAAGATTTCTTCTCTGGGCTGTGCAGTGGAATTGCCATCAATGAAAGTTAGATTTGTATGTTGGACTGAAGAGCTCATTGGGCATTTTGGAAAACCTGAGACTCTAAACCAGAGCGTGCCATTATGTGGGCCAGTCATGGAGAAGCAGAAAATGTTGTCTCCCAGTTTCTTCCCCCAGCACTGACATAGGAACACTGTGAGCTAACTTCCCCTCCTGCTTTTACACAAAGCATGAATGTGGAGAGCATAATGGGCTTGCAGAGCTCAGGACAGAAGGAAGAATTGTGGTTTAAGATGGAATGGGGAACCCTGCAGATCTGTTCCCCACAGATTCCCTCATCTACTCTTACTGGAAGAGCCTGGGAGAAAATTTTATATGAGGTAAACTCATATTTTTGCCCTACCTGCTGTCTCCACTATGTTTTCTTGGAGATGAGCTGTTAATAGGCATGGGAGTTTATCCAAGAGCTTTTATCTGGTGCAGATAATCCCTTAGATTACTTCTTTCCTCTCCTCCTCTTGCTAGCAAGTATCTTTGAGACAAGACCCTTTCCTGCACTTATCCCAAATGTACACTTATGTTCTTACGAAGACAATGTACCTTGTGATTAACTTCCACTTTTATGTTTTTCCTTTCTATTTTCTAATTTAGCTGATTAATCATATGCTGGTTTTATCTTCCCATTACTTGAAGGAGCGATGTATTATTCTTGTAGAAGTTTGGAGTCAAGCATCAAGCCTGTCTACTGTGAGTTTCTCCCTGCATAAATGTTTTACAAGAAACTTAAAATTGCACAATGTCCTATAAAAATGAGAAATTTAAATTAGGTTTATATTTGCCCCTTTAAGAAAGAGGCAACAATCAATGAAAGTTGAATGCTTTAACCAAGTTTAGGACACTGAATGAAACAACTATTTAATATTGCTTTATTGACTTCTTTCATTCATTTGTGCCTTTTGAAGCCAACTGACATTTTCTTCAGTGGAGATTTCTTGGCATGAAATAATATTGTGGTGACTAAAGTAGCTGCTGCTCACTTTTATTACAGAACAGGAACAAAAAGGACTTAAATACAAGTGAAAAGCTCAGTGATGAACCCATTTGCAAAACTTTACACAAGTGCTCTTCTTTCAGCCATGGCTTTTTATAAGATCTGATTTTGCACCATATTTCCACAAAATATCTCCTTCCTTTCCAGGTATCATTCCTCTTTTAGAGATCCTTGCTTGTTTCCTAACATCTGTACTTTCCTTGCTTGCAGTGCTCTTCCTCCACAACTCACTTCCTATTTTGTTAGTCCCAGAGGCTCTCTTTCCACTTCCCTCTTTCCCCTCTTCCCTCTTCAGGAGGACTGATTTTAACCAAGAGGAGTAACAGCAGGAATGCAAGAGTGCCATCCTGACAGGGGAGATCTTCTGATTCCACCTACTGAGACTCTGAGTGACTGGGGCTGAGTGGGTGGCAAAAGAAAGAGATGGGGTTAAAATAGTATTTTTACTTGTACGAGGAAAAGAATAAATGTGAGTCAAAGCAAAACTTTTCCATAGTCCTAAAGGATATGTCATATCAAAAATATATATGGGGTGAATTGCTTACCAAGGACTCTCTGCAAAGAGTTCAGCAGACACCTGGGCAACTGCTTAAGAGTAGACACAACTCCTAGATAGTTAAAATTAACAGCAACATATCTCACTCTGTATGTATACACAAGAAGTGCAGCCCTTGACTGGGAGAGCTTAGTCCATGCCTAATTGATTGCCATGTGTTTTTCATTTAAACTCATTGTTACAACAGAAGAAAGAACAATGAAATATTTTCAAAAATGTTTCAAAATATCTTGCTTTAGTTTTGTCTTCAGATAAAATCGGCCAGGGAGAATGGTAGGCCCAAGTTGTCCTGTGCTAGCAGGGCTCCAGACAACTAATAGATATGATACTCCTTTCTTATCCTCCCACACCAACCAGCTCCCCCTGAAGTCAACAGCCACCTCATGAGGGGTCATTGCTGGGTATCTCTGTGTATGATGTCTGAACCAGGCGGAAGCTGTAAAGTACAAGGCACAACCATTGTTCTTTTTGACACAGAAATGAGACTATCTAGGCCAAAGGAAATCTTTTCTACACACGAAAGTCCTAGTTTCCTATATTATGACCTATATCAACAATATTAAAACTCAAAGCTATACTGTTACACTAATGACTTTGTTCCATTGACTGTACAGCTCAGTCAGTACATATAAAATTGCAGAATGCATTTAAAATAATTAAATTAGATTTAATTGAATTAAAACTATTATTAAATTCTGCCAAAGGTAAGTATGTATAATTTTTTTCTAATAACTCAAAAAGCTCAAGTCTGGATGAGTTTAAAATACTAATTCTGCAAGAGAATGATTGAATAAGTAAGAACATACCAACATTTAGAAGTCCAACTAGATATGAAACTGAACTTTATATATCATATAAATCAGTCATTACAGAAATGGAAATCAATTAGGGTGGGTTTGCTCAACCTAATTTTTGCTCCGCTTTTAAGTATTTAAAGAAAGATTGATTTCATGCCATTTTAATTGAATTAATCCAGCTAAATGTGAAGGTTCCTGTGTTAACATTAGAAACCCCATTTTTTATCATCTGGCCATGGGGAAAGTCTTAGAGCTCTTTTCAAAGTTATAGCAATCCCTGACACTGAAGACCTTGCATTTCCTAGTGTAGCATTTTAAGTAGCTGCCCTGCTACAGTTTTCTAAGGCTTCCAGATACCCTGAGTCAATCATGCACTGTTTTCAGCCAACTCTTCCTTCCTTTCTGTCTCTCTGGTTGCAGACATGTAGTGGGTGAGTCAAACAATAGGAAAATCAATGAAGAAGATTTCAGTCCTGAGATATTTTTCCATGGAGGCAAAAAGGCAAAAGGAGCCATTCCCTGTGGCATTGGTGAGACTTCAAATTTGTAGCTACTGGTTGCTTTTGTCACAAACAGAGAACTGAACACCCACCATAAATAAAAAATAAAAAAAATAAAAAAAAAGAAAAAAAAGAGAAAAAAGAAAAAAGTGCCAGTCATTTCTGTTTTCCATTGTACAGCAGGAAGGATAAGTTGTTTTACATCTTCTGTAGTAGCCAGCTATGTTAGGTGCAGTTTAGATGTCTCTGATCCAGCAAGGGCATGGTCAGATAACTGATGGGCAGAGTCCTGATGGAAAAGAGCTAGGAATCAAAAGGTGGTGTGGGACTGCAGCCTCAAATGTTGCACTAGTTTTGTCTAGTAGCCTGTTATGTCTTGTAGCCTGTCTCCTGGGTAGGTGTACAAGGTGTGTACCAGTAAAAGTGTCTTCTAGCAATTACTAGTAACTGGAATGTGAGGAAGTAGTCACTGGAAAACTAAGTTAGTTGTAGCTTTGCTTGGATGCTCATGGAGATGATTTGCTAAAAGCTATGAAAGACCTGATTCAAAAAACTTCTATTATACAGAATATATTTGTGATTTCTTCATTATTTGGCTGGCAACACGGTGTCTGTCTGGTCCTGCGCCTGTGTTGGCTGTGCAGGGTCATGCATTGCTTCATCAGATCTCTTTTCTTGCCAAACAGGAACAGTTTCTCCTGTAGATGGCTCTGTTTTCCTACACAATTTCGTGAGTTCTCTCACTTCAGGGAGAATGAACTTTTTATTTTCCTATTCCAGTGGATGTTGTGTTTAGAAATCAGTCATTGGGATCAGATACTCTTTAACATGCTGGGTCTGAAGATAGCTGGATTGTGAATAGTCAGTCACGTTCCAAAAAATATATTTTTTGGTGCTTGATTTAGGGCTTATATTGAAGAGCAAAGGCTCAGTGTGAGTGCTTAATAATTGCTGCTTGAGCTGCCCTGGGCTGCAGCAGCTGGTGTCAAGGTACTGTTTAGAAGGATGAGTGTCTGTCCTAGTTTCTGTGTTGCATCTCCCAACCTGACATGGGTTTTGCCACTACCTATGGCACCTCCAGTGATATCAGAGTGCCTGGCGTTAGGAAACTGAAGTAAAACCAAAGTTTTCAGCTTTTTGTGTTGTGAAAAAAGAATGTCTTTCTGTTTAAGGAAAAAAGAGGAAAAATTTTCACTAATTTTTGTTCTAGCACCCGCAGAGCAGAAGCTGTTGGTGTGGGAAGAACAGGCATTGTGACCGCTTAGTTAGCAAAGCTTAAATATTCCTCCCTCTGGGCTGAGAGTTGGGTGCACTGTTGTGGCACAACTGTCAGGCCCTGAGCAGACAGACCTCTGCTGGGGAGGTGTAAGGAAGAAGATTGAGGGAAATTGCATTTGTGAGTCCAATGGACTGAGGGATTGTAATGTTTAAATCTTGGTGTTCAAGTATAGAGTCTGAACTCTAAACCAAATGTATTGATAGCAGTGTGACCTTTTAGGGGTGCAGAATGAATGCTGTCTAAATGCAGAAAAGGGATTATAATTACTGATGTTAATTTCTCCTAATACCACTGTTGAACCATATCAGAGAAAACACCTTTGTTTTGTCCTGCTATGTGCTGCTGGTAGAAATTATCCTACATTGGAGCTAGCAACTCACCTACTCTGCCTTCTTGCCTCCCTGCCTGCCTGCTAGAAATGATACTGTGAACCAAAAAATATTTGGAAGAGATGAGAAAACCTTGACAATTCTTCAGCTCCTGAACTGTACATGGTGTTTTGTCACTGATGATATACTGAGGCATCCATTCAATGCTTGCACAAATTTCTATCTGTTTGGCAAATGTGACATTGCTCAGAGATATTGAAACTGGAGATTATCTCTTTTAGTTTCCATCAACAGTGGGAACATGAGCCAGGAGTGCAGGGTCAGTAGCTCATGCTGAAACTTCCCATCACAAGCTGCTGGCTGGGTCTCACCTCCATGAAGAGGAAATGGATTCACCAGCCTGCACTCATATAGAAGAAACTTGACAAAAGGTGCTACATGAAGGTCTAGTAAGGTCACCTGAAGTACGGCCTGGGAATCAGTGTTACAGAGGTGCGTGAGGTGGATTTGACTACACTCTCAAACTGATGGTAAATGTAAAACCAGATGTGAGCTGGGGTACATGTAGCAATGTATTTGAATAGTTTAGGCCATAGTTTATACCAGATGCACCAACTGAGCCGTTTTTAGCTGTCTTTCACTTCTTTTATCAAATACTCTGGAATTTTACAAGGCTACTGAAACATAAATTGTGCTGAGAAGAAGCTGAAAAACAGAACACAGTGATTAGAAGAACCAGGATAAAGGTGGGCTGTGAAGTGCTGGACTGTAACCAATCATATTTCCTGCAAGGTGCAGGCAGAGCACGTGGACAAGATAGAGACACCAATAAAATAATGTGTGGTCACGTGCACAGTAGTTTTAGAATGTATAAGTAGGGTAAAAGATACACAATAAAGAGGCTTCTGCATGAATCACATTGATTTGTTGTTTGGAAGTCCTTTGCTCCTGCAGGTACACCCTGAAATATTGACCCAAATACATAAATGAATTCAGGCTTAGTCTCTCATGTTTGCAAATATTGCTGCCAACAAAGACCATTCCTAGAGATATTGTTTTCCTTATAAATCTGCACCAGTATAGAAAGGATAGATCATAAAAAGTACAAGACTTACTAAAGATTAAATTATTGTAAATTATATGTTACTTTTAAATGATTACATAGAGAGATCTGAATATCCAAGAACTTTTCAGAAAGAACAAAGCAAATGATTACAGGTTGGAAAGTATATAATAGGAGAGATTAAAAAGATTCCAGCTATTTAGTTTCATAAAGAGACTTATAAGAAGTGACATGACAAAGGTATATAAAATAATGCATGGCATAAAGAAGGTCAGCAGGTGCTTCTATTTATCCTGTCTTACGAAAGAGACAGAAGAGGATACCTAATTAAATTAAAAGGCAATAAATTTTAAAATGGTAAAGAAAATGCCTTTTTATGTCACACATAGTTAATCTATGGAACTCACTGCCACAATAAGTAAAGACTTTTAGTTGAATTAAAAAATCTTTTAAGTATCTAGAAAAAGACAGAACTGTCAAAAACATTCAAGTTCTGTTTTTAGGAGGAATTTGGGATCATATGTACAAAGAAATATAAGCACTATGCTAAAATACTTCCTGGATAATGCACAGACCACCTCATTGCAGAGACCAAGTTTTGGTTTTGAATTTTTCAATTTAAGACTTAGGATTTTTTTATTAATCTGAACATATAAAGAAAGAAATTGCCCCCTTTTGGGGTATCTGGGAAGCTCTGGGGTGAGATATGCTGCAGTGGAACACAAATATTTCCTCGGTCAGAGGAGGGATTTGAGTTTAGGTCTGTAATATTTATACTATGTCTTTGGATTGCCATCCTCCTTATTGTAAGCCCTAGGCTGCCATGGAAATTCTTTACTTCTTGGACAGCCTCATATTGCTGGTGTGTATAGAGGTGTGATCTGGACATCTCAGTCCTCCCCGCCTCGAGGAGGAGGTCAAATACTTAATTTTTGAAGCCCAGATGAGCATAGGGATGTGGCAGATATCAAGACAATATTGTAATGTTCCAGGATTTGTACAAGAAACTGAGAAACCTGAAAATCAATCAGAGGTACACAGGGAATGCAGGTAGGGACTGAACAGTGTTTAATTCTGAGTCTGTATTGCGTTTTTTTTTTAATATTTATGTTATAATTAATGTTTTCAGTATCTTCACTGGAGTCATACTTCTCAAAATAATGCTTGAGCACTTACATAGGCTTTTTAGAAAATGTTGTCCTAAATTAAGGTTTCATTATAACACCTATATTTTTGTAATGGAATAATGAGACAACTGAGGAATATCAGGAAAAATGGAAATACAGGAGACAACTTCCTCAGGACTGTTCTTGTTTTCTATGTCTGCTTTATGCAATGGAGATTGACTACCTTGGAGCCAAGTGGTTTCAGATCTAAGTGGAAAATGCATTTCCTGATTTGGTCTCCTCTGACTCACTCAACAGTGGATGCCCTATACAGGAAAGAAGGTGTTCACACAAATCAGGTATTGCAGGGAGGATTTGGAGTGTTGAATTTCTGGCTTTTGCAACTCTAAAGAATTTCTAATATCTCCTTTCTTCTAATTTCTGAGTGTTTAAAACATAGATAGGTTTTTTGGGGGGGTTTTTTTTTGGACTTTTTTTTTTTTCTGATTTTGTCATGCTCATTCAATGTACAAATGCCAGGAAACAGGAATTTTCTAGAATGTCGTTCTGTAACCAATACTGGAAATAGAAATAAGTGTAATTAAAAAGAATCTTGGGACTTCTGTAGGAGTTGAAGGGACTTAGATATTCATCTTGTTCTTGCTTTTCAAAATTCTACTTAAAATGCTATTGGCATGTGAGTGATGAGCTAGAGATTTTCAGTGACTTTATCATATATTATATTTAATAATTCTGGACTCGAGATAGGGAAGGTCCTCATGGATCATGAGGTCCAGACTCCTGATATTTCAGGAAGTCACATCATATATTCCTCTTCATTTATCAGACTGAATTTTAAAACTAGTTAGGATTTTTGCTTCCCACCCCATTGTAGGAGTTGAGTCTGTTCCAGAATTTGGCTTTCCTGGTGCCTAAAAACTGTCTTGAAACAAGATGCAGAGGACAAATAATAGTGACAATTACAGACAGAATTACTTATGAATACTTGTGTGATAGTCTGTGAAAACAGAAAATACAGGGAAATACAACTTAGGTTCACATCCCGTGATCCATTTCCAGCAGAAGTAAAGCAATATGCTGGGCAAAGCATTAGTGCAACTTCATAGGAAATATTGCACATTGCCCTAGACATCCATGAGCACAGGAGACAGGACAGATAGTGTGCCCAGACAAATAAAAACCTTTGGAGAGTGGACTGAGAGAACAGCATTTACAGGGTCCAGCAAAAATATATCTGTAATTACTGTGTGCATACATGAGAGGAACAAAGAGCAATGAGGAAACAATTGTTGTTAAGCCTAAAATAAAATTGAGAGCAGCTGATCATAAAAGAGTTTGGCTGGAAATTGGATATTGAAGGTAGGTGTGTTCTGGCATGGCTTTCCAGTGGCAGTAGGGACAGCAGCAAACCTACTGCTCTCTAGATTGTCCTTGGTCAAGTCACTGATACACCAATTTACAACATTCAGCTATGATAGCATCAGTGATCCAAAAACTCTCTGCTGACATAATTGCTAAAGTAAATGTATGTAAATCTAACTGCAACTTTACAAAGCTATGTTTTATATACTAACCAGATATACCTCAGCTTCCTCTCTTCTGCACATACTGTTCTGCACATGGACAGCACATACTGCTCTGCTCTCATTACAGAGAGAGTTATCTCCCCTCTTAGTCTTCGTTCTTGCAACCTAAAATATAAGAAACACTATTTATAAGACAGGTTCACTCAATCCAAGACATCTGTGATGTGAACCTGTCTAGTTTGAACAGGTATTTCTTGAGAATATGAATAGTCAGGACAATTTTTCCCCATCTTTAGAGTTAATTTTTTTGTAGTTTTATTTTTATCCACCATCATTTCAACTCTGTTCATTTGAATATGTTGAGATCAAATTCTGTTAAGAAAATAATTAGTGTGCATGAGTTGATACATTCTGTGCTGGAGTTGGTTTCAATATAAAGGACATAACAGCCTAATTCTAGTTCATTTTCAGTACTCTGGCTTGTAATGCAAATGATTGGCATCTGGCAGTGCTGATGGGTTGTCTAGCAATATATATTTCACCAATTATCTCTTTGAGATAAGAAACTTTCTTATTGAGAGCCTTCTCATAATATATGGAGAATTGCCCTTTGATCCAAGATGTAATTTTTTTTTGGAAGCAAAGAAATATATATAGAATTTGAATGCAGACAATGAAAAAAAACCAAAAACAAAACAAAAATCTGCTTTGATAAAGTTCTGTTTCTCTCATAGACTGGTGGCTTCTGTGATCCACAACATGCAGATGATATGACCCAGGCAGTCACTACCCAGTGGGTCAACTTAGGGAGAGGAATGGAAAGACTGCCAAGAAGATTTCCACACCTCAGTGAGGCACAATGCTGTGTTTTGAGCCCTCATCACCGAAGTCTGGAAACCAAAGCATGTAACAGGACAAAAAATCTGAGATATCTAAGTCCTGACATAGATCCTTATTCCTGAGATGAAAGAGGTCAAACTTCTAACTTTTCCTTCACACAGACTTGAGTTCTGAAAGGAAATGTCATGGAAACAGGTGTTTTCCTGTGCCAAAGGAAGAAAAGAACTATTAAAGTGCAAGGAAAACAAAATAGAGTAAAGAGCAGAAACTATCCAGGGCTTTATTCCAAGTAGACCTTGCCATAGCAGCTTGGTCTCTATGTCTCTGTGGAGTTCATACAGAGGGAACAATCTCATTTTTTTTCCTTCTGACATCACCATAATGAAATAAATGCATATGGTGTAAATGCCTTTTTTACATGGTCTGAATGTAAGTACCAATTTTAGCATCAATATACAAAATGAGAAGAATAATACTTCTCCTTACTCTTTCAGCACTCAAAATACTAAACTCTGAAAGGAAAGGAGATTTACCAGGATTTTAGGTAAGACCTGAGAATATTTCCACAAAGTAAGGTAGGCAAATGGGATGAAGGGCTTTGGACTCTTCAGGAGGGATAGACAGAGCACATGAGGTGGAGGAGTTGCAATGTCTGTAAGGGAGAGGTTGGACTGCACAGCCCTTAGTGATGAAGTGATTGAGAGACTCTGGGTGAGGATCAGGGACACAGAAGGCAAAACAGGCATCATGATGCCTATTATCTACTGCTCAGCCAAGATTCTTGTTGAGGATGGGCACCTGACTAATAGGCATAAAGAAAAAACAAAGATGTTCAATGCTTTTAATTGTCTCCATCTCTAACAATAGTAATAGACTGACTGGTCCTCTGAGCCAGAGGACTATGAGTATGGAAGCAGTGACTTTTCTTTCATGGATAATGAACTTGTAAGAGACCTGTGGTATCAGCTGAATGTTTCCAAGTCCATGGAGTTTTGATGGGCTTCTTTCTGGAGTAATGGAGTTAGTGGATATTATGACAGTAACCTCTCAGTCATCTACCAAATGTCTTGGGAGTCTGGGAAGATTCCTGCTGATAGGAATCTAGACATTGTTACTACAGCCTAGAAAAAGGAGGGAACACCTAGGAAACTGCAGACTGTTAGTCTAACCTAAGTACCTGGAAAAGTGATGGAGACCATCATAATGGGTGATGCTGAAAGACTTTTAAAGAAAAATGCAGTCATCAGACACAGCTAGCATTGGTTCACAGGGGAAAAGTCTTGTTTAATTAATTTAATATCCTTCTGTGATTAGGTCACCTGCCTAGTGGGTGAAGGGACAGCAATAGATGTAGTTTTTCTGGATTTTAGGTAACTCCTTTTATACTGTATGTCATAGCATCCTTCTGAACAACTTGTCCAGATATTGTGCAAGATGAACAGGGAGATATTACACTGGGTAAAGAACTGACTGGAGGGCAGAGATCTCAAAAGGTTGAAATGACTAGGGCTATAAATGTCTGGCAGTGAGTCACCAGATTGTTGACCCTCTCGAAGGGCAAGAGCCCATGCAGAGGGATCTGGATAAAATGGAGTAATGGCAAATCATCAGTGGCATAAACCTGTACAAGAACAAGTGCTGGATTATGTATCTGAGGTGGAGTAACACTGGATGAAAGCCCAAATTTGCTGAGGAGTGGCTGGAGAGCAACCCCACAGAAAGAGGACTGGGGGCGCTGGCTGACAGGAGGCTCAATAGGAGCCTTCAGTGTGTGCCCTGGCAGCCAGGAGGGCAAAACTCATCCTGGAGTGCATTAAACACAACACAATCACCTGGTCAAAATAGGGGATTATCCCACTCTGTTTAACGCTGGTGCAGCTTTACCTTGGGTATTGTGTGCAGTTCTGAGCCCCATCACCTAAGAGGGATGTGAAGGTCCTTGAATGCATTCAGAAGAGGGTACCAAAGATGTGAGAGGGCTGGAAGACATGCCCTGTGAAGAGTGGCTGGGGACAGGGGTCTGTCTAGTTTGGTGAGAAGAAGGCTCCATCAGGGTAAGTTTGGAGTTGATATGAGGAAACATATCTATTGAGAGAGTGCCAAACCCTAGTGCAGGTTTCCTGGAGAGAGTGTCAATGACCCAAACCTGTTGGTATTTAAGAGGCAGTTGGATGATGCCCTCCAGATGTGGTCAGGCATTTGAACCAGGTTATTGGTATATGTCCCATCCAGCTGAACTCTGTTCTCTCTCCTCTCTGAAAAAGGTCAGTGGCACAAGTGAGCTGTAGAAGTTTTACCCTTTGGCTGAAATGCATTTTGTATCTCATATAAATACAAAAATTAGTGTGTTTAACAGATCTGTGTGTCTTGGTTTCAGTGGGGAAAGGGACTATGACAGTGATAACAGAAGTGGATTATTTTTTTGCCAAGAGATGTTGTTTGCCTGGCTCTGCTTTGGGCACAGATTTGAATGTTCTAGATCTGAAAATGACCAACCTTTCCACCACACCAGTGTAACCTCCCCTTACTGGTTTTTCAAAGAATTTATTGTTCCCATGGTATTCCTTTGCCACTGGCCAGCCCAGCTGAGCCCATGGCACTGGTTACCTTTGACTTTTATTCAGGCTGTGGCTAAAGAAACCACCCCTTGTATCCCCTCAAAACTGGCCCCAGTCCTCTCTGCATGGCCTCATGGAAATTATCCATGGTCTGCAGAGAGGGAACAGGTAATAGGGGTGGTCGCTGCAGGGTTGGTTTCTGCCATGGCCTAAGTAGAGAGGAGTGCCACGAGACACTGGGGCTGAATGGCAGAAAAGGCATGAGGAATGCCCAGTAGCTGTAGCTAGTGCATCAGTGTGTGTGCCACAGTGTGTACTTCTAGGGAAAGAAGGAGATACTAATAAGAATGGCATAGAATAGAATAGTATAGTTCAGCCAAAAAGGACCTGTAATGACCATATAGTCTAGCTGCTTGACAGCTTCAGGGATGACCAAAAGTTAAAGTATGGTTTTCAGTGCATTGTCCTAAAACCTCCTAAATTCTGCCAGGACTGGGGTATTCCTTGTATAGCTTTTGTGGAAAATATATGACTGACCTGGGTGGGATTATGTCTGCCAAGGTCTCTTGCTATTCAGTGTGTGGCAAACTACTTGGTGTAGTTTGGTAACTGCCATCAGCATTGCTCAAATGAGACACATGATGGTTGGTGGATGAAAGTTGGAAATGGGTAATTTTGCACAATGCAGTTGTGGGCTCTCCATAGGTCTCCATGTGGTCCTGGTCTTCTGATCATATGGTTTGGTTTTCAGGTTTACAGCTTGGATGAAAAGACAGAGAAGAAGACAGGGGAAAGTCAAACAGAAGAATTTGGGATCTTGTATTTTTCATGAGTGCTGCAGAGATGATGGATGCTTCTGCATTGTGATAGGATTCCCCAAAAACTAACTGAGTATAAGGTAAGAACTGTATGCTCAGGGAAATTCATCCCCAAATCACCCTCTGTGTTTTGATGCTTAGTAGAAATTTCATGCAAATCTCTTAGAGTCTATGGTGTCACAGTAAGGGCATTTTTAGTACCATCAGAATTTCTCATGGTGTGACTGTTCTGAGGAGGACATAGATATGCAAAAGTCATATAAAGCAAGAAATAGGCACACTTAACAATCCTAATATTTTAGAGGTGGGATAAAATGCTGTTCTCCCGAATAGAGCTTTCCCAGACCCCATTTTCAGAGAAGGAAGGGTGGCTCAAGAGGATGGGAGAGGAAAGAGTTCAGTCCTTTAGCTTGGGAAGGAGGAGATTGTCCAGAATTATATGTTAAGCCATGTTTACCCATAACAAGAACCATACATCTACAGATTTTCAGGGTAAAAGTGGGAAATCACCATCCCTGGAAGTGTTCAAAAATGAGGATATGTGTCATTTTGTGATATGGTTTAGTGGGCATGGTGATATTCAAAGGTTGGACTTGATCTTGCAGGTCTTTTCCAAAACTAATGGTTCTAATTTTCCTCCATTGAAAGCCTCTATGGTAAAACTTGCTTGAAATAAATCAGACTATATTAATTTGCTTAGCTGTGCCTTTGATGTACAGAGGTTTGGAGTTTGTTTGTATGTACTTAGCAGAGATGCAAAACATCTCCTTCACCGTATGCTTTCTCAAGGATAAGGTGAAGGGAGTGATGGAGTTCAGGATACTGGGAACCCATGGGCACAGGAGAAGTGTGTCCTGGCGATAGGACTCCCATGAAGGGACAGCAGACTTACAACTGCCCACAAGGAAAAAGGTCAGGCCTGTTTCCCTGACAGGGATTAGAGAAATCTTCCCTAATTTTCCAGCCCACATAGATGTTTTCAATCCACAAGTGTTCCCACCGACAGCTCGAAAGGCACCACAGACTGAGTGAAATTACAACTCTGTAGTCTTTTGCCTTGTAATTTCTCTTTCCTTTTTCTTGCTGACTTGTATGGGTTTCAAAACCCATCGTTTTGAGAGGTGACATTTCTTCTTAAAGGATCATGAGAGCGAAGGGTCAAATCCTTGCCTTGTTTGTTTTCTCTTTTGTATGTTGGATGCATTCACTTGTTCCTGTTCCAGAGTTGTGATTGGCATCAAAGCTGGCAGTGACAATTGCCTCTACTGATCTCTGGACTTCATTAAATTAGATAGTTAACATTCAGAAAAAGGCTTTGCTAGTTTCTGCCAAAGTGAATTTCATTTATTTCCTTTCCAGCTTTTTCCTCCCATGCCTGGTCCTGTTGCAGTTTTCTGAGCTGACACAACACAGTAATGACTTTTTGTGAGTTTCCTGCAGGTCACCTTCCAGCTCAGGGCTGGGGCAAAAGATTGAGGTAGGCAGGACTTGGGAGTATGCCCCAGCCTGGGGGGCTGCACAGCCCCTTCTCTGGCAAAAGGGTCATGGTGTACTACTAGCCTTTGTCTCAGTTTGACTCCTGCACCTGGAGAAAAAGATGCTGTTTTCATCTTATATTCCCTGGATGTAACCACATCCACATGTATTCCTGTATGTAACCACATGGCAGGTAATGCCTACTGTTACTAAGGAGTGAGAGGCAAGGATCTTTTTTTCTATGTAGACAGGAATTTACTGCTTTTGTGGTGAAATAACTTTTAAGGACCCACGATGGTAATTTTTCTTTAGCATCCTATTAAGTTTTCATTGATTTTAAGACAGTCATAATGCAGCACTGAGGTCCTGGACAGTGGGTTTACTTTGAGATATGATCTATTCATTCTGCTGACTGTCTAGAGCTGGTGATGATATGGAGGCTTTCACTCTTGCCACCCCAAAGCAAGTTCATGCGGCTGACCCACAGGAAAATTGTTTTAGCATTTCATAATTGTGTGTGTCTGAGAAATCACAGAGAAGCAAACACACAACTTCATTATGAAAGCAAGGTATTGCACTATTCATACTGAAGCATGTGGAAAGTCCATCAAAAGAAAACCACCTGGCATTCAAAACGCCTCTTGCAGAAAGATTGCATGCATAGAACTGTGGCTATGTTGGGTCTCAGCCTAACAAGTACTAAAAACACTTCTTGAAATATTTGAAAGGTTCATGGCATGCAATATCCTAACTAAAAATATCTGGTTTTACTGATATGCTCTTTTGGCTATTGATAATAAGTGATGGAAGTGCTTGCACATGGGTAACAGCAGATATGGCTCTTCCAGTCAGAAAATCTTCACATCTATCAAGACCTACTTCAATTTGCTAAGCTGTAGATGTTCATGCTTATAATGGGGAGGTTTTAAAGATTATTGATCCATGCTTGATGTTAATTAACATTTCTAAAAAGGTGTGGTTTTGCTTACTACCCATCTTTTCCTGAACAGATCCCACTCAATAAGGTAAGCATCGAGACAGTGCTCATCCTTCATCACCATTAAAAACATTGCATGAGCTCTGCCATCCTGACCACTGTTTTTTACCAGAGTTCTGTGGGTTTTTTTCACTCACTCTTTGCTCACATGCTGTAAGTGCACAGCAGAGGCATATGTATGTATTAACTGGGTAATGTAAGAATGGCCTCCAAATTATAGGTGCTCAGTGTGGGTTTCCAAATGTGGGTTGATCTTTGTATGCAGTTGGGCACCTTGGATATTGTTGTGGGTTTTCTGGAGTTGTGCTAGTAGCCTGTAATACATTAGACAAAGATTACCACTAGTGCAGTTGTGCTGGAAAATGTGCATACAAAATGTGTATGAAACAGAACTGAGAAACTGAATTAGGCTTCTGATTATTTTAGTCTAATTTCATATGGAAATAAGATTGAAGACATCCCACTTATTTGGGTATATGTGCATGTGAGTCTTCCTGCTCCTTGGGTGCTCTCTGAACTCACTGGTCTGATAGTGAAGATGGATTATGTCTTGGTTAATTAATGAATGTAATTAATGGATACGGTGGGAGAGAAAGGAGGAACAGTACTGATGCCTTCTCTTAGAAGAGAGACTTCAAAGGGAATGCAATTCTTGCTAGAGGTGGGATAAGCTACGCTGGAGCATGGTGCCTTGGCAAACCACCCATCTGAGCTTGCACTTCTCACTCCTCTGTGCCCATTCTCACATTCAGGAGCCATGAACACTGATGGTGGTGACTGGAGACTAGTTCTCATGCAGATTTGTAGATCTTATTGCAACAGGTTTCATGGGTGCATCTTCAATACTACTGCACTTATACAACCTGGACAGTGTTATTTACTTAGTGTTTTGAGATCTATGTGTTTGATGATTTTATTCCAGGACAGAAAAAAGGCACACTGGGATCAATTTGATTTCAAAGGAGAATGGTCTGGGTGATGCTGGTATTGAATTTGGTGACAGCAAAGCTGTGGTAAACATATTGCTTCAAAAATATCAAACGCTATGCTCAGCCTGGAAAGTAATGATGAACGATGCTGTACAAACATAATTTATTGTATTCAACATAATTCATATACTCATTTTAACTGCTGAATTGTCAGTGCTGTATTACCCAGTTCAAGGTGCAATTTCTAATTATAAACACTTTTTCTGGTGGCTTCGGACTGTATTTCCTGAATAGGAAATATTTGTGATATTTTTCTCTCTGTCAAGGAAATTGAAGGTGTCTCTTTGCCTAAAAAGAAAAAAAAAATCTCCCCAGGAGAGTATCAGAGGATCAATTTTTCAACATGGGATTATACAGTTTGGCTATATAGGCTTAAGGCTTTTAATTTGCTTACACACAGATAGACTTACTTGAGCTCTATACATCACCAGATCAATGCAAATCTATTTAATAGAAGCTTGGGTCAATATTAAAAGAATTCCATTAACCAGCAATAAGGACCCTGGAATAATATGATTACTATAGGCTTCCAAGCACACATAAAGAATCAAGGATTTACTTTGTACTAAACTGAAACAATACTATTGTGGAAATCCCTCCTTTGCTCCCTGTCTCCTGAAAAGTAAGAGTGAAAAAGGACAGAAGAGGCTGTACAGGGTGTTTTATGTCATTAATATTGCCTCTTTAGGTTAGCACCTCTGAGACACACTAATAGTGAATGCTTCTGCAGCTTGTGGTAGAGAAAGTGCAGGTGGGCAGAAAAGGTCTGATCAATTACACCAGGGGAAGAAGAAAGAAATCAATCGATTCTGAAGGACACAAAGCAAGTGTGACATTTCCAGAAGATAAAGTTTACTTTTTTGCTTTATTTTAGCCATGGTAAGTTAAAAGAATATGTCCTCTTCCTATTGTTTTGAACAACAAGTCCCATATTAAGGTCCTACTGAACTAAATTTTGAAGGATAAGTTTCCTGTGACTGCAAGCCACAAATATGTAATCTGCAATGCAAAATATAATTCTGAGACCAATAGTTTGGTAGTAGAAAATCAAGATTGTCCTGGGAAAAGTTACCATTTTGCCTGAATGGAGACTACTGTTGGAAACCCCCACTTTTTATTTTGTGTGATAGATTTCTTTGCTTATAAACAACAAAGAGACCTGAAGAGGCTAAAATGACATCTTCTTGTTAGATTAGGCCTGGGGTTTTGCAAGCAAATTGCAAGCATTGTGCATTAGCAGTGAAAAACAGAGACTTGAATGCCTAGCTCACAGTATCACAGTATCACAATATCACAGAATAACTAGGTTGGAAGGGACCTCCAAGATCATCAAGTCCAACCCTTACCCTAACACCTCAACTACACCATGGCACCAAGTGCCACATCCAGTCTTCATTTCAATGCATCCAGTGATGTTGACTCCACCATCTCCCCAGGCAAAGCATTCTAAAATTTTATTATTCTTTCCATGAAAAACTTCTTCCTAATATCCAACCTATAACTCCCTTGGTACAGTTTGAGACTGTGTCCTCTGGTTCTATCAGTTGCTGCCTGGTGAAAGAGACCAAACCCCACCTGGCTACAACCACCTTTTAGGACATTATAGAGAGTGATAAGGTCACCTCTGAATCTCCTTTTCTCTGGGCTGAACAACTCCAGCTCCCTCAGCTTGTGTTTCAAACCCCTCATCAGCCTTGTTGCCTTCCTCTGGATATGCTCAAGCATCTCAAGGTCCTTCCTAAACTGAGGGAAGAGAACTGGATACAGCACTTGAGGTGTGGCCTCAACAATGCTGAGTACAGTGAAGAATGATCTCCCTGCTCCTGCTGGCTGCACCATTCCTGATCCAGGCCAGGGGCCATTGGCCTTCTTGGCCACCAGGGCACACTGCTGGTTCACGTTCAGTCAGCTGTCAACCAGCACCCCCAGGTCCCTTTCCCCTGGGCACTGTCCAGACACACTGTCCCCAGCCTATAACCCTGCAGGGGGTTATTGTGGCCAAAATGCAGGACTCAGCACTTGGACTTACTAAACTTCATCCCATTGGACTGTGCCCATCCATCCAACTGTTCCAAGTCTCTCTGCAGAGCCCTTCTACCTTCCAACAGCTCCCAGCCTAGTGTTGTCTGCAAATTTACTAATGAAAGACTCAATACCTTCATCCACATCATCAATAAAAATATTGAACAGGACAGACCCCTGGGGGATACCACCAGTGACTGGTCACCAGCTGGATGCAGCACTGTTCACCACCACTTGCTGGGCCTCGCTATCCAGCCAGTTCTTAACTCTTTAACCAATCTTGGGAATTCTCTCTGCTGGGAAGAGAAAAATGAGAATTGGCCAAAACAGATACTAGGAGAAAATGGATACAGTATCCTGGCCGTCTGTATTGAACTGGCCACAAAATAGTGCTGTCTGCCTGTACAGGGTTTCTATTAGAGACTCAAAATTAGAGGCCATGTAGGAAAAATTGTAAAATTTGCAAGTTGCAGAATCAAGTGAAGAATTGTGCTTTAGGTCAGAATTCTGCAAGCATTTGTTGTAGCTTCTTTGGAATATATTAAAAAAGGATTTGGGGATGGGTTTGGGGAAGTATTGAAGGCAGATGTGCAGATTTGAAAGCTGTAAAATCATGAGACTGGTTTACAGAGATGGTCACCTCGTTTCAAAGGTGCTGAGCGAACTGGGCAAGAAGACTTCAGAAGGGCTTAAGGCCATTGGATCCATGCTCAAAATTTGTATTTGAGATGCAGTGTCTGTGAGTTAGGGAAGGATGAGGAGTGGAAACAGCAATTTGCACCTGGATGTTCTAGAAAGGGTTTTAAACCCTTCCATGCGAAGACACAGAAGTCCACAGTCTTCCGTTTTCCCTATTTACCAGGGTCTCTGTCTCCCTGTGAGTGTTTTACATTTAATCTATTTTCTAAGTTTCTCCTCAACTTCAAGTAAATAGTTTTTCTCTCTCTCTCTTTTTTTTTTTTTAATTTTTAATTTTTAATTTTTTTTTCCTTTTTTAAGAAGGGTATATAATAATCAGATGCTGCCATCCAGCACATTGTATTGTTTTGAAATGCAGTCTGTGAAACACAGTACTGCCTCCACAGGTTGTGCAAGAATGACCATGACAGTTCTAAATACCAAGTTATTAACTATTACCAGCAAAGTCAACACTCTTCTCCATCAGGTTGCAGGTGCAGGTAAATAGTTCAGAATAAACTGAATCCTTTCTCCAGCTTGGCTTACTTGCTTGAAGAAACTTTATAGGGTTAGAGCAGCCAAAAGTTTCCTTTTTCCTAATATAAGGTTGCACTTCCAGTAGGGCAACTTACTGGTAGTTTTAAAGTTTTCCCTTTTCCAGCAAGCCCTGTCTAATATTGGCAAGACTTAGATAGATAGACTTCCCCAATCTGATTTAAGCATTTTTGTCTTCTTGCACTTTAATTTTCAGTCTATATTTTGCTACTTGGTCTGCATTTCTTTAAAGAGAAACCTACTACTTTAGCTTTGTCCCCAACCAGTGCTTGCTCAGAGCATCTTGGACTTGACATTTAGAGATAAGATAACCTTATTCATGTTTACTCTTTCCTTTTAAAAAAATATTTGTATTTCAAAACATTTCCATCTGCTTTCTTCTCTTTACCTGCTCTTTTGCATAGTAAACTCCATAGAATGAAAATATTGAGTAAGTAGGTATTTTTTCCTTTCTCTTTTTCAAACCAGCTGAACTTTGCTGCTCTAGAGAGACCTGAATAAGCCATATTTATGTGGATATGGGGAATAGGCTGTGTGAGGAGCAAAGCTGTGTTCCTAAGAAAATGAACTTTTCAATATAAGTTTCAAGGATTGTCTATGTAACCTCTGAGCAGCACTCAATCCTTTGAATATGGCATATTATATCCTGGATGACATGACAGTCTTTGGTTTCATGGCATATTATCTGTCAGACTGTGAGAAAGCACATTCTGGAGGTTTTTCACACTCCCCTATCCCTGTTGGCTCTGGGACTCAGGATCTCCTCATGAGAAGTGCTAATGCAAAATGCATTGGCACTTGCTGGTAAGAGAGTTGGGCCTCTTGGTACGTGGGTCACTTGTCCATTTTCAGCCCAAGGAATACAGGTAGAATCTCTCATTACAGGAGGAGAGAAAGGCAATAATCTCGTGACTGTGGTGCTGCAAAACAATGGTATTGTTTTAAGATGTTTGTTGATTCCCCCATTTTTCACTGCCAACATAGATATCTCTGAGATTTCTCGAGATGGAAATTGATGAATAAATAAAAGCTGGAAAATTGGTCTCTGTCCAGCAGTATTTAAAAGTGTTAGTATTGAAAACTGATGTCTATCAATAATGTTAATTATTAAGATTTGGACAGCTTTGGGCAGCAAGAACTGTCTCTAGTATATTCTGGCCCTGATGTAGGTGTATTTGTAGGTGTTTGCTCACACTGAGAATGAAGTCCTTTCTCTTTCCCTATAACGTGACAAACAGTTAAAAGGCTGATTTGATTATTCCTTCCATTCATTATTTACCCTAAGCAGTCTTTTCACTGTCAGTGTCTGATACTTTTATGCTTGTTTCCATAAATCAAGCTGCTTTCAGATTCCTCAACATAGATATAGAAATCTTGGTGGATATATTCATGCACCTGTCCTTATTCTCCCTGTCTTGTGCTCTCTTACTGAACCATAGCTTCCCAAACTCTGCTCTTGGTGTCCTGTACTGCAGCAGCATCCTCAAACACCCTCCAAGACAGGGCAGATATAAATAATTAAATATAAGGCCTAAGCTCTAAATACAAGAGGGTAACATTGTTCTAAAGTGCCTAAGATAACACCTGCTGAATAATACCTCTTTCATACAATCTAACTCTTTTGCATTGCTCTCCAAGAGGTAGCTTAAACAAGCCAGAGACCTAAAGACATTTTTTAAACTTTCCTGCCCAGCTGAGTCTCTGTCATTTCACTCTGTTGCAGAAATAAGAGCATTTGGAAACTTTTCCATCCAAGTTGTAGCACTGCCTGCTTTATATAGCATAACCTTTAATGGAGTGCCCATTGATTCCTTAAAGACACTTCCTTATGTCAGCTATGTGTCATTGCTGGGGAATTTGTTCTGATGAACACTGCAAATGTTACTGTGTTACATTCTATTTCTTTACTTGTAATTGTGTCCCTTTGGACCACCTACACCCTTTTCATACAGCTCTGGAGGGCTGTGGAAGATGAACACCATTTTGTGAGCACATTATTCCAGATGTACTCCGTACCCTTACAGGGAGAGCAGTGCAACACAGTTCTTTGGACATTTTCCTCCTGCTTTAAATTTTCAGGCAGCTCTGGAAAGATAATTACCATTTTGACATCACCTATCTGGGAATGTTGATTACTTAAACACTGTCCTTGTTGACTTTATTCCTTTTCAATCTATATGTGCTTTGCTTTTATTTTTGTGTGTGTCTCAGAGACAGGGTGTGTTTCTTTAAAATATGTATTTTCCCATTTATTAAAGCCTCATATTTTGGCAAGAGACGTATCTGGTAAAAAATCCCCAAACATTTAAAAAAACTGGGTTGATAATGTATGGAATTGATTCTTTATGGTGTTAGGTATTCTGGGTTGATGTAGTCATTTTATTATCTGAGAAAGTCAGAACTATCACTCTAAAATGGAATTTGTAACCATGCAAGTACTTAATTCATAAAAGGAAATATTGTATGGATTTCAAAGAAATGTCATGCAAGAATAGCAGGGTGAACAAAGTAGCTTACCGAGTGGAAAGCCATGGTTTGAGATGCAGTTAGAGGTACAACTGCCTGCACAAGGCTTGCATGGGGACACCTCTGCAGTGGGTTGAGATGTAAAAGATCCTCTTGTTGCTATCGGGTGGGTTTCCCCCCCCCCCCCCCCGAAAATACATTACTGTTTCCCTCAAGTACTTTGTTAACACTTGAATAATAAACAGTATGTCTTTTATATGACAGGGAACCTGTAGGAATTAACCATACAGACAATAAAAGGGCTAAGATGTGCTAGAGCTGAATGTAAACACTGGAAACGATAATGTTTTTCACCAACTGCTTTGTGCTTCTTGCTAAGTAGAGTGGATACCATGAGCCATTTGCTGAGATGTTCAGGGCCAATGGGTCTTTCATAAGCAGCTAAACTAAGCCTATAAATCTTGCAGGAGTGAAAGATATGCTCATGTTGAAAGATGTAACAGGTGAAAGCCTATTAAAATAACAGTGCATATTTTAAAAAACCTGAGAAAATCAGTCTTGTCTACTCATTTTTCACTGCATTTATAATTCTGTTTTCTTGTCTTCAGCTAATCTGCTGGGGAAAATATGTTTCATTGCTGGTGAATGCAGCTTCATTCTTCCTGTTGTTTGTACTCTATTACCAGCAGATGTAGCAGAGCTCTTTTTCCTCTGTGGGACTGGTGTGTCCCAGGCAGACCTCTGACACTCCTTTTCATTTACAAGCATATAGTGACTTACCTGCTTGTGAAAGGCAGTGATTTATCCCAGCATACAGTTCTCCCCCCACCCCCAGTGTTTTCCTTGATTTTCGGCACAACATTTGAAACAAACTGAAGAGACAACATAAGGGTAAAGTGAGCTCATGAGCCTACTGATTTAAATCTAGACCAATTTAATTGAAGCTAGTATTTTTCTAAGAATGCCAAGAGCAGAACTGTGTTTTACTGATTTTTAGAGTCTGGAGTGAAAGAGCAATAGACCTCCTTTCTGTGTGCAAATTAATACATAAAGCCTGCTAAAAAATGGTAAGCATTTATAGAGGTGGTGGATTTCTCATCATAATACCAGATACAGCAAGTTTATACTGGGTAGGTAAAACATTATGAGAATGGTTGAGAGCAGTATTTGATGGTTAACAAAAGAGAGTCAAGTTAAAATTCCTGTAGGAAAACAAGAGTACTGACAGCATATAAGCAAGTGCCTGAACTTTCTGGCCACAGAAAAAGCAAGGTGCAGTGGATACACAGCTAGAATGAGCTGGTAGATCCCTATTTTCTTGAGAGGAACCATAACCACTGCATTTGAGCCAAAGGTTTAGTGTTAGATCCTGTTGGAACAGAGCAAATGAGTAGATGTGTTTACCCAGCTGTACCAGCACCCCAGCGTTCTTCTCCTGGGGAATCATTGTGTGAGGACAGGCACTTGAAACTGTTTCTTCAGGTCTGACCCAGAACAGGTGCAACCTCTGACAGGACTGTACTGTTCCACAGAGGCTGGTGATATATTTCCTGTGAGTCCAAACCTCTGTGCTGAGGTGGACTGGGAAAGAAAAACCAAACTCTTCCATTAAATTTTTTTTTCAGCCTAGTGATAATAAGAGCAAGTTTATTTTCTTCTACCTTTCCCCAATGCCAGCAGTCTCTGTGCATAATCTCAGGTCTTCCTTTCTTAAAATTTTGTCACCCAGACAGTTTCCATTCTAACTTTTTCTCCTTTTATAAAATTTCTCCCTTTTTGATTGCTGGCTCTTCTGCCTTGTAAGGCTTTCTCATCCAACCTCTGCAGATGAACACAGACTTCACTGCACCACATATAGGTTGATGGCCAGCTGGCCCTTTCCAAGGCACACTTGGTCACTGCAGCAGATTCAACAACCTAAATAACTTTCTAGGTAAGAAGTTCAGGCTCCCAGGCTAAAAACACCATGAAGGAAGACTTTGGCATCTGCAAACCACTCCTGTTCTCATGCTGCACAGGCCAGCAGTATCTCCTGCCCTTTTGCTGTTTCCATTAAAGCCATCTGTGCTTTGTGAGCCTTTGTGCTGGTTGGTGGGTCCAGACTCCACTGCAGTACCCACCTGTGTATGCACACTTGGGCTCATCTGAGGCCATGATTTCTTCTCTGTTTGATGGCAATCTTACCTGCCTGCACCAAGTTGCTGGATTTCTGTGTGCCTTTACACGCTCAGCTCTTTAAAGCAGGGATATCTCACCAGCCCTGTATCAGCAAGATAATATAGTGGGAGAATGGTTTCCTACCTCACTGCTAATTCCATCACCCTTCTCATTCCCCGTGGAGATATGAAATACTTGCCAGATTTTAAAGTGAGCTATTTTACAGGGAAGGACCTCAACATCTTGGAGAGATAGGCAGAGAAGACACTCTGAAATTCAATGAAGGTAAATGCAGGGTCCTGCTCTGGGGAAAAATAACCCCATGCACCAGCACAGGCTGGGGCCTAATCTTCTGGAAAGCAGTTCTGTCGAAAAGGGCTGGTGGTCACACTGTTCTGGTGGTTCCAGTGGACAACAGGCTGTCCCTGAGCCAGCAGGGCCCTGGTGGCCAAGAAACACAGTGTCATCCTTGGATACATCAGGAAGAACATTGCCAGCAGATTGAGGGAAGTGACCCTGCCCCTTTACTCAGTCCTGGTGAGGCCACATTTGGAGTGCTGTGTCCAGTTCTGGGCTCCTCAGTACAAGAGAAACTTGGAGCTTCTGGGGCAGGTCCATGGGAGGGCAACAAGGATCACTGGGGGACTGGAGCATCTTTCTTATGAGGAAAAACTGAATGGGTTGAGCTTGTTCAGCCTTGAAAAGAGATGACTGAGAGAGACCCTCATCAATATCTATCAATACCTGAAGGAAGAGTGCCAAGAGGATGTTTCCAGGATTTTCTAAGTGGTGTCAAGCGCTAGGACAAGAGGCAGTGAACAGAAATGGATGCAAAGGAAATTCCACCTGACCATGAGGAAGAGCTTCTTTACTCGGAAGCAACCATGCATTCTCACAGGTAACCCAGAGAGGTTATGGAGTCTCCTTTGCTGGAGTTATTCAACAGGCATCCGGACACAATCCTGTGCAATGTGCTCTAGGATGGCCCTGCTTGAACAGGGAGGTTGGACCAAATGACCCACTGTGGTCCCTTCCAACCTTATCTATTTTGCGACTGTGTGAGCCTTCTTTGTTTATTTTTATTTTTTGCCACCTACTTTTCCAACATTAAGATTTTCTAAGACATTAGTGACATTCATAAAAGCTCATGACCATAAGACCAAGTAGCAGGCATGCCCTTGTGTCTCCTTTTTGCCACAGAGGGAGGCAAGGAGCCACAGGTCAGGCACAAAAAAAAGTCTCTCCTCCCCACACTCCCTCCCTCCCCACACTTCTCTTGATCTGCTGGTGGCTCCTAAAAGGATTAATTAGAAAGATGTGAGCAAGGGTTGGGACGTCAAAAAACAATCATCACTTTCATATCTGACCCCTATCACCAGCTGCAGAATTAACAAATTGAATGTCGTCAGCAAACAGGAGTTGCAGATGATATGAAGTTCATTACGAACAGCACAGGACTTGTTTTCAAAGCCCAATTTAAACAACTCTTGCTGATTAAATTCCTTGCTGGGGCTCCTGCCAGACATATTTAGAAAATACAGATGTCTAACAACTCTTTCTCTGCCTGTCTTCTTTTTCCTTTCCTTTCCTTTCCTTTCCTTTCCTTTCCTTTCCTTTCCTTTCCTTTCCTTTCCTTTCCTTTCCTTTCCTTTCCTTTCCTTTCCTTTCCTTTCCTTTCCTTTTCCTTTCCTTTCCTTTCCTTTCCTTTCCTTTCCTTTCCTTTCCTTTCCTTTCCTTTCCTTTCCTTTCCTTTCCTTTCCTTTCCTTTCCTTTCCTTTCCTTTCCTTTCCTTTCCTTTCCTTTCCTTTCCTTTCCTTTCCTTTCCTTTCCTTTCCTTTCCTTTCCTTTCCTTTCCTTTCCTTTCCTTTTCTCATATGCTAATTATTTGTCTCCTATCTGCAGGTACTGGCAAGTATCAGAGCTCTGGTTCCACTGTCTACAGCCTTATCAATTTGGCGCCTGCTCCAGCCCTCTCACATTACCAGCAGTGGCGTCTGTTTTCAGCTGTGAAAAGCTGTGAGCATGGCTCCATTCTTCCCCTCCTCCCACTGTAGATTCTCTCCCCACTTTCCTTCTTTCCCTGTTATCCTTCTACTCCCAGGGCTCCCTTTAAGAGCTGTGAAGCAAAAAAACCCAAACTGTGGTAATCTGCTAGACAGTGGAACTAGGGGTTTATAACCTCCCTTGAATTGTGTCCCCAATATGGGAGCTCCCAGAGCAGCTAAAAGCCCACTTTAGGCAGATTGCATGACTGATCATCTTCTGGGTGGGCTGGACTTGGATGGAGAGGCAGGAGTTGTAAGCAAGCAGATGGGAGATCTGTGGGGATAAAATTCAGAGCTACTGTCCTAGGTCAGGACTCTGAACATTCTCTGAACTGTTCATCCCCTTCCTAAAACATCTTTCTGTCCTCTTTAATTTGATAACTTCATGTTTGTCTTGCTCATGCATTTGTAATTTTTCTCCACCATTTCTCTAGGAAGTGAGAATGGAAGGATGGAGGAAGGGAGGATGGATGTCTGCTCCTACTCACACTCACAATAACAACAGGATTTGGCAGGTTGGGTGGTACCCAGACAGAAAAAGCTAGATCTCAGAGATAGGTTGTCCCTGCAAGTTTGATGAAAACAGGCAATCCCAAAGAGGGTAAACATCATCAGGGATCTCCTTTGGAGAAGATGACTAGACATCTCTATAGAGAGGAGATATGATAGTCCCAGCCCTGGGAAAGTCTTGACTAGGCACACAGTGAAGTACCTGGGAACCAGACTATGAGACAGGCATTTGTAACAAATGACATGCATTTGCTCTACTGGTGCTGTCTTTTAAGCTGAATATTACAACCAAAAATTGTAGGGGGCCTGGCAGGGGTCTGTTGCCGCAACCTGGAATGCCACAACCTTCCCAGAGAGAGGGTCCTGCAAGGAACAGCCTTCTAAGGGGGTCTTCTGGCAGGTCTCCTAGCCACTGGATAAGCCTCAGCAAGAGGGCACCCAGGGACTGCAAGGAATCAGCTCTCAGTGGTTTCAGTTCAGTGATTTCTGCTTTGCTTGTGAGGCTACCCCAGGCCAGCTCAGGGACAGAGAGACAGAAGCATCATATGGCAAATTCCACAGAGGTTCCTTTATTATCCAGCAGCTCAGTAAAGGGGTCCAGGGACAACAGCTTCCTGCTGAACTGGGCAGAGCTGGGGTTTTTATGGGGAAAGCAAGGGTGATACCAAAGGGGGTAAGACCAATTGATTACTAAAGGTTAACATGGGTACTAAGTAATGGTGGGAAAACTGAAGCCTTTGGGATAGCTCACCTAAGGGACATCTCTCCTGAGTATCTCCTAGATAAACTAATCACAGCACATTCAAGAGACATCTCTACAGGGCAGAGCTGGGGCAGACTTATCCAGAAAAAGTCTTGAGCCAAATTGGTAGAATTTTCAGAGATGCCCAGGAGAAAGTATGGAAAATGACTGTCCTTTAGGGGCCACATAGAACTGGAGCCCTGCTGCTTAAGTTCCATTTTCTGGACAAACTTGCTCAGAAGAAAAATACCATGGATTAAGCAAGAAAAGTACTATTTAGCTATCCTTTTGATAGTGAAATTGTGATATCAAGGGTAAGAATACAACATATACTTCAAAGAATTTTGTAACATAATTGGGTCTTCTCTGTATTGTTATTTTTCCCATGTAGGAAGTACTTTCTTTTCCCACCATGGCAGTTTGCTCCCTGAAAGATTTCAGAAGTTTTTAAATGCAGATGAAATAGTCACAGAGATTTGCATACACTGCTACATGGCATTTTGGGTTAATGGATGCTTCATCCAAGAAATAGAGAGGTATCAAGTTTTTTTTAAATTTTTTTCTTTTTCTTTTTTTTTTTCTTTTTTCCCTTTACAAGCCATCTCTCTTCCTCAGGGTAGTATTGAAAGATATAGGCTATAAAACTACCACTTCCTTATACCCAGAACCCCTATGGGTTAATTGATCTCCAACCTATTAGAGGCTCCCTTAGCTTTTGGTGAGGAAGAGATTTGCAATCACTCAGTGTCAAAGTAAGTTTTGAGCACCTTGCAGTCTCTGTTAAAACGCTTTGATGTAGCTTTTCTGGCTGCTTCTGGTTTGTTTTCATCTTGCTATTGGGCACTTTTCTTGGTATCTCTATCACACATTTTGCCTCAAGTACAATAGTGCTTAGGGTGTTTGTAAACTATTTTGTTTGGGGAGGGGAAATGTGATTTGTCTTTAATTTGTGTTGGCCAAGCTCTGCTGTCCTGAGGGAAAGAGGGATCAATTGATATTAGATTCTTGTTCATGGTGTGAAGCCCTTATATAATAATGGCTGGAGTAATTTCTTTCTTGTGGCTTTACCTGAGCCTGACTAATCATATTGTTCTTGCTCTCTCATCTTCCCTTGCTTTTTTTCCTTTCTGCTTATTTCACATTTATTGTTTCCAACAAAACCCCAGCAATGTTGCTTCAGCTCTGAACCTCTGCTGTTGTCCATTGCCACCTGAGCCCATGGAAGACATTGCTTGTCTCCCAGCAGTCCAGCACAATGAAGAGTTAACTTTTCTGAATGCAGGCTGAAGGTTATGCCCCACAGGCAGCATGAAGGTTATGCTCAGATTTGTGCCCCAAGGTGTTATGCTGGAGGATAAATCAGCACAAGTTATGTGAGTAATCATGACACCTTGCCCCATTGATGTTGGCAGTATTTTGCCAGTCCTGCAAAAAGAGGTCTTGTTGGGACATCTGGGACAAGGATTGTACATCTCATTTGTAGCTCATTTTAAAGGATCTCACGCTAGAGAGTAAATTAATGAAAATCCTGCTCCTCCCCATTCATCTAATCTGGTAAAGTCGCAAAGAAATCTACTTGCAAGGAAGTGCATTAAGCAGCCCTTATGGGCAGTGACACAGAGCACAGTAAACCCCATGGCTGGGCCCCTGCAAGGGTAATTCTTTATTAGGAGGAACACTACAGCAGTACCATCTTCTGTGTCCATACACTATACTGTAATAGGGTTAGCTCACAATAAAAGTGTAATTAATGTCAAGTAGTATAAAGATTTGCCATTTTCTCTAAGGACGTCTTATCTAGGCAGTTTTGGTGTATCATTCAGTACTCTAAATTAAAATTACTCTGCCTGTTCTCCAGTTTTTACTCCTTTTCTGTCTGTATGCTTGCTCGCAGAGATGTTTGCGGGATTCTACTTCATCAGAGCGGGGCTTATGAAGACATTATGTAACAATAGTGGTGATGCCTTTGCCTGTTGGGTGAGAAAGGAAACAATATATAACTTGCTTGCAGTTATTTCTCTCTCTTGAGATCCTCCACTATGCATTTTCTTACCAGACTGCCATGTCTCCCACATTCCTTATCACTTGCTCTTGGAGATTACTGAGGAAACAAATATCCATGTCTCCTTCATTTATTCCACAAATTGCACTATTACCTGAAGGAGGAGTGTTAAGATGGTTTTATTGAGCAGTTTACCATGTGCACCATCTAAAGGGTCTGTGCTGGGGCTGTGTCAAATTCTTGTGGAAACCCTGACAGCATGTGGTGTTTATAACTGCAGAAAAGCAGAGCATCGTAGTGCCTGGATCACCACCTGCCACTTTAATGAGTGCACTCTGCAAATCTTGCTGGAGTCAGCAAGAAACCTCTATGGTTTTCTTTTGGGACCAGTCCTGCTATGACCTGAGTTTTGACCTAACTCAGCTAACTTAGCTGAAGAGGATGAGTCTGCTTTTCCCAGAAGGTTACTGAGGCCACTTGCTTTACATCAAAGGTAGAAATGCTCCTTGTGATGTCCATCACAAGAAAGTCCCAAAGTCCTGTGGATGCCAGGCTGAGCCTTCTCTTTTGAAGCTTTAACCCAGGCCAAAGCCATCCACACAGTGGATGTATGGAAATCAGTGCTTCCTTCCACTCTCAGTACCAGGCTTTGCTGCAGGTACCTTCTCTTTACAGCTGCTTTCCCACATTTCCTCATTTTCTCTGACATTTACCAACCAGTAAAAGTCCTTCCACAGGAAGGAAAGGCCAGCTTGTGCCATCAGCCTTGTGTAAGGCACTCAAGCTCAAATGTGAGCGATTAAAATGTGGCAAGGTGCTTTTATTTTTTGCTTCCCCCCCCCCCCCCCCCCCCCCCACCAACCTTGTTTCTCCCAATTCAGTCCTGGACAGTCTGGGTGCTCACCTCTGTGACTTGCAGGGATTTTAGTTCTGACTCTTCAATTGCAGCCATGTGAACACCAGTCATCTGGGTGATTTAATGAAGTGTGTGATCCTCTTGTTATCATCTACTACAAAATCCTGACATGGCAGATCACCTGGGCACATGGCAAGCCCAGAAATATTGCCTGGCAGTGCTGTTGCTCTGTTGCAGGCTCTCAATTAACATACAGTTTGATTTTCTCCATCTCACAGTCTATTGCCTAACACTGACCTGGTGAGAGGCAGCTGCAAATGGCTATTTGCATCAAAAGCTCCTCAGTCACTCCAGATTAGAGCAACCACATCTTTTCCCAGCTAATGAATTGCTCCCATCTGTGAAATTACAGCTACTCACTTTTGTTTTGCTTGAATCAAAACTGCAGGGCTCATGTGGCAGGCTATCTGTTGCCTCCAGGTACCCAGCTCTCATGCCATGAGCTGAGTCAAAGGCAAGAGGGATCACTGCAGCTGTTGTTTTGTCACAGTTTGTTTGCCTGGACTTTGACAAGGAACATACACAGAGCAGCCCTGGCCTTGCATGAACCATCCAAGCAGAGAGGGGAATAACTTTATGGACCTGCTGGAGACCTGGGTCTTGCTGGTCCATGACGAGACAATGGAGATGCTTTCTGTGTAATGTTCTCTGTGAGTCTGACCTATTGATTGTCAGGAGTCTCAATAAATTTAGATCACTGGTTTGTGTCCTCGCTCCCTAATCAGGGGTAGGACTAGCTGCAAATGATTAGCTGCAAAGATCAATATGGAGGAGTCTTTTAATCGACCATGTAAAATGTATCCTTCGTCACTGATGGCGTGATAATTGGGATTTAATTCTTGAGGGGGCATTCTCCTGTCCCTCCCTGTTTTCTCTCTCCTCCTGAAGCCCTCATTGAAAAATCCAGGGTAGCTTTAAAGTTAGAAAAATGAGTATCAACGTTTTATTATTTTTGAAACGTTATTTCCACTGTATCCTATCCATCTCCACCTTGAAATAGCCATCTGCAACTTTCTAAAAAGTCTTCTTTCAGCGATCTTCACCAACACAAGTATGTTTAGCATTCTGTTAAATGTTAATGCATTTCTCAGCCAAGGACTTGATGCCTGCCTACTTGCTGGCAGCCACCAGCTGAGATGCTGCTGGATGCCCAGAGAGACAACAACCCATTGTCCCAGAAACCTGGGACATGGAGGGCACATGTATCCTGCAAAGAGCCATCCCTACAGTTTATCTGCTGATTCTTGATGATGCAGCTCTCCTTCACATCCTTAATTTTCACCTGTGGCTCATATTTTGGACAAGGAAGGAGTGGCAAACTGTTAGTCAGCCCCTGTGGTTTGGCCTCAAAGAGGTTTAGGGACAAGTCACCTTGATCAGTAGGACAGCCTAAAGGAGTAGTGTCTTTCCTTACTTCCTCAAGGGGTACAGTGCTTTCCTCAAAACACAGAGGTCTGAAAGGAAGAGAGCTAACTTGTTTTTTTATTAGCATGTAAGATGCATGGCTTGCTGGTATTTCTTTTTACACTGTTTTTTTGTTTTTTTGTTTTTTTTTTTTTTTCTGGTGAGCAAATCAATTTCTTTCTAGGTATATTTTCAGTGCAGTGGTTTATCCCAACAATAAAACATCTATTTCAGAGTAAATCTTGTTGAGTCTGTGCAATAAGAAGAAAAAAGCCAAATGTGAGAAGAGAAGGATATGATGTGAGCTTTACCTTAGGTCCTACCATGCTATAATTGCTGTTTTGCTATTTTGGCCACTCCATTAAAACCTGTTGCTGTGTCAGTCTACTCCTTGTGCACAAATTCAGGAGTAATGCATGTTCTCACAGTTCTCACCCCCATAGTGAATAAAAAAATGTAATTCTTTAGTTTATTTTGGGACTTTCTGATTCCAGCCTTGATTAAACAAATTCTGTCACAGCCTGGAATATACGGAACCAGCAGCACCCCAGCTAAAAGCATTAGCATTTCTTCTTATTGTAAATTCTTTAATCTTTTTTAACAGATGACCTCTCTAGGGCTATTGTATTACCTTTCTGCTAGACTCCTGACAGGTCTTCTATTCACTTCTAAGTAAGCCAATAAATATGCATATTTGCTGAAAAGTATTTTGGGGAATGGATGAGAAAAGCAAAGCAGCAAAAGGAGTCTCTGTCACCACAAAACACAGTCATCTTCCATGTCTTCAAGGAGGACCTGTGTTGGGAACCAAACTCACTCTGTGCCCCATCTCCATGGTTAAGCTGCCTTTCTTAGCACTGTGTCTGTCTTCTCAGGCTTGTGAAGGATTTGACAATACTGGGGACAGTGGGAGCAGAGACTGTACCAGTGGTCCCATTAGCAGTGCCAAATCTGTGCCAAGGGTCAGAAGCTGAGGGTGAAACCTAAGCAGCTGCTGGTTTCTAGCACAGGGCAGTTCTGTGTGGAGGCTTCTTGATGTAATTTTGTCCTCTCATTCAAAGGGAGGCCTGGTGATGAATTCCTCAGACCTGTCTCTTCACTGCACAGCTACTGCATGTCAGCCACCAGAGAGGTTTCTCTTCAATACCCTTTTCCGGAAAAGGAAAGGGCCTGGGAGGGAGCAGTTGAGACTTTTCTAATGCTTTCTTCTGTGATGGGATTAAGCGGGACCTGCCCCTTTAAAAAGTGTCCCCTTCCCCATCATGCTCTCTCCTTCCAATTACAGCACTAATTTCAGTAATGGAGCATTAATGGAGTAATGGACTGCTGAAGCTGGCCTAAAGGAACCTTAGTGCTCAGCACAAATTGAGTAAATAAACCATATATTAGATTTCTAAACAATACTTTTAGTCTAGTCCCCAGGGAAAGGGAGTTGTCAAGACTTACTTAAGTCAACCCAGCAAAACGTATGCAAAAGATTCACCCATTCATACCCTGGAAAATGGCACCAGTGGCCTGAAGCATCAGCAAATCTCTCACATAAATCTCTCCTATCCTGACAGAGAGAGCTTTATGTTGTTTCCTTCTCCCAATTCTTCTTCTTTGATTTATTTATCAATAAGCAGCTTTGTGCCTGTTTTCATTTGTGTCCTTCTAGAGAGCTGTCTGTGTATGTTGATAGAGAATGACTTGCAATTTTAAGGAGACTTATCATGGAGCCGTACAAAGTGATGGATGAGAATAGTGCCCTAAACCATTTTCAGTCTGGGAAAGTCCTGATTATTTTTTTTTCCTAAAGCAGAAGCCTCCTGTCAACATTTTTATTACTTTATTTTAAAAATAGGTTAGTCAAATAAATAGGAATTAGTAATGAAGTACTGACTACCCAGATTCACCCCACTAGCATCAGGGTGACTAATTATAATTTAGTTACCTTTGAATGTGCAGGCTGCAGTCAAGGTTTTCCTAGGCAGTGTGCAAACAGGGTGAGAGCCAAGCAGAAGGTGGGGACTTTGAAGCAAGACAAAGGCACAGAGTAGCAAAATGACCTTTCCTCATCACTCCCCAGGTCAGTGGGAGAATCAGGGAAAAATATGGGATTCAGACCAATGCCATGTCTTCAGCAAACTTTTTGCATCTTGATGGAGCAATCTTGAGAAGCCATAATTCCTACAGGGCAGCATCTTGTGGGTATTCAACATCCCACAAGATGATTATTTACTTTCTATGAGCTTCAGTGTGATCTGAGAGCAGTCTTTTGAGCAAAAATAAGTCTTTTGTGGCCGAAATAAGCAGGGGTTTTTCTGTTTTTATTTTGTCTTAACCCTGAGGCAGTTGAGATAGTGAAGAGGGCTCTAGATCTAGTTTATATGTTTATTCAGATTTCCTTTGCTAACAATAAGATAAACAATGGCAGCTTAAGCTTGATTTGAAAGACAGAAGATTGGTTCAGTCCTGTAATCAGACTGGAGATGAGGTCTGAACTGCAGCATTTTATCAGGGCCAGTTTTACGCAGACATCATTAATCTGCTTCAGATGTTTGACACTTAGAGCTTGGGTATGTTAAAATCACTCCCTCACTTAACCTCCAGATATAGCATGTGAAAGAATCAAAATCTACTGATGTACACCAGACCGAGATGATGTAGTGTCTCTCAGGGTATAACACAGTGTCGCTTGTGTTCTTCAATTTTTTTGGAGTAATTTTATATGAATAGTATAAGAAAAAGTGTGCACACTGTGCTGGTGGTAATAATCTAGTAAACTTAGCCATAAAATCCTGAATTCTGCTTTTACAACTTACCACAATAAGTAAATTGGGCATGTTCTGAGTATATGAGCATTATGAGTATACAAAGGAACTTTTTTTTTGGTCTGTGTGGGTGGATTAACATATTACTGTATGAGTAATTTGTTAGCAGAAAACCAAGCAAGTCTCCAGGAGTGACGAGTTTATCACTAAACACTCACACCCGGAATAGGGATTGAAGAGTTTGGAAGGTGTCTGCTCAACATTTGAAAAGGTATACAAGTCTCATATTTTAAGAAATAGACTTTATAATGCTTCCATTGAACTCTTGGGGTTTTTATACAAAATTAATGCTCTTGAATCCAATCAGATTGCTGAGCTCCTCCTTCAGTACTATCCTCTTGCAAGAGGAACAGCTCTAGCTTATCTAGCTTGACAAATTGCTGAACCTGCAAACCTGAGATCCTCCTTTTACAAGGCCTGCATTTCTTTCCTTCCTCAGCATAAATTCTGGGAGAATGTTGGTAGTGCACAGCCCTTCATCCCTCCTTGATACATTTCTTACTCCTCCCCTGCAATTCCTCCCATTCTTTTTCCTTTCCACTCCAAAGTTTAAGAAATCCATTTCATTTTTCTAATTCTACCACTTCCACAATTGAGTCCGGCTACTTCTCTGCATCACATCCCACTGCTTTCTACCCTAAATTTCAGTCCTTATTCATATGACACCCCTGGCCTGGATGCCACTTTATCTTGCCTTGATTTTCTTAATTTCAACTCTGACCTCACATAAGCACTATTTGCAGTTTCCTTCTACCAAAATTTCAAGCTGCTTCTTGAAAGTTTCCAGGCCTTAAAACTGCACTACACATACAGAGGTGCAACACATACAGCATACTTCTTCTCTGATAATATTCTCGGGGGAACAAGGACCACCTTGATGGGAATTTTCAGCAAATACGTGCTTAACCTCAGACATCTGCCATGGAAACTTCATCCAGAAGTTTTGCAAGGCAGATGAAAATAAAATGTTGTGATGAAAAAGTCAGGGAGCTTAAATAGCAGACTGTTGCTTGGTGGTTAGTTCTTTGGCAATTGGAGCTCATGGAGCTGCCAGCTTTTCAGCCTCATGCACAGAAATCAGAGTATGTGTATAACAACCTGATTAAATGAATATGAATTAACTTTTTCAATGAAAGGGATTCCAGAAAAATATCCCACTTACACCTATAAATTCTGAGCTGTTGAATTCCTGCACTTTTTTTTCAAAACCTTTGTGATGTAGCTATACACACTGGTGAGATGACAAAATGATGGCTGGAGATTTTGGCTTTTCCACTCTGTTTCCTATGCTCAGGAAGGAAAGGCAATGAGGCTGTTAAGAAGAACTGGTTGCAGAGGATGTTTTTTTGACGAGGCAATTTGTTTGGTGGACCTGATTTAGGGCTGCCTGACATAACTGGGATCTAAGAGAAGACAGCCTTCTGTCTGTCAGCCTTCCCTGTCAAGCACTGTTTGCATTCAGATGGTGAATTGGGAGGTACTCTGCTATGTTTTCATTTTCCTTTTTGATATAGGGCCTTTAGTAATTGCCAGGAAAAATACAATTGTATCTAAAGGGTATCTTATGGGCTTTTATGGTGTTTTCCTTGGTTTGGTTTGGTTTGGTTTTTTCCCTGAGAATTCCTAGATATTTTGTGGAAGTCCCTGGATTATGGATTATGAAGTTTCCCTTTCCACCACTCTATTGCTAAATATTGTAATAGATTTAATTCCTTTTACCATATCTAAATTCTGTTTCATATAATCCTTATTTTCCTATCCAAAGCTGTGTTGCCACCTGAACTGAAATACTCCTGTTGTCAAAGATAAAAACAACTGCAATATCAAAGAATTTTTTCTTCCTTCTGCTGAGAGTTTCTTTCATGTGGAGAATGTGGAAAACATCTAAAAGAATTTTATGCAAGGTGAGTGGGGTTTTTTTTGTTGTGCTCTAGTATGTCTGGAAGAGGAGATCAGGAATAAGATCATCTGCCTGATCTGGTGCAAATGCTTTCTTGTATTAATTCTTGTAGAGGAGTAATCTTTTGGACACCTCATAGGAGCTGTTTAGTTTGATTTTTTGGGTGGTTTGTATATTCCTGTAGGGGAAGTTTAGATGGGAAAAAAAAAAAAAAAAAAAAGTTGTTGCATGTGTGTGTATTCATTTTCACCCTATTTCTACTCCTAAAGCAGAAAATTTGGCTAGAAATACATATTGCCCCAGAAGAAATCCATTGGAACACAAGAAACCTCCAAGAAAATTTGCAGTAAAACTGCAAATAAAAAACAAATAATAATAAAAAAAAAACCAGTAAAACTGTTTTATAGCAAACCTAGCTTTGACACTGTGACCAGAACTGCCTGAGGTTGTCTTCCTCTGAGCCTTATTCTGGCCTTGGATTTCTGTTGGGTTTATTTCATTTGTCCCAGCAGCAATTCAGGGTGTGTGGATATTTTTTTTCAAGACTAGATGGTCTATGTTAAAGGAGGAGATAAAAAAGAGAGGGTATAGTTTCTAATCTGGGACAGTATCTTCTCTGCCACTCTGCTCTGAGTGGTAGCCCCTATCAGGGGAACACCTCCCAAAGAGACGGCCTGCCTTAGTGCTGGCTAGTAACCTGAGAAAAACCATGGTGCTGGCCAGCTTTGCCTGCTGCTCTCCCTGTTCCTCTGGTCCCAACCAGGTTGTTATGACCAGGAAAAGACATTGGGTAAGTGACAAGAGCCAAAGAATCTGCTGAATGTGTTGGGCTTGATAGCAGCTGCCCTTTGCCATTTTCATTCCTCTGCCGCAGGATGGATGCACAGAATACATCCCAGACCTTCCTCCCAGCGGGAGATAAGCTCTGGAGCCCTCCACGGAGTGGAGCTGCAAGTGTCCTTGTTGGTTTTCTTTTCTTTTTTTTTTTTTTCTTTCTTCTTCCCCTTTTCTCTCTGCGGAATTTTCCCATTATAGTGCTACTAAAAAACTTGTGGCCTACACCCTAGCACGGATGGGTAGTGACGGTGGGGTGGGAAGAAAGAGAACACCGAGAGACCAGGGCGGGGCGGGGGGACAGGTAAAGGAGAGGTGGGGGCAGCTGTTGCTCTCTCTCTCTCGCTCGTTTGGCTGAAGGACGGTCGCTAGAAAACTTCGCCCTGACACACGACGCCGGGAGCTGCCTTTCTCGGCTGTGAGATCCCGCCACCCCCCTGCTCGGACGCCCTCCCACCTCCACGCATCCTGCTAGAGCACCGGCACCGACACGGCTCCGAGATTTGTGAGCAGCGTCTCTCCTCCACCCTTCCCATTCAAAACACAGCCGCCATCCCCGCTAGCCCCTCTCCAGCCACGCGGGATCACCGCACCTCCCCTGCTCACCGGGAGCTGCCAGCGCTGCCTACCACCTGGGACGGTAACTGCACCACAGGGAAAGGTGTCCACAGCCGAAAGAACAAGTTCTGTTTACTGTTAATTACCTAGCTGTTGTTGCTTTGTTTGCCTTGTTAGATATATATATATCTATACACACCAGTAGAGAACTGTTATTACTACCCCATATCTTTGCCTGAGAACACCTTAATTTCAGAATCATAACAAATTGGAGGGATGGGGGTTTGTACTCTCCATCTCAGAGGGGGGCTCCTGTTTTTCTTGACAAATACCTGTCTTTCAAACCAGGACAGTCCTTTTCCCCACATGGTATGAAATTGGTTTTTCTGGTGTGGTGCCTATGGGCAGTTGATAGAATTTTTTAAAATTTTTTCATTGTTTAAGATATTTTGACAGGCTTGCTTTTAGTCTTGGTTACCCAGTAGGTAGCCAAGACTGGTGGGGTTGTAATTACTGGGTCTGGCTCCATCGCTGAGGTATGGAACAGAAAACTGGGTTGTGGCAAAGGGAAAGAAGGCACTAAGGCACACAATCCCACAAAAGGTGAAGTGCAGTTTTTCCCTACCCCAGACAGTTGCGTGGCACTGGGCTATAGTAGGTGCAAGCCCAGGAGGGGAAAGACGATGCTGAAGAATGTGCCGTTACGTATTTCCTCAGGTTTTCCCTCCTTGGCAGAGCTGCATGAGGACCGCAGACTTGGCAGGCATAATGCAGAGCTGTCGTCCCCTGCAGCTCTCCAGGGACCTTCCCTGGCACTTTGCCCAGTTCTGGGCACCAGGTGCTGTGGTGAGGAGAAGAGCTCTTCCAAAGAACCTTTGAGTGTATCTGTGCAGTGCCATGGAGTGCAGTACAAAGGTCTCTGAGTGACCCTTTACCACACTGAAAGACTGAGGTAATTCATTCTCCTCTTACAAGCCCAAATTTGTCAGGCACAGCATTGTACCTGCAGAAACATCATTACTTCCAGGGCTGAAGTGAGAGCCCCTGAACTATGTAGTATGTAGAGTGTCCAAATAGGTGGACACCTCTGCATTGTGCTGCAGAGATTCTCTAACTTCACACAAATTGGACAGGCTTGAGACCTGTAAAGTAAAGTAAAGGCACAGCAAGATCCTGCCATCATAGCAACAGTGTTTATGGACTTCAGATTCTCAAGTTTCACTTAGATTTTGGGCATTTTTAAAAATTTTTTTGAAAACATCTCCAAGGTCTGCATGGGATAAGTTTCCAAAATACAAGCAGCTAGCAGAAACTTGAAAATCTTTCTCAGCTGCAGTAGCTCTTCCTCATGCAAAAACCATTTAAGCCCAAATCCCGAAGGAGAAGTGGTACATGGAGTCTCATTGTGCACATTGCATAGTCTGTGTGTGGCTACCACTATCCCAAAAATAGTTTTTAAAATCACTGGACATCAGGAAATAAACAGTTCTGAGATGTTTAACCTTATAGGTTTCATGGCAGTAAATATCTGGTTATAGACAAACTATTAATGTGCCAGCTGAGTAAAATGGAGAAGTCAGAGTTTTTGAAAGTGCACAAATCCATGGGTATAAGAACCAGTCAGACAACCCTTTTGGTATATTAAATACCAAAGAATTTAACTGCAAGATGCAAACTTTGAAAAGTCAGTTCTCTTTTGTCCCAGTGTTTGCATGGCTACAACTTCCTAAGACACTGGCTCCCAGAAAACCCCATGAACTTTGATCCATCAGCAATGTCCATGAATTTCCATCTCCTATTTGGAATCCATAATGAATGAGGCTGTGAGCATGCACTGAAAAATGAGAGGAAAATCCCTCTTCCATTATGTTGCCTTTTCTTGTTCTTTCTGGGTGAAATGTAAACCACTGATTAACAGAACTTTTCAGTCACAGTGCTTGTTTGCCTGAAATCCCTTCTGAAAATGATGCCTTTCATTCAATATTGTTATTGTTATTGAGTTTCTGCTGTTATATATACAGTCCTTTCCATTCTTCTGCTCAGGCAATGGGGAGAAGTTAACAGCTTGTGGAAGCTGTTTATTTTTAGTGCTATTTTCTGTGGTTTGGGACAGGGAAAGGAGCCAACAGCACCAGAGATCTCAGAGGTAATCCTACAGGGACACAGTACAAGCTCCCACTTTTCTTGACCTTTCTCACTTTCTTTCCCTATTTCTTCTCCAGTTGCACTATCCAGCGCATCTAACCTCTTCCTCTTCCATCGATATTGCCTCTGGCTCTTCCCTATTTGTGAAAGTCCTTTGGGAACCTACATTTTGCCTGGTGTATCTGTTGTGCTCTAATGTTACAAAGTGCTGTTGAATTCCTAGTGCTTCCATGCACTGCCACAGACACAGGGAGAGCTAAAATCTTTCAGAATATGTCCATATCCCCAACACACTGCTAACCAGAAGACCCAAGTGATTTAGGTACTTTTAAATCTCATTTGCCAAGATTTTTGTTTCCCTATTGAGTATCCAGCCCAGAATTGGTTTTTGAAGGAATTATGCTGTATTATGAAGTTGTCTTTTGTGGGTATCTGTGGACCATAATGATGGACATAAAATGTTTTCTTGATTTATCACCCTTCTGCATCACACAAGTAGAAATGTCTGTGATTTTTTTATCATATAGATCTTTTTATAGAGGCTCATGTGTTGATCACATGTTAAATATAATTTAGATGTTTGGATCTTTGCAGTCTGGGAAAAAACCACCAACATTTAGATGGAAAAGTCAGGCACTTGGGAAGAAGGAATGGAAAGGCTCATAGGGAGGGGAGAGGAGGTAACTGAGGTATGGGGGAGCCCTTGGAGAGTGGTCCTCAAACCGCGATGTGTATTTGTCTCTAATGCTGGCAGAGCTGTACAGGCTCTACAGGAAGCTCTGCACTGCTGGAGGACTGCTTTCAGCTGAGACACTGGACCCAGGTCTTATTTTTCCTGGCTCTGGTGACTGTCGAGGAGGAAGTGAGAGATCCTATGACTCCTTTTGGAAGAAAAGGACATGATCCCAGTGCTGTGGATAAAGTTTCCTGTCTGGCAATAAAATCTATTCAGCACTGTGGATGGTATTAACAGGTGCCAGCATCAGGCTCTACAGGCTGTTTGTTAAAGCTGCAATAGTCCTCAGCTGGTCTAAGTCAGGAGAGCTGCTTAAATGGTGTAACCAAAGGAATTTTCCCCCTTCCTTTGGTTGAAAATTATTTCTTTCCTTTTTGGTTCTAACATAAGTTTGGCTGAGCATAAAAAATCAATTATATCATTCAAACCTGCATTTTAAGAGTCATGATATGAATCTAGTTTGGTACCAAAAAGGTTTTATGCAAGCAATTGAAAGTAGCCTATCTAGTGACATACATTTCTAGAGAGGTACTGTAGAACACCAACAGCTAAGAAATTTTTCTGGCGCACAATCAGAAAAAGTCTTCCAGACTGAAACAAAAAAATACTTTGAGAATGCAGTTACCAATGTCTTTCTTTGAAAGAGGCATCATGATAAAGGAGGGGGTGGAGGGGGGAGTGTCTGTGTCTGTGCAAGTTGATTTGTTGATTAGCATTTAAAGCATTTTGATGTCTCAGGTGAAGGTCAGTCCATTGTTGTGTTTTTCCTTTTCCAATTAGCTGCAGGCGATTTGTATGGGGCACAAAACATGAATAACCTCTCTTGAAATTAATACTGAGGTGGGTGGAAAGGAAGAACAAGAGAAACAAGCAGAAACTTATTTAACAGGCTGATTGCTGAATGGTGGCAACGTGGCCTGACTCAAAGCATTACTGCTTTTAGCACACGATTTATTGCTAATGCCCCTTCCCATGACTGGCCTTCAGCCTTTGATGTCAGTCAGCTCTGAATTAATTACTCCCTAATGCAAAGTGAAAGTGCAGCAGGCTTGGTTTATTCCCCATTGCTTCCTGAAGTTGTTGTGTTAACTTGCCTCGTCAGTGTTTGCTCTCTTACTCTCCCGCAAAGTACCTTCTCATTTGTAAATCCGAAAAGCTGGCAGGGGTGTGTGCACTCCTTGTGTTGCCCTGTAAAAAATGTAGCCTTTTAGCCAGGGCAAGCGAGACTGATGTAGGAATGCACGAGGTCATATCTTGGGGGGAAAATCAATATTAAGACGTACAATTGCTCCCATGGTATTGAAAGAATTGGTTGATCTACATGCCAAATGACAGCCCCCTTGATAACAGGGATTACGTGTCCTGTCTTTCCAGGCTGTGTTCCGTTGGGGCTGGTCTCTGGATCCCCAAGGCAGAAATAATCTAATTAGTACCACAAAGACCAGGTCAATTTTAAAACTAAAGGGCTGGAGCAGGGGGCGGGGGAAAAAGGGGGGATGTAAGTGAGAAGCAGTCTTTGGAAAAAGTTGCTGAGGAGGAGAGGAAAACCGGGGATACAAGTTAACCATCAGTTTGGTTCCACCGATTCTGGAAATTTAGACCCACCAACTATTACCAGACAAACCACTAATAAACTGCTTACAGCCTTCAGAAGTGCTCATTTAATCATGCTAAGAAAACGAGGAGGTGTTTGGTTGAGCAGAAGGGTAGTGGCTTGGACCCAGCAGTCATAGACACCTGCTGCAAAAGCAGCTTGAGGAAAAATGCTTTACCACAGAAAAACCCAACAACCCAGGAACAAACAAAGAATCCAACACTTTTTCCCTTCACTAAATTATGCTTATGTGTAGACCTTTTTTTCGCTTTTTGGCTGAGGCTTGGGCAATGAATCTGCACTGCCCATACTAAGCACAAGGTGAATCATTTTCCAGAGTCCAAGGGGAGGTTTCAAGAGGCCTCTCTGAGTGGAGCACTGGTCTCCATCTGCCACAGTCACACCAAGGCAGATGCATCCCATCACCCATTGTGCACGGATAAGTGATTCTGAGACTCTGTAAGTTTGTTATAAACTTAATGGCTAAATGTCAGCAGTCCACTCTGAACTCAGTATCCAGCCAGTTGGAATAAGAGCAGGGTTTTCCACTTTCCCTCCTGGGTGCAACTGTGATACTGGCTTTTGCAGGTGCTGTATCTGTTCTGTTAGTGCATTCTATCAGCCCCTCAGCACAAAGATGCACTGGCAGCTTTTAGTGAGACCCAGATGGATGGAGGTGGGAGTGGGAATGTCCTCAGTGGGTTTAAAATGACCTGTATTCAGAATAAATGGTGATGGTGTAGAAAAGTTACTCATGTCTGACACTGGGCTTGCATATTTCATTTTTTCATGACTTTTTGACAACAGGTGTTGGTACCTGATTATTTCAGTCTTGGTTTTCCTCTTAGAGAGAGAATCTTGAACACTGCACAGAGTTCATGCAGGACATCATAGCCTTGGGCTTTTGCAGTTCATTCCCAACCTTGTCTTAGTGGTGGATCCTGTCCTTTGTGACCATGTTCCTGAAGTTTAACTCATTACCAACACACCTGAAGTGCTTTGGTGGTTGGATCTAGGATCTTGACACAGTTCTCCCTCCAAGGCAAATATTGCAATTGCTCAGCCATGCAAATAGGGGCAGGCATCTTCAGGCTGTATCTGATATACTTAAGCAACTGGATGGTGAAGGAAGGCTCGCTCACATCTGGAAATTGATTTATTCCTAAGGATCATGAGCACAAGGAGTTCAGGCATTCTTGTGCAGCTCCCCACTGACCCTTGAGTTCATGTCATCAGACCAAATCTTGTTGTCTTGGCAAATATTCACACAAATAAGAGAACTTTAACAATGGGATCTTTCTTTTCTTAGCTTCCCTCTCCCTCTCCTCTTGTCCCTTGCTACCTCCCTCTCCTACACTGGAGATAGAAAATTTGGAGGCAGCAAGGATGAGATCACTGCTTTGCAAGGAGTGACAAGAAAACTGGCTGCATGATTTGGGACTCTGCATAGCATTTTCCCAGGAGTAGATCTGATATTATTTCCTTATCCACAACTGCAGAGAGAGCACTTTGGAGACGGTGCTTGCCAGCTGCTTGGGGTAAGACTGTAGATAAGGCCCAGAGATGAGGAGCCATCAAAATATGAATGTCTAGCAGACTTTGCATTCCTGGCTTTGCTGTATTTACTTACTTAAATCACCCAAGTTTATAAACCATAGTTAGCAAGGCATAGAGTCATTACCCATTCCAAGGAAATGAGCAGTCTGACTCATGTGGGGGTTGCTGTGTGGGTCCACACTGCACTTTACTTGAGCTGTGAATATAGATACATAGATTTATAAACAGCTTTTAGACTTGTGCAATTCTTTAGTACAAAGTTATACTGAACCACTGGAACTGGAACAGATTCCTATGGATTCCTGGATCAGTGTTCCTTCAAAGCCTAACTTCAGGTTACTCCCACATACATTTGCAAGGATGTTCTCTTTCCCAACACAGTACTTTTGTGTTCACCTGGACCATCGGGAAAAAGCCCCTATTACCACACCTGAGCTCTTGTCATCTGGCAGGCTGACCCGTCTGTGTGCTCATGGATGGCAGAGCAGCCCCAAAACAGCCAGATCTCTCTTGGATTCATGTTATAGCTCATCCATCAGCAGAGGTGCTGAGTATATGCCTCATCTTGTTCTTCCAGTCACAGTTTTCACCAGAACTGCAGGAATTTCCTGCACTGACCGTCTGGACTCAGACATGTTTTTGCAAGTGTGTGCTCTTTATTTTCACAGAAATAGAATAGAAAACAAACCAGAAGAAGGAAATTCAATAAAAATTACATTTGTTAGATCCAGAAAAAAAATTGTTTTTTAAAAAGAAAGACTACCATTTAAAAGCCCAGATGCAGACAATCCTTACTAACCCACTTTCACAGAAAGTTAAAATTGAAATCACCTAGGACTCAGTTCCTCATATGTGTGTGGCTTGTTTTCCTTTATTCAAATCAATGACAAATGTCTACCAAGGATTTTCTCAAGAATTTTGTACAATAATCTGCAATAACTTTTTCACAATATACTTTCTAATACTCTGTTAACATTTTGGTTTCTAATGCATTGGAAGGTCTTGGCACCATTTTTTGTTTGATATTTTGCCTCTCATGCAAATGTCTAGCTGGAAATTCAATATACTAATGTTAAATAAAAAGAACTCATGCCTTGTTATGTGTTATGGCATTCATATCTCAGAGGGGCATCTTCTTTTGCATAATCATCAGAGCTAAATGTGAGTTCCTACATATTCTAGTAAGCACCTGTATCAGCTGAGGGCAAAACATTTCATTTCACCCATTTCTCTTTCTATAAAACCTGGCACTTGGATGTGCGATACTTTCTTCTAAAGGATTCTGCATCAACATACTTTTAAACTGCTCCTTTGCATGTTCCAAGTTTAGATACTTGCTCTGGCAGACAGTGTAACTCTTGGTGCAAGCTGTAGGAAATTACCATCTTATTTAATAATTACTTACAATGCACTCCCTGATCATTTGGTGCCTTGGGATATTGTGCCTAATTGCAGGTTTAACAAAAACATATTGTGGTCATTATGTCATTATGCAATGAGAGTATAAAGAGCAAAATAAAGCAAATCAGATAAAATTGAGTGAAACATAGCTGTCTTCATGGGAATGTCAGGGACAGTGTCTCTCACCATTGCAGGCCACAAAGATAATTTCATGACTACTAAGTAGTAGTTGGTTTTAAAAAAATCTATTAGGCAGTGTCTCCACTCTCAGGGGAAATGCCTATCAGCAAAATTGATTAGAGATAAGGGAAGCAGATGTCAAAACAGAAGACCACCAAAGAACTGAGGTTCTAAAGTGAATGGGGATACATTCAGAAAGTATTAAATGTAGGGTGGGTTGCTATGCCATGACTGGGGGGCAATCCTGCCCTTCTTTCAGCTTCAGGAAAAGTTTTGCTGAAAAAAATTTGCAGTCTTTATCTTATGTGGGAGAAGTCTGTTTTTACAATAATTTTTCTGGGTTGATTTGTATGTGTGCATGTGGTTTGTTGTTTTGGGTTTTTTCTTCCCACAAATTGCTTTTTTAACCTTAAGAGTAAATGAAAATTAGGAATGTTAGGGAGAGCAAAGAACTGTGAGAGGATGTGCTGCAGAATTTCTTGCCTTTTCTGTAACCACAAAAGAGCCAAATTTAAATGATCTCTTTCTGTAGAAAGTACTTCTCCATAGTACTCAAAATACTCCATAATACTCCGTAATACTGTTTTGCCATAGTTTCCAGCTCTCTCTGGAGAATTAACTCTCCAGTTTGGGACTACATAAGGGTTAAAAATAAAAAAGCCAGTAAAAAAAGTTTTATTAAAACTTCCATTGTGGGAAAAGATGTGAATTTCGTCTGCTACTGATAGAAAGAGGTAAGAAAATATAGGCTTTTAAGGAGGGAATTAGTGGGAATAGATTATAGGTCAAAAATACTTGTATATGTAACATTTTTTTCTGTGGATTGACATGAAGTTATTAATAATGTTTCACACCCACCCTGCTTGTCCTTAACTTCCTACACATGCTGTGCTGGCCTCTCTTCCCTTGTCATTCTCTGCCAGACAGAGAGGACACAAAGTGCTGCTCCTCCTCTCCTTTTACAGAGACATGCCCACATCCACTGAATGGGGTTTCAGGCAATCTTTGTCAGCTAATGGAAAAGCCACTTCTACATTGCCATGGAAGGCCTGTGGGAGACTTTTTCATAGAATCACAGAATAGTTTGGGTTGGAAGGAACCTTGCAGATCCACCCTCTGCCATGGCACCTTCCACTAGACCAGATTGATCAATGCCCAATCCAACTGGCCTTTTTCTACTCAGCTTTGCTTCTCCATCAAAGAGATGAGATGTCTATGTCAATTTTCTCATTTCTAAAACTTCTAAAGGCTGAGGAATGCTTCTGTCAGCCAAGCTCTCAGCAAGACAGAACCCCAGCCAAAAGCTGGTATTGCTTAGGGCTGGATCCAGTCTTATTTATGCATATTTGAATGTACTGAGCTTTTTATTTTCCTGTTACTAGAGCAGCTCATTTGCTGCTTGGTTCTCCCAGGTATCTGGAGGTATTGTCCTGCAGTATCTCCAAGGTATCTCCAAGGCCTCCAGTATGGGTCAGGAAGGCAGTGCCAGGGCTGGAGGAGAGCCTGCCACATGCCAGGCTGCCCTCAATTCAGACATTGAACTGACTGCATGCTCTTGCTGAGATGGGACAAATGCTGTGCACACACAGGATCTGCTGGGAGGCAAGCAGGGAGAAGGATTAAAAAGATGCTATGCGATAAGTTTGTTGTGGGACTGATACTTCAGGGAGATCCGTCCCCCTACCATTTGTAAATTACATGTAGCAGCATCATTGTCCCCAAGCAGCAGGGGTTTTGCACAGTTGGCCTCCATGCTTGAGTCCCTTCACTCCTCTTTGGGCCCAGCACTCAAGCAGGACTTCTCTATTTGATTTGTGGGATGTTGGAGGAACTGGGACTTGTTTGGTAGTCCTGCTCCCCTCCCATGTGAACCTCTACCTGCTTCCCACCACCACTGCCTCAGAGGCTGTGTTATCCTTACCACTTGGCCTGGCACATGTCTGCCATCCTGTTCCTTCTGAAGAACACCAGGAAGATGAGCAACAGGCCAGGCTAGTCCCCACCACCAGAGGTAACTGTATATATGCAGCCTTTCCCCTTTAGCCTTACCATGAAAGGAGCTGGGGAAAGCTAGGCAAATCCCAGACAGACGATCTGTGCATCTTGACAGCAGCTTCAAACCTTCCATAAGGAATATCTGCCTTGTTTTGCTGAAAGAAGGGCTAAATCAAAACAGGATATTTTTTATCCTGAAGCACATTTTGCTTCTTCTGTCAGTGTTTGCAACAAGTCAGGGTGAATTACAGTGGCTGCCCTTCCCAGATCAGTGTGTATCTCACTTCCACATCAGCTGTGCCTGCACAGCACTTGTTTGACGCTCTGAGATATCTCAGGCATTTTTTAACTGCTAACTTGGGTTTGTTCAGCTTCTTGTTGTCTAAGAGCTGGACCTGGGTTTCAGCATGCCTCTATCAGCCCAACTCCAACATTCCAATATCCATGCTTCGAGAGACATCCTGCCACGAGTGAAGATGTAACCTGTCTCCACAACCATTTCTAAGAAACTGGTTTTCATAACACAAGTTGTCCCTATCCTTTGTGTGATGCAAAGGCAGGGAGAAGCTGTCCCATCCCCAAGGCAACCTTGATCCTTGGGTTTCTACATAAAAATTCAGAATTTCATCCCTACTCTGTAACTACTAAAAGAAAAACTGATGAAAACCACAGTAGATATGTTCACTGGATACCATAATGCATCATTCAAAAGGTGAGTTGCAAACAGTGGTTCTAATCTTATAATATTAACCTCTGCCACTCCTCCCCCCATAATCCTAGCCACTTTGAAAAAAAAACCTGTCTTCTTGTCAAATATGTGACTTTTTTATTGATGTGATGTATCCAGAAGTGAAATGGATTTCCCTTTTTACAAGGAATGACAATTTTTGCTATGAAATATTTCCATTACAGGAGGGTTTGATTGATTTGGGAAGTGTCCTAGATAGTAACAGGCTGGTCAAGAATAAATTTGCCTGAACGTTTATGTAGAGTGCCATTTCTAAGTGGGCTATTACTGTTCATAATAAGATTGTGTAATGTTTGGAAAAGTTGCTTCTTGTAAAAATACTGCAATATTATATCATTTTTATATCCCTCAATTTGGCAAATACTCAGGTTTTTCACTTTTCCTTCTGGGAGGAGTTGTGCATATAAACTGAAAACTTTGCTCTTTCTTAATGACTCAAGCTGAAAGCAAACAGTAGTAGCCTGTGCCAAATATTGATCTGATCCTGGAAAAGTCCAGCCACCTGTGGGCTGCTCCAAGTGGAAGCTGTACATGGTTCAAACTGCCTTTTGATCAGGCTTCATCACTTCCTTATTTGAGAGTCAAAAACCAGAGATCTGCCTTCTGTGGGGAAAGTTGAACTGTGCTGCTCTGCTTCTCTCTCTTGTGCTTTGTCCTGAACTCTTCCCTATGTACTTGCTCCTTCAGCAGTTGCCAGATAACAATTACATTGCTTATTCCAACTTTTTTGTACAAGTGCATAACTGAAGTGAGTTTCTATGACAGATGCTGTACAGGGTGCTTCACCCACAGGTATGACCTCTGTGGTGAGTTGTGAGGTATCCTTTCTTTTCAGCAATGCCTACACAGGTGGAGAGCAGTCTCAGTGGAGCAGGATTGCCAGACAAGTCACCACAAAGATGTGGCCTCAAAGACTCTCTGTGGACAGTGCTGATCACTCATAAACATGAGAGGGTTTTCTTCTGTCTAGCACTCGCACTAGAGAGCCAGGAATCTCTCTTCCACCTTTCTCCCTCTGATTTTGCCCAGAATGAACGACTATGGTTTCTCCATCACCCACACAGTTACTATAATATTTTCAACTTGTCTCTAGAAGCAAGTTCCATGCAGAGCTGTTGCAGATCTTCAGGTCCAGTCCAAAATGTGGAATGGCAGGGTCGTTTCTTGAGACACCCTATGATATATTCATGACACCCACATCTGTTTTCCCATTTTGCCCAGGGATACAGATCCACTGCGAGCAGGATTGATACCTGGTCCCCAAGCCAAACTCCCCTCCCCTGCCTACTTCACCCTGCTCAACAGGGCCTGGGCCAGACCAATCACCTCTTGGTGCCACTGGGACTCATCATATCCTCTGTGTTTTGGATGAGCAGCCCTGTGTACGTGTAGCTCATGAGCAATGGGTGTGGCCATGTGGGAGCAGCCGCAGCGGCTCAGGCTCCTTTCTGCCATCCATCCATGCCGTGACCACAGGCTGGGATCAGCACCAGTATGGAATCACTGTTCTTAATTACAGCTATTTTAGTGGAGACTACATCTTCCATGGGAGAAATTATCAGGATTTGAGAAATGCCAGACAGAATCAACTGGAAAAGCATGAATCTTTTTGTTGGCATTCCCACACTGCGATTTTAATGTTTAAGAAGTTTTTTCCCCTCACTCACACAAAAAGACAGTTAATGCAAAAAAAGCACAGCTTTAGCCCAAAACGGCCCGTTCTGGATTTGCATAGTACTGTTATTTTTAAGAGAATCTGGCCTACCTCCAAACTCATACGCCAGAGGCTGAACGAGCTAAATTTAAATACCAAAGTATTTCAAATGGATATTTTACATTAATAGCAATCTCATTTATTTTAGTTCAGTGTTTTCACATAGTTTTTCAAAGTTAAGCTAAATCCTCTGTATAAGAATGAGTGTTTCATTAATTTTTATAGGAATTATAAGAAGCATATATTTTAAAGTTTCCTTCTGTAACATAGTAAAGTATACTGTAGATATATTTATTTATATAATGGCTTCATTAGAAGAAATTTTCATATGGAAAAATGCAGCCAAGAAATGGTTACCAAAAGGTCAAAAAAAAAAAAATTAATTATATGGGGTGTCAAGAAGCAGAAATAATTAAAAAATGAAATGACAGGATGTGATTTTTTTTTTAAAGTACTCAAAGTGAGAACATTTCCACTCCTATCACAAAGCCAATGGAAGCATAACATTCTACATGAAACTTTCATGAGGAATTGCATAAAAAATGTTCTGTGAAAGAATTGAAATATTTCACCTAGAAAACCAGATCTTCATCTAAAAAAGGTGAGAAAAGTTGGTTTCAACTTTATTAATCTGGTCTATTTGTGGTTTTTTTGTGTTCAGTTTTTCTTCAGGCTGAATTTTTAAAAATTTTGCATGCACTGTGTATATAACACATGTAAATCAAATGCTTTACTATGATACAGCAATAAATGAAAAGCACACAAATGTCAATGTTTTACAATAGCAAAACAAGAATTGACACAAAATAATCAAACCTCTTTTGATCAGAAAATTTGTGATAAATCTCAGGTGGTGGCAAAAAAAATAATTTTCCTGTAAGAAAAAAACCCTGCCAGCAGCTTATCAGCTCAAAGTTACCACAAAAATTATTGAAAAGGGTTACAGCCAATAAACTACATCAGCACATCATCTTACTAGCATCAAATCATCAGCTACTGTAACCTCCTTTTGTTTAAGGAAAAGTTTGAAAGGAGCCTCAAAGTGTAATTTGTTTTTATAGGCTTTCAGGGCATAATAACTGTAAGCCTGACCTTAACAGGAATTTGAATTGCCAGCTAAAATAATTTATAGAAGATGCACAAAAGAGGCTTAATATTTGTAAAAGACTTATGTATTCTTCCCTGCCTTGACTGAAGAGCTGTTGTTTTGTAGCATGTGTACTTATATTCTGTGGGTAGTTTCATAATCTACAAGGGGTAGGTTTTTACATCAGGTATATATTTTGAGCAAAGCACATGAATTTCACTTTTTTCTTCAAATACTGGAAGAATATCACCAAGATTTTGCTTTCAAAATGCCTCTAGGATTGGAACTATTGTGTCCAAGATCAACTGGTCCTAGTACAGAACCTGAACCTGTTGTAAGCCATTAATCTAGTAAGTCTATCAGGAAAGCAGCAAAATTAACATTGCCTCACTGTTCCAAGGACTTGTTTCGACATTGAGTAACAACTCTCTTGACTTCTCTCTGCACAAAGTTCTGTAATGTCCTGCTCAGTGAAGGCATGCATTCCTGGAAGAGCGGAGGTCCTGAGAATGTCAAAAGCTCTTGAAAACAGGTCCAGTTTCCACTTTGCCAGACGCTGTAGCAAAGACTGCTCTGAGAGCTAATTTTGGATAATGAGCAATCAGCAGGGGCAGAACATCCTGTAAGTATCTACAGCTGAACACTCTTAAACAAGATTGGAATCACCCAGAGCTTTTCTCCTGGGTGTTAATATGATGATTAAAGTCTACAAGAGGCCCATGGTTTTATTTTGGTCTTGTCACATCAAATGGCCTCTAGGCAGGAAATCTGCTTTAATGCATCAATGCTTTTGGTCACCTATGAGCAGAATGCCTGACATGCTTGTGTAGAATAACTGCTATATAAATTTAGTCATGATTGTTGTATAAATGGTGTTAGCCAAAGGTGTGTCAGGATTCTTGAAATATTATTTGGATAAATATACTTTTACTGGAACATCTGCTTTAGTCTGCCAGAATGCCTTGAAGTACAAATCTTGTGTTGTATGTAAAATAGATAACATTGACAGATGTTTGTAACATGCAAATGTAACATGCTCTATCACTGTGAGAAATATCTCCTCCGAGCTGGCAATGTCTGCTGACAGCACTGTGTGCCTGTTGTCCATTGTTAAGTATGCTTTTCTTCACGAAAGTCAACACGAGACCTCCTACTTGCATATTTTTGTGTAAATTTCTTTGTCAGTGTACAGAGACGGACTGCCAACTTTTGGAAGATGACCTATCCAGTAAAATATGTTTCTTCCACTTTCTGTTTCTATTCTTTCTTGCCTTTGCATTTAAAGACTGTCTTGAACAGCTGGATCCTAAGTGAGTCATAGCTTGTTGTTTTGGCACAGATTTGAGTATGAAACTTTGTACATATCTGATTCCCAAACATCTTTGGAAACCATATTTACCATCAACAGCTTGCCTGTAATTTTGGTAAAATTTCTGCTTTCTTTATTTCGTTTCCATTTTTAGAAGATTCATCCAATTCAGTTAAATCAGAAGTTGACTTAATTTAATTTAATCTGCATTTAAAAGGGATATGTGAACAATTTTCTTTGTTTTGTTTTGAGTTATAGTTTTTGACTATTGAGTACAAAACTAAGATCAACTTAAGTTTTCTTATGAGGATGAATTTACATATTTTAATATTTCTCTCTTAAAATGCTTCAAACTTATTTTTGAAGAATGTAGTTACTTTTTTTGGTTTTTTTTTTTCTTTTTTCATTTTCTTTCTCAGTAAGAAGAAAATGAAATCTCATGGCAATGGTATTTTTTATCTCAGAATGGTTAGAATGGTCACTGTCACCAAAAGTGATACAGGTATGCAGAGCAGTTGCCCCAGCTGCAGGACTAGGACATGCTTGGGGAAGTTTCCTCTGGTTGGGTCCCTTGACCATGTTCCACTGTGTACAAAGCACCTGGATTTTTTGGGAACTGGTACATGTGGAATAGTTTACCAGAGATGTTTGTTTGGTACCTCTCTCATAGGCACTATAACTCTTTCATATGGAGTGGAAAGCAACTAGAAACTACTGAAACACAATCTCCTACATTGACCAACAATTTGGCATATTGGATTCAAACACTTTAAATGTGCTCAAGTAACTCAATGGTACTGACAGGCACTTTCTGTAAGACCCTGGTTGGATCTGAGCGGATAAATTCCTTGCCCACATTGCCTGGTTATAGACAGTTGGGGGATGGCCAGCCCTGACTCAGTTGCTCACCTGTAGGTGTGTATGTGCTGTTTGATATGTTCCCAGGGCACTACATCTGGGTTTCATTTGCTAGTCACTTGGCCTGAGTCTCCTGTACTTTTATACAATATCTGCCAGCCTCCTTCCAATGCTACAGGTTTCATGGAACCTGTCTGTTGGCCGCCTGTACAGGGACAATTGAGCTGGGCCATACCTGTCTCCTGAGTTTTGAAGACAGCTATCTTTAAATGCTGATGATTAGGCCTTGATTACCTGTTTTTCTTTTACATCCTACTTTATCTTGAGCAATGCAACAAAGCAACAGTTATCTAAATTATTTTCACTAGCATGCATGCATGCATACTGTAAGCAAAGGGATGACACTACATCTTTGTGGGATGGTTTCCGTGGGTAGAATTGCAAATAAGTAAAAAACCAGCAAATTAGAAAGCATTTGTTATGCTGTTTGTCCCAATTTGATTTAGAGTTGTAAATGTGTATGTTTTCTATATTAAGTCCTGATTTTTTTGTGTAAACAGAGAATGGTGTGGGGAAGAAAAAACACAATCAAGAGACCCATCTTGGTAAACAGTTTCGACAGATGTTCTAAAAGAACTGCTGAGACAGGATTCATCCTCAGATCTGGGATGAATCACCAGGATGTGAAAATATTCACCTGGGTGGGTGATACACTTGGATGGGCTGTTAAGATCAGAGAGAACAGAAATCAAAGGAGAAGAAGGTTATTTTGTCTATCACAGAAAAAGAAGCAAACATTTATGGGATGTCAGCTCAAATGCCGAACTAACTCGATGATATGACAGTAAGACTTCAAGGCAGAGATGGACTCCTTCCAATTTTGTGCCTGCAGTGCCAACCACCTGTTGGTTCTCAGGTGATCTCAGTTTTAAAGGCTATGACCACTTTAAGAATATTGCAGAGTGAGAATTTTATTTATGTTTGTTCTTTTGCTGCTCTACACTGAAGATGAGACCATCATGAGATTCTGGTTTCCAGAAAGGAGTTACTCTTGTTAAACCTCTGGTATCCAATTAGTAGAATCTTGTTCACTGTGCTCATTGTGGAGAAGGTCAATTCTCCCTGTGGTACCTCTCTCTACATTTTCCTCAGTGAAGAGTCAGCTTAGGGTTGACTCATAAATACTTGGCAGGAAGGAATGAAGAAGACAGAGACAGGCTCTTTCCAGTGGTACCCAGTGACAGGACCAGAGGCAATGCGCATCCATGAAACACAGAAGGCTTTGTATGAACATCGGGAAACACTTTTTCACAGTGAGGTTGACGAAGCACTGGCATGAATTGACCAGGGAGGTGGTAGAGTCTCTATCCTTGGAGATATTCAAAATGCAGCTAGATACAATCCTGAACAGCTCCCTCTAGGTGACCCTGCTTCAGCTGCAGGGGCAGACCTGAGTGATTCTGATTTTGAAAGAGCTCTATTATCACAGATTCTGGATATGTTTGTTTCAAAAGTTGAGAAACATCTAGGAATCTCCAGCAATTCTTGAAAGAGAAGGTTCATTGTACCTTCTAAACATGAGAGTGTTTTTTAACATAAAAAGCTTTGCTGAGAAGCACTTAGCCAGTTACTATGAACACACATATGGTCTGAAACTCTGAACCATGAAGAATGTGTTTCTGGGTCCTTGTACAATAGCCACAAACACCGATAGTTATTAATGGTCTAGAATGGCATATAGTAAAAACATGAAAAGTGAACCTGGGGAAGTCAGCCATTAACTTCAGAAGCAGAAAAGCTTTTGAAGTTGGAAATTTGTTAGGTGTGGAAGTTTCATCAATCCTTATTATTTACAGTTTACTCTCCAAATGTAATGCTGGTAAAAAGACAGAACAGCTGGAAAGGGAGTGATTTTCTTGCCAGGTCTATGGACCTCTGATTACAAACACACGACTGCATGACATACAAAAGTGACAGGGTTAGTGGGCATGTTATGCTGAAGGTATATCACCAGTTGTACAGTTCTGTGTGATGAAAACACTTGCAAATATCTAGCACTACAGTAATATTTTAAAAGCCAGTCATTGCAGTTTATTTTGCATAAATAAGCTGCATAATAATGCTATTTCCGTTTGCACAGAAGGAAATAGCATATCACATTCTTCCTTGGTTTCCTAAATTTGTCTGATAGTGCACATTAACATAGATGACATGTGGGATTCTGTGTGCATATGACACAGTGTATGTGTAGACAAATACAGATATATATGCACATGCCTTTATGTATTTCTATGGAATGCAGAAGGCTAGTCATGCTCTCCAAGCAGTGTACAGCACTTGGCCCAAACTGTCCCTTATGTGAAAGAAGTAGTTTAGAATATATCAAAGGAATAAAGAAAAAAGCTGCCCATTAAATGAAATGCCAGCAACTGTGGTAGCATTTTTTATATATAAAATCAAACCCCATATGATTTAAACTATATTGTTTTCCTACATATCTTTCAAAACCAAACAAATAATAACAACAAACACATTTGCTATGTGTAAGAAATACTGTGTTAGTGGTTTGTATTGCATTGAGGTGTGCAGTGGGGTACACAGTGTCTGCTGTTCAGCTCCCACACTGCCATGCCAGCAAAAACCACACAGAAGTGTGTGGTTATAAGGACTGCACTATTTTTGCAACTGCTCTGCTGAACAGAATGATATGTATTTTTCAGTAATTTTATACATCTAAAAGAATAACAGCCACTACAGATTTGCACACACTCCATTAATCATAAATTTTGGATTTTGAAGGCGGATATATTACTGCTTGATTTTCACTCCAAATATTTTGCCATTCACATGCACTTCTCTTAAACATCATTCAGTCATTTTCACTGTTATGTTACGGATTGATATTTGCAAGTTCAACTGTACTGGAGTTAGAGTTGGTGTTGAATTACATCCTAAAACTAAATTGGAGTCACCTATGCCCAAAGTTATCTCCAAAGACATAACACATTTAATAAAGCTATTTTAATTAATTGGTGCATAATTATTATTATTATTAATTATTATTCATTAATTGGTGCACAGTAATTTTAACAGTGGCATGAAGTTCCTTTTTAGGTGCTGTTTGGTCGAAGAACAAATGGCATCAGAAAAATGGCCTCTTTAGAGCATAAATAAATGTAGCAAAATCACAAGCCAATGGGATAGAAAAAGGCCATCAAGAGTCTGTGAAATCAGATATGGAAAATCCTACTTTTATCTCCCCCCACTCTTAGTCACTGCTCTCCATTTTTCTACTTTCCCTGCACATTCAGCAAGTGCCAGAACAATATTTGCCGAAGGATTTTTCCACTTACATCTATTCTAGCTGACAGGGATGACAACAGCCCGACAGCCTGTTATCTGTTGCCACAGCTCCAAGGAACCTCAGTCAGGGATCCTGCGGCACTTGAGTTGATACAAAATGTAGAGACAGTCTCTTGGTCTGCCTCAGAGCAGCTGCAGTCTAAATACATGTCACATATCTCACTCCCCAGGCAGCTGCAGAAAATGGATCACTCCAGTGCTCGTACACCCAGCACTCACCATCTACACAAGTAGTGCCCTTGGCAGTGGGGTTCACTGGGGAGCAACGGAGCACCTGCCTCAACACTGATTTCTCAGTCCTAAGGCAGCACTGGTGGTACTCTGCTGCTGGTGTTACCTTTTAGCCAATATTTGAGTTAAACTACCAAGTAAGTTAGGAAACTGACTTTAGCATCAGATGTACCTGAGAAGAATCAAGATAAAATTGCCCATATAATTTGTAATATCCAATCCTAAATGCATGTTGCTAATGGATACCTGTATTTCCTTACCTGATATCCATATTGTATTTCAAGGAAAATAACCATCACCACAAGCTCTGCTGCTTGTTTAAGGGTTTTTGAGTTCTAGTGGTGCTTTCTGAGTTCTCATTTTTGAGTTTGTGGTTTATATTGCCACATCCTCAAAAAATGTATACAATAAGCAAAACACCCTCCCCTTGGAAGCCATTTATTTTCCTTCCATATGCACATCCCTACGCTTACTTATATTTAATGTAAATAGAGTAGGTTGGGAGATAGACATGCGGGAGAATGTTGTGTTTTAAAATCATTGGAGACAGAAGAGTTATGCTCCCTCTCTTTAGCAATAACAAAACAGTGCTTATAACTCTTATCAAGCAGTCTGTGCAACGTCTACATCCTTTCACTAATTTCAACAAACCGTCCCAAGGAGTGGGAAGATTAGCTGTGGGGTTGTTTATTCTTGGTGGAGTTAAGGACATGCTTTTCATGAGTGAGAGAGAGTGGAAGAAAATAAAATCTTGTTTGTAGCCATCTGATCTGTCCTGACTTCTTGCAGTGGGAGAGAATAATGCCAAGGGATTTAGGATGCAAGCAGATGCGGTGCTCTTCCTGATGGTGTGTTCATATTTGGGGGTTTCACAGCCACTCATTTCCTGCAGCCAGAGGAATGGCAGGACGAGGAATGTTATGGGAACTGAATAATCCCTTATTTAAACATCCCACAAAAGCCCACAGTGTCCTGTATTAAGTGAAAATTAGTGCCTGTAGTTAATGCATGGACATGAATTACATTATTGGCATTACAGAAGAAAACCTCTGTTACTATTCTTTTCTTTTCTGCTTTTAGGTTCAAAAATGTACAGTTTCCTGTCATTCATAAATACTTATTTAGACTTCAGAGTCTAGATGCTCTTAGTTGGGTTTTCACCATGGGAGGAATAAAGGATATTACATGTAAGAATTGAGAATTAGTAGTTGATCTCTATATCTTTTGTTTGATATTTGAATTGATAAAACAGAATGGGAAAATCTTCAGGATTAGTTTTAACTTAAATTAATGGGAGATAATGATCTCCGTGGGTTCTAATTTTCTCCATTTCTCTCTCTGCTATTATGTGTGTGTGGACATGTGCACACATGCACAGATACAGGTTCTTTGGGTGACCTTTGCATGATTTTGGGGACGTTCTTTTAAAATTGAAAGAGAGACTTTGAAAAAAAGTTGTATTTTGAATAGAAACAATTTTAAAAAACCTTAAAATTATTTTTGTAAAATATATAATTCACAAAATGTTTCAGATATTTGGATCTATTATTTTGATCTTATTTGCTAAATTCCAAGGGATTTTATAGATAATTTTGGTCAATGTATGATTGCAAGTTTCAGTAATTCCATTCATGCGAGAATTTTGCTAAGACCCATCATGGGTAAGACTGATAAGGATGATAGGGAATTAACAGCTGTCTTTTCCATTACAGATCTATAGACTAGGCAGTGAAGGATAACTGAATTCAGCTTTCAGGTCACAGGGGAGATCACATGACAAAAAGACATTTTAGACAATATACTGAGGGGACAATGTTGGGAGGTAATCTCAAATTAGAAGCTACTAACAAAAAAAAAAAAAAATGTTCTTTTGCTGCTAAACCTGCTTGCATAGATTTTCCCCTACACACAGCTTAGTTGGCTGTTTACTCAGTTTACTCAGTAGTGTACCTGCATTAGGTACACTACTGAGTAAATAAAACTCACTGCAAACTTAGCCACAGCCCCACCAACTGATTTATGCCCAATTTTTGCCAGTGACCCCATAGAAGCTCCACCTATGCATGTGCACTTGCATACGTAAGAGTAACTTTGCTACTCATGTCTGGAAGTTATAGCAGAAACCTTTGCATTTCTTAGTTTTTTTCCACTCTGGATTTTGCCAGGCAACAGCAGAAGGCTAGAGGCTGCTGAGATAGACTCCACATGGAATCCCATGGCCAGCAACTCTCATGGGGAATGAGGGCCCATGGAAGGAGCATCAGAAAGGTTAGGAGTTATTTTAATTATTTTTATTTTTCTTGTGTTGCTGAGGGAGTTTATCTCAGCCATGTGTATCTGGTGTGGAAGAGGAAGCTTTCAGGCAGCATGATGCATAGGCGGCGAGTGCCGGCATGAGGTCATGGCCAAAGGGAACAGAGGCCGGCTGTGTTGCACGAGCTGGGGAGGGAGCTGCTGCAGCGCGGGACAGCCACTTTATCAATTAGGTAATGTCTGGGGGAGATTGGGGGGAATTTCATTACATTGTGTTGGGCCGTGCTGCTGATATGTTACCAAACATCTGCAAGGGACCCTGCAGTTTCTTGGGCGTCACGGGTTTGAGCCAAATCCTGCTGCCATAGCTGAGCAGAGAGAAGGGGAAGGGAAGGGGAAGAGTGATGACTTACCTCCAAAACAAACTCCAGGAGGGCTTTGGCCTTCATGGACTTGCCATTGAAGTCTGGAGGAGATGCTGATCTGTGCATTGTGTGATGGAGATGGTGAAATGAAGTGTTCATGTATGTTCAGCTATCCCAGCCTGTTGCACATAGCCTTGTTGAGCAGGCCTCTCTGGAAAGTTCATTAAGAGCCTTTGTAAAGTCTTGGGGAATTTTCCCCCACACTTTTACCCTTTGAGAAAGACCAAAAAGCCAAGATATGTGTGACAAAGAATATGGAAACAGTGGTGACAGGCTACCCTTTTGAAATGAAAAGCAAACTTATTGCTAAGGGCCAGTTCAACATTCTAGTATCTCAGAGCCACCATAAATAAATGACCTAGTTCTCCCAGTATTCCTATCAGGAAGCCTGTAAGCAGCTCTCCACTCACTTATAAGACGATGTGCATCTCTCAGGGATGGTGCAGTCACCATGAACCCTTCCCACTGACAGAAAGTGTCAGGTGTCCACTCACTGAAGAGTATGCCCTGTAGCTTTGGAATCACAGATGATTTTCTAACCCAGCCTCACAGGAAGCAGCAGAGGAGCAGAGCTTCCCTCCCTGGTTCCTAATACCGGTAAGCACCGAGATCTTCAGGCTCCTTGCCGTATGCATTGACTCCCAGCAGTGTTAAACAATCCTTCACAAACACGTACAAAGCAACGTGCCCCCACCCAAGAAACTAGAAAATTGCTCAAGTTACACCTTTTGTTTCTGCAAGCACGAGGAAGTCAGGTTTTCCCTCCTCCTGAGTGCCAGAGGGAGCTCCTGGGGGCTCTAAAGGGGTTGGTCCTGCGCCCATTGAAATCCAGCATAAATCAGGATTAGTGCTGCGGCATCTGGGGAGCTTCGCCGCCAGGGAGCTGACGCGAGAGGGAAATCTGGTCCCGTGGAGCAAGCTCTCCGAGTGATATGTTTATTTCTGCCAAGCTCTCATCTTTTATCCCCTAAACAGAGCAGCCTGGTAAGCCCCTCTAAGTCTCTGGTATGCTAAACTGATATGAGAGCCCTGCTCTCACTCTGCTGGAAGGCAATGTGGTGGAAAGGGACAAGGACAACATGCTTTGGCATTGCCAGCCGAGGTTTTCACTGCCCATTCAAGCACCCAGAGGTGCCCTGCCACGGAGTCAGTTTTTTTTCAGACCCCAGATGCTATCTGAAACCTGCTGATGGAGAGGGAAGGAAGGAGAAGAGGGCAATAGAAAACTGCTGATCAGGAGAAATGCTGCCCTCCTTGTCCTCTCTCCTCCCCTTGTCGCCTGGGAGAAATTGATTTGGGAGTTTTTTAAGTAAAAATTTCATCACGAAAGAGCTCTCTTCAGAGAGCAGTTGAGAAATTGTCTCTCCCCCCTCTCTCTCATTTATGTATATATATGTGTATGTTTCAGTTTAGGAAGAAGCACCTATCCTGACCCAGGTGGCAGGAACTCAGACTAAGGAGTTTATTTGCTATCCTTCCCTGGAAAACAATATGCAGTTTTCAGGCTTAAGGTGTCACAAAAAAATGACTAAAATATCACTGCTGATAACTGAAAATTTCTCGTGATGGATTATGAGAAATAATAACCTTGACCATTCTTCTGAGCCTGGAAGGAGTGCTTAGGAGATAGCAAGTAGGATTCCTAATGTTTTCAGCATTAAAATTTCAATAAAAATCAAGTAAATCCAAAGGATAACAGCTACCATTAAAATCCATGGTATTACTGAGATAAGTTTTCCATTGTTTCTGGATCCATGCTCATCTTTCTAGATTTTAAATGCAAGATATAAGAGCTGTGTCCTGATTATTGCTCTTGTGAGTGGACACCTGGGCAGGGGCATTCTGAAGAGCACAGATGTTCCACCAAGATATTGAGGGACTCTACACCTTTTCCCATGGAGTGTTTTGTATGGTCAAGGCCTCAATGCTCTTTGCTGCATCATGATAATTAAAATATATTTCTAAAAATTCTTAGAAAAAAAGTGACTCCTGTTTGAAAAAAATCAGGTCAAACCTGTAAGTGAGTCCAGGTCTACAGAATGTAGAATTTGAACTTCCTTCAGTAATTAGGGAGGTCTTGATATGCATAGAAAACTACCCACTGGGTTACTTCTGGACACTTTAAATATTCAACACTGTAATAATGAGATACAGAGACCCTGAACTAGACATAGTAGAGTTTACATCAGTTTTCATTAGAAAAATCGCAATCCCGATATAGAACATTTGGTAATTTTCTCTTTCCCCACAGGAAAATGAAGACAATTTAGACTGTAGTAAGATCTTCTTTCGCTAACCTTATTGTGGATTTCCACCATTAGTCTGGAAACATTAGGAGACAAGAATAAAAAAGCATGAAAACAATTTTTCCCTATTTCATTTTATTTGTTGGGCTTTTTCTTTTCCTTGAAAGAAATCTTCTGATTCCTTGAAAATGTTTTAACTGTTCAAAGAAGACATTAAATCTGGAAATGTTAGTTTCTTTGTTGAAACCTTATGTGAAAACTTTATGTAATTGTCTGCTTTTCTGAATTAAAAATAATAATCAAAGACCTGCAGAAAGGCAAGAGTGTCTTTAATTAATACCATGGAACAAACATCTTTCAAAATACCAAGTAATTTCAGAGCTTTTGGAAGTTGAGGAGTTTAACTGAACAAAGAATATTTCCTGAAAGAATTCATTGTCATTTAAAGCCAGATTTGTAAGGAAAGCATAGTATTGAAAATGGCTTAACACCATAAGATTTACACACAAGATAAGATATACATAAAATTTACATACAAAACACAAAAGTTGCACCTCTTTATCAGTATCTGCTATTTTAAGAAAAAACAGTAGTACCTAGTTTATACACATCATTCTGCCTTTGTAGATGATCATGAAAATGTATTCTACGTTTTATGAAAGTTTAAAGGAAGATGAGATTTAAATATCTAACCTGTAGGTTTCCTAGAAATGAACTATTTAGCAGATCTTTACTAATGCTTGGATATGAATACCAGAAGATACCTGGAACTATTGCAGAGCACCCCCAAATAACAATCAGAGATTTCCCAAAGCTTGGAGCCCTCCTTTCCCTTGTATAGCACAGAAATAGTGACAGTGGCTGTAGTGACACCCCTGCACAGCACTTTGGCTGTAGCCTGCTGGGGTGAACACATGCAGGTTTGGAGTGCAGTTATTCATATTTAGTGTGTATTTATTTAAAATTATATTCTTTTGTAAACTTTCCTGACAGTAAATTCATTATTTGAACTAATTGAGAAATTAAACATAGAAGGACCATGATACAGCAGTTCACTAATGAAGAATCATGTTAGGGGAAGAGTCTGATCTCCTTTCATGATGAAGTATCAACTCTGTGGGGTATCAGCTCCCAGAAGGGAAACCAAAAGAGACTGCAGGGCTGCTCACCCAGCCAGATATTAACTGAGACCCCAGGGACCAGGAGGACCAAAAAGAGACATGTTAGAGGGAAGTAATAGCATTTGGGAATGGCAGTTCAGGAGATATCTCAGAAGAGATAGATGATGGTCTTACAGTCTGCCTAAAAACCGTCCAGGAGTAGATATATATATCTCAGCAATGGCTGCATGGGCAATGAAGGGAATTTGTCAAGGTAAAAGCTACTGATTTTTTTCCCAAAACATGTTTTCTTTCTTATCAAATTAAAAAGAAATATTAATACCTGGATTAAAATACCACATTCAAAATTTGGAATTAATGGGAGTTTCTAAATTTGTAGAGAGAAAATAATTCATAAAGCAGGGAAATTTGAGGATTTGTACATTTTTTCAAAAGATGGACCAAGACTCCCTGTGCTTCACAATAAACTTGGTTTCATTTTAAACGTTCTTCTCTAAAAACTTTATCAGTAGACCAAAATCAGACATATTTTCCTTATTTCTGTCCTTCTAGAATCTAGATTTCCTGAAGAATATTTTTCACTTGCAGTACTACCATGTTCCACTGCAAACTCTTATATTTGATCTTTTCTTGAAGACTGCAGGATCCATGTGGACTTCAGAAATACTGCTCACAATGTTGAAGATGAGGCACAGAAAGGTTTCCAGAACCTGGATCACAAGTAGCTGCACTCTGGACTTATGAACAGTTAATATAGACATCTCAGAATAAATATTTCTTCATCTTCTTGCATAACATTCAATATACAGTTTTGCATACAGAAAGAAAGAAAGCAATACAGAAGCAGCTGATAAACATTTCCTTGCTGTGTGGTGCAAGGGAAGAGCTTAGGCATGCCCAAAGACCATCCCATCATTTCTCTCTTGACATGAGTGCTTCTTCTCTCAACCTTGTGCTGCTTATTATGAAGCAAATAGAGATTCCTCTGTGTCTGAGGACAACAACTGTGGAATATACCGAAATGCCATGTCCCACCTGTGTCCTACCTCACCCAGGAGAAGGAATATCTTCTCCAAATGTTTGCATCAACAGCTATCACCTGTCAGAAATCTCCCATCCAAAGAGATGGAGAAGGCCTTTCCAAGTGCTGGTCTGGAGGAAAACAAGGTTATGAGAAGCTTATGGTGAGCAGCCTTTGTCTGTGCCTTTGCTGAGAACAGGTTTTTGTACTCTGTGGAGATGAAGAGCGAGGAGTCTGTCACTTGCTGTGCACAAGGAATTGGTGTGGTGGGTTAATTTGCCTCTTTTGGATATGAGCACCATGCATGACAGCAGTATGTTTGTTTGCTGGGCTCCTGCTGTACAGGACACTGTGGTATATTGGGTACATTCCTGGTGTATGTTATCCTTTTGTGCTGTTGCCATAGCTGAATGGAAATGGTAACACAATTGTGTTACTGTCCTTGGCCCAGAATTTGTGCAAGTGCTAATGGCCACCTAAAGTGTAGAAAAGTAATAAATGGTCCTTGAAATGTTACTTGCCTGCTACCCTCAGAGATGGGAAGCTCTCTTGCCTACAGCCCTTTAATTAGTGTGCTATTGAATACTCAGGTTAAGTTAGGCCTTACTTCAGTCAAATTAAGTCTTCTTAATTTAAATTGTATTTTATACAATTGCGGCCTGAAAAATCTGATGGCTCCTTGCAATCTATGTGAAACTTGCTGGTGGTAGGTAGGACAACTGTGAAATTAGTTATTTTCTGCAGTGGGGTTTTGATTTCTTTAACCCTTAAATAAAGCTAAATTTCAACAAGACGATAATATACTCCCCTCTTTCCAGAATTTCCAGAAGTCCTTTGTCTTTCTGGCCATATCTGCCCCATGCCTTGAAATGATTTTGCCTATTAGCATTTGTGTGTATGCGTGCACATATGCCTGCTGCAAATTTTTGCATGTGCATATTTATATCTTGGTGGCTGTGCTGCCAAGGAGCTCTGAAAGAAAGCAGAGCTGAGATAACTTCTAATCCACCTTTCTGTGATAATGTGGCGCAAGTGAAAAAAGCCAGGGGTCTTTCTCAGCTCTAGGTTTGGTAGACTGGGGCCTTTAACAGGCACCTGGGACTTTGCTCTTTCTGCTCAGGGTTACTGCTTGGCAGAGTAGAAAGCAAATATCTGGGCAAATGGAAACTATAGAACTGTAGACCTTTGCTTGAGGAAGACTTAGAAACTGAATTTATGATTTTGATTGGGCCTGGGCAGATGGCAACTGTCCTGTTATCTGTGCCTTCTATCAAAATGGTCTGTTTAGTTTTCCTTGTTCCTTTTGAAAAGAGGTCCCAGAGCTGGAGGCGTGTGAGTCCTGACTGGGATGCTGTTGTTTTCCTGGTTAAGAAGAGAGATGGAGGTGAAATGATTGCACCACCCTTCAGTAGTTTTTCAAATGTGGTAGTCAATATCCTTGTTTCCTGCTGCCCTGGAGGGTCTCTGGACTGTTTGCAGAGGCAGTAGGAATCCAAAACAAGCAATGAATTTCTTTCAGCACAGAATTTTGTTACTTTTACTCAAAGCAGAGGCTAAACTTTCCCTATCTGGCAGAATGTCCAGGCTGTTGGACTATCCTATAGCTTTTTGAAGATCCTTTCTGCTTCTCAGAACCTCTTCTATTGAGTTGAGACAACCATGCTCCAAATGCAGTGCCTTATGCTTATCCAAAACCCTGCTAAAAACAGATTTGTTTTTGTAGTAGGCATTGTGTGAAGAAAGTGTTCTTCATAGCAGAATTCCTGACTTGGATCCTGCCTTTGTTACTTTTACATAATATAATATGCTTCTTGTAGCATGGACTTGCAGAGCTGTTTTACTGATATTACCCTTGTTCAGCAAATAGAAGGAGACAGTTTGACAGAGAATCTTTGGGGGATAATTAATTTTTAATTTTGACAAGGGTTTCAATTAAGTGTGATCCTCTTCTTCATCTTCTGGATATTATGAATAATGGGCCAAATATTCTCATGGTGTAACTGCATTAATGACCTCAAATAAGATGGAAACATATGCACCATCATATGAAGTTTTGTCATCCATAGGCTTTTAGGATGTTCAGTGCTTTTGCCTTTTCCATCTCTATTCATTGTCTGGTTTGGCTTTTTGGAGCCTTATTAGACTATAAGGATAGATCTGGAATACAGAACACGCACTTGACATCTAACTTGTAGTGTTGCTGATAGGATGATATGTTCTGTAATTTAATGCTTTTGAATGGATGGATGCCAATAAAAAGGCAAGGCATCCATACTGGTCACTTTATTCTCAATAAATATGTAAAGCAAATAGCAAGCACAAGTGACAGTTTTGTTGTACAAACTTAGATTAAATGACGTCAGTGACTAATTCTGTCATTCCTGACATTAGGGTATTTCATTTTGCAGCTTTTCCTTTCCACTACTATGACATTTGGGACATAATTTCCTACCCACATAATATCTTGAGAACAGTAAAATGGGATCACGATTCTTGCAATAGTTGAGCTCAAGATGTAACTTTTCTAAGTTACAGTTCTCTCACTGCTATTAGACTGCAAAGGGCATCCTCTGTGCTGACTTCAGGCTCCAGAAGGCCAGTGTGTTTTTATTTTCATCTCCTGTTCCAAAATTGCTCTTCCCAGCTGCTGCTCTTCCTGCTGATGTGTCCACATCTGCTTTTGTATCTCCTTTCCTATGTGCTTTCCTCATTCATCCGAGTTTCATCTTCTCATCTTCTTCCTCTTCTCTGCTTTTTCACCCCTTTGCAGTTTTGTCAGGCTGCTGTCATTCTTCTCTGCCAGAACATTATCAAGGGAAGCAGAGGGCACAACACAGGCAGCTGCTGTCAGCTCTTCTGTCTGGCTCCACGGTGACCACAGATAGACAGGAAAAAAGAATAATTGCAACAAGCATTTCACTTGGCCTTTTAGCCCTGAGATGTTGTATGGAGACAGCCTAATCCAGTTGAATGCAAGAACTGGGAGTTTAGAGCAAGGGACCATCTTTGCAGACAAGCTAATATGTTCCAGCAGAGCATTTGTGAGCATTAATTTATTTTTGCAGAGGCTTTGAATATAGGCAGAGGCAGAAAGCACATTCTTGATGAGATGACAAGCTACTTCCCAAACGCTAAACCTCCGCTCTCAAACACAGGAAACCACAGAACTCTGCACATGGTGAAGAGATACCCCTTCACTGACTCTCCATCACCAAGTTATAGTTAGGGGAAATCTTACCTGAGGCAAGTGCACTGAAATATTTCAAGATGGCGAGTCAAGGTTGCTAGTAAAGTTAGATTCCAGCTAGGAAGACAGTCTATGCAATTCCTGATATAGCTTATGGGAGAATAGGAGGATATTTATTATTACTTTTGTCTTAATTCTCTCTGCTTCTTTGTGGTTTCAACAACAGCCCCTTCTCTATCATATACATTCCTTGGCTCTTCTGCTTTTCTCTTTTTGAAGCATCTCTAAGATATCTCAAAACCAGTCTCCTGTTTCACTCCTTCAGACACTAAAGAAATGATGGAATGCTTTATGCCCCTTCACAAGACTATGGTCTTGCCTGAGCAATGCCGGGTTCCCTTTCTGCTGTGCCTGATGCACGGCTCTTGGGACATGACCAACTCCTGCCTGGTCATCTCGGAGACCATGCCTGTCCTGCTGCTTTCAGGTGAAGCAGTAGTGGTAGTGACTTGATTCCTACCTTGCTAGTACTTCAGACTCTCTTCTCAAGTCTGATACCATAAACTGTCTCTTCATGCTGTTCTGCCAGTTAATGCGGTCATAGCATGAGAGGAAATTTTTTGGTGGATGTTACAGGGTGATGAGAAAAGGTGGTTTATGTGTCACTTGAGCCAAGTTTCTGCTAATTTTTATGTTGCCTTGGAGGTACAATGAGGGGCTGGCAGAATACTATCTTTAGACTTCAGAAGCCGCTCTTTCTGAAAAATGTATCCTTCAGAGGGATTTTCATGGATAGCTAAAGTCATCATGATCTTTGTAGGGCTGTGAAACATACTGGTGTCACTACTATCCAAGGCCAGGATGCTGTGATACTGCAGGGTCAGATCTGGAATCAGAGTTCTCCCTTAGCATCTCTTTCTCCAAATGTGCTTGCTTTGCTCATGGTTTATGCGATGGATTCTAAACCACAAAAACTTTATAAATAGAAATTCTGAGTGTATGAATATCTCTTGTGCTGTGTTATGGACCTTTTGTACTGGTGTCTTTTGTACTGGTGTTTTTAATTGGTGTCTAATCCTGTTCTGTACCTGTTCATCAGAGAATGCTTTTCCTTTAAATAATTTTCCTCAGGATCTGACTAAAGTGAGTAGAAATAAATGTGTGCAGAGTCAGTAGGTGTTGTGAGAGGAAGAGCAGAACCTGCAGAATTGCCACAGCTCCACTGGCTTCCTTCAGGCTCATGTTCTGGTGATTCAAAAAAATAAAGATTAAGTGGGTGGGCAAGGTGTCAAACCTTAGGAAAACAATAGTGAGAAAGTGTTTTTGAACTGTCATAACTGTATTATGAAGTGAATCACGTAAAACCTGAATGCTTGAGGGGAGGGCATTAATATGAAGTGATACATACCTTTATCAGAGTGATTCTCAAGTACATTCAAGAAGACAAAATGCTCAGATGTGGAATAATGAAAAATGAAGTGTGCATATGGCTATAGAAAAGGTTTTTGTTGCAGCTGAGTAGCTGTTATAGAGTATCATAAAGTAGAAAACAGAGAAAGTATTACATACTTTAGACCCAGGTGGGAGAAGATTGCAATATTTATTAGAGGCTGCACACTGGATCTCTTTAGAATAAAAAGAAAAACTCTCCTTGGAATTTGATATCTGCCTGTAGCTGGATCCATTCCTACTTTAACAGTCCACACAGAGTGACACTGCAAACACAACATTGTCACCTGAACAATTCACTCAACAGCTCTCTATGCTGTCAATCACAGCAATTTCTCTTCTTAAAAAAAAAAAAAAATTATACCCCATCATTTTTTTTCTTTTGTCTCCAAGTCTTTGTTGATGTTGACAGCTCATCCTTGGCCATCATTCATCCTGGCTACTGCAAACTTTGGAGAAAATAAAAACCCTGGTCCCCTAATCAGATTAGAGGGCCTGCAAATTGAATTCAGCCCCTCTCAGTGTCCCCTCAGCTGGCTGTCATTAGGAGCAAAGGCTGGGCCTTGGCAGAGGTCCAAACACCAGCTAACTGAATTTGAGATGCTGGAGTCTTGACAGGCCAACGAAGGTAATTGAAGAGCTGTGGGGATCTTGTAAAATTTCAGGCAGTAGGTATTATACTGGGAGGATCTTTGGTATCCATCAGTAAAAAGAGACAGAGCACTGAAAAGTGCCTCTTCTCATTGTTAAGACTGAATAGAGGAAAAATACTGAAGTGCAAAAATGAGGTTTTTGACTTACTTGCCCTCTTCTCTGCCTCTGTCTTGACTGAATGCCCAAATCCAAGCAACATTGATTGGTTGTAGCTCAGAAATGTCTGGAGGCCTTAGCCATTCTGTAAACATGCTGAATTAGTAAACGCTGTGTTTGAATAATATTAGTTCTTAAAATATTAAGAATAGAAAAGCAAGACTACAAACTCATGCTTAGATTTATTTTCTGAAGTACATTATTCTGGAGCCTACTAAGTCTTTGCTCCATATAACTCTTCCTTCCAGTTCAAGTTGTCTTGCTTCAGCCGAGACCAGCTATTTCACAGCATTATACCATGTCTTGGTTCCAGATGTTTATCCTACTATTAGAATTTGCTGAACATACCAAGACAGAGGGAAACTCTTTTTAGCCAGTGTCCCAGCACTTGTAAATACTTATCTTGGCAAAAAATATTTTGGATTTTATCGTCATATAGAAAAGTTCTGATGGGGAAAACATTAATGCTCTAGTCTGTCCATCCTTGTGGATTTGGGATGACTTTAGCAAATTGTTGCACCAGAGGATATGTGTCACAGATTCCATAGATATAACAGAGTAAGACTAACTTGAAAAGAGAATAGCTGCACTGGGCTCCTTGAGGTGCAGTATGCAGACCATGGAAGAGAGGAATTCCACTGTAAAAATGTCATCTTCAAAAAATCTAAACTCCTGCTGAGGCATATATGTGGATCTGTCCTGCAGGGACAAGAAAGTAGCACAAAATGTGCAGATGCCCTCCCTATCTGTGCAACTTCCCCTTTCAGAGAGGAGCAAGCTGATCCCAACAGCCTGTACCCTTAGTCTCTTTGATATTACAGTTATTGCTATATTGATTGCATCCTTACTCAGAAGCCCTCCTGTTCATGGCTTTTAAAAGTCACACTCTTTCTTCTGCACCATCCCCTAAGGGAAATAAGTTTTGCAAAAGAAAACTGCATTTCAAGGACTCCAGGATTGACACACTCTCAGGACACTTCATCTGTTTCTCAACCCATTCCCAGCTCTATGCCAGCTACACGATTTTAGCTCAGCTACTGGTGCATATTTGGTCTCTAATTATTTAGCATTGTTATCAGCTGCCTCAGCCTCCCATCCATCCTTTCAAGTACAGTTTGGGAAACCAGAATAACACAATACACATTACAGCGAGTCTTCAGCTTCTGTAGACTTGCATAGCCCTAGGGAAGGCAAAGGAACTATGCTAATTTAACAGCAAAAAATGAAATTAATTTCTGAGAGCTTGTTCTGGTCAGGGAGTTTTATCAATAGGACCAGAAGGGTAACCTGCTGCTGAAATTGTTGATCAAGGTCCAACTGCTCATAACTTCACTGGGTTACATCCCCCTCCAGTACAAAATGTTTGCTTTGGACTGGCTTAATATGATAATGAGGGATTTAAGAATTTTAGCTCTTCTGATCATTTGTGTGAAAGAGCACATGATTCCACATGATACTCCCAGTGTGTGCTTCCTCAGGTCTTCCTGTGATTTATAAGAATTTTTCACTATTCTATTGATGGCTGATGCATAGCTGTGCATGTTCCTTGTGTACTGAATGGGATTTGTTCAACCTAACATGTTCACTACCCATGGACTTGATTTAAGGGTTACAGGGTAGCCACAGTTTTGGCACTCCCCAACTTGTGAGTGCTTAATCCATGACCTTCCTTTTATACCTGTTCCTTTCTATTTTTCACTTTGGGTTGTGGGCTAATCTTCTGTAGAGAGGAGATGAAAGGAGGAAAGAAACATGCAGACTTATCAGTTGGAGAAGGTAACTCTAAAAACAATTAGAAGTGAGAAACTTCTCTTTCAATAGGGAAAATGACTGAGACATCTCCATCTATTGTAGAATTTTCAACTGAATTTTCCAGGGAAAATAAAGCTTTGCTAGTTAAATTTTCATTCTATTTTAAAATTTGAATTAATTTTCTGTCTGAGTAATTAAAAGCAAAGTCTAGATTGTTTGTTTGGAGGGGGCGGGGGTGGTAATGGGAAGAGCAAGAATGGTGTGTATAACTGATTCTTTGACATGGGTCTTGGGAGGAACAAATTTAACATGGTAGGTACAGAAGTCATATGACCTTCTTAGTTACTAGAAACCAGCAAGGTACTTTTTGGGCAGTTTTTATGGCCTGAAGGGGCAGAGAAGTCAAGTCTTCGTAGCTTAATTATCTACCAGCAAGAATTGCTGGGTTACACAAAAACTAAATTCTGCTGAAGATTTACAATACAGATGTAGAGGCTTTCAGATAGGAACTCATTGATTTCTTCATTCTGATAGATCTGAAATCGTTCCATGATGATCACAAAGGCCTCAAAGTAAGTTCAGGTAATCTCTTCTGTTGGACTGCAGTCATGCCCTTAAATTTACCAAGTTTGAAAGCCTGAGATAAAGCATTACACTGAGTGTTTTTCAGTACTTAAATATGAGTATTTGCTCCCAAACAGCAACATGGAATAATATCCCAGAGCTTATCACTGGACTTGAATGCATTGTATTTTAAAAAAGAAAACCACAGTTTTTAAATCATCTGGTACTCAGACTCCAGTGGGAGATTCTGGATAAACTAAATATGGGTAGAGGACCCCTTTGGCTTGTCCAGGCCAGTTGGTGTGACTTCAGACTATCAAATTGATGACCTCCATTCTCCCAATATACTGCTTTCTGTAGGTCATATTCTCCCTCTAGATGAGCACATACTTCCTTAGAACAAAATATTTCAGTGACTACTACGTTTTATGTAATAGACTGCTATATAACTGTAAAGAAATACTTGGGGAGATCAGTACTCACAGGATAGTGCAAAAGAGCATTTTTTCTTTTACTAAATATCAGTATTTTTCTCTTCCAGCCTTCTCCATCTATCTACATTTCAGTCTGCAAAGAGCAACAGCCCTTTGTATGATAGGAAACTCTATCCACCAAATCCATTACTACATAAAAACCCCTTTGGAAACTGTTGGTCAGCAGTGGCCACACTTGAAAAGGGTTCACTGTATGTAAAGGAACTCAGAGGATTATGGCTTGAGTGGAGTTGCAGTGCCTCTATGGAGCAGAGCTTCAACTAAGCAGAATGGAAATGTGATACCTAACAGCTCCCTCTTCCTCTTGGACAATTGTCATATGTACACAACAACTGGTATATATTCAGCTTGTTTTTTATCCTTGGTGTGGTTGTGATGTGTGAGATCTTCAGCTCAGGTGAGGTGAGCGCAGAAAGTATGGGGGTGTTTGTGCTTCTGACTCTGCTTGTGAGGTTTGTAACTGTCCTGCAGTGCTTATTCTATAAGACCTACTTATTTTCAAAAGGAGATTTGTCAGGAATCTTCCATGAAGCAAAAGCAAAAGCTGCCCTAAAGAAGAAAACAAAAGTCACTTCCGAGAGTTGTCCTTGCTTTCTAACCTCTCTTTAAGTTTGCATCTCCTGCCTGTATTTTTCATTTTCTAAAACTTGATGGATACCTCCTCTTACTATACTACATTTCTAACTGGCAACTTTTCCAAACTGGCCTTGTGTGTGTTGGCTGTACAGCTGAGAGTGAGGCCTCACTTTGTGTAATGGTTTAATTATAATGTCAATGTGGATTCATTAGCATGACAGCTGTCACAGTAAATGGGTGAGCAGGGAGGCTTTTGGACCCCCTGGGGTCAGGGTAATTGATGTAGTGAACAGAATACTGTATTCACTGAACAATGGGATGGGTTTCCATTCTGACCCGGGAAGGGCAATCAGTGTAAGTGGGGAATCGATAGCAGCTGAATTTTCATCCATGATCAGATTGATTCAACCATGTTAACCTCCATGTGCAGATTATATTCTGCTGGAGCCTGGATGACTCTAGCACATGCTGAAGCAGGACAGGCGAATGCTAATGCTTTCATTTTTAATATAAATCTTGAACAGACACAAGAGCAGCTGCAGTTTTGCTCCACCACTCTGATCAGAGGAAAAGGGCATCTGCCTGAACATCTGGAGGCAGTTCTTTATGTTTGTTTTGCCATTGCTTCCCCAGTTCTTAGTCTTCTTGACATTTATTCTGCAGTTTGTCTTCCCTTGCCAAGTATGCCTTTGGACAACAAGCAATACTGTTCTATTAGCTAACAGCATAGTATTGCTCATTTTCCTTAAAGGAACTTGTCCCATGGACTAGCACAATATTTATGCTTCCTTTATGAGAGTCCTGGTAAAGGTTTGTGATATTTGATATCTACTACAGGTTTGCTTCTCTGCAGGTCCACCACAGTTCTTCTGTTGCTATTTCTCCAAATGGAGTTTATCTCATGCTGGCAATTGCTGGAAAGTGCAAGAGTTAAGAGAAATAAGGTATTACTGTGCAGTTTGTAGGTGCCTTCTGTAATATTTGTGAGGCAACCTGAATACTAAATTAATTCCTCTAAGCATTGAACTAGGTAAAAATAAGTTGAAGCAAAGAAATGGAATAAATTATAATTTAAGGTGGCAGTGATACCACTGTTCTGAGATATCTTTTATTTCTTCCTTGACAAGGCAAAAACTGCTTATTAATTGTTTCATTGATGACAGAGAGAGGTGTATAGAGACTTTCTTCTGTCTTAGAAAATAAAAAAAAATCCATAGCTACCCATGAAAATATAATATCCTTGTTTGAAATTATATTGAATAATAAAAGTTAGCAGATGTATGGCAAGACTTTTGAACAGCTGACAGCATCCTTTGTCCTCTGCAGCCATGGCTCTTTCTGCAGCAGAGAAGCTGCATGCATTTTGGGGAAATTCACACTCCAGTAAGAATGATTCATGACCATAGCTCTGTCCTGGCACAGTTTATAGTCAAACATGAGTTCTGGTCTCCTAAGGCTGATCCTTCCACATAAGGCTAATGCTGGGAGAAGCCTGGCCCTTGCTGCATCCTGCCTCCTCCAGTCCTATGGAACTCGGGAGACTCAGAGGTGTTTCAAAGCAGCTCAGGGGATGTGTCTGGAAATACAGACACAGATGATGGGTGTAGGAGAACAGTCTGCAGGGAGAGGGGAAGTTCAAATACTTGGGAATTCAAATGGACAATTAAACCAGTACTGTAGATATCTGGCTGACATAGAAACTCTGACGCCAGCAAAGCAGAGTACAATGGGACTTTATTGCACTTAATGGACATTATAATGCACAATGAGATGGGTGGGAGAGTTAGTATGCTAGGGTGTGCTGAATGGCTACTGTGTCACAGGCTATTCTCTCACTCTTGAGGTTACTGCAACTAACAAAAAGCCCAAGGTCTTTGCTCTTGGAGAAGCATCACTCAGCTCCCTTGGTGAGGATCACACACAGGCAGTGCAGGGCTACAAAGCTGGGATAGAGATGTGGTTTCAGGGACTTCTATAGAGCTCTTCCAGCAGCTTGCTTCCAATCACATCTGAGAACAGGAATTGCATGAGGAATCAGTATACTTAAATAAACTTATTTTCTAACACCCCAACGTAGTTCTAATTTTATATCTCTGGCATGTTCTGGCTATCTTTTTAGTTTCTAGGTCTGAAGAAGCTCAAGTATTGCTAGATGCTAAGATATATTGCCAGCCCTTTACATATTGCCAGCCCAGAGAACTTTCTGCTCTGCAGGGACTGATGGAGTCTTGATTAGGAGATGTTGACATTTGGAGAGAGAATAGCACAGTTCTTCCTCCTCATAGCCCACCAGAAAAAGGTGGGATTGTTGAATACCAAACTTTTCCTTTCCACCTCTCACACTATTCCTGATTAGCTGTACTTTAAAGTACAACTCTTTGAAACAGAAGAAAGGCTGTACAAATAATTTCCATCTCAAAAAAAGGATCATTTGTTGCTTGACTAAAGTCACCAAGAAGGGTCAAAAAACCCCACAGCCTCTCCTGCCTTGGACTGATTAGCTTTTGCAGGGAGGAGAGTGAAAATGGATTGTCTGAGAAAAACAAGTATTGAAATAACAGTACTGTATCTGGAATCGCTGTCTCAGTCCAGGCTGTCTTATAAGCTGCCCTGGTTCCGTGTTTTGGGGGTGTTTCACTGTGTTTATGTCAACATTGTGTTTATGTCAACAGCATCTTTAGCTGCTTGTTATGCTAGCTTTCTAGACATATGTAGTGTGGGTAAATGCTTCTTCTTTTTTTTTTTTTTTTTTTTTTTTGGTTGGAAGTATATAATTGGAGGCAGATTTCAGAAAAATGAAATTAATAGACAAGAAAATAGATACTTTCAGTAGCAAGAAAATTATGTGAGGGATTCTAAATTTGAACCAAAACTTGACAAACATGTTTTCCAGAAACAAGGAAAAAGTGACACTAGAGTTAGTTTGCTTTAGAGAAGGGGAAAGCACTGCAATTAATGAAGATCCCTAAGTACCTACAGAGGCTTGAGGTGGTTAGAGTAAACCTGCCAGGAACAATTGTTAAAATCCTCTGTTAAAAGGAAGCAACTTCCATGATTAAACTGGACTTGTATAATTCACAAAAAGGACATTCTTTGTTCCTTTTCCACCAGATGTAGCAACCAACTTGGATTTTACACCGCACATCGGAAACTCCTGTTTAAGATAGATACAGTGGATAGCAACCTTTTCCTGGTTAAAATGTAAAAGAAATATTAATATTGGTAAAAGACAGAGAAAGGAGAATGTAGAGAGAGGGCACAATCATATTGACTCCTGAGAAGGCTTGTGTATGCACACACACATGGTGTTGCCTCTGTTGGTTGCATAAGTGCTTTTAAAATAATGAAATTACTTCCATCAGAAGGAGGAGATTCTTCCGTGATATGGCTTTTGGGGAGGAGGAGGGGGAGTAAGAAGGTTTTCTTTTGTGATTTAAAAATATCTATGGCTGTATTTATACCATCCAGGGAAGTTGTGTTGCCAAGTCTTTTAAAGCTTAGAGAGGAAACACAACACAAAGAAAAAAAAAAAAAAAAAATCATATCTGTGGAAGTACTTTAGAATGGACTCCAGAGGGGGAAAAAAAAAAGAAAGAAAATTCCAAATGCTGCATACTGTGTGGTCTTTAGAGGACTACTTTGAGGGAAAGAAGAAGAAAGGCTGTATGAAATACAAATGTACATACGTATGCCTCCTGGCAAACTGGCCTGATGGTTGTGACCAAAAGCAAGAGGCTTTTGAACTGCTCATTTTATTTGTTTCTGAAAGGAAGGAAGAGGCCCTACTGCAATAATCATCTTCCTAAGTTTCTATTCTGAATGGTGTCAGAATTAAAGAGAGTGTGCACAGCAGGAGGAGATGTTTCATTTGGAGGAGGAAGGGAGAACCCTCCTGTGAAGAATTTCCAATTTGATTAGTGTTGTCTGAGATAGGTATTAAGAAATCAGGGGACATGTACAGCGGGTTTGGTGTCAAATGGCTCAGCCAGAGACATCATGTAAGTAGAGGTCATAGAAGCAGACCAGATTTGCACGGGGAAGGGCATCAGCCTGGGAAGTGGAGGTGCCCACGCAGCCGGGTAAGGACCCATATGCTCACCATGACAGAGGACAGTCCTTCCAACAGTCCTTCTGCCTTTTCCCTTCTCCACAAACCGTGATTCATAACCACTTTAATCTGCTAGTTTTGGTACCAATCCAGGGAATAGTCTGGCTATGGTTGAGCAGTGTTGTATTTCTTTGGGTACCCGTGATAGTAGTTGAATGTTTTTGAGAACAACCACGCTCTCAACCAGTCAAGAACAACTGGAAAAGTGAAACCTCTGTGCTTTCTTACTAAAACATATTTTCCTCCTTCATGGAATAAGGTACCATTTCTATATAGCTAGATGTATGTGCAAAGTATTTTGTATTCTCCTGAGAAACTGCAGAAAAATTATTTATTAATGACACATGGTTGTATGAATTTACACTTCAGAAAGGAAATAATATCAAGAGAGTTCTTCCCTACCTTATAACTGTTTATGGACTAGCACCTCTCCTCTCCTCCTCCCTAACTAGCCATAAGAAATAGAGCCTGCCACAGCTGATAGCAAAAGCAGCTGCTGCATGTCTGCAGTGCTCACATTTGGCTCTTGCTGTCCAGGGCTCCAGCATGCTGCCAATGTTTTGAACAGGTTATTGTGAGCCTCAGAAGTGTGCCTAGAAAATCAGTCCCATGACTGACCACCTTGTTTCGACTGCTTCCTTGTTTGAACACTAAGTGGGAAGTATAGTCATGATATATAATTTTATTGACAGAAGCTGTAAATTCAATGTAGTACATGACTGTTTTACTGCATAAAGTGTCTAGGAAAATGTGTTTCCAGTGGTAAGATGGCCCATTTATTTGCCTATGAGAAATAGGAAGATTAGGCAGAAATTCTGTAATACTTGCCATTCAAGTAACTACAGAACAGTGCAAAGAATAAACTGAATTTCTTTTTTTTTTTAAATCGGACCTCTTCTGACAATGAGACTCTTATGTAAGGGATTTATGCAACAACAAAATCTATGTTGTAGTGTCCCTGCCCAAGTAAGATGGCATACACAAACATATATAACCTTAGAGCTGACGTAGACTCTGTTAAAAATAAAGCTAAGACCTTCTTTCCTGAAGTCCTTCATTCTTCCTTAAGAGTCCTGTTTTCATTTCCCTCTTTCTCTTGTGATTGTTAGGCATTCTCCCGGAGATCCTGGTGACTGTCAGGAGAAATGATGACATGCCTTCTCTTGCAAGTAGACCAGAAGTCTGCAGTGGCAGTCAGAGCTGATTGCCTATCTTATCTCAAGTCACTGGTCTCTAATTCAGGCTTTGGCAATCAACTGCTGCTCCTGGTTTTTTTCTGGAACTACAGGTTAGTGTTTAATGTATTACTTTTCTGGGACTTCGCCTATCAAGAATGAGAAAACCTTTTGCCTTTTTTGATACCATCTGGGAAGGGACTCAAATCAAAATTTCAAGTCCAAAGAGCCCAGAAGGTGAGAGGGTGAAGGACGGGAGACATTGTCACTGATGACCTATTCTTCCTGTAGCTGTCCCTGAAGGATGACAGGCCACGATTTATCAAATAGTAGATAAACTTCAAATCAAACAGAATTATGTCAAATTGACTTGAGAGATTCACTTTGTCCTTGACCAGTGGTGATCATTTTAAAATGTGATTATTGAAGTGAGATCGTTGCCAAGAAGGAACCATAATACAAAGGAGAGACTTCTTTTGTCATGAACCAACTTTTCTTCATCACTATGTTATGAAAGAGGTTTCAGAGCAGTCCATACCAATACCTACCTGTCCTCTATGACACATAGGCTGCCCTGCAAGGGTGCCAGACAAATAGTGTCTATCTGCAGGACAAAATACCACCTTACCTGAGATATCCAGGCAGTTTAGCTCAGTATTATATCTTTTCTATGTCATTGGATGAGTAAGCCCTCTATTACATCTTTTCTATGCCAGTGGATGAGCCATCTTGCTCTAAAGAGAAATTAAAGAGAGCTAAATGTAGCTTGCATGGTCTCATTTTCAGAAATTCATGACTGTGAATTCATACTTTTCAGCATGGTCACAGTCTGTCTATTTAGAGAAAATGGCCATACACCTTTTGTGATAGCATCTACCTGAACCATAGAAGTTGGTACGAAACAACAGGCTGTATGATTACCTACAAACCCTTTGCATGAGCCATGGGCTGCAAGGTTAAATTTGACTCAATGTATCTTGTATATTTATGCTTTACTCAGAAGGAGCAATCTGACTTCAGAAAAAGATGGGGAGAGGAGCTGTTGGTGGAGGGTAGAAAAACTTTGCATACTAGGAGGTGATCACAGATATTTCCTGCTGCTGGTCCTAGATTATTTCCTTATGTGGTAGTTCAAAGATGCCATGTAAATGGTAAACTAGCATGAGCAGTCTGGTTAGCTTGATGATCAAACCTTGCTTTACATGTTGGTAGAAAGAATGCTCTAACATTTCTGGGTGCTGAATCTCAGATGTGCATCCATGCTGTTATATTCAGCACAGTGTTACATCAGCCTGCCCTGTCCTGCCTTGCAGGAGTCCAGTCCATACACCAGTCCATCTCTCATTCATGCTGAAGTCATATGATTCACTGGAGGTTTTTTTTTTATCATAATGATACAAATCTGCTGTCTCCACATTATTGCAGTCAGGCATGGTCATGAGGCCTAGGGTAAGCTATTTTCTGTTGAAAGGGATCTTCAGTGATCCCTAAGTGTAGTATAACAGCCTGGTCACTTCAGGACTGACTAAAAGCTAAAGTGCATGACATGATATTTACCATCGTGCTTTTTTTTTTTTTTTTTTTTTTTTTTTAGTGATAGTAGTTGCTGTAGAATACTGCAATCAATACACTCCCTAAAAGAAATTCCATCACAGAATGGAAAATACCATGTTACAAAATTTTAATAGAAAATTTCTGCAATGCAGGTAAACTTTTAGATAAGCAAGGCTTCACTCTGTGTAGTGTATCACTGTAGGGCAGGAGTATTTCTGAAGTCTGTCTCCCAGATGTCCCCACTTAACATGCTTTGGTTTATGTTGGGAGGCAGTCTTGGATGCCACAAACCTTGTTTCTTCTGTGTGGACTGGAAGCAGAGGATCTGTGATTAATGTGCTCCAGCTGATTGGCTCTATGTCTGGGATAACTGGGAGAGTGCCAGGCTGAAGCGCCCCTTCAGTGGAGTGCAGTGCATAGCTGGGCTCTCTCCATCATTTTCTTAGCTCTACAGATGCCCTCCTACTGCAGCAGAACTGCTTGCTAGTGTATACCTGCCCTTCATTTTTCCTAAAATTTTAACTTGTGGCACATGTTGTTTTCACTTGCTTCCTTTTTATTGCGTCAGTAATTTCATGGATTATTGAAACTTGACTACCTCAATCCATGGGTTGTTTTTGGTTGGTTGATTTAAGCTTTCACTGGCTTCTGAGGTTTGGCTGTTTTGTCTGTACTGTACTTTTTCCAGAAACTGGACATCATCTACAGCTTGTTTTGGAAGCTGATCAATCTGCTGCTTCTGCCATGTTCCAAACACCTCAATAGTTGCTTCTGTGTTGTAGTATGTGTTAATCAGTCAAGTCCGATCTCCCTGTCTACCGTGACACTTTTGTCTGCAGGTCTATTGACTGCCCAACTGTGCAGGAAACTTGCTCAAGGCAAAATCTCTCGTCAGACAAAGCCACAAAGTAACTTAATGCTACATTATCTGCTGTTTTTTTAATATACTTTTATTATTCCATATAGAAAAAGCAAGGCCTGGTGGCTTTTATGATGAGCCTGGTTTTGTAACAATAATACTACCCGTTTTGTGGCTTCTGAGCAATTCTGTACTGTGGTCTCAGTTAAAAACTTCTTCTGTTTATAATGATGTGCAACACCAGATTTATTGCTGTGTTTGCATCATTATTTGAATGATTGGTATTCTACCATGTTGCTCTCTATTTCAGTATAGGTATATGCATAATGGGTGGGATTTTCAGTATGGGCTGTTATTACTCTAAGCCTTTTTCTGTTGAAGCTTGTGTACCTTAAATCTGCTCTTAATAAAGTAGATGAGTCTCACTTCTGAGGACGAGGAGAGTTTTACCAGCAGTCATCACTTCCTCAAAACCTTTCTTGCTATAAAAAGAGAGTCATCCTGTTCTCAGCCCCAAATAAGGTAGGGCCAGCCTTCTATGAAGTACTGACTTACTTCATAGCTACCACCTGTGTGTGCTGTTATGGTACAAAAAATTAACACTTCATGTGTATGTAGCCATAGCTGTTTTATTTCAAGCCAACAATCCAAAGCCTATAACATTTGGCTTGAATGCTCTTTTACCAGTGCTGGAATATGTGCAATATTTTGCAAGCATGTTACTAATCAACTTGCCCTCTGATTTATGTTTCATTATCAAGAGACCTGAAACTGTTTAGATAATTCACGGGCAAGGTACTGATGCTTTCTGTTACTGAAATTAAAAAGAAAAAAAAAAAAAAGGAAGATCTATCAGCATGTAATATGACCATAAAATTAAGCACAGCCACAGCATCCCAAACCAGACCAGTTGAATCATTTCAAAAATGCATTTGAAACCAGGCTTTCCCTTCCAATTCTTTCAGTACATCAGGGAAACTTTCAACGGCTCCCTGGTAACAATAGCCTTAACTCCAGACAAACTGGTGGGAAGGAGGAGAGGAAGCCTTTGCATTTTCAGTGTTGAGGCAAAAGAAACATGACTTCTTGCAAGTGGAATTAGTCTTGAGCATCTTGAGGTGGATTTTGCCTGGATTCTCTTGCTGATATAACACACCATCTTTACCACATGCTGCCATGTGACTGCTGTGCAAAGCACTTTCCACCATGACACCTAATTTTGTGGTTTATGATAGCACCTTACTAAGCTCAGAGACGCAGCAGCTTGTGCCTGAAGCACAGTAGCAAATTTCTTGGCCTTCACAGTGAGCCAAAGCTAATAGGTGCCTTGGACAAACTGCTCTGCTCAATCACTGATGACAGATGTCTGTCACTCAAATGCACAGCAGATAATGTGCTGGGCATGACATATCTGTCCCTCTTCTGACCTAGCAGCACCCTGGAGGCTAGCTGTATTGTGTCTCCCAGCCCTATCCACTCTGGTACAGCCATGAGGAGAGGCTGCCATGTCCCACTGTGGGATCAGAGTACTGGGTCATTTCCTTTCTCCATTCAGGCCTAATTGTTTGGGTTAGTCCCACTCAGATCAAAGCTGTTGCTCTTACTATCAGGATCCTCAATTGACCTTGTTCTCTTTAATGACCTCATTGGTCACAACACACTGTGCTTACAAAAGGGACGTAAGCTAATTCATGTTTTGGAATACTAGTCTTGATCCAGCCCCTAACAGTTAAAGGAGCATGGATATTTTCAGGCCAAGACTTCGAGAAATAAGATTTTAGTAGCAGAGTGACACAAGCCATCCTCATTGAACTTTCCCTCTTGAAAAAACCCAAACTCTGCAATTTGCTCTGTTCTGTTTACCAGAATATCTGAACGGTTCTTCATGGTCTCAACTGTCTCCTTACATATACAGTAGTCATTAAAAAAATTTCACTGTTTAATACATGAAAATTAAGTTTTGTTTTGTTTTGTTTTTTTTTTTATGGAGTACAGAAAAGCCAAAGTTTGTCTTGGATGCTGAATGTAAGTGACTGAAAATCGGCTGATGTTTGTTATTCTACATTAAACCTTTAAATGAACTTGGACTGGAGAACATGGTACATGGACCATGGATGGAATGAAAACCCTCCTTTTTACAGCATGATGTCGAGGTGTGTACACCATTTTAATGCCTTATGTCAATCTTGGCAACAGCTCTTCAAATATCTGCAAGTTAGATAATCAAGAATAGCTCCAAAGACACAATGATCTAAGGACAAATTATCTTAGAAATTGCTGTGACCAAGAAATATCAGAGCATGTAATACAATCAAGAGATGAAGAAAAGCCAATTCCCACCACGTGCTGTAATAACTCAGTGGATGATAAACCACCCAAGCTGCCTAATGTAGTTTGAGGTGAAGATTCAGAAAAGTGCCTGACTTTGGACCTGAGTGCAGATGAGCACCTGGGATCTAGCACTTTGCTATCCAGCTTGGCTCTGGGAGACAAAACCGAAGGTTTTAAAGGTGGATGGAAGGGTCAACAGGTCACAGCCTGTTCCTTCTCATGGTGGAGTCAGTTACTGTGCTGTGGGTGATGTTGTATAGACTCCTCATCCAGCACAAGAAAAATTCAGGCTGCTCTAGCAACACAGGTCCAGGTACTGCACTTGCAACTAGCTGAGACCTGTAGATTTCTAGACCAAAACACACAGCTCCTTCCAGTGCTTGGCCTATTATGATCCTTCTGACTTTACCAGCCCCTGCAGTCCCTTAAGTGAGCATGCTTGCACTTTCCTTCCGTTTTCTCTCAGCTAAAAATGACTTCAAAATATTTTGTCACTTTCTCTTCTGTGGTGAGAATTTGGCCGGGGTCTCTCTGGGAGTAGCTATCAGCTACTTGCAAAAGAGCCCAACCTCTCTGAGCCTGCCTGTGACTCAAAGCTTTTATCAGGGAAAGTTTAATTCTCTGTAGCTCTACCATGACTCCTTTTCTCTTTTGTTGGCTCTGCTGGGTTAGGTGGTGTGATTTTGGGCTGACGCCTGGGAAGGTCAGGGTGAAGGCATCTTCCCTGAGGGAGGTGTGCAAGGGACAGCCTAGGTTTTCCTCCAATTCACATGCTGAGACAATGTGCTGGAGAAATACAGCTAGGAGTTTGAAAGAGGAGAGGGCTACCTCTGTGTTCCCAGCTATTGAGGAAGATGTCTGCCACTCTGCTGGGGCTGTGTGGGCATCTGCTCCTTTTCCCCCAGATTTCAGCTCGCCCCTCCCCAAAACTCATCTTCAAAGTCCTTTGTCCAGCTACACCAAGGAACCCATAAATCCGTACCCTTGTTTAGTATGGCATGTACTCTGCCTCTAATCCAATCTCCCTTCTGTTTGTTCTCTGTATAGCCTCATTTGGCCTGACAGCTATTTAATAAACCTATTTGCTTTTTTTCTGACATGAGGCAGAAGTGGTGGGTGTTGAAGAGTCATAAGGCCCTAGTAGACAATGAAACCATTTCCCACTCAACACTCTTCCAGCTCAGCACAGATAAATTGTGTAGAACTGGGAAATTAACTCATCCTATTCTAAAAAAAAAAAAAAAAAAAAGGAAAAAAAAAAAAAAAGAAAAAAAGAAAGCATTTTCAGGCTGGTCCACAATTGATTGAAGTTCTTTTCTTACTCCTAAATGAGAATTCCTGTCTGTCTGTCAGTGTCGATCCACAAGGTTTTAAGATGTTTGAAAATGATTATTTATGCACCTTTGGCTTTGTGACCTATAAGAAAGCAAAAATTTCAGAGACAGTGGCATTTATTAAAAAAAAAAAATCCTCCATAAGATATGAAGGAACAACATTAATCTGAGAAGTTGAGAGAAACAAGCCTGGTTATTTATACAACACAGAGATGTTTTACAAAATGTCCTACTTAGAGACATTTCCATTTGGTTTTCATGTACTGCTTCTGTGCTCACCTTTCTCTATACACTTTTCTCTCAAACTAATGTCAACTTCTGGAGCACTGCATCAGGTATCTTTCAGGCAGACTCTGTTTTCGTATGCATCCTTTATGGCTCAAAAATACATGGACTCTGAAGTGGTGAAGATGGTAAAAGATCAATATTTAGATATATAGCTACATACATGAACAAGAAAGTTTTTTCTTTATTAAAATAGAAAATAAACTACACAAAAAGTTTTAGCTTCCTAGTACTCCACAAATTAACAAATAGGCTTTCTTTGTCTTTATTTCTTTTAATGACCTGGAATATATACATATATGTGTAAAATTTAAATGCCAACCACATACATTAGAGGATAGCGGAATAAAACGAATGTGAATTTTGAGCCTGCTTTTCTTTTGGATCTGGAATATTATGTATATTTAGTGATAACTGAATGACAGATTAATCAAGTAGAATATTTCTTTTCAATTATTCCAGCTATTTAATACTGGATAATTGTTTCTTAAGTGGGCTTCTGTATTGCTGCCTGTAGACTTCCCTTTTGGAACAGAGCCTTACTGAATTAGATGCTGTATAAAGACACAGTGAAAAGAGGTCTTTCCCAAAGAAGCAGTACAGAACATCCACAAGGAGCCATTCATTTGACAGCCCAACCTGAATCTGATCTGTGTTGTATCCCTACTATATTAGAAACATCAGGGATGTATGATCTCAGTTATTCTCCTCCTAATTTTATTTCTTATATATTTCTGGTATGCAATAATCAAATTAAATATAGCTTCCCCATATCTATTTCAAGTAACACAGCTGGTATTTTGATTTTTTTAAATTTTTCCTTCAAAGCCACATTTTTATGGTACCATAGATATGTGTTCAAAGCAGCACTGTTCCTCTTCAATTTTCCCCAAACCTTACTTTTTAAAACTATTTCCAGTCATAAGGATTTGAAAAGATACCTGAGAAATATTCACTTACAAATACACAAATATGCTACTCTAGCATAGCATTTTTCTTTGAAGTTTCTGTCTTGCTTAGTTTTTGCTGCAAAGGAGGAAGGTCAGCACCAGCAGGAAGAAGTAGCACTGCTCCCTGATGTCATGTGGGAGCTATATCAGCTGTGGCAGCACCTATCCACAGTGAAAGGCCAAGTGGCAAGCTGAAATATGTTAGAGAAAAGACTTGCTGGCAGATTGATGGAAAACGTTGACATATTTCTGTAAACCACAATACAAAGGGAGTTAATCAAGATCAGGAGTGTCTTTCTTCTTGAGAAGTCATTTCCCACCTCAATTAGCTGGCAGTTTAGGCAAACACAGGCAGTGGTTAGCCCACATCAGTCTGAGTGATGAGCAACTCTTAGACTCCTGCCTTCACTGAATCTCTGTGACAATGCCGCTGTCCACTGGCAGACTTTGCCAGAAAGCCAATAAATCTTTATTGAAGTCTTAGCTTCGTGGTTGGCTCAACTAATGCCCCCTCTTAAAGCAGAGAGGAAGAGGAGGAAATATCTAGGCTCATCAAGCACAATGTCTATCAGACGACCGACACGGATTTAATTTTTTTTTGTTATAGTGATTGTCACATTTTACCAGCCTGTGTACATCTCTGTTTCTGGACTGCTTTCTTTTGGGATGTGATTTTTCTCTCCCTTTGTTTGTGTGCTTGTTCGGTGCTTCATCTTCTGGAGTGACAAATTCCTACTTCTGCAGTGTAGTCTATGTGAGCTCTTTGAAGAAAAGCAACTTCTCGTACAAAATGATGCCAAAAAAACCCCCCATGACTAGTGATCAAGAGGGAAAAAGCAGCCTTCAGGCTTGTAAGCCTAAACAAAGGCAGGCAGTAAACATGTGGTTGAAAGGGATGAATTCTTTTAACCTTTTTACTGTAATCTCTGATATTATCCGGAATGGGCCCTTTTGTTTTTCACTCTCTGAATTTGGCAGACCTCTGCTCCCAAGCTGCAGTGATACATTTTTTCCACTGTTTTTTTTCTCCAGTTTTTGGTGTCCCTTGGCATAATGAAATTCTGTGATTTTTCCTTCCTGCCTGACAAACACCCTATTATTATTTTGGACTACACTGGAGGCTCTTTACAGTGAAAGCTCTCAGGAGTAGCATGCAATACACTGACAAATTAAGTAATAAGTCTCCAGGTCTAGTTTTCTAATCTCCTACCTTGCAAAGAGTAAATTGATCTTCTTTTTTTTCTTACTTCGGATCACTCTTTGATGTCCTTGATTTTAGAGAAAAAATAATATTTTTCCTTTCTTATCCATTCACATTGAGAATTCCTCTAGCTGTGCTAGTTAAATAATCTGGATGAATGCTGCTGGTGCACATAAAGATTGAACTGGGTGCCAGCAGCACCCAGCACTGAGACTCATCCACTGACTCACCCCTGTAGAAGGGTTGTCTGAATAGCTCTTATCACCCATGGTAAACTAATCTGCTTTAATAGCCCCTGGTCCAATTCAGGCAGCTATTGCAAGTAACTTATGCAACTACTTTTTTAATTGATAGACAGCCATTTATAATCAGGAATTATAGAAAGTAGTATGAACTCAATCAAAAGTTTCCTCTTTCCAATCTCCTATGTTTGGAGGTATTTTATTTTCAGTAATAAGTCAGAAATTAGTAAAATCTCTCTTGCAGAAAATTAGTTTGTGTGAAAAATGCAAATTTATTCTGGGGAAGGGGTTTGCAGATCTGTTGTAGGAGAGGCAGGCGCTGATCTCTTATCTCTGTGCCATTGGGAAATGCTGCACAAGGTTAACACCCAGGTATTGTGAGGAATGAGTGTTTTGCCAATGGAAGTGTAGGAAAAGCTCTGCTGCAGTTGTGACAGTACATTTGTCCGTGTGGCATGGATGACTCTCCAAGGGAAGTCCTTGTTCATGTGTGTGGCTCCACTGGGCATTTAGTAGTGAAGGGACAAAAAATTGAAAATCTCTTCTGTCCTGCACATGGTGCTTTTTAGTTGCAGACCATAAAACAGGAATGCTGTCTTCTGGTGTTGGACACTTCTGAATGAAGTGAATGAAGGATTTATACTTCAGTGCTGAGCCTTCTTGGTAGCACCAAGGATGTTTTGGCAGCAGTCCTGTGCCTGCTGACAGCCAAAGGGTTCGTGGAGGTGGTCTTGCAGTGAACAACTCAACCATACTGCTGCCTCATTAATTGCTGCTGCTAAATAGGATTGGGGCCCCAATTTTCATACTTGGCTCTTCTGGTTTTTTTGCACAGAGTGGTCAGGAGCCACTGCGCTACAATTACTGGTGTCACCAAAATAAATTTTGGAGAACCAGGCCACTATTTTTTTTTAGTGAATTCTTGATTGTTAGGTCAGGGAATATTCTTCATTCCCGGTGCTGGGGTGGTACTCAGCAACTGGAGCCTGTCCTTCATCCGATCCTCCACCTGAAGGAAGACACAAAAAAACCCCGGAACTATTTCTGCCTGCCTGGAAAAGCATCTCCCTGCCAATGAGATTAGGATATCACTGGCACTAGACATTAGTCTAAAGCATATTTATTTTCTGACAGCAAAATATTCCCCTCTTGCCCTTTCTTATCTCCTAGCTTCTCCTTGTTTCAGTCTCAGTGCCTTGTTACCACTGGGAGCATGGCTGCCCCGACTGAGCCACCTCTGTGTCATCCCATCCCCACCCTTCTCTCTCTTTAGCAGGGCATGGCACTAATTAGAGGTGTTAACGCTTTGTGAAGGAGCAGCAGGGGACTTCGAGGCATCTGACATGGTGCAGGGTGAGGCTGCCAGGGCGCTGGTGAGTGCAAGCCATGGAGGATGCTAACAGCTCCCTGACATACCTCTCTGGATGGGAGAAGCCTTAGCTGGGTCTTCAAGGCCATGTGGAATCCCCAAATGAAATTATAAATAAACCCCTTTTCTTCTCCCTTTGCGGGTAGAGGGCAGTGAACTGTGTCTGCCTTGTGCCTGGTGCTGCATGGACCAGGTGTGAACACGTTTTGGGGACAGTATCTGCCCATCAACAGAACAAAATTGTCACAATAACTTGCGGGAGAATCTTGTCTGAGAGGTTTTTGATTTGTGCTAGCAAGAGGCTGGAGATGTTAATGCCTTCATGAAACAGAAAAGATGGCAGCACGTGGACATCTTCACTATGCTGGCCTCAGACTCCAGAGAGAGTTTGAGCTGGGAATGAAGGTTTTGAAATCCTTTTTTCCCCTTCAGCCATTTCTTATTTAACATGACCCCAAAGCACTGGTAGTGCTTGAAAGGGTTGGCACATCAGCTCTCAAACAAAGACTCTCTATTATTTCTAATTTATGACTTAGAGCAGAAAAGATTCAGCTAAGCCTGTGAAGCATCACATAGCATTTTTCTCAAATCTCTTTCTTCTGTTGGAAGTCACTTTGGTGGGAGGTAATAACAAAAAAGATTAACTTGGGTGTCTAGAGGGGCTGATACAATATTGCAGTTGTCAGAATTCCTCTATGCTGTAAAACTGCCCACTCAATGCATCACCACAGCCCTTCAGAACACCAGATTTATAGTGATTGTGTATGTTATGTCCCAACAATGTTATCCCAGGGGGAGTGTTAAACAAAAATTCATGCAATAACTTGAGATGGCTCTTGTCATCATCAGAAGTTGAGAGTAAAAAGTCTTAACCTGCAAGTGTAAGTCTGTAATCCTGGAAAGCAGTGACCAGGGTGATGCTTGGGTATATTCTAACAATTGCAAGGAGGGTGTCAAACATTGAGAACAAGTTTGTAAGATGAAGACACACCAACCTCAGACATCAGCTTAAGCCCCCCATGGAGTATCCTTCTGTTATCTACCCTGAATGCTAACTTCCAACACCACATATTTGCATTTCCCACTGTATCTGGAGAAGCATCCTGGAGAGCAAGGGATGAGACTGTTCTGTCCTGGAGCTAGACAGTGAAGTGATGCCATCCTACTCTGTCTCACCCTTATTTTGGTGCATGACCCAAAAAGAGTCACTTGAAATGTGGCAAAAGGTGAATTCTATAAGAACCCCTTTCCTCTGAGTGAGTTGAAAAAGTTTTATCACTTGGTTTAATGGAGGCTTTTGCTATCAGCTGGCAAAACTTGCAGCCTTTTCCTGCTTGGCAGTTGTAGACAGGGAATTGCTGATAGCCTGTCTGAAATGTGTTTTTTGCTCTGAGATGACTCCAGAGCTACCTTGTCTAGCGCAGTTATAAGCTCTGGGACATTTATACATTTAAAAAGGGGTGGCAGTGGGAAGAAAAAAGTCTGGCCTAACCTCAGAGTCCTGTGGGACTGCAAGAGGAAGCAAACTCGAACCCATTTTCCTATTTCTTCCTTTGCCTTATCCAAGAACAGCCAGCCTATCTGTAAGTGGCAACTGTGGAAAATGTGCTCTGGCCTCTTGGTGTGAAAGATAGGCAAGACTCCTAAAAAATCTTCTCCACAGCTTATCACCTTTCTGCTGGCTCCACAGCAAACTAGTGCCCCAGTGCAGAAGGAAACTGGCTGTCTGTAAGGTTGGACAGGGCCTCATCAACAACTGATAAGTTCCCCTGTGAACATTCAGGCTCTTCAGGGTTTACTGAGCTTTCAAATACCACTGAAACTCTAGCCAGGCAGATTCATACACAGACACATGTACACCAGTGCAGCTGGTACTTAACACCATGCATCTGGTTCTCCCTTGCTTTTTTTGCTGTTTTGGGGATGCTGCTCTGGTATCATTTGGATGTAAGTGTAATAGGCCTTTGCAGCATGTTTTGTAAAGTTGGATAGAGGTATTTGAAGATAATTCTCCTACCAGTTCACTGGTCATAATGCAAAAATGTGAAAATTCATCTTGCCACTAAAATAGTAGTAGGAATAGAAGAATTGAGGGAGTTCCCATTGTGCTTTTGGGAAAGAAAATATCCACACAATAATTATGCCTGGAAGTTGTTCAGGTCTAGGTTATTTTAAACTGGGCCAAGGATAGTGTGACAAGCCATTGTTCAAGTTTCATTTTCTGCTATGATTTCAGTAAAGACAGAGAAGTGGGACAAGAAAACACTCCTCTTCCATGGAACAAACCTGCCCAGTTTGGGAAAAACAGTTATATAGCCAGTTGACTAAAAGCAGCTAAAATATCCTGCTACATGAGAGGACTAGAGGGGTGCAAGGAGACAGTAAAATGGATCCCACACGCTGAAGTTCTGCTTTATATTTTAAGAGTAATTCTAAGAAAAGGCTTGATTTGGTCATGCAGAAGCTTGAAGTGAGGTAAAAAGCAGCTTCTGCTACTTTGACAACACTTTAAATGCACAGTCTTTGGAGCTACCACTTTCAAACCAATGTTCTCTTCACACTAACAGCTTGCACAGACAGGGGCACTTAGTGGACAAGTTTAAGTTATGATTGATATACATGACCACTGCTCCTCTAGAAAACTGCAGCAGCCTGAAGCAAGGTGGGCAAGAGGGATGGATGTCTCTAAGGGAATTTGCTGAAAGCACTTCAACTTGATTACTTTAGAGGAGTTTATACACAACGGATCTAATATCACCAAAACCCAGAGCCTCAGGGTTTCTCTCTGCCACTTGGCTAGGGAATTGTTTAGATCAATGTAACTTGTAAATCTGAATAGCTAACAATTAAACCAACTCAGTTCAATAAATAAGTAAACAAAGCCACAGTAAAATACATCCATTCCCCATAGGGCATTTTCTATGTTAGATTGTCATTGCAACTGCAAAGCATGACACCTCAGAAGCCTGATGCCTGATGCTGGGATAACCATTTGTAATGAAATAAGATTATTTCTGTGCTTGAGAGACTATTAACTGTGTATGAGAGAGCCTGTGTATGGTTACTTGTTAATGAACAGAACAAAAGCATGGAAAAAGGGAAGAGGAGATGATTAGATGAGATGGAAACCCTCTCAGACAAAGTTTAGTCTCAAAGACAGTGTTTGCTTACCAAGAACAACGTTGTAAAGGAAAAGGACAATTACTGGTGAGGGCTGGCATTGCATTGCCAACACTCCTTATATGACTCTGGTAAGTAAAGCATGCATTGGTCCTCTCCTGGATTTTGACTTTTATTTAAAATCTACTAGCAAAAGGGATTAAAATATAAATGGCAATGTATTTATCCAATAGGACATGTATAAAAGAAGCTGGAAGAAACACACTGTAATCACTGTATAAAACGGGTCTGTAACTGTACCGTTAGGGCAAAACAGCTGTTACTGTCCCCCAGAAACCCTTGCCATTAGAAAGATGGTGAAATTTTAAATAAAAATTAAAATTAAACTTGCCCATGCTTCCACTGTAACAGAATCTAACATATATATATATATATATATATATATATATATATATATATGTATGAAATGCATTCAAAAGAAATAAAGAGATTTAAGAAGGAATAGGGAGCTTAAGCTGAAGGAAATGGATGTGACCGTCTGTATTATGCACAAAAGGAATATAATGCATTTTTATTATTAATTAAGTTAGTTGATATTAACAGTTGATCTTTTCAGACTTTTAGAAAGAGTTGGACTGTTTTGGCTGCATAAAGAAGTAGAACAAGAATTGTAGCTGCATGAGCGTGTTATTTTTATATGTTGAGATCTTTTTAACTTAACAGAAGATCTCTTTAACTCTTGGGGTCTACAGGTGCTTCTTTAACACATTAATGTAAAATGTTGTCATACTGAACATCTTTATTTTACCTAGGGCTTTACAAGTTTAATTTAGAAAAAGGTATGGCATCTTAGTATGCATTAATTCCTTCAGATGACAAGACTAGTCATACAGTGACATCAGTGAAGAGAAAAATATAAATTGCAAGAGGGAAGAACAAGAAATCCCTTTTAATCCCATGTTAAATAATCACCATACATAAATTTTCTAGCTGCCAAAGTATCAAAAGTTGGTCCTTGTCTCCATGATTTCAATGGTGCATTTGTTTTCCTTGGTCACCACAAAAACTACCTGGCAGGATCTGTTGCCTGTTGTAATTACCTGGTGGTGGGAGATTGAGTTCAGCCCCTTCAGACTTACATTTAGTCAGAGTCTCACCAAAGACCTCTGGGAAAACACTGGGAGAAAGAAACAGTCTGCGTTTGAGGGTTGCAAAGTTGGCTTGCTGTTGGAGTGCTCTATAATGCAGAATCTTGGATACTCACTGGCAAGCACCATTTCCTAAAAATGTGTGGTCTTTCCATCCTCTTGGGACATGGGGTAATCTCTCCTGACAAAACTCCCATACTCTCAGACCCTGCTGAGTGAGGGAACTGCTCACCCCACAATGCACACCATACACACTACATGGGTACATGGTCCTACTGTGGGGCAGCACAGGCAGGAAAGGGGTTTGGATTTTCACTGCCATAGCTGTATGTACTTCCCTCCAATACTTATTCTGCTAATTGTTTTATGTGCATGGCCACATGCAATTCTTCAGCAAGGTTTTGCTGGTTTTATTGCTAGGGGAATTATGTGGTGTTTTTCAGGTCATCTTTTTCTCCCGGTTGCAAAACGTTCCAGCTTTGCCTCTCTGCTCGTTTTTCTCCCATGCATTCCTACCTGGAATCTCTTTGGCCTACTTCATATAGAACAATAAAGTAGGGAAGGCAATTTAGGCTTCCAGGCAACTTTGAGATCACTTGTTAATACATCATTTAGAGCTTCTTGCAGATGTAGGGAAGCATATTGCTATTCAATATAAATACAAAGACACACATCCAACTCACTCTCAGAGACAGCCTTATCAAATCAATTCCTGTGAAGATTTTTAGGGGCAGTGAATTTTAAGACCCAAGGGCCTTGGCTATGAATATTTTGGATGAGCCTGAAAAGCAAGCTGAACTGTTGTGTTTGGTGCAGCTGCTGGGAAGAAAGCTGCCCCTCTAGTGATCCACTGCCCCAGAGTGAGAGCAGGGCTCTCTAAATTAAAGAAGAAAAGGAGGAAAAAGCAAAGTTCACCATTGCAAATTCCCCCTTCCCCATTCATTTTTCCCCCAGCTGGGCAACAGCATAGGGAGAAGCTGTGAATTTGTCCTCAGGCTAGCAAACTACTCCACTTCTCCCCTTAGACCAGTTACAACATTTTTGAAAGCTGGAGTTTTATAAAAGAAAACTGTCCTACTTCTTTAATGAGAGTGATCACTGTGTCTGCTCCTTTTTAAGAAGACAATAACTTATTATGTTAAGCCTGTGGGATGTATTTTTGGCTAGGGAGATGTTGTATACTACAGACATCTGACTGGTTTCTGTTGTGTCCTGCCTGGTGTCAGGAATGATGGGGATCTGCTGTTCCAGGGAGAAAAGCACTGCTCAAACAGGATGAATCTGTCAGCATAGAAACCCTGTTAAGCAGGGCTTTAACCAGAGTCCACTGAGAAGTCCCACTGGTTTTAATCACACTCAGAGAATTTTATCTAACATCCTTTGAAGCAGATGACTCTTCCTACTTAAATTAATTCATGCATAGTTTCAGTTATGTGAGACTAACACAGGCCTACGGGATATAAAGTGAAGCAAAAGGTCACAGAGATCTCCATTACCCCTCAAAAACAGTCGTAGTAATAGTAATAAGTAACTCTAATATCGAAACTGTATTAGGAGCAGGGTCTATCTTTTCCTCTGCATAGCCTCTTCTGTGATAAGTGTCAACCCCAATGGGCAGATATATGTGACAGTGCTCTGCTGGGTGTGTCAGGACCCTTCTTGTAAGTAACAAGAACCAAGGGTCTGTATTCTACTATTCTTTCATTGCCTCTCTTTTCCCACCAGCCATGTCAGAAGGAGCTCAAAGACTTTGATTGTTGGGTACATTCCATTTTCATTGTTATGGGAATGTGACTACATGTGTGAAAGTTTAAAGTTGTTTGGTGTCACTGCTTCATTTCTCCAGAAAAAATGTGGAATCCTTGAAAGAACAGTACAAAATGTTGGAGGGGATTCAGAGAAGCCAGGTGACCCTCAGCTTGCTGCCTCTTGGCAGATCTTTCCTGTGGGTGCAACAGGTCACTGCAGTATTTTGCTGCTGTTTGGCTCTGCTTAACTCTGTGTGGCTTTCTTATATATAGTAATGCCAGTGAAAGATAACGGTTCATTTTTCAGTGTTTCACCATAGACAGAGCCCAGCTGAAACTGAGCCTGATAATGGACAGAGAGTAGTTGGTCAAGGTGCATGGTGAACCAAATTTTTTTGCATCATTGTTTTCAAGAAGGCCATGTGTTTACAGAGCTGGAGGGCATGATCTTAGGAGTACTACATCATAGTCCTGTCTGAGCATGGGTGGACAACGCCCACTTATGGCCCAGCTCCCTGCGGTGAAGGGATCTATTCATCAAAGATGGGTTGGGCTACCTGGAGTCAGCCTGCACTGTAGTCATACACAATGACTTGTTCCTCGCTGAAGTACCTATGGCTTCTGGAAAGAAGATGCAGGGTAGGAATAGAACATTTGTGGAGATACAGAAAAAATACAGATACAGAGCAAAAAAACCACAAGCCTCATGCACAGGGTAAGTGACCAAATGTACTTAGAGATTTAGGAATGTCCAACATTTTACTCCAGCTACTGCCAGTCTCCTGCCAGGGTCCTGTGAGAAATTCAGCTGTTCCTCCCTCTTCCCATCCTTCTCTCTTTTTTTTTGCTCATTCAGAGCAAGAGGCAGGGACCAGAATAAACAAGTCTAGCCCTTACCAGTGCTAATAATACTAACAGAAATGATAGGTCAGGCCAGCTGACACCGTACCTGATTTAAAGTAAGTGTGAAGTTTTTGTATATATGAGTTAGACTGGAAGAGGCATCCTCCTTGAGGATATGGCTTTTTAAAATACCTGATGGTAGAAGGAATGCTGTGTGCTCTGAAGGCAACATGCTTTGGCTGCTTTGAAACATTTTTATGGGGCCTGGGATAAATCAGCTCTGGAAAGTATGAGTTAGTAGTAATCAGAAGAGAGAGGGTGTTTTATCCAGGATGTGGGAATTGCAGACTGCAGTCTTACTAATGCAGCAATAATGTGCCAAAGGAGATTTCTGTGAGTCCTACAGCAATGGTGCTTTGCTCTCTCTGCAGAGGAAAGGCAGCATCTGGCCCTGGAATCATCAGGCTTTAGGGAAAGGCTGGAGCTATGCATGCCTGGCAACTTCCTCATTGAGGAGGAAGGCTCCTCTTGCTTTGGTTGAAGACTGTGGGGCTGATGCACTGACTCACTGGGCTCATTCCTGAAAGTGTTGATGGAGGAAGTAGCAAAGGTCAGACAGGAGTGAGGGGGAAGGAGGGACAGCAGGAGGAAAGGATCGATGGCAGTTGTCCAGATTCCAATTCTAAAATCATCTAAATCCACAGAAGCCCCAAATCATTTTGTTCTTAGTATACTGTGCAAATATTCGAAATATAATGATGCTGTCTTGGCTCTGTTGGAATATTGAGTGCCAGGGATGAAAATTTTGGGGTTTACAAGGCACCTTAAATTATGTTTTTGAATATGTATGGGTGCTGCCCAGGCAAGAAAAAAACCCACAGCCTCTTGTGTCATGGAATACACGCTGGTTGCACTGTTAGAAGGGCATGGCTGATAATGAGGGTTCTTTCTGCAGAAGGGAGAGACCTGTCTGGTGGTGTCTGCATTAGTGTCTATTATGTCTCAGGTGCCAGGTTTTACTGAGAGAACAAGAGCTGCTGCCTCTCTAGAGCAGTCCAGGCCTTGATGCCAAGGACTGCAGTCTGGCTCACTCCCCATGCCACTCCCCCACTGCCCATGGAGGGATCCAGCAGGGACTGCTGGTCCTTGGGCTTCCATTTCCTTGGGCTTCCTCCTTCTCCTAACTTTTAAACAGAAGTTTGCTCTCCAAACTGGCAGTTCCTAGTGCCTGAAGTTTGAGTGGTCTGGGTCATCTTGACCTACGAAGTCATGAAAGTTTGTGGATTCAGAAATATATGCACCTAAGAAACGCAAAAGACCTCCAACTGCAGCCCTGATACCCAGCTGGAGGCCTCCACGTGCATTTGTAGCCAGCCATGCTAAAATGCAGCCTGGACCTCTGAGGAAGAGGGTGATCATGTACCCAGGGAGCTATCAGGGAAAGCAAGCTTTGACAATAATATTTGGAAAACACTCCAGGACGAAAGACATACTGCAGATTAGGTATCTAATCAATCTGTTTCTACATTTTTTTTACAAGCTAAAAGATCAATGCATGCTTCAGGTAAATCCCCAGCCTCTTTGCTATAACCCTATGTACTTTACTTTTATTTCCTTACTTGTTAGTGGCAAGCAAAGCCACATTAATTCTATGTACATGACGCTGAACCAGATTCCTGGTGAAATAAACCCCTGTGGTTTCAGTGATGCAGGCCAGCTGAGGATTTGGTCTGCCATTTAGCAAGTTTTTATGTGAAAGTATTATTTGGAGACATCCTTTGATATTTCCCCTGGTGCTTAGCATATTACATAGCAAGAGTTATCTGAAGATTACAGTTGAAGTCAGGATTTTTGTGCAATGCTTACAGCTGTCCTATTTCTTGCACAGTATAAAGTGCATCTGCATCATTTTAGGTTTGGAGCAAATGTAGGCTTTATTGGGAAACATTGTCCATGTTGGAGGGGAAGCCATTGGGGACAAGGAGATTTCTGCTTGTGCAATGATTCTGACATGTCAGAATTACAACTCTATCACTTTTTGGCTAGCATGACTTACTGGCGGTGACTGGAAGTGGAACATGATAATAGTAAGGAAAAGGCCTGGAACCCAGCAAAATACAGGCATGGGTTACAGGCAGCCATATAGGATAGGGAAGGATGAGGACATGGATATACTCCCTGACAGCATATGGGATTTAAGAGGAAGAAGAGTTGATAAATTGTCTGTGACTCCACCACTCAAGGCTGCCAGTGTCAGAATGAATGGCAAAATAAATATTTCAGCATGTGCATGTGTCTCCCTGGCCTGAAAAAATGTCACAAAGGATTTACATTTAAGTGAATTTAATACAATTTTTTGAACATACAAACTTTGGAGCACAAATAGTATCTTCAGATATAAGCACCATATTCATTCAATAGCCATCTCTCATGCAAAATAACTGAAGGATAAAGGTAAATGAGTGGTACTAGTCATGCAGCATCACCTTACTCCTTTCAAAGTCCTCTGGTTTTGGTTCCTTTGGCTTTTAAAGAGCATGTTTTAAGATCTTTCTTGCTAAAGACCCATAAACTACTTAAGGTCACATGAATGTGGTCCTTTGCATGTCAAAGCAGTTGCAAAATAGGCATCTTCAGAGTATAAACATGTGAGTTTAGGCTCATCTTGTCTGAATCTTAGACCACACAAGACCTACAACATACTGTAAAACTACCAATATTTACATGTTTAATAGACAGTCAGTAGCCACAAAGGGTAAGTGAGAAATCTTAAACGGCGAGACAAATATCAGTCTCAGTCAAAATAAAGAATGAATTTCTGCAAGGCTCTGTTAGTGAAATATTGAAGGACAGGAACAGAATTACAATCTGTTCTTAGATCAAAACTGATGCCCTCCTCTTCTGTAATCGCAAACTTCATTGCAAAAGGAAATTTTCAAAGTTATTTGTCACATTACCTTCTGCATTCCAGCATTATACACTGCAAACAATGGAGATGAACTAAACTTGGGAGGAGTTGTAAGTAAATGAGGAATTTTAATTAAATGTGGTCTTTTCTTGTTTGGTTTAGTGACAATACATATTTGACCTGGCAGCTCAACATCTTTATCTGTGAGTTGAAGTAAAACCATAACCTGGAGATAAGGCAAAGATTACCTGAATTGTAAAAGTCAGGACAACTAAGCAGTGATATAAACTGGTCTGAATGACTTGGTAAGCGTAGTCCTGTGAAACTAAGTGGTGCAGTTAAAATACTTTATACAGTCTGTATACTTTAGAACAAAAAGTACAGCCCTCATCTACAAGAAAGAAGGCTGTATTCTTAAAACCAAGAGGCTACACTGGCTATATTGACCAGAATAAAAGCAGAGGATTTCAGCACAATATTCCAGTTCTCTTTGTAGTAATGCTTACATGAATAAAGAGGTTACTGAGTTTGTCTGTCGCTGGAACTGGTGAAAACAATGCTGGAATACTGCAGTTTCAGCAAGTTCTGCTTGTGAGGTGTAAACACAGAGAGCACAGAAACAGCTAGAAAACAGAACCAAAGGCTGGAGAGAAATCACTGAGACAGAACTTTTTCTGCCTATTTACCCCCAATAAATGTCCTCCAGAGAGGGATCTTCATTGGAAGAGAAGGCTGAACACCAAAGTGTTTTACAGCCCAATGAAGCAAAGCATAACCTGAATCTGTGGCTGGAAGCTGAAGGTGGACAAATTAAGTTGAAAAAACCCACACATTTTTATTAGAGTAAGTCTAATTACTAGAATACACTAGTGGGGTAGGGTGGATCCTCTGACTTCTAAAGTCTTTGCATCCATCTGGATGTCTTTCTGGAGATAGTCTTTAGCAAAACATGATTTATTGGACTCGATGCAAAGGTAACTTGGTGAAATGTAATGACCTGTGATATATAGCAGGTCAGACTGGGTAACAGAGTGGTCCCTCATAGCTTGAAGCATTTCAAATCTATGAACACTTAAACTTTAGGAAATCATGATAGCAAGCTGTAATATTTTTCTCTGCTGAGATTTCTCCAAAGCTCCTAAATGGATCATTACATACAAAACTTGCTAACCAGCATTGTTTGGTTTTTTGTTTGTTTTTGGTTTTAGGGTTTTTTTTGTTTGGTTTGGTTTGTTTGTTGTTTGTTTTGTTGGATTTGTTTTTTGGTTGTTTTGGGGTTTTTTTGGTTGGTTTTTTTCTTAGCTATGTTGGGGTTTTTTTAATATTATTTTTGGAAGAATGGTTTATAAGATTTTATTTTTCATTTTTAAGTATAGTTAGGAGGCTCTAACACTAAACCACTAAATCTTTCCAAGAAGAGGGAGAATTCCTATGTTGTACCTGAGGCCTCACCAAACTGTGTAACTTGATTGTGTTTGGGTTTTCAAAACCTTTCCTACAGCAATTTACTCTTTCCATCTGCCGTGTGTCAATTCTACCACGTTTTTGACTGCTCATCCCCTGTAATAAAATTTATACAAAATATAAGGTTTTGACAAAGCAGGGTGATACAAGAACCCTTTTCTCATAAGAGGGAGCTGTTAATCTACACACTTCTCACAACAGGAGCTGGGCTCAGGAATTGTCCTTCATGTGCTTTACTTCCTAATTTGAGGAGGATGGTTTTCCATTATCAGTAGAGCCGTCTCAGAAGCAACTCTTTACATTGCCTCTACTTGGAACACTGTGTGGGGAAGAAGTCTTCTTAAGAAGAAGATATTTTAGTCTCCTGTTGAGGAAGCAAGTGCTTAATTTTAAACAGGTACTGAAGTCCATCAATGCAAAATGAATACATGGTCTATGGAACCATTGCAGCATATACTTAAGCATAGTCCTGTGCTGCCAGTTCTAATGAGCTACAGTTTCAGTCTACAGAAGCACTTGAGGAGCTGCGTCATCCAAAGTGCAGGACAAGTCCCTTGACTTTAATGGATGGTTTGTGTACTCAAAGCTATGCAGCTCCTAAGTGTAGAAATTGAATAAAGTGCTCAGAAAAGCAAAAGGAAGAAAATGGAGAGTCTGGTGAGCACACGCCACTTAATTTGTTAGTATTTGCTGCTCACAGCAAATAGATCCACAGCTCTTGGGAAGAATGGAGGGAAGTGAGGCCTTCAGGTGTGATTTTCTTTGGGGAAAGTTGGGGGCATTTTAGAAGAGGGAAAAAAAGAAAACCGACTCAAATTTAAACTCTTCCCAGCAGTTTGTGAGTAAATAAAAATCTAAATCTTAACTTGGTGGAAACTAAAAGGAGTTTGCCTGAGATATTCAATGATTTAACTGTAAGCAGGGAATGAGCTGTCTCCTAACACTTTAGGCAATGGATTGATGGCTATTTGGTTTGTTGCTAAAGAGGCAACTGTTGTTGATTCAATTCTTGTAATTCTTCCCTTGTTTCTCCCCTCTTAAACTTATACTTAATGCAATAATTAAAAAAAAAAAAAAAAAAAAAAAAAAGTAAAAGAAAGTTTAGCTTTGTTTTCTTTCATTTTTTTTTCTTTTTCCTTTTTTCCCCAGAGATTATTACTCCTAACAGTGCCTTAACATAATCTCACAGCTGACTGAACACTACCCTCTGACCTTTCTTTCCTTGGGGACAAACTCAGGTTTAATTGACGTTTGTGTCTGTGAGCTCTGCTGAGGAGAGATTAGCAGTGGCTTAGCTAATTAGTATTTAAATGTTCACTAATGTTGCAATGGATTTGTCAATTACAATCTTATTAAAAATTGATGCAAAGATTTAATTTTTTTTAAAAAAGCAACAATGTCAGAGCTGATTCAATTTGTTCAGAGGATTAAAGAAAAAATCAAATCTGCTATTATGATCTTTTCAGTCATATTAGAATGCAAGGAAAATGTTTCGAATTGTAAATGCCCATATGTTTCTCAACATGCATGTATGTTCTGTTCTGTGTTGAAAAATTTGAGGATGCACGGGCTCTCTTTAGGATAATTTAGAAATATTCACACTGTAATTATAAATGTTGATGCTGTACTCTCCCAAAAAAGCCTTTGCAGTTTGAAATACTAGAAGGATTTTCCAGACAAATTTAACACATGACATTAGAATAATTCCACTTGTAATACAGAATATCAATCTCTTTAGAATTTCCCATGATGTACATGATACACATTTCACCCAGTGCACTGAGTGTGATCTGTAACAGTTTTTAGCCAAAGACCTTCAAATTAAATTCACAGTTTGTACAGTAAATTATGAAGGCAACTTCTGGCTGTGGAAAATCTTTAACTGATTAAAACAGAAGCACCTTGTTATGAACTGAAAGCTTTTTTCTGACCTGGTGAATGAGGGAAGATAACATAATACAGGAACATGCTTAGAACCAGCCTTCTTTCAGCCCCTTTCCACTAATGTATTTCAGAACACAGAGCAAGTACACAAATATACTGGATTTCAATCAAAGTTTGAAATTTGTTGCCCGGAAAGACAGTCTTTAAAGAGAATTCAGAAGCCATCTCTGTAACCTAAATATACTTGACCTGACTTTTTTCCCCTAAAGATGCTAAGGTATTACAACAATCCAGCAGGTTTGGTGTATTAAGAGTTTCATCCACCTAGGGGTTATGAAACTGCAAATGAAACTAGTCTACTTGGAAATGTAACTGAATGTAACTGTGCACTTGGTACTCAGGAAATATAAGGAAATATTTTCATGCACATTTAATAGTCAAGAATACTGGTGTGATGGGGAAGCCCAAGGTCACTGACTCTCCATGACAGCTCTAATTTGAGCAGCAAGAATGTATGATTATTTCAGGGTGGGGTTTTTTCACTCAAAATTTTAAAAATAATTAATCTATATTAGCATGAGATTACTTTGTTTCCTACTAGTGAACAACTAAGAAAAGATGCTTTGGATTGAACTGCTGAAGAGAGTGTTTTAGGTTTACCTGAAAAAAAGTTACATTTCCTTTTCAGATCCTTTATTTAAACTTAAGAAAACAAGAGGTAGTCCAAAGTTTCAGAGCAACATGCATACTTCTAGAGTTCTTTTTTCTAAAGCACTTAGAAACTAATACCAATCTCAGAATTTTTGTAATTTACCAGCTGCTTTTCTTCTGTTATATTTCCTTGATGAACACTTTTTCTGAGAACCTGTGTCTCTTTTGGAAAGGGTCTTTAAATTCGTAAATGCCTACATGATTTCCAGTCACCCCTACCACCCCCAAGTCTGATGCCATGGTGCAGACACATCAACTCATTTGGGTCCTAAGGGTCCGTAGATAGTTTTCCAATGAATTTCACTGGAGCTCTCATTAGAACACAGGTGTTTTCACTGAATATATTAGGGGAAATTTTTGGACTACAGCAAAGTAGAAATCACATAAGTTCCTCTTCTTATATCTAAGCAATACCGTTGTCTCCTTCCATCTCTTCTCCCACCCACCACCTTTTGGGTGTCTCTCCCTCCACTCCTCTTTGTCCTTATCTCATCACCTCCTTCCAGAAGGGCAGCATGCGCAGGTCCAGGGGATGCATTAGCACATGGTGGATGCAGACCCAGGCAGACCCAACCCTGCATTACTAAAACTCTCTGTGGTCCCTGACTGTAAAGATACTAGGCTCTGTCCTTGCTAAAATACCCCCCTGCAACCCAAGACCTATTAGTTACAATTATCAGGGAAAAATTTTTGGTGCTGAGTTTGAGATATTGACCTGGAGATGTGGGGTGAGCAAATTCATCTCTGCATCCTACAGGGCTGTCTGGCATCAAAAGAAAAATAAAAAATTTCCTTCTGATGGAAATTGGATGTCTGAGGTAGTCCTAGGACATTGCCCTGCTTTGCCTGATAACATGGGTGTTAGAAAAAAAAGCCTTGATAGGGGGAAACATAAACAGATAAAGACATCTGGGGATTGTAGCCAACAACTGTGTTCTGGCACTGCGAGCCAAACCACAGCCTTGACACTGCAAGGAAGATATTTGCTGGGGTCACTGCTCACCAGGAGGATCCCAAAGGGGGCAAGAATCTCCCATCTCCACCAGCTGCTGAAGGATGGGAACAGGAATGAGGGGCAGTGGCAGCACTTAGCAGCCCAACCAGGTTTTGGGCAGGGAAAGGACATCAACACCAGGTTGTGGCTCCAATCAGAGCCATTAAAGGGACATGAGTCATCCCCAAATTCACATCCCATTTCCTGATACTGAGTCCATGGAAGAGAGCCCAAATCACTGCTACATGTCCACAGTAACTGTGGGGTTGGTGGGATGTCACATTACATCCAGAGCCTGCTGCTGGCAGGCGAGAGATAGCAGGATGGAGCAGGGGATCCTGACCCCCTACCAGAAACTCATCTCTGAACTCATCGAGGCACCATGTGGTATGCCCAATATGGTATCAGTTGATGGGGAGAAACTATGTGTGGCCAAAATGAAAATAAATGGAAATAGAACAGTTTCGTGTAGCAAACTGATATTACTTGAGAACAAGTAAGAAAGAAGGAACCAGACTGATTTTGATTTTTTGCTCCTTTTGTAAATGCATTTGCTGACAGTAGCAGGGTATGTAATGTCTCTCTCTACTTGATTAGCATATCTGTTTTGCCCATTGCTTTATGAAATAATACATGCTCATTATAATTCCTTTTATTTTGACCTTTTTTTTTAATTGAGAGGCCAAAACCGTCTTGCGGAAAATACAGGTTACAGCCATTTTCGTTAAAACTGTGTTGAGAAAAATGAACAATGAAAGTAGTGTCCCAGTTGTTAAAAGCCAGATAGCTTTTATATTGTTTTGTCATCTTCATTGCCCAAAATATTTGTAGTATAGGGAAAGACAGCCTACTTCGTGGCTTCTTGCATAATGTAATGTGTTGCCTCTAAAGCTTTGTTGATAAGAGATGATTGGCCAGGCTTCATAACAGGCCTCCAAGAAATGTATTGGATACTTTATCCCAAGATTGGGCAGGAGAGGGATGACAGTTGCATGAGACAGCTCTTCTGCACTTACAGAGGAAATTCATAAAGCCAAAATTTTAACTAAGGAACAGAACCAGTAAGTATCCATGCAGCCTAAATCTGAGATAATAAAATACTGGATTCAAAAAAGAAAATACAGTAAGAATCTATTGAATTAAGTGTCAAACTGTGTGTAGTATTTACTTGCTACTTTAACTGACACATTTTTAAATGTCCTGCCCAATCCTTTTTAAGAGCTGAAAGTTTTGCTTTATTGGGTCTACCAGGACATGATGTGGGGTCATATTGCCCAGGTCAATCTGCTTCTGTCAGCTATCAGGTAACACATGCAATCAAAAAATAAGCATTGTCCTGTTCCATGGAATTAAAGGGAAAAGGTGGAAAGACAAAATATTCCTCCCCACAGTTCAGTGAAACACAGTATATGTTTAATCAGCTTCTTTTAGATACGAAAGCAAGCCCATTTCATTTTGTGAAGGGAAAGGAGAAAGTAGGTAAGCGAGTGAAAGATAGGCATCAGCATCCTCTTCATTTTTGAATGATTAAGAATTATAAACTACATTGAAACAAACCTGAAGTTAATTCTATTCTCTGAAAACCCAGCCTAAAGTACACTGAAGTTGTAAACTCCAATGAGATTGGCTCTCAGTTGAAGCAGGCTTCCTACTTTAAATGAAAGTTATAATATCATCCTGAAATAAAAACCTGACCAGAGAGATTGGGTTATGTGTGAGTACCCCAGCAATGGACTCCCATGCGAGGAAGGTGGGCAGCCCAATCCCTGACACACAGCTGCCTGTACACATGTGCTCCAAGTGCAGGGTAGTGCGTGGAAACAGCATCTGTTGACTGCAACCAGATGGTGAGAGGATGAAAGCTCATAAAGGATGCCAGTATTTTAGATAATTTCACAGAGGGTTTCTGCTTGGATGAAGGCACAAGGAAACTTTCTTGCTTGGTGTTTCGCACAGCCAAGTGTTAAATCACTTTATATCAGAGCTGAACCTCAACCTCATTGTCATTAATCTTCTTGATTGGTTAAGTCTTTGCTTTCTGTCAGAAAATCTGAAATCTGAGTGTCAATGATCAGCACATGAAGCTTTTCTGGCAGTGCCCCCCCCCATTCCCACCCCTTTTCCCCTGATGCTAAAGGGAGAGAGCATCATCTCTGTGTCTTGCACTTACTGTTTGTTGACTGTACATCCAGCCTGAGCTGCAGATATACCCTTGTAATACTCACCCCCAGCCCAATGAGGCTGTTTACTCATGTACTCAATTATTCAGCTCTACAAAGTAATAGTGGGTGGGAAAATCACAGACTTCCTTGTGTATTTGAATGTATCAGCTCTGAGAATCTGGTATCCTTGTTTAATGAGAACAGTGTTATGAGAAGAAATCAATTTTTAACCACAAAAGGTCAAATGCAATACCAACTTCTATTTGTAAGTCACTGACAGTATTTGCAATTTCACCAAAGGCAAAATCCCATTTTTTCATGAACAGGCCCTGGTTTGGGCTCCTAGGTGAATGTCTATCCTTGGCAATAAGAGATATCCTTCCTAGGCTCTGTAGTCACTGCTGCAACCATCCTAGGAATCATCCTGTGGATGAAAGTCCCCTCCCTGCTGACTATGCACTGGCTAATGCTTCACTCATCCTCAAGGCAATCCATGCAGGGCACCCAGATTTCCTTCCAGAAAACATAACCATAGCAAACACCTGCCCATGTTGTGGGTCTTGCTTCCTAACAGCAAGAGGAAGTGATATTCAATGAATTACAAAGATGTTTTCTTCCCATGTCAGAATTCATGCCTTCTTGCCCATCAAACCTCTTAGCTGGCCCCTTTGTAACTTAAGCATCATGTCTGACTGGCCCCTCAGTCACAGAGCATTATTTCAGTTTTCTAATTGAATCACAAAACGATTTATCAAATGAATTAAGAATAACAAAAAAAAAAAAAAAAAATGCAGGGTGATGCATGAACAGGCAAATGAATAAGGACATTAGGAAGATTAATAGACATGTCTCAACTATTCATATCAACCAAACTTCGGTGGTGTAAACAGACCATTAGCAAATAAAAGCAGGATGCTAAAAAGGTTGAAGAGGGCAGCCTCTCAGAAATCAAATGAATATTTGGAAGTGAGGTTTTCCAACCTGGCCAAACAGGCTGTGGAAAAGAAGCATAAACTCCCTGCACACAGCAAGAGTTTCTAGGACTGCTCTTGTGATGTGCAGATCACTGTGCGAGATGCACTGAATGCAGAAATTAATCTCTGTGATCACTGTCTAGTGAATCGCAGTCACTTCACTGGGTGTCTCAGTGAATAAGGCTGCCAAAAAACTTGCTCACACAGTGTTCACACAGCATGTGCCACTATGGACCCTTCCTTGCAGCTTGTTCCCTTGGATCTGACAGAACCACAGGAGAGATTTTACAGACCAGCTTCACCGAATTTTGGAAGACATGCTTCTGGTTAAAGCTGGGCTATTTCATGCAGAGGATAATGTTTGCACTGAATGCCAGTGCATTTTGGTTTGGTCAGGATAATGCCTAGCCAGTGACCTTATTCGAACCCAATTGGCTGACAACTGCCAGCTAGTTGCATTCCTCATTGTTAGGAGTGAAAAAGACAATCACAGAAGAAAGATAGCAATAATAGGAACAGCTAATTAGACTGTGAGTGGTGGACAAGGCAAAAAAAGGAGGAAGAGGGATGTGAGAGTTTCTAGATGGTCTGGTTGCCAGCTGAAGATGAAGTAAGGATCTGGAATCCAGTTCATAAGTGTAAGGCTCAGATCAAGGTTCAACTCCCTCTGCTACTACAGCCTTCTCTCCCAAGCCCTTTGAGCACATTTATGTTTTGCAGCTCAGCACCCTCACAGCTCTGCTCAGATAGGCACCATCCTGGTAACACAGCAGACTACAACACACAGGTGGCAGCTCTAGTCCCAGAAGGAGAATGGACAGGTGATTGCAGTGCTCTTCCTGACCCCACTGCTCCATTCCTTGGAGAAGACAGTGGTCCCTTGCCAGCAACACCCAGTGCTCTTACACTAGTTTCATTTTCCCTGAGCAGTGGTGGAATCCAAGGACCACAGGGAGATATGGACCTCAGGTATTTTAGGGAGATAATAGGAAACTGCATGTTTTGTGGGAGCCTGTTCTAGCACCTTCAAGAGATCACCGAATCATTTACTCTGGAAAAAACTTAAGATCACCAAGTCTAACTGCTAATCTAGCACTACCAAACCACCACTAAACCATGTCTCTATGTGCTAGAGTACCCTTGAGGACTTTGTGCATACAATATTTTAGTATCAGCAGCACTGATATTCATCAGACTGGAAAAACCTTCTTTCTGAAATACACTTTTTGAGATACTTTTCTCTATTGAATATAGAATTTGTAGAAGAGCCAAGTATCATTTGTAGAACATCAGGGAATTCTTCATATACTGCCAAGATTTCCAGATGAGGGGAAATATTTCCCTTTAATCCTATTGCCACATTCAGACCTTATATTTCCTGTGTAGTCACTCCAATTCCAGTTTATTGTATATCACTTATAAAAATGTATACTTATTCCAACTTAGTTGTGTCTACAAAAATATCCAATTACTGTAGAATAATCCTAATGAAACTATGACATTACCAACATTTCCTTACTTGGAGTCTTTTTTTCATAAGACAGAAGAAAAGTCATCAGCATGGCATTTTTAAAAATGCTGTGCACAATACCCTGCTTTCATTAATCCTCCTGAAAACCTGGCAATTTTTATCAAAGTTGCTAGAGCTGATCTGAACTTGTATCTAGGCTGAATAATGAAATTTGACTCTCTGCATCTATAGGGATGTGCTGTTTCAGGGGAACCATGTTTCCTGACTTGGATGGTGGATATTTCAGACAAAAATTATTGATTTGAGCAGGTACAAATCAGTGCATCACGAGAGGGTGAGGATGCAGCCTAGAAAGCCCTGATGGTTTGAATTGCAGGGAGGCAGGTAAGTTATATAAACCTACAGAGTATGTCATTGGAGGGGATCCCTGATTTTAGTAGAAGTCTTGGGACATTACTGTGAGACAGATACAATAAAGTGTAAGCTGTTAGGCAGAGAAGATAAAGTACCACTTAAGGGAACCACTGACAGATGGGAGTATGGCTGTGAGCCGGGAGAGACTTGGGTGCTTGCCCCTTCTGCTGCTGAACTTCCTCACAATGCCTGGAGAATAAAAGCTTCATGGCATAATGGTGGTGGTGATGACAAGGGTAATAAGGCTCATGATAATAAGGACAAGCAGGGTTTCCATTTCCATTACCAGAGCAATCGATTGGAGCTTAAGGATTTTTCTGGGGTTTTGGGTTTTTTTTCATCTAAAGCAGGTTCTGTAAGGGCCATGAGATAAAACCCTGAAAAAGGCATTTAAAAAGGTCTTTGGAAACAGTGTGGAATTTTAAAATCTAAGCTGTAATTTAAAGAATGAAAACTAATGTAATTGATGTACAGACCATTTCCTTTAGCAGCAGGATACTGAGGTTCTTCCCCCTCAACATAGGCTGGATTAAACATACAGGTGAACTCTTCATTTTTCTTGGGTTTTTTTGTTGGTTTTTTTTTTTGTAGTTCCACTCTCTAGAGCATCTGCACAGTAACAGATGCAGCTTTTTGTCCATTATACACACACACACACACACACACACACACACACACACACACACACACACAGATACATTTATTTTGCTCTCCAGCACGGAGAGAAAAGCAGCTGGTTCAACAGAGGTAATTTTAAAACTGTGGTTATCTCAAAGCTGCCTACATGCTTGAGAGTGGTGGCACCTTGCTGCTCATAAGAGACATGGAATACAATTGGTGTGATGTCCCCAAATCCCCACCACACTCCTTTGGCACCACCTGTCACAACTGACCACTGCAAACAGATACATCAGCCTGGGCTGGCCTCAGCTGGAGGCCCTGCCAGCAAAGTGGGAAGAGGTGCTACAAGATTCTGGGGCCATGGAAGCATTCAGAGGTTGTCCTGGAGGGGCTGCTGGCAGGGAAGTTGGTGTGAGATGAGGGTGGGGGATTAGCCTGGTTTCTGCTCAAGGTAAAACCACCTCTTTCCTCACCAGGAGCTTCGATCCAAGGCTGAAACTGAAGTCCTAAAGAAATAATCCTTGCCCAGAGCAGCTGGCTTTGTTTCAGGATTGAAACTGTGAGTCAAAGATGTTTTTATGTCAAGACTTGCTTGAAATCTCTCACTGTGGTCCATTTATTTTAGTCTGTGGCTGCTGGGGATGCAGTTCAGATAGGTAATGGTATTTGGGAGCTTGAGGATGAACTTTACTTCTAAATCAAAATTTCTTCTCTGTGCACAGCTGTCTGTTGCTCACAGCTGTGAGATACCTCAGATGATGCTTGCATACATTGTGATGTTCTGTTGCACAATAAGCAGTTGCAAGCTTTATCTTGTGGGAGTTTGTTAATTATGCAGTTTTTCTCAGAAGCATGACATACATGGCCATCAGTCAGGTGTTCATGCAGACAGCATTCTATCTGGAGGAAAAAATTAGCAACTATTATGTATTTTAACTCTTTCTCACCATCAATTGACCAGATTACCTGCAACAGTCAGTCTCAAGCAGATGAAACAAAGGAGAAGCAACAACTTCTTTGCTAAATATCATTTTAAAATAACTATCTAAAGTTCAGGTCTGTAGTTCCAGCAGGACTTGGCAGAGGTAACAAATATTTGGTAGTATGGGATTTTTCCAAGTCACTGAGAACAGACAGTGCTTAGCACATGAGAGAGGTCGAAAGCAAAGAAGGTAGCAATCTTGCACAGACAAATACAAATTTTGCCCCTAAAAAAAAAAAATCTCCCATGATATTGGAACCTTTGCTTCCATTAAAATTCAATAGTATAGTCATTCCTCCATCAATTGGATGCCTCTAGAAATCTCAAGCTGCAGTGTTTTATTGAAACCACTTAGGCACATCAACGTTTTTTGCAGTGGTCATTTTGCCCCCACTTTTGTAACATGTTATTTTTCCCCCTCTATGAAACTGTGACTTAATGCAAAGTAATGGCATGTCAAAAGCAAAGTTACAGCCCCCATCTTGAATGCAATGCTGAGTCTCCTGTCATGCGTGGAATGTAATTACCATTAAGGTTGAAAAATGAGGGAGATGAACAGTAGTGGCAGTTTTTCTCAAGTTTACATAAACACTGGCTAGAGGAGAGGGCAGGAACATTAAAATCAAAGAGTTCCTGTCACATCAACACTTTAAATCTCTAAGCAGTTCCTTGAAAATCATCTGGCTTCGGTGAACACAAACAACCGATAAAAGCCTCAGTTAAAGTCTGCTCTTATCTGTTAATTTCATGGCAGTCTTGTCCTTTACCCACTGTCCCCAGGAAAGTAGCAATTTTGGCACTTTCTCTTGGCTTGCTAAAGTCTCTGCTGTGGCAATAATATTAACTAGCTGGAAAAGAAATAAAAATGGGTTTGAAGGCGTTTAAAGACGAAATCCTTGTATCACTCACTGAACAGCCGTGGGGAAACACTGTGTGCTTTGCCCATGCATCCTTACAGTTAAAGACTGGGTGGTAAAGAATACCACTCCTGTCATTTCTGGGGCTGGGTGTTAGCTCCTGGGCAGAGGGCAAGCCCTGAGACTGACCCAAAATATCTCAGAAATGTGGGCAGCATCCTTTTCCCACCCATTCCCACTGAATCTTCAAGGTTTGTCTCCGACTGGCAGTGCCAGGAAGCAGAAATGTCTTGGGAAGAAGGAAGACACAAAGGTGTTTTAAGCTGTTTCTCCCCACCCCTATTTGTGTGGGTAGTCCTTTCCCTGATTTGAGCTGAGTTAACAGCCAAAAAACAAGCCCACAGGTTTTGGGTTTCATTAGGGACCTGAAGCTCCCATCAGGTTTGCCAGAGGATGTTTCAAAGGCAACTTGTCTGCACGAAACTGGGCAGATTTATTGTCTCTGTGGTTTTATTGAACGTTTTTGGCTTCTGTTTTCTCTTTAAGGTTTTTTTCATGTGAAACCTGATGGCTTAAGGCAGGATTTGTTTTGTGGCTTTGATGGATTGGAGTATCCTCATCCCACTGCTCTTAATGGAGCAGAGCTGTAAAGCACTTCAGGTTCAAAAAATTCAGTGCTGGTAGGAAACACAGGTTGCTCATGTCTCTGTCTCCTGCGTTTTCTGTGTTACCCTCCCTCTCCTTTCTCTGAGACCAGCTCTGGGCGCTGTGCTGGAGCCACTGGCAGGCAGCCACCCAAGAAAATGGCTTATGCCTTAGAATGGCCTTTTTGCTCCTCTACTTCCCTTTGGCTTCTCCCCATACACAGCAAGGATGGGAATTGGGCCATGGAGGTGCCCCTGTCAGTGATTCATCAAGCTGCAATGGACAGGAAAAGAGAAGGAAGCAGGCAGGAAAAAGACAGCAAAAGGGACACTCCGCTGGTATTCTGTGTACCAATACTCAATAATATCTGAAAGAAGGCAAAATGCATGTCTTCTCCCTGGCAGTCTTTTCCTGCTGCTATTGTAGTCACCAGCTCTGGCGATTCTGAGCTGTTATGAAAATGGTCCTCTTGAGTCCAAATGGGCTCTTATTATCTTCCAAACTGCAGACTGTATGGAAATTGTAAGCAGCTGCAAGTGGTTTACCTAACAGCAACAGAAAAATGACAAGAAAAGCAAAGAATAGGGAAATCTAAGGCAATTCCACTTGTAGATTTTGAGACTGGTAATGATTTGCCACAAAATGATCATGTGTTTTCAATAAATATCTTATTTTTCATTAAAACATTGCTTTTTGTGGCAAGCATATTTTTGGCAAAACTTTCTCCCCACCAGTGCCTTGCTCAGCATTTGTTTCTGAGCTGATAGAAATTTATAAGCTCCAAATATACTGGGGAGAAAAGAGGGTTTCAACCCTCATATTTTCCAGGTTGAAGGTTCTAGGTGAAACCAAACTTAAGATCTTATAATGCAGGTAAGCAGGAGAAAAGATCATCAAGCCCAGGTATGAACACACCATGTTGACCACTAAACAAATATTGAAGAATTTGGATTTCCAGATGGGCTGGGGACTTATGCTTGCAGAAGTCATCTCCACAAAGCACAGGTTGAGTGCTGTGGCTCATTTTTGATCATAAAAGTACTTCTAAGTCCTTAATTGCTGAATTTTGAGATGTATCCCATGGTACTCAACAGCTGCAAGAAGAGTATGTCTGGGAATGGTCACTAGGCTGAGATAAGAGGAGCCCAGGTCACTAAAGGAGCCCATGGTGGTAAAGCTGGTCCACAGCCAATCCAGGGCCTCTAATCCAGGTGTCAGAGATAGTCACATATGAGATTGAGCACCAGACACACAGTTCAGGCAGAGATTAGGGTTCTGAACTTCAATGTACATCAGGAGGGAAGTTGAGACTGGCAGAGATTTCTCATGGCCAGACCCCTAGGATGAAGCAATCCACTCTGAGCCCTGACCTCACCCTTCAAATTTGTGGACTTGTGTTTGCAGTCCTAAACCCTGGAGACTCAGTACTGAGATGTATAGTACTTAGTTTCTCTCAGTACTATAAATCATTCAGGCATTAATGTTCCTCAGGCATAGGAATCGCTGTTCTTGTAGGTGACTCTTCTTGTAGGAGCCCTTGTTCTTGCAGGTGATTTTAACCTGCCAGACATCTGCTGGGAACTTACAGCAGAAAAAAGGCAGTCCAGGAAGTTTTTCGAGTATGTGAAGGATAACTTTTTGTCACAGCTGGTGAGTGAGCCCACCGGGGAAGAGACTATTATAGATCTGTTGTTTGTAAATAGAGATCGTCTGGTAGGAGATTTAGTGGTTGGAGGCTGCTTGGGATCATGAAATTATAGAATTTTCTATATTTGGTAGCATTAGGAGGAACATCAAAAAACCTTTTACATTGGCCTCTTTAGGAGACTTATTCAGAGAGTTCCTTGGGAAGCAACCCTTAAGAAGGAGTTTAGGAAAGGTGGATGTACTTCAAAACAGAGGTCTTGAGGGCACAGGAGCAGACCATCCCTGTGTACCGAAAAATGGATCAATGAAGTAAACATCCAGCCTGGATGGGCAACAATGTTTTGAAGGAACTTAGGAATTTAAAAGAGGATGTATCATCTTTGGCAGGAGGGACAGGTGTCTCAGGAAGTATTTAAGGGGGCTGCTAGGGCATGTAGGAAAAAAATTAGGAAGGCCAAAGCTCAGTATAAACTTAAAATGGCAACTTCTGTAAAGGATAATAAAAAAAAAATTCTACAAATATATTAATGATAAAAGAAAGGATAAGACCAACCTTTGTTCTCTATTGGATGAGGGAGGGAACTTAGTAACTGTGGATGAGAAGGCAGAGGTCCTTAACACCTTATTTGCCTCAGTCTTTAGTGGGAAAATGGTTTGTCCTCAGGATAACTGTCCTCCTGGATTGGCAGATGGTGTCAGGGAAAAAAATGGTCCCCTTTTTATGCTTGGATATTTGTAAATCTATGGGACCAGATGGGATCCATCCCAGGATGATGAGGGAGCTGGCAGATGAACTTGCAAAGCCACTCTCCATCATTTACCCACATCCCTGGCACACTGGTGAGGTTTCAGACGACTGGAAGCTGGCCAATGTGACACCCATTTATTAAAATGATAGGAAGGAGGATCCTAGTAATTATAGGCCAGTTAGCCTGACCTCAGTACCAGGTAAGGTTATGGAGCACTTTATACTAAGTGCCATCATGAAGAATGTCCAGGATGGCCAGGGTATCAGATCCAGCCAGCAAGGGTTTAGGAGGGGTAGGTCATGTTTGACCAACCTGGTCTCTTTTTATGACCAGGGAACCCACCTGGTGGATGCAGGAAGGGCTGTAGATGTTGTCTATTTGGGCTCCAGCAAGACCTTTGACACTGTGTCCACAGCATCCTCCTGGAAAAACTGCAGCCCACAGCTTGGACAGGAGCACTCTGCTGGGTTAGGAACTGGCTGAATGGCTGGGCCCAGAGACTGGTGGTGAACAGTGCTGCATCCAGCTGGAGACCAGTCACTGGTGGTGTCCCTCAGAGATCTGTGCTGGGGCCAGTCCTGTTCAATATTTTTATTGATTATGTGGATGAAGGTATTGAGTCTTTCATTAGTAAATTTGCAGACAACACTAGGCTGGGAGCATGTGTCAATCTGTTGGAAGGTAGAAGGGCTCTGCAGAGAGACTTGGAACAGTTGGATGGATGGGCACAGTCCAATGGGATGAAGTTTAATAAGTCCAAGTGCTGAGTCCTGCATTTTGGCCACAATAACCCCCTGCAGGGTTATAGGCTGGGGACAGTGTGGCTGGACAGTGCCCAGGGGAAAGGGACCTGGGGATGCTGGTTGACAGCTGACTGAACGTGAACCAGCAGTGTGCCCTGGTGGCCAAGAAGGCCAATGGCCCCTGGCCTGGATCAGGAATGGTGCAGCCAGCAGGAGCAGGGAGATCATTCTTCACTGTACTCAGCACTGGTGAGGCCACACCTCAAGTGCTGTGTCCAGTTCTGTCCCCTCAGTTTAGGAAGGACATTGAGATACTTGAGCACATCCAGAGGAGGCAACAATGCTGGTGAGGGGCTTGGAACACAAGCTGAGGGAACCGGGGCTGTTCAGCCTGGAGAAAAGGAGACTCAGAGGTGGCCTTATCACGTCCTGAAAGGTGGTTGTAGTTAGGTGGGGTTTGGTCTCTTTCACCAGGCAGCAACTGACAGAACCAGAGTACAGTCTCAAACTGCACCAAGACAGATATAGGTTGGATATTAGGACAAAGTTTTCCACAGAAAGAATAATAAAGTATTGGAATTTCCCTGAAGATGTGGTGGAGTCAACATCCCTGGATGTGTTGAAAAAAAGACTGGATGTGGCACTTGATGCCATGGTGTAGTTGAGGTGTTAGGGTATGGGTTGGACTTGATGATCTTGGAGGTCTTTTCCAACCTAGTCATTCTGTGATTCTGTGTGAATCAATATCAACAACTTCAATATTCATTGCTGGTACACAGACCGCAAGACTTTATCTAACCTTAACCCCAGTCATGTGGGGAGAAGTTCTATCCATTAAATATTATCTTAATGACATAGTTGGAATAAATGTATAAATGTAAACACCACAGCACTAAAGTAGACTTGAAAACACCCCAAGGGACGCGTATTCTTCCATACAAGTGAGAGAAAAATTGGATACTTCAGAAATGGTGAGAATGTCCTTGAGAGTACAATCCTTTTTGCAGTGTCACACAACTATGATGGACTTTTATCAAACCATTATGGTGATAAAAGCCCAGAATTGAAAAAAATCAAATGAAAAAACTTAAAGTGGGAGGAGAGTGTTAGTAAAGTCTAATGTGTAATGTGCCATGTATTAGTTTTAATCAGGTTCTATATGTAGCCATAGTAAAGAAATATGACAACATTCCTCTGCCTATGTTTTCTTTCTTGCTGGTGGTCTTTTATATTTATGCTGGGTTTTTCTGAATAAAAGCACTGGGAGTGGGCAAGAAGAGGTGGAAAAAGAGAGAAAAAAGCAGACACCGTGCTTGAAAAGGAAAAATCCCTCTGAGTATTCATGCTTTACATAGCACATTCTGCATTTCATTCCATGTGTGAAAGCAAAATGCAGTTCTCCTGTTCCTCAAAGTGCCAGTGGACCAAATGGGTCCGATTCCTTTAAGTATAATGGAGTATGATCATTTGGGGTTTAGGGTTTTTTTTCTATTTCACTGAATTTTCCACTTTGCTTGTACTCAGAATAATTTATGCTTCTATTTAGTCATAGACAATTTGTCCATTCAGTTTTGTCCATTGTATAGATCTTTGACCCTTGGTCTTTTTTGATACGTGTAAAAGTTTAATTAACAGCTATATAAAACGTTTTGGACTTCCCTAGCACTTGGACCCCTGCCTCCTGGTTTGTCCTGCCAGCCAGAGGGCAACATGTACAGCAGGTGCATTTCACCGGCTAGCCAAGCAGAAGGGAATGATCTAGGAGAAAATCATCGTGCTGGGGATGACTTTTATGATCTTAAGGACAGCAAATGAGACAATTTGCATGTAGTATTTCTGCAATTAGGGCCTGCAGCTTTGATCAGACACAGAGAATGGGTCCAAAAAGAAATGTTACACTTTCATGTATTTCTCTGAGTGAATTCTCAGCTGCCATGCTAGACTTTTTCTGGATAGCTTCTTGCAAAGGTATGAGTGATGGAGCTTTATTGGTATGCATATTCAAAGGAGGTAATTTAGGAATTACTTCAACATGACTAAAAGGAAAATCTCCTTATGAAATTCTAGAGATGGTTGCATGTACATTATTTTAATAAGCAGAGGTGGTGGCTTGTCTGAACAAATTAGTCTAAAAACTTCTAATTTTTTCCATTTATATTTGCTGGTCTGCTAAAGAATAATGTCTCTTCCTATGAAGATTGTCAAATTAGTACAGTTTAGACACTGAACATCAAGTCTTAGCAAAGGACTTTGTGTGGACTTTGGAGGGAAAGAAACTTTTGGAAATAAAGACAACAAGACAAGAGCTTCCTAGACTTTTTAGAGAACATATATTTTTGAGGAGCATTTTAAAATTACCATCAAAACTGAACTGTTTTGTGGGTTTTTTTCCTTATTTGCTTCATATTTATGCATTTATTTATTTATTTATTTATATGATGTTTTAAAGGAAGGATGCCAAAGAATAGAGTGGTCTATAATACCACCTATAGATAAAACCACAGAACAGCCTCTTTGCTGCTCTGTGATCCTGCTTCAGCCCAGACTATTGTCTAGGATGTGAAATGCCATGTCACGTGAATGAGATCATTTGTGGCACAGGGCACCCAGCTGCATCAGTTTTTTCCCTGTACTGTTTTTATAATTATTGTTTTTCATTTGGGTATAATATTGCACATGTAAGATACTTGTTGGCTGACAAGCAGACATTATATTATATTAGCAAACAGTTATTATTTAATAATAAGAGAAGTTATTATTTAAAGGTCCAAATATATATTATTTATGATTTGATCTAAGGGTGAATGAAATATAAATTATACAGAAACTTAGAGAAGATTCCCTCTCTCCCTAAAAGCAGTTTGTACAAATACCTATATCTCCTCAGTTTTTTCTGGAGGCCACCCCTAGCTCACCATTTAGACACATAAGTGTAGCTCTTATAGAAGGAAAAAATAAAATCGGATTTTCTTTCTTTGTTTGTTCCAGGGACAAGTGTCCTCAATTAACACTGACAGCTATTTAATTTCATTTAAACTAGGTTGGTTTAAAATATGATTTTTATCTCGCCACCCCAGGATGGACTAAGTCTCTCTTTAGAGCCACCCAGCAGTGGGGATTAAGGGAACTCAGCTACATTTCTCTCTACAGAAACCTGAGCTCCATTAGCAAAATATAGATTTGAGCAGATACAGACCCAGCATCTGGCCCCTTAGAAATAAGATAAAACTGTGAGGAGGAAATTAGAGAAGATCCAAAGCCCATTTAAATCAATAGGAAGGTTCCATAACCTTCAGATTTTGGATCCCACTCTCAGAGAACAGAAGTACTTGTTTACCATAAAGGAAGAAATCATTATCAGTTCATTAAGACTTTGATTTTGTTTTTCTCTAAAATCTCTCATTTCTTTCTCTAACAGTAACTGGCTCTCCTAAAGAAAATGGGCAGCAACCTCTGCCATGGTGGAGGAAATTATTGTCCCTTACTAAGAGGGTTGCTCCTAATCTTCTAACATATTGATCCCACCTCAAATACTGCTCAAACTGTAATTAAACAATGTGCTGGTTTACATGCTGCTCTAGAGTAGACAGAGTAATAGAACCAACTACTGTAATATTTTGAAAATGTCTTTTCAAAGTAACTGTTGTGCAGTGCTTTGATCAGTTTAGTTTTGTGGTCTTCTCATTTCTCATAGAGGTTTTTTTCTTTCAAAAATCATTGATCCTATTGGTAGAGATTTTTTGCTAAAACACCAAAAAACCCCAAGGAAGCATAGGGAGGCAAGAATGAGAAATACCTCTCTTATCCAGCTCTAGACAGGCCTTCAAAAAGATTTAATTTACTGAAGTGAGAAGAACTGATGCTGAACTCATTGCTAAGAAGGTGTAATATATCATATTGTGTTATATAAACTCATTGTTTGAGGTGATTACAAAATAGCTTCTTATCTCCGGGATTGTTTAACTCTTGAAACACAAGGCTTGAGGGCAGAGCTACTAAATTAATATTTACTGAGCCATAGTCAGCCAGAAGAAATATCCAAGTCCCAGGACAGTTATTGCATGTGATGGCTTCACAACAGCCCCCTAAGACACCAGGAAAGCTGTGAGGAGCACAGTCTTCATTTCCACCAAGATGTGGGGATTACTGGTAAGGGTTCCAGCTGCAAAATTGCCACCATTGGGTGGTCTTAGTACAGATCACAGCTTGCTAATCGAGTAGCCCAGTTCTAGGTGTCAGTGGGGCTGTTTTCTCTATCACCAAGGAAGATACAGAAGAAGAGTTGCAGTACTCCTCTAGATAAGTGAACACAGTGAAGTTGTCTCAGTACTCACTAATAGCATCTACATGGCAATTAAATTCAGTACCTAGCATCTCTCTACCAGGTGTGGAGCTACAGCACTGCACACAAAGACATGTTTCCCTGCATAAATATTTTTAATTTTATTTTTCATTTCCATAAATGCTACTGCAGTGAACCAGAACAAAAGATCTATACAAGCCAATACTCTGTTAGTTGTTTTGCTATGAGATGACTGAACAAATAAGGAGGGATCCCTTTTCTTATATATTTTTACAGCTTAAAAACATTAGTGATGTAAGGACTTATATTTCTGGAATATGCACTGAAGGGTGGATTTATTCTCTACAGGTTTGCCTAATTCTTCTCTGAATCTCTTTTTATGCTCCTGACCTCCACAGCCTTCTGTGGCAATAAGTCCCAGGATTTAACTATTTGAATGAAAAAGTACTTCCTTTCCTCTAGGATTGCTATGGAGTAATTGCATTAACTATACCAAGTGCTTTGTGATAGGTAAATCCCATCACCTCACTAGGTTTTGGTGTGATATCCACCATTTTTAGGCACAGTTACTCTTGAATATTATTTAAAATTCCCACTTTACTAAAGAAAACATTTTTTTATGCCTCTCTGACAAGTTTTTTTGTAGATACACCTTTTTCCATTACATTTGGTCTGGATTGTTCTCTATAACACTGCTATTGTTTCAGTCCTTTTTCAGTTGATGTTGTGCTCTTCTTCCTAACACTTTGAAATTTATCTTTGTGTTGATGTTTCACTCTTGCGAAAAAATTGTGTCAGGGTGATGGTGTCATTTACCTTAGGACACTATTTTATAACTGTGAGAGGTTTGATTCAATAAGGCTGGAGGTTAAACTGTTGTAGATCACAGAAGCAAATAAACTATTTCCCAGAACTTCGTTTTTGGGTGAGGAGAGGAGGGAAGAACTAATGAAATGTAGTTTTTGCATTTACAAAGGTGAAATATCTTAGCTACTGTTGTTGAATGCTGCTGGGAACCAGGGAAAAGGCAGTCTTGAAGCCTTGAGTTTCTCAAGCTTTACAAGGTCAAGAAATTATAACAGTGATCATACACCTGCAGGGTGCATGAGAGCCATGTGAGTGTCTCGTGGTATTTTGCAGAAGGTGTGTTTTCAGAGAGGTGTTGCCTTCTTGGACCAATAAGTCTTTTCTATTTTGTTTTGCGTGTACTACCCTATATATATGTGTAGTGTTTCTTTAAATAAAGCTCTCTCTTTCTCTTTTGCTTCTCCATTGCATGAGGAACTATGCTGCATTATCCTTTTCATCACTCACCTATAGCCTAAAATGCAGCAAGCTACCTTAAAGCAAGTTATTCCACTTGCCCCTTACTTGGGCCCCAACATGAATAACGTTGAATTAATACCTATTTTTCTTTGAGGCAGTGACACATTCAGGGAATATGTGGTGAGTTGTAGCTGAAATGAAGTTTTTTCAGTAGCTGGTTTGGACCGATTGTCATGTGGTACAGAGATCTGAATAAACCTGTGGTGTTGAGTTTTAAGGTGAACAGTGTCCCAAGCTCTGCCTGTCTGAGCTCCCTTTTCTAGTCCTGCCCTAGGGCTACCTCCAGCTGCTCCAGTGTCACCTCCAAAGCTGCGCATGGCCCAAGTTAACCCACAGCTGTTAGCGCAAATCATGCTAAACCCCCTCTGTCAGCTCTTTCCAGCATGTGTGCCCCAGGAGCCACCAGGGTGGACCTATGGATGTGAGGCACAGCTTTGTGTTGGACTTGGCACTGATAGGCCAATGGTTGGACTCAAGCACCTCAGAGGTCTTTTTTAACCTAAATTGTTCTTGGATCCTGTGCAATAGGTGGTTTTGCACTTCTGTGAAATACTTCACCTTTTCCTACAGGGAGATGTTCAGGAGGTCTTAAGGGCCTTAAGCATATCATAACAGGAGAGGAGGGACTGGCTTTTCCAATGTTCCAGTAGTTTTGTGTTAGTGAAACATAGGGACCAAAAGAAACAAAGAAAAAACTAAATAAGGCCCCTAAAGTACTCTAAAAATAAATTATTTTTATGGTATCAGCACTGTGTTCAGTATTAATTCATTGTTACTTGATATGAAATGGTTCAATATTTATTTAGATCCTTTCATTTTAAAAAAATGTCAGCCTTTAGCAAAAATTTGTCAAATTCATATGCAAAGGGTCTATACACCACTTTTACACCATTTTGAAAGGATTTAAACACAGGAAACTACTCACAACCCAGATTTCAGTTTGCAGTTATCAGGAGTGAAGAGTGTTTGTTGTGAATATCTTGACTTTGATTTTCTTGGAATATTACTTAAGGGAATGTTATTTGGTTTGGATTCTTTTGCAAGCTGCTGTTTGACTACAGCTGAAATAAATGCATCATCTCAAATTGGTTACTTATGACATGTTAGAATTTCTTGCCTATTGGAAAGAAGATTTTTTGCAAGAGAGAGAACAACATGAAAGATATCCAAAACTGCTTAGAAATCTGACAGATCTACCCTATGGCCAAGAGAAGTTGGAAAGTCTAGGACACTTCCAGCTTGTTAGAAAGGGAGCATCCTGATAGTCCAGTGCAAGAAAAAATTAGATGTTCTGTGTGTCCTGGACTCCTAATGAGTCTGCTTATCTCTAGCTAAAGATAATCCCATCTTCTTCTGATGCATGAGAGCATGAGAGGCTGGAGGATGGGAACATAATCTTCTACTTCTCAATCCTCCTGTCCTAGAGTTCAAGTACCCCAGTGCTTCCAAGTTCTTTGACACTTTTCCAGCATATCACTCCCATTCTTCAAGCTCCTTCCCCTTTCCCAAACTGTTCCCACACAGAGTTTTCTGTTCCTTCCCCAACAGACTATGACATTTCACCACCATCTACCCCAAAGTCCCCCTTTCCTCACCTTATCAATTCCATATCGTGGCAGCCTTTGAATAAAACTGTTGGTAGTACAGTGTTTGGTGAGCTCTCCTAGGCTCTCCCTCTGTCTCCCACAGCAATTATGACTGATGGACTAGGTTTTCAAATACTCCCAGTGTTCCACAATGGGAGCTGTTAGATGTTGAAATATTCCTATAAACCTAGTCCAAATAGGACCCTATTCTAATGAACAAAGGAAAATGCTGTGAATTTCCTCCTAAGAGAGAAGAGACTGTGAGTTTGGGTGTGCATACTCATGAATATCTGTTAAAATGCTATTTGGTGATGAAAGCTTCATTCACATGCTCAAGACTTCACTATATCACATGCTGTTTAGACTAAACCTTTATTTCAGCAAGAGCTATACTTTTGCTTTCAGTGACCTAGTACATCAGTCAGAGGGCATGCCACACACACTGTTATTTCCACTCTGAATGGGAAGGCTGGGGTTGAAAATTGCAAGTTTTAAACTCTACTACCCCAATACTTGGTCCTCATTGTTGCAGCTCAGCTTGTTATTGTGGAACAATCATTGTTATATCGACAAACGAAGCATTGAGCTGGTGACCTCTGCAATATCAAGGGTGCTGTTTTCATGAGACTTATTTGAATAGACATTTATAAGTGACCTTGAACTGCAGCAAAGATGCCCTGCTGTTCTTTTGTGGTTTAGATGGCCTACATGGCACAGCCATGATGCTGTAATAGATTCCTTCCACAACAATCTCTAGAAAACCTCAACTGGTGTAGCCCCAATGATGGCACCTAAACTGTTATCAAAGCTGTGTTACCATTTTGCTTTATGACCTTTGCCTTATTTAATTTTCTATATGTGAAAGAGAAGAGGGTGTCTGTGGGGGGCAGGGGAGGAATACTGTGCTCTGGTGCCTCTGGTGCTTTTGTTATAACTGTTATCTGAAACTCTTGTAAGTGGAGAGTTTTCTTTACAGATATAGGAACTCTAGGACAGGAGGACAGCATCTCTGTCTTTTTGCATTTGTGTTTCTGATGACTTGATGCAACAGGAGATTTTAGAACTGTGGCTATGCCCAAGTTACCTGTATTTCTCAATCTATACTGTTGGAACATTATCCAGACATGCAGAAATAGGATGCAAGCAACCAGTTCTTTCAGAGATGGGAAGGAGATTACCTCTGACTCCTCTGACTGCATCAGAAACCGAAGAGAAACAATTTTATTTTATTTGAAAGGAAAGGTTGAAGAATCAAAACATAACACCTGATCCAAGGCTTTGTAATGGCAAATCTATAACAGGATTTGCAATAAAGACTTTGATCTGACTGCAAACTTAATGTATGACAATGCCTTCTGACATTCTTCTGGTCCTCTCTTTTCTTAGAAAGCAATTAATGAGGACATGTAGAGACGGACATCAAGGCTGAACAGGGGAGCTCATTGCTAAGGTTTTCAAAGACTTTGTGCTCAGAGGGAATAGGTACATCTATGGTATGACAGGTATGACACTTTGTGACTTCTCTTTTGCATGTCTTCCTTTTAAAAAGAGTTTTCTGACATGTATTGCTTAATATACCTGTTGATAAAGTTCTGCAGGAAAATTTCCTGCAAGTCTGTGCTGAATGTGGTTAAAGGTGTTGAGAAGATAGTCTTCCCTTATGTAGACAAAGTCTAGACCACAGAAGGTTGAAAAGCCATCATTTAAATGAGAATAGGGCCTTACTGCAGATGCACTCAGTGACAGGGGAGCTGTTTGGCTGCTGAAGTGCTAAAAGAGAGAACCTGTGCTTTCAAAGTATGAAACTGAGGATGTTTTGTTACTTCCTTTGTCACGAGTGAAAGATACTTGAGGTGAATTTTCACCTGCTCTATTCCTTTTACTCCAGAGCAGACAATCATCCACAGTGGAGCTAGAGAAAGTAGCAGAAGAAAGAGTGCATAGTCTGTTATATGGCAACCCTTAATACTGATGCTTGTAGCAAGTTTGAGAAAGTCTTCTTTTACCTTGAACCCCCAGAAACTGAAAGACTGGGGTGATATTTTTCTCTTGAGGGATTACAAGGAGGCAGTGCCAGAGTAGTCTTATCCATACTGGTAGGCTATTAAAACTGCAGTGCAAAATTCTTCTCAACTGATCTAAAGAAGTATAAAGGAAGATTTGGTGGGGGGAGGGGGTTGTATTAATTGATTTTTGTGGGGTTTTTTAATATACATTAGCTCCTACCTATGCCAGAGATTTAAGATTGGGTTGGATCTATGACAGTGCTTTGCTTCTCTGGACTCTCCTTTTGCTGGCTTCTGCCACTTATTTGTGGAGTGCTGTCTCTCACTGCTTGGACAGTCTCACTGAAAAGAGAATCATATCCTAAGCAGAATATTTTTTAAAATGTCAGATCTTGAAAGAAAATTTGAAAATCACATTGCAAGTGCTGTGTAAAGCCCTTGTAATTTAGTAGTGACTTTTAAGAGAAAGCTGATGTTTTGCATTCTGTACTGATTAATATATGTTCTTAGCATACCTCAAAGACATTTCAAAGGCTGAAATTTCATAGATCTTCAATGTTTGCATAGTTTTTGTCCAGCCAGCTGAACTTCTGAAAAATTAATTTATTTGGAGGTTGAAACATTCTGTCTGTATGCCCCCCACTAGCTTATGCTTCCTTGGTCTAAGGTGGACAGGAACATATCTGCTCTTTGTCTAAAACTAGGCTTTCTGATTGTTGAAATTCTACTGAGCAGAAGATTAAGAACTGGAAGATATATAGGTGTAGGCCTATGAACCTGTGTAGAAAGCATTTATTTGAAGGATGTTGGATGATAGGAGCAGAGCAGTTGATAATCACTACTTTATCCAATACAGTTCAAACAGAGATTTCTGGTAGAGGATATTGCTGGGAGTTTCTTTTCTTCTTGCTGTTAGTGTCACAGAATCAGATCTTGTTCATTCTTTACCTCCAAGAGACATTGAAGTCCTCCTGAGACCTGTCTGAGACTTGTCTGAAATCAGATCAAGAGAGTCCTCACTTAGCTAAAAACTCCTGTTTCCCTTGGATTTCTCAGTGGGGTGGAAAGTCTGTTAAAGTTGCACAATGCCCACTTTCTCAAGTCAGGTTTTGAGGAGGCTCATAGACATTCAGTGATTTCCAAGCAGTCTTCCCTCAAAATCAGAAACTTGTGCCTTTCCACTCCTGAACCATTTTACTAAAATTAGAAGCATCAAAATGAAAAAATCCCCAACAACAAAACTGAAATCTTTTTTCCCTCATTTGTGGAGTTGTCACACCTTGATTGTAAATTAAAATTTTAGGACTTTAATGGAGAATGGGGTATTTGGCTGCCTCATTTCATCCCAAAACAGAAATAGCATAATAGAGCAGTTATTTTGCAAAGAAAAGAGTAGGAACTACTGGCCAGAAAACTGCTAGTTTTCTCCTGTCTTTGCAGCCAAGCCCTTAGGCCCCTTTCATCTCAGCCCCTGCTATAATTGTAACACCTGCTCTGAAGTTACATGGAGAGCTGAGCGGATAACGGTGGTGGTTTGCAGACCTGAGAGCACTGGAGCGCCTGAGCTTTTTGGAAGGCCCTGCTTTCCCTGGCCGAAATCCAATACACCACTTAGACATCTGCTTAACTTTAAGCATGTGAGTATCCCCTTTGAAGTCCTATGTATATTGTTTTGCTGGACTGGGGTCAATGAGCTCAGTACCTTCAGGACTGAGCTCCTGAATGTCAGATTTGATTAAATGCTCCCCTTTTCGTCCCCCCTCCTCCTCTCCTTCCATGAAAGCCTGACCACAGCTAAAACCTCAGCAAAAATTAAAAAAAAAAAAAAAAAAAAAAAAAAAAAAGAAAAAGAAAAAGAAAAGAAAAGAAAAGAAAAGAAAAGAAAAGAAAAGAAAAGAAAAGAAAAGAAAAGAAAAGAAAAGAAAAGAAAAGAAAAGGGAAGAAAAGAAAAGAAAAGAAAAGAAAAGAAAAGAAAAGAAAAGAAAAGAAAAGAAAAGGCAGACAGCTGTTGGGAAGTGCTGAGCCTAGCTCAGCTGTGGTAGCTTGGTTTTAAACTGTTGCAGATCTAACCAGAATAAAAGCAGAGCAAAAAAATGTGATTGGAGATCTGGTTAAAAATTAAGCCATCTACACTTTCCTAAGAGAGCTGCAGAATCTCAGCTAGAAGTGACAGTGATCATGATCCTGCTGTGTTTTTCTCCTTAAACTCTTAATCTCTTTCTTCACAGGTACGACTGCCACTTTTTATCTCAGTACCCCCTCTTAATTGTCATCCTCTTTCTGTCTTTTTTCCGTGTGACTCCAAAACACACTCTCCACAAGTGGAAAGGACCATGCTCTCTCTCTCCCCCAGTCTGTTCCTTGTCAATTCGCATTAGTTTAAGGTCAGGAAAGCTAACGGGGAGCAAGGCACTGTAGCATTTGAACTCAACCTTGCCTTCCCAAGGAGCAAACTGACAATTAGTACAGGGATCAGCATCAAAAAAGAGCAACCCAGCATGAAGCCTGTCTAATTAGTCATATGAACAGAGGGCTTCCCCTCCACTTCCTCAGGAACACATGCCTGTCAGATCTGATACAAAGAGACTTCTCTCCCTAACATAATACTGAAATTAGGTTGAGAACAGGTAGCTCTGCTTGTTTAAGCAACAGGAGGCTTAGCTGCAGGACCGAGACTTGCACACCCATATCCCCAGTTGCAGCGTGCTTATGACCATGTGCTTTGCAAGTGATTGCAGGATGTTTCCTTCCTTGCAAAATATGAGGGAAAAAAGAAATAGAGTTGATCATGTTGCTAATCTTCTCGATTTAATAACACTTCTTGATTAGATGGAAAAATGAGCACGGGGAAAAATTAGAGATGAAAGCTGAATGACAGTCTTCTAATCTCAGAGAATTGTGCTGGTTGAGAGACTCCATATATCTGACTTTTTTCATTCTTTCTTTATGAACCAAATATGCCTTGATCCCCTACAATATGAAACACAAAATAAGTATGACTTAAAACTTTGATTACTGCTAATTTTGCTGTAGGATTTGGATAGTGGATAACAGCTTGATATTAAGATCCTGTTGTATTCACTCTGTGATGAAGGTGATAACCAAAGCTCATGTAGACCAACAGCTTGTCTAGACAAAGACACAAAGAAAAGGTAAATTAACTAGAAGTTATGATTAGTTATTTAAATTCCTGAGTCAAACTCCTCACTCAGAGTTTAAAAGCCCTTCACCTTAGTCTGTGATTCAGTTGAATTTACTTTGTAAATGAAGCAAATGAGATGAAATAAAACTGCTTTTACCAAGTCCTGAAACTTTTCTGATGTTGGCTGCAGTGTATGTGGCGTATTAGCAATTCTAAATTTTCATTTTGTTCTTGAACATAAGGTATGTTTTATAGTTCAGTGGCTTATTTCTGAAAGGAAAAAGGAATAAGCTACTTGGACATATAGAACATTCACATTGAGGTAAAGAAACATCTGCATAGGTGCTACATGCAGATAAGTAAGGAAAGAAGAAATACACCTCCACCACTGCTACAGTTTAGTCAGTGCATCTGCTGCATTTTTATGATGGTGATGTGTTGCAACAAGTCCCTCAGCAGTGATTTCCATACAGACCATAACATAGACTGAGCTTGCTTCTCTCTCTCTATCTCTCTCTTCCATTTCTCCAAAGTGCTTTATGCCCCAGTTTCACTGGTACATCTATCCTTTCAGACAAACTCTCAGCTTCTTCTGTAGGGGCTGCCAAAGAGCCATCAGAGAAGCTTTGCTCCCACGAAGTACATAAAGCTGCCTGTTTTTGACAGGAGACTGACAGCAGCATGTCCAGGTTTGAATTACTGGCATAGCAGGAGAACACCAGTACCAGTCCAAGCATCTATATTCAGGTTGCTCCTTTGTTTATATACTAAAAAGGAACACAGTTGTTTTATATTCCATATAATGCTGGGCTGAGTCTTGGCAGGCATGCGCACACTTCCTACCATGCCATTTACCTTCTGGTACTTCAGGGGACAAAGCTGGAACAGTTTATGTAGTTCTTCCTGTCCTATCTATTATGATCATATATTTATTTGCAAAGAACTTAAGCTGTCACACTGAAAAGTGTGTAGAAGGCATTTTCATCATTAGTTATTGTTATTAATGCAGAAACATGGGCAACACTAGCTTAGCCAAGTGTGGGTTCCTGAGGTGTACCACTGTGCCTAAGCAGAAATGCCCAGGACCTGAGATTCTGTAATTCAGTTCTTTGTTTCCTCATATACCAGGGTGTGCATGTTGATTCCTCTGATACACTGTTTCAGAAGCAATGCCATATGCCTGCCAATGAAGCTGCATCTCCCCAGTATTCAAAAAGTACTTTCTGCTTTGTTCATGCAGATGCTCCATGTATTAATTAATTGAAATCAGATACTTGTTGTTTTTAGCAGCTTGTATTTGAATAGACACTTTGTGGCACACTTTCTGTGAACAGTGCTGCAGGAAGACTTAGCTGTTTGGTTAGCGGCCCTTATTTTGTTATCTTCCCTTGTCCTTGGCATGGTGTGTTCATACAGGCTGTCCTCTGGACTTTGCAGCTTACCTGGAGAGGAAGAGCAGTTGTTTTCACAAAACATTTCCCCAGAGATCCCTTTCCTGTTCTCCAGAAAGAGAAGGATATTGACAGACAGAGTTTTCTGCAAGTTTTGATTACCCCCTGTGTGGTTCCAGCTCAGGTGAATTTCACTGTAGTCTGTCTGTGGTGGAAACACAAAGTCCTGTTCTCATGGATTTCCTGGGCATTCCTTCCTGCTCCTGCTTTGCTGCTTTCTAGAGCATACAGTACTCTTCAGTATTTACATGTATTCAACAAAACACCAGTGTTTGCTTTAGCTAGTCATAGTGACATGTTTCTGTTACACTCACACATAAGGAAGAATCTTACTGTAGTAAAAAAGAAAAAATGTTTGTACAAGTAGTAAGAAAGTAAATACATTGCAATCTTTCCTCATAAAAATATTCATGGCTCATAAATAGTGTTTACCCTGCTGCTCATCTCATATGAATACTTGCCTAATACTATTGCTCAGACATAAAGACTTCTATAACTTTTGCTTCCAGCAGAGTTCAGTGATGTGAGCTAGCTAATACAGGTATCATGTCTCTGTGAATATGCATTACTGGATCACTCAAAGAAGAATTGTATGTACATTGCCCTGAAATGTTACAGTTTTACATGGTACACTGTTGCCTTCCTATGCTTGAAACATTGGTTGAAATGTGGAAAAAGTATAGGCAGTACCCAATGTCTGTTGAACTTACAGCTCTGATCATCTGATCATCATGCTGCTTCTAGTAGCTGGTAGTGCAGGGATGCAATGGACTGCACAGCACTGGGCATGGGGGCCACTAATGAATCAGCAGTAAAGAACTCTGCCAAAATCCACTGCCATTAGACCACAAATGTAGAAAAATGGCCATGTTGTCAAGTGTTTCATATATTTAGCCATGGACAGGAACTGAGGGGGAAGGGAAAAACAGTGGGACAGTAGCATGTTACATATCAAAGATGTCTGTCATATGATGAACTGGTAACTAGTTCCCTGGTGTTTTATCTGCAGTTTCCCCAGCCCTGCAAGTTAACAGGATAATTAACAGGATAGTTGTCCAAAGCAGTCTTTGCTTATCTGCCCACTCTCCTTACTTAGTGTATGACAGCATTTGCTGCTCTACAAAGCTCTGAGGACTTCTGTGAGGAGAAAAACAAAATGGCAGATTTAGTTTCCAAATGCTCTAAAGCTCCATTTAAAACCAGAGAGTGAGTAAAGGCTTCCCATGGCTCACATGGGAAGGTTTCAGATGATATAATAGTGTATCTTTCATCCTTTACAGTTCTGGTTCAGGTCTGTTAGCCATTTCAGCATTGCCCCTCTGGAGGAACGTTAGTGATTCTGCTGCTCCTGACTTACAAAAGGCTCTACTTCCTTGACACATCACAGTGACTGCGAAGAAAGCCCTTCTCCATGTGAGCCATGCCGCAGCTCAGCCTGGTTCTTGTTATGTTCCTTTCCATACCACTATACTTCTGCATAGATGCAGTACCCACCCAACTGGGGTCACGTCTGCTGCTAACAATCTGCCGACATATTATATAATTTATATGGGCTTCTTCACTGCTGCCAAGGGCAAAATATTCCCACATATACAGGTTTTTGTTATCTTTTTTTAAATTTTTTTTTTAACCAGATGCGGGTCAAGCTGCAAAAGCAGGGAAAGTTCCCAAAGTATTGTATGTTTAACACTGCCTGGTCTGCTCCCCAGAAGTGTAGGATATGAAACAATGGGGAAGTAACAGTCAGGATTTTTCCCCTTGGCATGTCTGATGGGTCTTTTTCTTCTTTGTTTCTTCGTATGCTCACCTGATGTGATTGCTGCACATTTTGCTCTCTTTTAATTGAGGGAGGTCTAATCTAATGATTCACTTGCAGGATCTTCATCTTCAAGACTGTACACATGGACGGTTTGCAAGATGTCTTAATGCCTCTCACAGAGTTTTTGGCCACAAAACACTGTCTTTCTTCATGTGACACAAAACAGATATGGTTCATTCTTGTGATATTACCATGAGGGAGCTATATTTGTTGCCTGTTTCTCAAAACTGTCCTCCTTAAGCAAACATGGTTGAAACAATTCTGCCTATTCGCACCTCCCCCCCCCCCCCCCCCCGCCCCCACTTCCTCAAACAAAACTTCAAAACTACTTGGGTAATTTCAATTTAATTTGGAAACAAGAACAGGATGTCAATGAATTTCAATGTCTACTTGTTTTATGACTATAGACTATGAGCCATAATTCTCTTCATACCTCCATTCATGGAAGAATAAGAGCATGGCTTGATTCTCTTCCTAGAAAATTATTGACATAGCAAACTTTATCACAAAATTTTAAATTAATGGGTGACCAACTTTCATTGGTTCTACTACATTCTACTACCAATCAAAATATTTATGTCCCCTTCAATACATGCAACAGAGAAACTGTACCTAAATTTGCACATACTGCTGCTCCACAGCATCACAGAGGAACAGCCTGGCTCCCAGCAAACTGAGCATGGGATAGAAACACCAGCTATCCTGTTCCTTGAGCCTCAGCAACTGCTCTGGCTCCCAACACATGGAGTTTTGTGAGCTCTGACATGTTCTCCCCTGCATTGAATACACAGGTTTGATTTGCTATAAACCCCTGTTAATAAAAACAGACCAACCAACAAAAACCCAAACCAACCAAAAAAGGTTAATTCAAATTATACGGGAGGAGGCAAAATTAACTTTAGTTGTTTTGCATGTGCTACTATCTCATATATAATACTTTATACCTTTTCCAGTCCCTAATATGTGGATGACTAAACAAGCTTGTTAGGAGGTTCACTGCAAGCCTTCAGAAAGGATCTTACCTAAACATGTCTTAAGCTATTTGGTATCAGTGGGGCACATTAATATCAAATCTGCTGAACAGATAGTAAATCTGTTTTCTGTCTTTCTTCTTAAGAAGGGAACCCAGCTTTTGTAAAATCTGGGTTCCATATGCAGAGCCAGCTAGGAAGTCTTTCCTTTCACAGGAAAAGCCTGCACCAGTGTCCTCAAAGTTTCATCGGCTCTGTTATGCCTCTCATGTCCCTTCCTTCCCCCCAAAAGATTCAAAGTACCAGTGCTTTGGTCAGGCATGCCTCTTCTTTACTAGAGACAGATGGTGATAAGTAGGTTTCATGTCCCTACTTGACAGACACATGAAGGACCAAGGTGAAGAGCCCAGCAAGGAACTGCAGCTTCTGGTGTCAGTTGTATGAGTCAACAAAGATGATGTGACTAGGTTATAAACAGCCTATTAATATAATTCACTATGAGTTTGGCTACAAAAGTTTGTTACAATCCTTCCCCCCTGATTTATGGCTTTGAGGGGAGATTGTTTTAAGAGATCAAAAACTAAGCTCAGGAATATGGTTAGCTGATAAATGACCCCATCTTTGCTAGATGGTGCATGGCCAAGTTCACCAGCAACTGTGTGTTAGCAAAGACCCATCGAAATAGTGGTTTAAGAATGTATAACAGTGACACATCACAGGAAGAACAGTATAGAATGATCACTGTTTATTAACTCTTCTGGGTCTGGGGGTGAATGTGACCGTGTTTCAGCTTTACGTCAACATTTATGTGCTCTGGAAAAAAACTGACATTTCACAGCAGAAACTGCTTTTCTTTAAAATAAAATCTGAAGTAAAATAAGAACCAAAGTGAATTACAGATGTCAAGGACTGTAGCCTGCTAGTGATGACATGAGATAGCATTCAGATGACTTAAGCAGTGCATGAATAAACTGAAAATTCTTTTGTTGAAAAAAAGAAAGGAAAAAGAAAACATGATTTTCACTTCCTCTCTTTTTCTAATCCACAATCTTCCTTCTCTACCTCTGTAGCCCATGCATCTCACCCTTACATGTTTCAGATGCACTCAAAATTGATTCTTTTTAGCTCTCAATTCTTCTAAAGTGCTCCCATTTCCATGACAGTTGGTTCTCTGGATTTCAACATGGTGCATCTTTAAGAATGCACATTTGTGTTAACAGAAAAAACACAGGATAAGTAACATGGATACATTTGAGCTCCCACTCTCTTCTAAGTGGCTGAATCTCCAATTTCACCATTGCTACCATCTACACCACCATTGGTGGGACAAGTGCATTCTCTTCCAGTAATTCCACCATCACCACTGTGGAAAGCACAACAGAATCAAATTTTAAGGCAAAAGAGCAAGATCCAGAAACAGATAATAAATAACAAGGTTAAAATGTTATTCAAAACTGTATATACTCAGTTTTTAGTGGAGAAGACCAGTAAATGGTGGCCATTGTGTTGTGCTTGTGACTGGTCAGCACCCTTTCATTTCTCTGGTGCACAGGTCACACATTAGAGAACTGTAGATTAGCAGATGTCATCCATTTTAGTGACAGCAGAACTAAATAATACTCCTTTTTCTGCAGCAGTCAGTAGTTTCTCTAAAGACATTTCCAAATTCAATTGCTGTTGGGTTAATTCCTCTTCTCTTATATCATACTGCAGACTGGACAGCTGCCTCAGCTGGTGTCTGAATCATCAACAAAGAAGAGGTCAGAAAAACTATTTTTCAACATTTAGCAGAAATCTACTGAAACTGTCAATTTTAGAAAGCTGATGGCAAGCTGTTTGACAGATGCTAAGTGGTAAGAGCCCAAATACACTATTGAAAATGTTTATTTGTGGACATAATCTCTTCTGTCAAACTGAAGAAAAGGAAACCATGCAGGTTTCAGATATTAAGTGACAGATTTCATGTAGTCTTTCTTTCACTGGAAATGTGAGTGCATGTTAAGCACAGAAGTGCTCTTCACAATCCCTAGGAACACATCAGTGCAAAAGCCATGCAACCCTTTGAAACTGAACTGAGAAAATAAAGGGTTCAAGTATTTGTTGCTTTGCTTACAAAAATATTTTAAAACCTCTCTGAAAACCAACCTAATTGAATATGATTGTGTCATTAGCTGTTGGTGGGTAGAAAGGTCAGGTTTAAAAATAGAATATTTTCTTTGTGAAAGCTCAGAGAGAGTCTACAAATCAAGTTGTCTTCCCAAGTGCCGTTTTATAGGCAGTGCTGACACTATCTCTCTAGGTGGTGCTTTTAATCAGCAGATTCTGATGCCTTTTCTGCAGCAGGTTTGTATCACTCCACTTGGGTTTGTGCAAAGCAGGAACATAGAGCAGTTCCAGCTGTGGGCTAAAGTCTAAGACCAGTTAAGTCTAAGACCTTGTGTTCTAGTTACCACATTGTACTGATCAAGATCAATTGTGGCATTGCCAAGGAAGGGTGGAGGCATCACCTGAGGTACAAAGCTGTCATTGTAGTTGTGAAAGTTTAGCTGTGCTTTTCCTAGCATTTCCATCCCTGACTTGGCACTAAATTTTTTCTCTCTCGCTCTTAAACCTTTGGTCTTAGGTTTTTTCACAGTACCAAATATCCAATATGTCTGTTTATTTTGCCAGAATTAACTTTAGGTTTCCCTTTTTGGCATAAAACACCTGTTTTAAAATACTCACTAAACCATGCCCCAGCTTTCCCACTCTTATCCCTCCTATAACCTTACTGTACACCATTATCTTTCTTTTATGGCACCAGCCTTGGTTTTATTGTCTGCTTAGTAAATCAACATAATTTATTCTAGCAGGCTAAAGAGAATTTTCTCTTCAATTCTCATTTATTCTAGGCCTTTTTAGAATGCTTTTTAGAATTAAATGCTAACCACTGTTAATAGTTTTAGTATTTTGTACACTATATAAAGGTGAATATCACTTTCCACAAGATCATTTACATCCAAGTGTTTCAAACCTGAGAGATAAGATTTGTCTTGACACCGCACCCAAAGCATTCCTGGTGTTAGAAAGAAAAAAATATTAAAATTCTTATACTGTACTTTGCTTATTTTCTTTGAAATTGAAAGATGTATGACAAGTTTCTGTACTCCATACTTGCTCAAGAGTTTCTGTAACAGAAAGAGGGATATGAATTCAGGTATATAAAAGGGAGTGGTGCTATAGACTTTTAAAGAGAACCTGCTCACTTTCAGCTTGTGTGTGACCTAAACTCTTGATTAAATCCTTAATTTGCCTGAAAGTGACAATGTAAAATATATTTCTTAACTTGAAATATACTATTTTAACCTATTTAAAATAATAATTTCCATTACTGGGAAAAGTTTTCAGTTAATGAAATGTATTTTTTAAATTGACAAATATCTTTTTTTTAAACTTTGAAATCCGTGTACAGATGGAATTAAAACCTATGACTTCAGGCTAATTTTCATCACAAAATTATATCTTAAAAAGACAAAATGTTTAACCTTAAATTTAAGAGACTACCGTGGAGGCAAAAAAAGTTGCTCCCAGTCCTCAGCAGTGGTTATGGGGGATGACAAAAAGGGTAATCAACCTCTAGTGTAACACAGGGCTGCCTTGGCTACTAATCATCTATTACCTTGTGGCAAGATTTGGGTATATTGGGTAACTATGGATAGAGAGAAAGGCCAAATCCTGCTCCAAAATCCTTGCAGTATCTTAGCAGACAGATTTGGGGCAGTAGTGAATGGAAGAGGAGTGAGCTCTCTTTAACCACTGATGGTCACCTTGCACAAGAGGAATGTCTCCTGCCCAGCAGTCCCTGGCAGGGTTCCCTAAGGCCCAGCATTGGGGCCAGTCATGTTTAATATCTCTATTGGTGATCCAGACAAGGGAGTTGAGTGCACCCTCCATAAGTTCACAGATAATGCTGAGTTCAGCAGGAATGTTGATCTGCTGGAGGGTAGGAAAGTTCTGCAGAGGAATCTAAATAGACTGGATCAGTGCGCTGAGGCTCAACAATGTGAAGTGCTGGGTCCTGTACTTGGTTCACAACAAAAACCCATGCAGCACTACAAACCTGGGGAGGAGCAGCTAGAAAGCTGCCCAGCAGAAAAGGAACTGGGGGTGCTGATCAACACCAGCTGAACATGAGCCAGCAGAATGCCCAGTTATCCTGGCTTGTATAAAAACCAGTGTGACCATCAGGACCAGAGAAGGGATTTTCTGTCTGTACTCACCACAGGTGAGGCCACATCTTGAGTATTGTGTCCAGTTTTGTGCCCCTCACTACAAGAAAAAACACTGAGTATTGGAGCATGTCCAAAGAAAGGAGACAAAGCTGGTGCAGAGTCTATAGAGAGTAAATCATATAGGACAAGTGGAGGCTCAGGGGTGACTTTATCACTATCTCCAACTGTCTGACAGGAGTAGGGGTCAGCCTCTTTTCCCAGACAGCCAGTGGCATGACAAGCATCCTAGCATCAAGCTGCACCAGAAGAGGTTCAGTTTGGGCATTGGGAGGAATTTTTTTCATGGAAGGGGTTGTCAAGCATTGGCATGGACTGCGAGGTAGTAGAGTCACCATCCCTGACTCTTTCCTGAAGTGTTTAAGAAATGACTGGACATAGTGCTATGGTTTACTTGACAAGGTGGTGATCAATCAAAGGTTGAACTTGATGATTTTGAAGGTCTTTTCCAGCCTAAATGATTCTATTTTTTTTTTTTTTTAGAAGCTCCCCATTTACCTCCCTAATGCTGGGCCAAAAGAGCACATTGGAATGCAAATATAGTTCAGCCCTTGTGTAACCAAAGATCATCTAAATAAAAGCCCAGGAAAACTGATTTTTTTGCTATGGAAAAAAATAAGATGCATGATAGATAGTAAGTGTTGTCTCTTTTTTGTTTTAAAATTCCCCTTGTTTTTATCCTTGAGGTATCCAATGTACATGACTTACACCTATTTATGGACAATATCTATGATTGTATTTCTTGGTTATTTTTTCATCACAAGCAGCAAAGTATTATCCAATTAGTTAAGTTTCATTTGTGTTTGATAGTAACGGCAGTAATAATTCTGTCAAAATTTGGTTACCTGTATCTCAAAAAACTCAGCACAACTTTGTATCCTGCAAGAATGCTTGAGGTTAGCATGACTTACTCTTGTCTATCTATAATTTAAACTGCCAGATTTGATCACTACAAGACCATAAATGTCCTTCATTAACAAAAACTACACACTCACTTATATTAAATATAAACTGTTACAATCTCATGTCTGTCATAGGGCAATGCTAGTTTCTGTGATACCCAAAAGTCTAATTGATTTGTATATTCATTACTGCATTCATTATTGGTGGAAGTTTTCAGTTCAACCATGAATATTGTACTGTGGTCAACAATAATTTGAGCTCTAAAACCAGCCAAAATTTTCTGGTAAGGTTGAATTGAAATATTGGTTCAAGATCTTCTCTGATTCATGTTAAATGAACTTAACTTTAAAGGGGCCATAATTTCACCTCTAATCACCTGAAAGCTGATGGCAACCTACTTGGCTTTAGCCACTTTTTATGGTGCAAATTCCAGGTTAATTGGTTTCCTCACTTTGACAGAACTAATGGAAGCAAGCTGGCTTCTCCTGCAAACCTGTGCAGGCAGGAAGTGTTTACCTCATAGTGTTGTCTTCACGCTGCTGAAATTAAAACCCTCCCAGTTTCAGCCTTCCAGCAAAGTGTATGCTGGGAGTTACACAAACTTGTGAACTGTTTTCCCCCAGTGTTATTTACAATCGCATTATTTCAAATAAGCTTAGTTTCCCTCTTCAAGCTTAGCTGTTGCCAGATAAATTAGCAATATATTGTAGATACTGAAATACATTTTTTAAGCGCTAATCCGAAATACTTTTGAAACTGAAGGCTTAAAAATGCCAGAATACCCCCACTCCTGTTCCTCATACTGTTAAAATAAGCAAAAGTAATGCCTTTCACCATGCCATAATGAAGTCTTCTCGCTCCACCCTTATGGTGTGAAATAAGCCAGAAATAGCTGGTGTGTGCTGTGTCTGATGGGTCCAGCAGCAGGACTCTCTTCACCTGCTGGGTTTCTGTGATCATGGCTGTGAGACTTCAGGCAGCAGAAGGGTGCTGGAGCAGCTCTTCAGTGACACCAGTGCTGCTCCCAGATTGTATGACAATATTACAAGCTCTGCATGAGCTGGGAGAGCTGTAAACCACAGAACTTCTTCTCGCTTTTCAAGTTCACTAGTCCAGAAATGAAACCTTTGTTCTATATTCACCTTACTCCTCCTTGTTTTCTATCTTTTAATTTTGTTTTTTTGTTTGTTTTTTTTTTTTTTAACTACCATTTTTCTTTACACCCACCAGGAGAGGATGCAAATTACAGATACATCACTGAGCAAAAATGGAAAGAGCACAAGTACTGAAGGTTTAGGGATGTGGGTGATAGCCTTCTTTTAATGCTTTCTACCACTGGCCCTCAAGGCAAAACTCATTTTCTTTACTCTTTGTCTTTGGGCGTATTCTACTGCTGCATGTTCACATAGGGAAAATATGCAGAGATCAGCAGTTTCCAAGACAGTCTTTAATTTTAGGTCCTTAGCTTTGGATATTTTGGGACAGAACTCTGGACACAACAACAACAACAAAAAAAAAAAAAAAAAAAAAAAAAAAAAAAAAAAAAAAAAGCAAGGAACTATAAATCTAGATGAAGTAAGTAACACCCAAGACATCTTGAACTGGAGACCCAAAACCAGACTCTTTTATTAATAAAATAATAATAATAATAAAGTTTTACTTTTGACAGAAAATTTTGTCTTAGTTGTTGAGATTTCTATTCTTCTCAGCACTTCCCACTATTGTTATTTTCATGTTGCCATTACAGGCAACTCTGAAACTCTCCTACCAACCCAAAGGCTGCAAAAGTCAAGATAAAAATTTGCCATTTCTCATAAATGAGAAATGATCATGCATGAGAAATGCATGAGAAATGCACAAGATCATCTTTAGTGCTTTGTGAAGTCTGACGACTTTTTAACCAAAATATGCTCCTTGAGACTTTTTTTATTTAGCTGAAATTGTTCTAAATGCTTCTAAATTGCCAGTTTGTTGTTTATTAGTATTCCTTTAAAAGGCAGTTTCCAACAAACAGCAAATAAATTGGCTATTTAAATCTCAGCTTCTTAATAAAGCTCAAAAGTTCTGATTTATTACTTTTTGATGAAAATTAAATATAAAATTAATAAAAAGACAAAAGGGCCTGAAATAAAATGAAAATAAAAAGGTTCATTTAAAATATCTGTCACAGATACAAGAAAAGAATAAGAGATAAATATTGTTTTCGGAGTTGAGGAACATTTTCCAAGCTGTTCAACTGCACAGTCGAGTCACACACTAGCCAGAGATTTACTTTAACCAACAAACAATGTGAGTGACAGCCTTCCTGAAGAAGAAGACCAAAATTTCAGGTAGACTGCTGTACCTGATTGAAGGAGAGAGCCATCACTTCCTTGCAGTCTGCCAGGAATTGCATCTTGACTTCCATCATCAAGGTGAAAGTCAAGAAGAAGCTCCATTCTATCTCAAGGACAGACAAATAGACAGACATACATATGCCTGTCAGGTTATTTTAACTACAGTGAAACTTCAAAAGTCAGGGACTAGAAGAGATATTTCCTATTCTCTGGCGAACTCCTTCCATATCATTGGCATGAATTTTTATGTCTTTAAAATGAACACTGAAATAAAGAAACCTTGTTTTCCACTAAAATTTTGGTCCAAAGCAGTGGTTTCAGCTTACAGTAAATCTTGTGCTGTGGCAGACCATGGGTTTCTTGTATTGTTTCATGGAAGGCAACTAAGAAAAGAAACACTGGACAAGTTTAAGTGTATGATATTGCAGATGTATGTATGTGTATAGAAAAGAGTACATACAAGCACATTTTGTTCATCTTGATAACATTCCCATCTGCTAAGTTAAACAAGTCACTTCTTATGGTTTATAAAAATTTGAAGTGTTCTAAAATGCTTTGTGAGTAAAGAATTAGTAATACTTTTTGTGTAAAGAAGCCAGACAAACAAATTCTGTTCCAAGCCATTGAAACACAGTTCTCTCCAATGAATAGGTTGGTCTGACAATTCTGTGTTCTCTTTTTTAAGACCTGTGAATGAGCTTTTTGAAACTTTTCTTTCTCTCTAACATGCCAGCCTTTCTGTTTAATTCTGTCAGTTAATTCATATTTTCTCTAACCCTGCAAAACAAGTGGAAGGGCTCCTACAGACTTTGATTTCGAACTGAGCATAAAATGTTTGTGTAAAATTAGAGTATTAAAGATGTGGCTTTTCATCACTATTTTGACTATTCATTTAAGTCCCAAAATCCAAAGCTGTTGCTTGGTCCCTTCAAGCCTGGTGTGCATTGCATAGGTCCTGGCAGTTCTGGGTGTTTGGAGAGATGACTCATTTTGCTTTAGTTTTCAATTAAGTGATATTGGGAAAGACTAGCAAGATAAGTTTGTGTGTTAATTATTTATATGTGTATACCTTTAAAATACTACAAAGGCTCATGTTTTTTTGTATGTGTGACATAAAAGGAGGCAGAGGTTTCCTCAATTAATAGAGTCAGGAAGGCCTTGCTGCCTCTGCCTAGCCCATCCCGCTGTGAGAAGCCCAACCTTGCCCTCCACCACCCTCCGATCCAGGACAGGCTCTCCTGGAGCAGGATGTGATGCTGGCCGGCTGCCGTGGAGCATTGTCTTCCCGGGGCTGCAATAGCCTGTCCCCGTCTCGGGGAGGAAGGCTCACAGTTCCCACGTCCCCCCCGGGCAGGCACCACTCACCCCATGCTGAAGATTTTGCAATATTGGAAATAAATGATCACATCCGATGTAGTGTATTGCTTGGTGGTGCTTCAAATTATAGCTGCAGAGCGTTAGGAATTCAAACCCTTCATGAAAATTTCGTGAGCTTTCAGTGAGTTTTAAACCGAAAAAATAGTCTGTGGGCTACCCAAAATCGAACATTTATTTTTAATTAAAATGTCATCGCTGTCATTAAATATAAACTTTAGGTTTGTACGGAAAATGGTGTTATTTTCTGCGCGGGAAGGGACATTAAAATCAATTGTGTCCGGCTGATGTTGCGATGTGTGACAACTAGATGATCTTCCAAGCTATGCTGTTCACAACCCACGCTGTATGCACACAGCACGGCACGTTGGAACAGGTGCCTGTGCACCTATGAATGCGCTTATCCTGGCGCCTTTGCAGCGCTGTGCGTGCGCTCGTCGGCTTGTACCACAGATCTGCCTCACGGCACTGGCTCGGGAAGGATGTTCAATGATCCTCCTGACTGCGAGACCTCCTGGTGTGCATCTGTCCGTGTGTCTGTGTTGAGTTGTACCCGGCTGTTCGCGCTCTCCGCGGACAAAGACATCTCCACTTCAGGAGTGCGGCAGCCTGCAAAGTGTGAATAATTTTCAGAGAGGAGTTACACTAAATGGGAAAGCTTTTAGCACATTATCCACTGGCAATTGGACTATAATCTAATTGTCAGCCCTCGGGTCTTAATAGAGCCTTTCTCTTTCCACCATTGGATTTGCATCTGGGAGATGCTTAATAGGTTTAAAATGCCTTGCATTTTGCTCCAATAAGCCACCTTCTCGCTGTAGGTGACTTTGAGATGTTTTTGTTGTGAAATTGGATCTTGGGTACCTGGGCTTCTGCCTTGCTGGCGCGGGTCTTTCCATGAAGGAGAGAGCGTGGAGCGGCGGCAGGGGAGAGATGTCCCCGCTGCAGCAGGGGAGCGCTAAAGAGGGGGGAATCCGGCCGACAGAGCAGTAGAATCACGTGCAGCGGAGGACACAAGAGCTCCTGAAAGCAGGGCTGATAATCTCGTGAGGTTGCAGGGGAGCAGAGCCAGAGCCGTGTAGCGCTGTAGGCTTTGTAAAGTAGCTGTGCGTTCACAAGTCACGAACGGGCGAGCTGGGGACCCTGCCGAGCGAATAAACACCATCCTTTCTGCTGGAGAAACTGTTTTCATCTATAAGGGCGAAAAATAAGAAAGAGCAAAAGATTTTAACTCTTCCCTTTCGAGGCAGGAGTAAACTCAATCTCAAAGCAGTGCTGTAGGTTACCTTGGAGAAGGGGTGCGGGCTGGAGGGTCAGACACACTCCGGGCAGCACTGGGCCAGCTGCGGTCAGGGTGGGAGGGCGACAGGGAATGTCTCGGCAGCGCCACTCAGCACTCCTAGACTCCTAACTAAAGGGAAACCTGGTCCTTACCCTCCGCGCAGGCTACGAATCCGGAGGGAAGACGGAGCAGTAACGGAGGAAGAGGGATGGGATGCAAATGAGAGATTATCCCAAGGCACAGCCGGGAGAAGAGCGGGTGTCAGCTCATCTCGGTGCCGGGCCCGTTTTTGGGGCGCAGCCCTGCGGGTGCCGCAGCACGGTTTTGTCTCTGCGGCGTGAAGTGTGCGGTGTGGGGGCTTTTGCGGGAACAGAAAAAGCCGTAAAAGGTCAACGGCCCCTCACCACTACGCGAAAGAATTGCTTAAAACCTCAGCGTGGTTCCCAGCCTGATGTGCGCTCCTGTATGCACGCCGCGCCCGCCGGCGGGCCTGTGTGGCCGCGCAGAAACGCGCAGCGTCCGAGCTCTTGTCATACAAGCCAAGGCGCACCTGAAACCATCCTTCAGGACCCTAGGTTCCTCGGCGGAATCTGTGGGTTTTCTGTCCCTCGTGTGTCGTTCCCGTCGTGTTTTATTTGGGCGATGAAAGGGCCGGGAAGAAGCGCTACTCACGGGATCGAATTTTTTCCTTGGCTTTCCAGGGATCAGAGAGGGGTTTTGGAGGCATGCTGCAAGTTCCTGCTTGAAACCTGGCGGCGAAACTGAGATCTTATCCTGATTAAAGCTGGGAACCGAAAGAGCGCGTTGAGGTGTGCAGCGATTACCGCACGATGGTTTTTTTTGCTAGAGCACAAGAGAGTAAGACGCTTTTAAGACAAAGGAAGGTGGGAAAAAAGGTATTTTGAAAGAAAAATGAAGCCTAATAACATGTCTCTGCCACAGCAGATTGGCACCAGGGACAAACACATGGATTTGCTAGATTAAAAACCTGCAGTGTAGATTGTGTGTTCCTCATATAAGGATGAACAGTGACGAAGGATTTAATTGAAACGGGTTCAAACGAGGCAACCGCCCTGTTGGGGAGCAGCAGAGTTGGTAGCTGTCCTCGGGAGGAGGTCGGTACAGTGGTGACTGACGCTCTCTGCCTGGGTGCGGCGGGGACGGGCATCTCCGGTTCGCTTCCCCGGGAAGAGGGAAGAACGCGCGGACGTTTTTAAATACATCTACTTCGATGGAAAAGCAGAGAGGCATCAAGAGTGTTAGGGCAGTGGTGTGTTCCCCTGCCACCCCTGGTCTCTGGAAGCCGGCCCGTCGCCGTAGAGGGCCACGGACAGGGACGGCAAAGCAGCCCAGGAAAGCCGGGCTCTCACCCTTTCCGCACTCGGGTTGCCTGATCCCTGCGTCTCCCCAGTTCGGCCCTGGCGGGGGAGGGAGCCGTAGCGAGGATTAGGCGGCCGGAGTTCAGATCCATTCCCTACCCACGAGGAAGGGGCTCTGGGGGTCTAGACAAGGCTCATTTCCTTATTGGAGGCGGAGCGAGGGGAAAAAAAAACCCTAAAAAATATATAGATTCTCGTGGGATAGAGCGAAAAATTGCATGGCTTAATAAAGCAAAAGAAAACCTATCCCGTGTGACGGACGCGTTCAAAATAAAATAAAACTAAGCTCCTGATTTCTTTCCCTCCCCCCCGTTTTTTGTTTACCTCTAAGGTATGAGCAGAGACCCGCAAGCCCCCAAAACCAGTTCCTCTCCCCGAGAGGAAACATCCTGCCCGGAGGTGACCGGTAGCCCCATCCCAGCTCCACGGCCGCGCCGTGGCCTCGGTTCCTCCTCGCCCGCTGCTCCTCTCCCCTCCGCGCCCGGGTGCGCCGTGCGCTGCTCACTGCGCAGCGCTTCCCCCCGACGCGGCCGAGTCCTCCTCCCCCGGGCCAAGGCAATGACTGGTCTTCCCGTGGGAATGGAAATCCCGCGGTGAGGGAGAGCAGAAATCGGTCAGGAGCTGCCTCAGCTGCCGCGGTTCAGCCGGTGTTTCGCATACGAACACACAGAAATACCCACAGTCATCCACTGCCCCTCTCCCTTCAGCCCCGATGGACCAGGGACAGCCCCTACTAGGGACAGGTATGTTACGCCCTCACTGCTACGGGACGGAAATAAGCAAGGGATAAAGAGAGGTTGGTTTTTTGGGTTTTGGCTGTTCGATTGTTGTGTTTTTTTTGGTTTTGGTTTGGTTTTGGTTTATTTTTTAATTTTGTTTTGTTTTTTTTAAGCTTGGGGGTTTTATCATCCTTAGTTCCGCGGCGTGTACAGTAGGTAGGAAACCAAAGGAGACTTAGGCATCCCTGTTACCACTAGAGGAATGGTGAAGAGAATAACTTCCCTTTTGTCTTGCTTTTCAGGCAGGCCGGACTCTTCTTTTCAGTAGAGTCAAGGGAGCGCAGGGCCGGGAGTTGAGACCTCCGTCCCGCCGCCCCTCGCACACCGGGAGGCGTCCCAGGAGCGGGGCAGTCGCGCAGGGAAACCGGACTCGTAATTGGAGGGATGTCCCTCAGGATAAAGTGGTAAAGTGCTGGGGGGACTTTTTGTTGTTTTTTTTTTTAAGATTGATGTCGGCAGAACCTCTCATCTCTGTTTCTCTATGTCAAGCAAGAGACAATGCTTCGTGACTGACCCTCCCAGCTCGCCGGCCGCGGGGCTGACTGCGCTCTCCCCTTTTGCCGCTCTCCTCCCGCTAATGTCTGAGAAGAGACCGGGCCCCCAGACGGTTGTGGCCCACGCCGAAATCCTCTGCCAGGCGCTTTTGGCGCTTCTAAATATGCACGTCCTGTTTGCAATAGATGTTGTATCTTTCAGCATATTCACGTAACAAAAAGGCAAACTGCCGTTGGTTCTCGCTGGTCTCGAAGCGATGAAGCATCGTTTCGTCTTCCCCACTCCACTGGCCAGGAAGGGTGACCCTAATAATCCTTTCCCCATAATAATTAATTAAGTGTAGTAGGAGTGGGAGTGACACGAGGTATGTATGGCTCTTGGCACTAGCCTGCATTATAAGAGTCCTTTATTCTAGTTTAAAAGGTGGAGCTTCAGTAACAAAGTTGCACGTCCTCTTGTGAGTCGTTCTAGCGAGTGAATATTTTCAGTGATATTTTTATTTAAAGGTATTTAATTAAACGCACTGCTCGTCTTTAATTTATTCATGAGAGTGTGTTTACGTCGTATGTGTGAAAGAGTACTAGTGATCAACTTACTTAAATCATTGCGTTGGAATAAGCTACTCGTTGATACCATCAACCCGTCCCGACTTTCTCTGTCTTGTCAATATCCTGTATTTCGGCGGTGCCAATGAAACGGATTTGAAGAAAACTGTACGATTACAGGCCCACGCACTGGTTTGGCCGAGAAGGGAATGTTGCAAGGGTCTCACCTGGAGTCGGTGGGGGCGAGTATATCTCACGGGGACGACAATATTTGGAATCCGGTGCAGGAGAACCGAGGGCTCTATCAGCCTTAAGGAACATTCTGTCCCAACAGGAGGCACACAACGACGATAACGGCTGCATTGAAAGTTGTGGTCTTTTATTATTTGAATGTAAAAGAGAAAATTGACACTCACACACACTCGCCAGAAAAATCCACAATTACATTTCAGCCTTTCAAGCGCCTCTCCGCCGTTTCTTGCCTCGGCAAAGCGAATAACCTATGGGACCTTCTCGGGAGCGTCCCCTGTCCCGCGGCCTGCCCCCGCCTTCCCGCCCCCGGGGCTCAGAGGAGCGGAGGGAGCTACCCGAACCGCAGCCGGGGCCCCGGCGGGGAGCGGGGCTGGGGTGCCCAAAAGAGGAGCGGCGGCAGGGTGCCGTCCCGAGGGCTGGCCTCCCGCTCCCCGCCCTGCGGACGGGCAGGGCAGAGCCCTCTCCTCTCCTCTCCTCTCCTCTCCTCTCCTCTCCTCTCCTCTCCTCTCCTCTCCTCTCCTCTCCTCTCCTCTCCTCTCCTCTCCTCTCCTCTCCTCTCCTCTCCTCTCCTCTCCTCTCCTCTCCTCTCCTCTCCTCTCCTCTCCTCTCCCCCTCTCTCTCCTCTCCCCCTCTCTCTCCTCTCCCCCTCTCTCTCTCTCCCTCCCTCCCTCCGTCCGTCCGTCCGTCCGTCTGTCCCTCCTCCTGCTGCTGCCCGCCTCCGCCCCCTCCCCCGCTGCCGGGCCGGGCCGGGCCGGGCCGGAGCCCTTGACGTGTCCCGGCGCCGATTGGCCGCCGGCCGATAGGATCTCCGCGGCCCCGCGTTAAGGAGGGGGAACGCGCGGCGCTGGGAGCAGAGCGCTCCCGGTGTCCCGGCTCCGCCAGCCTCGGCCGGTCTGCCCGCCCGCCCCGTCCGGGCAGCGCTACACCGAGCCGCGCTGCGTCCCCGCACAGTGGCCATGGAGTACACGCCGCCCCCCAAGCCGCAGCTCTCCTCCCGGGCCAACGCCTTCTCCATCGCCGCTCTCATATCGAGCGCTAGCTCCAAGGACAAGGAGTCCCCCGAGAGCACCATCAAGCCTCTGGGTGAGTGGGGACGGAGGTGACCTCGGGTGTCCGTGGGGTGCGGAGCTCCCGTCCGTCCGTCCGTCTGTTCCTGTCCGCCCTGGCTCACCCTTTTCAGCGCTCCGGCAGCCGAGCTGGGCAATGGCGTGTCCCCGCTGCCCGAAGGTTTCCCCTGCGAAGCAGCACCACCTAAGCCTGAAGGTTGAGTGCCTTCAACACCCACGGTGGTTTTTAGGCCAGGCTGTTCATAGCATAAATTCCTCCAGTTTTAGTTTAATGCCTCTTACCTAGCTTCGCTATTTGTAGAATAATCCCACACTTTAAGATAGTTCAATATCTTTTCGCTGATATGAAATGAATCTCCTGAATATTTATTGCAAATTCAGCCTGGTTCTGAAGTCAAATTACAGACTCTCTGTTGTCGTGCCTAGGCTTACAGGGGATAGTAAAACTTGTGCGTCGAGCTGAAAATCCCTTCACTCCACAGTTCCTCGATGTAGGCTCATATAGGTTGTTTTGCTCTACAGAGACCGGCAGGAGGTTTTTGTAAGTGCTTGCGATTTTCGGGTAAGCGGTTTCACTCCTATTCGGATGCTCCTATTCAGAATCCTGAAAGCTTCTAAAAATCATTAACATTTTCCTCTCCTCGCCCCCTTATTTCCCCCCCCCCCCCCCCCCCCCCCCCAAAGTATCTGCGGTTTGTCATTCTTGCGTGTATCTAGGAGTTGGCAGAAAATTACAGAATATGTGTTAAGCTTCCTGGGCGCCGATGAACAGGATTACACTCAAAAGAATTTAGAAAAGGCAGCTCCTCAGTGTCTGCCGCACCTAATCAACTGTCTCAAAAGATTTCACGTAGTCTAGAGATTCATTGTGAACTTTAACATAGCCCCATAACTAAAACATAGTGCCAATTTTAAGTCTGGGTGCTAATGTAGGCCGGGTATTCCCGGTCGTCGTATTTACACGGGGTTGTGTTAAACTTAGTGTTGGTTGATTGGTTGGTTGGTTGGTTTTCAGGGGGCATTTGGTTTTGTTTTTTGTTTGTTTGTTTTTTTTCCTGAAAACGTTTCTTTAATTTAACTTTTCAAATAAATTTAACCCCTTCCCTCAAGTCGTTCAACTAAAAATCGAAGAGAAACGACCGCCTGTGACTCCGTTTTTATTAACTGGAGCTTTAGGCAAAACCTTTCCCTGGGGGGGTAGGGCGCCTTAGCGCTCCTCCCGTTCTTTGGCGCCGGGCGGCTGATCCGTCGCCGCATCGCGGGGCCGGGCAGAGCCTTCGCAGCCCGGCTCCCTCCTGGCCTCGCCTCCGGCGGGAACTCCCAACGGAGCTGCTGAAGCGCCCGAAGCCTCCCGGGGCTTGCGGTGGTGGGCGGCAACGCGGGCGGGAGCCAGGCTCAGCGGGCGGCCAGCGTCGGCACCGGCTACTGCACTCGCGTAGGTTGCGCGGCCGCACGCAGCTCCCCCGGATCCTGTTTCTCCAAAGGAGCGGGCTCAGTGTCAGCAAACCGGCTGGGAGAAAGGCAGACCTAGCTTTCCCGTAGGGTGAGCCCGTGCTCGCTGTTTAATTAGTGCTTGGGGTTCGCTTCCTCCCGAAGGAAACGCCGAGCCTGCGCGGCCGCGCTCGGATTCCTTCTGCGTTGCGCTCTCTGCCAGCGGCGCAATGCAGGAGCAGCCTCTCGTGCTCTCCCAGCGTGACCCTGGCCCTCAGCAGCCCCTCGACGCCCAACGCTCCCGTTTTAATGAGAATTAGTGACCTTTCCGCGGAGCCCCTCGGTTAGTGGAGAGGCAGCGCACAGGGCTGGCTCTGCCCCGTCGTGCCCCGCGGAGCGGATCACAGCCGGGCGGCGGCGGGGCCGGGGCCGTGCTGCTCCTGCCGCCCCCCGGGCGTCTCTCCCGGTGCGCCTCGGGGGAGTGGCGCCGCTCCGAGCTCTTTCCGGAGTTCGTCTCCGAAAATCACCACCGCTGCCCTCAAATGATGAGAGGACGCCTAAAGAATCGGACGGGTCTGCGGGCGTGCTGGGGCAGAGCGGGGACAGTTGAACGATAAATGCCTTTTATATATGCATGCATTTTTGGTTTTTTAATAGTTTATTTCGGTGGTCGCGTTGTCCCGGCTGAATCTTCTCCCTTTCTCCCTTTTTCCCTTTCTCCCCTCTAACCCTGCAGAACAATTCGTCGAGAAATCCTCCTGCGCTCAGCCTTTGAGTGATTTATCCAGCCTGGACCCTCACGGGGATTTTAGCAGCAGCCCTTCTTCTCTGTGCACCGAGCCCCTCATCCCCACCACCCCCATCATCCCCAGCGAGGAGATGGCCAAAATCTCCTGCAGCCTGGAGACCAAAGAGCTCTGGGACAAGTTTCATGAACTGGGTACCGAGATGATCATCACCAAATCCGGGAGGTAAGGCTGGGCAGCCCCGGGGTTTTCCTGGGGGCATCTTTCGAAAAGCAGCAGTGGACAGGGAAAAAAAAAAAAAGAAAAAAAAATATACAAAGTTATCAAAACCTCGCTGTTTTTTGTAGCGGGAGAATAGCGCGGCTGGGTTAAGGGGAGGAAAAGGAGGGTGAGGCCCCATATTAGCCACCTCGGTGGGCCCAGTCCGGCGGTGCGGAGCCCCGGTGGGTCAGGAGAAGCGGCCGGGATCGGCAGCGAGGCGCGGTGCGCTGCGGCGGGGCCGGCTGAAATCCATCCGAGGCGTCCTGGCGGCAGGGATGATATGTTGTTTCCCTAACAATCAGGTTTGTGACTAAAATCCCGCGGTGATTTTAAGGCGCTGGATTGCCACAGACCGAGGGAAACGTGGGGTCGTGGGGAAGTGATTCTGTCAGAGTTTGGTTTGGTTTGTTCTTTTCTCTCGGCTGCAAAAATGCACAGAAGAACACCAGGCTTTCTTCTTAGCTCTAACGATGCCTTTTCTTCAGTAAAGCTTGTGGGGTTTGGGTCAGTCAAACGCAGTCCAGAGGAGCCAAATATCTTTTCGAGTTTTTAATCCCCAAAGTCCCTTTTTATTAACCTAGTTGCCTGAAGATTTTTTTTTCCCTAACTGATGAGCTCTATCGGTATATGGGTTTTTGTTTTTTTTTTAAAATAGGTATAAAACTTGCAATGTAAAACATGCTATTTAAAGTTCAAAATGTTAAACTTTCTTTAAAAATTTTACTTAAAGGTTCAATAATTTTAAACAAATATTATTTAACTTTTTCTACAGGATAATCTTACATTTTAAAATTGTGTTTTGTTGAAAGTTAGTACAGAAAATAAATGTTATAGTTTTGAAAATTTCGTTCGAAAAATATAGTGAGCAGGCTTAAGAAAACACTCATCTAAAATATGTGAGAATAATAACGGAAATAATTTCTGGAATATTTCCCTTGTGGTAGAATGGATCCCGTAAAAAATAAATAATTAAAAGAAAATCCAAATTTCTAATTATCTGTGTACCTTAGCTATAGTTATTTTCTGTGGTCGTTGTGTACTTTTTAACAAAAAGGCAAATAGAATATTTCTCTTTTACCTTTTTTACTTTTAACATATTTTTCTTTTTGCTTCCCAAATACTGTTTCAATTTCAAGCTGCTTTTTGTCTCCTTATTAGAGAGACGCAAGATTTAACTCCCATCATGAGGAAGAAAAATCAACAGATGCTTGAAGTTTTCTCAGAGGATTTAAATATAATTCTTACTTTTAGCAGCTTTGCAGATGCCCTCTTATTTTTGCAGCCCAAATACTTACTTTCTGATTTGCCTTTTTTCAGGAGAATGTTTCCTACGATCAGGGTTTCCTTCTCTGGAGTGGATTCTGAGGCCAAGTATATTGTGTTAATGGATATAGTTCCTGTGGACAATAAAAGATATAGATATGCCTACCACAGGTCTTCCTGGTTAGTGGCTGGAAAAGCTGACCCTCCTCTCCCTGCAAGGTTTGTAAATTTTATTGCTGCTCTTTTATTTCTCTTCACTTCCACCCCCCCCCCCTCCTTCAAGAAATATCTTGTATTAATCTTTCTCTGCTCTTTGAAAAAAGTGCTCTGATATTTTGAGTCCATGTTCAACAAAGTTGGTTATAACTCTTGATTACAATTTTTGTATTGCAGAATCTGGCCTCAGATCTCTGCTTGAGGTTTGATTTATATGGAATATTCTAAGACATGCAGAATTTGATTAAGAGTTATTTTATACTGTTATTTTATATTATTTTTTATTTTTTAATGAAGTGTGTCATGATTCAGATAAGAAAACTTTTTAAAAAATTTATTTTTCTCTTGGATTTGCCCCTCAGTATTTGACCTTCTAATTTAAAACAATCCAGGCACCACCAGCCAAGCAGAAGTGTAAAAATAAATAGCTCATTGCTGTTTGTTTGAAATTATATTATTTCTGTAACTCAGCATTTGCTAACCAATGATTTTATTCTTGATTTTAATCACCAGCAGCAGGCAAAGTACAGATCAGTTCCTCGGCACAGTTACTTTTATTTTTCTTAAGAAATCATGACATATTCTGAGACATTGGGGAAAAATCCCTGTGTGAAATAAATTCTATAAAATAAATTCCCTTTTCTCTGCAGAAACAAATGCTTTAGAAATTTTATTCCTAAAATAATTTCATTGTAGTTAATGATGGATTCTTTTAAGCACTGGGCAACTGAGGCTGCAGCGCTGGGCTATACAGTGGGAGGGCACTTCAGAGGAAATCCACACTTCATCGTATTCAGCCCAGCACTTCTGTACCTACTTCAGTCCCTAAGTCCAGTAAGACTGCAGCACACGTTGAAAGGCTTTGCTGAGTCAGAGCCGGAGATTTGGAAATAATGCAGATGTGCCTCTGGCTTCAAAGAAACTTTTTTTGTGGATGGCTCTGTGGAGGAACACAGATCTGCTCCAGGTGGCTTAGCCCAGGGTTAAGAACTTGCTTATTACGGAGACAGAAATTATAAGTGAGGCACAAGAAATGTAAGCAAATTTTTTTTTGGTGTGTGAGTATAGGCACCAAATTCTGTGTGATTTCCTTATATAAATAGTTGAAGTGAAATCTTGGTGACTGACGATCTCTGGAAGGCTGTTCAGGGAAATAAACAAATAAAAAGCACAAGCAGAGAAGCTGTGATTAAAGACAGCAACCTAAGAGTTATGTCTGCTTTGTTTTCATGGCCAAAAACTGGTTCTTGCAGTGTGGTTAACGTCTGAGGGCTTCATTTGACGTATTGTAATGGGCACTGATCAAAACCCAAAGCAAAAACACAGATCCTGCTCCAAAGGAGTCAGCATCAAAAGAAGAAATAACAGAAGAACAGAAACAGTTTTAAGGCAGGGTTTCCCTCTTCTTATTTTTCTGTTCACACCCCTTTTGGTATACCTTTAAATAGATTTCTAATTCACACTCTGGCATAGACTTGCTCAACGAGAAAATACTAAAACCTAAGAGAAGAGACTGGAATAATTAGCAATTGCCCTACTAGGTATATAAAACCTTCTTGAAGTCTTGTTTTTATTGTACTGTGGTAACTTTTGGGAGTCCTCAGCAGATCAGTGCCCCTATGCTCAAATGCCTATTTGTGCTGTTCCATTCTCAGGATGCTTTGCCCCTATGTGTGAATGTGCACCTTTCCTGCTTAATTTTCAGGATGCTTAAACACACTATTGATCAGAGCACAGGCAGAAATAGCTTTTTCTTTGTGTGGACAGTACTCACATATACATTTATGCACTTTGCCCTCCTTATACATCTCTGTGGTGAGAAAAAGGATGTCAAGACATTCAGTGTGCCAGTATTACCGGTGCTTCTTCTAGAATGTTAATGCATCTTTTCAGGGTGGAAGGCCTCAGTCTTGCTTGAAGAGAATAAAAGTAGTTCTCCTGCCACCTTGAAATGAGTTTGGTCCTGCTCCAGTAACAGAAACCCTTAACAAAGTTACGGTTTCTTGTCCTCCAAACACGGTCTTTCAGCTCTCCCTGCTTCAGGAGTGTCAGTGAGAGGGGTGGGTGTGTTTAGCACTGGTAACAAGGTGCTTGCTCCCCAAATACTTCACTGCCTGCATCTGCCAGGCACAGTAACATCAGGGGAATAATTCAGGAGTTTCACTCTGACTGAGTGTAAGACTTTGCCGGATTGAACTAGTTTGACAGTTTTACTTTTTCCCTTATAAAAGTAACTTTCACCATTATGACAGTTTTGTAAGGGTTTTTTGTGTTTTTGGTTTTTTTTGCAAATTAATAAGTATTCTGTGATTCTGTTTGAAAGATTAGCCCTTCAGGGAACTTTCTATTAAAACCAGTTTTATCCTTGTCTTCCTGCTGTCAGTGTTGAAGACAAGTTTATGTTGCAATGAACACGTTTATGTTGCAACGAACACTTAAATAAAAATACTCTTCAGAAAGTGTTTTGTAAGTCTTCTAAAGTGGTATCTGGGGATAGAGTTCTTATGTGATATTTTGTTTGTCTTTCACATTGTTAAAATTTTGTGAAGCATCAGTTCAGTAAGTTTCAGCATGTACCTTTACTTGCTCTCCTTCTTTTTTTGTCTCATTTCTTTCCCTCAAAAGTTTGTTACTATATTTTTTTCAAACTATATTTGTCTACATTAATTTGCTTAATGAACTTGTTGTTTACAGACTTATGGAGAACTGCAGGCAGGAAACCTTTAAAATATACTATTTTTTGAAAATTATTTGAGACATAATGGTAAATAAAAGGAGCATGCACGGGACTTATGGGACCTGACCATCTGTTAAACTAAATAGAGGAAGTGCCGTGTTGCTTTCCAAAATACACAAGGAAGAAGCAGTACCCAAACTTTGCGTACATCATGAAACATTATATACTGCAGAGCAAATTCACACCCAAATTTGTGAATCAAAGTGAGGAGCCCCTCACATCTGGCTGGCTTTAGGCAGCGGATCCCAGGAAAGCTTCTGAGAGAGCCTTGTGTGCCATGCTGGAATGAGCACAATTATCTCCGTGACTTGTTTGCTTGTGTGCACTTGTGGTCTTGCCAACAACTTCTGCTTCAGAAATCAGTGTATCAAGTGTTCAACCCTCTTCCTTGCAAGCTTGGGCTGTGGGAGAAGTGTGGGAAATAGGTGTAGCTCACCAGATGGAACTCTGTGTTGCAGTGGGATTGTTGGGGTGTAGCAAACGGGTAAAGAAAAGTAAGATCTATTACTCCTTTTCAGTAACTGAAATTCTGGTGTCCATCCTCAGAGACTTTCCCCTTAGCACCCTGCTTACTGGCACTTAGTAGTTTTAAAGCATTAACCATCAATGGCGTAAAACAATTGTTCTCAGCTTTTCAGCACAGGGAGATCTTTACTCATTCCCCACACATATTTGAAATACTTTAGCTTCTTTGTCCCAAACCTTGCTGAGTCTGACACTCTGTGATCACAGTAAACATTATTAGCTATCCAGACACTCCAAATTAGGAGCCAGGCTCAAAAAAAAAAAAAAAAAAAAAAAGATATATCGCAAAGCTGGCTGAAAAGTTGCAGGGCATGTTTGGGACTCTCTTTGTTTTGCCTTCCCTGATTCAGAGTTCTAAATATTCAAATTTCCAGTTTTTTAGAGGAAGACAAAGTTAGTTTTCATGACAGCTAAGATTCTTTTGACATAACATGATTCCAGGTCTTGGGATTTTGGATACATCATCATTTTTTATGAGCTTTGCAGTGCGATGACCAGAGCTGATAGCAGTGAGGATGCCTGCATGCTAGGAATATTTATTGTGTCAGGAATCCTGGCTCAGCATCCCTCCCATGGACACAGCTAGAGCAGCCACGCTGAACTTTGGATCAATGTAAAGAAAACATCCTGCACATCTGAGGCGAGCTCTGCTGGCAAAACTTTGGTTTTGCTCTCTTGGGATTCTGCTGGCAAAAACAGAATGCAGGATCAAATCTCCTTCCTCTTTGAGCAACAGGTCTGCTCTCCCCAGTGTCTTTAGTATGGGCATTCCTTGATTAGGGATCAGCATGCTCTGTTGAAGAGTTACGTCCGAACATCCTACTGTTTAATGGTTTTTCCATTCTAAAATTGTAGCTCAACAAGGACAAACGTTTATCTAACCTGGCAGCTCAGTTCTGCTCCACCCACCTAATGGAAGAAAGTCTTTTGTGTGGCCAAAGACATCACCCAAAATGAGAGTCAGGCCCTCAGCGAGTGATAACCAATGCAGGCAGCAGCAAAATAGGGTTGGTTTGCACTAGCTGAAGGTCTAGTCCAGCTCTCATCTTGTGATGCCTCTTTGCCATCACAAAAGAACAGTTGAGTTAATAATTTTCAGCAATACATTATTCCTATAAAATCATTGCTCTTAAATAGCATGGCACTTGCAATTAGTGTATTCATAATGCATATTTTATTGTGTCTGCATGTCTTCTTGCTTCCTTTTCTTCTGCTTTATTTCCCAAGTGTAGGATTGTTAATAACAGAGCTGCAACTAATTTTTAATGTCAGACCACTGTGCTGGACTGCAGCCTTCAACCTCATATAAACAGACGTCACCACAGCAAATGTGTGATCGAGTGCAGGTTAAAATCATTATCACAGCTTAATGTTACATATAAAGAAAAATGCATTTTTATCTACATTCCCCCATTATCTCTGTAATGACACCATGTTTTTTCTCTTGGAGTTGTAGTCACTGTTATTTTAAGTGCTTGTTAGTACAGCTGTGGGGAAAGACATGATCAATTTTTCATTTGGGAAAAGACACAACAGGGAATGTTAGTGTCTCCATTTTAGATAGCAGGATAAAATAATATGTATGGTTAAGGAGCAGTCTAGGACTCAGACACAGAATTCTCAATTATGTTCCAGTGAATAAAATAAGTTATCTGCTTTACTGTCCTTCATGAATAGTTTTATTTCAGGAATTCATTAATTTTGGGGAGATAGTGTCATGTTCTAGTAGCAGATTTGTACTACCCTAAGCTCTCAGGAAGTCCATGCTCGTGAAACCACTGCGTATCCCAAAAGCAAAATGATATGTGCCTTTCAATTTCATGCAGAAGTGGTGCCCACACACAAGCCCAGAGGTGAAATTTTATTTTGAGCAGGCATTTTTCCTGTGTTTTTTTAGGTTGTATGTACACCCTGACTCCCCGTTCTCAGGAGAGCAACTGCTGAAGCAGATGGTGTCCTTCGAAAAAGTCAAACTCACCAACAACGAGTTGGATCAGCATGGCCATGTGAGTAGCTCTGTGGTGGGAAAGGGAAATTACCACGGAATTTCTTGCTTGTGCCACAGGGCTAAATGGGAGAGAGACTGCCATGGGGAAAGGCTGCCATGCCCCCACGTTGCATCTCTTTTAGCCAGCCTTTCATACCACAGTGGTGGAAGATGTTGCGTGAAGCTTGAATGTGTTTGGTTTAACATGTTTAAAGGTCCTTTTGGGTTCCTTTGTTGAGGAACGCACAACTTTCAGTCAGGATTTTCTGTAATACTTCATAAGGATCAACAGTTCAAACCATGATCCTACTTACATTAGATGCAAAACATTCATCAGGGACAAGATCAGGACGGAGTTAAGCATCAGAGCAAAGGATAGAAGGAAGGCAGATGAGCATTTAGTTGTGCTTCTGCTTGCATTTTGCTGTGACTTGGCAGTATGCTCTGCCACATGCCATGGCCACCATGTGTGTACTTGGAAACTCCCTACAGGCCACTTCAGGCCACCCATTAGGGTTGGGTCTGTCAATAAGAGCTCTTTCACTTCGAGAGTCATCACAGCATGGGCTCAGAGTCAGGAGAAAATACTGACCTGATACCAAAGCAACTTCTATAGAATTATAAAACATAACTGTGCCTCAATTGCCCTTGAAATAACTGTAGGCTAACTGCAAGTTAAGGTGCCACAGGGTGGGCTTGGGCTTCTGAAGCAGACAGGTTCCAGCTCTGATTGACACCAGTTGGTTGTCACAAATCCTGAGGAAGGTAGCAAATATTCAGAACTGCTTGCCATGGGGCTCTGCTCCATCAGTGGGAGAAAATCTGACTGCCTAGTGGTAGGTGGTAAGAATAGGTATCATCTGCCCTGCCCTCTCTCTAAAAGTGCCTGTGAAGTGCAGGAGTGACTATGTAGGGCTTCCAGATTGTAAAGAGTGAGCTAAAATTGCTGCCTCTGGTCTTGGTGTTTCTCTCAAAGAAGGTAGAAGGAGCAAGGGGGCAGATTTGAAAGAATTGTTGGTTGAGAACGGGGCAGTTCAGTTCAGAAAAACAAGGAGAACAAAGATAGTGTTAGTGAATGAGGTTGGGAAGCAAGGAATTATTTTGAATTCTTAAGCATTTGTAGGGGAAACGAATTCCTTCAGCTGAATAATTGTAGAATACAATGTATCAGAAATCCCTTCCCTAGTGTGGCATTTATTGCCAGGCCTGTGGGAGACAGTGACCATTTGTCTCAGTTGTGTTCTGTGCAAATCTGTTCTATTTATCATCCAAAAGAGAATTTTCATTCATTTCAAGAACTGAGAATTGAACCATGGCCGTGATCATTTAAAATACATCCTGGAAATAGCAGCATCAAAAATAGCTGAAAACCCCAAGCAAATAAACAAAAGAAAGCCCAGATAGACAGTGCCTCTCTGCTGTTCTTTTGTAGGCATCCATCTGTGGGTATATTGTTGTTAAACCCAGTTCCCACCTTTGTTCCCTTCGTAGTGGAGAATGGTTCTGCCTTTTTCCTCTCTTTCATTTCATAATCTACAGAAGGGCAAAGCTGAAGATTTGTGGGCTCTATCACTGAGTGATGATAGAGCAGTATACGTGAGCACTTAAAAAGAAGCATTTTTCATCATAACAGGGGCCATGTGTGTCTCTAATAAAGGGCTTGCAGCAGTATATTGCAAACTAGTTAGGAGAGATGCAGTTCCCAGAAGCCCAGAGGAGTGGGAAGAAGAAGTAGGTCTGAGGAGCTGTCGGGAACAGAGACATGTGGCAAAGCAAGAAGATTCAATCATCTCAAACACAGGCAGCAGGAGAAAAAAGGTCCATAGTGTTTGAGATGCAGCCTTCCCATTAATTTCTGGAGAAGCAGAGGCTAATCTCATTCTTTACATGAAGGCTTTGGACAGCCAGCCATAATGGAAAGTTTTGTGTGTTCAGTTAAGAATAATCTTTGAAGGCTTGATCCTGTGTTGAGATTCAACAACGAGTGACAGGTGTTACCCCTTCAAAGAGCATTTTCTTTTTAATATTTTATGGGAGTTTATGTTATTAGGATGTCAGGTTTTATGTGCTGCCTTACTGAAGCTATACCAATGCCATCACTGGATGAACAGTAATATGAAGGAACAAATCTGTCCTCTGGAGCTTTTAAGGTGGGCTCACTGTTCCATAGCTCCTGGAATTTCTGAACTCCTGTGCATGAAGAGAAGAAGAGAATTGAAACACCTTCTGAAATATCTCCCTTCAGTTTGAAAGAGCCAGTCTTCACTTTTTAATTGTTTGATAGGGTGTGTTGGTTACTGAGGAAGTTTGGATGACCCAAAAGACACCTTTAAATACTAGTTTAAATACTAGTTAGGGAAAATGGATACAACCTGATTCCAGTTTGTTCTAATTGCTTGCTGTCTTCACCATCCAGAAGGCAGCTTTGGGTGTTAAGGCAATTGTGGTTTATTTGTAGGGTGGTTCACTTCCTGAAAAAAAATCTGTAGAGAAGAGAGACATGTGTTTGTTCTAGCATATATTTGTTTTCTCTTATTCCGAGACTTTTGGAGTTGGCAAGCATTTCTGATTGTGTACCTTCAGCAGCATGTGTAACCCCAGAGTTATGCACATATTCTCCCCAAGCCTCAGGCACAAGTCTTATCTGTGTGTGTGGCATACAGCTCACTCCATGGAAACACTTTCAGATATTCTTACTAGAGAATGGAAATGGCTTGTATCTCTAGATTTTTAAAACCAAGCAAGTAATTGCCATTTTTCTAACTGTAAAATATTTAAGAATGTGACATTTTTCCCTGTGGTTTTTAGTCATATTTTTTACACAGAGTGCTTTCTTTAGGACTTTTCATTGCCCTTCATTGGAGTGCCATCATTTCTTGTTTAAGGTGAGGTGAGCCATGAGTGTATACATTTTTGTAATTGTTTTTTTGGCACTTACTCAAACACATAAATCTATGCAAAAGCAAACTCAAAGCTATGTAATTAATAACTGAAAGCAGGAGATGTGGAATAGCCACAAGGAGTTTTTTATTCAACCAGGCAGAAGTTAGGAATCTTTGTGCTTTCAGAAAGAAAACTTTATATGGTAATGCTATTATTTGATGAATATGAAAGCAGCATTCACAGCACAGTTCCCAAATTCAAAATCACCTTGAAATTTTGCAGCTGGGATCCAGATTGCCTCTGGTGACTGGTCTATAGCCAGTGGGAGCCAGATGCCTTCAAACCTGCCTGACCTTACAGCAATCAGGATCCTGTAAGGACCAACCCTTACTCAGGCTGTTAGCACAAAGGTGGATGGGGTGCCTGGGGGCCTGTGGTTGCCAGCGTGTGCGAGGGGACTGCCATGAGTATATGGGCACCTGATGTATCTCTTGGGACATGCCAGCAAGATTGTCACTGAGCTGGCATAAGGAATTTTCTAATAGCTACACCATACAGGAGGGGACTGCTTGGACGCCACTCTTAGAGGCTGCTCTGTGAGGAATATCCTGTGGATCTAACCCCTTTGGGCTGTTTCCTAACACAAGATGTTGCACAGATATTAAGGAGTGTCTTTGTGTGTCATCAGCAGCTTGTGTGGGGGTGCAGGTGAAGAACTACACATACAGACCCTCACATGAAGGAAATGGTGACATGTACCTTGGTCAGGGGTCTTTTGTGACCTCCTGACTACATTTAGTACTTGTTTTGTACATGAATGACCAGTCTTGCCTGTGGTGGGAATTAGGAATGTAAAATGCCATGACAAGAGATGTTATCTATGTGAACTCCATTTTTCAAAAAACTTTCATAAGGGATTACATGGTCTTGTTTGAGAAATGTAGTTCCTTTATCACAGTTTGCATTCAGAGAGGAGTGAAAGGAAAGAGCATGTATGAGCTGCTCTCAACTATTTCCTGCTTCTGCCTGACTGCTCCTCAGAATGCCTTAGTGTGGATATCATGGCCATGAAAGGCAGTGGAAAGCACCAAGGTCTGTGGGCCACTTCTCAGTAAGCTCATCATCATCCACACACCCTGCTTTAAAATGTCTTTTCCATCTGCTTAGAGCACTCCAAGTAACCAGGATGTCAAGAAAAAGTGTTACAAAGAGAGGGGAAAGTACTAAGGGTGTTAAAGGCAAGGTCCATGCCCGTTGTGTGTGTTCCTATATAAAATGGTGAAGGGCTTTGGAAAGGGACCTAAGCTGGTTAAAGCAAACATGCAACACTTTCAGGATGATGGTTAACTGTCATTGTAATGTCTTTCTTGTTTCTGTGTGTCTGCCCACAAAGTCCCAGTGTGGGTCTTGGCAATATTTGGTCCCCAAAGGAGTAGCAAAGAAAAACACTAATGGAAATTTTATCCATGATAGAGCTGTCTCTAAGCTCTCCACTCCAATGCAATGTGCAGCCTTTCTCATTGATGTAGCATGAAATACTGCACTGCTCCTGCTATGTTTCAGCTGAAGTTAACACTTCCTGAGGAATGCACATTAGCTATTCCAGATGTACGGAGCTGACTGTAATTTCGTTATGGCCCCTGCAAAATAGAACCACCCACACCATTGCCAATTTTGTCTTGCGACTGTGATTATATCCAAAACAAGGGCTGGTGTGAGCTGAGCTCTGTATTTAATTCTTATATTGTAATACTGTGGTTAGAGGCCGCCAAACAGGCCTCCAGCCAGTGGTGACTGAAGCAAGGGGGACTCTTGGTTTGACTCCAGTGAATGTTGAAATTGGTTGGTTGGTACCTTAAGTTTAGAATTGTTTTGTGAGCTCGTAAACAATTATTAATGAAGATAGAATAGCAATGGGGATTCCGTTCTGGTCTCTCTCCTTTTTCGCATTTTTGGTAGTCTGCGGTGATGAGCACCTCTGAAGGAGTTTGTTTTAAAGGTTTGCCACAGTGAAAAGCTACGTGGAGTTTACTTTTGGTCAGATAGTTTTTGCTGCTGCTGGTAGGTTTTTGGATGGCTCTAATTTTTTCCATCTTTTTTTTCTGAGGGATTTGTGAGCATTTTCATTCTGCACCTGTGTATTTTTGCAAGTGGGATCTTTTGCCCATTAGCTTTCAGGAGTTACATATTCACACCTGCCAACCAGGGCACACTCTGGCAGTGGTAATTTTGTATGTAAAACACCTCACCTGCAGGAATAGATATTTACACCTCAAGAAATGCACATTCACCAGTGGCATAGGAGTGAGAGGAGGCTAGCTCCTAGGATGCCTGCCTTTTCACCTTCATTTCCTGGAACTGCCCAAAGGAACTGGAGAGTTTGCTCTGAAAACTAGCCCCTGGATGGTTAGATTTCAGACACTTCCCCTGCAGTGTTAATTAAATCTTCCTCCCCCTACATGCACACTGTGGTTTTATAGCCTTTGAGGGCTCTGTCAGCTTTTCTCTCTGGACTGTGCTCTGTCATTCTGCCTTGCAGATAATTTTGAACTCCATGCACAAGTACCAGCCAAGGGTCCACATCATTAAGAAGAAGGATCACACAGCTTCTTTGCTAAATCTGAAATCAGAAGAGTTCCGAACATTCATCTTTCCAGAGACAGTTTTTACTGCTGTTACTGCCTACCAGAATCAATTGGTGAGTATAATTGCTAATTTCAACAGATGTAAATAGATTCCACCCTGCTGAAAACTTCCTTCTGCCCAATCTAAACTAGGAAAACTCCTGCCTTAACCTACCTTTCCAGTCCATTCTTATTCACATTCATGAGTAATTCCTGAATGTATAGTAGTAGTACAGACTTCAAAGAGCAGTAAGGATTATTTATGAGAGTAAAAATGGCTTTCTTTTGTCTTTTCCTCTGTCTAAACAAAGCTGCTTGCATATTAACATTGTCATTTTCTAATTATAGCTCATTAAAGAACTGTTCTTATTTGCAGTGATCTTTCATGCCACAAGCTATGAGCGGAGAGAGATTCTGGCTTGCACATGATGATTTCATGGGCTTAAAAAGTTGACTAATTAAGCTGTAAGGCTCAAACATAGGGAAAATCACTCAGAGATATGCTTTTCAGAGGCTGCCCAGATTACATCCAGATGTTTGAATTTCAATTTGCATGCCAGTGAATAATATATACAAAATGGAGGAGATCATAACAATGGATTGTTAATGAGTAATTTTAGGAAGTCTATAAACAATCAGAGAATAGAGGGTCTGCTTGATGGTGGATTGGACTTTAACATTTAAGCCAGTAGAAATATGTTGTTGCCTTCAGTATGAATCAGAGCATCCTTTAAGGGCTTACTGACTATGGTACTCTAAAAACCCACCTATTTTGCTCCTTAGTGCCCTAAAGAACTAAAAAAATTAAGAAAAATATAGGCACTGTCCAAATATTTGGGCAGGCAGCACCACAGAGTTAATGTACCTGCTGGATTATTTAAACAAGTAGGCATTTCCTAATATGAAGCAAAAGCAATTTTGAAATGCTATGAATAAAATGAAATGAATGCACAGGGTGCCAAGAAAACTCTGAAGATAATATTAGTAATCTTTAGGACAGACTCTACATCCTGCTTTAAGGCTTTAATGTATTGATTTTGACTTCGATTTGTATCTGAATGCTGTAGAAAATGCAATCAGCACCTGGCAATCTCAAGAAAATAGTGTTTGGACAGGCAGTTAGATTTTTTCCATGGAAACTTTCTTTAGAAAGCAAAATCATAGCAGGCATAAAACCAGTTAAACCCAGAATTTATTTATGTAGGATGGATTTGTGTCTACCAATGATATTTATACTAGAGATGTTTCTAAACTAACCTTCCCAAAGCACACACATTGAGTCCTGGAAAATTTCTCAATGGAACATCTCCGGAACCCCTAGAGGTTGATGTTGTCATTTTATTTATGACTAATGAAAATGGAGCCTTTTTTCATTTTTGCCATTTCTTTCAGAACTGTTTTAAGGAGGGATTGATTACATTTCTGGAGGTTATTAGATAAAAGCTAAATACATTACACTTTCAACAAACTATCTCATAATTTAAGATTTAAAGGGCATGCATTTATTTAAACAGTCAAACCACTGCCACAGAGTTGAATTGTAGGTCAGATTTCATTTTAAAATGCTTTCTAGCAGATGTTCTCTGATTGTTTGTGAGACAGTCTCTCAGGAAAAATATGGCCATAAATGATTGTGAGCCTCATCTGGCTTTGGTGGATACTAAAATTTCTCCTGTGATGTCATACCAAAACTTTAATATTGGGAAGATGGAAGTTTGATTGGTGAAAATATGCTCAAGAGATGAACAGGCATCCTTATTGTTCTGTAGTGCAGTTGGCTTGGTGTGTCGGTGATCTCAGTCATGGAACTAGTTGCAGCTTGTCTTTTTTCAAGGTGGTTTTCAAAATGCTGCCGTAAAAATCTTCACTGGATGTGAGGCATTAACTTGCCACTCTGCAACATCACCATGACCTGAGGGCTTATGGATGTCTTGGAAGTAGAATGAGCCTATAACTAACTTTCTGAGCTGTTTCAAGGTCCTTGTGACAAGGCTTCAAAGTTTTTTCCACCAGTTGTACCTGAGCAATGAGACAGCCTCAGACCCTCCACCAGCACTCACATCCGTGGTATTTGACCACTGGCAGACCGTAAATTCAAAACTCAGAATTTACCTTTGCCAGTATGTCCCTTCCTCTCTGTATTTTCCTCAGAAGAAGAAGGAATTAAAAGTTGGGTCCAGTTGTCCTCTTTATTTTTTTTGTATTTTATATAAATATGTATTTGTCCTCCTTATTATTTTTTTTTTTTATTTTGAGGGAGGAGCCATCCCATTTTGGAATATACTTATTTGATGAGAGTGTTTCATTGTTTCAGGATTAGGAAAAGATCCTCCTTTTTTTCCCTGAGTCTTGAGCCCCAGTTATTAAAAATGAGGTTGTAGCCTTTTCGATACAGGTTTTTTTTTGCGGAGAGTCAGGCTGACTAATCCGCTTAATATGAAATGTTGTGAGCTGTAGATTTTCATGGGCTTAAGCTAGAGTTGGTGGCATTCACTGTCCTGTGGGTTGGGTCCTGTGTTTTCTCTCATTAAGATCTAACTCCCACTTACAATTTTATTTTTAGCTCTTGGAAGAAGTATGGGTGGAAAATCCAAATATTACATGTCTCAGGTTGTATTCACCAAATCTAAATTTGTTGGATAGATAGAAAATTTCACAAGAACAATGATGCATTTATTTTTCCTGGTCCTCAAAAATTATTGAAAGTCACCACCATATGCCTGAAAAATTTCTCCACAAAAGGAAGCTCAGATATTTTGGGGCAGGAGGGATTCCTGGTCAATAGGCTGCTCAGTCAAAATGGAAGGGATGACTGAGTGACTGGGCAGGTTTATTGCTACCTTTGAAGAAGGGAAGAAAGTTTTTATTCATGATCTGTGGTTTCTCAAGACTGTGATAGTTTCAGTGGGGTTACCCCTCAATCCAAGTTCTGTCACTTTAAATCTGAGTTCTCCCCACATTTTTCCTTCCCTTCCTCGGCCTCTTTTCATAAAAAAACAGTTAAATTGCCCCTATGCAGCGGCTGGTAGGCCTGGCTGAGAACATTTCCATCCCAGAAAAAAAAAAGGTGGTAGTGATGTGAAGCTGTGGCTTCAGGTCGTTTGAGTTTGTACTGGTTGATGCCCAGCTCCACCAAGCAGGCTCAGCTATTAGTGGAGTGATTTGTGCTGTTTGTGGAAAATACAACCTGATTGATGCTGGTAAAGTATGTGGAAGCTGTAATGCTGTCATGGGCTCCTCCTGCTCCGGCCAACAGGAAGGCTGAGCCTGCCATGCCCTTTGGTCTTTCCACTGCCATATGTGCACTGAAGCCTCCTTTGCCTCCTCAGTTTTGCAATGTCTGAGGAGCAGCACACACACAGGGCAGGGGGATAAAATTAGCAGTGAAGTCACAGGGGATGGATTGGTTAACACTTTGTACGCTGCAGTATCCTAACACTGTATTTGTGTCATGTTGCTCTTTTCTGTGTTCCCAGATAACCAAGTTGAAAATTGACAGCAACCCTTTTGCTAAAGGATTCCGTGACTCTTCCAGACTCACTGATATCGAGAGGTAATGGGGACTTTCTGTTTACTTTCCATGCAGATAAGATAAAGAGAAGAGAGGGTTTGTTGGAAAAGCATCCTTCCAACTCTTGAGAACCTGTGCATTTTAACATTATCTTGCTGCATATAGTAAGACTCCTCCACATCCTTTAAAAATACTTATAAACTTTATGAAGAAAGAGCTGTTTTGAGTTTTGACATCTGTTCCAGTTGGGGCCAATATATTCATCTTCCTCAGGGGGCTTCTTGTTTGGGGAAGAGGGTCAGTTTTACAACTTCAGAATGAAAAGATATTTTCTTATCATGCTGTTTAATCCTGTTGAGAGCTGTGAATTGGGTCAGTGGGAAGCAAGGGCAGTGGTCCTGTGAAAAACATCTTTATGGCTCCCCACTGCTCTTCATAGTGGAAAAGAGAGAGGAAAGCTCCCAAAATTCACTTCAGCAGGCCCAGACCCAAATTAGCAATTACTGCCATCAGGATGACTCCCATAACTCCCACTCTGACAACAAAGATGCCATTTCTGTTCCACCAAAGTTGTATTACAAGCTGCATCAGTGGAAAGCTTTATCTGGAAACTGTTTTGTGTGTGTACAGCTCATTACAGGCAACTGCTGCCATAGAGAGAGAAGAATTAACCCACAGTTGAGTTAGGAAATAAACTTCAATTTCTTGGTAGCTTTCCAGCATGTCACATTTTTATGGTATCATGTCAAATAACTTGGCAAATGAAGCAAATTAAGCTGCTTGTGTCCTTTAAGCTGGAAGAGAACTCGATTGAGATGAATGTAGCACATCCAATTCTTCCTATGAGCACACAATCATGGAAGAAAGTTTGGAGGGGTCAAAACCCTCCAGGCTCCTATGTGGAGATATCTGGATGTATCTGTGAATAATTTTTCACAGGTGCATACAGGGGACAAACTGCTCAATGAAGTCATAGCCACAGAGCTAGAGAGTCTTTACAGAACTTCAAAAGTACATCTATCTAAGCATGCCCATGGATGGGAAATAGTGGTATCCTTTGCATCTTACTAGTGATTGGATCATAAGTGACCTGTTGTAAATGGGTAAAAGAACAGTAGTTTGGGGAAAGAAAGCTTGTAGGCTGCAGTGCACACTTGCAAAGTTGTTGAAAATTGTTTCTTAAATGAAAGCCTTCATTTAAAATGAAAACAAACAAAGAAAAAAAAAAAAGGAGGCAAATTTAATAAAATAGCTCAGCCTGCTGTATTGACAGAATACTGAGGTAAACAACATCCAAAGCTCAGGTTAGTATGCAATAAATAGTCAAGGAAGGACCTGTCAGAAGAGGTTTCCTTGTTTTGCAGACAGGAGACATCTAACGATACAGCTTTGCAAGGGAGGAAAGAGTCTGAACAGATAAGCTGGAAGAAAAACTTAGTTACCTATGTGCTGGATGAACTGACTATCATGGTGCTGGATATGAAGGGAATTTTTCCAGACGACATCTTATTATAACAGCACATGGTATGGAGTCAGAAATACTGAGCATAAGCTGCAGTGCCCTTTTGTTTATTGATAAGTATAAAACTGGAGCCTGAGACAGGCAGCTGAGCTCAGGCACAAACGTTGCCATGAAAGATAAGGCAGACAAATGTGAAGCCTGCAATAAATACAAGAAACAGAATGTGAAAAGTATTAAACTTACATTAAAACTCTGGATTTGAGAGCCCAAGTTTGGGTCAGGTCTGATTTTGACTTAAATATGAAAGCTTAACCCTGATTATTATTACAATAGTTTGTAAAAATTCAAAACCTGCTTCACAACTATCAAGTCATGAGATGAAAAAAGTGTAACGTGCAAGTGGGCTGGTAAGAGATTGTTTGAGAATTGCCTGAGTTATAAAAATGGCGCAGAAATATCAAGCGGTTTATTCGATTCTGTGAAAATACTCAGGCGTATGAGGATATAATTCTCTAAGTGCCCACTTGTTCTATAGATTTTATCTTAGCACCAGCAAAATTGCTTAAAATAATGCAAAACAAAGCAAAAGAAATAGCAAAGTGAGATATGACAGCAGGAATATTTTCTTATTTGAGTCTATTGCAACTTTAATTGCAAATAAGTGAATCTTGAATAGTACAGCATGATTCTTGCTCAGTCTAATTGGAAACTATATGATCGCTGCTGGAGAAAGATGCTTATTTTTCAGGGAAAAAACTGTGAAGGCCAAAACATGCTTGCACAGCTCTTGAAAACTGAATAGTTCTCTGGAGGCTGTGAAAATACTTTCCCTGCACTGCTCCCTCAGCAGGCGTGCACTCATCACTTGTGTGTGTAATCTACAGTGTGGCGTGGTGATCCTAATGGCCTCTCGTAAAGCAATCCATGATGTTGGGGCCAAGACAGAACTCATTTATCCTGAGTTCCAGCTTTTCCAAATGACCTAAGCAGTGTGAAAGCACACAGAGCTTTGTATTTAATTTCCAAGTATTTAAGTCTGCTTTTTCCTAAACAGCCTTTGGGGAGGGAAACAAATCAGATCAATTGATCTTTAGAGACCTAAAGAAATTAAATTAGTCTGGAGTCAGTTACTGCACTAAACCATCCAGTAATTGGATTGCTTCTTGTAACTGATTGAAAACAGCCTCTATCTGTAACAATATAGGGAGCTTTTCTTTATAGTAGATCTGAGAGAAAAACACATCTTTTTATGACATGATGACAGAAATTGCACTTTTTTAACCTAATTGAATATGATTTTATAAATATGTGACTTTAACGATTTCAGGCTTCCCATTCTAGATTTACGATCCTTATGTAAGAAATTCAAGCTGCAAATGCCTTTAGGATTGAATCTGTTGGCATTGCGTGTGTTGGAGTTGAAATAATATATGTAAAGATAGTGAAATTTGCACAGCAATGGAGAAGGTAGGAAACAACAAAGCTTCTCAAGTGTTCTGTGTTTTCTTTTGTTCCTGTCTAAATACCATAGAATGGTTTCTTTGTACTGATAGCTGTCTGCAAGGCTTTTAACTACTGAAAAAAAATCTTTGGTTTGGTTTGGTATATACTGAATTTTTTGTAGGGTGCAAGGTTCCTTTTACAATCAACTTTCCCTACATTACTTGTGGTAATCTATTTATAGCAATGGGGCAGAATTTATCTGGGGCTACTGTGATTTAGATAAGTTTCTAACCCCTCTTTTGATCTTTTTACATGGTATTTACATCTCCTCTACTATAAAAAGGCTCCCACAGTGGTAGTGAATGAAAAAATGGAACATTTAGCAGCAATTACCAGAATGTGGAGCTTAGCATACTGTGGTGTTGACTATGGGATGCCAGATCAAGTATTAAGGTATTTCTGCTGATGAAAAAACTGCCAGAGGCATAAAAGATGCAGAGGCAGAACCCAACAGATGACTTTTTTTCATCCTGAGTCTGAATTTATCTTTTGATTTGTTGTGAAGAATTAGCCTGTTAAAAATAAATAGATAAATAAAAACATCATAATTACATACCATTCAAAAAACCAGTGAAAAAGCTGATAATTTCAGGAGCTGGGGGCAAGTATGTGTTGGGCAAGTTTGGATGTGAATTTTTAACTCTTAAGGAGAGGGTTAAATGAGTATATCCATCTGCACAAGTCAAATAATGCTTCTGGGATACTTCAGTAGGAAATATGGAAAAGTGTGGTTGCACACCCAAACAATTTTTAGGCAGAGAAGGGAAGGATGGGGGAATGGGGAAGTTAGAGAGCAGAATCCCAACTGGATTTGCATGGTAATAAAATTCCAGATTTTTCCTCTGAGGAGCTTCATCTTCGAGATGTGGAAATACATCATCATGTACATACATGGCTTACAAGGCTGTAAGCAAAGTTTATGCTAATGGTGGGATAGGGGCACTTCCCTGCTGAAGAATTAGTAAAAGCCACGTGCTCAGTGGTGGGCTGAGTGCATCCTCTCAGCCATCCTCTCTCCCATTCCTTCCCTGCTCACCCCACAGAGCTGCCTTCTTCCCCATTCCTATTGCCTACTGCTGGTCTAGAAGAACTTCCCAGACTCTTGGAAGCCCCCTACCAACAGCCAGAAATACGTGCATGCTCTATGACCGACCCGCAACATCCCTGGTTAAGTTGAACTTTGTCACAGTTCTCCAATAAGTTAAACTGCCAACTGTTCTTTTATTCTCAGCTACTGTCAGTCTGTGAATGTCAGTAAGCAGCCATGAGATATCATGGGTGATGTTTAGGTTCAGAGAAGAAAAGAAGTCCTGAATTTACGGAGAAATACCAGAGACTCTGGCAGCTGAACTCCTGGTATCTAGTGCCATTCCAGATGTTGCTGAGGTTACCCCAGCCTATAGCTGCTGCTCCAGATGGGTGGATGGATTGTCTGTATTTTCTGCATCATCCCTTCCAGAACACTGCAGGTGGCTTGGATGCCTTAGCAAATCTTGAAAGTATTACCTGCCTATGCTTAAACACCTGAATTATTCCCTTCAAATTTGGTTAATCTGACTCTGCTTGTTGTTAGCCAGGCAGCTGTTCCTTTTCACCCAGCAGAAAGCCCCCTATGCCACTTAAATCCTCTTTAGTTCCCAAGTTTTTAAGCACTCATACTCCAGCTCATTTTCCACTTAGGTTTTCTGTTATCTATCTTCTTACTTGTGCAAAATAGTATAAATAGTAGATTATTCTAGTTGGTGCGACTCACCTCATGCAGATTTAGTGTGTGCATAACAGGTAGGGATGATGTCAAATTAGATCTATGGTTTCCACCCCAGGGAAAGTTTTCCAGGAACTTCTCCCAACAATTTCACGGGACTTTTCTGTACTCACTTCTCATCATTTGGTTACAGTCAGAAAGAAATGGTTACTCCACTGAGTGAAGTGGAGCTCCATGGAGCTGGCTAGGTAAGATAGCTTTCTCATTTTTATTTCCAATTGAGATAAATGGAGTGAGTATATTGATAGCTTCATGCCCCTTCTTCATAAATGTCATTACTTTTCCCATGCCATGACTTCAGCTAGGCTTTGTCACATCCATGCATATTACAGCTCATCTACAAGTGCTGGATTTTTACTGAGAAAATGACAGTAAACATAATTGTGAGGTACATGTGTTCTTCAACTGTCATCAAACTCCAGATTTTTTATAATTTAAAACTAATTTTCCTTCTTTCTTGTATATATTCTTGCAGTAATGCATCTATCCAACAGTTGCCCAGCTGTTTTGACTTTTTGTGAAAGTGTTTTGGGGCTGTGGATTAGCTTTTGGGCCCAGTCACATGAGTCACTGTAGCCTGTACCCGTGTTTTATCCCTGGTTGATTCTGTTTTAATCTAAGCAATGGAACAGAACTACTTTGTTCTGCTCAAGGATTTGGTCCATACCATGCACCATTCACCACCTGCACTATGTTCCTGTGCTCAGCCTCTAGTATTCATCTACCAGTAAGAGTATATGTAGGAAATTAATATGTCTGTATGTTTGTGCATATGTAAAATAGCAAATAAAAGCCACAGGAACATGAAGGCTGAATGATACCTGAACAGTGGTTCTAACAGCATAAGTTGTCATTTGTAGCTGCTGTTACAGAAATGTATTTGTTCTTCCTGCTAAGTCGTTTTGTTGTTTTGGGAGGTGAGTGGGTTTTGTTGTTTTTTTTGGGGTGAGTTGTATTTGTTGGGTGGGGTTTTTTTGTTTTGTTTTGTTTCTTAACAGACTTGTTTTTAGCACTTCTGTCTTGGACAAATTAGTCATCTTTCCCCTTAAAAAAATGTTCTACTACAGTGCGACATCCGACAAGTTTATTTCGGTTCCTTCTCAGCCCATTTATTCCATCTGTCTTCACCTCACCTCACTTCTGACATCTTCAGTTATCTGGGCTTTCTTCCAAACATACTAACTGGCAGCTACAAAAAAAGGAAACCTTTGAAATGCAGAACTAAAGAAGTAATTCAGGCTGTAAATTGATAATTCATACACTTTATATCCTGTTCTGTATTTTTCTTTGTGTTAGACTGAAAGGCCAAGCAAAACACGATTGTCAGTTTTACTATTTTATTATTTTCCTTTTTTTTTTTTTCTTTTTTTTCATTGACATTGCCTTTCCTTGCAAAGAGCAAGAAAAAAATAGGAGGTAAAGAGCAAACCCCATGATACCAGGAAAAGGGAGCAGATTCTGGGAATATCCTTACCTTTCTGCATACGTAGCACTCGGATAGCATGGGATAAAAAAAAAGGAGGTCAATACTAGGAGGCTTCTCAGCTCTACTCTGAATTTTTTACCTCTTGTAGTCATTCCTGGAACAGTAACTTGTGCAGAAGACAATAAGTTTAGGGTGCCTGGCTCAGCTGCTTGCTCTTTCTCACTGCAGTTTGACGTTAGTGTGTTGTCTTCAAAGAAGCTTAAACCTGGCTCCCACTTGGAAGGGATGGCTGCCCCTTACATCAAACTTCATTCTCTTTGTAGCCATGGTATAGATCTAACATAGATACTGGATGCCCTGGTTCCAGCAAGCTACTTCTGAATCAGCTTTTCTGACACCTTCACCAACACTAAATACATTGTCTTAAGTATTCTTGTCTCAAAGGGAGAAGGTAGGCTTCCCATCTCCATCTCCTTTCTGCCAAATTCAGAATAAGGGTTGTGGTGTTCATCAAGCTGTTGTGCATGCACAGCTGAAGCAGAGTAATAGCAAAAGGAGCAGAAAAAATGACATCAGAGATGCCTGCTCCCACCTACAAACAAGCCCTGTTCTTTCATCTTGATTAAAGATCCTGCTCAGGGTAATCTGGGACTTTATCATCTCCTGAGAGAATTTCTATAATCTGGGTTGACAGCAGAAGAAAATGACCACCCTCACCCAGAGCCTCAGCTACTTTGTTTTCTGCCTTCTTCTAGTTCAAATCTATAGGAAATCTTGGGTTTGGCCACTAAAGTGTTAGTGAATCATTTGTCAGTTCCATCAGGATTTTCCTATTTTTTTTGGTCCTCTGAGGCTACTCTGTACATACAGTGCACTGTTAGCTGTTCAAGGCCAAAGACTCAGCTTGGAATTGTAAGACATAAAGCATCTCTAGGCAGAAGTTTAGTTTTGGAATCAGTTGCCAGCAGAGGCAAGAGTGAAATGTTTAATCAAGAGGTTAGAATCTGCAGAATAGCAAGATGTTCCCTGTATACCCTTTCTAATTGATGAATTCTTTCAGCCTTTCACATACTTCGATTTCGGGTTCAAATTTTGCTGTTTTGTTTTTTGGACAAAGACAAGTGCTTCATTCATAACAAGGTTTGTTGACAGGGCTGGGCTTAAAGCGTGCTTCGGCTGGAATGCAGATTATTGGGATCAATCTGACCTCCTTTTCCTATTATCTCTCTTCACATTTGTCCTTCCTCAGCATCTTCTCTGTGGGTGTGTTTGCCAATATGAGCTTAGTTTTTTCCTTTTCATTTGGCACACGGATCGTTTTTCTCAAACAGCTTCAGTCCCTAACTTGTTCTTCTCCAGCCTGTCATCTTCTACTATTACCCAGTTGTACACATTGCACAGCTTAATCATAGCAATATGCTGTGTGTATGTTCATGCTTTTTCCCCTTCTCTGTGTATTTCCAAGATATCTATGAGTTGAAGGATAGCATGGAAGATTGGAACTTGTTGGTAAACCACACAAAATTATTTGACAGAAAGAAAACATCTTTCCTTTATTCAATTGGCAGCGATCCCTCTTGAACCAAGTTTAATGCTAATTTCTTGCTAATAGAAGAAACTGTGGACAAATGTTGAGTATTGAGTAACTGGAAGTTACTTTGTTCTTCAGACTCTTTACTGTGGAACAGTGCCAAAAAATATGCAAAGACAGCCTTGAAAAAATCTTGCTATTTTTTGAAACTGAGCATAGAATCATAAAGTGGCAAGTACTAATTTATAAAATTATTTCAATAAATTTTTTGAACCACATTGAAATATCTGATGCTGCATACAGAACTAGAAAGCCAGAGGTAATAATGTATTTCCCTTTTAGTAGTATTAGTGTAATATTTTGGACTAGAGAAAAAGTATTTTATTAATCCACTCTCCAGAGCACCATATTGGGATAACCTAAAGGATTCATTCTTCCATGGAGACAATTCTCAAAAAGATTTTTAGATTTACGTCCTCTTGTATCCAGTGGAAACAAGGATATAAGAAGGAATCTGTGTTCCAGATTTCCAGCTTTGTTCCCGCATTTTGAACTAGATTTCACAGGCACTTAAGTCTTGTCGTTAAAGTTTTGCTTCCTCCTATGTATCTGCATTGGAGTAAGTTCTAAGGCATCTCTGTCTTTAAAGGGTGGAAGAGGTTAGTCTCCTCTTTCCAACTTATGTGGGAAACTCCAAATGTTTTCATAGATTGAGTTGCAACTTCTGTCTTATTTATCCAGACTCCAAGTGATGTTCTCTGAGGATGGAATATTGCAGCATGGTGCAGAGGCCGCCACACCTTTTTCCTTTGAAACACAAGGGGAAGGAAAGAAATCTAAGTGCAGACTTCTCTTGTTTTTCTAAGTGGAAGAAACAGTGCTTGGAGGATAACTCAGAGATATGCTTTATGAGGGGAGAAAAAACACCACTTCTAATTTTTTTCTTGTTTCCTTTTGCACACTTAGGTGCCCTCAGCCTTTTGTATTTTGTAGGTCTGTTTGGAGGTTTATATGCAGCATTTATTGTATGTGGAAAGAAGAGGGGCCACCTGAAGACTGTGGGGCAGGTGTCTAAATTCTGGTGTGAATCTCAGTGCTTAGCAGTCATGATGAGAGTCACAGGCTCGACCCTCTAAAATGAAAATTCAGTATGTGTTTTGTGATTATAGCGTAAACAACTAATGTGGATAGTCCAGATAAGCTCATACAGTCTTGAATATTAAATCTCAGTTGCACAAAAGGAACTGTTTCTGTGAGATTAGTTGTTTTCCCTGATCCAAGTTTCCACATTCTCTCTGTCTTAAAAAACCTTTGCCTCTTGTGCCAGTGAGTGAGATTAATCTTCCAAAACCCTTTGCATATTTTCTGCAACACTACATCATAAAATAAATAAATAAATCTACCACATAGTTCCCTGGTTTCAAACTTTGCAGATTCAGGGTTCACTATGAAGTCATATCTCTTCTTCATTTAAAAGAAGAAACCCATATAGAATAATAGAATTCTCTGTCTAGCATACAAACACATCTGGAAAGAATTTAGTCTGCAATAATTGTGGGCTTTAAATCTCTGTAGGTAATTCAAATGTAAATTTATTGGGGTGAGTTTATCCCCAAGCCACCACTGGATCCAATGTTTTAGAGGTGAAATTGGCCCACTGCATTAAAACTACAGTCTGCATTGTTTCTGTTGCATCAGGACGTTATTACATGCTGTAATCTCTGCCATTATAAAACGACGCTTACTAGAAATAAAGTCAATAGAGACAATACAATCACCTGTATTAAATTTATTTTTCAGACCTTGATAGACTAGTAATTCTTTGATTATGAATATATTTATATACCAGTATTTAAATCAATCAGACAACACAGGTTTAATTTGTTATTCTGTTATGCTGTACTCATGTGAAATAGTTGTTTTGGTCAAGCAAAATTCTTTGCATTTCACATTCTGAAGAAAGCCTTATGTTTCAAGAGGCATTCAGCACGTAATGTAAACAATGCCATCTGTCTTTTTCTTTGGAAAATCTTCTTCAAGATAGCCCTAAAATGCATACTGTTTTCAATCACTTAAAAGGCAGTAATCCAATTATATCATCCTCTATATAGGAACTGCCATTGCTTTCAGTCCACTTCCAAGCCTGACACAAGTAAATCACTTTGATAAGATCCTCTTTTATTTTTTTTTTTTTTTCTGAGAGACTAGCATAAGTAATGATACCAGTGATAGACCAAGGACAAAATGACCATAATGGACTTTCTGTAGGAAAGGAAAACATATGCCATTGTGTTTTATCATGCTACTTGAAAAATATTTTTCCCTGGAATTTCTGGAACAGGTGCACTCTAAGCAAAGAGCATTAGCAAGTATGGATGGACAAATGGTAAATTCAGATGAAACCTTCATTGACTAGCAGATTTAAACAACTGTTGCTGCTTAGATTTCTTAAACAGGAACAGAAGGTTAAAGCTATTTTGGAAATGTGCCTAGGTCATTTTCATCTTTGGTATAATGCCACCTACTTACATGGAAGTGTGCTTAGAATGTGAAAGATTGGATCTTCCATACAAACTAAGGTTTATCATGCAGATATGTCTTCCTTCTATTTAAAAATGGTTTAGGTGAGTTCAGTGCTTTGTGCTACCAGTGAGGCAGGGGCCTGGCAGACACATCTAACCTCCCAGAATAGATGTGGCACGAGATCAGTAGTATCTGCAGACTTCCTGCTATGAACTGCCCTCGACTGATGCTGAGAGAGCACAGTCAGAGCTGAGTTATCTCTGGACACACCTGTCTTTGCCGCCACTTTCAGAAAAGGGGGAGAACAGCAAATGAGGTGGTCATGTGCAATGCAAAATCTTGTTTGAAAGGAGCTGGACTGCAGGTGTCTCTTTGAATCCAGACTCATCACTCTGCACAAATAACTGCAGAGTTTGCATTTTTAAATTTATGAAGAGTGCTGGTCTGATATTCACTGTCTGAGACCACATCCAGGAAATACAGTAGGAAGTTCACTCTGCTGAAGAAGCCAGCAAGCGGTGATTCACAATATTAAAAAATGCCAAATCTGGAATTTCCAATGTCATACTATGATGTAAATCTTTTGTTAAGCAACTTTGGAGAACCTGTGTGATCTGGACAGGAAAAGGCACTGTATTTACCTTAATGAATTAGGATGCTGTTTAGGATGGTATTGATACACTAGGTTGTTTCCTTTTACAGAGAAAGTGTGGAGAGCCTTATCCAAAAGCATTCCTATGCCCGATCCCCCATTCGGACCTATGGAGGAGAAGATGATCTCGGGGATGACAGCCAGGCAACACAAAGCAGAGGTATGAAAATGTGCTCTTGATGTCAACTGTGGTGACTCAGTTATCCTTGAGAAAAGCAGGACCACAGGCAGTACTGTAGTAGTTTAAGGCATTTCTCTGGAGTGTCTCTTTCATGAAGTCATATAATGAAGAAGAATACCTGTTACCTTTCGGCTCTTTGGGACACCTGATATGCCCATGGCACTGGTATGGGTGGTTCAATTTAGGAGGCAGTTCTAGAGATGGCCATATAATCTTTGCTGTCAGAAGAGAATTAGTTATGCTCCCTCTTCAAGATGTCTGCAAACCAGAAAACTTAATTACTATGGTGCTGAGAACAAGGCAGCATTCCCCATTTCTTGTCAGGACGTACTAGCTGGGCTCCACAGCACTTATGAAGCACATGATGCGCCACTTGCTGCCCCTCCAGCCTTCTGTGAACAGAGGACTTAGTTCTAACCATTTTCTACCAGCTTGTGGTTAACCCATTTTGCCTTTTCAGGAAGAAAATTTGGTAGCTCCCTGGAAAATGGATGTTTAATTGTTAACTGTTAATCTCTTAAAGGTGCTGTTCCTGCTGAAGAAATTAGCCCCAAATGCTTTATCAAAAAATTTGTTTGCATTAGCACTAGCAAAATTAGCAGCAAGACAGACTTGTTCTTTGTGAGAATAGTTACTGGAGAAATTGCATGTCATAGTTTACCACTGGAAATAGATCTCAAACGCTTCCTGTGGGATTGCTGACCAGCATAAACTTGTGTTGCATTATGCTTTGCATGTTGACTTTGTGACCTGCCTGATATGCCACAGCCACTTGAGGTAAAGCAGTTCTAGCTGTCTTCCAACTGGCAGTGCCCTTGTCTTGTCCTTTAACTTCATATAGTGCTGCTAAGATAAGAGCATTCTTTCTGGTCATGAGCTCTTTGGACTTGTGCAGGGTAAACACACTTATTTTTAACTATGAGTTGCTCTTCAGCAAAATGTGATTAGGTGGGCTTTTTTTTGCACATCTGTTCTAATAGCAGGTCCTTAGATTATTGAGTTTCTGGAGCAACTCTTTACCTGGTACAATGCCATCCTTTCACATAGTTCTGGGGAATTACCTTGCTTCATGTCATCTTAGATCCTAGGTCAGCTGTTGTTAAAGACAGTATTAAATTTTCCATTGCTGGAAGTGCTCAGAGCAAAGCATCTTCTCCTTAAGAATAAAATTTCTCCCTAGTATGATGTCCTCACTTGACAGTGACAAGATGAACCAGGTGAACCTCAGTATGAGAGCTGGCCGTTAAATCTCTTCAGAAGAAAGTCCTTAGAAAGGTGTCATGGGGGGATATACTACTTTATTACAATGAATTTTATGTGTAATAAAAGGGTACAGTTTTGCATTTGCTCACAATATGGCAAATGAGTAAATGAGGAAAATTGTGAATCATGGCAAAGAACTTTATTCTAATCTGGGAGCCATATGCTCCATGGGATGCGTGTGCTCTGGGCAACCAGAGATGTGCACAGAGGGTAAATCATACTGCTCTTACACATGAGTAACTGGTACTGCCTTTGCTCTCTCTTTAGATCTAGTGTCCTTAAATAAGGAAAAGTCCTCCAAGATACAAGGAGAAAAACAATGTTCTTATTGAAATTCCATAGTTACTTTAATTTCTGCTGATGAATTTTAAAAATTACCTTGCATGCAAAACTGATTGATGTTCCCCCCTAAAAATAAGAGTTGCATTGCTGGGTGGTGCATGTCATAAGCTCTTTGAGACCTTGATTGCCTCAGAACTAATTAATTCCCTTGGTGGCAGCGACAGTGGTATGTGAGACTTTGGGGAGTACTAAACTGCAATTAGAGACCAAATCAGCTGGAGCAGGAAAGGATGTTTGAGGAAGTTCTTCTTGAGAATAATAAATAGTTAATGTTGGAAGGGAACTTTAAAGGTCACCTAGTGCAAACCCCCTTCAATGAGCAAGGACATCTTCAACTAGATCAGGATGCTTGGAGTCCCATCCAACTTGACCTTGCATATTTCCTCGCATGGGACATCTGGCTCCTCTCTGGGCAACCTGTGCCTGTGTTTCACCACACTCATGGTAAAAAATTTCTTTTTTATATCTAGTCTAAATATATTCACTTTTAGTTTAAAGCCATACTCCTGTTGTGACAGATCATGCTTAAGAATTTGCTCCCAACTTTCTCATAGGTCTGCTTTAAGCACTGACAGGCTGCAATTAGGTGTCCCAAAAGTCTGCTCTTCTCAAGACTGTACAACTCCAATTCTCTAAGTCTTTCCTTATAGGAGAAGTGTTCAAGCTGTACAATCATTTCACAGTCATTCATGAGAGAGAATCACATACCTTATTCTGCATAAAACAAAGAAATAAATAGCAGTGATAAGCTTGGTATTTACTTCAGCACCCTACCAGTGCTCAGCCAATTTCAGCTGTCTAAAGATGGAAGCAGCTTAACTACAGGACAAGATGTCTAATTCCAAAGGAATTAACAAATAGGAAATATATAAATTCAATGGAAACTCTTTAAGGCATGATTTCTGTGTCTAAATCCATACACAGCATTCATAGTAGCCACCTGGAAAGGAGCCAAATGCAAATCTCTGGGCAAATTCAGATTTGCACCCTGCTTTACTTGTAGTAATGCTCACATACCTCTGATTTGTCAAGGGTTTTGCTGTGGTCTGTGAGTAATGTGTCATCCTTAGAGTATGGCTCTGGATCCCAATTTCCTAGCAGTTATGATTTGGTTTAGTGGTAGGACCAGGATTTGATTCAAGTCTAGTTCCACTGCTAAATTGGCACAATTTTTTTTCCAGTTACTGCTCTGTTTTACTTGTTTAATTAAGCAGAGGAAAAATAATTCATGATTTGAGAATATATCCCATAAGAGATTTATTATTTAAAAAAACCCCAACAATATGCACTTTTTTTTTCTGCTGGGTTTTGCTTGTAGTTTTGGTTTGAATATGTGGCTATGATTGGTTACTTTACTTAATTCCAGTAAGTTTTCCTTGGATAGAAGTCTTCATATGTTTTCATTCTATGGTTTGGGTGAACCATCCTTCTTGATCAGATTTATGAAACTAGTACCTGTTACAAAATTTGTTGTCTCAGAATGTTTTGCAATTCTGAATTGAAAATATATTTTATCAAATACTTTTGCTAATAAATTTATTTTCTAAAGTATGAAAGTTGGTCAAGTAAGAACATATATAAGAGACAAGAGTTATATTATTGTTTAAAGAGGAATACAAAGAGTTTATTTATACCATTTTGTTGTATTCCCCATTTCTAGAAATCACTCATATCATGATGACCAGATGCATATCGAAACTACAGACAAAGGGGAACACAGTGATCAGATTATTTGAAAATGACCATGTGTAATTATCCAAACAAATTATTCTTTCCCCAAAATTTTACTGTCAACATGAAATAAGTAATTAGTTCTAATTTTAAGAAACCATTTTTAATTTTTTTTAATGATTCCTCAATCTTCAGGAAGAAAACATATTTTAAAGAGTTGGAAGATTATTGGAAATAGTTTCTGAAACTTTTCAGATTAAGCAAACCCAAATTAAAATGACAAACAGAACACTTCCATTTGATCAAAAGTAGATAATTACCCTCAGAGTAAGTTCTGCACATCTTAGTAAGAATTAGCACTAGTGTTATTAGAGTACTGCACACAGTTAAAAACACAACAAATACTTTGACATTTATGTTTCTAGAATTTTTTGTTCTATATTATGGAAAGAATCAGGTTGACTGGAAAGATGTCATGTTGACAATTTTCACTGGGATGAAAAAAAGGGAAAACTTGTAGTGTAAATTACATTTTTCTGCATTTTTGCCACACTGAAATTTTAGAAAAAACCCCAAAACAACAGTCCTACTAAGGATCTCATGTAAAAATCTACAAATATGTCTTCAAAATAGGGATGTAATACAGTGAGGTTTCATGCCAGAGTAGATATTTCAGTTTTTAGTGGCAGCATTACAAAATGCTTCATATCTAAAATGTTCAATGTGCAAAGCTGATTTTACGGTTGAAACCACAGCAATCAGCTTCTGAAAATGGAAATTTGTCTAAGATGTAGTGATAAAGGACAGCAGCAAATAATATTTTAAAGATGGAAGCATTTGGGAAGTATTTCCAGTAGGTCATCGAACCCAGGCTTACTGTGAAAGACTGATTTTCTCCCTTTTCACTACTTTATCAGCTTTGTGTGTTGCAGTGCCAATGTTAGGTATTCTTTCTCTTTGTTTACAGGTTCAGCCTTTACAACATCTGATAACCTGTCCCTCAGTTCTTGGGTTTCCTCTTCAACCAGTTTCCCAGGATTTCAGCATCCACAGTCTTTGAGTGCCCTGGGTACCAGCACTGCATCCATAGCTACACCCATTCCTCATCCGATCCAAGGATCTCTGCCTCCGTACAGCCGCCTGGGAATGCCTCTTACTCCCTCTGCTATAGCCAGCTCCATGCAAGGTAGTGGCCCCACTTTCCCATCCTTCCACATGCCAAGGTACCACCATTATTTCCAGCAGGGTCCTTATGCAGCTATCCAAGGACTGCGTCACTCTTCTGCAGTGATGACACCATTTGTATGAGTGACATAAGACAAGAGGAACACGAGATTTTAATTGTGCAAGTTTGCTATTAAAAATACAAGGGATCTTCCTGAAAGGTCTGTGGCAGGAGTGCTGAACTCATAACAAACCAGCTAAGAAAATGTGGATATATTGTGGATATAGACTCCTCTTTTGAGGGATCACAAGAAGAGAGCACATGGCTTGGAGCTACTCACAGATCTATGTGTAACACAGCCAAAATGGATCCTGAAGTCCCCAGGATCTTTGGTTGTGTGCAGCTTGTTCTAAAGGTGCATTATGCCTAGTGGAAAGAGATAATCTTTAAGCAGCAGTGTAAAAACTAATTACCTATAGGTCTTTATTCATGTGCTAGATGAATTCTAAAAAAGGCAATACTCCTACTCATCTTCATCTCTTCTTGTGACTGATGAGCATCTAAACAGAAAAATATATTGCTATAACTTTGAGTATGTTTTAGGCTATATCAGCATACATTTGCTGAAAACAGGACAAAGTGGAGAAAACCACTATCCTTTTTAAGACTGGCATATATTCACCAAAACCATTATTTCTTAGTTGGTACTATAATCACAAAGAGAACATTATTAACAAGTCTGTCTTTCTTTCTTTCTTTGTTTTCTTCACTTATTGGTTCCAAAAAAAGAACTGTGTTACACTGTAGTACTAATAATGTTTCCAGTCCTTCAGTCCTTCAGTCTAAAAGGAAGTTTGTCCAATATCTGAGGAGAAGCAATTTAACTGTTGGTTAAGGGATAATGAAGAAAAATTTTGATTTGGAAAAATCTGTTACTTAAACTTAGAAACCTAAGATTTCAAATTTTAAAGCAGTGCTTTGCTACTGTGTGTGCCACTGAAGACCTGTTTCCTGCTGTATATGCATGCCAAATTAACCCAATTTTCAGGCTAGACCAGTCTATAGACTATCTGAATCAAACGAAAATTAATGGACTGGTATGAGTGGCACTGGAGTATCTTTCCACTTGCTCTGATTTTGTTTGGTTTGGTCATGACTGTTATTATACAAGCCCCTTGGCCAGGAAAATGAGGGTTGTACTACCATTTTTTTCATGTTCCACTAGAATGGTAGAGTTTCCTTAGGAAAATATCAGTACAGAACTTCATACAAAATTTTTTAAAAATTCATATCTGGCTTTTTTTCAGTTAGCATTTGGGGCTCTCATTCAAAGCACTGTCCCCTTTTTCTAGTATGTTGTCTCTGATGTAATGGAGGAGCTATAGAGGCCTAAGAAAATAATGACCTTGTCTGCAGAGAGCTAGCATGAATCCTTTGCACTGCTGGAAGCAGTACCAGTGTGATGTTGCTTTTCTGTGTGGCAAGAGCTGGGATTCCACTGTAAATAATAAGTTGACACAGAGTTTCTGTGTCGAGTTGCATCCAAGCATCCAAAAAAAGAACTAGCATATATAATCTCATATATTACAGATCTCTGTAGAGCTGGAACACAAACCAGACTTATTTCCCACTATTGTCCTCTACTTCTGACCATTCTGTGTTGGGTTCATATGGTAAAAATCGAAGTGCAGTATACTGAGTCACCTACTACCATCTCTGCAAAGTGAAAGGTGAGGCATGTGCACCCCACAGAAAAAAAGTATTTTCTGGTAGTTGAATTCAAAATCTTCTCAATTTGGCCATTTCAATCATCTTTTCAACCAAGTTACCTTTAATATCACCCTAATTTCTCATTAATCACTGTTGGACCTGCTGATGAGAAATTACCTGGACTAATTTGCAACTCCTGTGCTCTGTATGTAAATAAAAATGAAAATTTATTTACAATTCAGACCTGCTACAAGAAGTTCCATAAATTAATATAACAGGCTCTGCAGTAAAATACTCTGGAGTATTTAAATGGCACAGAATCAGACATTGAATTTGTCTTGATGTACCAAATTACTAGATTTTGCTGTAGGCTGTCAGAGACATGGGAAAACTGCATGTTGCAAGATTATGCCTACTTACAACTAGTTTTGATATAAACCCCCTATTTTTCAGGAAATTAGGTGATACTGACCCTACAAGAATGTCATTCTTCAAGTACACATGACTCTACAGAAACAATAATTACAGAAGAGGTTTGGAAGAAAGTTTTCTCTTCAGTTGTTTGACTTCTGTTAGAGTTGAATGAAGACCCTAGGATGACATGCACTAAAGCTGTGGGAAATTCTGTTTATTTTATCTAGTTCCTTCTGCAGCTTCATTAACTTATCTGGACTTGCAGGGGATATGATTAGGATCAGAATTCAAGCTAGTAGTTTTACTACTGATACTTGCATCAGGAAAAGGCCAAGTAGGTAGGCAACTTTTATATGACTCCAGAATCGAGTTTGAAACAGGTAGGCTGATTTAGGCATGGTCAATGTGTGACATAAAGGCTGCTCATACATGACTTTCCTCCATGAATCAAATTCAGAGAAATAAACTGTACAGTCTTTTCTGCCCTATCCCAGTTCCTGCTCTGAGAATGCCAATATTTGGCATGCAGAAATGCCCCCAATACTGTTTCAGAGAAAATTCTCCTGGCCCTTTCTGGAGAATAAAACTGGATTTTGACAACTTCATTTACAAAAAATATTAAATGAAAGAAAAGTGCTTTCCACTACTGTAAATGATTCATACCTGAAATAACATAGCAGTAGGCTGTCTTGATATGAAAACCAACTCCTCATGCAAATTCTCTCTGATTAATTTTGTATTACGGATGATGCAGAATTATCTGTCAAAATCCATGGCTTGATTTTTCCAGTCAGACTAAGTCTTTCTTAGTGGGCTCATCCCTCCTTGTGCTGCTCTCTGATGGCTTAATTCCTTTGCAGCAGAAATCCATTGGATTCCCCACTAATGCAGAATCGCAGGCAGGTGCCAAGTAAGGGAATGAAGGCAGCTTGTGCCAGATTTCCCCAGGAATTAGATCAATAGCTATGTCCATTCCTCACTTCCTCTTTTTTGCCCTCACACTCCTACCTATGAAACTTCTTGCATAGATTCAAGGCTAAAGGGATTAAGTTCACAGAGGCCACAGAACGCCCAGTGAAGAGGTCTTGCCACGTCACAATGTTTCTGCTCCATATCCCTCTCACCTTCCTGTGGGCCGCAGAAGCATGGGAATGATTCCAGGAATAAAATTCCTGCCCAACTGAAGTCAAATAGAAATTTATTGACTGTAATGGAGGCAGGATTTAATTCCCTATTGTCATCTAAAAATAAAGTCTGACAGTAAAAACAGTGGGTTGAATGACACCAACAATATAGAAACAGTACAGAAAAGATTAAAACCCAAGTACAAATTAGCTTTAGCACTGAACTCACAACTGAAAGAAAATGAATGCAAATTTATAATTAATTGGTTAAAGAGTTAAATCACTTTTGCTAAAAAATAAAAAAAATAAATTATATCCACCATTTTGACAATAACCTAGTAATTTACTTAAGGACTTGCTGTACTGCTGTCAACATTATATCACTTCCATGACAGAACATCTGTTGTTGGTAGATGCTAGGAATGCCAAATATAATCTAGAATTTATTTTCCAAACACAATTCACATTTTATATCCCACGAGAAGTGCTCTTCACTTTTATGAGCTTTTTTTCTTGGCTCAGAAAAATGGAGCTGGTTTATGTTGCTTGATTTTTCAGGTTTTTTGTGGGGGGGAAGTGTTGTTTGCATTTAAAAAAAAAAAAAAAAGTGGAGTTAACATGCCTGAATATGCTTTTCAAAGAGAATTATAAGATTTTCCTTTGAAGTGTTGCAAGTATTTTTGTCTTTTCCCTGAAATTCCATTTTATCCATAGATCATCAACAACCTCCAGTCCTCAATCCAACAAAAACATCCCATATATTAACAAAACGGATTTGGATGTATTTATCTGAATTATTTTTTCTTTTATTTTTGGAGCCCTGAGCATCTAAACACAAACCCATTTTTAATTTATCTCTTTGGCTTGCAGCATTCCTTTATTTCCTTGTCAAAGACAGCAAATCAATACTACTGGGTTTCAGTCCTACTCTTCTGGATGTTAACTGAAAAACAAACATAGACCAAGTAGATAAAGGTAGAATTCCTAATGGAAATGTTTATTCATGAGTCCAAGGATGGTAAGTTGTATGGTAGCAAACATGCTTGGTTCCACAACCTTCAGAATGAAGTTGCAGAATTTCTCACAGACAGTTTTACTCACGAAGGCTGGGAAGCTGCATCAACATGCACACGTGTAAGAAGATGTTGCCATTTCCAACATCCAGCAAACACTGATTGGCACGTGAAAAGGAACCTTTTTTAATTGAAAAGCTTTTGGGCTGGCTGCTTGATTATGTAGTGTACCCTCTTTATGTGTATGTACTATGCAGGAACAGAAATATCAAGGAAAATTTTTACAAAAATTTGGGATAATTTCCAAAAGTGTAAGTATATATAAACTGTGGTATTTTACTCCTAGATAAGGGTAAAAGCAACAGTGAGATCAGTGTAACACGGCTCCTTGTCTAGAGGAAGTTGTGCCTACAGTGCATATACTCATCATCTGTAGGGGGATGGCACTCACTGCAGGATTAATTTTGGTTTTAGTGAGATTTTATTCTCACTACTTTTTACAGAGCATTTTCTCCTGCAGGAGATGTGGTTTCTTTACCAACTATCTACTTGCTGGCCAGAGGATTTATGTATTACTCTGTAATAAAATGTCCTTGCATATAATCTATAGATTATCAAATGACAACTTCTTTATCTTTTTAAGAAAAAAAACCTAAGCAGTGAATTAAATAAGCTCTGAAATAACTTTTCATAATAGTTTAAGGACAAAAAATACAGTTTGCTGTATTTTACCTTTAGCACATTTATACAATATTTTTTCTTTTTTAATTGTACCTTCAGAAACACATGGAAAGATTTGGTTTAAAAATAAGAAATGTAGAAAACCTGGATGTAGCCTCTTTAACAGAATGTACCACAGTTCTTCTGTTTGCTGTGTTGACTTTGTTGTTTATAATGCATTGCGTGAGCGCATTCACCATGTACTGAAGTGTGTGTTTGTGTGTATGGGTTGGGGGTAGAGGGAAATCTTTTTATGGAAAAAAAAAAGGTGTGAACATAAACTATGAAGCAACATCTAATGAAAAGTTTCTTTTTAAGTGCAATATATTTATTTCTGCTAGAAATATAGTATCAACATATGTAATATTTGAAGCACTAAATGTTATTTGTAAACAGCTTAAAATTATATGTATATCACAAAAACTGTACAGAAGTGCAAATGTGTGGATATTCAGTTTCTTTCATTAAAATATTGGGTGTTTTGATATATCATTCTTATTTAGCCAAATCTTTCTGCTTCTGTTTTTTTTTCCTCTAACCAAGTTGCTGAGGGCAGTGGAACCAGTAACAGATGTTTCTGAGAGTACACAAAATTTGTTAGGGCTGCTTATCTACAAAAGGTGCTCTAAGTCTTGGATTCATGTGGAGTGATAGTTGTAGTCTAGTTAAATACAACTGTAGTTTGCATGGAGTTACACAAATTATTTATTTTTAAAAATGCTTTGCAATCATATTCATAAAAATTCCTGGGCTTGCCAGCACAACCCAAATAAATGGCTGAAATATAGGGTTCTCAGGGACCCCATGATAGTAAATACAGACCTAGGAAACAAAGTACAAGAAGAGAGTGGAATTAGGTCTGTTAAGTCAGGAGAAGTGAAGAATATGAAGAAGTGAGGAATAAATTCCTCTCCATAACTGCTGCAAGCTTTTTATTTAAAAGGAGTTTATTTCCATTATAATAGCATATATTAAAGCAAGAGAGAGTTAGCTGAGACTCTGTGGCAATCTTTTCCAATGAATTACAGCTGTACTGATTACCAAGGAGTAGAAACAGCCTGCCCAGTGAAGTTGGGTGTTATGAAAGAATGGGCTAGCTAGCCACAAGTTACAGTTGGAGCTTGAGACTGAGGGTCTGCTGCAGTTCAGGATGGAGTCTTCTAGCTGTGCTGTGAGGAGGTAGGGGACATGTGGTCATGCAAGGGACAGATAAGAAGATGTTAGGCAGCCTGGTAAGGGACAGGTTGGGGCTTAGCAGAGGAGAGAAGGAGTCAGAGCTCAGGGGAGCTGCCTCTGAGGAAAAGAGTCAGTATTGTGTGAAGCAGCTAATGAGGAAAGGAATCAGTACAGTGCAGATTTGCCTGCAAGAAGTCCAATGAGAAGCTTTTAATAAAGGACTGATGCCAGTCACGTTTGTCTTGACATAATTGCAACAAGACTCTAAGCTATTCAAAGAGGAAAGATAGTGAGGCACAGTACAGGATTGCCTAGAGAGTATAAGGAGCAATACCTATCATACAAGGTCTTTTAAAACAGGTTGAACATGCACCACTCAAGAATGATTTAATTAAAGTTAATCTTGTCTTAGGGCAATCAAATGATCTGTTGAGGTGCTTCCAAGGTTCCTACAAGAACCATCCCTTAAAGCAGCTTCTGACAAAATTCTCATGTTGCTTAAAAAGTTTTTGTTACACACCTGCAGTTTATCTTGTCCCCAAATTGAGATCTGTTGCTGGGTCTTTTATAGCTAGGTCACAAGACTTGGAAAACCTCCCTGGTTTTCAAAGAAGCTTATGGGATGGAAGACCTGTGAGGTTCTAAGGAGCAGTAGCAGCAGTATTGTCTTGGTTTGTGAATGTCAGCAAGGAGATAACAGCCTGAGGTAATTCCAATCTATCTTTAACTATGCTAAATTGCAACCATGCATTAATGTATCTCATTAAGTTTGGGATGTATGAAAATCAAGATAGATCACTGAGCTGGTAACTCCGCGTGATGCCTTTTGTCTCTGCATTATATTTTTATGGCATCTTGGTAGCAAAACACCTGCATTCTCTCATGGATATTCAGTGCTGTGAAAATCTTTTGCCTAACCTCAGGCTAAGGGGGCTTCCTTGATGACAAGTAAAATCAAACATGAGCATTAGCACTTTCCTGAATCAGAACTATTGGCTGTGCACTGGTTCAAGATGATTAGTTATGCCAATGGTCCCATTGAAATCAGCAGGCTTGCTTGTGTAAAGTTAAATCAGTGCTTAAGCATTGCAGTGGCTCTGCAACAGCAAAACTCCTTGTGATTGCAGAATCAAGACTTTGGGGAACAAGTTGTCTCTGCAACAAACACCTCTATAATTGGAGCCTTTATCTGCTATTTTCTAAATAGAACCTGGGGAATTCAACAAAATGAAGATTCTGAACTGTCTCCTGGTATGGTTACTTTGAATAGACTGATGAGTAGTCATGATGACTGTAGGCTGCTTTGTGTATCACATTTAGAAAATAGATTTATATCCAAATGATCTGTCTTGAAGATAAGCAGTGCAGAAAATAAATTATTTGGAGAATGCTATTTTCTAAACTTCCTGTGCAGGAGCACAATGAATGCATGATTTAATGGTATACTTGAAATGCAGAGCAATAAACAATATTTTGAATCCAGAACATTTCAAATACACATAAAATATTTAGATTATACACCACCAGTTCAATATATAAAAACTAACAATAATCACTAATAATAACTCTAAAAATTAAACTGCCAGTGTTCTAATGTTGAAGATCTTTAGTGAAGTTAGTCACTGATAATCAGGGTTGATCAGCAAGGCTTTAAGGACCTTTGCAGGCGGTACAGAAGCTAGTCCTTGTTCTCCAGAGTAATAACCAGAGGGACCAAGAAAAACCTATGGGGATGCCTACCAAAAAAGTTGGACAGAGAGGTTTTTTTGAAGAGTAGCATAATAATTTCTCCCAATACAGAGAGTATTAGCTATATCACCACTGTAGCATTTTTAGCTCTGTTGATATAAAATATAATTTGACAGACAGGCACCTCCAAATCCAGTATTTTTAAGGCTTTTTAGGATGGAAAATAGGTCCATTGCAGCAACTGCACTGACTAACTAATTTGATAAATTAAAATCAAGCAATTATTCGCAAGCAACAATTTTTGCCTCTTGGTTGACTTTGTCATTATTCCCAATGTGCAGCCTACCAGGAATATATGCAGTAATTTTGAGTGGTTTGAGGGTGTTGTATCCTAGAGAATGTCCCAGGCTTGAGTCATGATTTCACAAACTCCATGAGTACCCCCTTCTCAGAGACGGTGTTCTCCTGAGTTTGCAGAAGGGCAGTTGCAGAAATGGTTGTGAGCTGAATGGTTGTCCCTCAGATAGGCACTCAGCTAGCTCTCTGTCTGTTTAAATTACCAACAATTGCAGAATAGCTCAAAGAGTAAGAGAATTTAAAAAGAAAAAATGCTTGCATCTTTAATTGATGATATTTAGAACAAATAATCCCCTCAAAAGTGAAGGTGATAACCATTCCTTGAACAGCTGTGGCTTTTCTCTATTTAGATGCTTAACTTTGGTCAGTTGTTCTGAGAGAATCACAGAAGAAACAAAGTACATAGCAAGAAATCTGTGTCTGTCACCTGTCCCAGAAGTCTGTTAACTGTGCTTTCAAAAGCAATACATTCATATGGTTTTGTCACCTCAAACTAGAATGATTTTTGTGTTTTTTACCTGGGTCTCAGTCTTAAGGCATCTTAAATGATGTGAAAGGAGTTATATGGAATTGGCGAAGTTCACGACTTCTTTACTTCTGGTCTGCACTGTCTTCCAGTCAGCTTCTATGGAAAATTTTAATTTTAAATAAAATACTAAATCACTTAGGTATTTGGTGTCATCAGAAACTTTGAGTACTCACAGAGGTAGAGTAAATTGTGATGCCTAAACTGGTAGTCTGTGCTTAATAGCGGTCACTGAAATTGGACTTGAATAAGGGTTTTTTCAATAGAAAATCCCACATGATTTTCTGAAACAAGAACTCTGTGGTTCTTCACCGTGGTGTAAAAGTCGATGGCCCTCCTTCTACTGTGAGAGTTGAGTGCGGGAGAGAAATGTTTCTGTTTATCTTAAAGACATGGTTGATACGTCATCACAAATCAATTATTATTTCTTCCTATGCTCTCTCATGATTGATCCCAAGGCAGTCAAAGGAGGAATTACTTTTTATCTTGATTCAAATTGTTGGCTATAAGATTTGCGTTGATAATATCTGAACATGTACTGAGGGTTTTGGAGTGGCAGGCTTCAATTACCTTCCTTCTGAATGTCATAGCTTTCAGACTTGAGACGCCAGTCATACTACTCATCTCCAATGATAGTACAAATAAGTTAGTAGTACTTGGGATTTATCAGCTTGACTTTATTTAATCTCTCCATTTTCAGTTAATATAGTCACCTCAAACAGTGTATTTCCAGAGGATGATTGGATTGTTTCAGATGGTTAAAGACTTTGGCCTTCCTTGCTCCCTCATTTTACAATGTACTAGGAACCTTGTGCATTTTTGACTGAACATATAAAAGCCTAACACTTGTGCACCGTAATTTCCTTTACAATGCTTTAAACACTTCCGAGTTGTTTTTAAATTAATTAGTATGTGTTGAAGAGCCTGTCTAGCACTTAAGACAACTTGGCATGGTTTCCAGTAGTTCTGGACAGACAACTACTTGTGTTTTCAGTCACAGAAAATGTTTTCCTTCCAATATACCTGACGAGGGAAAAGACTAATAAGGAATATTATAGGTTGAGATTTCAAAGCCATTACAAAGGCAGATGCATAGCTCACAATAATTTTAGCAAGACGTGTGTTTGAGTCCTGTTCAGAAAGTCTTTGCTGTAGTGTTTGTTATCTTAAAAAGTTAATGTTTTTTTTCAGAGACCAGCCTAAACATTTTAACATTTTTTCCTGAATATTGTAAAGCCTCTTTTGCTCCATACCATAATATCATGCTTTTGTTCTTCTGTTCTTTCAACTGTGGCCAAACTGTTAGAGAACATATGGATTCTTCCTTTTCATTTACTAACTCAATAATAAGAACTCATGTGAGCTGAAGAGGTTAATTTACTTTTTTTCTTTCTTTGTGGAGTTTTGGATGTGGTGGGTTTTTTTTTTTTTTTTTTTTTTGGATCCTGCTTTTCAGAGCTTACTTCTTTTTTGCTTTGCTTATAGAAGAATTGTCTATATCATATATTTGTCTCAAAGGCAGAGTTGGCCATCATGACAATATATGCAAAGCTGAATTTTGCTGTCCAAAATTTGAGGGATGGTCTCAAGCCATCTTGACATAAAAGAAATGAGAATGTAAAATGGCATAGAGAAGCATCAGATCATGCTTTTACCACTGCCAGGAACTCCCACTCTGCTCCTGAGCAGCTGCTGCCATTCTGCATGCAAAATTTCCCCAACAGCAAAAGCAAAATGTTTTCCTCTTCAGGGCTTTGGTATAGGCTGCAAAACAGGTATCAGTTTTGTGATTGGTTTGTCCCCACCTTGCCCACAAACATATAAACACGCAGAGTATTTGATGCTGAGGAAGGGCTTCATCAGCTTATGCCTAGAGCCACTCAAGGCTGTGGATTCCCCAAGTGATCTAAAAGCCTAGAACCTAAGATTTGCAATGTTCATGTCTCTCTTTCACACATGTAAAAACTTATGGCTTAGAATATTTTTAACACTTGTATTATTCTGGAAATGCGAATCCACAGTGCAGCTGCAATGAGATGAACATGTTCACCAGAATGGACACACTGGAAAATCCAGGAAGATGTAAATAGCAACTGTCCGGATGCAACAGTAGAAATAAATTGGAAGCTGATCATACACTCCAAGTGGGTATTTAGAGTTAGTGTAAATAGAAATACCAAATTAAGCAAATAACATGTAATTTTGAGATGAACTGCCCTATGTGCCAAGCACAAAGCGTTGCACTGACTATGCACTGCATGATAACACAAGAATAGGGCAGACATTTAAAAACCTAAAATCACATGAGAAATTTCAAACCACAAAAAAGAATGCTAAAACTCACACATACAATGTGACCATAAACAAAACTGCAGTATGGTTAAAGACAACTCTAGCTAAGAAAGGTCTCCGTAACATGTAACCTGAAGGCAAACCATATCATACTTCCAAATTTCAGCTATACTAGACCCTAACTGAAAAAAATAAATTTAAAAGCACCAGGGTAAACATGCCTAAACCCAGGAAATATGGATGCTTATTTTAATTTTTGTTTTAGAATACACTGCTAATTCCCTGCTTACTGCTTTGGTTCTGGAGTATGTCCACATAAAATAAGTTGCTCTACTGTTGCTTAAACCAGTTGTCCAGATACACAAAGACAAGTGGAATGGCAATAATGGATTTTTCTGCTTTATCTGGGATTCATGGCAAATGCTGAACATGCATCCAGATGGAAAAATTATTTAGAAAAGACGAAAAGGAAACAGATCTGTGTATCATCTTCATTTAACTAATAAAAGCCATAAGAATTAATAAGTGCACCAATCTGTTGGAATAAAACTGAGAAAAGAAAGAAAGGTATGCAAAATTTTCCCGACAATTGAATAAAAAACCAAATAATTTTAAAATGAACAATTACTTCATTTTTGTTTCTCTCCACACTTCACTAATGTTGAATTAACCCATGCCTTAAAATACTTAAAATAGATTTCTCCATGTGAAGTCACTTTGAAAACTAGCTTTGGAGTGAAACGTTTCAAGATAGTGAGGAAATCACAAATTTTAAAAAAAAAAGCCTTTGCAAAAATGTTACATGATGTTCTGCACTTTTGCTAGTAAATAGAATAATGATTCCTAAGCATGAAAATGTTCAGGTACTGTGCATCTCTGTGATGAAAAGGACCAGAGCAAGGAGCTTGTTCATTTAACACAAATGTGGTTTCAGCTGTTTTAACTGCCTTTCCTTATTTATATAAACAAGACATTATAGACTAGTTGTTCTTGCTTCACCCAGACCCATGTGTATTAGATATTCACACATAGAGTTATAAGGTATAAGACTGCTTTTAAATTTTTATCTGGGATGGCTATTCCCATTACCTACTTTTAAGACTAAAACATTTCAATTCAGTATTAGGGAAGCCAACCTTTTCCTCTCCAAAGCATCCTCTGATTTTTCTTTTTTAAATTTTACTATGAATTTTTGTTTTTTCATCTTGTGTTGTTATTAAAAGCATGGACATGAGAAACAGAATTTCATGAGAACCCCACCTTCCAAAAAAGAAAAATGGTGGGAGGAAACTAAGATGGAATAAATATTTCAAAATTCGGGATACTAATAAATAAACCACCTTATAATTCTTGTTTGGACACTTTAAAAAAAAAATAATATTTGGGATTGGAAACAATAACTTTTGCTGTTGTTGCTATGTCAGCAAATAAGTTTATTTCTAATATAATTTATTCCAGTTACAGGACCAAAAGAACCTGTACTGGAAAAGTGACTTTTTGCTGTCACTCTTTACAGAGCCTTTAGGAATCTTTTAAAAAAGGAGGGGCTTGTGGATCGTTTTTGGTTGGCTAATGAACTGTAAAAATAGGAGGAAATGAAATCAGAATTAAATGAAAATGCAAAAATCAAAGTGGAGGAGTATAAATATCTGATTTAAATGAAGAACAAGAAGACCCATACATTTTGGGCAAATGCACAATGTCGTATTTACTGAAAATATTTGACTGTGTCCTCAAAGTCATCACAACTCTTTGTTAACTTACTAATTCCATCAGTTTCAAATTAAATACTAAAACACTTTATCATCTATCAAATAACTTTTTATTTTCAATTTCTTATATAGTTTCCTCTTTTTACTTCCAGCTGAAAATCATTTGGTCTGAATTAGAAACTCATTTCCACTTCCAGGAACCAGATTTTTCTTTTGACAAATGCACTTATCACTGAACTTCTTGGCCATGTGGGGTCCTAAGACACTTCTTCACATGACTCTGTAATCATTACTGTATTACACGCAGCCATTCCATCATAGCTTTTATTGTTAGAGGGAAGAAAACAAACAAAACGCAAAGGAGGATTGTCACCTAACAGCCTGTTCTGAAGGTACAGAGTCACAGGAACATAGACACGGGAACTTTTCTGTTTGTTTGTTCCTAGTCGAAAAGTAATAGTCTTTGCGTTATACGCCTGTGAGGTCGGGGCCACCAGTCCGCGGAGGGGAGCGCAGGCGCGGGTCCCGCGGGCGCCCTGTGCCCTCTGCCGGCCGCGCCTCCGGGACAAGGCAGGCGGGAGACGAAACAGCGAGAGGGAAAAAACAGAAGAAAAAGAGGGATTTGTGCATGCAGTATTTTCCATGCGCCCCACATGCCACTTCTGGTATCGCCTGAACTCCCGCTGCCTCCTCCTCCTCCTCTCGAGACCCTGTAACACAGGGACCAGGACCTTCTGCTACGGCTGCACAATTCCACTGAATGCCTTGGACGTTTTTCAGGCAGTGATATCCCTTTTTCCCTCCATACACAATATGTAATATATGGAGTATGTTTTCCCAGATTTTCTACCAGGTCCTCAGGTATAAAACCTACATGGTGAGTGAAAGCGTGCTAGCCTGCATCAGATATCTATTAATGTTTCTTAAGTTGATTAGGCTTTTCCCAGGTTTGTTTTTATCTCAGTAATTTTGTTTGTTTGTTTTCTACTTACTGGTTGGATGACATCCAGGCAAGTCATAAATGTCTTTTTGGATTGTGAATGTAAGATACAAATTTTTTTACTCTCTCATTTTCAGCAAATATTACTGTTGTATGGAATAAATGAGTCTGAACAAAAGAAAAGAGTTAGCTTGTATCCACATGTACTAATTTTTTCTAGGTAGACAAAACAAGTATTTTGCTCTGTCTGTATTGTAACAAAGAAGTAATCTTTGAATACTTCTAGAATATGCAGTCAACACCACACCAGGCAAAAAATACACATCTTGATTTTTACTTACACAAAAGCCAATTTATAAAGCTCAGGAAGCCTTGCAAGGATTAAAGCAGATGTCTGCACCCACTTAGAGCTTTCTTTCCACACTACAACTGTGTAACTGAATAGTTGTTCAGGACTTGCTGCTGCTGAACTGGGTAAGTGTGCCACACCTAATACCTTACTCAGGGCAAAACTATGTAGATTGCATGTTTGCATAAAGATGCATGTATTTTCTTTTGTGGCAATCATTTTCATATATTTGCAGCCCTTCACTTTGGATCTCAGAAAGCATGCTGATGGTCTCAGCATTTTGTCCCCTTTTCCTTCCACTGATTGTGTTGATCTAAACTGTCATTAACACAGAAGCTATCAAACTATAAAGCCACACCCCACAATTTTAAACAACATGGAATTAAATTAAAACTGGCTATATAGTAAAAAGTAATTTCATATATTAGAGAAGTTCATACATGTATATCCAAACTTTTTCTGTAGGAAACTAAGTAAAAAGCATGAGCATAAGGACTTATTTTCCTCTTTAATCTTTGTGATATTGGATTTTGTATTCAAGTGCACACAATTAAAGGAATGGAATCACACACTGAAAAGGATTAATACAGTCTCTGCAAAAGGATCATGTTGTCTTAGCTGAACTCCCTAGTGAAATGGGAATAATTCTCTCTTAATGGAAATGCTGAAGTCCAAAGCATGTATCTGCCATAGCCCTGCCATCTCTGAGGAATAAAGACATATGACTGGTCTTCAGTTTGAATTCCTCCTTCTTCTTCCAAGCCATATATGGAGAGCTTTTTAGAAACAGAAGGGCTAAACTCTAGGAAAAAAAAACCCAACAACATCTGTTGGGGGTTGAGTGTTTTTCTATTACTGTGTCAATTTAAAGAATTTTTCCCATTATCATGCCAATGGAGCTGGCCGGGTTACACCCAGGGTCTCTGATGAGTCCAGACAAAAGGAGTAGATGGGAACGGCTCCCAGAGGGGCCTCTGAGGCTTCCGGGGCAGGGGGGGGGGGGGGGGGGGGGCGGGGACGGATGGACGGACGGACGGACGGACTGATGGACTTGTGTTTCCGGTGAGCTTGGAGGAGGGCGCCTGATCTTCAGCCCATGCGGCCGGAGCACAGGAGAGCCAGACCCTCTGTGATCACCTGCCCTGCATCTGCCCCGTTCCAGCCTCCTGCCTCTGCGGACACAGCTGATCACCCGGACACACACCCGAGACCGACGTGGCCACTGCCGCCCCCTCCTGCCTGCACTCCCGCCGGCCCTCGGCAGCTCCGGGCTTGGGACTAAGCACAGAGACAGCGTGCTTGCATCTAAAGAGACTGACACCGAGTTATCTATTCTGTTCTGTTAGCAATTTTAACAACTGCTGTTGTTTTCTGCTTGTACGGTTAGATATATTAGTAAAAGAGCTGTTATTCCCACCCCCTTATCTCTGCCTCAGAGTCCTTGATTCAAACAATTATAATACTTGGGGGGGGGGGGGGGGGGAGTGGAATCAAAGTCTCTATTTCAAAGGGAAACTTCTGCCTTTACTGGCAGACACCTGTCCTTTCAAACCAGGACAACATCCCATTCTATTACAGGGACTTTGAGACAAGGACAGGGAAACTCCAAAGAGTAGACCAGAGATAGAACACAAACCTGACTGTTTATTAAGGACTTTACAACAGGAAAAGCGTCAGAAAAACTTGAAGGTGAAATTGCAATCTTTCTTTTTGCAAGGTGGGGTGAAATTCTTTGGTTTTCCTTTTCTTCTTGAACAAGAGGCACAGTTTTATAAAAATTTAACAAGGGCGAGTGCCAAATTCTGCCCCTGGGACAGGGCAACCCTGATTATGTGCCCAGGGAATGAGAAGCTGGAGAACAGTGCTGTGGAAAGGGACCTGGGGGTCCTAGCTGTGACAGTAAGCTGAACATGAGTCAGAAGTACCCTGGAAGCCAGCAGGAGGAATCCTGGCCTGGGGGACATCAGGCACAGCATCCCCAGCCAAGCAAGGGACTCACCTTGAGTCCTGTGTGCAGTTTTGGGCACCATAATATAAAAAAGACACGAAGCTGTTAGAGAGCATCCAAAGGAGAGCAATGAGGATAATGAAAGGCCTTGAGGCAAAGCTATATGGGAAGTAGTTGAAGTCACTTGGTCTGTTCAGCCTAGAGGAGACTGAGGGGAGACTGCAACTTCCTTGTGAGGGGAACAGGAATGGCAGACACTGATCTCACTCTCAGAACCAGTGACAGGACTTGAGGAAACATCATGAAGCTGAGTCAGGGGAGATTTAGACTGGTTATCAAAAAAAGGCTGCTCACCCAGAGGAGGGTTCAGCACTGCAACAGGCTCACCAGGGAAGTGGTCACAGCATCAAGCCTTGTCTGATTTCAAGAAGTATTTGGATAATGCTCTCAGGCACATGGTGTGATTCTCAGGGTGTCCTGTGTAGTGCCAGAAGTTGGACTCAATGATCCTAATGAGGCCCTTCCAACACAGCATTTTCTATCTTTCTATGATCCTAATTCAGATAATAGTGACAATGAAAAATAGTGACAATGAAAAGTGAGGACCAGAAACAGGCTCTTCAAAAGACCTTTGGGACTTATTTGTGGGAATCCTGAGCAGGAAGCAACCTTGAGTCAGTTCAAAATAAGACAGCAGCAAAAATCCATCACAGAACAGACAGACTGACCCACTCTTGAATGAGGGCAATACAGCAGTTCAGGGAATTGTCCCCTTTTCCTTCCACTGATTGTGTTGATCTAAACTGTCATTAACACAGAAGCTATCAAACTATAAAGCCACACCCCACAATTTTAAACAACATGGAATTAAATTAAAACTGGCTATATAGTAAAAAGTAATTTCATATATTAGAGAAGTTCATACAGTTCCAGATTCACTTCAGCACTTATAATTTTTTTTTTTCCTGTAGCACTCCTTTAACAACATATGAAACACTGAAAAGCACAGAATCTTTGCTGGAGTTAGGCCTCTGTTGCACTTGCACATTTAAGGTTATTTTCTAATATGACTTTTCTTTCCTCTTTCCTTCTTTGTCCTCTGACTTTTCAATTTCTTCCTCATTTATTGCCTACTCCTCTTCATTCTCATTCTGCATACAAATCTCCTTTTCTCAATGCTGCTAATCAATTACTGATCTCTTCCTTCTTTGTTATCACCTCATCTTAGACCATCCACAGATCTACTTACAAAGTAGATCTGTGGCAGACCCAGTAGTGACACCTGTGTGCCTCTTTAAGACTTGGGCTAGTTTTGAACTGCAAACTCAGTGTTATCTCTCTTCCTTCTTTTCCTTCTTCTGCTCTCTCACCTCAAAACAGAGGCCCAAGCAAATATTACAGGTTTGTACCTGCTCTTCTGCTTCCAGATTTCTTTCTCTTTTCTTGTTTGTTTTTTTTCCTTCCTTTTCAGGCATTTGCAAAATTTGAGGTGTTGCACATGTTGAAGACTGATAATCTCCAAGTTTACATAGAGCCTTCATGATAAACAACATGGCATCTCAAGGTAAAAGTAGCATTTTCCTCAGTATATTAGGAGCTGGGTGGTCTCCAGCTCAAAGGTAGGTGAGGAATTTTCTTCATAAATACTCATTGAGGGATTAGCTGGTATATAATAATAATAATAGCTAGGGCAGGAAGGGGTCTTCAGAGATCATCTCCTTGATTCAAGCCAAGATCAGTTTATAATTAAACCACCTCTAGCAGATGTTTATCTTCTTTGTTTTTAAAAGGCCCCAACAATGGAGACTCCACAGGTCCTTTAAAGATTCTGATGCTTAACTATCCTTTCTTTAGAAACTGGCTCTAATATCTAACCTGATCCAGACTGAAATTTTAGCCCTTCACTCCTTATCCAGTGCTTCTGTCACTTCTTGTAGCAACCTTTTGCTAATTTGAAAACTGGTATTACATTCCCTCTGATTACTCTTCTCCAGGCTACTTTTTACATCTTCCTTGTGTAGACTTCAGGGGTGTTTTCTGCTGTATGTATGTGCTTGGTAGAGGAGGAAATCTGCTTTGCAACTACCATGGCTGAAGTAAATTAAGGATGACAGCAAGGGATAAAGGAGATTAGGAAAAGTCCCTGTCTTTCAGTGAATCTACATGTTTCCTGAAGTGCAGTGCTCACTATCAGACACATTCCTTTAGCTGAGATCTCCCCAGTACTAACTAAAGTTAATAGAGTCTTACAAAGTAAGACAGACATAATCTATTTTGTATTCTTTCTTCTGCAGTTTTTCTAATAATGCTGGCAGTGAGGCTTATAATGACAGCTGAAATGTGGAGGTTCCATGCTGCCTGTAAAATGGAGTTCTGCATGTGTTGTGCTAACATGAAACTATTTTAAACTTCGTACAGGCAGTTTATAAGTTGTTAGTAGGCATTAAAGCTCTTTCTGTTTGAAAGGCAGATGGAATTTTTCCACGCACTAACCCAACAGATCAGAAACTTATCTCTAAAGAGAAAATACCTTTTAAAACTTTATCATGTTTTTCTGTCAGTCATTCTGCATTCTGTTCTTTGATATCATTTTCTCCTTCCATTAAGTGGCAATTTTAAAAGCATACTTCCCAGTGAAATATTTCTTCACCAAAACCCAGGATTACTAGTGGGCCACAGTTTCCTTGCAATGCAGCCCTGGGACTCATTCTGGAACCACAGCTCTACTCAATTAAATTCTTGGTGACTTTATGACAAGACAGCTGCATGGTAGAAATGGCTAAAGACAGGTCTGTCTTGTGAAATATGCTTTCAATGCTCAACAGTGCAGGATTTTTAGTATTTTATAGATTTTTTTAATATATACATACATGCAAACATACACTTGTATGTGCTCGCTTGAAAGTGCATTGTTTAGTGAATTCTCATTTTACTGTGGGGTTAGCAGGAGAAAATTATGCCATCCTATATTCAGGCTTCAGCCCATTATCAATATATACCTTGATATATATCATCAATGTAATCTCTGGAAGGGAAATCCTCTGAACTCCCACTTGTCACGCCACAGGGAGCCATGCTACTGGGAAACAAGTTGTAGCACATTGAGGAACTGGAGTTGTTGTACCTGCCTTGTGAAACAATAAGTCATCTGCTGTTATCTGAGCATATTGAGTTGTTCTGTCAAACTAAAAAGAAATTGATATTATGAAACAAACTGTATATTTTAGAAGGAATTTTTCCCTTCCTCCCACATAAACTCTTCAGTGCTAACAGCTGTATGCCTCTTGAGAAGTGGGTGAGGCTAGATATTTTTGTTGCCTACAGATACTTCTTTTGAATTGTTTCCTGTAACATCTAAAATAAGTAGGATTTTCTAATGCTAGGGATGGAATGGGCAGAGCAGTCTATGCCTTGTGTAAATGTCAATAGGGCTTTTGGGGTGAGAGAGGGAGTGCCACTAAAGGTCTGGGGTTACTTGTGTGCAGTGGTGGGTGGGAAAGCAGTCCCAGGCTCTCTCACAGGACAGCCTGTGGTGCTACAGGCGGCACTCACAGGGAAGTGAAACTACCTACATTGCCACACACCACTCATGGAGAGGGTGAAGGCAAACACAAATGCAAGACCAGCTTGTAAAGAACACCTCTGTATGTAATAGGTAATTTGTATCTGCAGAGCTGGAATGATCACCTGGAGCAATACAAATCTGTGGCAGAGGTATTTACAATTTGTACTTGAAACACAGGCCTGATTCTTCTTACTTTGCATGCATCTCCAAGTGCTTCCTTATGTAGACTTACTCAACATTTACAAATCAGGTATGATTCAAGATCTGCATAGATCAGTGGTTTAATTAAAATTATCAGCAACTCTGACAAAGCAGCATGAGAGTCAGCAAGAAATTGTAAGGGCCATGGCCAATCTGTTTTCTTTTCAATCAGTCGAACAATCCCAGACTTGGCCTACTAGCCTAGATGAAAGAGTATATTGAAACACAAATGAATGTGTTATTTCACCTGCTGCTGTTTAAATTATGATGCAGCAGCAGAGAGGATGCATTGGACAGTAGAGGGCACTGTGACCTCAAAAATACAGCCCTCAAACCGGGCTGCAATTGAGCCTTTCTGTGAGCACAGCTCACCAGACACAGACAAATGCCATATTCCAACCGAAAAAGAGCTCTGTTTATTTCTTAGTAATCCTAGAAACTAGATAAATAATGTCAAAAAGCAAGGAGGGGTTGGAATTAGAGATAGTAGAAAGACATGATCACTACAAATTCACACAAATTGAACAAAAGGAATTAACAAATTGAAAAAAATGAATTAATTCCATCAAGATGCTTGACACTGTGGTATATCTTAATGTTTTGTGAACACAGTCTTTAAAGCCTGAGTTGGATGCTATTCTTAATGAAATTTTAGAATGCATAATGAAGTATTTAGGATCATGCTCTGAGACAAATTGTCTAAAATTTGAAAAGGTGAGGAAGGAGATGAGAAGATGCAGCTACTATTTTTAGTTACCAACAGGACACCAACAGGACTCCAAGTACCATTTTCAAAATTTTTCTGTGTAAAATTTCTATCACAGTTTTAGTTTTGCATGGATATAGATTAAAGGATTTGCAGCCTCAATGTCTTTCCCCCCCCCGCCTCTTCTTTATAAGGTATCTAGGAAAAAGACCAGATTTAAAAGAAAGGATGCTCTGCAGGCCTCAAAGTGACTGTGTTAGTCACCTCAATTTGTCATAAAGAATTCACCCTTTCTCAGTTGTACATAGGAAGCAAACAGTCTTTCCAAGCCACGACTTTGTTTGCCATTGAAAGGGTGTTTGATGTGTAGGATTATCTTGCCTTCAATCTTGTCTGCCATGTTGCTCAGTTTGCCAGAGGTACTTTCTATTACTGTCCTAATGTTACCTCCAGTAACCAGGGCAGCAAAGCACATTCTGGAATCCCCACTAAAACAAAAATCAGGTTAAGTAAGCAAAGTGTGAAACAGAAATAAACTTGCTAACATCTGAACATGCAAGCTTAGACCTTGCTGTTGCTTCTGATGCCACTGTTTGTATTTCACAATGGTCCACAAGCTTCTCTTGCCAAAACAGATTTTCCAGTAAATCTCCACTGATGCAGATATACTGACTTCAATATGGTAGCATATTTCAAGAGCCCCACTGTTTCTCACATCTGGCTGCTCTGCCAGTTTTTCACTGAAAAGCTATTCTGTGAGCACTACCAGATCATTGCTTTTCTATTGTTTCTAAGTCCATTGCTGGCCTTCCTGTATTTCCACCATAAGTGGTGTCTATATTCTTAATCTCACACAGGGAGCATCTGTCATGAAATACAGTAGTAGCTCAGCCCATGTTCATATGGTTCTGTTCTGTTGTTATCACTTAGCTTCTGCTTGTTGCTGCAAGCTGTTTCCTCCGTGTTCTCTGATGCATCTTTTGGCAGCTGCTACTTAGAGACACAGCAGATAAACACTGACTCCATAAAAAATTAAGAAAAAGGACCATGGCTAGTAAATCAGGCTAGAGGAAGCCGAAACCATCACTTCTGCTTGTAAATATTGAGTTCTGTGGTCCTTGGATAATTTACTCTATAATTAGCTCTTCCAAATAGAAGCATAATGAGATGCAGTTGCTGTGGCTATGAATCATGGTATCTATGCCAAATTACCATGATTACTCACAGTGGCCAAATGCCACGCAAGGAGAATGTGGTGTATACAGCAAGAGATCTTCATTTTGAAATCTGTAAGGAGATTATGTCATGCTGAGGAGTTAAAAGTCCTCAGAACAGTGAAGAATTATAGAAATACTCCAGGCCTTAGCTGGGAGGAGATGATCATGCTCCATGCCTTAGGAAGGGGCATTGCCAAATCTCCCCAGTCAGCTGCTCAATAGGGCAAATGAATGCCTATGCTGCTTTCATTGTTCTGTCTGCAGCAAGGAAAGAAAGGCAACTGGAAATATGTTAGAACTACCCAAAAGTGTAGCCTAAATTTCTTTCCTGAAGACATAGTATTTAGTGGTTTTTTTGTTTTTTTGGTTTTTTTCAGAGCTGCAGGGAAGCACTTAAGCATGAATATATGGTATTGGAAACTGAAAGCAAAGAAATAAGAAAAACTCTGGTGGAGATTAATTAGGTTTTCTGAGTCACTAACGTTCTTCAATGTTTTTCTGGCAGCAGGAAGTTTGAGATTTATAATCAACATTATTAAAAAAAAAAGGAAGCAATTTCTGTGTCAAAGATAGAAGGGCTTTTAGGACCTCTTATTCAAAATATGTGATTTTTTGTTTCTTTTGCTGTTGCCAGGGTAGGCAAGCTAGGTAAGTTGTTCTCATTTGTTTCTAGTAGAAACAAGGTTTTGCTTGTATGAGCACTTAGCCATACAGACACAGACAATCCAGTTCTACATGGTTTTTTATATATACAAAAGTTAAAACGCAACCACAACTTTAAAAGTGAGAGAAGATACATGTGAACTGACATGTGCAAGTAGAGATCGGATTACTAATCAACCAGGAACATACTTTCCCCTCCTCAGAATATAGGTAATGTATTTTTAAAGGGGTTAGCTCAGAGGGAATTATTTGTATCCTGCAGTAAGTGAACTGGCCCCACAAAGCTGTTAAATAGGACAAAGTACATACTACAACAGTTTGCCATTGCATTCTGCTGTTTTTGTTTTTCCCTAGCAAATTCCTCCATGTACAAACTCCAATGGCAATCCTGCTTCTTTACTTCTGCCTTACGAATCTTCTGCACTTATATTCAGCCTGATCTTCACATGAAGAGATTACAACTATTTCTGTTTCCATAAAGATCTTTCTATAAGAATTTGTCTGCTCAGTGACTGAAGCTCAAGTAGTATAAATAATGAATTAAGTCAGTTCTGGCCATATGGCATGGAGCTCAAAATGCTCTAATGTCCCAGTTAGTTACCTGAGGCCCTCTGAGCTCCACATTACTGCAACTCTCTTGCTGTCAGCACTCAAAATGGCTCATTTAATGCTAGGTTGAGTATATCTAACCATGAAGCAGTCACACAATGGTTTTCTGAAGAAACATACTTTCTAGAACATGCCTTCATTTCATGGTAACCTTGGATTAAATGAACCAAGGAAAGGGAGCCTGAAGTTCCCTAACTTGCTACAATGCAGTCCCTGCTATTATTAAGTCTGCTGCTGAATGTGTGAAAATGTGGGGGATCAACACAAACTTCACAGCAAAGCCCTGTGGTAGGTGGAAATGGCAGTCTTGTCACAAAATCTGCAGAATATGCTCTGAGGCAGCACCACTGGAACAAAGCAGAGCAGTACAAGAAACATCATTACAGACTTGAAAAAAGGAATCTCTACAGGCACCTTATTTGGATCACCTTGGAGGTGGCTGAAGAGACACAAGTTGGTATTGGTAAGAAACTAGAAAGTGAAGGTCTCACCTGAGGCAAGAGAAGAAGAGAGAACTGGTGTCAAGAAACAATACAGAAGATGAGGATGAGTGGGGGAGAGCAAAGCAAGCTCTTGACTGTTCAGTAATGAAGTATGCCTGTCCAGGGTCCCAAGGAACAAATACTGTTAGAGAATATATAAGAGCTGCCAGGGCCAATGTGCTTCACTAGCAGGGTCTTATTCCTGAGGACTATGAATTATTTCCACCGACAGTGTGTTACAACCACTGTTCAGCTGAGATTGGTGATATTTGTCAGTGATTTGGAAATATGAATAGACAGTCCAGTGATCATGGAAAATGTGTGAGCAAAGAGTTAGAGAAGATCTAGCGGGAATAGAAATACTGGGTTCCAGAATGTGCCTTATACCGGGACAGCAGAAAACTATGGAACAACATCTTACAGATTTTTGCTTTCCCTGGACAAAAGAAGTTAGGACAATCTGATTAAGATGATGTCTTTCCTTTGTACTTTTATTTGTCCTTCAGCACCCTTGAGAGTTGAGAAAAATAAAATTTATTTTCAGAGATACATTTCTTCCCTTCCTTTTTTGTTATAAACAGAAAGGTATGTGTTGATTTATTGGAATCACTCCTTTTGCTGTGATGTGCAGGCTTAGTAATGAGCTACACTGTCTGAAACATGAGGCTGGATATTAAACATAGCACTTCTCAAAAAAAAAAAAAAAAAGAAGTTCCTGTGATGATAAAAACACAAGTTTTATTTCTTACTATCTTGTACCTTTTAGATTGAAACAAATGTAATTTTATTTTTAGAGGAGTACTACTGCTCGCTATGTTGCAGCTCTTCTGAAATAGTGTTGGAGGTTTTCTATAGCAATTCATGGTTGCTGAATATGGGCACCTATGCATTCAAGAATGTGATGTTCTGTTTTTGCACACTTAGAGTAACTTTTAAAACCTTAAGAATTGTTTAGTAGTATGTGCCTTTGTAACCAGGGTCTCTGGGTGGTACCTGCTCAAATAAATTGCCCAAAGAGTTTTATTAAGACAAAACAGTCTGAAGGTAATTAATCTGCTGCAGGCTGGAGCAGGCCCAGTTAATCTCAATGGCTGAGCCATCCCACAGCAATTTTATGAACCTTAATATCAACCCTTCAAGTTTCTTGGTGTTCCATGACTCTATTGATTATGGCAAAAATTGAAACATAGGTTACAGGAGTTAAAAATCAACAGAATGTATAATATTGCTCTTTTTCTATGCTGGTTACGTACATAACTCTATCTGGACTCTGTACCATTCAATCACTCAGACAACAGACTCCTTTGGTTACTGACTTTATTACAAAGCTACTCAATTAAAATAAAATACCAAAAAGAGCAGATTGTGCAACTTCTTCTGAAAAGCAGGTGAGGAAAATAGTATGTACTCTTCAAACACTAGAAGGCTGTTCCTTTTATGCCTTCATTTATATTTAGTATGTAATAAGCACATATAAATGTTTCTTGCACTATGAAACTGCCACACATAATTCATGTTGGAAGAAGAGCCTGGGTACTCAGGAGACTGGCTGTCTTATATGAAAAATTGTATTTCTTCTTTGCTTGCTTTTTGGAGTTCAGTGCAATACATGTGCTTTTCAGTTATCTCCTCAAAACAGCTAGTGGTAGAAGGGTGATTCTCTCCCAGCAAGGAAAGAAATATGGCACCAAGAGAACTTGTGGACACACAGGATTTCTGTCAGTCCTACCTGCTGGTTTAGTACCACTTTTATCTTTACAACCTTATCGGGATGCTAACAGCCTTACTACTACAAGGACAGCAAAAGCCATCCTGTTCTTACACTTCCATTGCCTCAGTAGCTGAATCTGAACCAAAATTACTTTCCTGTGCTAACAGTGTGACAGTCACATATATGTTAAATACTCTTTTTTATATGCTTAGTACAGTATTTGCCACATTAGACTCAAACCTTGTGTATCACAAGATAGGATTCATAAAAATAATTAGGAAAAAGAGATGGACATAACGAGGTTGTAAACATTTTAGAAGAAACCTACATATGTTATGTCAGAGGAAAAAAAGAGGAAAGGCTAGGAAAAGCAAACAGAGTTGTATGGAAAACTCAAACATAGAAAACTTGGGAGCAGAAACATAAAATGAAGGGTGCAGAAGGATAAAGAAAAGCCCGAAGACAGAAATGAGGAGCACCTGGAAGGCAACAAATAGGTACAGTCAAGAAAGATAAAACTAAGAAGTCAGGTAGGAAGGAGTGAAATTTATCTGTTTGGAGGGGTTGCAGTTACAGAAGAGGTTATACTCTGCTATATTTAATCAGCATTACCAAAAAGTGGAAATTAATATATTAATATATCCCTATCAGATGAGCAGCTGCCTGAGCACAAGAAGGAGGAGGAACAGCGGCTTTGCTGTAGCTGGGTCTTGTTCCACAGCTGCTGTATATTCACTGCTCTTGAAAGAGGAGTGATTAGAGTAGGAGCTTCAGGGATTGCTACTGAGAGCTCCAGGAGATAACTGCTCTGGCAAAGTCATGAAGTATCTCCTGTCTCAAGGTCCGTGTTACATAGAGTTTACGTGCAACGGGGCCTTCTAACATCTGAACCCAAAGCAAGGGTTTGGCTGGATCTGCAGGGTGTTCATGAGCGAAGATGCCGCATTACAAAGGCAAACCCACAATAAAACTCCAGAACAAGGAGTAGGAGAAGAGGTGTTTTCTGTAGTGCGGAAGCTCTGCAGGACATAGCAACAATACAGACGAGTTACCTCGTGGGAGTTAAAATTTCGGGAATTTGGGGGGGGGAAGGTCGACAAGCATTTCTGGGGTGGACTCAGTTGAAGCAGATGACGTTACAAAGCTGAACGGCCCGGGAACGGGAAAGGGAACTGAGCGAAACACCAAGAGGTGTCGGAGGACGAGGCCGCAGCAGCGCGGGGATCACGGCAGGACCGCCCGCATGGTGCCGGCAGGCTAATCGCGGCTGTCCCTCGGAAAGGATTAAAAAGGATTAAGCACACGAGTGCAGCTACCACCGCCTCCTCCTCCTCCTTCCCCCCGCCGCGGGGCTCCGGGGCGGTGCGTCCGTGAGCGGCGGGGCGGAGCGAGGGGCGCGGACGCCCCTTCCCGCCCGTCGGCAGCACCGCCCCCGCCCCCACGTGTCCAGCCGGGCGGAGCGGGCGGCGGCGGCAGCAGCGGAGCGAGGACCGGCCGCCCCCTCGCCCCGTTACTACGAGCCGCCGGCTGCGGCTCCGCCCCGTGGCCTCCGGGCCCTGCCAGGGGGTGGGGGAAGCTCCTCGCTGAGCACCGCCCCTCTAGGCTCGGCTCGGCTCGAGTCCCCTCCCCTCCAGCGCGGCGCCCTGGCCCTGGCGGGGACTATGCGGAGATGGTCGTCCCGAGCCGAGGAAGGAACAAAGAGTCGCCGCCACTCAAGCCCGGGCAGCAGCAGCAGCACCAGCAGCAGTCACCGGGCGCCAGCCCCAGCCGCGGCCGCCGGCCGCACTCATCTGGCCGGCAGGGCTCCGGCGGGGCCCGCGCCATGCGGAAGGGAGGCGGCGGCCGGCGGGGAGCCAGAGGCGACCCCCGGGGACCCACGGCCGACGGGGAGCGGGACGTGCTGGGCCGCGGCCCCCTGAGTCTCCTGCGCGTATGCGGAGACCGGCTCCGAGGTGAGGTTCCTCCCCCGAACCCTGTCCCCGCTCTCTCTGTCCCCGCTGGGATAGGAGCCAGCCCTTCCGCCCGGGGGAAGTGCGGTGGGGCTGAGCGCCGCTTCCCGTCCCTCTTTCCGGCAAGTGGCCGTGCCCTTGCCCCGTGGCACGGGGTGGCTGTTGCCGGGAATGGCAGCGCCGGGACGTCTTTCCCCAGCGGCGGTCGGGGTCCGGCGGGAGGGAAGGAGGAAGGGAGGCGGCGGGCGGTGTCTGGCTGGCACTGCCTAGGGCAGCGGCGGCGGGGTCGCGCTCCCGCTCTGCTCGGGCCCATGCTCCAGCCTGTCACAGCGCGGGGACGGTAAAGAGAGGGAAGAGCTGGCAAAACCCACACAGGAGTTCGGCGAGAAACGGGGGCGAGGGAAAAGGAGAGGACTTTTTATCACTTCATCATCCTTTGGGGGAGAAGTGGGGAAACGAGCTGTTTATGTAGCTATCTATAGTTAAAACTGTCTGGTGGTGTTGACTGTCGTAGCTTGCAGTGCTTGCGTGACCATCTTATTTCTGCTGGAAAGCATGGAGGGTGGTGTGTTCTTTAGAAGTCTGATTTTCTGCTTGAGCAAATTTGCCAGTAACATAGCTATGTAGAAATTCCTATTTGACAAATTATTCTGTAAAAGTTATTTCAGAAATTAAAATACCTTAGTAGTGTATCTGTGATGTTTAAAGCTTTTATGTGTAGTCATGAACTTGCTGTATGAAGTTTCTTTCATAATTTTTGAGGTCTATGAGATTTTTATGTAAAACTAACGTTGCATAGTTCACATATCCTTTTATAGACGCTGTGCTTAAGTGATGCTTAAAGTGCTTCTATTCCTTTGGCAGTATTTGTTGTCGATAGAAAGGCCTTCATCACAAAAGCTGATAGCAAGATATGGCTCACATTCATTCTGGGTAAGTAGAAGGGCTAAAACTGGGGGGAAGGGAAATACTGATCTTTTTACCTTTCTTTCTCTGGAATTGTAAATTGTGTTAAAATATATTTGGAAACACAACTTGGAAAAAAAACAAACATAGGTCATGTTGAAAAAGGTCAGGAAATAACTTCCTATGTGGTAACTTTTGTAAAGCTGTTACTGTAGCAGTTGATGTGGTATCACAATGTTTATAGGAAAAAAAATTCTAGATATTTATGGATTTGTCCTATCCAATCATTAATTTCTAGGAAAATAAATAAAAAATCAGCAACTCTTCTTAAATAATGTAATCGCAACAACTTGTTCAGGAAGAATTATGAGTGGATGTATGTACAGTTGGAGAGGGATGTAAATTTGGATGTTATTATGTTTGGGAATATTTTTAAGTAAATAATGGCTGATGACCAAAGTCTTGAAAAAAAACACATTAAGTATTTGCAAAGAGATGGATTCCTAAAGTTAACAAATGTTAAGTAATAGCATATTTGTCAGATCCACCATTGGATATACCCTGAAAGGTAGTGAAGACTGCCAGGAGATTCCAAAGATGTTGATACTGTTAATCACATCAGCAATAGTCCTGGTTCCCGAAGGGAGTTTCTTCAGTTTGATAAATTACATTGCAAAGTAGTAGCAGGGAAATGGCCCTTAGTTTATAAACTAATTAATGAATAAAGTGTTCTGAATTGCTTTACTTACATCTGTTTATTCAGCATTTCCTAGACTTGTAGTTACTTAAATGATATAGAAGCACTAAAATGATGGCCAGAATTGAAAAATGCTTTCCTCTGATAGAAATTTTACAGCAGATTAGGGAGAGAGCTTTATAATTTCTGGAATTTGAATTTGTCTGTGAATCCAAGATAACCTATTAAATATTTCAGGGAGGTCTTTTTTTGATTGGAGTAAAACCTTAATAGCAAAGTATGTACCTAGTGTACAGTATTTGCAGTAGCAAAGAATGTACTCACACTAAATATAATAATGTGTTTTGATTAAGTTTAGTGGAATTTGAATTTTTGTTGTTGCTTTGCTTAAGATTTAAGGCCTATATTTTAAAAACAGAGGCTCCCAGAGCTGGAGCTAGTTTAATTATAGGGTGTGAATGTTTTTCTCTTACAAATTATCTCAAATTTATGTGTAGCAGTAAAGTTGTCAGACTTTCATGGATATTCTTATACAGCATTTCACCCTATTATGTTGTTCAGTTTTTTTTCATAATGACCATTGACTTGATGCCTTATTCCTGAAGACATCCTTATTACATTACACAGAATCTCAAAATGCAACAACTTGACTAAGCTGCTGAAGTAGTCAATGCCATTGTTTCCAGTTCTGCCGGAAAGAGAATCTCTTACCTGGTCACTTTGTGGATATTTGCAAAATATGAATCAGTTTATTATACCTTTCACATCCTGTTGGATTACAGCATTTGTTGTTCTCTTGGTAAATAAAGCCAAAGAATGGCTGTGTTCATCAGCATTTAATTTCCAGAATTAGAATCCTTTTTATATGCTATTCATATTGCTTTCCTTACAATAACACACAGGCAAAAATAGGAAATCTATCAGATTTTACATAATAGCCCTAATCTGCAAAAATCTTATCATATGCTTTGCTTTTAGGGCATCTTAGGCTGTTTGAGAAAATGGGATCTGCAAGTTCAAGTACATAGTAGCTGTGTAAGTGTCTATAGCATTAGGACTATAGTATTCCCTTCCTGTCCCCTCCTTCATTCCCTCTCCAGTAAGGACATTAATGAGATCAAAGGGTGGTAATTTAACAGAGCTGAGCTGCATGTTTTCCATCAGAAACTGGCTTAATGCAATCTCTTGAAAAATGCTGATTGGGACTTAGAGTGAAGTCTAGGAATTAAGCCTATTGTCTCTTGAAATATGAGTAATTAACATTAATTGCGGTGTGATTATGAAAGGTCTTCGCTTTGTAATTATGATAGAACGATACTGCAAAAACGTATATGAAATTCTCCATAATAACTGTGAATGTATTTACCCTTACTGCATTGACTTTTAATAAAACATTTACTGATGGGAAGAATCAGATTCAAAGACATTGTTTCCTTTATGAAATAAGTGGTATGTCTGGATGTGAAATGTAATTTCCAATAATAATAGATAATTTGTTTGCATCAATAAAACACTGCATGTTTGCCTTACTTGGAACCGCATGAATTTGAGTTAGTGAGCAGTACTGGTAACTAAAATGCATTGGACTTTACTGTATATTCTTACCTCATGTGTGATCTGTTGTAAAATTGTTATTTTTTCATAGCTGGTGTATGTGTATAAGTGAATGTATTTCAGCATCTAATCTTACTGGGAATCTTGGGAAAGTTGCTGAGAAATGAAATAATGCCTTGTGAACATGTGTAACTATTACCCAATAAGTAATAACTAAGAAAGGTATGGGCTGCTCTGTTTCTTTCCATACAGTTGCTGAAAAACGTGGTTTTTTTATATGGAATGTGGTTTGCTGCATTGCTGTTAGAGCTAATGCACTTACCTGGAGTTCAATATCATATGTACCTGCTCTTCTGAAAAAGACATTTGCAGTATTCCATGACAACTAATGTAAATGCCCGTAGTATAAAAATAACTCCTGCATCTTCTGAACCTTCCCTAAAACATTAAGTTCTGCTCACACCAAGCAATTTTGGTGATTTTTTTCCTAAAGTATATGAAAAGGTGAAGTTTTAGGTGAAAGAGTGAGGTCTTAATTATCTAATTGGAACCCAGGCTTGTCTTTGAAAAACCTACTTCAGTGATGGAAGTGGAACTGTAAAACTCTGAGGGGAGTTTCATTGTATAGTACCACCTCACCTGCTGTGCAAAGCATTTGGCATGAGGTAAATGTTGTTAATTGTATCACTACTAGTTCAGAAATTTTTTGTAGGTAATTTTTTTGTGTGTTTTTCTTTTTTTGTGGTGGTAATTTGTGTTGTTTTGCTTTTGGATTTTTTAAATTTTATTTTTTGTCTTACTCAGCTTTAGCTTGGATCTCCTTGCATACAAAACTTGAATTTTAAAATTAGGTCATAATGCAACACATTACAGTTAGAAGCCTTGTTGTGACCATGATAAATACTGTGAGCAGCAGCACTTCCAAACTCTGTATTGGAGGAATATGTGGAATATATGTGTGAAATATATATATTGGGTATATATTCTATGGCAAGAAGTGTACATGAAGTCCACTCCCGTTCCACATAAATTTAGTGGGTTTGCAAAGGTGTTAATCCCTAGATTTGTAACATGCAGCCTAAATAAATGAACATTCACTAACTCTCAGACTATATTCTGCATCAGTGCAGGCATAGTTGTGTGTTTTACCAATGTGCAAGCAACTTGACTCATTCCATGTCTTCAGAGAGGCAGCAGCAGTGTCCACGTGCCAAAATGAGGGAAGGTGCATGCCAGTCAGCACCCTGGAGAGGGACATGGTACTCAGCACCCTTCTGGCCACAGCTGGGTCTAAGCAGGGAGGGTGTTTGTTCTCTCCACTTTCTCAATGGTCCCTACAGTTTATGTGGATAAGAGGACTCTTAATTAACCATAAGGATTTTCATGGATTAAAGACAGCTAGTCTGCCAGATCTTTCTATGGCAGAAAGCCTAGAGGACAACCAAGACACCTCCAGTCTAGGAGAAACACAGTGGTCCCTTTAAAAGTCTTCCTGTTATCTTCACCCGTGCAGGCTTTGCTTCCATGGTAAGGTGCCTTTGTTGTTAGCGCTGCCCAAGTGGAATGGAGTGGCTCCTGCTCTCTCTGGATCTTGCCGTGCTCAAGAGGTTTATCAGCAGTTGTCTCTTCCCTTTGTCCCTCATATTACCTCCATGTTCTGTACCTACATGGCAGCACTGCAGATAGTCTTCAAATGGACAAATGGAACCTATTTGAGTGTGGAGTCTATAATGTTTTTAGCAATTACAGTCTCAATTAGATTTGTGTTGGTTGTCATGGTCCATTTGGATTTTTTTGTATTTACAGCACAGTGTGGTCTGTAAATTAAACTTTATTTTATGAGTCCATTAGGAAAGAAAAAAAAAACCACAACAAACAAGGGCCAGTTTACTTTGTACAGGCTGCTCTAACATAGGAATTCACTAAATCATCATTTAAGGCATTAGGTTCTGAACTCACAAGTTCTTTAGTTCATAGCTCAACTTGAAACTTCTAACTTGTGCATCTCTCAGCAAAATATTTACTGGATGATGTTGGTACTGTTCATCCTTCCTTTTTCATCATGATGCTGTATCACACCAAGAAGCATTGAAAACCTCAGGAGTTCAGCTGCCGCTGGATCTGCTTCAGAAGCTTTTTGGCTAACTGATGTGCCTTAGAGCCTGAAATTTTGGTCTGTCATGTTTCCATGAGTTAGCAGTTTCTGAAGAAGCTGCCAGACAATCAATACACCAGGAGGTGCAGGAGACAGCAGGCTGCAGTTGATAATGGCTGCAGAGTGACCTTAAGCCCTTCCAGGCAGCCAGTCCTGCCTGTTGATTGTCCTTGCTTTGACCTAGTAGTGCTGCTTGTAGTGTGCTTCAGGACTTTTACCATGAGTTAGTGAAAATCTGAGCAGGAGTTGAATAATAAGTCACAGTAGGTGTCATAAGAATTCTAAAAATATTTATGCTTATTTAAAAAAAATACTTGTAATTCAGTTTTGTTGTTGATAACTGAAATGTGTGTATTAGATGCTGTTGGGTCAGCTTGAGTGATGCTGGATGTAGGTGGAAATGTTGCCTAGTGCTGAATACCACAGAAAATTTTCAGAGACCTGGCTATGGAGGTTACTTCAGATGTTCCTATTCTTCTGTTTGCTGAGGTCTTGAGTACCTTCTCTGCATCTCTGAAGTAGTACTGCAATTACTGCAGTGAACACGATTTCATGTTCAGTCATATAAATATTTGAGTAACTTTGCACCTTTTGTTTGCTTTACAGCTGTTTTTGCAGGAGTCCTACATTGGTAAGGTTAAATTTATTGCTTCAAAATAATATGTTATTATAAAATAATAAAAATACAATTTTTAGTTATTTTTAGAGAAGGTGTTGGGGTAATTTATGTTTAGAACTTTCAAGACTAAATTGTCTTTGAGCTGAATAATTCTGTTCTTGTGAAGCTGACATGGAAGGTTGCTTAAGCCTGTTCAGAGAAGAGTGAAGCTTGCTTTTCAGGTGAAAAATTGCTGCTTAATTCTTAAGTGTCTGCACTTAAATTAAAATACATTACGGTTTTATATATAATATATAGCATTATAGCATTATTACTAATCCCATAATAGAATTTAATAAATACTCTGTGTTCATACATTTTCAATTTAAAATTATCTGAATAGATGAGGATATTGGTATAATATATGAATAAACTACAATAGCAGTTTTTAAGTAAACTTTGGGTATTCATTGAATGTTCTTCAGCATCTGTGACTTAGTACATATTCTAAACCTCTTTATTCCATTTTAATTGTTATTATTTTTTGGCAGGTGTCACATAACAACTCTTTTTGAGAATGACCGTCATTTTTCTCACCTGTCAACACTAGAAAGAGAAATGGCTTTTCGCACAGAAATGGTTAGATTATGTTTCAGTGTTTGGAAAACTTCTGTCTGTAATCTGACCATGGGCTTTCCAAAATTTCTTAATACATTCTGCATAAATATACATATTGATCTCTTATAACTACTGTGCATTACACTTTTACATGCAGGGTAATTGTGTGACTTGACTTGCAGTTGACCCCTATGAATTTATCACTTCACAGTTCACTTAAAATATAATCTAAAAGTGTGGTTCTGAAGTGCCCAAAATACAAAACTGCAAGTATCTTATACTTGTTTTTGGTTATAGTCTTCTTATGCAGCCTTTTTTTCTAAATATTTTGTCAATTAATATATGTTGGTGCGCACACACACACATATCACCTTTTATCTACTTTTATTTTGAGAATTGTGAAACACTATGTAATGCTGTTACCAGCCCAAATGAGAGATTGCCAGGTATGCTATGAAACAAGGTGGAAGGAAACCCACATTGCTTATTTCAGTGGCAGTAATAGAAGAGATCTGAAAAACTGGGTAGTCATCTTCTGTAAGTCTGTCCTGTTTGTTGTGTTACAAAATTTGTTTTTAAATGAAGCTTGAATGTAGTGGTTCCTGAAACAGAAGTGACATCTCTAATTGTAAATAATAAATCTGTTCTCCTGTAGGGTCTTTATTATTCCTACTTCAAGATCATTATTGAAGCACCATCATTTTGGAGTGGAGTATGCGCAATTATGAATGACAAACTAACGGAATATCCTTTAGTGATTAACACCTTGCAAAGGTTCAATCTTTACCCAGAGGTAAGCTGTGTTTTAAATACAATACCTTCTGCAAATCTTCAGTTGTTTTAACTTTGACAACAAATTTTTAAGAAAAGTTGTTTTGGAAGATGTGGTTGTAAAGATACAGTGACCAATGAAGTGTTGCTTAAATACTGTATTTCAGTTCCAGATTTCAAATGTGTAAGTTAATTCATACATTGTGATCAATTTCGAAACTTCAAGTATTTTCAATCAGGAGTGAAAACTTTCTGTATCTTAGTATTTTCTGCCCAGAAGTTCCAGACCAGTTCTATCCTTCTTGCCTTTTTTTGTTCATTTCCCTGAGAGCAAGTAGGTTGGTGACATTATGTGATTCAGGAAATAAGATGTATGAAATATCAGTAGTATGTGGAAATAATGACTGCAGTGATACAGGTTACAAGAGGTTATTTTGTTTTCCATTTTGTATAGGACACAGAAAATTGACAGAACTAAGCACTTCACAGTTCACAGTGGCTGTGAAGTCCATGTAATAGTTTCCTTAGATGTTGCAGAGGAAATTCCTCTGTGGAAGACTGACTGCTGTTGTTTTGTACATACTTAGTGTTGGACTTGTTACCTGGTTTGATTGCATTCCTACTCTACTTTTTTGTCAGTAAAAAGAACTTGTGTTTAAAGTAAAGAAATGTTGAGGTGTCTGTCTCTTAAGGTTTTGCCAATGTGTCTCAAACATTTTGCAAAGGGACGATTGTTTTGGTTAATGTCCATTTCTGTAATTTCACATGTCAGCAGCAGTTTATTTTTATGAGACCCAACTAATAATGGCTGTGATTATTGGATACTAGCTTTTCTACTCATTCTCCTGCTCTGTTGGAGCAGAGCTGCTTTCAGAAACTGTGTGTAAGAGTTCTTGGTGTGCATGTGTTTGTACAAGTTATATGTAGTGGTTTCATTTGCTTCTTAAGTCCTTGCTCTGGAAGAACTAAATGCTATATAGATTATCACTTTTTGTTGCCCTCTCACTTGTTTAGGGTTTGCTTGAAATTTTTTTTCAAACTCCAGTGGGATTGCAGTTCAGTTCTAGAAATGCTCCATTGTGAACATCATTTGAATACTAAAGAGTTACTTCCTTTAGCTGACAAATATTTATTGACTTCAGCTATAGTCTCACTTTCAAAAATCAAAGATTCCGGGTCAAATGAATTTGTTCTTAAAGACTCATCAGTATCATCCTGAAAGATGACTAAGTAAATTGGATGATGAAACCAAAACAAGAACAGTCAGATATAGTGGCTGATATTCTGTAAGAACACTAGGTTGGTTGCAGTGCAAAATGTGTAGGTTTGGCTGTTCATTCAGTTTTCTAGTATTATACTGGCTCTCAAAAATTGGTGGTAAGGTATGAATTCATTTATCTTTTCTGTGCCTGTGTGGGCATGCAAAGCAGACAGATAGTCTTCTTCTTCCAGTCATTTACTGCCTAATGTCTAGCCTTCCTATAAATACTGCTTTGGGGCTTTTTTTAGTGTATTTCTTGAGTACTCCTGTCTCCACATAACTGTGTTTATAAAACTGTCAGTAGTGCAACTTGACCTTTGAAATACATTTTCCAAATTTATAGAATTTTCTTAGGATTATAATGGGTCTGGGTGGTGAGAAGATGCTCATGTATTTATTTGTTGGCAGTAAAATTTTTCCTTCAGATGCTTAGTATCCAGTCAGGCTTCCTGAATGTGTTTCATTTCCTGTTTGATATTTTGGGATCTTTCCAGCTTTTTCAGCCCATTAGTAGCACTAAGACTCAATTGTAATAAAATGTTTGTTTAGTGGATATTAAAATTAAATTTATCAACACCAGTCTGGAAATCCCTTTGCTCAATAGGATGTTAAATAAATTAAGATAAACAATTCACTTGCATGTACAGCCAGTACTAGCATAAAAAAAAATTAAAAAAGGAAAAAAAAGTAAAATTAGTCTGCAGGAATCAATACATCATTTATGTAAATTATACATATAAGCAGTAAAAAAACTATTGAAAACAACAAAGTAGTCCTTGTAGCTGTACAATGTTATAATCCAAATACAGTTATTTTACAAGTATTTACTCCATAGTTGGGTTGTTCTAGTAATTGTGGTGTTTTTATTTCCGATGAAAAAGGACAGAGAGATAATGTATTTGTTTCTGTGGTGGAGAGATAATGTGTTCAGTTTGCTCTCTCGATGTTCATTGTTATGAAACAGTTGATATTTCTGTGTGTGGTGTTGATAATGAAAACGTGAGTTGAAATGAGGGGTGTTCCAAAGATCCATATAGTTGGCTTTAAAGTGCATGCTCAAAGGCAGCTAGTGAAAGTGCTTGAGTTTTCTACATGTTCTTTTACAGCAGAGGACTGGCCTTGTCCACAGAGCTCTCCTGGGTCTGAAAGCTAGTCTTCTGTTTTCTGGGTTCTGTGCTTTATTTGATAGAAAGCAGTAGAAATTCCAGAGACATCACTGTGCTCCAACTGCCCTGTACTGCTTACTGATTTGCTTCCATTTTTATGCCTATGTTAACTGTTTCATGTGAAGTAGCTTTTGGCAAAAAATGGTTTTTTTTACATTAAGTACCTGGCATTTTTAGGGGAGTTTTCACTTGTAAAATCTGCAGCAGACACAGGCACTTGTGGCATTAACAAGTTAAATGGGTAACTTGATGAATTAATAATTGGATTTTTTTATTTTTTTTTTTTTTTTTTTTTTTTTTTTTTTTTTTTTTTTTTTTTTTTTTGTGAAACATTGGTTTGGCAAGAATGTTTAATATGCTTGGGTAATGTCAGCTACAGGACTGATGATGCAAATATGCCATACAGATACCCGTAACAAAGCACAATTGGTTGATTAGAAGAAAGACACTGATTTGGTTCTCCATGCCTATTGATGGCTGTCTGGAGATGGGGCAGGTGTCTGGCACAGATGTTTACAAAACTTCCAGGAATTCAGGATACTGTACTTTGTAAGGCACAATTTTGAGGCACAGAGTCTTGGTCTAGGGAGATGTAGTCATATTTGAAATATACAGGGTTTACATTGCCAGGGTATGAAGGCCACAGATGAAGTGAACCATGATGGTTGGAGCCTTGGTTGTAAAACTAAATAAATTTTTGAATCCCAGAAAACTTTAGGTTGGATGGGCTGTCTAAAGTTTGTCTAGTCTCAACACTGCTCAAACCAGGGTGAGGTAGAGCAGGTTGCTCAGGGTCATCTCCAGTTTTTATTTGAATATACTCTATCTATGTACAGGTTGCTAGTGTTTGACCACTCCCAAATTTTTTTCTTGTGTATAAGTGGAATTTCCTGTATTTGAATTTGTCCTCCTTGTCTCATCTCTTACAAACCGAAAGAGTCTGCCTCAGTCATCTTTATTCTATGTCCTTCTTGTCTTGGGCAGCCCAGAACTGGGCTCAGCACTGCAAATACAGTCTTAGCAGTGCTGAGTAGAGGGGAAGAGTCTCCCCTCTTGTCCTGGTGACATACAGCTGATATATTTGTCTTTTTTGCATCAAGGGCTTGTTACTGGCTCAAATATAAATTGTCCACCAGGACTCACAGGTCCTTTTCTGCAAAACTGCTTTCTAGGTGGTCAGCTTCCAACTTTACTGGTGCACAGTGGTGTTCATCTTCAGTACAGGACTTTGCGTTTCCCTGTTGGGAGAATTCCTATAGGCCCATTTCATCAGGAATTTCAGATTCCTGATGTGTCTCCAAATGGCAGCACAAGGATCAGTCACTCCTTCCAGTGTTTATCCTGCAGACTTGCTGAGGATGTTCCCTTGTGCCATTATCTAGTCTTAATATGTAGGACAGATTGACACCAGATTAAAAAAATATCCACAGCTCTTTATCTATCAAGACAGTCATCCCAGAAGGTTATAAAGCCAGACAGGTGTGATTTCAACTTGGTAAATCCATGCTGATTCCTTCAAATCACTTTTTTGTCCTTTGTATATTTGAAAGTGGTTTCCAGGAGGATTTACTCCTTCACATTCTCAAACGGGTTGTTTGTTGCTCTTCTTGAAGTGACTTAAAGAGTTTTATTAATTGTATGGGGAATGAGAAGAGAGAATTATCTTTCTTATGTATGTTCTCTGTGACACAGGGCAGAGGCAGTTAATACTGCAGTGGTGAAACATATTGTAAGTCTGGGAACCCCTGGGTTATAACTTTGAAAGCAGCTCTACTGGAATGGCCACATTACTCATTTATGAACTCTATAAAGTCAGCTACATCCTGACAGAGTAGCTTAGTAATGTTATTAACTAATGACTTTGCTGTGAGGTGAGGTGTCATTTTTGCTGTATGTAAAGTACTGGTGTTTTCTGTGTAACATGTTGAGATTTGAATTGTTATAAGAACAACCTTTGGATGGAAAATGGAAATGCTCTCTTGCATTGCATCTGGAAGTCCTTTGTAATACATACTTAAAATGAACCAGTCAAAATTTAACAGACTAAAAGTCCTGAAGATTTGGTCTGCTAATATGCTTGTGAGGTGGAAAAAATTAATTGGCTTGAATGGGTTAAATTTGGCCAACTGCCCTCTGTCAACAACACGTGTGATTTTATTATCTGATAAATGAAAATACTCAAATGGGGGACCTTCCAGACAATATGTAGGGATTTTTTTTCTGAATATAACAGGTTAATGCATGGAATGATTTCTCTTATAAAGCATCTAAATATCAATAGGCATATTTTAGTGTATTAATTAACTCTTGGTCTGTTAAATGCCTGTAGGAAATTGTCATCAAAAGTGCTAAGTGGCTAAAATAAATTCTGAGTTTGAAAATTATTCTGGATGAGGGCCAGCTGTCATGAGAGGTTACTCTGGGCAGAAACTTCTAATCCTGTTTTCCTCTAGGTGGTCCTTGCGAGCTGGTACCGCATATATACCACTGTTATGGATTTCCTTGGTGTACCTACAAAGACATGTTGGACTGTAAACAGAGGAAAAGGGCTTAGTCCTGTTGAAAGCTGTGAAGGTAAATGCTGGTTTATCATGGTTTCTCCTTGGAAGCATACAATTGTGGCTTTATGCATTTCAAAAATAATAAATATTCCTGTGTTACCAAGGGTGAAAAATGTGGGTTTTGTTTATTAGATAAGTCCTCTTGCCTAGATTGAATTCCCATCCTGGACTTCAAAACTTCACAGTTATGGTCTGAGCCTTCATAATGTTGGATTTTTACAAAGAATAAGATGTTTTAAATGTGATTGGAAACCTACTGTACATTTTTTTTGTAACTTCGGAAGGATCCCAAATGCATTCTAAGTTCTTACAGTTCAAAATTTCCTCCCTAAAGTTTGGAGATTTTTTAGAGAAACCTTACTTAGTGATGCTGCTGAGAAAAATCCTCCTCCTCTTATGAACTACTATTCAGCATAAGAATTTCAACCTTATACCTTGATTTTAACACCAAAGCAAGGACTCTGCCACTTTTTTTTCCCCCGATGTTTGAAATATTGGCTTGTCAAATAAGTATTAAAATACCTTACAAAGAAGTGCTTTTGAGGTGCTCTACAGTCAGTTCAAGCTGAATAATCGATGATAGTTTGTGAATTTTTTTCATATTATCATTTAGAATGCCTTTGTGTGATGACAGGGTAGTATCTTTCCTTTGCACAAAGTCTGTAAGAACTTTGGAGCTTGAATTAGAAAGCTTTTTCTAATTTTGTAAGAAGCAATAAACAGTGTGCAACCTTTCATTCCTGTTTTTCTTAAAAACAAAACCAACAGAAGCACCAGCTATTCAGGATGTTTGGTGAGCATATCATCATCTTACTTTAGAAAACTGTCTTGCTGTATTTTCAGCTGTGGGGAATAATCAGTTCTGCATATGAAACTATGAAGTTTTGCTGCCATTCATTTTCATGAAAAAGGCTTTTAATGCTTTATTGTGGGAATTATTAGAGCCAGGAGGGTTTAAAGAAATAGAATAACTGCAGAAGAGTGAACCACAAAAGTGTCTGTAAATGAATAAATTGACAGATTTGCATTACTGAAAAATACCTTGGCTTATAATGAAACAAGAAAGCAGAGAGACTTGTGTATGATATGTTTAAAGATGGATTTACTCCTGCAAGAGATAGGAAGTGAGAGTAGGGTTAACAAACCTGTTCTAAAAAGCTCTGTGAAGTCAAAATGTAGTCTAGAGAATATTCTTAGCATATTAAAATATTCTACCTTCTGAACCTCACAGTTTTTTCTCTGCAGTTATTGCATCCCTCTTGGATTATTCTGTCACTGACTGCCCCAGTGTTATGTCTGGTTATGTCAATGTTACGGTTTTTTGCAAAGCAGTGGTCTCCTGATTGAATCTTCACAATAGTCATTATGATATCTACTTTTTTTTAAATTGTCTCTTTCTGTGGATACACTGAGATACTATACTGATAGTTTATATATAATAAAGATATATTACGATAGTATACTAATTGTATGGTTCTTTATAATCAATATGGCCCTCTATATTTGACAACATATTAACTGGTTTTTCTTAGGGTTGGGAGACCCTGCTTCCTTTTACGTCGCTGTGATTTTTCTATTGAATGGATTCATGATGTCACTGTTCTTCATATATGGTACATACCTCAGGTAAGTCAGCGGAGACTAGGTTATTTAGTTGGTATAAGCTGTCAGTTTTTTTATAAAAATTGAAAAAGTGAACATAATCAATATCCCATAAAAATATTTTTATTTGTTTGTACAGCAGTGATGCTTTTTTTTACATCTATATTGTCACTAAAAATTACTGAAGTAGAGAATCTTTTTGCTTAAAATAATGATGATGCTGAAAAAAATGTGGAAAATGTCATTAGGTGGTATCTATCTCATTGATACCACCTCGTAGATAAAACTAGATGCTGTAGGTGTTTTAAATAGCTTTTGACATACATCTGCTCTCAAAATTATCACTGTAAATAATTTTTAAAGGCAAGTTGAGTGATGGTGCACTTTTAACCAAGATTGGGATTTTCCCAGTGCTTTGCTTCAAGTCATATTTACATGTAGTTCCATTTAAACTTAACTGAGAAGGCAAAATATTTTTTGACATAATGCTTTCCTTTGGACAAATTATTTGCACTTCCCTTTTTCTCTAAATTTGTGTTTTCAGCATCTGTCCTTATATTTCAGGAACTGTAATGCACTTTCATACAAAAGTAGATTCCACATTCAGTAGAAAAGCAGAAGTGGAAATATGTTTTCTGTTTACGTCTGTTTTCATGTGTTGGTTTTGCCAAAAAGTGAAAGGCAGCTATATTTTCCTCTGAGAGATGTGATTAGTTTTCCCCCTCATTAATTTTCTGGCTTCATTGTCACGGGTTTTCTTCTTTTTATCTCTCAAGCATGTGCTGATAGTTCAAATAAGGAATAGCCCAGGGCACACACTGTCAGTAAAAACAGGAAGTTGCCTAGTGTATGCTTTGAGGAAGTAGATAAACTTTGAATATTTGTGTCATTAACTTGTAATATTCTCTTAAGGGAGTTATACAGAATATATACGAATGTCATTGAAAAATCAGTGAGCTCTTTATTTCTCAGTTTCTTCAGAAAGCATAGACCTTGAATTTTGTTTGTGGTTTGGGCTATTTTTTGGCTAATTTTGGAGTTTTTTTCTAGGGATAACATTTTTAATATTAAGCACCTTCTTTTTGTCATTTTGCATTTTAGTATTGAAGCCTTTCGAATTTTTGGGATGTAAGATTGAATTTTATGTGCAAGAATGCACAATACATGGAGATTGTTTTGGCACTCAGTATCTTTAATCCTCAGATTTTGTACCCAGAACCAACTCATTTTGTTTGACTTGTGACTTCTGCTTTGACTTGACTTAGCAAATGCATGAAGGATCTGAGAGGATGTGAAGGAGTTTTTTGGTTGGCTTTTTTTTGGGGCGGATTTGATTTTTTTGTTGTTTTTGTTTGGTTTGGGGTTTTTTTAAGGAATCTCAAGATCTTACTGCTGCTTGTGTTCAGTACTAAAAATGGAATCATCTGTCATTCAGAGTAGTAGTGAACTTGTGTATGCAAAAATGCTCTTTGCTTTATCACATAACTTGAGTAATTACAAATCTGTTCAAACAAATAGGAGCCTTATCTATTGCTCTTTTGAAATGGGAAAAATCTAAGTAATATCTTTGGGTTTACTTTTGCTTTTTATTCAGTGGTGAATTTGATTTATATGGACATGTAAAAGAATACTTAAGTCAAAGGATTGAAAAGCTTTCTCATGTTAACATTGCAGTATTTCACATAAAAATTAAATTGTATCTTGCATTGACTATATAATGACTTAATTTTTAAGTATGTTTTTTGAATGTGTTTGATTTGATTATCCTAGATCAATCTTTAGATCCAGACCAAAGTTTCTTGTTTGGATGATTGAGCATGTGGATTCTGAAATTTACTGCTCAACATCTTAGCAAAGTATTGCATTTGTATTGTCTGGTTTTTAAAAGCATCAGATGTAATGATCTAAACCAAAATTTGTGAGCAGTGGAATAACTGTTTTCCAAGTTGTTAACATTAAAATTGGTGTTCTGTGAAAGAGATGATGTATGAAGGACTGGTTTGCTGTGAAATAAACACTGTCTGATTAACTAGTATTTTAATATTTTATGTACTCTGTTGATTGCCTTCCCTTGATGCTTAAAAGCTTTCCTCCCTTTCCCGCAATAAACTTGCCTGCACACAAGTGCTTCTTCACATTTTTTAAGCAACATTGACCATTATAAGATTTGGTTTTACCTATTTTTCTTCTTTTCACAGTGGGAGTCGTCTAGGAGGCCTTGTTACTGTGTTATGCTTCTTTTTCAATCATGGAGAGGTAGGTTTCCCTCTCCCACCACTCCTTTTTAAAAAATTATTACTGAAGTTTAAGCTAATTCTCATTTCATTAAATGTAGTGATGTTGCTAAATTATTTGAAATTGAATTTAAATAACTTCAATTAAAATAAATAAAGACAATTGAAAGCAAAATAGACTGTGACTGGAAAATATATAGCACAGTCCAACGTCACTTTAGTGCTTAAAATAAAAAATCAGAAAAGAAATATATTGTAAATTGGTCCTGAGATTGAAACTTAATAGCACAATGACTTTAAGTTTCAAAACATCAGAATATTCTATTTTTGTGCCCATACCACACATAACTGGGCTACAGGTAATGTATGAGTAAGCTTCGGAAGCTTCTTTAAATTACTATATATTTTACTGGAAATTCATCAATACAAAGAAAAGTGCAAATAAAGCTTTGCATTACTTATATACTATACTCAGGATACACAGAATTTAGAAATAATGTGTGTCTATAAAGGATTCCAATGCTAAATTCAAGTAAGCTGCATTGCAGGAAAGAAGAAAATAAGAAACTGTCACTTAAAGCATCTCCTGGTTTTACCAGTTAATGCTGCTCATGTCATTGTTTCGTATTTTGTAAGAAAATTCATAGCTTTCATTTTGATTCCCTTGGCCTGTTTTGTTTTTTTTGTTTTTTGTTTTTTTTAGTGCACATTTTATGAATGGAAATTTGTAAAGATCTAAATGGAAACTAACTGCCTTATAATTTAGTTTACGGTTGAATTTATGTTATGTTTTTTTTATTTTACTGAGCTGAACTTCGTAGAGAACGGTGAGTTGTAAGAACATGTATTGTACATAACAGAATTAGAGATGCTTCCATTCACAGTAAGCTTTGACAGTTTTCTTGTAAAACAAAAATCTTGTGTGTGATGAAATAGCTATTTTATTTTCAAGCTTCATTTGAAATGTCTTTTCTTTAAATATCCTACATGCACGGGGGATGTTTAAAGAATTTAAGAATTTAAGCATGTTAAAACCTTGTCACCCATAGATATTGAACTGCCAGGTTGAGAACAGGTAAACATTAGAGTTGCTGAACTTTTTTTGTGCTTTGCAAGTGTAAATAGAGTATTTTATGTGGATTTCTGTTCATAATGGCATCCTGAAGTGAAATGATGTTTCATCCTTTGCTAGTGAATACTAATAGAATAGGCACTGTTTTGCTGAGTCTGTGAAGGTGTAACTTCAGAAAGAGATGTGTTGAAAACTTCAAGGTAGTGGTAGCAGAAAAAAATGTTTATTTCACTGTGGTACAGTGCTGTTCTATCCATAGGTGACTGTAGGAGAGTTCCTCTCTGTTAATGACTTGACTTGGGGAAAAAGCACAGACACTATATTTTGGAGAATGGTGTGAAATCAGATTCTGCACAGCTTTACACACATGTAGTCTGGGCTTATGTAGGGCTTAAGGAAGGCAACCCTGATTCAGGCTCAACTCTGTGGTTTTCTGGAGAATAGTAGGAAATACTTGCAGAGGTGCAGCATTGGATCTCAGCTGGCACTTTGTGTTCCGACCATAGTTGAGTGAAGTAACTCAGACTTATTTGATATTTTTGTGTATATAGTTATGGTAGTAGCTATAGTTACAGGTGCACAGGAAGCCTCTCTTCACTGGGTCTCTGTTGAATCCCATACTGTGGGTGTACCTGTGTGTATGAAAGAAATGCCCAGCTCTTCAGTATGCTTGTGATTATGTGCAGATAATCTTGCGTGGGTCGACAGTGTGTGCAGTCGAGCTAGACCAGCTGCTAAAAATTTCCTTTCCTATTTGGGAAGAATAGAACATAGCTAGAAGAGTAAGCCTGATCTGCAAGCCTTGGTGTCTCAGCTCTAATGTTATATAAAAATGTATGTAAAAATGCTCTCTGGCTTTGAGCTAGTGACCTAAGGCTGTATGTTTTTGTTTGTGCTGTGCTACTGTGTTTTGATTTCAGATGATTTCAATGATTTCAAACTTAGGCAAATCTGATATTTCTACCTGCAGCAGAGTGAGCTTACAGCATTGATAAATCATCCACAGATGCTTGAGTTTAGTGTTTCATTCCAAATATAGCATAGCCCACGTTAGTCAATCCACTTGTAATATAATGCTTCCTCTTTATGATTGTATATGCTCATCTTTTTCCTCTTACCTTCTCCAATATCATAAGATTTGGTAAACCAAATGTTGCTCTAGTCTTGAGAAATATTCAAAATTACTACACTGCTTTAGAATAATCAGATTACATTAATTAGATTATATTTATTGCTTATTAAAAAAAATGCACTCATCTGTGCAGTCAGCTGAGGACAGCACAGTAACACATGTATTTATGAAAGGTTTTAATAATTAGTGCAGCTTTTACAAAGAGTGTTCTAGACTGTAGGGGCTGTGATTCATGTGATGAGTTTCTGTACTTTGCTTCTACTTTACACTATTAATTTAACATACTTGGGAAATAGCAAGACAATAACCAAGGAGTTACATGTTGATTTTAGTGACTTCTGTGGTAAAACGATATTTTAAAAAGGAAGCAAAGGAGAAGGAGCATCCTGGCAACAGTATCCTACAAGCTTTTCATAGATTCATTATGGTCCATGTTAAGATGAATTATATTTTTCTCCTGGAGTTGTAAAGAATCAACTTTTAATATTTAATGCAAATCTCTTGATAGCAAATTTGAAACAGTTTTTTATATGTCAAAGTACTCCTGTAAAGTTGTATTTGTTCTTTTTCTATGATCAGTGCAAGCACTTTATAAAGAGCTGAATATAAACATCGGAGACAAGAGTCGTAGCTGAGGCATTTGCCATGAAGCCATTATTTATTTGTCATGAACCCCATTAATTAAGAAATTAATGAAAAAAACTATTCAGTTAACTTCACTGTATTACGTTTTGCTTTATTAGGATTAAAGAGTGGAATACATAAGTTATGTATAAGTAGTATAGGCTCTGTATGAACATAATTTCATTAATTTAGTGTACTGGCCTGTTTTGGAGGGCAGTTTCTGATTTTATACTTAATGTGCTATTACTAATAGAAATTTGAAGTGCTTGTAACCAAAGGAACTCTAGCTTTATGAGAATATATTGGTTTATCCTTCAGATTATCTCCCCACACAGTCTCAGTGTGGCAAGTCACTGCATGAATTTGAGAACGATTTACCTGGAATAGTTGATAATATCAGCAGAATCAGGGACAAGTAGCTGCTGTCCTGCTTTTTTCCTGAATATTTTCTATTTGCCACATTTCATTTTGGAAGAGCAATGATCTATTTTAATTACACAGTGTATGTTAGGCTTGAAGTGTCAAAGCTACTTCCTTTTACTTCCTCTTTTCTGCTTCCTGGCTTGTTTTTTCTAACTTTCTGACTAAAACCCCATATATCTTGGTTTTTTATTGTCATTAATTTTGAAATACAAATGTGTGGTTTTATTGAAATACATCAGTGAATGTTATCATCTAACCCAGTTCTTATTTTTAGTGCACTCGCGTCATGTGGACTCCGCCTCTTCGTGAAAGTTTCTCGTACCCATTCCTTGTGTTGCAGATGTTGCTTGTGACCTACATTCTCAGGTACCTTTCAGTTTATACTGGATCTTTACAATACTTTTTAAAAATTCAATGTCACAGAACATTTATTTGTCTTTATTTAAATATTTATTTAATTGCCTCCATGTGCTGTAACAATGGTATCATTAACAGAGAAACTTTCCTGTGGCTGTTACATTGCAGACGCTGCACCAGTAGAACTGCAGTCATATTACTCACTTACTAAAAGGAAAAACTTTGCAACTTGAAGACATGATTAACATAAAAATCAGAATTACTGTGTTGGCAAATACGTATCTAAAGTAAATTTTTGGTTGATGTCCCTTCCTTCCCATGAGAAACAAGCTGGTACTTCATCAATTGGTTTTGTCCCTCTTGGAGAGTGGTATGTTGGCTGCACGTAGAGTAAGCCTGTGCTTTGCGACAGAGGATGCTATAGGCACCCATAAGCTAGTATGTTTTTGCAGTTTTCTATGACTGATTAACTAGTTTCATTAACTAGTTCAACGATTTAGAGCAATCTAATTACATTAATGCAGGGGTGCTCTTGAGTTCATTAGCCCTGCTTTTCCATGATTATTTCTGGCTTGCAATGTGATTGTTACTGTCTTGCCTCTGTTTTAGAAAATAAGCATGACCGTTCATACTTAAGGGCTTTTCCACCAACTCTATCGTATCAGATTTACAATGTATTTATAATTTAGCTGAACTTAGTATTTATAACCACCAATTTTCCTTTGTTAGGTCATATGGATTTGTAGTTGTTGATGTTTGAAGCAAAAATATTTCATGCTTGTCACTAATTTGTGTTTGTTTATATGAGGAAAAGATAACGTGCTCTCTAGAGTTTAGTGAAATTTGAAGCACAACATGTTTTGGAATTGAACTTGAATCAACATAGGATTAAATATTTTAAGTAGCATTTATTTCAGGACATGGAGAATAGACTGTGGTTTCAGTTACAGACGAGTTTCATGTACTCATTGCCTCCTTACCTGAAACATCACTCAGGATTGCTAGCAGAAAGTTGCAGAAAGTAAATATGGAAGAAATGTGTGAGAGAGGAGTTAAATTTCAGCTGAAATGGGAGTGGTTGTGACCTGACTGTAAAGCTGTCACAAGAAGGTGAAGCACTTGCAAATGGCTTACTTTGGCTTGCTGTATTGCATACTGCTGGGAGAAGACTTGTTTCGTAGTCAGTAACTCATCAAATAGTCAAGGAACATGGAGCATCAGAGCTGTTGTCTTGGAAACTCAAGAAAAAAAAATATTAAATTTACTTAAACAGTGTTATTTGTAGTTGATCAGTATTGCTAGCTATCTTCCAAGGTCACTGTTTTACTGCATTTTCTGTTGTACTTTTCAATTATATGCAAACACCTGTGTAATTGTACTTACTGATGCCTATTCTGTCTCTTTTTCCCAAGGATTCCGAGTATTAATACAGGAAGCTTGATTGCACTGTGTGTTTCTAATATCTTTTTCATGCTTCCCTGGCAGTTTGCTCAGTTTGTTCTTCTAACTCAGGTAAGCCCATATTTACCTTTAAATAGCCTCTTTGTCTAACTTGGAGAAATTGACTGCTTTGTATAGGCAGCCATTGAATTCACAACTATACCAGCACTTTCCTTTTAGCCAGATTTTTCTTGCTGTCAGGCAAGAATCACCATTTATTGCATCAATATATTTCTAGTCTTGAGTTTAAAAGCTGACCATTTACATCACTTACTATTCTGTCTCCAGGCTAAAAGTGTTTGCTTTTACCATACAAGCAGCCTCTAGCCTGAGATCAGTTCATTAGAACAAGGAAAAACCTTTGTATTTTGAAGCACAAAAATAAATAAAGGCATTGATCTTGCATCTCTTCAGGCTGTTATAAATTTTTAAATTTATCAGTGTTTGCATGGCATGTGTAATATTTGGCATGATCTTGCATGTTTTTTTATATAATTTTGGTAAGTCTGTGAGTAGTGCTGTAGCCTGAGATTTTGGGTAGTTGAGGTAACTGTGGTTAGCATTGAAGTTTAGTGAATGCTGATTGGAACAGTAGAATACTGTCACACAGCAACTTTCTTAGTCTTTGAGTTAGTTGAAATGTAGCCTGTTGACTGGAGTCCATCTGTCTCCAGACCTTCACTTGTCTGCCTTACTTGAAGCAGATGTTGCCTGGTTTGAGTTGATAGCTTTAAACAATCAATAGAAGCTGTGGTCTGCAAGTTTTATAACTGCATAGGAGGAAACCAATAAGTTCTGTAAAATATTGTAAGAAACCTGTCACTATAACTTGTTTAAAATGCTGAGCCTGAAATTTGAAAATTCAGGTTCTCTTCATAATTTTATTAATTTCCAATATGACTTTTAAGAGGCGGACTAATCAATAAGTCAACAAGTCTTATTTTCTTCAGTGACAAATTGTGAATGTTTTCATACTTTGCTGAAAACCTAAAATTAATGAGTAATTCTTTTGTGGTTTTGACTGATATACTTTGCGTTTTTGGTTTTGGTTGGTTTGGTTTTTTTTGTTTGTTGGGGTTTTTTTCCCTTTTTTGTTTTGTTTGGTTTATTTTATTTGGGTTTTTGTTTGGTTGGTTTGTGGCTTTTATGTTTTTTGTTTGTTTTTTTTTTTAAATTTTGTTTTGAATTTAAAAGTGAAAGGTAATATGTTAGTGCTGTATTTTGGTCACTTGCATTTTTATAAAGTTGAATACTTTTTTCTTAAATATTCAACTATATTTGATAATTCTTATTTAGAGCACCACAACAGGATTTTGGAAAGAAATAATTATGAAATGCCTAAGTACCTAGCAATAAAAGTAGCAATAAAAATTTTTGATTGTTTGAATAATCTTTTCTTTTCATGAAGGAGTACTCCAGTGCAAATTATTTTAACTCTCCTTTCACTTTTGATTTTAGATAGCTTCATTATTTGCGGTGTGTATTATGGGTTATATTGACTCCAGCAAATTACAGAAGATACTATCTGCTCATATGGTAATACTTTTTTAAAAAAACCTTAAATCCTCTCAAACAGGTCAAAGCATGAAAAGAGACTATTTGTCTAAAGTGTTTTCTGTAGTTGCACAAAGGTTGAAAACTTGCAGTGATAAGGGAGGGAGGGGTCTGGATTGGAAGTAAAATTGAGTTTTGAAAAATATTGTAGTCTTGACCATGCAGAGATCTTATGGTTTCACTACTTGGGAAGATACTTGGAAAGGAGGACAAGAAAATAAACTGTTAAGTTGAAAACTCATTTTTCTTTTTTTCAAAACTGGGTGAGAAAGTCAAGAAAGAAGGGAATTTGTAAGTAAAAGATGTGTAAGTTTCTGCATAATGTCTGAGTTTAATTTTTAAAGTTGAGGTAATGACCAAGTTTTGCTTTTTGAAGTGACATTATAGTTTTAAATGTAAAGGAAGATGTAGACAAGGTTTTTTTAAGAAATGTGATGGTGTTTGAAAATTTTTTTTCGCTAAAATTGTTCTATGCTAACTCAGTGGGCAAAAAGAGAGTATTTTCCCAGAAAAGAAACTAAGTTACATTTCATATGTTTTCAAACAATTTTTTGAAATACTGTAAATGATAAACTAGAGGCAATGGTAAGTTCTATGCAACTCATTTCAAATATAAAGCAGGGACAAAATAAGCAGGTTTGTTTGGTATTTTTTTGACAGAATAAGGGTGACATACTTAAGCTTTCTAGCTTATGTGAATATCTATATCATAATTTAGGTGCTGAAGTGCCATAAATAGCCCATTTTCAGATAGATAAGCAATCATGTTGTATTACAGAGACAGCTTAGTGAGACTGGGTAAACTGCCAGTCTGTTTTGTGCTGTTTTCAATTTTTGCCTCCCTCCTACTCTACTCCTTCTGTGGAAAATGAAAGTCTTAACTATGTGAAGAGCGGAGTAGAAAAGTCTGCAAATTACTGTTATTTTTCCTTATTCCTGTGTATAAAAGAAGACAGAGCTTGTTTATTGATTTTTGCCCTCCAAGTTGGAAAATATAATTCAGATTGCTTTCTGTTAAAAAGAGAGCACAGAAGATAAGGATGGTGGATAGAAGTTGTATTTCAGCATTGACTTTCAAATTCGTATAATTAGGTGCATAAGATCAAACAGTCAGAGTTCTGCTTCCTTGACTTTGATGATGATGGTATTTTAAATATCTGTTTGTCAGGTAGGAAGAAAGAAAACATCAAACATTCTATTCTTTTTATATTTGTCCAGAATTCTAAAAGGTGACAAACAGGATGGAGAGAACTCATACAGTAATTTAGAAAAAAATTAATATGTTAGAAATAACTTCAAAAATGTAGCTATTATATTGCATACATTTGTCTTTTGACCAGGATTTGTTCCTGCGTACTTTTAATAAATGTAAACAATAATCTACACTTGGCTACCAGCTTGTGCCATTAAGTCCTTACAATCCCTGTTTTCAGAACAAATCTGCAAGTGTGAGTATCAGGCTTGCACTTTGCTGTAAAGTAGGTGTTTTTAAATTTAAAGCTGTTAACAGATTAGGTAATCCTTACCTTTTCTGTTTTAAATCGAATAACTTCTATTTTCTTCTTTCAGGTATCTCTTCTGGTGTGTTTTATTCTGATGTTTGGTAATTCAATGTTACTGACATCATATTATGCTGCATCTTTAGTAGTTATCTCGGTAGGTTGCTTAAGAAGAATCATGCTGTGCTAAGGCTGCACTGCTGTACAGTTGTATATTTATTGATGTAAAATATGAAACTGCTGCGTTGCCAGACAGATGAGAAACCTTTCACATGAGAAACAGAATTAGACCATAAAGATATCTGGTGAAAGGGTAAATGCTAATTCAAGAAACCATAATTTACATCAAAACCTCTTTGTAAGAGAAATTCAGTTAAGACTCAGCTCTTCTACTTTTGCAGTTCTCTTCTTTTAATAAAAATATAAAATTTACCATGTACGTATTTTTGACCAGAGTGACTGTAAAACAAGAATATGAGCAAGGAGGAACTTCATTTAAATGCTTCTTATTGATAGTAAATCCACTAGTGCAGAACAAATGACTAAACCATATATAACAGTGGTTTAAGACTGAAACTGCTGCTGTGTTAGCAAAATGATTCACTGAAGATTCATCATCTCACCATTCATCATCTTAATTTTTCTTTAAATAGTAAAAAATCCCACAACCTCTTTCAGTTTTGTGTAGTTCCTCATAAAGGATTTATGTATGTAAGAAATAGGAGATAAAGTGTTGTGAACAGATCCTATTTAGCTTACTGCAAATTATCTTAATTTCTGATTCTTTTTTCTTCTTTGTCTGTTTATATTTTGTTGATGAGCAGGAGTGTGGCAAATTCTCACTTGAGCTAACAGTAAACTGCCTTGGCTGCATATTTGTTGCAGTATAGTTTGCTTGTTATGAATCTATTCTTGTTTCTTACAGCAGCTTTTGTCATTATATATTAAGTACAAATTGAGTTGAGTTCTCAACCTGCTGAGTTCATTGCCTGTTTTCTGCTTTGAAAAAAGTGTTGTTTGTCTGCTATTTGGTTGCCTATAGCAGCCTCAGTCTCACTTATGGACTGGATTTCTGGCAGCTTTTAATTACATTGTTTGTCAAATTAGCCTAAGATGGGTCTTCCTTGTGTCATAAAATGAACATATTGTGAAACACAAAAGAGTGACTCCTACTGCCCTCCATGCTTTGTTGCCTTACTTGAAAATTGTTTGTCTTATGCTGCTAGTAATATATTTATTGCTTCAGTCTCTTGTCATTCACAGAAGCAGACAGAACTCAGTTTCCCATTGGTTTTGATTTAAAGAAGCTTAGAACTGAAGAATACAGAATCTCCTTACTCATTCAGGAGAAAAGTAGTCTTCCATTAATTGTGCTTGAGCTGCAGTAAGAGTTTTTATGTTGGCAAGTTTTGCCAGTGCAGGGTAAAATCGTACTATATATACTCATATCTCAGGTTGTATTAATTATGGAAGATTTTTTAATAAATAAATATGCGATGCAATAGGCTTACCAAAAGGAAAAACCTCTCATTCAGGGTGCTGAAATAGCTTGATGTTATTACATTACCTGAAAATGTGCAATAATTTTTTTATTAGGGAATTCTTGAATGGAGTCCAAAAGTCTTGAGAAGACGCAAAAGAGGAGTCTGTGTATGGGTAAGGAATTTAATATAATTTTGAATTTCAGAGAAAAACTATGACTTTTTTGGGAGTTTTGTTGTCAAATACAAAAACAACTTCTGGTTTCATTTCTAATAACTGAAAATTAAGGCATATAGCTGAACTACTGTCTTTAATAAATTGTCAGTGTTCCCAGCAATTAGTCTTAAATTCCTGAAGAAATAAAGAAGCATAAACACACATTTATATCAAAAAGCTGAAATAGCCTTTAAATGGCAACATGTTTAATTTTAAATTGCTAACTTTACATGTTTACAAAACATAAGATCTGTATGGAAATCCTTTTAAAGTAAAAGCCAATTTAGAAAAGGCAAGTAAAATGCTAACAGTGCTTGCAGAAATGGAGATTAAGGTACTGCATTAGATACTCACTAACATGTGGATATCTACATAATTTTTAAGGATATTTTTATGACAGCAGCAAACATCTTAAAATTATGTAAGGAAGCAAGTCAGAGTAAAACACTGTAGAGTGTGTGGGTGAGGTTGGACGGTAGTAGAAGTCATGTCCAAACAGGGAGAACTCTCCCAAAACTATTATGAATGAAATGTAACACTGTAGAGAACATGAGAAGTGACTTGCTGCTTAAGACATTACTATATAAGAACACCTGAAATGGGAGCCTACCAAGACTTATGCCTGACTTAAGACAGGCATTCATATTAAATGAAGGGTAAGCTGTTAGCAAAACTGGATGAAATTCATACAGATATTATACTGGAATTAGAATAGAAAGGAATTAAAATATTTATTGCAAATGGCAATGCATGTATGCATGCCTGACTGTAGTATCAGGGAAAATCAGTGTAGACAAATTTCATGTCAGTTTTCTGAAATGAAGATCCAAGGCACTTGTGGATCAGCAAACTAATACATTTTGTAAAAGAATAAGAACTTGTATGATGAGGAAGGTGTGTTAAGCTGTATATACGTGCAGCATAGTGAGAGACACCCAATGCAGCCTTTGTAGAATGAAATCAAGTCTTGCAGAAGTGTTTGACTCCACTGAAGGATGTAGAGAAGGGTGTGTGGGTGAATGTAATGTATGTAAATTTCAGGAACTTTTTTGAGAAGCTGTCTAACTGAAACTGTAAAAGAAATTAAAATTCATGAGATAAGGTATGAATATTAGGTCAGAAACAAAGGGTAGGATTGAATGGTAAGTTTTCAAAAGACCACCTTGACCCTAAAAGCATGTATAAAATAATTGATCCCAAATAAGGTGCTGCCATTCAGCAGAGAAATCTCAGTATTCCTACTCAGAGTTCACTGAACACACCAATTTATTACTGAGCAGGCACCAAGAACGAAAATATTTGATGGAAATCACAGAGAAGGACCTGTAGAGAAAGCAGGTTTTTTTTTAAATTTTGTAAATTCGTATGTGATGTAAATACTGCATGTAGTCTCAGTCAGTGTGTCTTGCTTAAAAAAATTAAAATATGAGAATGCCTGACCCCAAATCTATTACCATTATGTAGAGTATAAAGATAATTATTAATGTAGATTCACCAAATAGTTGAGATTTTAAAATACATTAGGATTCTACATATTGTAAAATAAAGGTAAATATGACAAGCCAGTGAATAAAAGTAGAATATAATAATAGTTTTTTTAGTGCCCCTTATGCTAGCAGTGATAAGTTGATAAGGCATAACAAAGTTACTGTGGAAGAAAAAAACCCAGAACCATTCAGTAAAGGATTAGGATGCCTCCTAGGTATTTAGGTTTCTTAGCAGCCATTAAACGAGACAATTGAATACAGATCATTTTCACTAAAAATTCTGGTTACATCAGGTTTTTGTTGCATTCTCTCTTAAAGCATCTGCTGTGAGTCTCAAATACAAGATACTGAGACAAGTTGTCCAATTCTGTTGTTCCAGTTTTATAAAGAATAAACTAGATTAGGTTACACTGCCAAGAATTTAACCTTCCTGGTACAGGAATAAACTTGATACATAACTAAAAGTAGTAACTGTACGTGCTTTGTTTATATTTCCATCAACTTCTAGCATCAGATCATCTTGAGACAGTGCTATAAATCATCAAATTCCTCCAAAGATTTGAGTTATTGGGCCAGCACAGGTCAATAATGTGGAGCAGTTCTTGTCCAAAAACAATCCCTATACACTAATATGTGCAAAACAGGTGGAACAGACAGTGAGGCTGCCCCTGTTTAAAGATCACTTTGCTGCCAGTTGCACAAAACTATTTCAGCTATAACATAGGAGAATTTAATAGTAGCAGCTAAATTTAGGAAGCCTTTTAAAAAAGAAAAAAAATTATAAAAGTTAAAGACATTCATTTCATTATAAATGTATTTTTCAAGGTCATTGAAGGATGTGCGTGGCTATTTGGGACAGTCGCCTTGAAGTACCTGACTTCTCTTGTGTTTGGAATAGCTGATGATGTAAGTTCTCTTATCAAACTATTTGGTTGCTATATTTCAAAAATTTTATCACTCCTAATATTTGGTTTTGATGTCTTACTGATACACTTTCCTGAATTTCCAGAATTTGTTTTGCAGAAGTGGAATAGAGATTGTATATTTGCTTTTTCTTTCATTATCACTTTACTAAAATTTGTGAAAACACAAATATATTTACTCTTGTCTTAGTGAATGCTCTATGTGTTTGTTTTTAAATGTGGATTTATAGGGCTTTGTTTGTCTTGGCTTTCTTCTCCTATACCTTTATTTACTCAGTATGTCAGTTCACTCTTTTCTTAAACTAATTTTCATGAGAGTTTTGAAATGCTTGTTGTAACAAGTACAGCCTTTGCTGTATTTCAGCCCCTTTATTCTATTGTTAAAAACCTGTCTGCAGATGTTTATCAAGGGATAAAAGATAGGAAGGTCACATCTTACAATATAACTATGCAAAACTATACTCTTGTTAAATACAGTCACAATGTTAACACCCTTTTTACTCCTGTTTTCTGCTTTTTATTTAACACCGTACAATCTGTGTTAGACTCAAAGATGTTATTTCATACCCTGGAAGTAGATTTTGGTGCTCTTGTAACAATACTGTAAGTGGTATAAACTTCTGTTCTAATTAAAAATATTTCTAAATACAATATAATTTCTTATATTTATACAACTTCGTTATGGAAAGCAGGACAGTTTTTGCTTACTACAGTTTGGTATTTCTTTCTTGCATGTCCTACCAGGCTCATATAGGAAATATATTGAAATCTAAATTTATTGGCTACAAGGATTTTGATACATTAATGTATACCTGTGCTGCCGAGTTTGACTTCATGGAAAAAGAGGTAATTTGGTCAAAATATGTGATTTTGGAAGAGGAAACTTCTTGCTTTATCTTTATTTTTGACAAAACGTTTGAGAGCCGCACTTCCTACTGCCATCATAAGTTCAAATGAATGTTTGTGAAAAGAGAAATTAATTAACTAAAATTAATTTAATTGGGTTTTTTGCATTTAAATTAACTTAAAGCGAAGCAGTGTTCTGATTTTAGATTTAAGAAATCTGCTTGCTTGAATGAAAGACGTGCTTCCTCAGGAATAAATGAAAGGTTACATTTCTGCGAACAAGATTTTATGGGGCTCTCAGTACCTGGTTTTGAGTATATGGAAAATGTACTGAGAGCTGCAAGGACCTTGTGTGGTAGGTTTAGTCTACAGAAAAGCATTGAAGCTTCATAATGTGGCATTAATAGACTCCTTTTAATTTATTAGCACCTAGATATGTATTTGGAATGTTTATAGTTTAGTCATCCTATAGTACTCAAATTCAGATGAGATACAATCCACTTCTCATCATTGGATGGTTTGCCAAAGAATTGGAAATAATTTACTGATGACCCTAGTATTGTGTCTTTAGTATGATTGCTGGGTGCAGTTTGTATTTGCATTTTACTCCAGGAAGATTTCCTTATATTAATTTCTTTAAAATGGTGATTGAAGTTATTACAGATGAAGGAAAGTGATTAATGAATTTGATTTCCATTTTAGACGCCAGTAAGATACACAAAGACTCTGCTATTACCAGTTGTTCTGGTGGTTTTTGGGGTAATCATCAAAAGGGTAAGTGATTGATTTAATGAGTTACCTTTACCTTGAACTTACATTTCAGTTTTTTTGAAGAATTTGCTATTTAATTATTTATTTGAGATGGGAAAAAATTGATGTGGTGAGTTAACCTTTGCTGGCTACCAGGTGCGTGCCAAGCCATGCTTGCCATTCCCTGCTCTCAGTATGATGAGGAAAGAAGAATAGATAAATCTCATGTGTCAAGGTAACTATTGGGGCCTCACTTTCTGATTCACTATCATGAGCTTGAATTGAGGAAGATCAAATGAATTTTTTGTAAATTGAAAATAAAATGGAAAAAGCAAAACTAAAACATCTTTTTCTCATCCCCAGGCTCACTGGGTCCCTTCCATAGGCTGTAGTTGTTTTAAGAAACTGGGTCAGGTGCTTTCCATGTGATACAGTTCTTCAGAAACAGACTGCTCCAGCATGAGTCCCCCACAGATTGCAGCTCTTGCCAGAAAACCTCCTCCTTTGTAGGGTCTTGTCCCCCAGCTGCAGTTCCTGCCAGGAGCTTTTTCCTTTGGGGGTTCTCTGTGGGTTGCAGAATCCTTCAGGGCACGTGCACTTGCTTTGGCATGGGGTCCTGCACAGGTCTCACAGGTGAATTTCTGTCTGCTCCATCTTAATCTTTCATAAGCCTCTAGGGGAAAAAAACTTACATCACTGTGGTGTTCTCCAAAAGCTGCCATCTCATGGTTCACATGGAGCACCTCCTCCCGATCCTTCACTGACCTCAGTGACTTCAGGGTCATTTCACTCCCAATTCTCCCACTGCTCTCTCTTAAATTTTTTTGTAAAAAAAACCTTTACTTTTTTGTAAAGATGTTATCAATAGGGGCCCCAGCAGTGTTGGTCATGCGTTCAGCTTTGCCCAGTGGTAGATCTGGTTTGAAGCTGTCTGAACTGTCTCTCTCTGACATGGGGGCAGCCCCTGATCTCTTCCCACAGAAGCCACCCCTGCAACGCTCCTGCTGGTGAAACCTTGGCATGTAAACCAAATATAATCAGAAAAAATACGGATTTTCAAAAGCATGTATTTAAAATTCTTTGTTCTCTTTACAAAGATTTTTGCAAAGGTCCAGTCCTGAGTCCTGATAAAAGTTAATTTGATGTTAAGCATCGAAAAAATTTCTGTTATTTAGCTGATCAATACTAAAACTGGAATTTGTAACTGTTTTTGTAAATTTGATTATGTATAATTTGTGTAAAAACAACTTAAACTTTGCTCAGGAACAGATGGGATAACTGCTAACTGCTAATTAAACATCCTCTAAAAGAACTTTCAGCTAAAACATTGCATGTCTTTTATCTTAGCATTATCTTGAAAAGAGATTACCCAGGTATAGTTTAATTGAGCAAATGTTGAAAATGCTTCAAAATGTTTTTGATAGTCTGTTCATACGTTTTGTTGTCTCTTGTTTTCTTCAGGCAATTAAATATATTTTGTGGTCCTTATCTCATACAGGCCGATATGAAAAGTAAGTATTTGTCCTGGTTGAAAGACAAGTATTTGCCAGGAAAGGCAGGAACTCCTCCCTGCGATGGAGAGTGCAGACCCCCCTCCCTCCCTCCAAGTTATAATTTTGAAATCAGAGGCTCTCAGGCAAAGATATGGGAAGAGGAATAACAGGTCTTTACTAATATATCTAACAAGACAAGCAAAAATAACAACAGCTGTGAAAATTAACAACAAAACAGAACAGTAACTTGGTTCCAGCCCTTTTTGGCTGCAGACATTCTCCCTGTGCTCAGCTTCCTGTGGTGGGGCCAGACAGGTCCCCCTGCCCCCTCCTCTCCTTTAAGACATCTTGACCCATTTATGTCTAGATTTTATGTTTAATGATCTACTTTTTCTGCTCTGTTCTTAAACCAATATTTATGTATTATGTTTATGTTATTGCAAAAAAGCCTTTTTGCTTTTTTGTTATAAATAGTAAATGCAAATTCTTTTTTCCCCATTATTTTCTTCCAGGTTATAAAGATACCTGAGTTTGATCTCACAGAAATAATTTTAAAAGCCTGCTGAAATCAAAAGTCAAGATTTCCAAATAGATACAGGGTTTGAGGAAGATAGTTGTGATTTGCAATTTATTTCAAAACTTGCATAGAGGGGGAAAAAAAATTTGACACTTGATTAAAATTTACTGGATTAGTTGCATTGTCTAATGCTGTTAGAGATGATTTTAAAATAAAACCTTCTGTAGTACATAAATAATGTACATAGGTGCTTCTGTAGTACATAAATAATGTTGAGTTTTGGGTTCTTATTTTTTTCAGAGAAGAACGCTTTAACCATGGTGAGGTAAGATTCTCTTTCTGCACGATCTTACTCCTGTGTTAATGCAAATACTCAGTATTGAAATGCAGGTTGCAATGGGCTGATACTGATACACATGGTTTATTCAAAGCTAAGTATTTGCATTGTTATTTCCTTCATCTTAAATTAGGTCTGGTATGTCACCAGAATAACTCTGGAATGTTGGACAAAGGAATATACTGGCTTATGGGGGTGACTGTGCAAGAGAGGAATCTTGAGCTTCTCCAAAAGGCATTAGACTGGACCTTCCATTTTCTTTTTAGTAAAACTGTGCAAAGCAATGTAGTGTGTCCCCCTCTGGAGCCCTCTGCAAAGGAAGAACATGGACTCTTAGAGCAGGTCCAGAGGACGTCCACAAAAACACAGGTGTAGAACACCTCTCCTATGAGGACAGACTGAAAGAGTTGAGGTTGTTCAGCCTGGAGAAGAGAAGTCTGCAGGGAGACTTTACTGGGGCCTGTTGTTACTTAAAGGGGACCTGTAAGAAGGACAAGGTATCCCTTGTGCCTAAATCAGGTAGATTTAGGCTAGCTATAAGGAAGAAATCTTTCTACAGTGAGAATGGTGAAACACTGGGATCAGGTGGTCCAGAAAGCTGGTAGATGTCTCATGGTTTAACCTCAAGTTGCTTTAGAGGAGGTTTAGGTTGGATGTTAGGAAAAATGCCCAAAAGTGTTGGTCATGGTTTGCTGTGGACTTGACAGTGTTAGATTAATGAGTGGAATTAATCTTAGAGGTTTTTTCAAACCTATATGATTCCATGATAATCAGATAAAAGCACTGGTTGCAAAAATGCCTCTGATTTAGCACAGCACTTTAACAAGTAACATAGGTTAATGTTAAAAGAGTAGTGAGTGACATATCTGCTTTTTAGAATACTAAAGCAAGCTGCCTCTGATTATGTGATTATCAAGAGTGATCATCTTTGCTTCTCTTATTCCATACTTGGGTATTTGGGGCAATAAAAAGCAGGGTCTCTTAACTTCTATAAAGGTTATACAAGAAATCTTGCATATATAATTGCCTGTTAATGTCTAAGGATTTTTTAAATAGCTAGCTGTTTCTTAGCTCCTTTTTTTTTATTGATAATGTTTCTTCTTCCTGTTATTCCATTCCTTAGGTGCACTACATGCACTTTAGATAGAAGATAACAGAAACTCGCTATCATCATCTGAAATATGAATACTTTAACTTGACTTGGAGTCCTTTCAGACAAGTTCATCATTTAAGCTATACTGAAAATGAAGTTGTGTATTTAAGACAGAAATGAAAACTATGCAAATTTGCTTCTGTGTCTTTTGGTTTCTTCTTTTCTTTTCAGCTGGTATTCCATGCATTGCAGCTGT